>NW_027151035.1:0-1279376 GCF_018691715.1 Phytophthora cinnamomi
GTTTGGGAGTTAGAGGCTCGCGCTGCCTACTTTTGAAGCAGTCTGCGACTTGTTACAGCAGTTACACCGCCGCTGACACCCGCATAGTGTCAGCCGCGACGACAAGGAACAAGATAACCAAGTCTGCGCAGACCTTGACAGCAAGAACCAAGGGTCAGCGCAGGGCGCAGATCCCCAGCACAAGGAAAACGAGTCTGTGCAGAGCACAGACTCCACATGGAACAAGGACCACGGGCCTGCGCAGGGCGCAGACACCGCGAAGAACCACGCAGAGGCCGGGCCTCTTGCGGAGAGCGAGCTGAACGAGTTCAGCTCGGATGCGACTGACTTCATCAATAAAAGACAAGTCGTAATTCGGTTTGTCCAGGACACGATGGCAGCTTCTGTGGACAGACAGAAGCTGAACGCCGATAATATTGGCAGGGGCAACACAAATGAATTCAAAGTGTATTCATTGGTTTTGTTAGCTACTCAAAACCTGCCTGAACATGCAGTTTCGGATTTCGGAGCAAGTAAGCTTGCTCCACGCTTCATCGGGCCATTCACGGTAATGGCACGCCACGGTAACGCATACACGCTAGACATACCGTCTAGCATGCGGCTCCACCCGACATTCTATGTCGGACGGTAAAAGCCATACCTTCAGCACGGGCCAAGTGGCTCGTCTGACCCGAAGAGACAGACTCGGCAGGGGAAACCCTCTTCTCCAGCGCGACTACGCGCTGGAGCAGTTAATACAGTCGGGCCTACAGCCCGACCGGCATGTTCAAGGCGGTATGGGAGACCGCCACAGCCGGGACACGAAGGTACAGAGCGGCAACCTCCGCGCTCTGAAGGTACTCCACGACCATCACCTGGTCGTGAAGCAACACGAGATGAAGATCAACATGGCGTTGACTAACGGGGTGTGTTTCCACCAACTCCGCCACCGCTGCGAGACGCACGCGGAGAAATTCGCCGGATCGTCCAGCGAATTGTTGATCATAGGAAAACAATCCGAGGTCCGGGTTGTTTTCGTATTCGCTGAAGAGGTTTCCCTCCCCAACACGACACATGGGAACCACGGAACGTCCTGATGGAAGACGTTCCGGACATGGTGAAGGAATACGAAGCCCAACACGCACTACCAGCAAGAAGTTAGTGCGAGCGCTGTAGTAATCTACAACGCCTGACGACTCGCGTGCTAGATAATTAGCACGGAAATCATTGAAGCTTTCAGGTATACATATAGTATACCTGTTGTGGTCGCGGTTGCTAATACGCACCGCCACCTGGACGGACAGTGCGCACGGCGCACGGACACCAGCCTCCACCGCAACAGCGTGGAGTTGCTAATACTTGCCTCGCTTCGAGAAGGCCTCGAAGTGCTTTGGCGCTTGCTTACCCGATCACGGTAAGCAACAGAAATTCGCTTAGAGATGTCGACGCACAGACGCGGTCGACATCGAAGAATCGTACACAGACACTGTGTTGTCTGTTCCCGTGGTAGCGGCGCACCACGCCCTACTGCGCATGGTACTCAGCAACAGAGAGCTTACCCTCTGTTGCAATGGCGGTGTTCAGCTTGGTCGTGCTCATTACGGATGAGCACGGAAACCCCAGCTCAAACAATTGACAAGCAGTCAATATTAATTGACGTGTCGAGACCGACACGTCTAAGCTTAACGGGGGGATGGTGTAACGGGGTTACACACACAAGTGACAACAGTCACTTGTGCATGACATTTGTCACTTTTGGTTTAACAGATAAATATCTGTTAAAGGTTTTAGATACTTCCTCACATTGGTGTAAGTCACACCAACGGATACATTGAAGTGGGCCACCACAATGAGTGGTCCACACCTACAAAAAGGTCCTATTGGTAGATAGCAGCATATTTCTGCCAATTAGAGACGTGTATATTGGCGGGGCTCTGACAGCCAGCCGCTGTGAACCCCTTTCATAGATGCTAAACAGTTTTAGCAGATTTAGGAGGAAGATCAATTTACAAACAATACAGTTCTCATTTTGCCTTAAAATAGTTACTTGGTGTTTTATTTGATTTATATTATACTTGTGGACTCAAGTATAATTAATTCTAATTATTAATAACCTCCTACGCCACCTCATACACGTAGCGCGATGTGTAAGCTAAACTAGTGAGTCAAAGTAGGCCCACTACAGTGGCCAAGCCAAGAAACCGCCTCAGTTCCTTGACACTTGACGGTGTTGGCCATTCATCGATCACTCTGGCCTTTTCCGGGTCAGGGCGAACACCCTTTTTCCCTACGAGACACGCGAGGACGGGTATCTCGCTCGCCCCGAAGATACACTTCTTCAGGTTCATCGCGTGCTAATGCCCTTATCCTGCGGAAGCTCCGCAGGAATCTCTTCCGGGAGTACGTCTTTGTACTCCCTCAATAATTCGTAATAGGGACTCGACTTCAGCGAGTCCCAACCTTGTTCCTCGAAGCGCTCTCGCTTCGTCTTCGAACTGAGAGTGAAGACACTCTCAGTGGTACTTCCCATGAAGAGCTGTCTCAGCTCTTCGCTCTCGCTCTCCGTTCTTTCGCTGTTCGAAAGAACGCAGACCTGCTCGATGCGTCCATCGTGCAAGTCGCGTGTGAAGCGAAGTCAACTCCGACGCCGTCGTCGGAGGATTAGCGAGTTTCATTTCACGATACTGGAATCCAGTATCGGTGCGCGTCAAGACGCTTAGCGTCTCGACGTCCGGTGTCACCGCCTCAGTCTGCTCAGCAGACTGTTCTCGTGGCGTCTCGGTCCCGGACCGAGACTTGCGCAGCGTTCTTCGCATGCGCCGTCTTCTTGTTGTGCGGAGCCCGGCTCCGCACAGTTGTTCTTCCGGTCCAGGCCCGGCCGTGGACGGTTGTTCGCCGGCGGACCCTGTCCGCGGGCGCGCGGTATCAAGCCCGGTTTGACCGCATTTTCCTTCGTGCAGCCCGGCTGCACGGTAATGTGTCCTTTCGCCGGCAGACCCTGTCTGCGGGCGCGCAATATCAAGCCCGACTTGATCGCATGGCGCTTCGTCGTGCAGCCCGGCTGCACGACAGCATGCAAATTGCGTCAGTGCGGTACGTTTGCAACTGTCCGCACTGTTTGCAGCGTCAACTCCCGGAGTTGACACGCCTTCGTCACCTCGACGCCATTCATTGGCGGAGCCCCTCATGACCGAGGGTGCGTCGGCTCCCGGAGCCGACGCGTCGTTGTCGACCTGACCTCTTCGGGTCAGGGACTGTCCCTTACACGCTTGAACGTGGGTGTTGGTTCCCGGAACCAGCACATCTTTTTCTTCTGACGTCGGCAGCATTGCTGACGTTGGTCTCAATTGTGCGCGCCCTCGCGCACTTCCTGGGCACTCCGGGACAGCAGAATTTTGCGCTGTCTCGACTGGTGAGCCGCGCGCACCTGCTGGTGCGTGCGCTGCGGTAACAGGGTCATCGCTCTCTGTTCCGCTGTCGCGGTCGAAGCGCACGAGCGTGCGCTTCTTCCAGTCGATCATCGGGTCATGCCGTCCATGCCACGGTATACCCATTACCACGTCGAACTTATCGTCCAGGTCCAGGACGGTAAGTGTTCGACAAACACTCGTTGTTTGTACGTTCACGACGCGCTTCTCGGTCTTTACGATGGCACCTGTTGCCAGTCGTACCTCCAGAAGACTTCGAGGTACATTTACTTCCTCGAAGTCAAGACTCGGTAAACTCCGCAGTCGAACAAAGTTGTTCGACGCGCCCAAATCTACCAGAGCGCGAAGAGAGTTGCTCGCTCTCTTCGACGTTACCTTCAAGATGACTAGGTTCGGCCTGTCGTCTTGTTTCTTGCATAGCATCGCCACGACGGCCACCTCCAGGGGGCATGGGAGCTGTGCACTCCCGTGCAAAGGGACCGATCCTTCCGCAACGGAAGCATCGCACGTTACCTCCCTGCTGCTGGTAACCAACAGTTGTTGCGTTCGAGAGGTCCATTGGTTCCGGACCTCCCGTCCTCGCTACCGGGTGCGGTTGCGGCCTCGGCGCATTTGCATGGAGTTTAGCCTGCCGCAGGCTAAGCCCTTCTTGCATTGCGAGAGTAATCGCAGCTTCGAGAGTACTCGGGTACTCTCGGAAGAGATAGGTCTTCACGGGCCCATCTCTAAGTCCTTTCATGAACGTGACGACCTTCGTCGCCTCGTCAATCGGGTTAGTCACGATATTTGATACCAAGTATCGTGCGCGCTGCGCGTGAGCATGGACGTCATGCTTACCCTGCTGAAGGTCGAGGAACTCCGCCCTCGACCGGAACTCGTTTTGCGGGGGCTCAAACGCTTGTCTGAGCTCCTCTTTGAATATTTCGTACGTGCTGAAGCACGTAAGATCGGAGAGTCGGCGCCCATACGTCCAACTCCTCGCTCGTCCGCCAATACATGACATGGCGAACGCAACCTTTGACAGCGGGTCGACGATGCGTCGAGCCGCTATGGCTGTGTCGAGATCGACAAGCCACCGGAGGAGAGGCTCGCCCTCTCTTCCCACGTAATTGCTTACGCTCAATTTCAAAGATTGAGCACGCGGTGTCGTCCCTGACGACGCTGTTACTGAGGAAGCAGCATCACGCTGCTCCTTCATGATGAATCCTAGAGCAACACCATGTTGCTCCGTCGGCGATAGCGTACGCAGCATCGTAGCTATCGCCGCTTCTCCAATGACTGTTGACTGTCGTTGGAGGGCTTCCCACTCTGGGTCAGACAGGTGGGGGGAGTCAGCGCGTGCAACATGCGTTGCAGGCGTATTGGAGCTCTCCATGGGCACCTCCGTGCTCATGTGGTTCTCGGCTCCGCGTTCGTACTCCTCGTACGAACGTCAAGCGGTCGGTCGTTGGACGGACTACAAAGTGCTACCAGGTGTAGTGGGTCTAACTTGACTCACTACTTTAGCTTACACGTTGCGCTACGTGTATGAGGAAGCGTAAGTACTTAGTAATTACTTGAGTTAATTATATTTGAATACACAAATATAATTTAAATCAGATACGATTCCAATTGACTTAAATTAGGTAAAATGAGAACTGTATTGTTTGTAAATTGATCTTCCTCCTAAATCTGCTAAAACTGTTTAGCATCTATGAAAGGGGTTGGCAGCGGCTGGCTGTCAGAGCCCCGCCAATATGCACGTCTCTAATTGGTAGAAAGATGCTGCTTTCTACCAATAGGATCTTTGGGTAGGTGTGGACCACTCATTGTGGTGGCCCACTTCAATGTATCCATTGGTGTGGCTTACACCAAGGTGAGGAAGTATCTAAACCTTTTAACAGATATCTTATCTGTTAAAATCACAAGTGGCTTGTAGCCACTTGTGCGTGTAACCCCGTTACACACCTGCTGTGCATCGCCAGAGGTATCGTCGTGCTACTTCCGTGATTGTGTAGTTCTTGTGTCGGTAGTTTGCTCGTCTAGAAGGACGTTGTGGATAGCTGAAGACTCAGGCTCCTGTTGCGCTTGTTGAAGCTGTTGCCTTAGGTGGCTGTTGTTCTCTCGCCGGAGGCATGGCTATCCACGAGTATTCGTTGTGGATCGCTTGGGTCCGCCTCCGCAGACACGTTTACCATTTGTTGGTGCAGTTTCGGCTTACTGCACTGCCTCCGTCATTGCATCGGCCTGGCATTTTAAGGCAGTGGAGGCACACAGATGGAGCAAGCCGTAACCAAACAACACGCTCACCCCAACACGGTCTTTCATTGCTTGTATGGTTACTATTATCTCGGCTACACACGGTCCGACTTAGCACGCATCTACAACAAGAGTATCAAAACCATTGGGAACTGGATACGTGTGTATGAAGAAACCGGGACCTACGAACGAGCTACAGCGCGGGTAGCGACAATATTCACTTTGGAGCAACGGCAGTGGCTTCGCCACCTTTTTGAGCTGAGACCACTGTCATATCTGGATGAAGCACAGGAAGCGTTCAAGCATCACTATCAACTCACAATTACAAAGACGACTGTGTGGAGAATCATCCATGATTATGGATTGACTTGGAAAGTTCTGGAGCGGTGAGCTATTCACATTAAGGAGCGTGATATTTTTCGCTTTGTGGAGGAGCTGAGCCATATCAATTGGAGTCACGATAATATCGTGTTTCTGGACGAAGTCTCATTCGATAACCGAGACATGATGCGTAAGCGGGGTACGCTGTTCGAGGCCAAAAGGTTGTTGTTCGTGGCGAGTTCCAGCGCAAACCTAGGTTGTCGCTGCTAACATTTGTCGGTTTCAATGTCAATATTGACTACTACGATACTATCGGGATGTTTGATCGGGCGGAGTTCGTGACATGTTGTCAAGACTTCGCGTACTCCAAAAGATCAGGCGTTCGGCCCTACCCGAGATCCAACTCAGTCTGGATATTAGATGGAGCAACAATTCACCGCCACCCTGAAATTGTCCACTACCTGAGAAGCATCGGTATTGTACCAATCTTTCTACCGGCCTACGGCCCATTTTTTTAATCCAATTGAATTCGTGTCCGGCTACGTGAAGAGAGCTTTTCAGCGATTTTATGTGGAGTCTGGTGACCGTGATTTACGTCCGTTCGTAGTGGAGACGTTCAGCCGATTTGAAAACGCCAACATAAGTCGAGTATTTGAGCATTGCGGTTGGTCGGTGCAAGGCACTTTCAATCCTGCAGGGCCGCTATCGTCAGAACAAGGAACAGTTACAGGAAATTGGGGAAACGAATCAGAGCTTAATGGTGCAGGAGACGATTTCTTCGGATTTCACGCGCTAGATTTGCCTGCAGGAAGTGAGTAGAGCGAAGACGAAACAAAATAAAAATTGCAGTGGCTTTCTTACGCATATCACATCAACTTCAGCCCTATTACTACGTCGTGACGTATTCTGCTATACTCGTCGATACGCGTAAGCTCATTCGCCCACATGCACCACACGACAGCCGATCCATCGTAACTCGCCCCCCACTGCTCCTGTAGATGCCTCACTACCTCTCGAAGTGTGACCTCCGCTGCTGCACCAGAGCGGTCGGTCTCGGTCGGGCGAATACAAGCCTTCAAGAACGCTTGACGGTCCCAACTCCGCTTCCGTACTCGTAGATCAGGAGCGTTACAGTCTTGTCGTGCATCAGATGTAGCCAGGTGTTCCAGTCCCCCTCTGACTTAGAGCTATCGATGATGTGCTTCTTGACCTTGAAGACCATGAATTTTACCCAGCTCTCCCTCGAAGCGGCCTCAATAGTCCACGATTCATTCGCCTTCACTGCCCGCCCCTTGACGTGAGAGCTCAATTGCTCCCATAGCTTCTCCAGAATGTCCTGAAACGAAGCTCCAGCAGCAATGAAGGGGTACAAAGCTGTACCAGAGGTGTCACGTTCGGTGACACCTCTGATTCCTTTTTACTATCGGCTGCACGATCAGGCGGTAGATGCTTGAGATTACAGGCGTGTAGACCTCATTTGAAACAGGGCTGCGACGGCGCTCCGGGTACGGGGACACTCGCACACGCTCCTGCGATTCTGGGGCTGGGGACGCCATCTTTGAGGACTGACAGCTTTCTTGGAAACCCGGTGATGTTGTATATGCTGGTTAGTGGTCGGGCGATTGGTCGCGCGATTGGGCTCGGGCGATTCAATGAATCGTCTGAGGAAATTTGAGTAGAACCCACAATATTAATAACCAATAGAATATTTTGCTATGCTGATGTGAATTACATAAACTGAGTAGCAGTCCATAAAAACACAGACTTCCACATATATGGCTTAGAAACGTTCTGTTTTGCTTGCCCTTTCCAATCTATTTTGTACAATCATGGATTTGCGCGACTTCATCACCCACAACGACGTGTCGGATCTGGAGATTCGCGGATCGGTCCGCGTCCAAGCACGCCTCCTGTGGACCGTGAAGAAGACCGTCCACACGTTCCGCTTCCTGCGTGTCTACCTCGGCAAGCGGACGGAACTCGAGCCGCTCCATGAGCAGCAAACGGTAAGCGTCAACTGCCGCACTGTGAAACAGCACACGAGTCGATCCTCTACCTGTGATGAAACGCAGATCTATCGGGAGGCTCAACACGATAACCCATACGAGGTCAACCAGTCCCACATAACCCTTTTGCTGTACGACATCGCAGCCGAGAACCCGAATCTCCCGAAGCCGGGAGATATCATCTCGTTCGACCCCTCCAAGCTACGCATCTATCGCAATTGCTGCCAGGTAGATACGAATCCCCGCCACGTCGTGCCGGTGACGCCTGCGTAGCATCGCCGGCGCAGCTGTCAAGCGCACGCACGATCTCGAGCCCCCACCGCTGACACACAAATCATCATTCATCCATTCATTCATTCCTATCCCCATGCATTCACTGTAGTCAGCTTTCTCTGTTACATCGCTCAATGAACGCCTACTCTGTCTTTTAACATAGTGGTGGGCATGTGCCGCGGTCGGAACCACCTCCAAACACACACCATGAAGAAAAACGACAAAAATCAGCTTGAGCATACACACTTCCATCACCCTGATAACCGCTAATTTCCCCCTGCGAAGGGTTCGAACTGCGAACCCCGGATCCTCCGGTCCGGTAACAATGAAAAAGTGGAGCAACGTTATCGTGCGTCACTTGCTAAAGAACGAGAAGAAAAGAAAGTGTGAAATCGAGACCAAGTCGCACTTCAGAAGGAAATGACCTGCCATTTCCATGCTTAACGAATAGAAAGTTTTCAACGGGTACACCCCCGCAGTTGAGGAATGAAATCAGATATGTGATATGGCGCGAGATGTGACGTGCCGTGCACTAGTCCTAGAGAATGGACTACGCGACGTAGCAGAGCTGCGAAGCGTTATCGCTGACATGAAGTTGCAACTAGCTTCCTACATTGCGTGTGGAACGACCTAGCATCGCATGGAGCAGTGTGCGAAGCAGTTTGTCGAGCCAATACAAGGTAAGTTTAGCGACTGTTTCGCTTTACTTTCTTCCTTATGCCACCTCTAAATGATGAAGGGATTCCACAAGGCTAGAGGAGTCGAGCTCGGCGAAGACTTGTTCAACTTCTCGGAGACTCGGAACAATCTATGCCACGACAACAATGACGCCAGTGTGACAGCTGTCCCCCACCGCCATTTCCAGTCGTTCTGCCGAAAGACTCAAGCTATCATGGGTGACTTGCACTTGGCGTATTCGCAGTAGCTTTCTGGTTTCATTTTTTTTCTCTCTTAAGCAGATTATTATGGGAGATCGAAGTCAGATAACCCGATAAAAAACCCGTTATCATTACGCTATCTAATCATTACGCTATTGAGTCATTGCGCTATTTAACCAAAACGTCCTTTGTTATGTTGTGGGCAGGCTGAAACACCTCGCGCGCCATGCGGCCTCGACAGAGGAGTCGAGATGCGCTACTGTGCAGGCTTCCAACTACTGGTCAAGTTGAAGTTCGTTCGCTTTAGTGACGCCTCGTGTCAGTGACGGCCCCATCAAATAATATCAGGGGCAGAGGCGCATTAGTCGATTCGATCAGACCCTGTCGAGGCTGCTATCCCTCGATATGGCGACGAGCGCGCGCTGGCTGCTGGGCGGGCGCCGCCACGCCGTGGTGGAGGTGCAGGTGCCCGCCGGTCCGCTGGGCGTGCTGCTGGACGGCGACGACCTGGACCGGCCCGTGCTCGAGGGCTTCGCGCCCGTGTCGCCGTCGCGCCCGGGGCAGCGCGGCGCCGTGGAGACCAGCGGCCGCGTGCCCGTGGGCAGCCTGCTGCTGGCCGTGAACGAGTACGACTTCGCGGCGGAGGACCTGGGCTTCCAGGAGGTGGGGCAGGTGCTGCGTGAGACGAGCCACCTGCCGCGCACGCTCCGGTTCCGCGTGCCTCTGGCAGACGACGACGGCGACAACGACGTGCCGCTGAGCCATCAGTTCGCGCCCAGGAGAGGCCCCCCGCCAAGAGAAGAAGAGGAGGAAGAAGAGGAGGAAGAAGAAGACGACGAGGAGGAGAAGGTTCCAGTGAAGAGACAGGTGCAGCAACAGAGCGGACACGTTCACGTAGACGTTGGCGGTGACAGTTACAGCCACTTGCCGTTGAGTCAGCAGTTTGCACCGCATCGAGGGCCTCCGCCACGAGAGGAGGAGGAGGAAGGCGAGGAGGAAGAGTTCGAGGAGGAAGAAGATGAAGAGAAGGTCGAAGAGCGGGACAATGCTGTCGTGTCGGGGAGCGGGTCGTCGTCGGCTGAAGACTCGTTCCAGGAGATTCAGGTCGCGGACGCGACGGTGGTCCGGGACGTGGTACTGGCCTCGGATGCGCGTGTGGCGGAGGACCAGTCGAGCGAAGGCAGCGCGAGCTGGACGCTGACGGGGTCGAACCTGGACGGATCGTCGAGCACACCACTGGCGAGCAGCGTGAGCTCGGCGTCGCCGGAGAAATTGCAGCAGGTGGCGCCGCTGGAAGAACCGCGACCTGTGGTGCAGCAAGTTCAATCACCTGCGCAGCCGAAACGATTGTCTTTGGAAATTGACGACGTTCCTCCGTCGATTCCGAAGGAGTTGTCTTTTGGTACGATGGCGGCTTTAGCGGAGACACGTCATTTCGATAGTGACGACTCCAGCGACGACGAAAGTGGAGACGAAAGTGGTGAAGAACTAGGAGCAGGAGGTCAAGGCGCCACTCAAGAATCAACCTGGAAACCCGCTTCAGCTCCATCCAAGAAGACGAACGCTTTCTCCCCCGAGCATCCCGAGGAATTGTCTCCCCAGAAGCCGCAACAACCGTCACCTGTTCCGTTGTCCATGGCGTCAAATGTGTCATCTGGCACCATTGCAGCATCACTCATGGCTCAGACAAACCAGTTCGACCGTGATGATTCGATTGAGGAAGATGCCGACGCGGAGTACGTGACTGCTGTAGCACCTCCTGGACCGTTGGGGTTGAACCTGGATGGTGGTGTGCTGGACTGCGCTGTTGTGATGGGGTTCGTGAAGTTGCGAGATGGTTCTAAAGGTGCGCTTGAGCGTAACGGAGATATCGTTCCTGGTTCAGTGATTGTACGCATCAATGGCGAGGACCTGTCCAATGCAACCCTGAATGATGTGCGAACGAAACTTGGCGAGCTCGGCCAACAGCCTCGCACCATTGTATTTCGCTTACCTCCGCGAGAGCAACAGCAGTCCAGTGTGCAGCGCCCTCCTGCGATGCATCGAGTTGTAACACGTCCTGTTTTTGAGGAAGACTTTGACAAGCGCCGCAAATTTGAGTTGGCGCTCGTGATGCACTATGACAAGACAGCGTTACGACGCCGCGAGTGTTGGTTCTGTATTGACGCGAAATGGATGGCTCGGTGGGTGGACTTCGTTGCTCGAGGTGGGCCCGAACCAGGTCCAATTACCAACGAGAACCTCCTCCACCTCGATTGGCGCAAAATGCTCGCTCACGATGCTCCTGGCCGACCTGACACCGCACGCGAAGGACTAGTTCTTCTCAAGGACTATCGAGTGGTGGCGCCGATGGTTTGGTGCTTATTTGCTGAGCTGCATGGTCTTGGCGAAGCACCCTTACTTCCACGGTACCTGATGGATATTTACGCCGAGGCTCTAAGCGACGGTGAGGTAAGTAACATACTTGAAGTTCCTCGGCCCAAAGCGACTGTGCTCGCCAATGACTTGCGCGACAAATGTCTCGTTCGCCCGAGCAAGAAGCGCTAAATTGTGGTCGCGAGCGCGGGTTTTGTCACATCTGTACACTGTAGCGAATATTCATTCATTCCATTCATATACTGCGTGTTGTGAGCGCTACGTTTGAGTATGGTCGTCTTTCAACCAGCTGAACGACCAGCACCTGATGCAATAAAAACTGAATCAGCCGCCACAAGACATTCCGGCAATTATCAATGGTTCCTACAGTTTTGCTCCAGCGAGTGTAAAAGATCCACATGGCTGGACCCGAAGAAGGTGTCTAGTGCGATCACTTCTAGCATTGTAATTGTGGAACTTGAATTTTGCACTGAATTTGAAACGTAAAGCGCATTGAAGACATCTACATTCAAAATCATATTCTGTGGCATCAGGTCAAATTCTATGTCCGGAAGTATTTTGATGAGAGGAACGTAGAACTATTGAGTCAATGGTCCAACACACGAGAATCCGTAAAGATATGCCGGACAGATAAATGTGAGTAGCACGTGGCAGACAAGAACGATAACATAGCTTATCAGTTCGCGGAGGATCTGCGTATCTTGCTTCAGCGAGCGTCCTAAACGACACCCAAAGCACGCAATTAGTACATGTACAACCAACCACGCCGGAATCCTCTCTACCAATGCAAACGGAAGAGGGAATCCAATAATTCTGGACATGGTAATCATAATGCAATGGCACCAGCTCTAGATATAATCGACATGGATATGACCTTCACGGAATAGAGTTTCAAACCAAGGACGTTGATCTGGACTGCTCCAAGATCGACCGCGCCATGAACCTAAGTAATCGACGTCCGAAGAGCGAGCACTACGTAAGCGCTCATGCATGGTGTACAAGTCAATGAGCTTCGAGGTAGATGAGACTGCGCACCAAAATGTCTGGGGCTTTGTCGTGGGTTCCCTTCAGCCCTATCTTTTATCTTCCATGCTTCAGCCTGTTGTCACAGTGACGATGCTAGAAGCTTTCATCGCAGCTTCCAGGTCGCCAGCCGTCATGGATACTCTTTCCTGTAGTAGAATAAAAACAGTAATATGATAGCAATCAGCATTAAACAATAATGTACCTCTAGAACTTTAAATTACTAAAATGCAGAACATTATGTATAACAATAATTGACATTAAGGTGGCGCCAGAACCAATTTTGCTAATAATAGCAAAGTAAATTAATATTTACAATGATTATACATAATTGTTGTTTAGGTTAATTTAGCAATTATTTTATGGACGAATGAACTCAGGCGGCAATATATTTTTCAAGTGCGCGTGAGGGTATTAGGCGGTTAAACGTGGGGTTGAAATTCGCCGCTGGTGAGCAGCGTGAGCTCGGCGCCGCCGAAGAAACTGCAGCAGGAGACGAGACAAGAGGAGTATGAAGGGAGCTCACTTGATCCTGAACAAGGTTGCTCCTTGTAGTGGTGCCTCGCCCCAGGTATATTTCGGAATGAATTAGTTTGGATGTTTGCTAGAAAAGCTGGGCTAGCCTAGTATGCATGAGTCGTTTCGTCTTTTGTAGCTGGAGGGGTCGCTGTAGTCGTCGCAGGTCGTTATCGTCGCCACTGCACTCATCGCAGGTGGCGCCAGCACTTGCGATGTCCAACAGTCCTCCTCGGCCGAGATGACTCATGTCTACAGCTTGTTTGTATGCGGGTTGACTACCTTCAGCATGACCATGTTGCGTTCATGCAGCGTTTTGCCGAGTGGCTTCGCGAAAATGTCGGCCTTCATCAATGTGGTAGGGCAGTAGGTCACCGTTATCTGCTTCTTGCGGATGGCGTCACGAATGAAGTGAAATTTTATGTTGATATGCTTCATGCGTGCAGTCGTCACATCGTTCTCCATGTTCTTGATCGCGCTCTGATTGTCGATGTACAAGTCCATATTATTATCTTTGCCGTGTAAATCAAGCTCATCCAGGAGCTGCTTCACCCATAAGCAGTCTTGTACTGCCGTCGCCCCAGCGATGTACTCAGCTTCGGCTGTAGAGAGTGCGACGGTAGACTGTTTCTTGCTGTACCACGCAATGGGCATGGCGTTGATGGTGAGCAATCCTCCTGAAGTCGATTTTGCGTCCTTGCCCCTGGCCCAGTCAGCATCGCTGAAGATGGCTGCTTCAATAGTGTATCGTGGTGCTTGTGGTCGGGGAAAGTACAACATCACCTCCCGTGATCCTCGCAAGTAGCGCAGGATACGTTTGACCGCAGTCCAATGAGCCGCCGTGGGCCTCGCTACGAAACGTGCCAGGTAGTTCACTGGCATGGTAATATCGGGTCTAGTGCAGTTGCTAATCCATAGTAGAGACCCGATCGTCTCCCGCATGCTGCTTGTGTCGTAGAAGGGCTCACTGTCTTCTCCGTTCAGGTCCTTAGTCGACTCCATCGGCGTAGTCACGGGGCGGCTGTTCTCCATGCTACACTTGGCCAGCAAACCGTCAATATTAGTTGCCTGGTGGAGGTAGATGCCTCGGTCGCTTTGCTCAATGTTAACTCCCAAACATTTCTTCGCTGGACCCATGTCCTTGATCTGGAATTTGTCGGCGAGCTTATGCATTGTCCAGTCGGAATCGTTTTCACGCTGGCTGACGACCACCACATCATCGACATAGAGGCCTAGTACCGTTAGTTTGCCCTCATGCCACCTAAAGTACAAGCACGGGTCAAGTTGGCTCCTTTTGAAGCCAAGTTCTAGCAAGTAGTGGTCAATAGTATCGTTCCACAGCTTGCCGCTTTGTTTTAGGCCGTAGAGGCTTTTTCGCAGCAGTAGACATGTGCCCTTGGGGATTTGAAGTCCGGCGGGGGCTCGCATGTAAATGGGTCGGTCGAGGTCTGCTCGTAGGTATGCATTAGGGATATCACCTTGTCGAATGGCGGCATGCCACTGAGATGCGAGGGCCACAATGAATCGTAGACTTGCGATCTTAAGTACGAGTGCAAAGGATTCGGCGAAATCAATGCCAAACTTTTGAGTGAAGCCGCGAGCCACAAGCCGCGCTTTAAACCGTTCCAATTCACCTTTGTTGTCGAACTTGATCTTAAATACCCATTTTGCACTAATCAGGTTTCCATCAGTAGGGATGTCCACTATTTCCCAGGTAGCGTTCTCTGATATCGCCCGGAGCTCTTCTTCTATTGCCTGCCGCCACTCGTGCCAATACGGGCTGTTCATGGCCTCCTCCACGGTTACCGGTTCTTTAATCTCGTCACGCTCCAGTTGAACTGCAAACGCTGTACCCTCGTTGAGTACGATAGTAAGCAGAGCGGAGGCTGGCGTGGCAAATTCATCAAGGAAAGATTGAGGAAGACGAAAGTCATCGCGGGACAGTGCTCGCGCACCTCGACTCAGGCCAAAGATGCGCTGAATTGCACGAGACGTCAGTTGGTGCTGCTCCTCAGGGCTGCCAGATCGTGTGGCCCCACCATTACCACCCGGTGGGCTGGTGTTTTCGAACTGCAAACCATCAGCTTCCTCCTCCGCGCCATTGTTTTCTGCGTCGACAGTGTCCATGTATCGCCCCACAGCGCGCGAGTCCAGACGATCGATGTTCCGGATATGTGTTGTCGAGATAACCCGTTTGGTTCGCGGGATGAGAACACGGTACGCTTTCTTCTTGAGGTCGACACCGATAACAACTCCTTTTTCAGCACGTTTCTGCGCTGATCGCTTCGTTGCATGAGCAACATGGCTCGTACACTTTGAGCCAAATT
Source organism: Phytophthora cinnamomi (assembly GCF_018691715.1). NCBI lineage: Eukaryota > Oomycota > Peronosporomycetes > Peronosporales > Peronosporaceae > Phytophthora > Phytophthora cinnamomi. The sequence continues at coordinate 15,366 of NW_027151035.1, forward strand.
TTAGGATGTGCGAAACACTAGGTCTTTTTCCTGAGAGTGCCTCAATGGGAGACGCGTGGTCGGCGTTCGCTCGGGTCGGCACATAATTGCGAATGTAGCTCGCATAAAGAACAGCATCGCCCCAAAATCGCTGGGGTAGTGCCGAAGCCCATAGCATTGCTCGAGCCGAATCCATAACTGTCCTATGAAATCGTTCTGCCTTTCCATTAGACGACGACATACCCGCTTCAGTTTCTTGGTGGAGGATACCTCGATTACGCAGGAACCGGCCGAGTCTGGTGCTACCAAATTCACCACCACCGTCTGAGCGAATCACTTTTACTTTGATATTGTGTTGACGCTCAAACTCACTTACGAAATCCTCTAGATGTCCTTCAGCGTCGCTCTTTTTACGGAGCAGGTAGACGCGGTTGTAGTTTGTAGCGTGATCCACAATTGTCAAGATGTGTTTGTGACCGAGACGATCAGGGGCCATGTCTGTCTTCAAGTCTACGCACAATGTGGCACCAGGTTCATCCGTTGGAGCAGATGTGGACGTATCCTGCTTATTCTTCGCACGTCGAGCTTGCTTCGCTTCAGCACAGTTCATGCAGAAATCCACCTTGCGATTAGAAGCAACCATGCCTTCAACAAGGTTCTTGTCAATCATGCGTACTAGGTCCTGGTAGTTCACGTGACCCAACCGTTCATGCCACTGCTGGAGCGTAGAGGTCGTCATTGCTGCAAAAGAGGCCGAACCTTGCTCGATTCCTACCGACCAGAGACCAGTTGTGGGAGATTTTCCCACTTCAGCTGCAATTTTGCCCGTCTTAGTCGTAATTGTGCACTGCACTTTTCCAAAAGTGCAAGTGAATCCTCGCGTGGTGAGTTGGGCCACTGAAATTAGGTTGCGATCTATGCCTTTTGCGTAGTACACGTTTTCTAGTAGGACTGTACGTGGCACTCCTTTCGCCATCGTCGTGATGACAGTCTTTCCCTTCTCAGTGGCGGCGACGAGATCTCCATTTGCAACTCGCACCAAAAGGAAAGCTGGCTCGATCGCGAATAGTTGTTTACGGTCAATGCAAAGGTGGTGAGTAGCTCCAGAGTCCACAGTCCAAACATTTCTTGTCGAAGTAGCAGTGCTTCGCTCAGCGTCGCGGGCTGCGACCCAAACGTGGGCTTCGTTATCAGAATCACTGGATGCGCTGTTTTCGCTATCGTCGGTGGCAGCGATGTTCGCACTTCCACTGGCGACTAATTTCTTTGCTTGTTCGACGAGTGGATACGTGAAGATCTTGTGTCCAGGCTGGCCGCACACATGGCAGCGAATTTCACCTCGATTCCCAGTGACAGCGTACGCTTGACCATTATTTTGCTGTTGCGGACGTCGATCCGACGTGCTATTGTTTTTCTGCTGGTTGCGCCAATGGAGGTCATTATTTTGGCGGTTGCCACGTTCGTGACTGCGATTACTATGTGAACCCGGGTTTCGGTGGTCCCCATGGCGAGTTTTGCGCTCATCTCTCTTCGCCCCACATCTACGACCGTCACCTTTGAGCTTGTACAGTAGTCGCTTCATGCGGTCAGTTTCCACTACATAGTCGGTTGCATCGTCGGAGACCGATGACAGCAGCGTGGGCGCTAACTCGGGACACGCGTTGTTCCCGAATATCTCCATGACCATCTTGGTCTGATCACCTTCCATGAGGCTCTCAATGAAGTTCAGGTATTCCAGGTAGTCATGCCATGAGTCACCTTCTCGCTTGTGGCACTGCATCTTCGTGCTGAGTTCTAGTTGACTTAGCTTACAGCCAAACTCTGCACGCATCGCGCGCTTCACATCTGAATACGGCATGCTGATACCATCATGGCGGTGCTGCCACTCCGAGATCTTCATGTGATAATACCTGGACGCCTTCCCCTCGAGGAAGTTGACAATCACCGATGCTTTGATGTCATCGGTCCATGTAGATCCGTTCACGAGCTCCTCCGTCCTAATTGCGTGCTCGAACTCGTGGATGAAATTCTCGAAGCCAGCTCCTAGTCCAGGGTATACCTCGTTTCCCTTGAAGTTTGAGCAGCGTATGTCCTTGATTTTAGGATTCTTAGGAGATGGAGGCGCAGTTTCCATGCTAGTATCTGACATGGAGGGGGCACGGGGCGCTCTCGTCGCGAGTTGCTTTTTCAACTCTGCAAGTTCGGACTGCAGTTGAAGGATTAGGTGCAGTTGGTCGTGTTCCTCCATCGTCTCTTGGTCCGAGGGGTCGAAGTGCCGGTCGTCTGGTAGACCTAAGCGAGTATTCCGTCGGGTTACGTGTTCTTCGTCAGCGTCGTCAGCACCTCGTGCCTCCGAGTATTCTTCAAGGTCTTCGTGATCGCCACGCGAGTCTTCGAAGTCTTCACTGGTCGCGGCAGAAGGCGAGCCAGTTGGGCTCATAACCTGAAGGGAGCTCACTTCATCCTGAACAAGGTTGCTACTTGTAGTGGTGCCTCGCACCAGGTATATTTCGGAATGAATTAGTTTGGATGTTTGCTAGAAAAGCTGGGCTAGCCTAGTATGCATGAGTAGTTTCGTCTTTTGTAGCTGGAGGGGTCGCTGTAGTCGTCGCAGGTCGTTATCGTCGCCACTGCACTCATCGCAGGTGGCGCCAGCACTTGCGATGTCCAACAGAGTAACCGAAGTTACACCACCTACCGAAATCTTCCAACTCTGCTCACACACCGCGGTGGCGAAAGCTTGCTTTACGCGATGGCGATGAGTGAAACGCAACAAGTCAATCGTTGAAACTCGTTCGACTGTAGGATTAAGAATCTCAATTCTTGCTTCAAATCGTTCAGCTAGGTCCGGTAATGCAAGCGTAATGGAGCAATTGGCAACGTACACAAACGACAGAACTTACGCACGCACTTCCAAGTGGTTTGGTAGCATTGCCGTTGCGACAGCAGAAGCATCAGTGACACATCAAGGATCCCTCAGTGTGTACGTATGCTTGGATGGTAGGCGAATGGTCTTCTATTAAATAGAAGGCCAAACATAAAAACCACAATTTGTGTGGGTTTTATGTTTTTTATCCTATAGAAGCCTGCAGTTAGGCGGTCTTGAGTAGAATTCGCCTTTCGTGTGGTTCTTGTACTTCACGGGCTTTGCCCGAATGCTGCAAGTGCTGGGCTGTCCGCTCGAGGTAGGACTTCATTGGGCTTTGGGTCGATGAATTGCCAGCTGAGTGAAACTCGTATGCTGTTGTCGTGGTAGCCTTGGCTAGACATCTGGTCGCTTCAAGTGCGGCCAGCCACGGCTTGCCTCATTGGACGGCGAAGAATTTGCAGAGGACTTGATCGTAGAGGAGTGTGCTGACGTATGTGAACATTTCTCTCATCACTGTAGGTAGACCACATAAACTCAGCATGCAGTCTTTATTTGGTTGCGTCTTCCTGTTGCGGGAAACGAGGCTCTGTCGCGAGCAAGATCCGTATCAACGACCTTATCATGTACAGTTCTAATGGAGGATGAAGTCGGTGTCCGAGAGAGAGTCTCTCTGGGAAGGAGGTGCCGGCGGGGAATTCCTCGCGACACGTCTTTGACATGGCAAGCTCTATCCAGCCAAACTCTTGGAATCCAACTTGGATGAGCTGAGCTCGCTGCAAAGTCTGTGCTTTTATAATAGAGGATACGGCGTTGAAGATGGGTCGATTTGAAATGTAGCGACTAGACGATTCGTAGCGTGTGTAGCAGAGTTTTGCTCAAATCATTCCATAGGACAATGAGAAAGCGGGATGGGCGGAGTGTTACCCTGTACATATTAATTCGAGGGGGTTATCGTTCGAGATTAACCAACAACCCTGCAACGCTGCTACATATTTGTGCCGGTGCATCACTTCAGCGACAAGGGCTTTGGTGTCCACTCCTTCCTTCACCTCGCCAATACTCCAGCTCACTTTCATTCTTGCTCTCAGCACACCAAGCACCTTCATCCACACTTCATCAACTCGCGCCGTAACATGAAGGTCTTCGCCGCCGCTACCATCATCGCCGCCTCCGCACTCATCACTACCAACGTCGCCGCTGACGGAGCCGAGGGAGCACCGTGGGGATACAAGGCTAACGATACCAGCATGGCCGCGCCCGACCAGTGGGCTGAGCACTACCCGACGTGCGGCGGCCAGCGCCAGTCGCCCATCGACATCGTGACGACGGTCGGCTGCACGTCCGAGAAGCGCTCGCTGACCTTCAGCGGCTCGTGCGCCGACTTCAACGTGTCACAGTCGGACGAGTCGTTCACGGCGAGCGTGAACGGCGGCTCGTGCGCGGTGAGTGCCAATGGCGCGTCGTACGACATGCGGCAGTTCCACATGCACGTGCCGTCGGAGCACACTCTGGACGGCCAATACTTGGGCGGCGAGGTGCACTTCGTGCACAGCAACGCGGACAGCTCTGCGATGCTGGTGACGGGCGTGTTCTTCAAGGCCGTGGAGGGCCAGAGCGACCCGTGGGTGGTCTCCGTGCTGGACGCGCTCGACAAGGTGAGCGCGAATGCGACGGCGTCGGCGAGTCTGACGCCGTACGCCGACCTGGTGAACAAGGCCGCGGACGCGCAGGGCGTGTTCAACTACGCCGGCAGCCTGACGACACCCGCGTGCAGCGAGATCGTGGACTGGTGGGTGGTGAAGAAACCCGTGGACGCGTCGACGGCCGACCTGGCGCGCCTGCAGTCCCAGCTGCGCGAGCTACACATCACGGACGACGGCAAGAACGCGCGTCCGGTGCAATCCCTGAACGGCCGCGTTGTGACGGCGTTGCTGTAGAGATTGTATATTGTATACTTCAGTTTTTTTAAGTGTTGAAACGAAATACTAAGATAGGAAAGGTTTGTTAGGCCTGGTGATCGGTATGCATTGAATTGTAGGTACATTCGATACATTTTCGATAATACTGTGTTGCTTAGAGATAGATATTCACTACTTGCAGAAAGATAACCATATGTCTGAGTTGGTAAGAAAAGTTATTTTTTGCGTATTACAATATGTTTACTTTATACAGCAAACGTAGATCCTGGATGTGTACAACAGCTGTTTATTCAATAATATATGTATGCTATTAATATAGACACGCTAACCAATACCAGCACAACGACATCAATACCCCCCCCCCCCCCCCCCCCTCAGCAGCAGCAACAGCAACATCAATCTTCTGGGAGAAGAAGCTATATTGCCCCTTTTTGTTTGAAGTTGTTGCCTACTTGCGTGCAGAAAGTATACCAGAAAAAAAAGCCTGGTCCAGGCCGGGAACCATAGGCGGCTCAAACACATAGGCCATGCAACATTCACTAACCCTACATCAGTGTACAATAGCTATGTACACGCATGTGTACAGTATGTATTCAAATTAACTGTCAAACCTACAGCAGCGCCGTCACAACGCGGCCGTTCAGGGATTGCACCGGACGCGCGTTCTTGCCGTCGTCCGTGATGTGTAGCTCGCGCAGCTGGGACTGCAGGCGCGCCAGGTCGGCCGTCGACGCGTCCACGGGTTTCTTCACCACCCACCAGTCCACGATCTCGCTGCACGCGGGTGTCGTCAGGCTGCCGGCGTAGTTGAACACGCCCTGCGCGTCCGCGGCCTTGTTCACCAGGTCGGCGTACGGCGTCAGACTCGCCGACGCCGTCGCATTCGCGCTCACCTTGTCGAGCGCGTCCAGCACGGAGACCACCCACGGGTCGCTCTGGCCCTCCACGGCCTTGAAGAACACGCCCGTCACCAGCATCGCAGAGCTGTCCGCGTTGCTGTGCACGAAGTGCACCTCGCCGCCCAAGTATTGGCCGTCCAGAGTGTGCTCCGACGGCACGTGCATGTGGAACTGCCGCATGTCGTACGACGCGCCATTGGCACTCACCGCGCACGAGCCGCCGTTCACGCTCGCCGTGAACGACTCGTCCGACTGCGACACGTTGAAGTCGGCGCACGAGCCGCTGAAGGTCAGCGAGCGCTTCTCGGACGTGTGGCCGGTCGTCGCCACGATGTCGATGGGCGACTGGCGCTGGCCGCCGCACGTTGGGTAGTGCTCAGCCCACTGGTCGGGCGCGGCCATGCTGGTATCGTTAGCCTTGTATCCCCACGGTGCTCCCTCGGCTCCGTCAGCGGCGACGTTGGTAGTGGTGAGTGCGGAGGCGGCGATGATGGTAGCGGCGGCGGCGAAGACCTTCATGTTACGGCGCGAGTTGATGAAGTGTGGATGAAGGTGCTTGGTGTGTTGAGAGCAAGATTGGAAATGAGGTCTCTGTACTCGATTGAGTTGGAAAGTTGGTTTTCCGCAATAGTCGGTACGTCGATGTCGGACAGAGTTGCATGCCTCAGTTCATGCATGCAAATGCTGCTGCTGCAGATCGCGGTTAGTCCGAGCAAGAATCTTGCCAGACCCCGTGATCGATTAACACAGCCGCTTACTCCTTCTCTGCGACAACGAACTGTCGACAGAGGTTTTGGGGACGCAACAACGGAGACCAAACCGAGTACATGTAGTCAAGGAAACTTGGTTGCGGCGCCTTTGTCCAACGCTCGTATTAATTAATATCCACCTACTAAGCCGTGCTAAAGCACGGAGAAGCTCAGGATTTTACCATGAAGTTCTGCTTCTAAGCTACACAGCCTCTCTGTTTCTGGCAGTGTCTCTTGTGTTCGCGTGAATGGGCGATACCGCAGTTGGTGGTTGTGGTCGCGAACATCACCGCTGACACCAAAAGAGCCGCCTACCTTGCTCAGCAAGCGCAAAAGAAAGTAAGTTTGGCTCACATTGCACCGGGATAGCCCAGCGCCTTCTGCTGCGCCACGCTGCGCGGACGGCCAGCCCGAGCCACCGCCTTGTACGGAGACACTCCCAGGATATTGATGTTGTTGCGCACGGAGATCAATGTCGTGTTCTAGTACTCGCGCGGGGCTAGGATCTCCGTGCCGTTCCCGTAGTTGGCGTCCGTGCGGCCGCCCATGAAGTCGATGGTCACGTTGTTGGCGGCGTCGTCGAGGGCCACCTGGCCCGCCAGCTCGATCCGATCGGCCGACGACAGCGTCGGGTACGACTCCTTCACGGGCTCCAGCGCGGGAATGATCTTGTCCACACCGGCGTTCACCGGCCAGTTCTTCTGCGGCGAGAAGCAGCGTGGCGTTGCTGGGACCTGGCAAGAAAGCCTAGATAGCTGAGTCCTGAGACGCGTTGCAGCGACTTGGCGAGACAGCCTGGATAGCTAGCTGGGTCCTGAGACGGCTGCTCATAGCCACGCAATTATGGCGTTGCTGGGACTTGGCAACAAGAACATAGATAGCTGGGCCTGGAGACGCCTGCTTGCAGCTACGGGTGCACGGGGGATCATATACGACCGAACAACGTAGCCTCGGTTAGGGAGCATGGAATCGTAGGATTGTACTAACTGAGAATGGCATTGATCTATTTGTAGTCGGGCGGATATCTACTGCCTGGTCTCATAATTTGAGCCCCTCATTAAAGTTAAGGCTAAATGACTACAAACAACGTCCAGATTATCTTGTCACGCGAATGTCGCCCCTAAAGGACTCAGGCAACACGCACTGGATAATATACTATCCGCCCATGTATAAAACCTAACAGGTTCGTCCCGATACATTATTCTTTTGTCATCTTATAAGAGAATCAGGGATCTGTATTTATATAGGGACTAGTACGCGCACTTGTATCACCCCAACTACTCTGGATAAAATCCAGGAACTATGGAGTCAACAAGCACTGCTTACGCGGATCGTGAATTACAAGAACCGCTCCTGTCAGAAAACTTGGCGTTGCACAAATTACTCACTCCAATGATCAAATCGTTAACAAAGCTGCTGACGCACTTCAACATCGCACAGACATATGCTGCTGCATCATTGATGCATGTGCGCGCCCCTCAAAACAGCCGAAATGTCCACCTCATTTCGACGCCGCTCGCGATCTCGGGAGCGGCTCGTACCGGTTCTGCTTCGAGGAGATTCACTGCTTCGGGAGCAACCTGAGGGGGCCAATATCCTCGTCAACTGGCACCTGTGTCAAGCATGTCGGGGTGAAACTTCAACCGTAGATTGCAATGCTCGACGCCCACCGCCAATGACGACAAAGCGAGGATTTGCTGATAATTTTGCTCTGTGAGAACGAATGCGGGTCCAGCAGTTGAATACGGACGAATCTTGGCGCTGTCAGCGACGATGCATAGGGGTGAGCATAGCCATTCGAGTCGTTCAGTTGACGATTATCGATCTGAGATCGAACACCCAAGCACACCTTGTGCCACACAAAGGCCAGGCATCGTACTGTACCGTACTCCGGTGTCGATTCGAAGACCCCAGTGGTGTAACTACGTCGAGATAACCCGGCGCTTAGACGTCAAGTGCAGTGCATATTGGCGCGCGCGCGATTATTAGGCCAGCGACTCCATTACACCAGCACTGAGCCACGAACGACCCGGACTCTGGGCTTGATCCGGGGGAAACGGGATTCGCAATCGTGGAAATCCAGGACGTGCGATGCACAGGCAACAGATCGCTTCCCTCAACGCACATGTGGGTGATTCTCTTTTGAATTGTAGAAACATGTATAATAGAACTCCTCTCTTTTGAGCTGTAGGCGCACAACCAGCTGCGACTACACGTACATGTATTAAAATATTAATACCAGTTGCGCGCGGCTGCATCGTGGGAAAGCACTGGCTTATAGACGCTATATGACGCCTTGTTTAGCTTTGAAGTCGCTCCGTAGTGATCTTCGTCGAATTCGCTTCGGGACAACCTCTGCAGCTGCCCGATAGAAACAACGCGAAACAGCCATTATGTTGATCTTGTGGTGGTGGTGGGTATTTTCCTCCGTCCTCCGTCCACCTCTGTCGACCCCACCGTAGACGGCGGCGGCATCACATCAAAAAACCAAATATAAAAGATCAAGACACGAATGTGGGAGTACGTGTAACTAATATCGTAGTTCGAAATAATATGTTTTAATGGTTGGTAATGCAAAAACTCAATAATCACTTTTGCAAATTTAATATTGTTCAATGAATTACAAATAAAGCATAAATTCAATAATTACACATTTGACAATAATGGGGGATGGCTACAATTATTGTGGCTATTCAGGTTGATGAGATCCAGATATTTGGGCGAAGCCCCCTATAATCCAGTCTTTTTTACGTCTTTTTACAGGGCAAAGTATAAGTTCTCAAAATCGGTTAGGGTTTCTATCTATCATAGGACTTCCTGGGGCCCAAAACCGTGAAATATACCTGGGTTTAATAACCAATCAGTATGCGTGCAGTATGACAGAGAGTGGACAACACTTAAGGATCCCCTAGACTACCGGCCAAAATGTCGTTAACACGAGGGTTATTTTTAGCGTGGTGGAGCGCTATCCCTGCGGACATCCTCAGAATTAGTTTGAAGTGTGGGTAATCGTGGGAAAATAACATAATTAGCTGCGTCAGCGTCCCCTCCGTCACACCTTTTTGCCAGGCAGTCATGTCTGTTTTACTGGCTGATGCGCTTAAACAGACTGCAAATGACTCTGGTGGCCTGTGAGGTGTTATGCGTAAAAAGTCGGATCTCGTAAAAAGCTTTGAGGCAACCGTGCTCAACGGTGCGCGACCTGGCGATTCGGCGGTGCACGGGCTATGCGACCAAATGGATATCCATTCGGACATGTCGATGCGCACAATAGACCCGATCCGATTACAATGGCAGTAGTGGGCAGACTAAAACGATAGATAGATAGATATAAAAGCTATTTCGATGGAGTACATGTATTTGGTGCATCAGTGGTAAGCTTATGCATGCGCCTGCGTCGCTTGACAGGTATTTTAGACGCGCTGATGCTAGCTCGATCCACTTGCGGCGTAGGCCAAGGACTGTTCGATGGGTAAGTCATGCATTCAATTTTCCGTTCGGCGGAGGCTCCGTCATCCCATTTGACTGAACATGTCGATATGACGTGTCCTTCGTGTTCAGTCTGTACTACTTTTTCAGCTTGAATGTGATCTGACTTGGCTAGCTAGATGAATCAGTGGGAACGTTTTGCTTGCTTGTTCAGATGTGCTGCTGTTCCCGCGCGGGTGAGTAGGTGCAGGCTTTGACGAAGGCGCTCACTCATCGAGTATCGCATTCAAGGTGAGCCGTATCTATCGCTTGGTTAGCTATAGTATGTGTTCGGCTTCAATTGATATTGCGTCTTCAGCTGCTGCTCCTCGGAGGAATAAACATGTTCGTGCAACTAAGGATCTTACGCTGAGAAAGATTGAACTGACGTGGTTAGGAGTGTTTGACGCGGAGGTCGTGGGAAGAAAAATGAAGATGATACAAGCACATTGTTGGGCTTTGGGGAAGCATGATTTTGACTTATATTGCACGACGATGTCCGCTTACGATGACGTTCACTTCCGATTCTTCCCTGAAGAACACCCCCCGATCTACTCGACTTTTGAAACTCCCCCGATGGCTGCTGACCTCCTCGATCGCATTCGTGACGCAGTTCTCTCCGTCAACAAGAACTAGCGGTCACCAACTATTTCACGCGTGTCGAGGATATTCGTGATTTCATCACGGATCACGCGCCGACCGCTGGGGTGGAGCTAACGGTCAAGTTGACCTGTTTTAGCGCTGAGAGACTTACGACCGACAACGAAACACGGGTTACGCTTGTCGACTTCCTTGCCCATGCGTCGTTCGAGAATGTTCGCAAGGATTTGGCGGACCTCAATGCCGTCAACAGGAAGGACTTCATCGCTCATGTGACGGTCTGGGATGCAAAGAAGCGCATCGGGTCTCCTAGATCGCCTCCCATGCAGTTCCGTCCTGGAGCTGTTTGCGAATTTAAACAAGTTCACAATGTGACGTTTTATGCCGACGTCCCGAAGGGACGCATCCAGATGGAAGAAGGTGAGACGGATCGCGCCGTGGAGCGTGCTGCCCCAGTCCGCAAGCGCAAAAGCTCTCGTGAGCCAGCAGGACACGCGTTTAAGGCGCGATCCTTGGAAATGGAGCTGGACGACGACGGCGAGAATGCTGACGAAGACAACGGCAATGGTGGTAGCGCCGGTTCTGCCATTACGGATCATACCAAGCGGCAGTAGAATCATGCCGAAAAAACAGGCTCTGATGGATCGGGTTTTGGAACGCGATAGTTCGGCACGATGGAGTCATACGCGATGGAAACGCTCGTGAGTAAGTCGAGTAGTCAAAGCAGATAACATTTGACATCTAACAATGCCTGTGGAACCAGCTTTTTGAGAATCGCTCCGTTTTGCAAGCTCTCATTGAGTATGAGCTGATTGTCGAGAACTGCTATCCCTTTCGAGCTCGGCGCGTTCTCAGCCAGGTATTCGTGCGAGATGGAGTGGAATTGTGGATAGCTAGCTCACGTTCTGATGCTGTAAAATCTGTAGGATGAAATTCCGGTTTGTAGGTGTTCGGCCCTACTAAACCCATCGGATGCATGCGAAACCGGTTGCGAAAATCGAGCGGTAAGATTATAACTGTATGTGGGCTTAATCATCCTCTCCTCGGTGTTTGTGTTTGATGTAGAGACTCACTTGCCAACGATCCCGTTAAATGACGATGAAGCACAACAACTTGTGGTAGGGCAAAATGAGATTAACCAACCCACAAAAGAATTCGAGTCTTGTGCGCCTGACACAAACGATAACACTCAGATGGCCTCACAATCTAAGGCTAAAAATGCTACCGTGTGTTGTTCTGAATCGAGCACATGTACAGCAAACACTGGCAGCGATCACGAGTCTGACGCTGACCACTGCAGCGAATTTAGCCATCCACCCGATCCACTCAACCAACTAGTTGAAAGTTTTGAGCTAGAGAGAAATGGTAGCGATACTCAAACCGAGTTGGAGTGAATTGTTGAGGCTGAAAACTTGACTAGCAACACGGCGCAATATTCCGTGCGAGAAATTCAACGATACACAGATCCAATTGACGAGTGCAATACAAAACTACTCATGAAAAGCTGTTTCCCTACACTGTTCCCAAATGGAGAAGGTGGCTATAATCCGATAGACGAGGAAGAGAGGGCTCACAAGTTCCAGCTGACCGATTTCTGTGCGCCCTTGATGAAGTCACGTGACCGTCGCTACGTTATACATGGAACCTTTAAATTTTTCAGTCTCACTCTTATTCAGCGACGCCAGATCGATGGGTTAATTCCTCAGGTAGGTGGTGATGGTGATCGCAGTACGGAAAATGAAAATGATGACGAAGGAGAAACTGACAGAGATACTTCTAAAGCAATACAGTTGTTAGAATCTCTAAAGCCATATTTTCGCGTTGTACGCGGTAGTGGACTCTATTGGGCTAACATTCGGGACAAACTTATGTCAATGATCGGCAGTCAAGCACATCGACATCAAGTACCATCACATCCGCGAGTCCTTCCGTCAAGGTTCCCAACTTTTTTCTTACTTTGAGTGCAGCTGATACAATTTGGCCGGAGTGTTTTAAGGCGTGCGACCCTTCATTAACGCTCGATGAATGCCGTCATTTGCCGTCCAAGACCAGACGGCGATATCTGAACGAAAACCCTGACGTTGCAGCTCGTGTTTTTCATCTTCGGTTCCAGGCTTTTATGGATAATGTGGCTGGGAGAAATTGAGGAGTTATTTTGGCGAGTAGAGTTCCAGCAGCGTGGTTCGCCACATATCCATGCTCTTTTGTGGATCAAACCCTCGCCTGATGTAATCGAGCTCTCGAGTACTGAACAAGGTAGGCATGAGTTAGCGGCGTTTGTCGACCAGAGTATATCGGTACTATCAAAGTCCCTGCAAAATCTCGAATCGTGCTCCTGCACTACATGCTGCTCTCAAAAAGACGCACACGTTGATATCTTAGCAATGCGTCCCCCTGTCCACGGGACTGGTGAGTGGGAACGTGACCTATCTCGATTGGTTCAGCGTGTTCAACAACATATTTGTTACCCTGGTGCTCCTTGTAGAAAAAAGAGCAGCGACTGTAGATTCGGGTATCCTAAAGCCTTACAATCTTGCACGGAAATCGACGCAGCAATTGCGTCTGACGGAACCCCCTCCCTCACTGTTAAGCTCAAGCGTGAGGTACCAACTATTAACAACTTTACCCCAGCTGTGCTCCAAGAAGCGATTTATATTTTACCCCGTGAGCTTCGGCTACATGGAAAATCTAGATCCGTCACTAAAGTCAAAGTTTTACGACAAAAAATGAGATGCTATCGCGTAGAAAAGGACGAACTTCGGGACTTTGTTCAGCTAGCAAGCATACCTGAGCCCGATATTCGCCTGGAGCCAAATGAGCGTGCGTATATGGCGCGACCTGTGGTTACTCAGTTTGACTCTATGAGTTTTGCGAAGTTCGTTGAGGGGTTCGATATCGTTGATGAAATCAGTAGCTTGAGATCCACCCAAGACCATTAGGAAGGACCGATGGCAGTGAATACATAACGAAACGACCAAAGGCACAAGTTATTCGCATGTCACCATGGATAGCCCCCGACGTCTCAAATCCTAACTTCTGCTATGCAGAATTATTTCTTCATTCCCCTTGGCGATCTCTAGACGAGCTACCTCCGACTGACGACGACTGCATCGCCGAGTTTGTCGCCGCCCAGAAAAAAAAACTTGGACAACGAACTGCTAGCACATACAAATTCAAAAATTGCGCGGCAGCATAATTTAGAGCTGTTGAAGCGAGCAAATACTCTACAAGTACTTGAACGCCTCCCTCCTTCCGAGTATGTGTTTGTAGATACAACGGATGAGCCTTCTGCTCTGTCTCCTGTCATTGAAAGTGATTCACCGGTTAGTAGCCAGCAGCCGGAGTGGAGACCAAAACATCAGTATTCACCTGAGGATGTTGTACGGGTTCGAAAATTTATCAAAGAAACTGTAAAACCATGGCTGAGGGAAAAAACTTCGCTTACGAGACGTAATATTGTTGGTGGTAGTGTATATAGGTATCCGGTAGGTATGGAAGACGGCAATTCTGATAGAACGGAGATAATGGCGGAATCACAGTGGGTACCATTTTCACTAGCAATGCACCAATCTCGTGCGCGACGGAAAGCTAGCCTAGAAAGCACAGAATGTCACCCCCTTCAGATAATTATTAGTGGAGAAGGATGCTCAGGAAAGAGCTGGTTAATTGAACACATTGTCCGTGATGTTCACTACGTGTTTAGCCAGGATAGTACTCACCACGCGACTCAGCGTTTTTGCTCCTGGCGCCCAAGGCACCGCGGCGTTTAACATCAATGGCCAGACACTATGTTCAGCCCTCGGATTTGCTTCGTTCACTCGATCTGCCTTTTCCGTTCCATATACTCCGCGCACAACCCAGAAAACTGGACCCGCAAAAATAAACAAACTACAGCAACGCTACAAAGACGTTCATTTAGTCGTGATACACGAATTCAGCGTCATTTCATGTGGGATGCTTTACTGGATCGATGAACGGATGCGTGAAATTTGGCCTAGCCACCGCCACCTACCGTTTGGTGGACGCGATGTAATTTTTGCTGGAGACTCCGCTCAACTCGATCCTGTCGTGCCGTACTCCCTCTCGACTCCGATGCATAAAATTGCGAATGAAATCCATCGTAACGGAAATTCCCGATTAATACCCTCTACCCAAATAGTACCCTCTCAGAGTAACCCGGTAGTAACCCTACAGTAACTCACGTACCCTACCCTGCTCTGATGACCAGTCATCTTGTTACACCTCACTTCACTGACAGCAACACTGTCATTAACTCAGTCTCTGCTGCTGGGTTTGCAGACAGCTACCTGGACTGGCATGTTGCGAAGCACGACGTGTATGGTGAGCAATTCTGTACAAGCTGGGAAGCCGCTGACGAGGGCCACGAGGATATGGACGACTTTAACCTGGACGAGCTGCACGACGCTCTTGATGATGCTGCACTGATCGACGAGTAAGCTAAGGTAGCGATGTAACCTTTTGGTAATACAGAGTAACCTTTCGAGATTTTGTGAGGGGTACTATTAAATAGTGCCCGGGGTATTATTCCGTAATTTCCGTTAAATGTAACGGGGTTACACGTACAAGTGGCTACAAGCCACTTGTGAATTTAACAGATAGGATATCTGTTAAAGTTTTAGATACTTCCTCACCTTGGTGTATGCCACACCAATGGATACATTGAAGTGGGCCACCACAACGAGTGGTCCACACCTACCCAAAGATCATATTGGTAGAAAGCAGCATCTTTCTACCAATTAGAGACATGCATATTAGCGGGGCTCTGACAGCCAGCCGCTGCCAACCCCTTTCATAGATGATAAACAGTTTTAGCAGTTCTAGGAGGAAGATCAATTTACAAACAAATACAGTTCTCATTTTACCTTCAACTAGCTACTTGGAGTCTTGTCTAAGTTAAATTATATTTGTGTATTCAAATATAATTAACCTAAGTTATTACCAAGTACTTACGCTTCCTCGTACACGTAGCGCGACGTGTAAGCTAAAGTAGTGAGTCAAGTTAGAACCACTACACCTGGTAGCACTTTGTAGTCCGTCCAACGACCGACTGCTTGACGTTCGTACGCGGTGTACGAACGCGGAGCCGAGAACCCCATGAGCACGGAGGTGCCCATGGAGAGCTCCAATACGCCTGCAACGCATGTTGCACGCGCAGACTGCCCCCACCTGTCTGACCCAGAGTGGGAAGCCCTCCAACGACTGTCAACAGTCATTGGAGAAGCGGCGATAGCTACGATGCTGCGTACGCTATCGCCGACGGAGCAACATGGTGTTGCTCTGGGGTTCATCATGAAGGAGCAGCGTGATGCTGCTTCCTCAGTGACGGCGTCGTCACGGACGACACCGCGTGCTCAATCATTGAAATTGAGCGTAAGCAATTACGTGGGAAGAGAGGGCGAGCCTCTCGTCCGGTGGCTTGTCGAGCTCGACACAGCCATAGCGGCTCAACGCATCGTCGACCCGTTGTCGAAGGTCGCGTTCGCCATGTCCTGCCTTGGCGGACGCGCAAGGAGTTGGACGTACGGACGCCGACTCTCCGATCCTACGTGCTTCAGCACGTACGAAATATTCAAAGAGGAGCTCAGACAAGCGTTTGAGCCCCCGCAAAACGAGTTCCGGTCGAGGGCGGAGTTCCTCGACCTTCAGCAGGGTAAGCATGACGTCCATGCTTACGCGCAGCGCGCACGATATTTGGTATCAAATATCGTGACTAACCCGATTGACGAGGCGACCAAGGTCGTCACGTTCATGAAGGGGCTTAGAGATGGGCCTGTGAAGACCTATCTCTTCCGAGAGTACCCGAGTACTCTCGAAGCTGCGATTACTCTTGCCATGCAAGAAGAGTTTAGCCTGCGGCAGGCTAAACTGCATGTGAACGTGCCGAGGCCGCAACCGCGCCCGGTAGCGAGGCCGGGAGGTCCAGAACCAATGGACCTCTCGAATGCAACAACTGCTGGTTACCAGCAGCAGGGAGGTAACGTGCGATGCTTCCGTTGCGGAAGGATCGGTCACTTTGTACGGGAGTGCACAGCTCCCATGCCCCCTGGAGGTGGCCGTCGTGGCGACGTTAGGCATCGCCGCGGACCAACAAAAAACGCGAACATCCAGTAGGCGCGGGGCGCCCTACTGGTAATGCAGTCGCGCGTGCCGACATCGGGCACGCGACACTGAGGACTGCAGCCCCCATTGAGACCAGCTCTCACTGCAAGAAACAAGATGACATGCCGAACCTAGTCATCTTGAAGGTTTACTCGAAGAGAGCGAGTGACTCTCTTCGAGCTTTGGTAGATTCAGGCGCGTCGAACAACTTTGTTCGACTACGAAGCCTGCCGAGACTTGACTTCGAGGAGGTAAATGTATCTCGAAGTCTTCTGGAGGTACGACTGGCAACAGGTGCCATCGTGAAGACCGAGAAGCGCGTCGTAAACGTGCGCTTCTCGTACAAACAACGAGTGTTTGTCGAACACTTTATCGTCCTGAACCTGGACGATAAGTTCGACGTGGTAATGGGCCTGCCGTGGCTTGCACGGCATGATCCGGTAATAGACTGGAAGAAGCGCACGCTCGTGCGCTTCGGACGCGACAGCGGAACAGAGAGCGATGGCCCTGTTACCGCAGCGCACGCACCAACAGGTGCGCGCGGCTCACCAGTCAAGACAGCGCTTAATGCTGCTGTCCCGGAGTGCCCAAGGAGTGCGCGAGGGCGCGCAAAAGTGAGACCCACGTCGGCAACGCTGCCGATGTCGGAAGAAAAAGATGTGTTGGTTCCGGGAACCAACACCCACGTTCAAGCGTGTAAGGGGCAATACCTGACTCGAAAAGGTCAGGTCGACGACGACGCGTCGGCTCCCGGAGCCGACGCACCCTCGGTCACGAGGGGCTCCGCCAATGAATGGCGTCGAGGTGACGAAGGCGTGTCAACTCGGGGAGTTGACGCTGCAAACAGTGCGGACGGTTGCAAACGTACCGCACTGACGCAATTTGCATGCTGTCGTGCAGCCGGGCTGCACGACGAAGCGCCATGCGATCAAGCCGGGCTTGATACCGCGCGCCCGCGGACAGGGTCCGCCGGCGAACAACTGTCCACGGCCGGGCCTGGACCAGAAGAACAACTGTGCGGAGCCCGGCTCCGCACAACAAGAAGACGACGCAAGCGGAGAACGCTGCACCAGTCTCGGTTCGGGACCGAGATGCCACGAGAACAGTCTGCTGAGCAGACTGAGGCGGTGACGCCGGATGTCGAGACGTTAAGCGTCTTGACGCGCACCGATACTGGATTCCAGTATCGTGAGATGGAACTCGCTAGTCCTCCGACGACGGCGTCGGAGTTGACTTCGCTTCCAGCCATGAGCTGGAAGCGCTTCACGCGCGACTTGCATGATGGACGCATCGAACAAGTCTGCGTTCTTTCGGACAGCGAAAGAACGGAGAGCGAGAGCGAAGAGCTGAGGCAGCTCTTCATGGGGAGTACCACTGAGAGTGAAGACACTCTCAGTGCGAAGACGAAGCGAGAGCGCTTCGAGGAACAAGGTTGGGACTCGCTGAAGTCGTGTCCCTATTACGAATTATTGAGGGAGTACAAAGACGTACTCCCGGAGGAGATTCCTGCGGAGCTTCCGCAGGATAAGGGCATCCAGCACGAGATTGATCTCGTGCCGGGCACGAAGTATTGTGTTACGCGGCAGTGGCCACTGCCGCGAGATCAAGTGGAGGCGATCGACGACTTCTTTGAAAGTTGTCTCAAAGCTGGACCAGTGCGTGAATCGAAGTCCCCGCACAGTGCTCCGACGTTCTGTGTCAAGAAGCCACAGGGCGGAAGGCGCATCGTTCATGCCTACAACAAGCTGAACGATGCGACGGTACCGGCACAGACGCCGATACCACGAAAAGATGTTATCATCGATTCGATGGCCGGGAGCACCGTTTACAGTGCTCTCGACTTACGAGATGGATTCTATCAGATCCTAATGCGTGGGAGCGACATCCCTCTCACGGCAGTGAGCACGCCAAGCGGCACGCTCTGGGAATGGCTAGTAATGCCACAAGGGCTTAAGAATGCCCCTGCGACTTTCAACAGGTGCGTGACGCACTTGTTGCGCTCGGTGCGCGATTTCGCGCCGAGCTACTTCGATGATGTATTCATCCACAGCCGGGCTGTGGACGGGAAGACCGACATTGAGATGCACAGGGTGCATCTCCGGAAGCTACTTGAGCTTATGCGAAAGCATAAGCTCTACGCGAACCTGAAGAAGTGTATCTTCGGGGCGAGCGAGATACCCGTCCTCGGGTGTCTCGTAGGGGAAAACGGTGTTCGCCCTGACCCGGAAATGGTCAGAGTGATTAATGAATGGCCAACGCCTTCAAGTGTCAAGGAACTGAGGCAGTTCCTTGGCTTGGCCACGCACTTGTGCAAGTACGTGGAGGACTATGCGGGCAAGATCCGCCCGCTGTCACAACTTCTCAAGAAGGAAGCTGTGTGGAATTGGACACCCGATTGCCAAAAGGCATTCGATGCAGTCAAGCGGGGCTTGACTGAGGCACCGATCTTGGCAGTAGCTGACCAAGATCGTCCATTTCACGTCGTATGTGACGCATCCGACTTTGCAATCGGATGCGCATTGATGCAGCACGATCACGAGGGCCGTGAACGTGTCGTCTACTACCAATCGCGTCAGCTGAAGCCAGCTGAGCGCAACTATCCGGTACATGACAAGGAACTCCTTGCCATGAAGTACGCACTCGCAAAGTTCCGAGTGTATTTGCTTGGAAGTAGACCATTTGTGCTCTACACCGATCATGCATCACTGCGCACTGCAGTGAAGTCACCACACATATCCCAAAGAATGGCGAGATGGCTCTCATTCTTTGCGGAGTATAACTTCCGGGTCGAATACAAACCCGGAAGATTGAATGTGGTGGCCGACGCGTTATCACGTCGGCCGGACTACGCAGAAGCTGCTGACGTCAATGCCATTGACGTCATGCGATCAAGCAAACCCACATCGTCCCTGTTGGATAATGTGAAGGCCGCGTACGCGCACGACGCGGACGCGAAACTCTTGTTGGCCTATGGCACAACACCTTCTGACAAGGCTCGTCAGAAGTTGCCCAAACACCTTCGTGCGCGTGCACACCGATATCGGGTGCACGACGGACTGCTTCTTTACAATGCAGTCGACGACAACGCGGATCGCGTTGTCGTGCCGAATGACCATGACCTGCGACTCAGGATCATGTACGAATATCATGATGCCCCGACTGCGGGACATCTCGGACGTGAGAAGACATACGTCCTTCTCACGCGCGACTTCTACTGGCACCACCAGTATAAGTGGGTGCGCAAATACATCCGTGCTTGCGAGGTATGCCAACGCGTAAAGCCTTCGCCATTCGCGCAGGCTCCATTGCAATCACTACCGACTCCGTCGGAGTGTTGGAAGTCCATGTATTTGGACTTCATCTTTGGTCTTCCCCCGGATAACGGAGGGAACACCGGTGTTGTGGTCTTCGTCGACCGCTTCAGCAAGATGGTACATCTTGCTGCGGTGCCGGCAGAGATGACCGCGAAGCAGACGGCCCGTCTGTTCGTCGACATGGTGTTCAAACACCATGGCATGCCGTCCGACATTGTGTCGGACAGAGACCCGCGCTTCACAGCGCACCTGTGGCAAGAAGTGTTTACACTTCTTGGGAGCCAGCTTTCCATGTCGACTGCGGATCAT
Source organism: Phytophthora cinnamomi (assembly GCF_018691715.1). Classification (NCBI taxonomy): domain Eukaryota; phylum Oomycota; class Peronosporomycetes; order Peronosporales; family Peronosporaceae; genus Phytophthora; species Phytophthora cinnamomi. The sequence goes on from NW_027151035.1 coordinate 35,592, forward strand.
CCGCAGACGGACGGTCAAACCGAGCGCGTGAATCGCGTGCTCGTCGATATGTTGAAGAGCTACGCTCACTCGTTCCACTACTGGAGCGAGTGCTTATCGATGGCAGAGTTTGCCATCAATAACTCAGTGCATTCCTCGACCGGGCATACACCGTTCTACGTGAATGCCATGCGGCATCCACGTCTACCGAGTTTACTCGGAGTGATGGCTCCCACTTTAAGTGGGGGAGGATCTACGACTGCAATACAGCAGCCGCAGAAAACCGCTGACACTTGCACAGTGTCAGCTGCAACAATGAACAAACCACATGAGTCTGCGCAGGGCGCAGACTCCCCCAACAACAAGGACAAAGACCACGGGTCTGCGCCCTGCGCAGACACCGCGAAGAACCACGCAGAGGCCGGGCCTCTAGCGGAGAACGAGCTGAATGACTTCAGCTCGGATGCAATCAATTTCATCACCAAAAGACAAGCCGTAATTCGGTTTGTCCAAGACGCAATAGCAGCTTCTGTTGATCAACAGAAGGTGAAATCAGACAATGCGGGCAGAGGCAACACAAATGAATTCAACGTTAGTTCATTGGTTTTGTTAGCTGCTTAAAACCTGCCTAAACATGCGGTTTCGGACTTCGGAGCAAGCAAGCTTGCTCCGCGCTTCATCGGGCCGTTCACTGTGTTGGCACGGCACGGCAACACATACACGCTAGACATACCGTCTAGCATGCACCTCCATCCGACCTTTTACGTCGGACGGCTGAAGCCATACCCGCAGCACGAGCCATCTAGCTCGGCTGACCCGAAGCCTCGGCAGGAGCCGAGACAGAAGCGGAAGCCTTGGCCTCGGCGACGAGCAACCTCTCCTCCAGCGCGCGGACGCGCTGCAGCAACCCCTTCATCTGGGTCCCCAAATCGACCTTGATATTCGAGGCGGTCTGCGAGACCGCCGCGACTTGGGTCTTCTGGTTTGCCAGCTCCAGTTTCAGGGCGGCGAACTCGGCGCCCTACAGACGCTCCACGGCGGTCACCCGGTCGTGGAGAGGCACATACTGATCAGCCCGGGGCTGATCATACCCAGGGCGTGTTCCCACCCCCGCCACCGCCGATCCGTGACGCCCGCGGCTCTACCCGCTGGATTGTTGAGCGGATTGTTGACCATAGTATCCCGAAAACGAACCCTCAAGGGGCTCGTTTTCGTATTCGTTGGAGAGGATTTTCTCCCCACCGAGATACATTGGAGCCGAGGAACGTCTTGCTGGAGGACGTTCCGGAAATGATGAGGGCGTACGAAGAGCAGTACGCGCTGGCGCAGCGCAAGTAGTGCGAGCGCTGCGATCATCGCTAGCGCCCGAACCCTCACGTGCTAAGAACTTAGCACGGAGCTCTTTGAGACTCTCGGGCACACGGAACGACGTGTACCCGTTCAAGTCGCGGTCGCTCAAGCGGACCGCGCCTGGGAAGCATTTCGCGCACTGAAAGCCCTCGGGCACAGCGCACGGCACATTAGCCTCCTCTGCAGCAACATCAAGTTGCTCCAACTTTCCACGCTTCGAGTACGTCTCGAAGCGATCACGCGCTTGCTTAATCCGATCACGGTAAGCAATCGGTTTCTTGTTGAAGTTTTCAACAAAGGCGTTCCAACTTTGCCAAAGTGCCTGCCACTCGGGCACTTTGCTGCGAGAAGATGTCTTCTTGCTTTGAAACCATCGGAGCTCATGAAAGAGTCCGATGTAGTAATCGCGCCTTTGATGCGTTCCCGCATCAAAGTGCAGCTCGGCAGCCACAGCGTCATCTTTGATGGCGCTGCATACGTACAGCGGCACCTCATTCGGAGGTACCGAGTTCCCATACCGGTCCGTGATCTCAGACGCGGACGGCATCCACGGATCGCGCGCTGCGCCTGCAGCGCGCGGAGATCCTTGAGCTATAAAATCACGCGCTGCAGCTGCAGCGCGCGGAGTACTGAGAGCCCCAGCGGAAGCGAGGGGGGTATCGCTCTCAGTTCGCGAACGCTTCGAGCTCGAAGCGTCCGATTCGTCCCCTTCATGCGGGCGAATGTTCTTCGCATGAGGGTCGCGCGATTCGCTCGACACTGAGTCTTTGCGCTTTGAGGGCGAGTCCTCCTCGCCCTACATATCTTCATCGTCGTCGTCGAAGTCGACGACGTCGCCATACTTCGCCTTCTGGCGTTCGAAGTAATCGTCGATGGAGAGATGACTCCCCACCGACTTTGAAGTCTTCTTCTCTTGAGGCGCGCTCATCGTTGAATGAGCGCGGATTTCTTCTCCAAACGCGGAGAATTGACGAATGGTCAATTCAGAAGATTGACGTGCGGAGACCCCGCGCGTCTAACCTTAAGGGGGGGATGGTGTAAGGGGTTACACGCACAAGTGGCTACCGTATATGAGATCTCCTACTTCAGACCCCAGAATATTGAAGTTGTACTGTTGTAAATGGTACACGAGATGTACAAGTACCGACGAATTTATGTACCATGAATGTCAAGCAAAACGATATTGAAAGTAGAGTGCAGATTCCTACCGGTATGCATATACATGTATTAAGCCTCGTTGTCTACATTGTCTTCCTCCAGGTCGTTGCAGTGGGATCCGCACCCTGTCTCACACTTCTCCACAATAAGCTCGCGCTGGTCTAACCAGTTGTAAATTTGCCGTTTCTTAGGTGGAACTTGAGCGGGTGCAAGAGAGGGATAGAAGTTCTTCACAGTCACGTGCATTTTATCTTTGGAGACTACAGCGTCGTAATATTCAATGACGTCGCGCTTGTGGTGGTAAGTTATTGCCACCCGCTTGAACTGCTTGGGTAGCTTCCCAGTTCCGGTTGTCCTGGTCCGCCCTTGTTGCTGCCCCGGAGTGCGGACCATGGCGCTTTTGTTGGAATGAAGGGGCACTGTTTGTGCGCGAAGGGGCACTGTTTGTACGCTCTGCACCGTTTTTAGACTCTGAATTAGGAGATCTCTACTGTCGACGTGGAAGCTGTCATGTATTTGATTGGCTATCGACCGGTAGGAATTAGGAGATCTCTCTGAAGTAGGAGATCTCATATACGGTACGAGCCACTTGTGAATTTAACAGATAGGATATCTGTTAAAGTTTTAGATACTTCCTCACCTTGGTGTATGCCACACCAATGGATACATTGAAGTGGGCCACCACAACGAGTGGTCCACACCTACCCAAAGATCCTATTGGTAGAAAGCAGCATCTTTCTATCAATTAGAGACATGCATATTAGCGGGGCTCTGACAGCCAGCCGCTGCCAACCCCTTTCATAGATGATAAACAGTTTTAGCAGTTCTAGGAGGAAGATCAATTTACAAACAAATACAGTTCTCATTTTACCTTCAACTAGCTACTTGGAGTCTTGTCTAAGTTAAATTATATTTGTGTATTCAAATATAATTAACCTAAGTTATTACCAAGTACTTACGCTTCCTCGTACACGTAGCGCGACGTGTAAGCTAAAGTAGTGAGTCAAGTTAGACCCACTACAGTAAAGGTAAACAAATTTGGTAAGACATCCCACTTGCATGGAAACTTACTAGTCAAAACCGCGGTAAACTAGATCCTGAATGGTTTGGCGCTCTACTGAGGTTGCGTCAGTTGTGTCCGACAGCATCCGATATACATCTTTTCAATTCTCGGTGCTATCAAGGTGATAAATTTCCTGGGTTTTCTACAGCGAAACGTATTGCTCACAAGAACGTTAATGTTGATGCCGCGAATCAAAAATGTCTTCGCGCGAGCGGCGCTAAAGTTTTTCGTATTAAATCTCAACACCATGTTCAGCAGAAACGTCTTCGCTGTCAGCGAGAGATTCCTGCTGGTACCGTGCATGCTCTCGTTAGTGAGGACCAATTGGCTAATTCTGATAGAGATCGAGTTGTAGGAACTGAAGTTGTGCTCTGCATAGGTGCTCCTGTTACCCTTACGTTCAATCTTGAGCAGTCAGCAGGGTTGTGCAATGGTACGAACGGAGTTATCTATGATTTTTTTGTTTACCTCTGATAGTGAAGTGCCTATTGTGTTGATACAGATAACAGACACTTACCTTGGCCCGTCATTTCTAGATAGTGTTCCTAATATCATTCCTGTACCCCCCAGAGATATTAGTTGGGGAAAGAAAAATAGCGATTTTCGCGTTGTCCGTCGCGGAACTCCATTGCGACTCGGGTATGCCATGACGGTCCACAAAGTGCAAGAGCTCACGTGCGAAAGAGTTATTTTTCATAGCAGTTCTGTTCCTAATGTAGCTTTTGCATACGTTGCTCTGTCGCGAGTAAGGTCGAGGTCCTCAATTCTGCTTACACACACCCTAAGTCTTGCCAAGTTAACAGCAACGCCGGAGCGTCGGGCTGCGTTTGAGGCCGAGGAAGCCCGTGTGGAAGCCAAAGTGACCCGGACGATGAATTTTGCTGTACCAGTCGCCCAGGCCATGCGGCGCCGGAGCGCAAAGTATTAATCGGAGCAATCTTCCTCGATACTAGGAAGAATTGTTTTTAATCACTGCGGAGGGCAAATCGCTGAACGAGCCCACAAGAGATCGGCTGAGTAACACCTTTGCGCTGTGAAATCACGGATGAAGCTGAAGCGCGCGATCGTAGAGACATAACGTGAGTTTGTGAACGACTACAAAATATTGTAGTCGTATACTTCATTATATTCGTCTTTTATTATTGAGTAAATCAGCACAGCATCAATCACTGTCAAGCGGCACGTACGTCGCCCAGATTGCAGCACACCTTTCTTTAGTGCGTCTCTTTGTCGCATCTCCTCTTCTTGCTTCTCGAGTACGATTTCAGTCAGTCCTCCTAATGTCAGGTCGACGCTGTGTCCAGCGACACGCTGAGAAATGCATGACTCGGTCGCATGAACAGTAGGGCTGTGAACGTTCAGCTTCACAATCGGTTTACGATCTGAACATTCAAGGGCGTTAAAGTCGTTTTAAACGCACCGTGAACCTCCGCATGATTTTAACTTGGAAAAAATATAGTACGAAATTGTGTAAGAAACACTACCCAGCCATTCTGATTCTGTCAGCACCTCAAGCCCGAGATGCTTGGTGCGGCGGCACTCCCCGCATTAGCGAGTGGCACGTAGGAGCCGATGAGGAGTACTGTTGCCTAGCCCCATCAGGTAGCCTTTCGCAGTGCTGGCCAAGTTCGCCTCGATATGCTGTTCACGGTGCCCTGAGTTGAGCTAAGTCATGATAACCAACTTACTGGACGACGTCTTCGAGCATAACGTACGGCGCATCACGTTGTCATCCGCACTTCTCAGACTAGCTGCAGGCCGACATCATATTATGCTCGATCGACTGTTTGTTGAAAAGCTCTTGTAACAATTCACTGAAGAAAAAAGGTATGATTCAATTCAAACCATTTAACTATTGTGCACGTATGAACGCTCAATATTCACAGCTTAATCGGAATCACCACTAAGCTTCTTGTTCCAGGCTATTCAGACCCTTCCACTTGTCTGCGAGAAAGACGATGTCCCGCTCCATCGTAGATTTTAAGGAGCATCGTTTCACCGTGACGATATTTCCGCTACTCGAAAACGCTCGCTCCGATGGAACGCTTGTCGCCACAGTACCAAACCATTTTTTACGCAGGTTTGGATAATGACCTCCGTTTGCCTGCCACCACACAAACGGGTTCACATTGCTTTTCAGTGTAGCAATAGCTTCCAAGTATCTTGTAAACATCTTTTTGCACTCCGTTTCAAGGTCCGTAGCTGCTAGAGGACCAACATCCGGACCGAACATGTGATGGCGCATGTAGCTACGGTGCTGTTCTTCAGACATTTGAACAGGTGTTCGGTTGTTCACTTCGATTGCTTCAGATGGAAGGTTTTCTTTGGCCAGCTCCACCATTGCCTGCACAAGCTCGTTGCTCGCAACCGGTGTGTCGGCAGCGCTTAAGTGAGCCATCCACTTTCCCACCCGCGGATCAAGAAAAGCGACCCACCTTAGTTCACTTTTCTCTAGTTGTTTGAATCGCTTCGCATATAAATCAAGCATTACCTTGCGGCAATTGTTCATCATCGGAATTATTCGAGCCACGTACGGTTCATCGCCAGCTTCGGCAGCAAGACCAGTAAACAAATCTGCCCTCTCCAAATGCTTACGGATTCCGGACAAAGCAGGAAGAACGAGAGGTATGATTGGCCACGTAGCGTTTCTGAGGCGACCGCGAATGGACCTAAAAGTGCTTGTAGGCACTTAATTGTAAGCCACTCCTCACTAGTAGGACGGTGCAACTTTTTCGCCACGTCTTTAAACTCTTTGCGGCCTTCGGGCTGCTTGATATAAGCGAAATTTTTCACAAGGGTACCCTCCAGGTCTATCATCCTCTGTAGCATTTGCAAACAGCTATTCCAGCGTGTGGCACAGTCGACGATAGGTTTTGTAACTTCATGATCTTTGATATTACAAGTTTCAACTTGTAAAGCTGCCAAACGATTACACCCTTTCGCTGATTTTCTAAAATACGCAGCAATAGTGCGAAACTTCTGAACGACGGTGCGGACAGCTTCCATTTCACTACGCTCCAGTGATGCAATAGTTCCAGCCAGATACTGCTCCATATCGTCGATTGCAAGCTCTCGTATATCGTCAATCTGGTTTCGTTCCGCTTCCGTAAGCGCAGCCTCCTCCTCGTGTTCTGTAATTGCTTCGTTACTTTCAGATGCAACGTCAGCTGCCCATGCCGATTCATCAGTGTTACCGCTCACTCCTTTCTTCTTCTTGATCATTGCACCTCCAACGATCAGACGAAGACAGTGTGCTAGGCAAGCCATGTGATTGACGCGCAAACGATCACCAGCGGCCACCATGTTTGAACCACTATCTCTCAGAAATCGAACGCAATAACGCTTCGTTAATGACCAGTCCTCCAAAATGTTCTCGATAGCTGCTACAACAACACCTCCGTCATGAATACCAGGCAGCTCTTTAACTTCTAGAGTCCAATTTCGAGAGCAAAAGTCATTATTGATGTAATGAACAGTGAGAGAAATGTAGCTTTTCGTAGTTCGAGTTGTACAAATATCACACGTAATGGAAAAGTACCAGCACCCAGTTGTAATTGCATGGCGCACGCGTCTACGATAGTCGACGGCTAAGGCTACAATTTCTCTGCTCATCTTGGTACGCTCAGGAAGGCTCACCGCAATGCCACAAATGTCTTCAGTTATAAAGCGAATCACTGCTACAAAACCTGCATCCACTACAATCATCATCGGTCTAAAGTGGCAAGCGATCCACTCGGCAAGGAGCCTGTTCAGGCGCAGTTGCTGTTGCACCGTAATTGTACGCAATTTCTTCTTTTTGCTCTCCTCCGTGCTATTCGATACGCCTCCGCAGTTACGTCCTAGATATGTCATCTCACCTCGACGAATCTGCTGAAGTTGTGCATTATATGAACTTAGCTCCAGAGGGTGAAATGTCTCCATATGATGCGGCACCTTCGACTGGCCAACCCGAAACGCTACGGTGGCACTGCATAGAAGACAAAATGCGAGCTCTGTCTGTTGGTTAATAGATTGCGTTCGATCTGTCTGAAGTTATCGCTTCTAATTAGTCGAGCGAAATGCCAGACGTCTCTCCTCTTTTGGCGTTGCATACTGTACAACAGTAGGCCGTTTTCCGCTTCGGCACGCCGGCGAAGCGCCTCGACGTCAATCTCATCTCTTTCGATTCTTAAGTCAGGAGGAAGTAGACGTTGTTGGTACTGTGGCTCCAGACAATTCTGGTCTTGTTGTTGCTGCTGCTCATGGGTGACTTGGTGCTGATGCTGCAGCTGTTGCAGCTGCTGTTGAATATGTTGCTGCGATTGATGGGACGGCTGCTGTTGCTGCTGTGGACTGAGCTGCAGTTGTGGCTGAAGCGGTGAAAGAATACCATGCCTGATAGTTGGAGTGTGCTCGAGCTGCGATCTAGCTGCTTGCACCGGTAGTGCTGACGCCGACGCAGGACCGAATGAAAGTGAGCGATGCACACGGCGAGGCGCTGATGGTACAGGAGGGCCTCGACGTAGATCGCCGCTCTGCGGCGTCTGGCAGTGCGTTGGTTGCCAACCTTCCATAATGGAAATGAAGTGTCATTTCGATAGCTTTCGAGAAACTTACATACTCCAAAACTGTATGGGCATGCTGAAGCCTAGTGTACCCATGCGGGAGGTTCAGGGGGGGGGGGGTAAAAGGAGGTTTGGAGGGATTCAGAAACAGCAAAATCAAACCTCCGGTAGTAGCGGTAAAGAAATGTTCGCGAACGTTCAGAGACTGAACGTTCACACCTCTAATGAACAGTGAGGTAGGTCATTTCTTCTTGCGTGGTCCTTGCTCGTTGCTGTGTTCCTTATGCAGGCATTGGCTGGTGATCTTCCCTTGGGTTGGATCTTCTATTGTTTCTTGGCGCTCGGTTCGTCCGGTGGTTTGCCGCTTTTTGACGGGCTTGCCGCTGTCGATGCTTGTCGCACAGGCAATGCAGCTCGCCGTTCTTCTTGCGCGCCCGTTCTCGGTCGCAGCCGGCAGAATACGTGCACTGCGTCGGTGCGAGCTGTCGGCAAATTTTCGAAGCACGCCTTTGCGCGAGCTTTATCCGCTGATAGTCGCGGTGGTTCTCGCACATACTGTGGCGTGTTTCGTCCCTCTTCATAGCCAGTCTGCCCCTGCACGCAGACGAGAACCGGCAATGTCATTGTCCAGAGTCACCGTCCCCTTGAGATATGGAGCAGACAAGGGCGTCAGATCCAGTTACCCTCAACGCGCTTTTGATATGCGTACCTGCCTTCGCAATTGGTCTGATGCCTTGGAACGCCACTATCTATCGACTTTGGGGGGGGGCGTCCGTACCTATTTCCTGGAAATGGGTACTTGTCGCCACCTAAGCAACGGGATGCTGCCATACTAGTATTATTATTGTGGGTGTAATTAATGGGTAAATACAATTATTGATTCTCAGCACGCTGTACTTGTCAACTACCTCAAGTATGCTTTCCTCCGTTGTCAAGGATACACGACCCAGGTCAAGCGTCTCGAGGCGAGTCAGTGTGGCCACAGGCGCCGCGTCCATCGCGTGTTGGCACCCGGACGACTACAACTGCCTCTGGACAGACCACAAGTTTTGAGCTGAGTGAGGAAAGGAATCGCTCGCGTAAAATGTACAGCAAGTTCGTAAGCGAGTTATCGGTAATGCTCGTTGTTACATGATCTCCTGTATCTTGTACCACTTGTTCACCAGCAGATCCGCAGCGCTTCGAGGTGGCAACACCACCCAGGATGAGCACACGCCTTCACGTGATGACCCGAGCAATTGAGCTGCTGGTGGGCATCAACCACTTGAGCTGTGATGCAAGCCTAACAACATGGCCCACACTGCCCGACCGCATTCTACCCCTGACCGTCGTCGACAACCATGAACCTCCTCGCTCGCTCGACTTCCATGAACCAACACCACTTGCCAATTCGCCTCGACAGCACCACAAGTGACAGCTATCTGCCATTGTCGACGGCTCTCTCCGTCATGACGCAGACTGAAAAGCCCAGCGGCTTCGCCTTCGCGTTCGTCGACAGACTCAAGGCCCAGCACCACGCGCGCAAGGAGCGTAAACGCCTGGCAAGACAGCTCCGTCCGTGGTCGTCGGGCGGCCGTCGATCCGTGCTGAGGTGGCGACGTACGGATCGAGATCTGCCGAGGAAGCTGTCGCTGCAGAGCGGCCGCCACAACCTGCACATCGAGCCTCGCCGGTACCGAGTCCTCTCCGCTACGCACGACACTGACAACGACACCAGCCTCCATCCCCAGCAACATCTCGAGCCAAGAAGTCCCGACGTGACGGCAGCCAGACCCGTGCAGCCTCACACCGACACGCTGCACTTCTCCTTCTCCGGAGGAGGCTGGCTCATGGTCTACATGTACGGCGTGTGCAAGGCGCTGCGCCAGCAGAAGGTGGACGAGCACGCCAAGTTCATCGGCACGTCCGCCGGCTGCCTGGCCATCGTGTCGCTCGTGCTGGGCTCGGACTTCGACGAGATCTGCGACTCGGTCGTGAACGACTACGTGCCTGCCGCCCACGCGAGCTGGAGGGGCCCGTTCCAGATGCGCGAGTACCTCATCGACGCCGCCACGCGCCACGGCAACCTCGACAGCCTGGACAAGCTGCACGGCAAGGTCACGATCGTGTACACGTCGCTGTCAGCTTGGGTCACGCGCCGCGTCTCGCACTTCAAGAACCCGCTGCACCTGCTGCAGACGATGGTGGCCTCGTGCTGCGCCACGCCGCTGGTGGGGCTGCCGTTCGAGCACGAGGGCGAGTACGTCATCGACGGCGTTATGGAAGGCTAGGAAGTCGACTGAGGAGCAAGGCGAGTGTAGGAGACTGGTTGTTATTGAGTTGGTAGAATTGAGAATGAGAAAGAAGTTGGAGCGTGAGCTCTACATGCACTAGGGCTATCCCCTAGGAGTCCCCTCTTGTGTGATATGCAGTAATGGGTGGTAAGTTCGCTGTACTTGTAGTCTGTCCTTCATTCGGACGAAGTAAGCGTGCGCAACCAAACATCTCACCCTGCGAGCAGAAGTATACAGCTGCCAGTGGCTGTAAATCATCGTAGAGCTGTGCTTGTCTTGCAGGTTGCAACACTCCCCCTCAAGCATGGCTTGCGAGGCGAAGTTTGCTGCAGAGGCGCTCGAAAATGACCCGATCAGTGGCTTTCGTGAAGAGGTCAGCGAGCTGCTGTTGCGTGGGGCAATATTCGACGTGGACGTCCTTTTTCATGATGGCGTCGCGAACGAAATGGTACTTGATGTTGAGGTGTCGAGTCCGCTGAGACGAAACTGCGTTTTGCATGGACTTGATGGCCGATTGGTTATCAACGCGGAGCAAATGGACGCGCCTTCAGGTAGCAGGCGTAGTTCGTCAAGAAGTTGGCGGATGCCGATGCAATCTTGAACCGCTGTGCAGGCAGCAACATATTCGGCTTCCATGGTCGAAAGTGCGACCGTGGTCTGCTTGCGTGAGGTCCACGAGACGGTCATCGAATTTATCTGCAACACTGCACCGCTCGTAGATTTTGCAGAGTTGGAGTCTCCAGCCCAGTTTGCGTCGGAGTAAACGACTGCTTGCAGCTGTGCACCCGGACCGTTGCCGAACTTGTACAGGAGTCCTTTACTCATGGTGCCCTTGAGATATCTCAGCACGCGTTTAATTCCACGCCAGTGCATCTCTGTCGGGTGTGCCACGAATCGTGAAAGGCAGTTTACTGCGGTGGTGATGTCCGGTCGGGTACAATTCGAAAGCCACAAAAGGCTGCCAATAGCCTCGCGGACGAGGTTGGTGTCGGTGAACGGCTCCGAATTTTCATCGTAGAATTGGTGGTTCACTTCCATTGGCGTTGCCACGGGGCGGCACTGCTCCATGCCGAATTTTTGCAGCAATTCTTCGATCGTCTGCTGCTGGTGAAGAATGATGCCTTCCGGGGTGCGCTTGAGCCATACACCGAGACATTTTTCAGCTTCCCCTAGATTTTTGATGTTGAAGCGCTCAGCAAGACGTGACATCACGTGTTCGGAGAGATTATCATCTTGACTCACCACAAGGACGTCGTCAACATAGAGTCCGAGTACACAAAGGTTACCACCACGGTGCATGAAGTAGATGCACGGGTCCACCTTGCTGCGCGTAAAGCCTTCTGCTTTTAAGAACGCGTCGATCATGTCGTTCCAGAGTTTTCCGCTCTGTTTGAGGCCGTAAAGTCCCTTGAGAAGCAGCCATGATTGTCCGGCGAACACTCCAGAGGTCCCGTTTGGTGGCGTCAGGTAGATCGGCTTATCCAGCGGTGACTTCAGATATGCATTCGGCACATCGCCTTGCAGCAGCTTCGCCTTCCAAAGAGCTGCCAGTAGAGCAATGAGGCGAAGGCTGGATAGTTTGAGCACCGGAGAGAAAGTAGCATCAAAATCAACTCCAAACTTCTGCGTGAAGCCGCGGGCGACAAGCCTGGCTTTGAAGCGCTCTAGTTCGCCGTTGCTCGAGAACTTGATCTTATACACCCATTTTGCCGTCACTAGGTTCGCATTTTCGGGTGTGTCAACGAGTTTCCAAGTACCGTTGGCTTGGAGATCGGCGAGTTCCTTATCCATCGCTTCTTTCCACTGCCGCCAGTATTTGCTGCGCATGGCCTCACCGAGTGTCTTAGGTTCTTTGATGTGGTCGGAAGCACGAATTGTGAGAAGCACGTAGGCTGGCCCTGCAAACGTGTCAATGAATGACTTCGGGAGCTGGAACTCTTCGGTTCTAGTGGTGCGTCGCCGTCCAAACACTCGACGCAGTACTCCAGCGGGTATTGGCCGTCCGAAATCTTCTGGGACGCCTACTTCCTCGCTGGATTCATCTGTTTCACGTTGATCCGAGTGGTTTTCGCCTATATTGGGTTGGTTGGTGGCCCCGTTGTTGGGCGTTTCAGAGTGAATTTCTTCCTGATGCAGTCTCTGGAGTACTTCCGCCGTCTCCGGCTCGTTGATGTCCAGCTTGTTGATATTCTGTACGTCCGAGCTGGTGATAAAACGCTTGGTTCGGGGCAGCAACAACTTGTAGCCCTTCTGCGTGTCCGAGATCCCCACAACGATTGCTTTTTCGGCGCGTTTCATGAGACTGCGTTTGCTCTTGCGAGGGACGTGCACTGTGCACTTGGAGCCAAAGCGAAGTATATGCGTGAGATTCGGTTGCTTACCGGTGAGCACGTGAAGGGGGGACTTGTAGTCCACATTTGCACGGGTGGGGACGCGATTCCGGATGTAGGAGGCGTAGACAACCGCGTCACCCCAGTAGCGTTTCGGCAGCGAGGATGCCCATAGCATGGCTCGGGCTGAATTCATCAGTGTCCGATGGAATCTTTCGGCTTTGCCGTTCGAAGCGGACGTATCAGGCTGCGTGTGCTGTAGTCGGATGCCGTGTCGTCCAGCATACTCCTCGAACTTTCGATTGACGAATTCTCCCCCACCATCGGTACGGATGACTTTGATGACAACGTCGAACTGGCGCTGAAATTGAGTTGCGAATCGCTCGAAATTGTCGAAAGCCTCGTCCTTTGTATGCAGCAAGCACACTTGATTGTAATTAGTGGCGTGGTCGACAATGGTGAGGATGTGGCGATGGCCATTGCGATCTGCTGGAAGATCAGTCTTCAAGTCCATGCAGATAACTGCACCGTGTTCATCCGTCGGTGCTGACTCAGAGGTATCTTCAGTTGGCTGCTTGTTGCGTGTTTGCTTTCCTTCAGCACATGCCATACAGAAGTCCATCTTCTTGGTGCTGATTGCCATCCCGGTAGCAAGGTTCTTGTTGACAATTTTCAGCAGGTCTTGGTAATTCACGTGGCCTAAGCGCTCGTGCCACTGCTGCAATGAGCTTTCGGGAATGTTTGCGAAATAAGCGTGAGGGTCATCGCTATTCACATCAGCGGCGGAGGCATTTACGACCCAGAGGCCGCGACGCTCGATTGCTTCTCCCACAATACTGCCGTCACTTCCGTGAAATGTGCACTTCTCGTCGAAAATGAAGCGGAGACCACGTCGTCTCAGCTGCGATAACGAGAGAAGGTTGCGGCCGAGGTTCTCGCAGTAGTAAACTTCCGTCAGCAGGACGGTTCGGTCAACTCCGTTGACACTGGTCCGCAGCAGGCAGTTACCCTTGAGGTTTGCCGTAATTGTGTCGGAGTTCGCGACTTTGATTTTCAGGCTGGCTGGCTCGACTCCGAACAGCATATTCTTGTTGGTGCAGAGATGGTGTGTTGCACCTGAGTCGAGTATCCATTCTTCAGCGGCGGGCGTCCTGTCCGAGGCGGCCAACCAGAGACCTCCATCAGCATCTTGGTTAGTCGCGTCGTCAGGTGGATCGGTGCCGGTCACCGCAGCATTGTGAGCTTGTCCACGCTCTTTCACGAGACGCTTCACCTTCTTGAGCTCCGGGCAGGCAGGTCCGCGGTGGCCCTCCTCGTCGCAGACATAGCAAACCAGTTTAGGCATAGGCTTCGCAGCTGCTGCTAGCGCTTGCCCTTGTCCAGTTCGGTGGCCTTGCTTCTGCTGTTTTTGTCCGGCGTGATGCTGGGGCTTTTGCTGTTGGTAGGCTCCGTTTTTCTTTTCGTGTTGCTCGCTGGGCGCTGGCGTTCTGGCGACCTGTGGGCGTTTGCGGCCATCACCTCGCAGGTCTACGAGTAGTGCGAGGATGCGGTCTGCTTCGGAGAGGTAGTTTCCGTTTGAGCGATCAATGCGAGCAACGAGAACGCTTGCGAGATCCGGACAGGCATTCGCACAGAAGGTCTCCAGCAGCAGTAGACTGTGGTCACCGGTCATGAGACGGGACACATACTTCAAGTAGTCTAGATAGTCGGACCAGCTGTCTTGTGGACGTTTGCCGGACGTCAATCGTTTGCATAGCTGCACTTGGTTAAGTCTGCAGCCGAATTCAGACTTCATCTTGCCCTTGAAGTTCTCATAGTTGAAGTCGGGATTTTCAGTACGCCATTGCGTCACATTGGAGTGAAAGAAACGCGCAGCCTTTCCCGCCAGAAAATTGACCAATACGGAAGCTTTGATCTGCGAGGTCCAACGTGATTGGTTGAGTAGCGACTCAGTATAGAGTGCTTGCTCGTATTCGAGGATAAAGTCCTCGAAGCCCGATCCAAGGCCGGGGTACACCTCTTGGCCATCAAACTTACGGCACATCACGTCCTTGATCTTAGGCGTGGTGCGTGCGGGTGCTGTAGGTGCGGTCGGGGCCCCTGGGACGGGGGGTACGCCAGCCGCGGGGGCTCCACTCCTCATTGCGTGGATCGTTGTTTTTAGCTGTACAATTTCTGCATGTAGCTGGGGTGCGGCCTGGGCATGGGCCCTGAGCTCTGCCAGCTCTGCATCGTGGAGAGACTTTGCTGCGGCTTGTCTTGACATCAGCTGAGCAAAATCAGACCGCATCTTCTCCATTTCCGCTGCCATCATTGCGGCGGACGC
Source organism: Phytophthora cinnamomi (assembly GCF_018691715.1). Classification (NCBI taxonomy): domain Eukaryota; phylum Oomycota; class Peronosporomycetes; order Peronosporales; family Peronosporaceae; genus Phytophthora; species Phytophthora cinnamomi. The sequence continues at coordinate 50,615 of NW_027151035.1, forward strand.
TGTTTGTTTACGCAGCGTTGACACCTCTGCCCGCAGCTTCACTAGCTCGGGGTCGGGCGGGCCTGGCTCCGTCTTGACCGGGGTCTCAGTAGCAGCGGCCTTGAACTCAGCGTCAAGGTTCCGCCTGACGGGGTGTTTCATTTCATCAGCGGTGTTCATCTCTGCTGGAGGGTAGCCTGCGGGTGGTACGAGTGCAACACGTTGAAGTTGTCACACGTCGCAGATTCTCACACGTCGCAGGTTCTCGCGCGTCGCAGGTATCGGGATATGCAGGTATCGCGTATCACAGGTATCCGGTATCGGAGGTCTTCTGCACTTGCCGGGTCGTATGACGTCGGGTTACTCTTCAGTGCAGGTCGTCCTTGGGCTCATAACCTTATGGAAGGCTAGGAAGTCGACTGAGGAGCAAGGCGAGTGTAGGAGACTGGTTGTTATTGAGTTGGTAGAATTGAGAATGAGAAAGAAGTTGGAGCGTGAGCTCTACATGCACTAGGGCTATCCCCTAGGAGTCCCCTCTTGTGTGATATGCAGTAATGGGTGGTAAGTTCGCTGTACTTGTAGTCTGTCCTTCATTCGGACGAAGTAAGCGTGCGCAACCAAACATCTCACCCTGCGAGCAGAAGTATACAGCTGCCAGTGGCTGTAAATCATCGTAGAGCTGTGCTTGTCTTGCAGGTTGCAACACGGCGGGCTGCTGGACAACCAGCCGCTGTTCGGAGACGGCGTGCGCACGATCACCGTGACGCCGAACGTCTTCGCCGCTGCAGACATCCGGCCGTCGCGCTACGTGCCGCCGTGGTGGTCCATGTACCCTCCGTCGCCGCGCGAGATGCGGTGGCTGTACGACTTGGGCTACGAGGACGGCTTGGCGTGGTGTGTGCGCCAGGGTCTTCCAGGGTCCGACAGTGTCGTTGTCCCGACCAGCGCTGCCAAGCACAGCGGCCAGTGGAGGACGGTCGTTGGACAAGTGGCGGGCTACCGGTCGGTGGAAGACGCGGTGTTGGCGGTGGCAGGGCTGTTGCTGCTGTCGGAGGAGACGATCACGAGCACCGTGATCCGGCTGGAGATCCTGCTGTGGAGGTTCGTGGCGGTGGTCGCAGCTCTGCTGGAATGGACGACGGTGCTCTGGGCGGTCGTGGCCGCAGCAACACTGCTGGGGTTGGCGCTGCTGGGTCAGCACGGCACGCTGGAGTTCGCGGTCGTGCTGGTGGCGTACTTGACTGTGGCGGCGTTGAAGCTGAAGGAGGCGTGCTGGCAAGTCCACTCGTCGAGTCACTGGCACGAGCTGCGAATCTCTCTCGGAGCGATGGACAAGCGCTCGACCACGAGCAAGGTCGGACTCACTCCGCAGCAGGAGGCGGTGCTGGCGCAGTGGTCGTACGTATACCGCTTCAGCGGGTTCTTGATGTGAGCGAAGCGAAAGTAGCTGAGCAAGAGGTAGCGAGGAGAGTGTCTTGAGTAATGCGCCGTGCCAATTGATACGCGATTGTCGTTGAAGTGTCAGAGCAAGCGGTTGTCCCTGTGTGCTTCACGTAAAGCTAGAAGCACCGACACAAACTTTGAGTTGACCATCCTCCGCGAAAATGTAGAGTTCGTGCAGTTCAACGATATTATAGTCTGTAAAGTACCGATAGTGTATTTTAATATTATTAAATATGAAAATAAACGCCATACTGCAGCGTTGGCGGTGAACGCTAAAGAGCACCGACCATATATCACGCGGCGTGGTCAACACCTCCGTCATCGTTGACCCGTATGCTTCGAGCAAGGTGCTTGCTCCGTTGTCTTGCACACAGATGTCTCCATCCAGAGCTTACTAACGAAGTCTACTAAAAACAAATACATGCTTGTCTCTCCGTTTATCGCATCCTCAGATAACAAGTTTTATATATCATACTGAGAACATAAAGTTCTCGAAACCATAGGTCAATATCTCGCAAGATCCTCAATACATGACGTTTCTAACACTGCGTATAACGATACCGCACCGTTCATTCCCGATTTGCGCCGCGATCGGCTGTCAGGGCGCGGTCCGACTCTCTCCTGGAAGCGATGCAGGCGAGCAGCTCATTGCTACGTCGGCCTCGCCTCGCTGCTGCATCTCGCCAGCTCGACATGAAGGCGTGGCGACGGAAGCCGCGCGCGCAGTCCACTACAGCCGCTGCCAGCCCGCCGAGTCTGCCGTGGCTCGCGACGGACGCCGACGTGGGCATCACGCGCGTGGCGGCGCCGCTGGCCAAGAACGAGCTCTGGCGCTACGAGATCTCGCTGCGCTTCCCGCGCACGCACACGCGCTGGCTGGTGCAGCGCTCGTACGCCGACTTCCAGCGGTTCCACGCCGCGCTCGAGGGCGCCTTCCACCAGGCGCTGCACGCGCGGCGCGTCCACCTGCCCAAGCCCTCGAGGCTCGGCTGGGACGCGTTCCGAGCGCAGTCGGCGCGTGCCGCGGCGGCCGACAGGCTGCGCAAGCAGCTCAACAGCTACCTGCACAAGCTGCTGGAGATCGAGAGCGTGCACGCCTCGGACACGTTCCGCGACTTTGTAACGCCTCGCCCGGAGTCGAGCGACAGTGAAGTCGTGGACGACGAGTGTGCAGATAGGACCCGAGGACTTGGACGCTCCAGCAGCGCCACTAGCACCAGCACGGCTACCAGCTCCAGGGACAGTGTGGGCGGACTGCTGGACCTGCCGCTGCCTTTTCCGTGGCGCGTACCGCCGCCGGCTGTGGCGCCTTCGCGGTGTGACGAGCTCGTGCACTTCGGTGGCGTTATCGCGTTGACAGCGCTGGGTGGCCTGTCTGTCGGGCTCACCAAGCGCAGCGCGCTCTCGGGCTCGCAGAAGGCGGCGGCGGTGGCGGCGGGAGTTGCGGGCGTGGCGCTGACAGGGCCCCTGTCGGCAGTGTTCGCGCTGAGTGCTCTTGGCGGCGGGGTGGGGAAGTACCAGCTCAACAAGGCGTCGTACTTGAGCGTCTGCAAATCGCTGCAGGCTGAAGAAGGCGTAGCTATCGAGTTCGTCGTGGAGAATGCCGAGCAGTTTTCGGGGCCTCGGCGTGCGGCGAGGTTTGGAGATGCTGTCCACTTGTACTGCCACAAAGTTCGCAAGTCGGTGCGTGTAGTAGCACCGCCAGACTCGAAGCGTGGCCACGCCATGGCGACAGGAGGGGACTCGCGCAAGACGACGTTGCGGCTTGTGTCGCCGTACGGACACACTGGACCGCTTCGATGCGGCAGTCAGGTGTTCTTGCAGCTTGTTGACGGCGAGTGGGCGGGCCAACTACTAGGTATAAACGGAGAATTCATCACCGCCACGAAGTATTCGCCGGCGGTATTCCAGCTAGGGGCTATAAGCGATTGTCATGATGCCGTCGCTTGCCCGGAAGCAGCTACGAAGCCTGAGCCAAAGCCAGTCGAGGAGGGAAGCCCTTTAGTTCGTTCTTCGCTGCTAAGGGGAGCCATTCCCTTCAAGCTGCGCGTCATGGTGTACAACGTGTGGCTGTTGCCCAGCTTTGTGTCGTCTTTCAACGAGAAAATTTCCCCGTGGGCCTCGCAGCGCGCCTCAGCTATTCCACGCTGCCTTGCCCCGCTGGATGTAGACGTCGTGATTTTCTGTGAAGCGTTTTGCAGCACTTCGCGCGAAAAGCTCGTGTGCGGCATGAAGTCCCAGGGGTACATCTACGAGACCAAGGTCGTGGGGGACGTGTCACTTCTCGGTTCCAAGAAGGCAATCGACGGTGGCTGCTTCGCCATGAGCAAGTACCCACTCGGTCGCAGCGAGGAACTCACATTCGGCAGCATAGCGTCCGGCGAAGACCGGTACGCGGACAAGGGCATCATCTACTTCCAAGTACGCATGCCCGTCACAACCAGCTCGGGATCCGAAACAACCCAGACCGTGCACGTCGTGGGAACGCACCTGCAGGCGTGGGAGACTCCGGTCGCCGTGGCCACTCGGAACTGCCAGCTCATGCTGATGCGCGAGTTCGTGGACTCGCTGGGTCTTCCGAAGGACGAGCCCGTGATCTTCGCCGGCGACATGAACGTCAACAAGCACGCGGACGGTGCCCAGGCTCCCGAAGGCGAGTACACTGCCATGCTGGATCTGCTGGGCGTCCACGAGCCGGAGCTGCACGGCGAGTCCCCATTGTACAGCTTCGACCCTCACACGAACAGCCTCGCAGTGGACGGCCCGAGCTCCGGCGGCATCACCGAGCGGCTGGACTACATCATGGTCGAGCGCAGCCACCGTCAGCCTGTGGCCGCCTCGACCGAAATCGTACAGCTCAAGGCCACAAGACACTGGGCTCCGTCGCGAGGCGTGTGCGGCGAAGTGCTCGTGGACCTGTCGGACCACTACCCTGTCGTCGCCGACTTGCGCTTCTAGCTCCAGCACCCCCTAAAAGTTAACTTATTGCTCCAACATGGCTACATCAAAGGCACCTGCAAGTTGAAGTGTCTCTTGTATGGAGGTGTACACAGTGGTCCCAGCTTTCGGAATAGAAAGTAAAAACATGTGATTGGCTGGCTATTATTTTATGTTTGTTTTTTCCGGGCGGGCACTATCCTTTCTGCCACGTAGCGCCATGAAGTTCTGGCTTTACTCGAGCGCGAGCCTCGCGGCCTGCGCCGGGCTGCTCTGGTACACGTACGTGACGCGGCAGCAGTTCTACCCGTCGGTCATCTACCTCGTGACCTCCAAGGTGAGCGTGCTGGTGCTGGGCAACGCCGGCCTCGTGCTCACGACGCTCTTCGGGCGGCTGCTCAAGCGCTTCTTCCTCGGCACGCTGCGGGACGCCGAAGTGGAGGCAAGTACTGTAGTTTGCTGCATTATTTGTTTTTTACTATGTGGACTCTCTGATCTAATATTTTATATTTTATTTGCATTGCAGCTGCTGCACGAGAATGTGCGCTACGCCGTGACGGAGACGTGTCTGGCGCTGACGATCTTCCGCGAGGAGATCTCGTTCCACGTCATGGTGCTGTTCACGGCGCTCGTGTTCCTCAAGATCTTCCACTGGCTGTCGCAGGCCCGGATTGAATTTGTGCGTGGGGGTCTCTCTCTCTCTTTTTATGTTTTATTAGTCTGGCTAACTTGTTTTTTACTTGTCAGATTGAGCAAACGGATGTGATCTCGCGCCTCACGCACGTGCGACTCGTGGGGCTCATGGCGATGCTGGCAGCTGTAGACACGGGCTTCGTGGTGTGGTGCACGCTGAAAGTCATGGAGAACGGGCCGTCGGTCTTCATCCTCTTCGGTTTTGAGGTGGGTCTGGCATGTTTTCCTTGTGACGAGTTGTTGAACATTGCTGAAGTGATTGTTTTGTTGTTACTAGTTCCTGATTCTGTTGGTGACGATCGTTGCCACCTTCCTGCGTTACGTGTTGTACGTATTGGACTCCAGGATGGACGGGGCCTGGACCAACAAGTTCACGTACCTCTTCTACTTGGAGCTCGTGTCCGAGGTCACCAAGCTTGTTGTGTACCTGGTACGTCGTGCTAATTCTTGCCACCTTTGATATAGTCCACTGACCGGATTTTTGTATTGGCTGCTGATGTTGCAGGTTTTCTTCATGCTCATCTTCACCTACTATGGAATGCCGTTGCACATTGTGCGGGACCTCTGGATCTCCATCAAGAACTTGCAGCGACGAATTGCGTCGTACTTCCGCTACAGAAAGATCACCGCCCATCTGAACGAGCGCTTCCCGAACCCGACGGAGGAGGAGCTGCAGGAAACTGACAGGACGTGCATTATCTGCCGCGAGGAGATGACCCCCGATGCCTGCAAGAAGCTGCCGTGCTCGCATATCTTCCATGTTGACTGCCTGAAAATGTGGGTTCAGCGACAGCAAACTTGCCCCACATGCAGATCCATCATTCCGACAGGACCGCGTCGCCCCGCTGCCGTCCCCGAGGGACCAGCGGCTCGTGCAGCAAGACCTGCAGCTGAAAATAACAATGTCCCCCAAGCACCAGCTGCAGCGGCGCCTGCGGCCGATGCTCAGCCTCGTCCTGCCCCCGGTGCGCCTCGCTTCCGGTTCGGTGTGGCTTTCGGACGTGTAGTTCCACCCGCTAATCCAGCCGGAGCTCCTGCCGCTACAACTGTTGTGGGCGACGGTCAAGCCGCAGCAACCCCAGTTTCAGGTGGAATTCCCGCCGCTGCACCCGGTCACCCGTTTGCTGGCTATCCCAACCCGTATATGTCGCCAATGATGTATGGTCCTGGTATGGGGTCCCCCTTCGGCTTCGGTATGCCAGGTGCATACGGCATGATGCCACCTTTCGGCATGCACCCGCTTGGCCACATGCCGCCGCAAGCACAGCCAGGTGTGCCCCAGCCAGCAATGGACCCGGACAGTATCCAGCGCCAGATTGATCTGCTCCATGCTCAGTTGGCAGTGCTGCAGGCCTCAGCGGCTCAGTTCGGAACTCCGCACCAGGCTCACAGTGTACCACAGCCTCCGACAACGGCGGCCACGACACAACCACAGACTGGAGTCCCCGGTCCGACGGTAACCCCACAACCTGCTCCGGCCGCTGCGCCTGCAGTCCCAACAAATCCTGCTGCTGCACTCGCATCTGCTCAACCTGCCACGGCTGCAGTGCCTTCGGAGGACCTAGAAGACAAGCGCCCGATTCCGTCTAGCAAGCAGCAGTCAGCCATTCCGCCACCTGCCACGACTAGTGATCCTTCGCCTTCGTTGCCTGTGGAGTCAACGATCCCACCAGCGCCGCAGACTGAGGCTGAGCGCCGCCGAGAAGAGTTGCGCCAGCGCTACAACCGCATCTACGGCAGCTCGTCGAGCTCCTCTGTGACTGACAACGAAGAGAAGAAGAGCGACTAGACGTACGCGCTGATCTCGTAGCGCTTGCTAATATAACTCCTGAAAACCGGCGTGGTGGCTGCTGGCTGACTCATGCAGCTATTATGCGTTCATTGTGCTTAGCAGGCATCTACAGAAGACGCTGCCGCTTGCTGGGGTCTGGCTCGACTTGGGGCTCGAGCCATCGTATTACGCGCCACTGGTTGCTCTTCTTGGCGAGCTTGAGCGCGAGGCACGTGAAGATCTCGTGCTCCCGCCCGTTGTCGATCGATGCCAGCAGCCAGTTGATGACTGCGATATGCCCATTCGTCGTGGCAGTGCGCAGCGCGTGACCCAGCGTTCCCTTGTGCTGGTTCGCATCCAGCCACTGCACCACCTCGAGGTGGCCTTTGCCTGCCGCCAGCCCGAAGGCGTGCTCAGTGCAGCCCTCGGTTCGATTCTCCTGCAGCCACTGCACCACCTCGAGGTGTCCTTGCTCAGCCGCGTAGGTCATCGCCGACGCCGTGCACCCCTCCGATCTGTTCTCGTGCAGCCACTTGACCACCTCGAGATGGCCCATTTCCGCCGCGAAATCCATGGCGTCCGTCGTGCACCCCTCTCGTCGATTCTCATGCAGCCACTGCACCATTCGCAGGTCTCCATTCAGCGCCGCCGCGTTCATCGCCCGAGTCGTGCAGCCTTCGCACCGGTTGGCGTGCAGCCACTTGACCATGGGCAGGAACCCTCGACCCGCAGCGTGGTCCATTGCGCACGCAGTGCATCCGTCGCTGCGGTGCATGTGCAGCCATTGAACCGCCGAGAAGTGGCCCAGTCCGGCGGCGCTGTCCAGGACGTCGACGCCCCATTCGCAGCGCTCGGCGTGGAAGTCCGACAGCCACTGCAGGATGTACACGTAGCCGTGCATCGCGGCGTACACCGCCGCCTTGCCCCAGAACGACTTGGTGTCGCGCGCAGCGAGGTACGTCAACAACCTCAAGGAGCCGCCGCGCTCGCAGGCGTTCACGACGGCCTCCGGGCCCGAACACACGTCCAGGAAGGCGTCGACGCGGAAAACAACATGAGGAAGTTCGCCGAGGCCGCGCAATGCCAGACACTCGCGACACGCCACTCGGGCGGAAGTTAAGACGGGGAACGCGTCCATCAGCGGCGAGAGCTCTTCGGAGACTCGGCAGATATCGGAATGAGCTTCAGAACGAGACGGTGGTGGTTGCACGCCCGTATCTGCGCTCAACTTGAAGTCCGCTTCGCGTTAGAGACCCCGCAACTTCAACTGGTACGCTGGAGGACAACCACAGCCTCACACTCGATTCGGCGTCTGAGCCCTCGGCTGCAGCTTCTGCCTAGGCCGGCACCGCATCGATTGGCTCAAGTGCTGCCTGGGGCGCGCCGCGAGCTCGAAAGACTGCGCGGAGAAATCGATCACGACGCGTTGAAGGCGTGCACAGACCGCCGACATGTTCTTTATGATGCAGGTGCATACCACATGCAGAATGTTTCGAGCTGGATGTCCGGGTGCTTTGCATCACATCGTGCACAGCAACATTTGCATCGGTGGTCTGCAGGACACAGCACGATCTACATGAGGGGCATTTGACGACAAACGCGTATCAATTGGCACGGCGCATTACTCAAGACACTCTCCTCGCTTCCTCTTGCTCAGCTACTTTCGCTTCGCTCACACCAAGAATCCGCTGAAGCGGTATACGTACGACCACTGCGCCAGCACCGCCTCCTGCTGCGGAGTGAGTCCGACCTTGCTCGTGGTCGAGCGCTTGTCCATCGCTCCGAGAGAGACTCGCAGTTCGTGCCAGTGACTCGACGAGTGGACTTGCCAGCACACCTCCTTCAGCTTCAACGCCGCCACGGTCAAGTACGCCACCAGCACGACCGCGAACTCCAGCGTGCCGTGCTGACCCAGCAGCGCCAACCCCAGCAGTGTTGCTGCGGCCACGACCGCCCAGAGCACCGTCGTCCATTCCAGCAGAGCTGCGACCACCGCCACGAACCTCCACAGCAGGATCTCCAGCCGGATCACGGTGCTCGTGATCGTCTCCTCCGACAGCAGCAACAGCCCTGCCACCGCCAACACCGCGTCTTCCACCGACCGGTAGCCCGCCACTTGTCCAACGACCGTCCTCCACTGGCCGCTGTGCTTGGCAGCGCTGGTCGGGACAACGACACTGTCGGACCCTGGAAGACCCTGGCGCACACACCACGCCAAGCCGTCCTCGTAGCCCAAGTCGTACAGCCACCGCATCTCGCGCGGCGACGGAGGGTACATGGACCACCACGGCGGCACGTAGCGCGACGGCCGGATGTCTGCAGCGGCGAAGACGTTCGGCGTCACGGTGATCGTGCGCACGCCGTCTCCGAACAGCGGCTGGTTGTCCAGCAGCCCGCCGTCGATGACGTACTCGCCCTCGTGCTCGAACGGCAGCCCCACCAGCGGCGTGGCGCAGCACGAGGCCACCATCGTCTGCAGCAGGTGCAGCGGGTTCTTGAAGTGCGAGACGCGGCGCGTGACCCAAGCCGACAGCGACGTGTACACGACCGTGACCTTGCCGTGCAGCTTGTCCAGGCTGTCGAGGTTGCCGTGGCGCGTGGCGGCGTCGATGAGGTACTCGCGCATCTGGAACGGGCCCCTCCAGCTCGCGTGGGCGGCAGGCATGTAGTCGTTCACGACCGAGTCGCAGATCTCGTCGAAGTCCGAGCCCAGCACGAGCGACACGATGGCCAGGCAGCCGGCGGACGTGCCGATGAACTTGGCGTGCTCGTCCACCTACTGCTGGCGCAGCGCCTTGCACACGCCGTACATGTAGACCATGAGCCAGCCTCCTCCGGAGAAGGAGAAGTGCAGCGTGTCGGTGTGAGGCTGCACGGGTCTGGCTGCCGTCACGTCGGGACTTCTTGGCTCGAGATGTTGCTGGGGATGGAGGCTGGTGTCGTTGTCAGTGTCGTGCGTAGCGGAGAGGACTCGGTACCGACGAGGCTCGATGTGCAGGTTGTGGCGGCCGCTCTGTTGCGACAGCTTCCTCAGCAGATCTCGATCCGTACGTCGCCACCTCAGCACGGATCGGCCGCCCGACGACCACGGACGGAGCTGTCTTGCCAGGCGGTTGCGTTCCTTGCGCGCGTGGTGCTGGGTCTTGAGTCTGTCGACGAACGCGAGGGCGAAGCCACTGGTCTTTTCAGTCTGCGTCATGACGGATGGAGCGATCGGCAATGGCAGATAGCTGCCGCTTGTGGTGCTGTCGAGGCGAATTGGCAAGTGGTGTTGGTTCATGGAGGTCGAGTGTGCGAGGAGGTTCATGGTTGTCGACGACGGTCAGGGTAGAATGCGGTCGGGCAGTGTGGGCCATGTTGTTAGGCTTGCATCACAGCTCAAGTGGTCGATGCCCGCCAGCAGCTCAATTGCTCGGGTCATCACGTGAAGACATGTGCTCATCCTGGGTGGTGTCGCCACCTCGAAGCGCTGCGGATCTGCTGGTTGAACAAGTGGTACAGGAGATCATGCAACGATGAACATTACCGATAACTCGCCCACGAACTTGCTGTACATTTTTACGCGAGCGATTCCTTACCTCACTCAGCTCAAAACTTGTGGTCTGTCCAGAGGCAGTTGTAGTCGTCCGGGTGCCAAATGGCATGCAGCCGCGGGAAGTTGGTCGCATCACGCAGCGACTTGCAGTCGACAGCCTCGGGGATCCAAATCGACTCCAGCTCCAGCAGCTTCGGGATACCTTCCATCTTCGTCAAGGGCGTAAGGCCCAGGTCGAGCATCTCGAGTCGAGTTAGTGTGGCCAAAGGCGCCACGTCCTCCACTTTCGTCGCGTTTAGCCACAGTCGTCGCATCTTGTGCATTCCCGACAGCAACGAAGCGTCCTTAAAGTCTACGCGGCCGACAAGCGATAGCTCCTGAAGTTGTGTAAGGTGCAAGAGGAACTCGAAGGTAGTTTGGTGGTCCTTGTGACGCCGAGCGAGCTGGCGCTTGCCACGATCAGGCAGAGACAGCACTAGCTTCTCTAGGTTCACGAGCGCACCCAGCGGCGTCAGGTCTTCGAAAAGCACATCCAGTAGCTCGAGCTGTTTAAGCTGCACGAAACCCTCCAGTGGGAGCAGGTCCATGACCTGTGCCGTGGGAGGTAGCGACATGGACAGCCTTGTGAGTGCTGGCATTTCACCCAGCGCTACGATCTGTGCGAGGTCTTCCGCACACCATTGCTGCAGTCGCAGATGACGAAGCGTAGATGACATCAAACTCAGCGGAGCGTAGTCCACAAGTGGCGGCAACTCCAGCGAGCTCAACGCACCTTGCCTGCTTACAGATCTCAGGAACGAACTCGGGACGCGGTGCGCCATGGGGATCGTAAGTCCTCGTGTAGCGACGACCATCGGTCCTCTCTCCTCCACATCTTCCCGCAGCACATCGGCGATATCGTCCTGGTAGTTGTGCTTGTACATCCTGAGCTTCTTCAGCTTGTGCAAACTGGCCAGCCACTCGTAGTTTGAGGCGGGCGCCGGCAACGGCAGCTCCTGGTCGTCCGCCGCCGGCGCTCCTCTTTCTCTCGTGTCCAGCAGCAACTGCTCCAAAGCCGCCAGCGCCGCGAGGGGACGTCGGTCCCCCACGTGCGTCCACCGAATGTCCAAGTACGTGAGGTTGGGCAGCTCCGTCACGAAGTCCAAGTCCGTGAGCCTGGTGTTCTGCAGGTGCAGGATCTCCAGCTCCGGGCACTTGAGCTTGAGCTCCAGCGAGTCGGACGCGCCGATGTTCGTCACCTTGAGCGAGCGCAGCGCCGTGAGGTGCTGCAGCACGCCCAGGTCGGTGGAGACCCAGTTCTTGCTCATGTCGAGCGTCTCCAGCTGCTGCAGCGCGCGCAGCGGCGCGAAGTCCACGACCCTCGTCTCCGACACGTCCAGCACGTGGAGCTCGGGCAGCGCCTCGAGCGCCGCGAGCGTGGCCACGTTGGTGCGCCGCACACTGAGCGACTGCAGCTGCGGCAGCACCACGAGCGGCGCCAGGTCCACCACGTCGGTCTCCGCCAGGTCCAGCGCGCGCAGGTGCTTCACGTCCGCTTCGACGCCGACGCCGACGCCGACGCTGACGGCCATGTCCAGCAGCTCCGAGAGCGTGACGTCGGCGTCCGCGACGTTGAGCTCCTGCAGCGCCGGCAGCAGCTGCAGCACGGCCGCCACGTTAATGGCGGGCTCCTCGTCCTCGGGCTCGCCGTGCTCGGGCGTCCAGTACGGGTAGTCCCAGAAGCGCAGCGAGCGCAGCGCCGGCAGCGCGCGCAGCAGGCTCAGCAGGTGCATGCCCGTGCGCGGCACCCTGGCGGCCGTGACGCAGCGCAGCATGTCGGGCGCCATGTGGCGCAGGAAGCTGTCGGCGTAGTAGCTGGCGGCGGGCAGCGCGTCCGCGCCGCGCGTCAAAGGCGGCGGAGGCACGCGCAGCACGCCCTGCGCCAGCACGAAGCGCCGCAGGTCCGAGCGCGCCAGCGAGCGGCTGCACGAGGACAGGCTCTGCCAGTCGCGGAAGCGCAGGAAGCCCACCACGAAGCGCAGCACGTCCGTCTTACCGTCCAGGTCGCCCAGCACGTGCTCCATCTCGACCAGCTATGGACGCTAGTGCTTAGCGCTACTTCACGACTGGTAGCGTTACTTCCGAATCAGAGGGCCATACTGAAGCCAAGTCAAAGCGGACGTTTGTCTCCCGTGTCCGGTGCTTCGAGGTGCTGCATTGCGACGTGCTTGAAGAGTTCTATAGCTCCTGAAGTACTTTAGTACGTAAGTAAGTATTATCAACGACCAGCACTGGAGAAGCTGGCGCCCGGTAGAGAGACCAGGTTCTAGACGCAGCACTGCGTAGAGGACTGCGAGTCGCTTACCAGGCGAGGAAGCAGCGTCCGTCCGTTTCGGGCGTGGGGAGGACAGGACCGCCGGAAGAGGCTGGCGTCGAGGCTGTCGTGAGGGCGAGGATGGCGGCTGTCCTCGTTTCTGGTGCGCCGCGTGGCCAAATCCACCTCCAGACCCCAGTGGCTGGGCGTCCTGGACCATGCGGCCAAGTCGTCACTTGAGACTGGAGAAACCCCTCCATTTTCGCTGCATAGTGCGAGCGCTGGTATCTGACCCTAAGAGGAAGCCTCAACACCACCAGAGTGTGAACTATTATACCCTCCCCTGCAAGAGCAATGGCTTGGTTGACATCGTGTTCGCGAGCGGCAGAGGCCCAACACGCGCGTAACTCGCGTACGCAGCAAGCCACCCAGCCGGGCGACGCACGCTCTCCGCGTGTGCCGTCAGTTTCGAGCTCAGCCAGATTTTTTCGCGAAGCACGCTAGTGCAGGTGCACTGCAACTAGTATGTACATGCATGTGCACGGGGTCCGAATACTGCAGTCCGAATACCAGGAGCCGTTGGCGTGAAGAGGCATCGCCCGTTTCGCGAAACGAACTTTGGTAACGATCGATGGTGGAAGACTCTTCCGAGCTCGTGACATGCAAGCGTGACCTGCAACGGATGCAACCAACCACCACGGGAGCACGAACGCCGCGGCCGAGCAAGTCGCTCGCTGCCTGGAGCTCATTCCCCAATTCGCCTGCTTCTGCAAAGCGCGACTTACCCAGCCTCCCAGCTACCTGTTCATTCAGCACCCATGGTCAAGTTCAACGTGTCCCTCCTCCTCGCCGCGATCGCCGTGGCCCCCGCCCTCGCTGGATACAGCACCGGCACCATCACGTACACGCCGGCTAGTACCAGCGCGGCCACCGAGTCTACTCCGTACTCACAGACGCAGACGCAGACCAGCACTAGCACCAGTACGGTGGGCACGAGCACCAGCGCGAGCGCTACCGGCTCGGGCACGACCGAGTCGACACCCGCGGTTACTACTGAAGGCACGACTTCCGGCAGCATGGCGAACTGCGAGTACGATGCCAGCATGCCGGACGAGTGCGACGGCAGCGATGGCTGGTACCCGGTGTCCGTCGTCGGCCAGGAGGGCTACTACTGCACCAAGGGCCCGGTCTGCGCTGGAGAAAGCGGACAGTGCCCCGGTGTGCACGGTAACCTCACCTACGGCTCCACGTGCGTCTACTTGAGTGAGGGAACCTACGGTTGCGTTGCCAACAAGGAATGCGCTGGAGGATCAACCGAGTCGACCGAAGCTGTCATCGACACGGAGGCGCCAGTCTCTAACGGATGCGAGGTTGCTCCTGACACCCCGGCGACCTCGACTTCGCCTCCTTCGGTTTACGTTCCTCCGGCATCGACGCCTTCTACGCCTGGTGTGACTGAGGAAACTCCGTACATTCCTCCGGCCGAAACCACGGCGACGCCCACGCCGGCACCAACTACGACAGTCTACACGCCTCCGGCGAAGACACCGGCACCGTACACCCCTGGTGTGACGGAGGAGACTCCTTTCACGGAAGCGCCAGCGACGACGGAGACGGCCACGCCGGCGCCAACTTCGACGGTCTACACGCCTCCGGCGAAGACACCGGCACCGTACACCCCTGGTGTGACGGAGGAGACTCCATTCACGGAAGCGCCAGCGACGACGGAGACGGCCACGCCGGCGCCAACTTCGACGGTCTACACGCCTCCGGCGAAGACACCGGCACCGTACACCCCTGGTGTGACGGAGGAGACTCCATTCACGGAAACGCCGGCGACGACGGAGACGGCCACGCCAGCGCCGACTTCGACGGTTTACACACCTCCGGCCAAGACGACATCACCGCCCACGACTTCGGTGTATGTTCCTCCGGCGAAGACACCGGCACCGTACACCCCTGGTGTGACGGAGGAGACTCCTTTCACGGAAACGCCGGCGACGACGGAGACGGCCACGCCAGCGCCGACTTCGACGGTTTACACGCCTCCGGCCGAGACGCCTTGCCCTTCAGAGACAGAGGCGGCTCAGTACATTCCTACTGTGACCCCGGCACCCTACACGCCTCAGGCAACGGAGGACATCCCATTCACGCCTGAAACAACGCAGCCAGCTACGTTCTCTCCTATTCTCACGATCAGTTCGGGATCCTCCGAGACGGAGGCGCCCACAACTGTAGTGTACACGGAGGCCCCCACGACGGAGACACCCGTCACGGAAGCTCCTACTACGGCGGTCTACACGAGCCCTCCGGAGACGGGAGCCCCGGAGACGCAATCGGCAAGTGGGAGCTGCTCTGAGGGAATGACCCAGCACAGCGAAGCTGCCAGCGCCTCGACGGATGTCCCGACGTACAACACGAAGGCCCCTTACCAGAACACGGAAGACACCAGCGCTTCGACGACGGAGGCCCCATGCACGGAAGCTCCGAGCCAGCACTCTGAAGCTGCCAGCGCTTCGTCGGGATCTCCTTACACCCCCTACACACCTTCGACGGACGCCCCGAGCCAGAGCACCGAGGATACCTCGGCCTCAACTTCGACTGAAGCCCCATGCACGGAAGCTCCGAGCCAGCACTCTGAAGCTGCCAGCGCTTCGTCGGGATCTCCTTACACCCCCTACACACCTTCGACGGACGCCCCGAGCCAGAGCACCGAGGATACCTCGGCCTCGACTTCGACTGAAGCCCCATGCACGGAAGCCCCGAGCCAGCACTCTGAAGCTGCCAGCGCTTCATCGGGATCTCCTTACACCCCCTACACACCTTCGACGGACGCCCCGAGCCAGAGCACCGAGGATACCTCGGCCTCAACTTCGACTGAAGCCCCATGCACGGAAGCCCCGAGCCAGCACTCTGAAGCTGCCAGCGCTTCGTCGGGATCTCCTTACACCCCCTACACACCTTCGACGGACGCCCCGAGCCAGAGCACCGAGGATACCTCGGCCTCGACTTCGACTGAAGCCCCATGCACGGAAGCCCCGAGCCAGCACTCTGAAGCTGCCAGCGCTTCGTCGGGATCTCCTTACACCCCCTACACACCTTCGACGGACGCCCCGAGCCAGAGCACCGAGGATGCCAGCGCTTCGTCGGGCTCTCCTTACACTCCGTCGACGGTTGCCCCGAGCCAGAGCACCGAGGCTGCCAGCGCTTCATCGGGCACTGCTACCAACCCTCCTGAGACGACCCAGACCACGTACAGGCGCCTCCTCCGCAACTAAGGTCTGGACAAGTACCATGGACAACTTCAGCTTGCAGCTGGGTCGCGAGCTCCATAGCGTTTCATGTTTCATGCCATCCACTGCTTCCGTTTTGTCACTATTGTAGACTCGAAGCTTCGCACGGATAATACACAACCATTCCATTTCAATTGCTGCCTTAGATTTCGCTCTTGTCGACGTTCAAAACTCGGTTGATCTATTTGGTTTCTTCGAAGTCGTGTTACATTACTTGGGGTTGATAGTTTGGGCGATGCTGCTCAACATCTCGAACAACGGAAAACGAAATCGCACTAGCCGAGGATCTCGACTGAATGTCCGTCGCCATTGTAGACGAAGCCATCGCTTGCGAGTACGAGGCGTCAAAGCCAAGACCCTGCATCGCAAGCCGCTCAACCATGCGGAACTCGCGCACATAGTGTCTCGTGATCACCACCACTCGCCAGTGGAAGATCCCCGTCGCCAGAACCAGCAGTACAATAAAAACCGCCTTGGCTTCTTCCGCGCCGCAGTTGTCAGTGCAGCTCGCTGTCAACTCTGCAGGCAGCGCAACGAAGACCAGCCAGGCCAGCAGCACAAGCTGCGCGTAGTTGAGTGCCAAGAACATGAGTACGTACGTCAAATACGTTCGCTCATGCGGGCGTTGGCACGCGAGCAAGCCCACCGTGCCCGTGAGAATCCCCACGACCGGAACTGTATATGCCGGCCAGGCGAACCACGCGCAGCAGGTCAACGCGTAGACCAGCACCATCCAGCCGCACAGCCACCGCACGCGCTCGACGGTGGACATCCCTACGTCCGTGTACATCGCCGCCAACTGGCGACAGCACCCGGCGCTGAAGGGGCCCTCGCTTTCGTCCGACAGCAGTCGCGTCCGCACCCTCCCGTCGTCGAACACCACTGCGCGGTTGCTCACGGGGCGGGCGACTGGAATCTGCCTCGCTTCAGGTGTCGGAACGACTGTGACGTGTGGTAGTCTGCTGTCTTGCATTGCCATCGGCTGCTGCGGGCGCACGGGGATGACACCGATGGGGCGGCTAGCATCCGCGGATTCGTCGAATAGGGAGTACACGTCCAGGTCGCAGTGGTCTTGGCCCCCCGTTGCCGGGGGGTTGGAACCCGTGGTGCGGGGCATTGAAAAGAGCTTATCCGTCGAGGTGTCGACAATGCTGGAAGTGCAGAGCTGAGCTGCTAGCGGAGACCGTGAGTGTACCCGAGTGGATACACCCGAGCATTTTTTGCCAATGAGCGTGGCAACTCCAGCGCGCAAAACGGACAGGAGCTTGGATAGACTCGCTTCAACCGCGCCGCCTACACTTGCTTTTACGTGGAGACGTGCATTTACATAGGCATCTGGTGACAAGAAGGAGCTCGCTGGTCGAACCCGAAGAGTTGTCTACAGAGGTGTCCATCAGTCTTCAACGCCGCTGTGATAGTTTTGGTTGACTGTGCTGAACAGACAACAGTGCTGCTGTCACAACACCCCATGCAACTGGAGGCTGCCTCATAAGACCGCGAGTGCGAAGCCGCTGGGAGGAGTTTTCCTTGTCGCAAACGGAAGGCAAAACGAGCTGAGGGGTGTGCAGCAGCAGCTTTTACTTGTTGGGAATGAATACAACAGCATCTCACAGCTATAAAGCTGCCAAGCCACCGACTGCGGTTAATAAAATCATTAAATAGCATGTTGCCCCCTTGTCGGCCAAAATAGCAGTAGCTGCTTCGATCACGTGGTGGTTTTCTTCGAGTCTGACCTGCCATGGACCCAATGTGGGATGCTGCCGATACCTGTCCTTGGAGGTTGTGCTGTGGCTGTACTCGGTGTGACTGTGGAGGAGATCATCCTCTGCATTGTCATTTCGAAAAACACTTTTCAGCGCTCAAGCAACCAACCAAACCACAGACCTCGCTTCCAGGACACGTCGACACCCAGCTCATCGAACCCATCGAAGCCATGAAGATCATCAACCCGGCCGCTTTCGCACTTTTGTGCCTCCTGGTCCAGGCCACTGTGGTCTCCGCCGATAAAGACTTCTCGCCCAAGGACCACGGCTTTGGCTCTGGTTCAGGCAAGGGGGGTCACTTCAATACTGCAGCTGATTTCGACGGAACCGGGGCGATCATGAAAGTCTGCCCGACGGGAGACTGCACGGCCGGAAAGTTCATGAAGCTCGCCGTGGCCAGTCTCACCGAGCTCGATGCCAATGGCACGGTGGTGGAATCGATTGAAAAATTCAAGCCCAGAAACAGCGATTGGTCCGAGATCGCCGAGCTGGAGGTGAATGGTACCACCGTTTACTCGACGACCTTCGTGGCAACACTCGAGGAGAATGGTGCGCAGTTCAATCTCACAGCCGACATCTATCAGAACACCACGGCGGTGACGTACGGCTCCCAGAACCTCACGGTGCCCGCCGGTGCCCTCAAGTTCACCGTCGATATCACTAGCTGGCCGTTTGCGAACGAAACCAACACCTTGATGCTCGCTGTCACGCTGGACGCGAAGGGACCTAACGGCGGAGATCTGGGAAGGCCGAAGAAGAAAGCGAAGGGCAGTGGGAGCTCCGATACCGGGGCCACCGATATCGAGCGCGTCGACATGGGCGACTCCATGTTCATGGATGCCCCGACCTACGTGATCATTGACGGCGAGGAATTGCAACTGCTAAACTCATCGGTGGTTGACATGGTAGGCGACACCGAGTTTCAGTGGGTTTTCCCTTCCTTCAATACGTCCCTCCACTACGACCCCGTGCTTGGTGATAGCAGCAACACCACATCCTCCTCGACCAGCAGCAGCACGTCCAGCAGCAGCACCAGCGGCACTACCACGACTAAGTCCAGCTCCTCGTCTGGTGGAACCACCAGTGGTGGCACAACCACGACTTCATCGGCCTCCGTGATGTCCCTCTCGAGCCTCGCGATCGGTGCCCTTGCGGCGATCGCGTACGGCCTCTTCTAAGGTGATGTCCGCTCGGACAGGCTGGAAGCACGAGGAGGTTGAAGACCCTTGGCACTCCACTGCTAGCGAAAGTCTAGCCACAACTGCATAATGATCTAACGACTGTAACGGGCTAGATAAGTGAATAACTTTTCTTTTACTTTTATGAACATTTTTGATACAGTAGTTTGTGAACGGGGGTTTCATCACTTTCTCTATTTTGGCGCGTGCCCTGCAGATCAGATTGCACGCTTTCGTCCGCAGTGGAGATTAACCTACGTGCGTGCGCCTGCGCCACGCCGGTCCTGTTCACCGGAGGCGGCTGTGCGCTGGAGACGGACCGAGGAGCTCACGTCGCATACAGCGGCCGCGAAATTCAACGAGGCCGGCCTTTGGTCCGCCCGCTGCAGGCCTCAATCCGCCCCAAGCTCCACAGTACAGTACAGTGATAAAGCGTGATCGGACCATGTTGTTGCCGCGTACGACGAGCGCTTCGACTATTTCGTGCTGCTTAGGCGAAGCAACGCTAATGCAGTTTGCTCGAATACATGTACAGTACCAATGCAAGAGCGAGCACCTCGGCTGCACCGCCTGCCCGTCACCGCACGCTGCTCGCGGCTGCTCCATGCACGCCCGGCTCTTAAGGCCCCCTAGATTCGACGACAACGAAGAGGTGACAGGTTGCAGAGCGCCTGAACGCCGCCCCTTTCCAGCGTTTCTCAGAGCTAGCAGTAGCAGAATCCAGACAAGTGTTTGCCGACGGCGCGGCGACGCGACCTCGGTGAGCCGAGGCTTGTCGAGTTGACCCGGAGCTGTTCCGGCCCCTTTCTATTAGCCCAGGGACGTGGCCGCGAACCCCGGACGGAACGGTGCACCAAAGGTTTGGTCGAACCAACAGCCGGACACGTGGCCTGATGGCAAGTTGACCTTGACTTGTCGAACTCCGTTGGTGATACCGGCAGCGGCGTGACGACGCGCCGGTACCACGAGGACCCTAGACCCTATCACACATCTTATCCCTCGACAGCGTGTCCCAACATTCCCCGCCTGCGTTGTCGTGGCCGGCGTTGTCGCGCTTTAGGACCCGTGCGCGAATCTATCGGTGGTGCCGGCCACGAGGTCGGAGCACTTGCGGCGCGTTCATCTTGGTCCGCTGTCGCGTTGGCCACGCATGGTGATTATCAGAGGGCTGTGAGACCGGTACAAGCGTATCGTAAACGATCACTAGCGGGCATTAATCAGCCCAGCTGTTTACTGAGACGGACCAGTAGTCCTAAATTGATATTCTCACTTGGTGGCTCATGGCTGGTGCCGCATGTGCACCCCGCAGCCCAGCCGGGGAGAGTCGCACGCGCCCTGGAACTTGGCCAGCGGCGTCGTCCTTCAGAGGCTTCGGCAGCAAGGCCAACAGCAAGCGCAACGCCGTTTCACCACAGTCCCGCTTTACACTGTACTTTTTGCGATCGTGTCCCTCGCTCCCCCTTCATGCCACTGTGACCATCACTCATTTGTCCAAGTTAGCGCTTATTCGCTACTGTTTACGCTATTTACCTACCGATTTAGCAAAAAACCTTTTCGGAATATTATTTCCCATCCCGGCCAATAGCTCACTTTGAAATTGCCCGCCCACCGCGCAAGTTCAGACCATGAGCGAGCACCCGGACGCGCTGCCGGACGCGGACGCCGCCGCCGCGCTGCTGCTGCGCCACCGCCTGTTCCCGCGCGCCATGGCCTGGACCGTGCACCACCAGAGCGCGGCGCCCACGACGGAGCAGCTCGTCATGGCGGCCGCGCAGGTGCTGGAGCAGCAGCAGCAGCAGCAACAACAGCAGCAACAGCAGCAACAGCCGCAAGCCCCGCGTGTCGACGCCCTGGACGTGGCCCGCTCCTTCCCGCTGCTGCAGGCGTCCGTGGCGGGTCTGGACGACGCCGCACGCCGACCCAGACCCGTCACGCCGCCGCCCATGCGCCGCACGCCCTCCGCGGCCGAAGGAGACGAGCGCGAGCGCCTGTTCCGCGCCGTGGGCAAGTTCCTGGACGGCCCCAGCGCTGCGCCGGCCTCGCGGGGCTTCGCGCAGCAGCAGCCAGTGTACTACCAAGCCCAAGCCCCGCCCGCCCCCATCCGCCGCCCGTACGGCGGCATGCCGTCCCCGGAGCGCATGACGGCGGAGCAGCAGGCTGCTTTCCAGGCCATGAAGATCTCCAGCTACGCCGAGGAGGAGCAGAGGAGCTGGGCCACGCGCGGCCAGTTCGTCAGCACGGGCCTCAGGACGCCCCCAGGCCCGACGCCATCGCCGTCGCCCCCCGGCGTGCATCAGATTCGACTCCGGTCGCCGCCCAGAGCAGAGGCGGAGAGTGCCGCCAGCGGGAAGAAGAGGTCGCGCGGCACGGCGCCCGAGGCCCCGGCCACCTCGACGGCGGTGGGCAAAGACGAGATCGCGCCCTCGTTGGCGCGCGCTCTGCTCACGGGCTGCGGCGCCAAGCAGTGCTCGTTCGAAGGCTGCAAGAAAATCGCCGTCAGTAAAGGACGGTGTCGCGGACATGGAGGAGGCCGGCGGTGTCAACACCAAGGCTGCACCAAGTGCGCGCAGAGCCGCAGCCCGTTCTGCTGGGCGCACGGAGGAGGCAAACGCTGCGAGGCGCCCAACTGCCGGCGCAGCCGCAAGACCAAGCGGTTCTGCGTGGATCACGTGGACATGGAGCTCACGGTGCCCATGCCCGACTCAGACACTGTGCCCAAGCCGGTGCCGGCAAAGGCCGCAAAGGCCACGTCCAAGGCTTCGTCCGGGAAGACGTCTTCAAGCTCATACGCCAGCGTGGACTCGGACGATAGTGTCGGCCGCCAGTCCACTGTCTCCTGCGACAGTACCTTCTCGATCGCCCCCAGCAAGGAGAACAGGCGGATGCCATCGGGCGAGTACGTCGTCCGCCACGAGCAGACGTACACCCAACACCACCAGTACGCCGGAGAGGTGTCTGGTATCCCGCCACCTGCGCTGCAGCTGCCCAGTCTGAACGAGGCGCTACTTCGCACGGTGCCAACGCAATATTCGGCCGAAGCTGTGTGGTCATCCGCGACGACGACGCCCTCACCACCAGCACCCCTCGCCTCGCGATATAAGAATGAGTACCGGTCCTGGCCGGGAAATAGTGACTAAAAGTATAAATCGATGTTCGTGTGGGGCGTCTGTCATGCCGCTCCACGTTTTTTAAGTTTGTACGTTGGGTGTCTCGTCCCCATTTGCTGTCTACTCCTAAGTAGTAAATATGTTGTTGGTCTTCCGCTTTCCCGTCCATTCTTTTCATTCATCAATGCAGCGAGCTCGGACTTGAGGAAGAACGGGAAAACTTGGAACCGAAAGCGACGCAGCACTCAGAGCTTGACCTAAGCTGGGAAGTAATCTGTGCGAAGGTAGGCGGTGAGTTCTCGTGGGCACCGGAACGTAACGACTGCGACGTGTGCGAGGCACTCGAGTACTTTTACCAGCACCAAGTACGTCAACATGTCGGGTGTCGTCCGCCTCAAGATGCATATGAGCGACGCAAAAGCGTTTGGTCTTCCGTGATCGCATGCAGCCTTCCACATCGCAGCGCTGGCCTCCACCGTGAGCCCAACAGAACATGCTGCGGCTCTGAGCGCTTTTGGTACAACCACCCGCGAAATGGCATCGACGACCACCCCCGTGGCCACGACACAAGCCTTTGCTCACCGACATCTTGGTACAGTCAGGGAACAGACAACGCTTTTGGACGCTTTGGCAGGATGCAGATAGCGGAATTGTTTGAGCATAGCGCTCCAGAATGGACGGACTCTGTTGGCAATTGTCTCTGGTCATCATCAACGCGACCGAAGTCATCGGCGACTCGGTCATCAGGAGATCGAGCGCATTAAGTTGGTCTTGACCTTGCACTAACTTTCGATCGAGGCGCTGATTGGCATCTTGATTTGCCCACGCTCGGGCACTGATTGTCGTGACCACCGTCCGCTCTGAGTCGAAAACGTCGGCAGGTTGATAGCATGGAGCCGAAGATTCGGGGACGGTCACAACCTGATTAAATAGGTGCTGGTTTCCTGAGGTATCACGTGGAGGGCTCATTTGAGCTGAGTTTGGGCCCCGGGACTGCTGGTTCATAACAGCGATGGGGGAAGTTTGAGAGACAGAAAGACCTGAAGACAGTCAATGTCCAAGTTCGATGCAAAATGGCGAATGTCTCAGGAGCTGGAGGGCCCAGCGGCTCGAAACCTGGTGCAGGCTTCGAACAGTGTAAGCAGAAACTGCTAGCACTGTCATGCGCCAGTAAGAATAGCCTGAGAAGGAGCCCAACTATCTTCCTGCCCATGGTCGTTTACGTCCGTTATTTACCGTTGTTCTTGTGCATGAGTCTTGTCGGGACTAGAAATGGCCCCACTGCTATACCTCTTTGTGGGATCCGGTGCTCCGGTGGATTGGAAGCGGGTGGTCGTTGCATTTTGGCTAAGCACCCAGCGCTATTAATTATACTGAAACGGGAAAACCATTCACTTTTAGTTGCGAGTGCCCAACCCGATTATTGCATTGTACCAGAGACTAATGCCATCCTAGTAACGCACGAGATGTGAGGGGCTCGCATCCTACGTCGCGTGCTCTATCTGTTCCCTACTGATAGCAATATTTTAGGACTTCGAATCCTAACAATAGTGGGCAACACAGCGACCAGCAGCGTTCACTTTTGTTTGGACATGCGAGACGTTGGGAAGGTTACTCGCGCAAATGTAGTCTGAAAAAGACCACGGGGACATGCTTTTAAGTTAAGTTCTTGCACTATTCTGATACGCCCCTTGTTCAGCTGCAAAGCTAAGCGCTAGTACACGTAGACTACAGCACCCAATCTCAAAACGTGGCAACCGTTGCAAGACGCTAAACCCAATTCGCACCCTATTCATAACGCCTCTCTTCTAGCCAGCCAGGTCGTTCAAGCTGTGAACGAACTGCTCCAACTTGTTGTTTAGTATTTCGAGAGTGCAGTTTCGACTAGAATTCGTTCCCAAAAAAGGGTTTCGCTTGAGACCGGGCACTCAATTTCCTCCGTGTTACAAAAATGCCCTGCGACTTGTATGCCGCTGCCCGAATTAAGAGATAAGACTTGAGTACTCTGTGTTTCGACGTCAGCCTAGTAACACAAAAAATTCTTCATCAGAGATAATTCTCCGTTATATTATATTCGCCGAATTTCAAGGAACTCAGCAGACCAGGTACCCCCTTGTCGATCCATTACAGAATGATATTACTTGGACTTTGAACCGACCAAATAGATCCCGAGTCGTCAGACATGTCTTGCGATGATTGTCTGCTGCGCGAAGGATGCATCAAATTCTGAATAATGCCCACGATCTCCGCGGCGGTCGGGCGATTTTGAGGGGTTTTCTGCAAGCAGGCATCTGCCAATGCTAATATCTCCTCTGGGCAATCAATCGAAAACTCTGGCCGCATTTGGCCCATAGCAACCTGGTTCAAGATTTCTGCCTCCTGCATTTTGCCACGAACTGCGTTCGGGTTGTTGTCGTTCCAGTATGGATAGTCATTCGTGTCGATCTCGGAGAGAACCACGCCAAACGAATAAATGTCTGCACGTTCATCGTAATCGCGACCGAGAAGAACTTCGGGTGCAATCCAAAATGATGTACCCACTCCTGCTGTCATGTGAGTTTCAATGTCGTACCGCATGCGTGAAATACCAAAGTCGCTCAGCTTCGCCTCGTAGTACAAGTTCAGTAGCACATTCTTCGACTTGAGATCGCGGTGAATTACTTTCGGGTGCTGAGAATGCAAGTAAGTTAGTGCCTCAGCAATATGCAGCGCAAAAGCAGTTTTGTGTGTTTCCCATGACAATGGTGAGCCCCGTTCCTTGAAAGTGTACAATACTTCTCGAAGATCGCCATTGTCCATGAACTCGGTTACCGCTGCAAGGTGACGCAAGTTATCCCAGGCGACACCGATAAACTCGACGATCCGCGGATGATAAAGTACCGCCATCATAATGATCTCCTTCAGAAACACGTCAATTTCCGATACGTCTCCGCTGCGGTCTGGACGAATCTTCTTAATGGCAACACGACGACCTTTGTATTCTCCAGTGAACACCAATCCAAACCCTCCTTTGCTGATGCACTTGCCAAGTCTCAGCTGCCTGTATTCGATTCGGTTGGTCACGATCACAGGGTCCTCAAGGAGAGCACGACTTACTTCCTGCCTTGTTTCGTCCATGTGAGACGCTCCGGTGCTATCGTTCTTTGGGGAAGAGGACAGACGCTCCAAATCCGATCGAGGGCCCCATTTCATCCACACAAAGGTGACCAAGAGTACCACTACGACGACTCCAGCTGCAATCGCAACGTAGACTAGAAAACTGGTGCCACTTGATGAATCTTGGGAAAGAGTGCACGAAATTAGAAGTTAAGACAAACATGAATTTCAGCACATAGAGACTTGATACCGCAACGTACCCGTTGTCGCAGTGGAGGCATCAAGGACACAAAACGTGACATTATGTGCGGTTTGCCACGCGCCACCTGTGCATGTAGCGGATTTGTCTGGTTCGTCCGACTCGTATGCTCGGAGAGCTAAGATAGAAGTGAAGATTGAAGCGCTGACGTTGAAGTCTGTAATGTTGTTGTTGCGAATATATCTGTTAGTCAGAAGACGAACAAATGTCAGCTACTGATCACCCAGCCATTTATCCCACGGAAGGACAGTTTCTTACAACTCACTGAGGTCGTCGAGGTTAAAGACAACCGATGGAAAGCTTGTCAGCACGTTTCCAGTTAGATTCCTGGCAAATAGTAACGATACAGTGTTAGTGTTCAAGCGAAGTAGGTGGAGGCGATGAAACACTTACAGAATCTGAACAGCGCAAAATTGAGTCGTACACGTATTGCCGATCGTGTTACCAGCATACGCCGTAGCAAGGTTATTTTCTGAAAAATCGCTGCTCGTCATTTTCAAACACACAAGCAACATATTAGCCTTCAACCACTTTCACACCTAAGTATGGTACGCACAGGTACTCGACGGAGTTGAGCCCTTGAAAAAAATCGTAGCCAAACTTTTCTAAGCCACAATTGCGCATCGTTCTGCGTCAAGCCAACACCACATAAGGTATAGCATTAGCCCACAATGTCTCGCAGTGCATACAACTCAACAGAGACCTACACCGTACAAGTTCAGAGTAGTTGTTGGGAAGAAGTAGCCGACGTTCAGCACGATGGATGACATGTCGATATTTTCTAGGCGCCTACATAGCAGCAAAAACTTTAGCTTGGGGTCCAAACAAATGCAACAAACGCACAGATAGCTGCGCTCACACTGCAGTAATGGAGGTGGCGTCACTGGTATCCGCATCATTCACAGCGATCGGAATATCGGATCCCGGTAAGTCGACATCTTGCGGCACGAACGTGATGGGCTGAGGCTCGTCCCCTACGCCTGTGATCGATCTACGATGCCAAACGTAAGCGTCAGCTCAGTGAGTGTTCATCTCCGAAACCGAGTTCAAAAGCTTCAACTTACATTGACACGACGGTCGACGGGATCAAGAGCGTCCGAATCATGTCGATCGGCAGCACATCCGTCGCGTTCATTGTGAGCGGGTACTCGTCCTCCGTGGTCCTCGCGGTCACGAAGAACTCCCAGGAATCCGAGTCTTTATAGCCGGTCAGACACGTGCAGGACCCATTCAGAGCCGTGAAGATGGCCGGGCAGCCATTGTTCGGCAGCTCTTCGGGCGTCCGCCGCTGCAGCGACGGCACGCCCTCGCCGCATATAACGTCGCCCCCAGTGATGTTCGACAGCGCCGAGTTCACCCCGACCGCCAGGTACGTCACGTTCGCGTCCGAGTTGGCCTCGAACCATTCTTGGGCCAGCGTCTCCGCCTTGGTCTCGTCGCCAGCCTGCGTCCCATTCGACGAACTCGAGTCCGACGACGACAACGAAGAAGACGACGACGACGACGATGAGCTCTGAGCTGCTGCGCTCCAGAGCCACAAGGCCCAGCAAAGTGCCACGAAGCAGCAGGGACGGACACCATGCACCCGCATGGAACTGCCTGCTCTGCCTCCTGCGGCGACTATTGCGCACTGTTCCAAGGACGGTCGACTATCAATCTACCGGGTGGAGAAGTCCGGACGCGAGTCTGCTTTGACGCGTGAGTACCCACCGCATATCGGTTCGACGGCCAGAGAGCGTCTCGGTCTCCGCTGGACCGATAGCATAGAGGAGGTGGGATATCCCGTCTGGCTTTCGCTCAAGCAGAGATATTATACTAGGCGCGTGCTACTGTCTTGGTCACCACCGGCTCCGCAGCTTTCGGTGGCGGCGCAGAAACGTCCTCGATCTCGAAGTTGTCCACGACGACAAGTAGTTCTCTATTGACATTGGCACTATCGTGCACTTCACTTGCACATACATCTATGATCTAGAGCCCATTTCAGTCTCAGTCCAGGCGGAGCCCGGGGCCACGGTCGGCTCCGAGTCCGACAGACTCGGCGCGAGGCTCGAGCTCAAAAGCTGCTGGAGCGTTTCGACGATATTTGCTGCAGTCGGTCGGTCCTCGGGGTTCTTCTGCAGGCAGCTCTCCGCCAGCAGCATGATCCCAGCGGGGCAGTTGGCCGAGAACTGCGGCCGTTTGGTGCCTTTGGCGACCTGCCGCAGGATGTCGGCTTCCTCGAGTTTGCCGCGCGCACCGTCGCGGTTTGTGTCGTTCCAGTACGGGTAGTCGTCCGTGTCGATCTCCGACAGCACCACGCCGAACGAGTAGATGTCGGCCTGCTCATTGTAGTCGCGGCCAAGGAGAACCTCGGGCGCGATCCAGAAGGACGTGCCGATGCCAGCAGTCATGGCGTGGGTCTGCACCAAGTACTGCGTTCGGGACACGCCGAAGTCCGTCAGCTTTGCTTCCAAGTGTCGGTTGAGCAGCACGTTCTTGGACTTGAGGTCGCGGTGGATCACCTTGGGGCTGTGCGAGTGCAGGTACTGCATTGCTTCGGCGACATGCAGTGAGATCAGCGCTTTGTGGCCCCGCCATGACAACGAACTGCCCTGACGCTTGAAGCTTCGCAGCACGTGTCGAAGGTCTCCACCCTCCATGAACTCGGACACGGCGGATAGATGTTTGAGGTTGTCCCAAGCCACGCCGACGAACTCCACGATGCGAGGGTGGCGCAGCTCCGCCATGAGGATGATCTCTTTCAGGAAGGCCTTGACGTCCTTAGGGTCGAGGCTGCGGTCGGGGCGGATCTTCTTCACGGCAACCTGGCGGCCCTTATATTGGCCGACAAACACCAGGCCGAAGCCGCCTCTGCTGAGGCACTTGCCGAGCTTGATCTCCTTGTAGCTGATCCGGTTCGTGACGATTATGGGATCTTCCAGCAATGCATCGGTGGAGGTTTTGTCGGACGACTGAAAGTTCGCAGTCTCTACTCCGCTTCTAGCAAGGTAGTAGCTCGAGGGCGAGGACTCTGCTGAGGGCAAAGAGGTCTGTTGACGCATGCGCGCTCGTTGCCACAGCAGCAACACCACAAGAGCCACCACTACACACCCGCCGACGATCCCCACGTAAAGTGTGCATTGGGTGCACGTCCCTGCGCTTGTCTCTTCTGGATAATAACCAAGAAACGTCAGTTGTACCGATACATCTTTGAGCAGGATGACACAGTCGTACCTGGAGTCGCAAATGTGCTATTCGCAACGCAAAATAACGAGTTGTGCGCTGTCTGCCACGTTCCACACGGACAGGTAGCGGATGGATCAGGTTGGTCGGACTCGAAGGCGGCTAAGTCCTGGATAGCGTTGAAAGTTGAGTTGGTGATGTTAAAGTCCGTGATGTCGTTCTGAGCGATGTAACTGGACCAGAGATAATGGCGTGATGTCAGACAATAAAGTCCGTGTTGTCACACACACAAAACACGTACAGCTCCTGTAGGCTGTCGATGTTGAAAACCACCGTAGGGAACGCTGTCAAACTGTTGTTTGTGAGATTCCTGCAAAGGTCAAATCAAGAGCATACAAAATACTATTAGCCCTGATCCAGACGCGTTTTTTGCAGTAAGTTGAGGGCGTACAGTGTTTCAATCCCACAAAACTCGTTGGAGCAACTGCTTTGGGAAGTTGATCCAGCGTATGGAACAGTTAACGAATTTGAAGACATATCCCTGCTCACGTATTAAACCGCAAGAAAGAATTAGCACCGCGCATAATGGCCTCATAAGAAAAATATGCGGGCTGAGCATACTTACAAATACTTCAACCCTACCACTCCGTCGAAGAAATGGAAGCCAAAGCCGAACAAGTTGCAGTTCCGCAACGTACTGGTAGTTGGGACGAAAGGGAGAGTGTTAGCCCGTGTTTCATGGTGTCTACTTCGATCTCCACGTACAGATTGGTTGTTGTTGGCGGCAGAAAGGAAGACGCAGAAAGCGTGATGGAAAACATGTTGATGTTGATAATTTCTCTGTAATCGACGAGTTAGTGCAGGTGCGTACAAATAGACCACGAAGGAAATACTCACACAGCAGAGACAGAGATTGAGTTGTTGGGGCTGATAGCAACGGGTAATGTAGTGCCAGGAACGCGCCTATCCTCCGGCGCGAATTGGATGTCTTGTGGGGAACTTCCATCTCCGATTATGCGACTGCATGCACGTTATTTCGTTAGCTTAATGCAGAAGGATGGATGCACACGGAGACGGGTGCACAAACATACAGCGTTTTGAGAGTTGGCGGTACCAGCATCGTTCTGATAGCATCGACTTGAAGAACATCCGTCGAAGTGAGTTTTGCCGGATACTTGCTGTTGATACTTCGCTGTGCTACTCGAAATTCCCAAGTGTCAGTGTTGTTGTAGCCACTCATCAGACACGAGCACGACGCGTCAATCGCCGTGAAAATGTCAGGACAGCCAAAGTTGGGCAGTGTTTCATCCGAACGTCGCTGGAGCGACGGCATGCCGTCGCAAATTACATCGCTGCTGGTCAAGTTCTTCAGGCTAGAGTCCACGCCAACCGCCAACTGCGTCACATTGTCCCAAAAGTTTTCGGTAAACCATTCTTGGGCCAACTCCTCGGCTACAGTTGTAACAGGGACAAAACCAACTTCGGACCCACTGGAAGACGACCATGCTTCTGACGAAGAGGAGGTTGTATGATCCGCAGAAATCGACCTCAACGCACTACACACTTCGATCGCCTGATAGATAAACGCCACGACAGCTACCACCACAAGCTTTCTACGCCTTCTCGGTGGGGTTTCCATCGCAACGAGTTTCGTACTGATAACCAAGTAGACTTGCGGTGAGGCTCTGCCGTTGCATGCCTGTTGTTGTAGGGCAAAAAGGTATAGGGAGGGCAGCCGAGCAAACCAAGTGGTCACTTCCTCCATTGCGCATGTCGAGCGGTACCTCCAAAACAATCCTAACCATCTTGTCCCCAAGCCACAGCGAATTCCCTATTCGCACTAAACCTGCTGGCGTCTACAAACAAAATAAGCCTCTACTGAGTATGTATTATTCCAAGTAAAGCGCAAAAAGCTGTGGATTGTCGTAAAACTTGAGACGAAGCAGAATGGCCTCTTTGCGTGTGTAGTCCTTTTGTGGAGCGCACATACACTACATGCACGACTCCATCATCTTTTGGTTTCACAATTATAATTGTAGCGCACTGCTAGTAGTATCAGTTCGGTGCTGCTCTATTTAACGCCCTTAAACACTCACTTCTCTGCCATACACCCACGCCATGCACCAGATAGCTCTAGGCGCTGTCGTATGTCGGCAGCCTCACATGGTATCCGGCTTGTACCGGTCGACAATGCAAACGATTATGGTGCATATCGTTTTGTTGCAAGTGATCATTAAACGCTTTTGACTTCGTGAACTGTGTAGCGTGATTGAATGCTCCTCCACTCACGTTGAGTACCAACCGAGGCTTGAGACGCCCCGAGTTCGAAAGGGTTAAACTGCCCAGGAAACCACACCTGTAAATCCACTTCCTGGGAGCTTAATGCCCGAAGCAATTATTCTTGTTTCATTTTGATACAAAAATTTCAATTGTAACTTTATACATAATATATTTGATCCATAATTTGATATATTAAATAATTCCATATGAATAAATAATTGTCCGTATTGATTTATTTAAAATATATGAATTATTTGCCAAAATATTGTGACTCTATTTCGTTATTGGATCCATACTTCATGATTGACAATCATTGATTGTTCGAGCTGAAAATTGTTGCTGCAACTATTATTGCTGATGATAACTTGGTTAGTTATATATTGACAATTCATTATTGCCCTAGAGCAAAATTCGCGCGCATACAACCTAATGTCCACCACAGCAGCATCTTTCCCCTCAAGATCGGTAGTGAGATGCACTGCGACATCTGCAGGTCACTGATGGTGGGTAAGAGCCCTTTAATTCTCGGCGTGCCGTGTCTACCACAGCTACTGCAACGAGCCTCTATGTCTGTACGCGATATCGTGTTTTAGGTCGAACGACAACTCTGTACACGCGATTTACTTGCCGTGTGAGCGACTCTAAAGGAACAATAGGATTGAGATACTCACTTCATTTATCTGGCATAACCCCACCAGTACACAGTGCTCGGGAAAAATAATATTAATACAATAATTATAGTATTGTATTGACGGAATAATTTATTATTGGGTGAACGAGATTTCCGTAAAATATGAAATTGTAGCCATAATAAATGTACTGTGCTTTTCAAGGTGTGAGTATCTTCGTGGTCCGCATCGAACGACTAACACCGATGAAACTCGCCAATTTCTCCTTCCGATCGTGTGGACAACCTCATTTTTATAGTTGACTAGTGTCCGGCAGTGTTCCTACCCAATCGCAGGTGTGATACTAGGACCTCAAGCGCAATGTTTGGTGGAGCGGTTCACAATGATTACACCGTTTCGACCCAAACAATTTTTATATTTATTGCAATATCTATTGATGATCGATGTATTGCCGTAACTTGTTACGCGTTTTTTTTCAAAAATCAATTCAATTTTATATGTTATTTTCCGAGCACTGCTCCGCCTTGAGACCCTCCTCGGTCTGGGTGAGGTTGAAAGAGGCGCAGTATCCTTTGAAACGGAGCGTGCTCTTCACCTTTATGCTCTGCTTGGTATCCGAAGACACAATGTCGGTGGGCGACTGACTAGTGTCGTTGCAGTGAGGGTAGTGGTCACCCCACTGAGGTGGGACAGCCATAGTCGTGTCGTTCGTTTTGTAACTCCACGGATCGCCTTTCGTTTTATCAGCAGCAACAGCCGAAGCAACAAGTGCCCAAGCTGCCACGACAGTCGAGGCGGGTGCGATGAACTTCATTGTTAAATGGTACGGGTGCTGTTGCTGTCGAAGGTAGTCGGTAAATTAGGGAATGACGGCTTCTTTATTGATTAAAATCACGACTCGAACGAGAATCACCTCTCCTGTAGGGACGAGGTTGGAGCTCAGGGTTTACAGCAATACATGTACTGCAGGGAGGCAAGACATGGAAACAATGCAGAGCACCACAATTTGCTTGCGATGGTGCCCATTCTGCGATTTGCGTTTCCGACGTCGCACAGGGAAACCCGGCCAGCGTCGGTCATAAACAACCAGGCACGTGGAATTGTTCATTTCTCGTGGGGCCAGGGGAGCTTTTGCCGTGCTGCACCGACAAAACGGCCTTCAAAATGATGTGAGATCGGACTGTAAAGATATAACTCTTGATGTGCCTCGATGTTGAAGATGATTGAGAGTTTTCGGGTTTGATTCATGGCTATATCCACAATCACGAAAAGGGCTACCAGACCGACGACAATGTCATCACAGCAGCGAACGGAGCGATGACAGTGCCTCAACTATTTTGATTACCGCCGAAATTGCAGTGCTACTCGCCAAAACACTTCTTGAATACGTTAGTGGTGGTTAGAAGTGACTACAGGTAGTATAAACTTCCAAGGGGTTCTTGCGATAAACTGCAATCGCCATTTATATCGTGCTAGTGGTAAGTGCATGAAGCGTGACGGCGATACAGTAATAAATCTTACTTATTACTGTACTTAAAATACGAAGCCTAGCTGCGTGCGTTCAATGATCTCGCTTGCTCGGACTGTGCGCATAGTGTTGCTTGAGAGGGAATCTCCGCAATCTTACTGATGTGCTGTAACACAAAGAATGCGGTTCACTCTTCCCAAGGTGTTGGCTATGCCCTCCAGCCGGCAGGAAACTTTGGCGAGACGTTACATGTATTAATACCGATTAAAGCTTGAAGCTACGCCAACCGTGTTGCCAACGTTACCCTGTGGCCTTCCCGTTCCGCTCTTCGTAGAGTACACTAGGCGTACCGAGGCAAGCTGTGGAGGCACAACGACGACGTTTTTGCGCGCACAAAAGCACTGTTTTGCTGTTCTGTCCCGAGCATCGTTCGGTAAGCATACCGCAATCCCCATCGCCCTCTCAAAACGGCGCAAGCATGGCGCTAGCTTCGTCCGCGCGCTGTTAGCGAGGTGTCGAGCATTTCAGTTCTTCCTGGAAATGCATGCATGTTTTTTTAAATCTAAAAGAAATCGAGCGTTGCATGCGTTTTGACGATGTCGCTGACATGGAGGCATAGATATGAGGAGGGCGGCCGCTGGCCGCGCTCAAGCAAGCAAGGCACGTCTCAAGGCAAATCATGCGGGTGTTCTCTATTGAACTGTAGGCGGGAAGTGGCTCTAGGAACTCAGAGGTACGCTGTGACGACACGGCCATTAAGCGGGTGTACCGGACGCGAGTTGTTGCCGTCGTCCGTGATGGGGATCTCCCTGAGCTGTGACTGCAGGCGGGCGAGGTCCGTTGTGGAGAGTTTGACGGGCTGTTTCACAACCCACCAGTCTACGATCTCACTGCATGGCGGGGTGGTGAGACTTCCGGGGTAGTTGAACACTCCGTGGGCGTCGGCGGCAGCGTTAACCAGGTCAGCGTACGACGTACTGTGTACAACAAGAACGTGATGTGAGTTTGCGTCACGCATTAATGATCCAGGAGAAGCTAAGAGCAAACTTACATCGACATGGGCACCGTCGTGTTCATGCTGACAGTGTCGAGCGCATCCAGGACGGAGGCCACCCAGGCGTCGGTTTTGCCTTCGGTGACAGCCTGGAAAAAGACACCGACAACGAGCACGGCAGAACCATTTGTGTTGCTGTGCACAAAGTGAACTTCTCCATCGAGGTGCTCGCCATTCAGCGTGTGATCCGACGGGGTGTGCATGTGAAATTGCAGCATGTTGTATGACGCATTGTTCGCAGACACCGCACAGGAACCTATTGGCACAAAAACTGTTAGACAACCCCGACTATTGCTGATAATATTTACACTCTAGTCGTGTACGTACCGCCGTTCACAGAGGCCTTAAACGCTTCGTCGGACTGGGTGAGGTTGTAGTCTGTGCACTCACCGCTGAACTTGAGCGAGCGTGGCTCCGGGTTGCTTCCACCGGACACCTCGATGTCAATGGGTGACTGCTTCGACCCACCGCACGTCGGGTAGTGCTCCGACCATTGCTCGGGGCTGGCCATGGTTGAATCGTTGTGTTTGTACCCCCAAGCAGCACTCCCCACACCGTCAGCGGCGACAGGTGTGGTTGACAGAGCGCAGGCGAATAGCGCAGTAGTGATGGCGAAGAACTGCATTGTTGTCGTGGTGGTGGTGGTAGATTTGCTTCGATGAGAGCAAATTGAGAATGACGAGCTAGTGAAGGGTGAGCCCGAAAACGAACGGCTCGAGCAAGCAACTAGGCATCCTAGCCACGCAAGACAAGCAACGACGGGTTCGCCAGCGTGAAATGTTAGAAACGTTAGGGAGGCAAATCAAGCCCGCCCGGTGGTCCCTACGGATTATGTAGTGAAAGACCGTTTCCAGTACACTGGTACATGTACAAGTTTTAGATACCAGACGTTGATTTGACGCCGACGTTTTCTGGGTGACGTTAGTAAAATTAGGCATCGAGCTCTTCGTTTTTTTGCAAGTGCGACGTTCGGTTGCTCGATTGAAAATACCAAACGTTGCTTGCACTTTTGCTTCACCGTCGGGTCGTCTGCGTTTTAATCCGCAGCATTTGAGTCATAGAGCAAGCCCCTTGTTCCAAAGCGTGTTGCATGGTGTACCGTACTACATGTAGTACTGTACAACGAGAAAAAATATTCGGGCGCATAATCTTTATGGCGTCAATTTTGCCGACCTCCGATCGAGTACCAGATCCGGATAAATGCACAGACTGTCGCTTGTTCGATCGACAGACATCGCTGCCGCCCGTTGGAGTTCGAGACAGAACGACAGAGGCGGATTCACTCGCATAGTAAGAACAGACCCTCACTCGGAGTGTGAGGATGTACCGGGCCCGGTGCGGTTGATCTGTCTCAGCTGCGGATGGCAATGGCATAGCATAAATTGCGTATCTTAATTAATAAAACCTTGCACAAGTTCGTATCATTGTGCTTCGTTTTAAAAATACTTGCTCTCTACGAGAATACAAATAGCGCGCTTGACTTTTCGTTACAACACGAAGTCTCCCTCACTTTCAGAAGTTTGTTGAGTATTATTCATCAATGGTACAGTACGTCTCGTAAGCTTGTGTTTCCCGAAAGAACCATTCGCCACCATAACGTTAAAGTATTATTCTATAAATGTTATACAGCTCCGCTGTGAGCCAGGCCCCGTGCTGCGACCACGACAAATCTCGACATATAGAAACGCGGGGGACTGCGACCACAGCATTGTTCCGCGGAAGGCGCGCATTCCACTAGTCGCCTACTATGATGGTGCACGCGCTACCTCGGTACCCACAGTTCAGCTCGACAATAATGGGCGTGTGAAATGCGGAGCACTTAGTAGTACTAAGTATTAAGTTAGTAATGCTGGTGCTGTAAAACGTGTTATTATACCCCATGGGGCACTGCGTTAGTAACCCACTGCTAGGATGGGGGTACCTGTACTACTGCAGGTGGGGTACTATTAAAGGCATGGAGACATGGTACTCAAGTGAGAGTCGATTTAGGAAGAGTCCTAAAAGTCGCATGTGCTTGCTTAGAGTTCAGCCTCTCCGATGATGTTAATGAACGCGTCGCCATCTTCAGACTCGCTGCTGTTTTCAGCTTCCACAACTACATCGTCGTTGGTAGATGCAGCCGCGCGATGTTCAGCCAGCAAAGCCACAAAAGCCTCTCCGTAAATGGAGTGCGTGGTGAGAGACAATTGATCAGCCGCTCCGAGGAAACAACGGCGGAAGCTTGTGATAATGGTCTCGTTGGGCATAGCGTTCCGAGCACGGGTCAGCCAGCTTCGAACCACACCGTTTCCCGGTCCTTTCACGTTACCACCACGAGTGTACTGGTTGCCGCTCATTTTCCACTCATCAGTGTGTGGCACAATGTGGTCCTTGAGAGGCCTGAGCCACGCGTAGTCTGCAACTTCTCTTCCACGGCGAACTTGCGCTTCATTGTCACGACTCAAATTTGACAATGAGAGAGATCGAACCAAACCGGCGAGACCTTGTTAAGCGCCAAAGTTGATTCTAGCTTATGACGTCTACGATCATCTGATAATTTTGATAATTTGAATACGAGATGTGGTAGTAAAACAGGGAGGGGGTCCGGTCCCACGCAATTGCTTAAAAATTCTGGGGCGGGGTACAATTAAAGGGAGGGGGTACAATCACAGGTTTTATATACCGGACAATGCCACCTCGCAATCCCGTCGCAGTCAGTCATTTGCAGCGAGGATGTGAATCTTGAAGTGGGCAGCGTTGGCTGAGCGCAGTGGTCGTTTCCCTCGTCGATGAAGCCACTTCGCTGGAATCTTATTCCAAGCCTCCGAGCCGCTTCAGATTACCGCACGACGCTGCATGTAAATGCCAGCAGTACACGGTAGCGCTGTACTCGCGTGCGCCTAAGATTCGCGCTCTGTGTCGTGCAGCGATATGAGCTAAAACCGCCAGCCAGCATGAACTTGTTCTCGCGCACTTCAGCGCCTAATTTCACAATTTCTGATACGGCTGGAATTTCGACCCGCGCTAAATTCGCTGATTGGCTGCTGGCTACCGACACTACCTCGAGTCAGTCAGGTCTCACTTGGCATTCAGGTGTGTCGACTAGCGAGTGACGTTCGAACACTTGAGATATCTCGCCCGGCATGGCACGGTCGAGATGGATGCGTCTGCTGGCTGCTCACGCACTGTATACTGTCGGTAGCATCGTGCAGAGCTCCTCCTCCATTTCCACGGCGACTACCGTCACCACAGCGGAGACCTTGGCGCAGGAATGGTTCACCGACAACTTTGACGACAACGAGACGCAGCTGGCCGTCGGGGTCAACTCGGCGCTCAACAACCTCTCGAGCAGCGACGTCATGTGCTACGGGGTGCCGTCGGTGCAGCGCCGCACGGAAGAGGCGACGCCGAACGGCGGCTGCCCCGACATCTTCACGGCCGTCAACGCCTCGTGCTCGTGCCTGTCCTCCGGCTACTCGGACGTCGACGCGTGGGAGTTCCACGTCACGCTCCGGACGGACGAGGGAAGCGACAGCTACCCGACCGCGCTCACGTCTGCGGACGTGCTGGCCATTGACTCGATCCGCACGCTGCTCGTGCCCTCCAGCCTCACGACGCTGTGAGTTTAGTGATTTAGTGGCATGGTGGTCACGTTTTTAGTGCAGACAGAGAGGCTGATCGTGGGTGGTTGCAGGAGAATCATCGGGGAGGGGACGTACCCCCAGACAATCACGTTCGTGCCGCAGGACGAGGACTTGCCGGGCTCTACCCTGCCGATTGCGACCGTGAAGGACGGATCCATCGCGATAACGACAGTGTAGGTGGTTATTATTTGAGCTGGATGTGTTTGCTGGCGAGAGTTGGTATTGATGGCGATGGTATTTTGTTGGATCAGATCCCTGGAGAATATTGACATGTCGTCGATCACACAGACAGCCTCCACGTTTTACCCGTCCACGACGCTCAACATGTAAGGCTTTGATGGTGAATGTTTGGGTACTTAGATGAAGATGAGGCGTTGCTGATTCTTTGTTGTGTGTTTAATGTTTGTTTATGCAGTACGCTGCGGAACTGCAACATGATCAAGTTTGGATTCAATTTCTTCGACGGGCTGGACAACGTGCAGTACTTGTACGTTCTGGCCGCCATAAACTACGCAGTAGCGCGGAGACTCACCATACTTCTGTAATGTGTGTCTCTACTGTACTGCAGGGATATGTCTTCAAACCACCTGACGGCTGCGTACGTCGGATCATCCATCGCTCACTCTTGTTCGAGTCAGTTTTGCGCTGTCGAAGTTTTGTAAGTACTACATTGGCAATGGAACTCGCTAACCGGATACTAACGTGCAAATGGGTCTATGCTGTGAATAGAAACCTGACAAACAACAGTATTTCAACCTTTCCAACTGTGGTCTTCAACGTCGACAACTTGCAGGAACTGTAAGTCTTGGGCTTTGGAAAGTAGTTTGAGCCGTTGATCTGACAAAATATCCACCGCTATTCGATTCCATTCACAGATACATCGCGGAGAACGACATCACGGATTTCAACATCAGTTCGACGGTGTTTAGTGCAATCCAGGCTTTGGTAGCGTTTGATTCGGATCTTCCAGACGAGTCTGCTACTTGCGCGGACGGCACGTGGCAAACTGCCCACAATCGAACCTTTTGCGTGTCTGATGGAAGCAGCTCGACGACTGGTACGTTTGAGCACGTTAGTCTCTAGTCATCGTCGTTACGCGGTGCACTCACTGTTGTATGCTGTGGTTCTCGATACTTTTAACAGAAACAACATCGTCAGGCGGCTCGAATTCGCTTCTAATCGGCTTAGTTGCTGGAGGCTGTGTGATTGTGGTCGCTGTTGCCGCAATTGTGTTCTGGCGATACTTTTCACACAAGAAGGGTCAGCGCATGTCGTCGTCAAAGGACGACTTCTATTCACAGGAGTTTGGCGACACGCTCGACTTTGATGATACGCAAGTACAAGTGGATCCAGTGTACTTGAACGACCCCGTCATAGTCACGAACCGCCTTGACCACAAGCTGCTGAAGATGGGAAAGTGTGTCAGCAAAGGCGGCTTCGGCCTGGTGTTCATGGGCGAATACAACGGTAGGCGTGTCGCCATCAAGAAAATTCGTCCGGACCGCAGTGCAAGCACGGCAGAGATCGAGCAATTCCTCAAGGAGATTATCATGATGGCAGTGCTGTACCATCCGCGAATCGTCGAGTTCGTGGGTGTAGCCTGGGACAATCTCAGGCACTTGTCAGCAGTGACCGAGTTCATGGACAATGGAGATCTGCGCGATGTGCTACACGGCTACAAGCTCAAGGGTGAGCGACTCTCGTGGGAGTCGCACAAAGCCACAATCGCGCTGCATATTGCTGAGGCATTGTCGTATCTTCACACACTGAAGCCCAAGATCATCCATCGAGATCTCAAGTCCAAAAACGTGCTGCTGAACATGTACTTGGAGGCCAAGCTGAGCGATTTTGGCATTGCGCGTATGCGTTACCTGGTCGAGACTCACATGACCGCCGGCGTGGGCACTTCGTTCTGGATCGCTCCTGAGGTTCTATTGGGCCAGGACTACAATGAAGCAGCCGATATCTACTCGTTCGGCGTGGTGCTGTCAGAGATCGACACGGACGACTATCCGTACTGGAACGACGAGAACAAGTCGAATCGCGGGAAGATCCAGGAAGCGGAGATTTTGAGCTTGGTGGCGGAGGGTAAGATGCGTCCCAGCTTCACGAACGACTGCCCCAAGGCGATTCTGGACCTTGCGGACTGCTGTCTGCAGAAAGACCCGGTCAACCGCCCCACCGCCGCCGAGATTGTCGTCATCCTCGAGCACATGATCCACGCGTCCGAACGTAGTTCGTCCTCATTGCAGTCAGGTGTCTGGTCTGTCACGACCTCGGACGAGGGGAACAACGTCGAATAGCGTTGCTTGAGACGACCTCAGTTTTGAAGATAAGCGAACAAATAGCACATATTTATTTGCCCAAAAAGCCTGATAAAAGACATGCCGTGCAAGACTTGCAGATACCAATTCCTAGCGCCTGGCAGCATGGTGCTGAGTTACAGATCCCCGTGCACGTAACTGCGGATTGTCGTCATCAACACGCCCCCCATCGTTCAATTCCCGCCTGAAGTCCCTGGAGTGTGTCTTCACCAGGGGGGAGTTAAACGTTGTGAAGTCTCACGAATGCCGCGCGTCGCAGCGTCACGACCAGCTTCCTTTCACTATATATGCCCTCGACCCGTCTCCAGCGCCCAGCTGCCGCTGATGAACAGGTCCGGCGTGGCGCACACGCACGCAAGTAGGTTAATATCCAACTGCAGACGAAAGCATGCAATCAGATCTCCAGGACACACGCCAACACGGAGGAAACGACGAAGCCACAGCTATGAAACTACTGTATCAAAAATGTGTACGCTGAATTCATAAAAGGTTTAGAAAATTCATTCCCGTTACAGACATTTGATCATATGCAGTTGTGGCTAGACTTTCGCTAGCAGACCAGGCCACCTCGTAGTGCAGAGCTTAAAAGGTCTTCATCCTCCCCGAACTTTCTGCTTGTTCGCCTTAAAAGAGGCTGTACGCGATTGCGGTCAGGGTAACGACCGCGAGGCTCGAGAAGGATATCACCGGTGCCGACGAGGTCGCCGTGGTTCCACCACTTGTGGTGGTGCCAGACGAGCCCGACGTGGTCGTGGTACCTCCGCTGCCGCTGCTGCTAGAGCTAGAGCTGTCATCACCAAGAACGGGGTCGTAGTGGAGAGACGTCTGGAAGGAAGGGAAAACCCACTGGAATGACACGCCGTCTTTATCCTCGACAACCGATGAGTTGGTGACGTTCGTCTCCTTGTCGTCTAGAATAACAATCGTTGGGGCGTCCATGAACATGGAGTCGCCCATGTCCACGCGCTCGATGGTGCTGTTTGGGCCGTGTCCTTTGGGCTTTTTCTCTGGCTTGCCCAGCTTCTTGCCGTTGGGCCCTTTGCGTCCAGCGAAATCGCAAGCGCCAAGGAGTTGTCAGTGTTCTCGAACTTCCAACCCGTGATATCAACTGTGAATTTGAGAGCACCGGCAGGGACAGTGATTGTCTGGCTGCCATACGTCAGCGTGGCGTTGGCTTCGGGGATACTAGCGGTGAGGTTGAACAATACGCTGTCTTCTCCGACCGTGAACGTCGACACGTAGGAAGTGGAAGAAATGTTGACACCGTCAATCAGCACTGTCGTGATATTCGTCCAGCTTGCATCGGTAGTGTTGAAGTCGGTTAAAGTCAGCGTCTTGTTGGACACATCCTTGCCCGTAGAAT
Organism: Phytophthora cinnamomi; assembly: GCF_018691715.1. Classification (NCBI taxonomy): domain Eukaryota; phylum Oomycota; class Peronosporomycetes; order Peronosporales; family Peronosporaceae; genus Phytophthora; species Phytophthora cinnamomi. The sequence goes on from NW_027151035.1 coordinate 91,865, forward strand.
CGAGTTCCCCGAGACTTGTGACCGTGAGGCGCATGAACTTGCCCTTCGAACAGTCACCAGTCGGACACACCTCCATCTTGGCACCAGCGTCATCGAAGTTGGCAGAGGTTTTGACGTGGTCCCGCTTGCCGGATCCAGACCCGTGGTCCGGGGGAGTGAAGTCCCTCTTGGCGGAAACCCCCGTGACGTGGGCAAGGAGGCACACGAGTGCATAGGCCGCCGGGTTGATGATCTTCATGGCTTCAACAGATTCGGTAGGCTTGTTGTCGAAGGGAGAGAAACTGTAGCAGGCAAATGCCCCTGGGTGCTTAAGTTGTTTGGTTGCTTGGTTGAGCGCTTGAAAGTGTTTTTCCGGAATGACAAAGGTTGCGAAGACCGACTAAAAGCGCACAAGCTCCAAGTCCATCATCCGCTTTACCCACAAGCGTGTCCACGTCAGGTCAGACACGAAGACCTCAACCACGCAATTGCTATTTTCACCGGTACACCAGCGACATGCTTTTATACTAGGAGATAGCTAACTGTCGGGAAGCCCTACAGGGATTATTTGAAGACAACAGGGTCATTGTTCGTGAAACGTGTTTTAGTGTCGAGCTAGTACAGTTAGGACGTAGTTCGTCCTAACTGACGTCCTAATCTCTCCAAGTTGTCTGAAAAATCAGTAGGACGAACTACGTCCTAACTGTACTAGCTCGACACTAAAACACGTTTCACGAACAATGACCCTGTTGTCTTCAAATAATCCCTGTAGGGCTTCCCGACAGTTAGCTATCTCCTAGTATAAAAGCATGTCGCTGGTGTACCGGTGAAAATAGCAATTGCGTGGTTGAGGTCTTCGTGTCTGACCTGACGTGGACACGCTTGTGGGTAAAGCGGATGATGGACTTGGAGCTTGTGCGCTTTTAGTCGGTCTTCGCAACCTTTGTCATTCCGGAAAAACACTTTCAAGCGCTCAACCAAGCAACCAAACAACTTAAGCACCCAGGGGCATTTGCCTGCTACAGTTTCTCTCCCTTCGACAACAAGCCTACCGAATCTGTTGAAGCCATGAAGATCATCAACCCGGCGGCCTATGCACTCGTGTGCCTCCTTGCCCACGTCACGGGGGTTTCCGCCAAGAGGGACTTCACTCCCCCGGACCACGGGTCTGGATCCGGCAAGCGGGACCACGTCAAAACCTCTGCCAACTTCGATGACGCTGGTGCCAAGATGGAGGTGTGTCCGACTGGTGACTGTTCGAAGGGCAAGTTCATGCGCCTCACGGTCACAAGTCTCGGGGAACTCGATTCTACGGGCAAGGATGTGTCCAACAAGACGCTGACTTTAACCGACTTCAACACTACCGATGCAAGCTGGACGAATATCACGACAGTGCTGATTGACGGTGTCAACATTTCTTCCACTTCCTACGTGTCGACGTTCACGGTCGGAGAAGACAGCGTATTGTTCAACCTCACCGCTAGTATCCCCGAAGCCAACGCCACGCTGACGTATGGCAGCCAGACAATCACTGTCCCTGCCGGTGCTCTCAAATTCACAGTTGATATCACGGGTTGGAAGTTCGAGAACACTGACAACTCCTTGGCGCTTGCGATTTCGCTGGACGCAAAGGGGCCCAACGGCAAGAAGCTGGGCAAGCCAGAGAAAAAGCCCAAAGGACACGGCCCAAACAGCACCATCGAGCGCGTGGACATGGGCGACTCCATGTTCATGGACGCCCCAACGATTGTTATTCTAGACGACAAGGAGACGAACGTCACCAACTCATCGGTTGTCGAGGATAAAGACGGCGTGTCATTCCAGTGGGTTTTCCCTTCCTTCCAGACGTCTCTCCACTACGACCCCGTTCTTGGTGATGACAGCTCTAGCTCTAGCAGCAGCGGCAGCGGAGGTACCACGACCACGTCGGGCTCGTCTGGCACCACCACAAGTGGTGGAACCACGGCGACCTCGTCGGCACCGGTGATATCCTTCTCGAGCCTCGCGGTCGTTACCCTGACCGCAATCGCGTACAGCCTCTTTTAAGGCGAACAAGCCGAAAGCTCGGGGAGGATGAAGACCTTTTAAGCTCTGCACTACGAGATGGCCTGGTCTGCTAGCGAAAGTCTAGCCACAACTGCATATGATCAAATGTCTGTAACGGGAATGAATTTTCTAAACCTTTTATGAATTCAGCGGTCACATTTTTGATACAGTAGTTTCATAGCTGTGGCTTCGTCGTTTCCTCCGTGTTGGCGCGTGTCCTGGAGATGATTGCATGCAGTGGAGATTGAGCTGAAAGGCGAATACGCTCGAAAGGCCAATATCAGGCAGCAGAATGGTAGTATGTTGGTGTGTGCGTCGTTTCCATAAGCCCTTTTAATTAGTGTGCTTACCTAATGATTTATTATGCAGATATCAAGGAGCTCATAGCGGTGCGCCGCAAGTGCGGCGCTCCTAAGTAGGTCTATAAAAACTAGTGTAGCTAGTTGTTTCCGTTTTTGTGGTTTAGACCCAGAGCTGGTGCATCGCGCGCAGTTGCGAAATACAGTTAATCTGTCGTGGTATCTTCTAACTGATGCAATCGTTTATTTCTGCTATTTCAGCCCCCGCGAAGCCGTAGTCTAGTCACTTATATCGATATTACGAAAAAAAAAAGCTTTACATGTTGAATGTCAGCAAGGATCATCTTCCGTAGGATCCAAAGAATCGAAGTCAAAATCGTGCTTTTGAATTTATCACCCAGACTTAACAACGATCCTAATTTGCCCAAAAAGCCTGATAAAAGACAACCGTGCGAGACTCGCAGACACCAATTCCTAGCGCCTGGCAGCATGGTGCTGAGATATTTTACGGAGCTCCGTACACGTAGCTGCGGATTGTCTTCATCAGTACGTCCCCCCATCGTCCAATTCCCGCCTGAAGTTCCTGGAGTGTGACTTCACTAATGGGGAACTGGGGGTTGTGAAGTCTCACGATTGCCGCGCGTCGCAGCGTCACGACCAGCTCCCTCTCAATATTCAAGTCCCCGGCAGGTCTTTTACTAGCCGTCAACACGATCGCACCCGAAGTATCCAGCCGAACCCGTTTACTCGGTAAATACGGGTACAGCTCGTCTTCATCGATGCAGTCGAGCGCCAGCACAGCAACCGCCTCGCCATCAAAGCCGTCTTCTCCCCCAGTAAACAAGTGCGCGAATGTGGCGATGCTGCTTTCCACCACCGTGGAATTGACAGACTGCGACAGGACACGAATGTTGCTCACGCCCCCGCCAATGGCGTCGTACTCGTCTCTCACGGTCGTGTGGCCCAGCTTCTCCGATATGTCAATCTCGATGTTGCTATAGTGGAACAGAACCGCCTCCCACACTTTCTCCAGAGACTCCACCGCGGGGAAGTGCATCGCCTCGAAGTGCATGGCGCAGATATCCCCGTCCGACGTCTCGTAGCGGTGGTCCGAAGTGTGCGGCTTGTCCGGGTCCACGAATCTTCCGGGTGCCATGAGGAAGTCGTAGGCGTTGCGCAGCTTCTGCTCGCGCACTGCCATCAGCGTTTCCCTGCGTTCGTCCCAGTCTCTAGTCAGACAGATGCGCGTGTACAGCGGATGGGATTCCTGTGGTCCCAGAGCCCCCGCCAGCAGGGACTGCGCGCTGGCGACTCGGAGCTGCTGGTCCTTGGCAATGGACGTCAGCAGTCGGTTCTCCGTCGAAACACTCAGCACCGATGTATCCAGCAGCGCCGCATCTTCAAGCGGCAACGAGCGGAGTTGTATCTCCTGCAGCTCAGACGTCAGGTGTTGAACCTCATGGCGGAGTCTGTGGGCCTCCTCCTGCAGTTGGCAGTTTTGTTATAATAGTGTATAGGACTAGTCCACACATAACCATTTCTTACGCGGCGAGCGGTGTACGTCGACTTGTGCTTCTTCATTTTGAGCTCATAATACTGGTATATTACGTTATACAGGGAACCCTGTATATTTGATATGCATGTATTAAAAGAATAATGTATTAAAAAATAATAATACTCGCACAATTAATTCCGGGTCAAAATATCCGACCGGCAAGTCGAAGTATGGGCTCTCTTCTCCCGCTGCTGCTGCTGGCGGCGCTGTGCTCTCGCCTGAGCCTCGCCCAGACCGTCGACGCAGTCGCAGTGGCCCCGCGTGTGCAGCCTCCCAGCGCGCGCCTGCCGCTGGCTCTGCAGATGCGCGATCTGTGCGCCGACTTCGTGGTCATCTGCGCCTTCGTGACCCAGAACTGCAACCGTGACCCCGCGCGCGCAGGCCAAAGCCCGAAATGCGCCGAGAGCTTCAACTTGTTCTACCAACATAACGCCACGCTCACTCGCTGCATCGGAGACTTACCGGCGGGCTCGCAGGATAAAACCCGAGCGTTAAAGTTTCTGGAGAACTTCTCCGTCTGGCAGCAGCACAACGCGTGCCGCCTGTTCCATGCCACGGAAGCCAAGGCGGCCGCGGAATGCTCGGGGGCGAACGCCCACCGCCCCTGGAAACAGACCACGTGGCCGCTCTACTGCCACGAGGTGTTCACCATGTACAACACCACGCGGCACGAGCTGGACGAGCTGTGCGGTCGGACTGCCAATTCCGAGGCGTTCTGGGAGGGGTACGTGGACTACGTCGGGTCCACGACCTGCAAACGCTACTACGACATGGTGCGCGAGGCGAGGGAGCGCGGGTGCGGCGAGAAGAAGAATGCGCTGGGTGGGGGCCAGTGCCGAGAGATGTTCCGGTGGTATGTGGACAACCAGCAGGTGATCGAGACGGACTGCTACGAGCTCAAGGCCAGCAAACCGTTCTACCGAGGGTTCTACACGTGGAAGAAACAGCAGCCTTAAGTGTGACATGGAATGCAGGAAGTTGGTGTTGGGTGGTCATGTATCGTGAGAAAGTAGTCGATGGATGTGAAAATGTTGCAATGGAAACTCAGTGCATGTTCAAGGCAAAGAAATCTATCCGAGGATTCCTCTCGACGAAGGGTCACAGTTCCAAAAGCTGGACACATGAGGATATCGACTGCGCTCGCGTTGACCGCTTTCGTCGGGGATGCTGCCGTAGCAGGTAGTGTGCAGCATTTACTTGCCTTTTGGGGTGTGGCTTAAACTGCAGTTGATGACCTGCTCTTTGTCGAATACGCCGGATCCTCCTCGTTTGCACAGAATTCGTGTACTACGACTTTAATGGCACAACGGGTTTGGTGTTGAATGGCCAAGCTGCTACGAGTAGCTGCGTACCCTTCCCAAGTGTATGGAATACTGCTGCTGCTGCTGCTGCATCGTATTGTGATGAAGTGCTGCAGTTGCTGATTTCTCTTGTAATTTGAGCAGACCGCCTACTCAAAGTTCTCCGGTGCTGATGATACACGCGAGGCAACACTGGAAGTCGTTTTATCTGAGCAGCAAGAAGCTATTCGCCTCGAGACTCGCGAAACTGAAAACCATACAACGAGTGCGCGTATCGCTGTGGAGACTGCTATGCTTGGTCATCGCGGCGTTTATCAGCAAAGCGAAGAGAAACTTCAATGTCCTGTACGACTGCGGCTCACGGCCTCGCAGCCATACCAAGTTTCTTCTATTTGGTATGCACAGCAACTACCAGTGCTGCAGGGCTTCGAGACGCGGTTCACGTTCCAGATCACAGATCAGTCTCGGCGCTGCTTTGAGGTGAAAGACCAAAACTTTGGGCTACACGAGTACCAAAGCTGCGCAGTTCATGGAGGAGACGGTTTGGCATTTGTGATTCACTCGCACCAAAACCGCACGACTACGTTGGGAGCACAAGGATCCAGTATGGGTTTTGCTGGGCTTCAAAATTCACTGGCCGTCGAGTTTGACACTTGGTTCAATGATGAGACAGTTGGCGACGACGTCTTCTACGATCATGTTGCGATTTACTCGCGTGGCCAAAGCAGTAATTCAGACTCAGAAAATGCTCGTATCTCGGCAGCTGCGGTGCATGATCTGGCCGATGGCAAGGTGCATATTGTCAAGATACGCTACTACACAGAACTGAAGGTAACTCGTCTGCTCATGTGATGCAGCACTCTACATTTCTTGCGCTGCTAACACATTTTTCTGATCTTTTCGACAGTATAACTACGTGCCTTTCTTCTCGGCAACGACAAATCTGCCCAAATTCATAAAAGACGTGTCGGAGGGCCGGAGAGTCGGGACACTAGTAGTGTTTATGGATGAAGGCATCAGAACTGACACACCGATCTTAGCGTTTCCAATCAACTTGGCCGCTACCCTGAGGTTGGATTCCGATGAGGCATTCGTGGTACGTTATCAGCAAGATAATGTTTTTCAGAAGACGGAAAAACTGATGGGAAAATCTTTTGATTAGGGATTCACAGCGTCAACCAGTAGCGCATGGCAGAAGCACGACGTTCTGGGTTGGTACTACTGCACCAAGGTTTGTCATGAACGGACTGTACACCTGGATATTCTGTCTTACTAAAAGAAGTGATGTGACGTTGGTATTGCTGTTGTATTATAGCCACCCTGCTTAGATCAGTACGACACGGAAATGACGTTCGACTTCGACTACAACGAGCAATCGATGTTGTCTACTGCGTCACACGGCAACACACTTTACCCGATCTTCATTTACCCGGACACGGTGTCATGGGCGAAGAGGCAAGCATACTTCGCCGCAAATCAAAAGGTCGGACTGGTGTCATAGACCGAACCAATCTGTGAATGCCGTGAATGTTAGCGACGAAAATGCAATCACTATAGCGATACGTTCAGTTTTATGCAGTATATTTGGGTAGTAGCAACGCCTACGAAAAGACTTTGCTGTATGGTATATCTAGTTGTAGCGCGTGACGGTACGGCGGTTCAGAGGCTGCACAGGGCGAGCGTTGTTGCCGTTGTCCGTGATGTGGTACTCTACCAAGTCCTGGTGAAGACGGCCGAAGTCGGTGGACGAGATCTGGATCGGCGTCTCCACCACCCACCAGTCTGCTGTCTCATCACAGCCCGGGGTCGTGAGGCTGCCTGGGTAGTTGTAGATGCCGCCAGTCTTGCTAGCCTTCCTGACTAGTCTTGAGTAGGATTTCCTGAGCAGAAAGCAGACAGTGAAATATTAGCGGGAGTAAGTTAACTCAGCAGATCCGTAGCGCCACTCCTGCACTTACAGCTGCACAGTGATAGCCTCGTTCTCCGAGTGTTCAGTGGAGTTGACGTTCTCCAGAGTGTCGAGAACCGGTGCCAACCAGACATCCGACTTGGGAGAGATGTCCAAAAAGATGCCAACAACCAACAGGGCCGAGCCGTCGCTACTCTTGTGTACGAAGTGGATCTCGCCGTCGTGAGCCTTGCCGTCGACGGTGTGCTCCGACGGGGCGTGCAGGTGGAACTGCGCCATCTTGTAGCTCGCCTTGTTCACCGAGGCGACACAGTTCCCTGTTCACAACATCATGCACCCCATCGACTTCATCAGCACCTAGTACCTCCTCAACAGCCAAGCAAAACTTCTTGCGTGCCTCACTCACCTCCGATGACGTCCACCTCAAGCGGTTCATGGGGCTCCGTCAGGTTGTACTGCGAGCATTGACCACTAAACGTGAGCGGGCTCTTTTTGCACTTGCCCGACTTGGCGACCGTCTTGATGTCGATGGGCGACTGGCGCACGCCGCCGCACGCCTTCCAGTGCTCGGCCCACTTGGACATGTGCACCATGCTGGCGTCGTTGGCGCGGTAGCCCCAAACGGGACCCGTCGACACGTCGGCGGACACGGTCAGAGCGCAGGCAGCGACGATAGCGGAGATGGAGGCGATGAACTTCATTTTGTCGGAATGCTGTAAGAACGGAGCTCAAGTGGTTCGAGGCGAGGTACTACGTTGAGAGCAGCTTGAGGAGTGATGAGCTTGAGTAACTCGCCATCAAGGATTGGCATCACGATAGGTCGTCAAACAAATGGTCCGCTTGGAATAACCTATCCCGGATAGGAAACAAACAGCTTGTGGAGTATGACGGAACTTGTGGTGCTACTGCATGTTTTCAGTGAAAAAATTCAGGATTACGTACATTTTTCTAAGTTTGTCTTCTTCTTTTTACTTGTCTAGATGAAGCCTCAGCGTGTTCTTCTTTATCGTGTTTCATTGTTGCCTCAAGAACAACGAGTGACCTCCTGCACACAGATTGGATGCACTTCCGACAAGCGCAGATATACATGTATAATACAGGTACCATCATACGTCAGTGCATCTTATAGCAAGAATCATTTAGTCACGAAAGTTGTTGGCTGTGTGACGAAGTAACACATCAAGCGAAGTAGTCAGCGGTTTAACATGTAAATGTGGCAACCGTGCGGTTGTAGAACTCTCAACGGCATTCGTTTTGGGTCCTAAGGATCCGTGTAGAATTTCCAAGAGTTAAACACTACAGCCGCTTAATCATCAGTGATAAACAAGTATTATTGCGGACTTTAAAAAGTATTAATCCTATAATAGAGCTCTACATGTATAAGTACATTATAGCCACGAGGTGCTGCGAAGCTGCTGTGGAACTGGACTCGCGGATAAGACCATAGCGCCAGTTTTGCCCGGTTTGACGCACACATGTTTTTTTAACAGGCGATCCAGCTAAGAGGGGGACTTTTTGGGGTGAAACTAAAAGAAAAATTAAAATGCGGAAATTGTCCTATTTCAATGAAATTTTAGTCGGAACATAACTAGAATTTCTAATGACGAATGAATCAAGCCCGGCTTTCGTAGCTGCACTGGTTGTGCCACGGCAAGGCATGCAAGCAGCATGCCGATACTAGCGCTGTTTGAAGCAATTGTAGGGATTTGGAGGTATGAGACATTTGATAGTGGTACAGACGGCTCGGCCACGTGCACGTCTCGATGCGTTGGAGGGGATTTCTCAGTGGCGCAGAATTCCAAATGGAGGGGGACGAGAAGACTCTGGTGGCGGAATCTCATTACCTGAGCCACAGAGACCGAGTGCAAGGACCGAAGGCGGTGCTACGAGACATCGACGGCAGGAGTTCTACATGTTAGCAGTAGATTGGGCCGTTGATGCCAGTGTCATCCCAGTTAGATACCAATGAATGAAAAGGAGCACTAGTTGTGAGTGGTTGTGACTATGAGAGAGAAGGATGGATCCGAGAAAGTCTCTGAGGAGATCTCTGGGAGGGATCCTGGCCATCGTTGGTCCTCTCTTGCTCGATGAGCGAGCCGAAGTAGTCACTGAGTACCGAAAGGGGGTTTTCGCCTGCGGGCTTTCCCCGATGCAACACAACTTGACCTCACTCACTTTTGAATTCCCAACCTGAAGCTCAAGTGGCCAACCACCTCCTACTCTAAGTTGCTGCGTCCAGACCCCAAGCTCGACTCTGGTGCCGACGAGACCCGAGTTCTCGTAGGTTATGAGCCCAAGACGTGGTTTACGGGCATCTTCTACTGGACGTGGCGAGCTCTTGTATGCGTAGTCAAGGCAAGTCGAGTCGACGCAAGTGGTGATGGCAGCGAACTTAGCTGGTCAGAACCCATCCAGTGGCGGGCAGAAACTGCCGGTGGTTGGCCAGAATACCCAATCGGCTGGGCAACCTCCACCGAACCAGCAACAACAACAAGTAAGTGAATGGTGGAGCGAGGACCCGGCCCAAGTATGGTTCAAAGCCGCCAAAGTACACCGCAGACGGAGGCTTCGACCTGTATCGTGCTCAAATCGAAGGCTACCTCATCCAGCACGAGTGCTGGGATGTGGTTGGCGGCACCGCTGTTGCTAATTCAAATACCCTCAATGGACAGAGCGGAATCAATTTGCTCGTTATGCGCTACTGTTTGGCATGTTGCCCAAGGACTCGAAGAAAATATGCAGAATGGCTACAGCGCGCGAAATGTGGAATTCGTTTGAACAAGAAAAGACAAAACGTGCCTACGCCAGTGAAATTCGTCTTCGGCGCGACCTGTATGCAGCTAAGTTTACTGTTGGCGAGGACATGGAGATATACCTCGAGCGATTGGAAGATATGAGGCGCCAACTAGCTAACATGAATGCTGCCATCAGCGATGCTGATATGGTGAATGTTATTCTTCAGGGAGTTGTGGACTCGCATCGAAATGTCGTTCGCATGTTCAATAGGAACAACAACGGCGGGGTTACCCCGGACCTGGCTACGGTAGTGAATGTTCTTCTTGGCGAAGCTGAAACGGATAAAGCATGCGCCGCCGAGGCAGCGCATCAGGAAGTCGTGAAAGTTACAAAGGTGATGGCCCAGCACCCCGTCCCTCAGAATCCAAAGAAGAAGTTCAAGAAGAATAGTGGTAAGAAGGTGAGCAAGGAAACTCGGAAGTGTTTCTTTTGCAAAAACAAAGGCCACCTGCGAGCTGATTGCTTCGGATGGAAGGCACTACAAGCGAAGAAAGGCAATGAATCTGAGAAGAAAGGAGATGGCAATATTGGCAAAGTCGCAACCCCGATGAAGTTGGTATGGGCCGGACAGCTCGGAGACTCAAAGAACCCACCGGTACCTATCCGAATGATGAAGAGTCAACATGTGACTCCCCCCGTGGTCGCTTCAGTGAACGATTGGATGTTAGATGGTGGTGCTGGTGCCCATGTCTGCGTGAATGGAGGATCGTTCGTGAGCTTAGTGAACGATCCCTACTGACTCTCGACTGGCAGGGTGGCTTGGACACGACCGAACTGTCGGGATGGGTTCGGCTGGAAATCCAACCTGGCAAGTACCTCGATCTGCAGGGTGTCCGCTATGCACCGAACGGAGTGGTGAACTTGATTAGCCAACGTCTGCTGGAGAAGACACGCTGGAAGCCGTCGTACTTCGACACAGACAACGAGAAGTTGCGCTGCAAGTATTTCGACAAGGACGGTATTCGCCTGGTGTTTAAGAAGAAGAATGATGGTTTCTACTGGATGAAGGCTAGTCCTGTGCTGCAGACTTCTATGATGATTGCTAGATCTATCGAGACGCTGGAAGACAACATCGTGATGAAGTGGCATCTGAAACTTGGGTATCTGAATGAAGAGGCTATGAAGAAAATGGTGCGGGATGGCTTGGCAGATGGGATGGATGGAATGACCATGGACGACTTCAAGAAGACACCCCTCAAGTGTATGGCCTGTGAGGAAGCAAAAGCAAAGCGGATGGCGTTCAAGAGGCAAGTAGGCAAGCGGGCTTCTGAGTGTGGAGCACGTCTGATGTCTGATGTTTGTTATGTTGGAATCGTGACTCCTGGAAGAGCCAAGTACTTCCAACTTGTTCAAGACGAAGCGTCTCGCTACAAATGGGTTTTCTTACTGAACAAGAAGAGTGAAGCTGCTGAAAATGTGATCGTTTTGGTTCGCCAACTTGAGAAGGATTACAAAGTAAGGCTTTTTTCGTGTGATCAAGGAGGCGAGTTTTTGAATCGTAGGCTGGCTACATTCTCCCGCGAGCATGGGATCCGGTTGCTGACGACCAATGCATACACCCCCGAGGAAAATTGCTTGGTAGAAAAGCTGAATGGCAAGCTGCTTAACAAGGTTTGGGCAATCCGTGAGGCGGCAAATCTGCTAGCATGCCTGTGGGGTGAGATCCTCCATCACGTCGTGCACGTAGATAATATGAGCGTGACGAAAGCCTTGAAGAACACGACGCCATTTGAGAAGTTGTGAAACAAGAAGCCTAACATGAAGGACTTGAAAGTCTGTGGCTGTGTGGCATACTACCATGTGCCGAAGCAAAAACAAGTGAACAAATTGGAAATGCGAGCCAAGCCCGCCTTGTTCCGGGGTATGGCAGAGTCAACACTGGGTTATCGCTTGTTAGATCTTGAAACTGGGGAGGTTCTTCAACGTAGATCGGTCACCTTCCGCGAAGATGTAGCCGTGGGCGGAGATTATGTGGAGCGATTGTTGGCGAAGCAGTATTACGGGAAAGTCACTACGGTGCCCAGTAAGATCCCGTATGTGCTCATGCCAGTCACTCGAGTAGCAATCTCAGATTGTCCGACGGAAGAAAGCACGATACTGAAAGCGAACATCGAAGCGGAAGCTGAAAGGCCGGGATCTGAAATCCGTGACATTGAGGACGATGAGAGCGTAAACAGCAGTGACGAAAGTGACTGGGATGTCGTTGATCTGTCAGAAGCTGATGAGAGTCATGGTGGAGCATGTGGTGCTACTGAGCAACGTGTAATTGTTTCTTCTGGAGCAGGTTTGAATGTGGAAGTCCAACAAGGTGCCGAGTTCAGTGGGAGTACAATCACAAGTGTGCCACAAGTTGCTGGCTCGAATTCAGTACCAGTCTCCGGACAAGGGCGAAGTGTTGCAACCAGTGGGAGCACGGCTCCAAGCGCCCCCAGCGCAGCGAACATTGCTAGTGCGGGTCGTCGGGGAAGTCCTAGCGTGCGTGCCACGACAAGTGGAGGATCCAACCGCACAAGTAGAAACTCTACTGCACCTCCAACGACTGGCCCACGCCCATCTGTACGCCAACGTCGAGCAAACAGTTGGTACAACCCAAACACTTGGGTGATGGCGGTGACGTTGATGCAGTGCATGCTGATCGGTGTCGTCAATGACATTTTGAATCCAACGACACGGGAGGAAGCTTTGAAGTCGGAGCATGCCGAAGGCTGGCAACAGGCTATGGGCGCTGAATATGAAGCACTGATAATGAACGAAACCTGGGAACTTGTGCCTCGCCCTCCATGCAGAAAAGGCCGACGTAAGCCTAACATATTGACTTCAGTGTGGGTGTTGGTAGCCAAACGGAATGAGAAAGGAGAAGTGGAAAGACTGAAGGCGAGACTTGCTATCCGAGGATTTTTGCAAAAGTTTGGTATTGACTACTTGGCGACCTACTCTCCTGTAGTGCGAATTGAGTCCGTGCGGCTCATATTGCTGATAGCTATGTTCTCGATGTTTGAGTGCCGCCACGTTGACTTTGTGACGGCGTTTCTCAACGGAGAGCTGGTCGACGTCGTGATTTACATGGAGCAACCCGAGGGGTATGAAGACGGAACCGATCGAGTCTGCCGACTTCACAAAGGACTTTACGGCCTGAAACAAGCCTCGAAGATCTGGAACGACACCTTGCATAAGGTGTTGATCAAACTCGGCTTCGTGCAGTGTACCTATGATGCAGGTGTATACTGGAGACGCCGTGCAGGACGTGTAGTGTTTCTCACTATATATGTTGATGACATTGTGCTCGCTGGAGTGACCAGCGACATCGACAAGGTTGTTGCAGAGCTCGCAGCTCAGTTCAAGCTGAAGGACCTCGGTCGGGTGCGACACCTGCTTGGCATGGAAGTAAACTACAAACCTGAGAAAATGGTATGCTTATCACAGACAGCGTATATTGAACGTCTTGCTGAAAAGTTTGGCCTGGGATCGGCGAAGCCTGTTCGTTCACCGCAGTTTCACCATGAAAGGATGAGCAAAATTGAGACGGATGAAGCCAAGATTAACGATCCGAAGCTGCCCTACAGGGAGATTGTTGGCTCCCTCCAGTACCTGGTGGTGTGCACTCATCCCGACTTGGCAAATGCTGTGAGAACCCTTGGATGTTACACGAGCGCGTACACCGTAGAGAACTACCGTGCCGCACAGCGAGTAGTGCGCTATGCACTAGCGACGAAGAAGATGGGATTGGTGTACCGATTTACGCCTGGGTTCCCAGCAATGGACGCATTCTGTGACGCTGATCACCAATCGTGTCCGGGCACGAGCCGCTCGGTGACAGGCTACATGTTGCGTCTGCATGGCAACATGTGGATGTGAAAAAGTCATGGTCAACGGCGTGTGACGGAAGACACCTGCAGCTCAGAGCTGGTCGCCTGCTGCGAATGCAGCAAGATGGTGGTGTGGGCTCGTGAACTCCTGTTGGAGTTGGGTTTCGGTGAGTGGACGTTGCAAGTGCCGATCTACTGTGACAATCAGAGTGCGATTGCGGTAGTGGCGAACAACGGCAATACGTCACGAGTGCGACACATGGCAAAGCACGCGCGGTTCATTAACGAGTACGTCCAAGAGAAGGTGTAGTGGGCCTACTTTGGCTCACTACTTTAGCTTACACGTTGCGCTACGTGTATGAGGAAGCGTAGGAGTTTATTAATAATTTGAATTAATTATACTTGAGTCCACAAGTATAATATAAATCAAATAAAACACCGAGTAGGTAGTTTAAGGTAAAATGAGAACTGTATTGTTTGTGAATTGATCTTCCTCTAAAATCTGCTAAAAACTGTTTATCATCTATGAAAGGGTTGACAGCCGCTGGCTGTCAGAGCCCCGCTAATATGCATGACTCTGATTGGTAGAAAGATGCTGCTTTCTACCAATAGGATCTTTGGGTATGTGTGGACCACTAATTGTGGTGGCCCACTTCAATGTATCCATTGGTGTGTCTTACACCAATGTGAGGAAGTATCTAAAACCTTTAACAGATATTTATCTGTTAAACCATAAGTGACATATGTCATGCACAAGTGACAGTTGTCACTTGTGACCGTTATCGTGCACAAGTGACTGTTGTCACTTGTGTGTGTAACCCCGTTACACCATCCCCCCGTTAAGCTTAGACGTGTCGGTCTCGACACGTCAATTAATATTGACTGCTTGTCCATTGTTTGTGCTGGGGTTTCCGTGCTCATCCGCAATGAGCACGATCAAGCTGAAGACCACCATTGCAACAGAGTGTAAACTCTCTGTTGCTGTGTACAATGCGCGGTAGCGCGAGGTGCGCCGCTACCACGGGGACAGACAACACAGTGTCTGTGTACGATTCTTCGATGTCGACCGCGTCTATGCGTCGACATCTCTAAGCGAATTTCTGTTGCTTACCGTGATCGGGTAAGCAAGCGCCAAAGCACTTCGAGTCCTTCTCGAAGTGGCAAGTATTAGCAACTCCACGCTGTTGCGGTGGAGGCTGGTGTCCGTGCGCCGTGCGCACTGTCCGTCCAGGTGGCGGTGCATATTAGCAACCGCGACCACAACAGGTATACTATATGTATATCTGAGAGCTTCAATGATCTCCGTGCTAATTATCTAGCACGCGAGTCGTCAGGCGTTGTAGATTACTACAGCGCTCGCACTACCTTCTTGCTGGTAGTGCGTGTTGGGTTTCGTACTCCTTCACCATGTCCGGAACGTCTTCCATAAGGACGTTCCGTGGTTCCCACGTGTCGTGTTGGGGAGGGAAACCTCTCCAACGAATGCGAAAACAATCCGGACCTCGGATTATTTTCCTATGATCAACAATTCGCTGGACGATCCAGCGAATTTCTCCGCGTGCGTCTCGCAGCGGTGGCGGAGGTGGTGGAAACACGCTCCGATGGTCAACGCCGTGTTGACCTTCATCTCGTGTTGCTCCACGACCAAGTGACGGTCGTGGAGTACTTTCAGAGCGCGGCGGTTGCCGCTCTGTTCCTTCGTGTCCCGGCTCTGGCGGTCTCCCAGACCGCCTTGAACGTGCCGGTCGGGCTGTAGGCCCGACTGTATTAACTGCTCCAGCGCGACTACGCGCTGGAGAGGGTTTCCCCTGTCGAGTCTGTCTCTTCGGGTCAGACGAGCCACTTGGCTCGTGCTGGAAGTATGGCTTTAACCGCCCGACATAAAATGTCGGGTGGAGCCGCATGCTAGACGGTATGTCTAGCGTGTATGCGTTACCGTGGCGTGCCATCACCGTGAATGGCCCGATGAAGCGCGGGGCAAGCTTGCTTGCTCCGAAATCCGAAACTGCATGTTTGGGCAGGTTTTGAGTAGATAACAAAACCAAAGAATTCACGTTGAATTCATTTGTGTTGCCCCCGCCAATATTATCGGCGTTCAGCTTCTGTTTATCCACAGAAGCTGCAATCGTGTCCTGGACAAACCGAATTACGGCTTGTCTTTTATTGATAAAGTCAATCGCATCCGAGCTGAACTCGTTCAGCTCGCTCTCCGCAAGAGGCCCGGCCTCTGCGTGGTTCTTCGCGGTGTCTGCGCAGGGCGCAGACCCGTGGTCCTTGTTCCTTGTGGAGTCTGTGCTCTGCACAGACTCGTTTTCCTTGTTCTGGGGGTCAGCGCACTGCGCTGACCGTTGGTTCTTCCTGCCAAGGTCTGCGCGGGGTGCAGACCTGGTTGTCTTGGTCCTTGTTGTCGCGGCGGACACTGTGCAAGTGTCAGCGGCTTTTTGCGACTGCTGTGTTGTAGTCGTAGATCCCCCCCCCACTTAAAGTGGGAGCCACCACTCCGAGTAAACTCGGCAGACGGGGATGCTGCATGGCATTCACATAAAACGGTGTATGCCCGGTCGAGGCATGCACCGAGTTGTTGATGGCGAATTCCGCCATCGACAAACACTCGCTCCAGTTTTGGAACGAGTGAGCGTAGCTCTTCAAAATGTCGACGAGCACGCGATTCACGCGCTCGGTTTGACCGTCCGTCTGCGGATGATCCGCAGTCGACATGGAAAGCTGGCTCCCAAGAAGTGTAAACACTTCTTGCCACAGGTGCGCTGTGAAGCGCGGGTCTCTGTCCGACACGATGTCGGACGGCATGCCATGGTGTTTGAACACCATGTCGACGAACAGACGGGCCGTCTGCTTCGCGGTCACCTCTGCTGGCACCGCAGCAAGATGTACCATCTTGCTGAAGCGGTCGACGAAGACCACAACACCGGTATTCCCTCCGCTGTCCGGGGGAAGACCAAAGATGAAGTCCAATGACATGGACTTCCAACACTCCGACGGAGTCGGTAGTGATTGTAATGGAGCCTGCGCAAACGGCGCAGGCTTTACGCGTTGGCACACCTCGCAAGCACGGACGTACTTGCGCACCCACTTATACTGGTGGTGCCAGTAGAAGTCACGCGTGAGAAGGACGTATGTCTTCTCACGTCCGAGATGTCCCGCAGACGGGGCATCATGATACTCGTACATGATCCTGAGTCGCAGGTCATGGTCATTTGGCACGACAACGCGGTCCGCGTTGGCGTCGACTGCATTATAAAGAAGCAGTCCGCCGTGCACCCGATATCGGTGTGCACGCGCACGAAGGTGCTTGGGCAACTTCTGACGAGCCTTGTCAGAAGGTGCTGTGCCATAGGCCAGCAAGAGTTTCGCGTCCGCGTCGTGCGCGAACGCGGCCTTCACGTCGTCCAACAGAGACGACGTGGGTGTGCTCGTTCGCATGGCGTCAATGGCATTGACGTCAGCAGCTTCTGCGTAGTCCGGCCGACGTGATAACGCGTCGGCCACTACATTCAATCTTCCGGGTTTGTATTCGACCCGGAAGTTATACTCCGCAAAGAATGAGAGCCATCTCGCCATTCTTTGTGATATGTGTGGCGACTTCACTGCGGTGCGCAGTGAAGCATGGTCGGTGTAGACCACAAATGGTCTACTTCCAAGTAGATACACTCGGAACTTTGCGAGTGCATATTTCATGGCAAGGCGTTCCTTGTCATGTACCGGATAATTACGCTCAGCTGACGCGACTGGTAATAGACGACACGATCACTGTAGTGGGTCTAACTTGACTCACTACTTTAGCTTACACGTTGCGCAACGTGTATGAGGAAGCGTAAGTACTTAGTAATTACTTAGGTTAATTATATTTGAATACACAAATATAAGTTAAGTAACAAAAGGATTCCAAGTGACTTAGATTAGATAAAATGAGAACTGTATTGTTTGTAAATTGATCTTCCTCTAAAATCTGCTAAAAACTGTTTATCATCTATGAAAGGGTTGGCAGCCGCTGGCTGTCAGAGCCCCGCTAATATGCATGTCTCTGATTGGTAGAAAGATGCTGCTTTCTACCAATAGGATCTTTGGGTATGTGTGGACCACTCACTGTGGTGGTCCACTTCAATGTATCCATCGGTGTGTCTTACACCAATGTGAGGAAGTATCCAAAACGTTTAACAGATAACCTATCTGTTAAATTCACAAGTGGCTTGCAGCCACTTGTACGTGTAACCCCGTTACACCATCCCCCCTTAAGGTTAGACGCGCGGGGTCCCCGCACGTCAATCTTTGGAATTGACCATTCGTCAATTCTCCGCGTTTGGAGAAGAAATCCGCGCTCATTCAACGATGAGCGCGCCTCAGAAGAAGTCCGCTAAAGTCGGGGGGAGTCATCTCTCCATCGACGACTACTTCGAACGCCAGAAGGCGAAGTACGGTGACGTCGTCGACTTCGACGACGACGATGAAGACATGGAGGGCGAGGAGGACTCGCCCTCAAAGCGTAAAGACTCAGTGTCGAGCGAATCGCTCGACCCTCACGCCAAGAACGTTCGCCCGCGTGAAGGGGACGAATCGGACGGTTCGAGTTCGAAGCGTTCGCGTACTGAGAGTGATACCCCACTCGCTTCGGCTGGGGCTCTCAGTACTCCGCGCGCTGCTGCTGCAGCGCGTGATGTTAAAGCTCAAGGCTCTCCGCGCGCTGCGCCTGCAGCGCGCGATCCGTGGATGCCGTCCGCGTCCGAGATTGCGGACCGGTTTGGGAACTCGGTACCTCCGAATGAGGTGTCGCTGTACGTATGCAGCGCCATCAAAGATGACGCTGTGGCTGCCGAGCTGCACTTTGATGCGGAAACGCATCAAAGGCGCGATTACTACATCGGACTCTTTCATGAGCTCCGATGGTTTCAAAGCAAGAAGACCTCTTCTCGCAGCAAAGTGCCCGAATGGCAGGCACTTTGTCAAGCTGGAACGCCTTTGTTGAGAACTTCAACAAGAGGCCGAGTGCTTACCGTGATCGGATTAAGCAAGCGCGTGATCGCTTCGAGACGTACTCGAAGCGTGGAAAGCTGGAGCAACTTCATGTTGCTGCTGAGGAGGCAAATGTGCCGTGCGCTGTGCCCGAGGGCTTTCAGTGCACGAAGTGCTTTCCAGGCGCGGTCCGCTTGAGCGACCGCGGCCTGAACGGGTACACGTCGTTTCGTGTGCCCGAGAGTCTCAAAGAGCTCCGTGCTAAGTTCTTAGCACGTGAGGGTTCGGGCGCTAGCGATGATCGCAGCGCTCGTGTTACTTCCGCTGCGCCAGCGCGTACTGCTCTTCGTACGCCCTCACCATTTCCGGAACGTCCTCCAGCAAGACGTTTCGCGGCTCCCATGTATCTCGATGGGGAGGAAATCCTTTCCAACGAATACGAAAACGAGCCCCTTGAGGGTTCGTTTTCGGGATACTATGGTCAACAATCCGCTCAACAATCCAGCGGGTTGAGCCGCGGGCGTCACGGATCGGCGGTGGCGGGGGTGGGAACACGCCCCGGGTATGATCAGCCCCGGGCTGATCAGTATGCGCCTCTCCACGACCGGGTGACCGTCGTGGAGCGTCTGCAGGGCGCTGAGTTCGCCGCCCTAAAACAGGAGCTGGCGAACCAGAAGGCCCAAGTCGCGGCGGTCTCGCAGACCGCCTCGAATATCCAGGTCGAGCTGGGGACCCAGATGAAGGGGTTGCTCCAGCGCGTCCGCGCGCTGGAGGAGAGGTTGCTCGTCGCCGAGGCCAAGTCCTCCGCTTCTGCCTCGGCTCCTGCCGAGGCTTCGGGTCAGCCGAGCTAGATGGCTCGTGCTGCCGGTATGGCTTCAGCCGTCCGACGTAAAAGGTCGGATGGAGGCGCATGCTAGACGGTATGTCTAGCGTGTATGCGTTGCCGTGCCGTGCCAACACAGTGACCGGCCCGATGAAGCGCGGAGCAAGCTTGCTTGCTCCGAAATCCGAAACTGCATGTTTGGGCAGGTTTTGAGTAGATAACAAAACCAAAGAATTCACGTTGAATTCATTTGTGTTGCCCCTGCCAATATTATCGGCGTTCAGCTTCTGTTTATCCACAGAAGCTGCAATCGTGTCTTGGACAAACCGAATCACGGCTTGTCTTTTGGTGATGAAACTGATTGCATCCGAGCTGAAGTCATTCAGCTCGCTCTCCGCTAGAGGCCCGGCCTCTGCGTGGTTCTTTGCGGTGTCTGCGCCCTGCGCAGACCCGTGGTCGTTGGCCATGTTGTTGGGGGAGTCTGCGCAGACTCATGTGGTTTGTCCATTGTTGCAGCCGACACTGTGCAAGTGTCAGCGGTTTTCTGCGGCTGCTGTATTGCAGGCGTAGATCCTCCCCCACTTAAAGTGGGAGCCATCACTCCGAGTAAACTCGGTAGACGTGGATGCCGCATGGCATTCACGTAAAACGGTGTATGCCCGGTCGAGGCATGCACTGAGTTATTGATGGCAAACTCTGCCATCGATAAGCACTCGCTCCAGTATTGGAACGAGTGAGCGTAGCTCTTCAACATATCGACGAGCACGCGATTCACGCGCTCGGTTTGACCGTCCGTCTGCGGATGATCCGCAGTCGACATGGAAAGCTGGCTCCCAAGAAGTGTAAACACTTCTTGCCACAGATGCGCTGTGAAGCGCGGGTCTCTGTCCGACACAATGTCGGTCGGCATGCCATGGTGTTTGAACACCATGTCGACGAACAGACGGGCTGTCTGCTTCGCGGTCACCTCTGCTGGCACCGCAGCAAGATGTACCATCTTGCTGAAACGGTCGACGAAGACCACAACACCGGTGTTCCCTCCGCTATCCGGGGGAAGACCAAAGATGAAGTCCAAAGACATGGACTTCCAACACTCCGACGGAGTCGGTAGTGATTGTAATGGAGCCTGCGCAAACGGCGCAGGCTTTACGCGTTGGCATACCTCGCAAGCACGGACGTACTTGCGCACCCACTTATACTGGTGGTGCCAGTAGAAGTCGCGCGTGAGAAGGACGTAAGTCTTCTCACGTCCGAGATGTCCCGCAGTCGGGGCATCATGATACTCGTACATGATCCTGAGTCGCAGGTCATGGTCATTTGGCACGACAACGCGATCTGCGTTGTCGTCGACTGCATTGTAAAGCAGTATTCCGTCGTGCACACGATAGCGGTGTGCACGCGCTCGAAGGTGCTTGGGCAACTTCTGACGGAACTTGTCAGAAGGAGCTGTGCCATAGGCCAGCAAGAGCTTCGCGTCCGCGTCGTGCGCGAACGCGGCCTTCACATCATCCAACAGAGATGATGTGGGTTTGCTCGATCGCATGGCGTCAATGGCATTGACGTCAACAGCTTCTGCATAGTCCGGCCGACGTGATAACGCGTCGGCCACCACGTTCAATCTTCCGGGTTTGTATTCGACCCGGAAGTTATACTCCGCAAAGAATGAGAGCCATCTCGCCATTCTTTGTGAAATGTGTGGCGACTTCACTGCGGTGCGCAGTGAAGCATGGTCGGTGTAGACCACAAATGGTCTACTCCCAAGCAAATACACTCGGAACTTTGCGAGTGCATACTTCATGGCAAGGAGTTCCTTGTCATGCACCGGATAGTTGCGCTCAGCTGGCTTCAGCTGACGCGATTGGTAGTAGACGACACGATCACGGCCCTCGTGATCGTGCTGCGTTAACGCGCATCCGATCGCGAAATCGGATGCGTCACACACTACGTGAAATGGGCGATCTTGGTCAGCCACTGCCAAGATCGGCGCCTCAGTCAAGCCCCGCTTGACTGCATCGAATGCCTTTTGGCAATCGGGTGTCCAATTCCACACAGCTTCTTTCTTAAGAAGCTGTGACAGCGGGCGGATCTTGCCCGCATAGTCCTCCACGTACTTGCACAAGTACGTGGCTAAGCCAAGGAACTGCCTCAGTTCCTTGACACTTGAAGGCGTTGGCCATTCATTGATCACTCTGACCTTTTCCGGGTCAGGGCGAACACCATTCTTCCCTACGAGACACCCGAGGACGGGTATCTCGCTCGCCCCGAAGATACACTTCTTCAGGTTCGCGTAGAGCTTATGCTTTCGCATAAGCTCAAGTAGCTTCCGGAGATGCACCCTGTGCATCTCTACGTCGGTCTTCTCGTCCACAGCCCGGCTGTGGATGAATACATCATCGAAGTAGCTCGGTGCGAAGTCGCGCACCGAGCGCAACAAGGGCGTCACGCACCTGTTGAAAGTCGCAGGGGCGTTCTTAAGCCCCTGTGGCATTACTAGCCATTCCCAGAGCATGCCGCTTGGCGTGCTCACTGCCGTGAGAGGGATATCGCTCTCACGCATTAGGATTTGATAAAATCCATCTCGCAAGTCGAGAGCACTGTAAACGGTGCTCCCGGCCATCGAATCGATGATAACATCTTTTCGCGGTATCGGCGTCTGCGCCGGTACCGTCGCATCGTTCAGCTTGTTGTAGGCATGAACGATGCGCCATCCGCCCTGTGGCTTCTTGACACAGAACGTCGGATCACTGTGCGGGGACTTTGATTCCCGCACTTGTCCTGCTTTACGACGACTTTCAAAGAAGTCGTCGATCGCTTTCACTTGCTCTCGCGGCAGTGGCCACTGCCGCGTGACACAGTACTTCGTGCCCGGCACGAGATCAATCTCGTGCTGAATGCCCTTATCCTGCGGAAGCTCCGCAGGAATTTCTTCCGGGAGTACGTCTTTGTACTCCCTCAACAGTTCGTAATAGGGACTCGACTTCAGCGAGTCCCAACCTTGTTCCTCGAAGCGCTCTCGCTTCGTCTTCGCACTGAGAGTGTCTTCACTCTCAGTGGTACTTCCCATGAAGAGCTGCCTCAGCTCTTCGCTCTCGCTCGCCGTTCTTTCGCTGTCCGAAAGAACGCAGACTTGCTCGATGCGTCCATCGTGCAAGTCGCGCGTGAAGCGCTTCCAGCTCATGGCTGGAAGCGAAGTCAACTCCGACGCCGTCGTCGGAGGACTAGCGAGTTCCATGTCACGATACTGGAATCCAGTATCGGTGCGCGTCAAGACGCTTAGCGTCTTGACATTCGGCGTCACCGCCGCAGTCTGCCCGGCAGACTGCTCTTGTTGCGTCTCGGTCCCGGACCGAGACTTGCGCAGCGTTTTCCGCTTGCGCCGTCTTCTTGTTGTGCGGAGCCGGGCTCCGCACAGTTGTTCTTCTTGTCCAGGCCCGGCCGTGGACAGTCGTTCGCCGGCGGACTCTGTCCGCGGGCGCGCGGTATCAAGCCCGGCTTGACCGCATTTTCCTTCGTGCAGCCCGGCTGCACGGTAATGTGTCCCTTCGCCGGCAGACCCTGTCTGCGGGCGCGCGATATCAAGCCCGGCTTGATCGCATGGCGCTTCGTCGTGCAGCCCGGCTGCACGACAGCATGCAAATTGCGTCAGTGCGGTACGTTTGCAACCGTCCGCACTGTTTGCAGCGTCAACTCCCGGAGTTGACACGCCTTCGTCACCTCGACGCCATTCATTGGCGGAGCCCCTCATGACCGAGGGTGCGTCGGCTCCCGGAGCCGACGCGTCGTTGTCGACCTGACCTCTTCGGGTCAGGGACTGTCCCTTACACGCTTGAACGTGGGTGTTGGTTTCCGGAACCAACACATCTTCTTCTTCCGACGTCGGCAGCATTGCCGACGCGGAGTTTCTGTGCGCGCCCTCGCGCACTTCTTGGCACTCCGGGACAGCGGCATAAAGCGCTGTCTCGACTGGTGAGCCGCGCGCACCTGCTGGTGCGTGCGCTGCGGTAACAGGGCCATCGCTCTCTGTTCCGCTGTCGCGTCCGAAGCGCACGAGCGTGCGCTTCTTCCAGTCTATCACCGGATCATGCCGTGCAAGCCACGGCATGCCCATTACTACGTCGAACTTATCGTCCAGGTCCAGGACGATAAAGTGTTCGACAAACACTCGTTGTTTGTACGAGAAGCGCACGTTCACGACGCGCTTCTCGGTCTTCACGATGGCACCTGTTGCCAGTCGTACCTCCAGAAGACTTCGAGGTGTATCTACCTCCTCGAAGTCAAGTCTCGACAGGCTTCGTAGTCGAACAAAGTTGTTCGACGCGCCTGAGTCTACCAAAGCTCGAAGAGAGTCACTCGCTCTCTTCGAGTAAACCTTCAAGATGACTAGGTTCGGCCTGTCATCTTGTTTCTTACAGTGAGAGCTGGTCTCACTGGGGGCTGCAGTCCTCAGTGTCGCGTGCCCGATGTCGGCACGCGCGACTGCATTACGAGTAGGGCGCCCCGCGCCTACTGGATGTTCGCGTTTTTTGTTGGTCCGCGGCGATGCCTAGCATCGCCACGACGGCCACCTCCAGGGGGCATGGGAGCTGTGCACTCCCGTGCAAAGTGACCGATCCTTCCGCACCGGAAGCATCGCACGTTACCTCCCTGCTGCTGGTAACCAGCAGTTGTTGCGCTCGAGAGGTCCATTGGCTCCGGACCTCCCGTCCTCGCTACCGGGCGCGGTTGCGGCCTCGGTACGTTTACATGGAGTTTAGCCTGCCGCAGGCTAAACTCTTCTTGCATGGCAAGAGTGATTGCAGCTTCGAGAGTACTCGGGTACTCTCGGAAGAGATAGGTCTTCACAGGCCCATCTCTAAGCCCTTTCATGAACGTGACGACCTTGGTCGCCTCGTCAATCGGAGTTAGTCACGATATTTGATACCAAATATCGTGCGCGCTGCGCGTAAGCATGGACGTCATGCTTACCCTGCTGAAGGTCGAGGAATTCCGCCCTCGACCGGAACTCGTTTTGCGGGGGCTCAAACGCTTGTTTGAGCTCCTCTTTGAACACTTCGTACGTGCTGAAGCACGTAGGATCGGAGAGTCGGCGTCCATACGCCCAACTCCTTGCGCGTCCGCCAAGGCAGGACATGGCGAACGCGACCTTCGACAGCGGGTCGACGATGCGTCGAGCCGCTATGGCTGTGTCGAGTTCGACAAGCCATCGGAGGAGAGGCTCGCCCTCTCTTCCCACGTAATTGCTTACGCTCAACTTTAATGGTTGAGCACGCGGTGTCGTCCCTGACGACGCCGTCACTGAGGAAGCAGCGTCACGCTGCTCCTTCATGATGAATCCCAGAGCAACACCATGTTGCTCCGTCGGCGATAGCGTACGCAGCATTGTAGCTATCGCCGCTTCTCCAATGACTGTTGACAGTCGTTGGAGGGCCTCCCACTCTGGGTCAGACAGGTGGGGCAGTCAGCGCGTGCAACATGCGTTGCAGGCGTGTTGGAGCTCTCCATGGGCACCTCCGTGCTCATGTGGTTCTCGGCTCCGCGTTCGTACACCGCGTACGAACGTCAAGCAGTCGGTCGTTGGACGGACTACTAAGTGCTACCAGGTGTAGTGGGTCTAACTTGACTCACTACTTTAGCTTACACGTTGCGCAACGTGTATGAGGAAGCGTAAGTACTTAGTAATTACTTAGGTTAATTATATTTGAATACACAAATATAAGTTAAGTAACAAAAGGATTCCAAGTGACTTAGATTAGGTAAAATGAGAACTGTATTGTTTGTAAATTGATCTTCCTCTAAAATCTGCTAAAAACTGTTTATCATCTATGAAGGGGTTGGCAGCGGCTGGCTGTCAGAGCCCCGCTAATATGCATGTCTCTGATTGGTAGAAAGATGCTGCTTTCTACCAATAGGATCTTTGGGTATGTGTGGACCACTCACTGTGGTGGTCCACTTCAATGTATCCATCGGTGTGTCTTACACCAATGTGAGGAAGTATCCAAAACGTTTAACAGATAACCTATCTGTTAAATTCACAAGTGGCTTGCAGCCACTTGTACGTGTAACCCCGTTACAATCACGGCCCTCGTGATCGTGCTGCATCAACGCGCATCCGATCGCGAAATCGGATGCGTCACACACTACGTGAAATGGGCGATCTTGGTCAGCCACTGCCAAGATCGGCGCCTCAGTCAAGCCCCGCTTGACTGCATCGAATGCCTTTTGGCAATCGGGTGTCCAATTCCACACAGCTTCTTTCTTAAGAAGCTGTGACAGCGGGCGGATCTTGCCCGCATAGTCCTCCACGTACTTGCACAAGTACGTGGCCAAGCCAAGGAACTGCCTCAGTTCCTTGACACTTGAAGGCGTTGGCCATTCATTGATCACTCTGACCTTTTCCGGGTCAGGGCGAACACCATTCTTCCCTACGAGACACCCGAGGACGGGTATCTCGCTCGCCCCGAAGATACACTTCTTCAGGTTCGCGTAGAGCTTATGCTTTCGCATAAGCTCAAGTAGCTTCCGGAGATGCACCCTGTGCATCTCTACGTCGGTCTTCTCGTCCACAGCCCGGCTGTGGATGAATACATCATCGAAGTAGCTCGGTGCGAAGTCGCGCACCGAGCGCAACAAGGGCGTCACGCACCTGTTGAAAGTCGCAGGGGCGTTCTTAAGCCCCTGTGGCATTACTAGCCATTCCCAGAGCATGCCGCTTGGCGTGCTCACTGCCGTGAGAGGGATATCGCTCTCACGCATTAGGATTTGATAAAATCCATCTCGCAAGTCGAGAGCACTGTAAACGGTGCTCCCGGCCATCGAATCGATGATAACATCTTTTCGCGGTATCGGCGTCTGTGCCGGTACCGTCGCATCGTTCAGCTTGTTATAGGCATGAACGATGCGCCATCCGCCCTGTGGCTTTTTGACACAGAACGTCGGATCACTGTGCGGGGAATTTGATTCCCGCACTTGTCCTGCTTTACGACGACTTTCAAAGAAGTCGTCGATCGCCTTGACTTGCTCTCGCGGCAGTGGCCACTGCCGCGTGACACAGTACTTCGTGCCCGGCACGAGATCAATCTCGTGCTGAATGCCCTTATCCTGCGGAAGCTCCGCAGGAATTTCTTCCGGGAGTACGTCTTTGTACTCCCTCAACAGTTCGTAATAGGGACTCGACTTCAGCGAGTCCCAACCTTGTTCCTCGAAGCGCTCTCGCTTCGTCTTCGCACTGAGAGTGTCTTCACTCTCAGTGGTACTTCCCATGAAGAGCTGCCTCAGCTCTTCGCTCTCGCTCGCCGTTCTTTCGCTGTCCGAAAGAACGCAGACTTGCTCGATGCGTCCATCGTGCAAGTCGCGCGTGAAGCGCTTCCAGCTCATGGCTGGAAGCGAAGTCAACTCCGACGCCGTCGTCGGAGGACTAGCGAGTTCCATGTCACGATACTGGAATCCAGTATCGGTGCGCGTCAAGACGCTTAGCGTCTTGACATTCGGCGTCACCGCCGCAGTCTGCCCGGCAGACTGCTCTTGTTGCGTCTCGGTCCCGGACCGAGACTTGCGCAGCGTTTTCCGCTTGCGCCGTCTTCTTGTTGTGCGGAGCCGGGCTCCGCACAGTTGTTCTTCTTGTCCAGGCCCGGCCGTGGACAGTCGTTCGCCGGCGGACTCTGTCCGCGGGCGCGCGGTATCAAGCCCGGCTTGACCGCATTTTCCTTCGTGCAGCCCGGCTGCACGGTAATGTGTCCCTTCGCCGGCAGACCCTGTCTGCGGGCGCGCGATATCAAGCCCGGCTTGATCGCATGGCGCTTCGTCGTGCAGCCTGGCTGCACGACAGCATGCAAATTGCGTCAGTGCGGTACGTTTGCAACCGTCCGCACTGTTTGCAGCGTCAACTCCCGGAGTTGACACGCCTTCGTCACCTCGACGCCATTCATTGGCGGAGCCCCTCATGACCGAGGGTGCGTCGGCTCCCGGAGCCGACGCGTCGTTGTCGACCTGACCTCTTCGGGTCAGGGACTGTCCCTTACACGCTTGAACGTGGGTGTTGGTTTCCGGAACCAACACATCTTCTTCTTCCGACGTCGGCAGCATTGCCGACGCGGGTTTCCCCTGTGCGCGCCCTCGCGCACTTCTTGGGCACTCCGGGACAGCGGCATAAAGCGCTGTCTCGACTGGTGAGCCGCGCGCACCTGCTGGTGCGTGCGCTGCGGTAACAGGGCCATCGCTCTCTGTTCCGCTGTCGCGTCCGAAGCGCACGAGCGTGCGCTTCTTCCAGTCTATCACCGGATCATGCCGTGCAAGCCACGGCATGCCCATTACTACGTCGAACTTATCGTCCAGGTCCAGGACGATAAAGTGTTCGACAAACACTCGTTGTTTGTACGAGAAGCGCACGTTCACGACGCGCTTCTCGGTCTTCACGATGGCACCTGTTGCCAGTCGTACCTCCAGAAGACTTCGAGGTGTATCTACCTCCTCGAAGTCAAGTCTCGACAGGCTTCGTAGTCGAACAAAGTTGTTCGACGCGCCTGAGTCTACCAAAGCTCGAAGAGAGTCACTCGCTCTCTTCGAGTAAACCTTCAAGATGACTAGGTTCGGCCTGTCATCTTGTTTCTTACAGTGAGAGCTGGTCTCACTGGGGGCTGCAGTCCTCAGTGTCGCGTGCCCGATGTCGGCACGCGCGACTGCATTACGAGTAGGGCGCCCCGCGCCTACTGGATGTTCGCGTTTTTTGTTGGTCCGCGGCGATGCCTAGCATCGCCACGACGGCCACCTCCAGGGGGCATGGGAGCTGTGCACTCCCGTGCAAAGTGACCGATCCTTCCGCACCGGAAGCATCGCACGTTACCTCCCTGCTGCTGGTAACCAGCAGTTGTTGCGCTCGAGAGGTCCATTGGCTCCGGACCTCCCGTCCTCGCTACCGGGCGCGGTTGCGGCCTCGGTACGTTTACATGGAGTTTAGCCTGCCGCAGGCTAAACTCTTCTTGCATTGCGAGAGTAATCGCAGCTTCGAGAGTACTCGGGTACTCTCGGAAGAGATAGGTCTTCACAGGCCCATCTCTCAGTCCCTTCATGAACGTGACGACTTTAGTCGCCTCGTCTATCGGGTTGGTCACGATGTTCGAGACCAAGTACCGTGCACGCTGCGCGTAAGCATGGACGTCATGCTTACCCTGCTGCAGGTCGAGGAATTCCGCCCTCGACCGGAACTCATTTTGCGGGGGCTCAAACGCTTGTTTGAGCTCCTCTTTGAATATCTCGTACGTGCTAAAGCACGTAGGATCTGAGAGTCGGCGTCCGTACGCCCAACTCCTTGCGCGTCCGCCAAGACATGACATGGCGAACGCAACCTTTGACAACGGGTCGACGATACGTCGAGCCGCAATGGCTGTGTCGACTTCGACAAGCCATCGGAGGAGAGGCTCGCCCTCTCTTCCTACATAATTGCTCACGCTCAATTTTAATGATTGAGCACGCGGTGTCGTCCCCGACGACGCCGTTGTTGAGGAAGCAGCGTCACGCTGCTCCTTCATGATGAATCCCAGAGCAACACCATGTTGCTCTGTCGGCGATAGCGTACGCAACATTGCGGCTATCGCCGCCTCCCCAATGACTGTTGACAGTCGTTGGAGGGCTTCCCACTCTGGATCCGACAGGTGGGGGCAGTCCGCGCGTGCAACATGAGTTGCAGGCGTATTGGAGCTCTCCATGGGCACCTCCGTGCTCATGTGGTTCTCGGCTCCGCGTTCGTACACCTCGTACGAACGTCAAGTAGTCGGTCGTTGGACGGACTACAAAGTGCTACCAGGTGTAGTGGGCCTACTTTGGCTCACTACTTTAGCTTACACGTTGCGCTACGTGTATGAGGAAGCGTAGGAGTTTATTAATAATTTGAATTAATTATACTTGAGTCCACAAGTATAATATAAATCAAATAAAACACCGAGTAGGTAGTTTAAGGTAAAATGAGAACTGTATTGTTTGTGAATTGATCTTCCTCTAAAATCTGCTAAAAACTGTTTATCATCTATGAAAGGGTTGACAGCCGCTGGCTGTCAGAGCCCCGCTAATATGCATGACTCTGATTGGTAGAAAGATGCTGCTTTCTACCAATAGGATCTTTGGGTATGTGTGGACCACTAATTGTGGTGGCCCACTTCAATGTATCCATTGGTGTGTCTTACACCAATGTGAGGAAGTATCTAAAACCTTTAACAGATATTTATCTGTTAAACCATAAGTGACAAATGTCATGCACAAGTGACAGTTGTCACTTGTGACCGTTATCGTGCACAAGTGACTGTTGTCACTTGTGTGTGTAACCCCGTTACAGAAGGAGTTGGATGTCGTTTACGTATCAAGTACTGAGAACTGCGCAGATGTGTTTACCAAGGCGCTGGGTCCGGCTGAGTTTGAGCGCCAGCGGAGCCGATTGAACATAGAAGACGTGACGGATGCTTGGGAGATGGTGGATGCTGTCGAGACGGCCGAACGCATCGA
The DNA here is from genome assembly GCF_018691715.1 of Phytophthora cinnamomi. Lineage (NCBI taxonomy): Eukaryota > Oomycota > Peronosporomycetes > Peronosporales > Peronosporaceae > Phytophthora > Phytophthora cinnamomi. The sequence continues at coordinate 121,838 of NW_027151035.1, forward strand.
GATGCAAGACGTTTAAGGCTTGAAGGTTCGATGCTACCAAGGTATGACAGATGGGACTGGTGGCACAATGCATGTTTTGCATGTGGAATGGATCGAACATGGGATGAAGTGGGAGTACGAGACATCGACGGCAGGAGTTCTACATGTTAGCAGTAGATTGGGCCGTTGATGCCAGTGTCATCCCAGTTAGATACCAATGAATGAAAAGGAGCACTAGTTGTGAGTGGTTGTGACTATGAGAGAGAAGGATGGATCCGAGAAAGTCTCTGAGGAGATCTCTGGGAGGGATCCTGGCCATCGTTGGTCCTCTCTTGCTCGATGAGCGAGCCGAAGTAGTCACTGAGTACCGAAAGGGGGTTTTCGCCTGCGGGCTTTCCCCGATGCAACACAACTTGACCTCACTTTTGAATTCCCAACCTGAAGCTCAAGTGGCCAACCACCTCCTACTCTAAGTTGCTGCGCCCAGACCCCAAGCTCGACTCTGGTGCCGACGAGACCCGAGTTCTCGTAGGTGCTTACTACGCGCTCTCCCTGCCGAACTGCGCGATGGACAAATTGTTCTCACCCTCCAACGAGCCCACCGCCGTCTTGCCGTCCTTGTGGAGACGAAGCTACACATTGTGGAGAGATGGGGACACATTGTGGAGAGATGGGGCAATGCAGACCACTCTACCTCCTCGTTTTCCGAATTTAGACATGCATCGCATTCACACCAAGGGCAATCAGGCGGAGGCGCTGTTTTCGAGCGCTCATGCTAAGATGTGAGCAGCGTTCAAGTGAATAAAGACAGCATATTTATAGGTTTGAAATATCGATCTATCTGATGATGCTAGTTTCACGACCTGAAAATAAAGACCGCAATTACTTGGCTCGACGATTTTCCCCATGTTGGGCCCTTTTTTCCCTCTTCTTAACTGGATCGCCTGTTAAGTGTTTGAATAAATAGGGTAAATTGCAGGTGATTTATTTGGCGTGTAAAACCAGTGCTTTAGGGGTATTTCGATTGACAGTATGACGTGCAAAGAGACATATTTGAACGAGATTTCTACCCAGGTCTAGTTCTATGGAAAAAAAGTTATTTTCCTGGTAGTGCTTTGGCTACGAAGTGGGGACAGCCCAAACGGGATTAATCCGGGGGACCGTCACATTGTTGGTTTTGGTGCTTGAGTGGAAGAGGGCAAATGCCGAAGTGAGATTTATCGTTAAGCCTAAATCTACGTTACTGTCCTCCTCTTCCTGTTGTTCCCCTTGTGCTCCTTGATGCCTCTCATCATGTTGTTTACCCTACCGAGGACTCAGTGCCAGTCTTCGGTCTATCCAACCACATCATTGCTAGGCACGTGCCGTGCCCACCGTCAACTCGTTCACCGCGGAGTCATCTCCGGACGAGTCTTCGCTGGGTCCGTCCCGTCTCCGGATGAGTCTTCGCTGGGTCCGTCCTATCTACACTGGCGGTACACAATACCATCAGTCCTGTCTACACTCGCGGCGCACAATACCAACACTCCCACTCGCCGCTAGTGTTGAGTAGCTTTGGCGATGACTCGACTCGCCTCGAGCAGGTACTGCAGGCGCTTGGTTCCCACAGCCTTCGTTAACATGTCGGCGAGCTGATCCTTCGTCGGCACGTAGTCGACCGCGATGACTCCCCGCGCCACGTTCTCACGGACGAAGTGGTGCTTGATGTCCACATGCTTGGTTCGAGCGTTGTAGCCTGCGTTACTTGCCAACGCGATGGCTCCTTGGTTATCCTCCCACACTCGCGTAGCTCCCACTTGCTTGTGGCCCAGGTCCTTCAGCATGGCTCGGGCCCACAGCACCTCCTGGGTGCACAGTCCGAGTGCCATGTACTCGGCCTCCGTCGAGCTTAGCGCCACCGTACGCTGGTACTTCGACTTGAAGACCACCGGCGCCCCGCTGATCATCACCATCGTTCCGGACACCGAGCGGCGGTCGTCCAGATTGTTGCCCCAGTCCGCGTCCGTGTACGCCTCGACCACGATCTTCTTCTCGTTGCCGTTGTAGACGATGCCGACGTCTCGGGTGCTCTTTAGGTACCGGAGCACTCGGACCGCAGCCTTCCAATGCTGTTGCCCAGGATTCTCCAAGAATCTTGACAACTGTGTGAGTATGTATGCCACATCCGGGCGAGTGCACGTTGTAATGTACAACAGACATCCAATGAGTGCTCGGTATGGCTTTACCTGCATTGTTTCACGTTCGGCGTGAGTCGTCGGTGACTGAGTCTTCGCCAGCTTCAGGCCCGACTCGCACGGGTTCACCACCACCTTGGCGTCCTGCTGGTTGAACCTCTTCACCACGTCGTCAATGTAACGCGTCTGCTTTATCATGAGCGTCTTGGCCATGTGGTCGTGGTCGATCTCCATACCAAGGATGAACTTGGCCTCGCCCAACTCCTTCATCTTGAACGAATTCTTGAGCGCCACCTTGACCTCCTGGATCTCAGCAGTCGTCTTGGCCGCAATGATCGTCCACGTACAGGCAGATGTACACGTACTTGTCATCATTACCCTTGACGTAGACGCACTGGTCGGCACCGCAACTCCGAAATCCGATGTTCACGAAGACTTGGTGGATAGTCTTGTGCCAAGCATACACTGCTTGCTTCAGACCGTAGATCGCCTTCTCGAGTCTGCACATCATGTTCCTCGCGTTCGCGACGCCATAGGGCACCTCCATGTACACTCGCTCCGTGAGTCCGCTGTTGAGGAACGCAGTGTCCGAGTCCAACTGCTCGGCCACGTACGCCTTCGCCACTACCACCGACAACACAACTCGGATTGAGTTCATGTTGGCCACTGGCGAGTATGTCTCGAAGCAGTCTACGCCAAAGTTCTGCTTGAACCCTTTCGCCACCAGGCGAGCCTTGTACCTGATTACTTGGCCGTGCTCGTTGCGCTTCTTCGCGAACACCGATCGACATCCGATCGGCCGAGCATTCGCAGACCTCTGCACCATCGTCCAGGACCCATTGTCGGCGTGTGCTTTTAGCTCCGCGTTCATCGCCTTGATCCACTCCGAAGACTCGTTGCTACGCATCGCCTGTTGATACGTGCTTGGCGCGTCGTCCGCCTCACCGACATCTGCAGCGTAAGCCAACACAGCTTCTGCAAGTAGGTTATCCTCGTCATACCTCGGTCGCTTAGGCGATGGAGGCCAGAAGTGATCGTCGTTGTCCGAGTCTTCGCTGCTGTGCATCCTCGAGTCTTCGGCGCCTGCTAATCCATCTCCAAGAATCGCAGATTCACGTACGCGCCGGATTCGTTCCGGTTCTGGGTGGAACACCATTTCCTCAGTCATCGCTGGGTTCCCCACCCTTTGGAAGTTCGTCAGATCCTGTACCGATGACTCGTTCAACTGCGTCTCTCGCATCTCCGAGTCTTCGGCGGTGTCTCCCACTGACTCCAATGGGTTATCAGTCGTAGGTTGCTGCGCAGGCTCCGGTAATGCAGCATCCTCTCCATCCTTCGTCACTTGGATGGTCACCGAGTCTTCGGTGGACGCCGTGTCGTAGATGCCATTTACTTCTCGTTCGTCGAGTTTCACCGATCTGGTCACCTTCACCTTGTTTGACTCCAAGTCGTACACTCGGTAACCCTTCGAGTCTTCGGCGTACCCCAGGAACATGCACTTGAAGCTCTTTGCTTCCAACTTCGTGCGTTTGGCCTTGTCAATGTGTGCATACCCGATCGATCCAAACACACGTAAGTGGTCCAACCGAGGTTTCGCCTTGAACGACAACTCGTACGGAGTCTTCGTTGGGTTCATACTGTTGGTCGACCGGTTGGTTAAGTACACTGCCGTGCTGACTGCCTCTGCCCACCACAACGTGGTCACACCCTTGTAATGCAGCATGCTCCGAGCCTTCTCCATGATCGTACGATTCATCCGTTCTGCCACTCCATTCTGCTGAGGGCTATACGGGACGGTCTTCTGGTGCATGATCCCGTTCTGCCGGCAGATCTCGTCCATCGACTTGTTGACGAACTCGCTGCCATTGTCCGAGCGCAGGCACTTCATGCGCTCTCCCCACTGATTCTGGTACAGCTTCATGAACAGCTTGAAGTTGATCGCGACCTCACTCTTCTTAGTCACGAAGTACACCACGACGTGCCGCGAGTAGTCGTCCACGAAGGCGAGCACGTACCTGGCCCCGCCCTTAGATTTCGTCTTCATGGGGCCCATCACGTCCGTATGAACGAGCTCTAGCGGACGTGTCGTTTTCGTTAACGATCGCGACGGGAAGTGCGCGACCGTCCGCTTGCCCTTCATGCATCCGCCGCATAGGTTCTTAACCGTTTTCTGAGTCATCGGCAGCCCAATCGTGGCTTGCCGAGTCTTCGCCAACGAGTCGTCATTGAGATGTCCCATGCGAGCGTGCCAAAGATCCCATCCGCTTTCGACCCCCGAGTACTCCGTGTAGTACGCCGTGTCCCGCTGGCATTCCAGCACGTACGCCTTGCCGATCTTCTTCCCTGAAGCGATCGCCGTCGACTTGTCCCAAATGACACACGACTTGCGCTGGAACTCCACGCTCATGCCGCGCTCAGCCACCTTTCCAACCGAGAGCAGTCGTCGGTCGAGGCCGGGTATGTGGAGTACCTCTACCATTCGGATCCGCTTGCCGTCGATGCCCGTCAAGCCTACTGACCCCGTCCCAGCCACGCGAATCTTCTTTCCATCCGCGATAGTCACAAACATGTCCGCCGACATGTCCGCGTACTCGAACAAGTCGTCGCGGTGTGGCGTCATGTGCGCCGTCGCACCGCTATCGATCAGCCACCCTGCTGACCGATCCTCACCAACAGCGAAGACTGAGTCTTCGCTGGTGACACCATTACCTTGCTCCGGGCAGTCCCGCTTCATGTGACCGAATTTGTCGCAATTGAAGCTCTTGCCCTTGAACCTGCCGAGCTTTCGTCCGCCATTGCTCTTCCGGTCGAACCCCTTACCGACCTTGTTGAACCTTTGGTTCTTACCCTTACCTCCGAACGAGGTAGCCTTCAGCGCACGCTCCGAAGACTCCTTCTTCTCTTGTCGCTCGTACTCCTTGAGCAACTTCTCCTTGACCTCGATGAGCGTCACGTCCTTGGAGTTCTCGACGATCGATGAGATCAACTCGTACTCAGCAGGCAGACTGCTCAGCAAAATCACGAGTTGTCGGCCATCGTCCAGCGGCTCGCCCAGCGTTTGCAGGCCCACGATGAGCTCGTCGAACTTGTCCAGATGCTTCGCCATCGTCGAGCCTTCCTCCATCTTGAACTCATGGAGGCGACGAGTCATCGCCACGCGGTTATGCATCGTTGTCCGGTTGTAGAACTCTCCCAGAGTATTCCACGCTTGAATGGCCGAGGTGGCCGACCGAATCCTCGTGTGGTGCTCCACCGCCACCCCTTGGGCGATGAGTCCGAGCGCCTTCATGTCGTTCAGCAACCAGGCCTCGGTGACCTCATTCGGGTCCTTCACCACTTGCACGTGCGCCAGCAGCCCCTTCTTCGCCAGCGTCATCCGCATAGCGAACTCCCAGTGGAAGTAGTTGTCGCTTCCCAGGATGACTTCAGCCTTCTTGCTGGACGTCGTCATGTCCGTCGTCGTGGGCTTGAGCTTGTGTGGATGTTAAAATGTTGGTTTTGGTGCTTGAGTGGAAGAGGGCAAATGCCGAAGTGAGATTTATCGTTAAGCCTAAATCTACGTTACTGTCCTCCTCTTCCTGTTGTTCCCCTTGTGCTCCTTGATGCCTCTCATCATGTTGTTTACCCTACCGAGGACTCAGTGCCAGTCTTCGGTCTATCCAACCACATCATTGCTAGGCACGTGCCGTGCCCACCGTCAACTCGTTCACCGCGGAGTCATCTCCGGACGAGTCTTCGCTGGGTCCGTCCCGTCTCCGGATGAGTCTTCGCTGGGTCCGTCCTATCTACACTGGCGGTACACAATACCATCAGTCCTGTCTACACTCGCGGCGCACAATACCAACACACATGTGGCACACACGAAATGTAAGTATACTGAAATCAAGTAAATCTTACAAATCGCATAGTTTCTTGAAATCTACGAAAAAGCAAATAATTTCTCGGTGAAGTCACCAGCTGTTTAGGCAGGATATCCGCTTACAAAGATTTGGGGAGACGCTTAGTACGATGGGCCTGGAATGGTTCAAATGTAGCCTAAGAGTTTCTTTTGGTTTGAACGTTTAACGGTACTGAGTTTGAATAGCCTCGATTTTTTTCGGTTTAACAGGCGATCCAGTTAAGAGGGGGACTTTTTGGGGGGAAACTAAAAGAAAAATTAAATGCGGAAATTGTCCTATTTCAATGAAATTTTAGTCGGAACATAACTAGAATTTCTAATGACGAATGAATCAAGCCCGGCTTTCGTAGCTGCACTGGTTGTGCCACGGCAAGGCATGCAAGCAGCATGCCGATACTAGCGCTGTTTGAAGCATTTGTAGGGATTTGGAGGTATGAGACATTTGATAGTGGTACAGACGGCTCGGCCACGTGCACGTCTCGATGCGTTGGAGGGGATTTCTCAGTGGCGCAGAATTCCAAATGGAGGGGGGACGAGAAGACTCTGGTGGCGGAATCTCATTACCTGAGCCACAGAGACCGAGTGCAAGGACCGAAGGCGGTGCTTACTGCGCGCTCTCCCTGCCGAACTGCGCGATGGACAAATTGTTCTCACCCTTCCAACGAGCCCACCGCCGTCTTGCCGTCCTTGTGGAGACGAAGCTACACATTGTGGAGAGATGGGGACACATTGTGGAGAGATGAGGCAATCTACCTCCTCGTTTTCCGAATTTAGACATGCATCGCATTCACACCAAGGGCAATCAGGCGGAGGCGCTGTTTTCGAGCGCTCATGCTAAGATGTGAGCTGCGTTCAAGTGGATAAAGACAGCATATTTATAGGTTTGAAATATCGATCTATCTGATGATGCTAGTTTCACGACCTGAAAATAAAGACCGCAATTACTTGGCTCGACGATTTTCCCCATGTTGGGCCCTTTTTTCCCTCTTCTTAACTGGATCGCCTTTAAAAAGCAAGCAAATTACGGTTTCTATCCCATCGCTAAAACCACTCTTATTGGGATGTATTTCCAGGCTTAGCAGACCACACTACAGCTCTATCTTCATCCACTACATGTTCTCGTGTAAACACCGCGTAGCCGCGAGTATTTGGCGCTTACGGGCCTTCCTGCCAGCTCTCAGTCCTGCTCCGTGGACTCGAGAGCCTGAAGGGAGAGCCGTGAACCGTGCCGTTGGTGCTGAGGGATAAGGCCACAATCTATCCCCAGCGACTACGTCTAACCTGCAGGAGGCGGTGGTGAATGGCCTTCTATTTGTGGTTTAATGGGTGTTTTATCCTATAGCCTGCAGGAGGCCTTATTCCTGGGTGGCAATATGTGTTTCAAACCGAATTTACAGTCATGTGCTGAACCAAGGTCTGGTCTTTTTCGGGTGGTTTAATCGAAAAGAATGCGAAGCGAACAAACTGCTAAGGACTTCTACAGACCACTATCAAAACAAAACCACAGTGGTGACCAGTGGGCCACTGTAGTGTCGTAAAAGGAGTCATCACTGTTGTGAATAGTACTGAACGTTCGTATTATGAGAAGAAGACGCCGTGCGCACATGTAGGCCGGCAAGCAGCTATTACATGCATACTGATTTAGTGCAAAGTTTTAAAGCATCGTCGAATGCAGAAAAACCGTTCGCGTACGAGTATAAGACACATATTTCGCGGTATACGTGTGCTGAACGATTGCCATCAGCCGATCTGCGTGTTCCGTACTGGTACCCATCGCTTCAACTTGCGACTTGGCGAAAAGATATACATGTACCTAAAAGGCAGCGTAGCAATCCGCCACGAGGCCCGTTTGTTCCAATGATCATTTCGCGGCTGTAGTCGACCGTGACTCCTACTAGTCGAATGCTTCACGTCACCTGCGCTGTATACGGCGATGGGGCATGCCGAGGAGCTTGACCGATATGTTACAGTATCCGTCTACAGTAACGCACTTGGTACCATGAACATTTGGTCGGCTTTTCTTGGTGGTCGACTCGTCTTAGTATGGGCATAGTTATACGTATATTACGGCAAGTGTTTCGTTCCCCTCATGCGTTCCTTCGCTTTCGACGCAAAGAGCCTCGTTGCGAGGGGCTCATTCTCAACAAGCAATGCATCTCGTACGTCTTGCAGCTCGCCTTATTTACGATGACAGTTCCTGTCGTTACGTCGACCATACGCGTGACGTGGGGTTCCGAGGAACCGGGTGAAAAGTCTGCCGCGCTTGGTTATAGGAAAGTATGCACCCCGTCGAAGTGGGCAGGCAAGCACCCACTGCCACTGGATCGGAACGAGCTCTCTGGAAGCACATGTCGGAAGCGCGTCCAGTTTGTGCGCAGGCAGTTAATCTTGCCATATGCTGGCTTGCCAAAGGCAGGGCCAACGGGAAAACACCAGCAGGTTGCGTAATGAGACGGATCCACCTGGAGTATCAATTTAACGAATCCATGATGTATTAGAGCCCGTTTGTACCGAAGCTATCACTTTCACAACAATATGATACGCACTTGCCGTATCGGTATTTAATATTACAGGTTCCAGACTAACGACAAAAAAATGACTTCAAAAACAAGATTATAGTTTGTCCTTACAGTACCAGGAAAAGCGCATTGCCACAACTCCGCCAACAGCAAGTTGTTCCCAATCCCGAATGGGCTCTTCGTTTGCGTCGCGCCGCTCTCGATCGCAACCACGACCGACAGAACCTTGATGGAGACTCGCTCAAACTCTTCATTCCTCAACTTGTTCTCAACGCAGCACCTCGCCTCGCCTCACTTCCTCCGACTCCGATCCAGCTGCGTTCCGACAAAATGAAGTTCATCGCCTCCATCTCCGCTATCGTCGCTGCCTGCGCGCTGACCGTGTCCGCCGACGTGTCGACGGGTCCCGTTTGGGGCTACCGCGCCAACGATGCCAGCATGGTGCACACGTCCAAGTGGGCCGAGCACTGGAAGGCGTGCGGCGGCGTGCGCCAGTCGCCCATCGACATCAAGACGGTCGCCAAGTCGGCCAAGTGCAAAAAGAGCCCGCTCACGTTTAGTGGTCAATGCTCGCAGTACAACCTGACGGAGCCCCATGAACCGCTTGAGGTGGACGTCATCGGAGGTGAGTGATACGAAGAGTATTGACTTCATTGTTGTGGTCGCGCTAAATTCTGACGGTTGTGTTGATTCATTGACTAGGCAACTGTGTCGCCTCGGTGAACAAGGCGAGCTACAAGATGGCGCAGTTCCACCTGCACGCCCCGTCGGAGCACACCGTCGACGGCAAGGCTCACGACGGCGAGATCCACTTCGTGCACAAGAGTAGCGACGGCTCGGCCCTGTTGGTTGTTGGCATCTTTTTGGACATCTCTCCCAAGTCGGACGAGTGGCTGCGCCCTGTCCTCGATATTCTGGAGAACGTCAACTCCACTGATCACTCGGAGAGCGAGGCTATCACCGTACAGCTGTAAGTTTATAGGTGGTGATACTGGGGCTTCAAGTCGGTCAAACACTGACTAACTATGCTGTTAACTGCGCAGGAAATCGTACTCGAACCTTATCAAGAAGGCCAGCAGGACCGGCGGTATCTACAACTACCCCGGTAGCCTCACGACCCCGGGCTGCGATGAGACTGCGGACTGGTGGGTGGTGCAGACGCCGATCCAGATCTCGTCCACCGACTTCGGTCGTCTTCACCAGGACTTGGTAGAGTACCACATCACGGACAACGGCAACAACGCTCGCCCTGTGCAGCCTCTGAACGGCCGTACCGTGACGCGCTATAACTAGAGACTTTGGTGTCTCATCAAGTCTATCGCGGGGACGAATTTTACCTGTGAAGAACATCGCTACACGTGATACAGTACATTTCAGAATGAGAGAACACTTTCCATATGCAGCGTGTGGCTGGCTATCATTGTGAATCAGCAAGACCTGAACACACGTTGTTTTACAGCATCGTCGAATGCAGAAAAACCGTTCGCGTACGAGTATAAGACACATATTTCGCGGTATACGTGTGCTGAACGATTGCCATCAGCCGATCTGCGTGTTCCGTACTGGTACCCATCGCTTCAACTTGCGACTTGGCGAAAAGATATACATGTACCTAAAAGGCAGCGTAGCAATCCGCCACGAGGCCCGTTTGTTCCAATGATCATTTCGCGGCTGTAGTCGACCGTGACTCCTACTAGTCGAATGCTTCACGTCACCTGCGCTGTATACGGCGATGGGGCATGCCGAGGAGCTTGACCGATATGTTACAGTATCCGTCTACAGTAACGCACTTGGTACCATGAACATTTGGTCGGCTTTTCTTGGTGGTCGACTCGTCTTAGTATGGGCATAGTTATACGTATATTACGGCAAGTGTTTCGTTCCCCTCATGCGTTCCTTCGCTTTCGACGCAAAGAGCCTCGTTGCGAGGGGCTCATTCTCAACAAGCAATGCATCTCGTACGTCTTGCAGCTCGCCTTATTTACGATGACAGTTCCTGTCGTTACGTCGACCATACGCGTGACGTGGGGTTCCGAGGAACCGGGTGAAAAGTCTGCCGCGCTTGGTTATAGGAAAGTATGCACCCCGTCGAAGTGGGCAGGCAAGCAGCCACTGCCACTGGATCGGAACGAGCTCTCTGGAAGCACATGTCGGAAGCGCGTCCAGTTTGTGCGCAGGCAGTTAATCTCGCCATATGCTGGCTTGCCAAAGGCAGGGCCAACGGGAAAACACCAGCAGGTTGCGTAATGAGACGGATCCACCTGGAGTATCAATTTAACGAATCCATGATGTATTAGAGCCCGTTTGTACCGAAGCTATCACTTTCACAACAATATGATACGCACTTGCCGTATCGGTATTTAATATTACAGGTTCCAGACTAACGACAAAAAAATGACTTCAAAAAACGAAATTACTAATTTGTTCTTGCAGTACCAAGAAAAGCGCATTGCGACAACTCCGCCAACAGCAAGGTGTTCCCAATCCCGAATGGGCTCTTCGTTTGCGCCGCGCCCCACTCAACCGTAACCTAGCTCTTCATTCCTCAACTTGTTCTCAACCCAGCATCTCACATCGCCTCACTTCCTCCGACTCCGATCCAGCTGCGTTCCGACAAAATGAAGTTCATCGCCTCCATCTCCGCTATCGTCGCTGCCTGCGCGCTGACCGTGTCCGCCGACGTGTCGACGGGTCCCGTTTGGGGCTACCGCGCCAACGATGCCAGCATGGTGCACACGTCCAAGTGGGCCGAGCACTGGAAGGCGTGCGGCGGCGTGCGCCAGTCGCCCATCGACATCAAGACGGTCGCCAAGTCGGCCAAGTGCAAAAAGAGCCCGCTCACGTTTAGTGGTCAATGCTCGCAGTACAACCTGACGGAGCCCCATGAACCGCTTGAGGTGGACGTCATCGGAGGTGAGTGATACGAAGAGTATTGACTTCATTGTTGTGGTCGTGCTAAATTCTGACGGTTTTGTTGATTCATTGACTAGGCAACTGTGTCGCCTCGGTGAACAAGGCGAGCTACAAGATGGCGCAGTTCCACCTGCACGCCCCGTCGGAGCACACCGTCGACGGCAAGGCTCACGACGGCGAGATCCACTTCGTGCACAAGAGTAGCGACGGCTCGGCCCTGTTGGTTGTTGGCATCTTTTTGGACATCTCTCCCAAGTCGGACGAGTGGCTGCGCCCTGTCCTCGATATTCTGGAGAACGTCAACTCCACTGATCACTCGGAGAGCGAGGCTATCACCGTACAGCTGTAAGTTTATAGGGGGTGATACTGGGGCTTCAAGTCGGTCAAACACTGACTAACTATGCTGTTAACTGCGCAGGAAATCGTACTCGAACCTTATCAAGAAGGCCAGCAAGACCGGCGGTATCTACAACTACCCCGGTAGCCTCACGACCCCGGGCTGCGATGAGACTGCGGACTGGTGGGTGGTGCAGACGCCGATCCAGATCTCGTCCACCGACTTCGGTCGTCTTCACCAGGACTTGGTAGAGTACCACATCACGGACAACGGCAACAACGCTCGCCCTGTGCAGCCTCTGAACGGCCGTACCGTGACGCGCTATAACTAGAGACTTTGGTGTCTCATCAAGTCTATCGCGGGGACGAATTTTACCTGTGAAGAACATCGCTACACGTGATACAGTACATTTCAGAATGAGAGAACACTTTCCATATGCAGCGTGTGGCTGACTGTCTCTGAGAATTAGCAAGACCTGAACACACACATCTTAGCGCTTAATGTTTGCTCAGCAACAGCATCACAAATTGAGACTCTCGACGTCGTGTCTTACAGATGATACAAACAGAATGGATGGAGTGCTGGCAATAAAGACTGATAACATATCGGCCAAGCTCCTGAGCCCGCCCCATCACTCCATGCAGCGCAGGTGACGTGAAGCATTCGACCAGTAGGAGTCATGGTCGACTACAGCCGTGAAGTGATCATTGGAACAAACTGGGCTCGTGGCGGATTGCTACGCTGCCTTTTAGGTACATGTATCACATCTTGTCGCCAAGTCGCAAGTTGAAGCGATGAGTACCAGTACATGTAATAGATCGGCAGATCGACTGCTGAAGCTCGCTGAAATGTTCCCGAGGTGCACGTGAGACCGGCGCGTATAATGGACCTGGGGGCGATCGGACACCGGTCTTCTGTGGTTGGCAACGTATGACTGCACTACGGTACTGTCAAAGCTAAACAACAATTCCTTACTAGGTACAGCTAGTAGTTGCCAGTCGATCGATCGCTGCGTATTCTAGCCACAAAGCAAAAGCTCTGTGCAACAGCGAAGAAATTATTGTTGCGCCTTATTCCGATGCTGACAGCTTTCCAGTGTGGATATCACTTGACATGCAGAGTTAGGTGGTTGCTAGTGCATGAACTACCACCGAAATGAGCATTCAACCGTTTGGCATTACCCTCAATCTCGGAAGCTGTTCATTGCGTGTTGAAAAACCAATGCAGTGATGACGCTGTAACGGAAAATTATTTTGATGGTGCCAGCCCCTCAACTGGGACTCTGTAGACTAGACTCGATAGTCTCGTACGAAGGAGTAGTGCCCTGAGAGCACCAGTCTACAAAACTCAAACACGATACGGCGAGTTTCGTACGCCCTACACTGGACCATTGGACAGACGCACGCACACACCTCCAGCCAAAATGCGTACTCGTTTCATGGAGTTGTAGCAAATCCACTGCACCAGTTAGCGCAATACACTGTACGTGTATTTACACTATACGTATTAATAATATATGTACTGTATAATACATGTAGAGTACACTCGTGTCTACTTCCCGATTGCGTGAATTGTTGCATCGGAAATAAAAACATTACAATCAAGCGACTAAAACGGATACCGTATGATCCAAATCGTCTACCAGTACAGTGTAGCTGCAAGATATGAACATTTATACACGTAAGGGAGGCACTACTTGGTACCATAACAACACAAACCACACATCACTTCACTCAATGTCAACACCGACACCAAACGTATTCGGTTTTATTTAAATTCTCAATGCAGTGTATCACGCATGGTGATGTCGAAACAGCAAGATGGTCTTCAAAAGTCAAACGAGTCTCCATAGATTCGACAAGACATCACAGCTCGTACCCTAGTTGTAGCGCGTCACCGTACGGCCGTTCAGAGGTTGCACAGGGCGAGCGTTGTTGCCGTTGTCCGTGATGTGGTACTCTACCAAGTCCTGGTGAAGACGACCGAAGTCGGTGGACGAGATCTGGATCGGCGTCTGCACCACCCACCAGTCCGCAGTCTCATCGCAGCCCGGGGTCGTGAGGCTACCGGGGTAGTTGTAGATGCCGCCGGTCCTGCTGGCCTTCTTGATAAGGTTCGAGTACGATTTCCTGTACCATAAGTATCACGCAGGAATTAGCCATTCTTCACAAATCAACGCCATATCTTAACAACCCATCAACTTACAGCTCCACCGTGATGGCCTCATTCTCCGAGTGAGCAGTCGAGTTGACTGTCTCAAGGGCGTCGAGAACCGGTGCCAGCCACTCGTCCGACTTGGGAGAGATGTCCAAAAAGATGCCAACAACCAACAGGGCCGAGCCGTCGCTACTCTTGTGCACGAAGTGAATCTCGCCGTCGTGAGCCTTGCCATCGACGGTGTGCTCCGACGGAGTGTGCAGGTGGAACTGCGCCATCTTGTAGCTCGCCTTGTTCACCGAAGCAACGCAGTTGCCTAGTCAATGAATCAACAAAACCGCCAAAATTTAGCGCGACCACAACAATGAAGTCAATACTCTTCGTATCACTCACCTCCGATGTTGTCCACCTCAAGCGGCTCGTGGGGCTCCGTCAGGTTGTACTGCGAGCAGCGGCCGCTGAAGCTGAGCGGGCTCTTTTTGCCTTTGCCCGACTTGGCGACCGTCTTGATGTCGATGGGCGACTGGCGCACGCCGCCGCACGCCTTCCAGTGCTCGGCCCACTTGGACGTGTGCACCATGCTGGCGTCGTTGGCGCGGTAGCCCCAAACGGGACCCGTTGACACGTCGGCAGACACGGTCAGCGCGCAAGCAGCGACGATAGCGGAGATGGAGGCGATGAACTTCATTTTGTCGGAACGCAGTCGGATCGGAGTCGGAGAAAGCGAGGCGATCGAGAGCAAGTTGATGAATGAGGGTTCGGATGGTTCAGCTCAAGTTGATCGCTATCAATGAGCGAACAATCAATGAACTCGTTCTGGATCGGGAGCAATGTGCAGAATTGCTGGGGCGGAACTTGCGGTGATGACCTATCGCAAGGACGATCCCGGAGAAGCCATATGCAGATCGGCAGCCACCATCGGTCGAGTCAAACAGTGTATAATACGTACTGGTTCCACTTTGTTTTAGCAATGCTGCAGTGTATTAATACATACTAGTAGTGTACAGTACCATGCATTTTATTGTATATGGCGCATGCTTGTGGCGGTTAGGCATGAGCATTCATTTTGATCATCCGGCCCCGCCTTTGCAAGTATTTACCATGTGGTAACACGTCGCACGATTAAATAATGTATTATTAGTCAGAGCGTCGAGTCGAGTCGAATCTCCCACACTGGATTCTGTTCCAGCAAGTTCTTCCTAAGCGTCTGTATGTATGTATTAATACATGTGGTCGTTCCCTATTACGTTCTTCCTAAGCGTCTGTATGCACATGTGGGTTTTCACTATACATGTAATAGTTTTGCAATGCATCGAAGGCAGCAGCGCGTACACAGTGAAAGTGCATTGGGCGAGCTTCACCCGGGTCTCCAGAAGACCGCCTTGACACTCGAGGACGCTACTTGTATACCCATACAAGTGTGCAGGTCCGCAGGAGAACTGCAGTAGATCGCAAAATGGAGATCTGCAGCAGATTGCAAAATGGAGAGCTGCAACAGACCGCACGTAGAACGCTAATGTACATGCATGAACACGGCTTCGTTGGTGTTCATTTTGATTCGTCGGGACACCGCTCATACTCCCATGCGCTGACGCTGCACATACTAACTTTAGTCGATCAGCAAAAAAACGGCCGGCAATGAAGTATCGCACGTGTACAGTAGTATTATTAAAAATACATAGTAAGTTAATTGTGCGGCGATAGCACAGTTAACGAAGGTTATATGTCCGGCAAGCCCCATCGCCTCATGCAGCGGAGGTGGCGTGGCTTTCGACTACTGCTGCAAAGCTATCAGTGTCACAGGTAGGAACAAATTCTCCGGATTTTATCGGGAGGTGCAAATCACTATATAAACACATATGCCTGAACCACTTATAAGACGACAAAAAAATAATGTATCGGTACGAACCTGTTAGGTTATATAACGGTGTGGATAGTGTATTATCCAGTTGTGTGTTGCTTTTAGGGGCGACATTCGCGTAACAAGAACAACCTTCCGCTAGTTCCATTTTCTTATCACAGCAGCACTACTCTCAATTGAAGCCCTCAACATCAACCTGCAAGCGACAAATGTCAAAGGATTCACGGTTGATCGAATGACTATCGGTCCTTTGCGCCATCCAACGCGTCCTAACCCACAAAAGATGTCGCGGTGACCCGAGTTAAGACGATGAAAGAACTCTATATAATGGAACGACTCACACTGGATTTCCTACAGTACTTCACGCGGCACTGGCAGAAACAGAGAGGCTGTGTAGCAGAACTTACTTCATCAAAAAATCCAGAGCTTCTCCGTGCTTTAGCACGGCTTAGTACAATCTACATGTACATCTTGAAGTAGGGTACTGCCTTGTGCACGGTAAAGTACTGAATACAGTACACGCAAAATACTGTGTAGTTCTATTGTACCAGTCCAGTTGCATACTCGTACGATGTTGTCGTTAAGTCGCAAGTTGAAGCAAACAGCACTTACGGTGCACATCCCGCACTTGCCGTGCTTGCGTGAAGGGCCAACAAAGCGGCAACCGTTGATGTCTGTTGTGTTAAGTTCAGGGAAGTCTATAGTACACGCACAAGACAAGATTAAGTAAGTATGGCGTTGTCTTGCCAGCAGCGTAGCACATGTGAATCGTTACACGCAGAGGTCTGCCAATACAGTATGATATTGAATTGGATCCACCAGCTGCCACTAATAAAAACTGCAATTTTAAGCTAAACAATAATAAAAATTGCCGCAATTTATATTGTATTGGTACAGAAATGGTACAACTTATATCACTTTACAGAGGGATATAGCAGTTGAGATCGCAATTTTCAAGAGAGTAGGCTCAATCTAATGGTGCTAGCTGGGAGTTGAACGGCGCCATCAACAGGTTCAGGGAACCCCAGGCGCAAAACTGTCCTGATCCCGTCACTATTAAGATTAAACTCGGTTGATCGGCGATAGAGGTGTTGGTAGTGGTGTCAAATGAGCAGCTCAAACGGGGAATGTATGGGCTGATCGCACGCACACGTGGAAATAAATATCGTTCTGGAGGCGCATGGCTGTGTAGATGCGCCATAGAAGGATCTCACGAAGATGGCGCCATTCGTCATGGACATTGCGGTCGTACGGGAAGATCAGCAGCTTCCACCCCAGGGAGCATCGAAAATCTGGAGCCCGTTCTGTCACAACACCTGGACGGGGTCACACTCGAAGAAGCAATACGTAGCAACCTCTATAGCCCGGCAGCCAGGGCGCACACAGTGTTGCGCCAGCGGTGATACTGCACCTGGCCTATAGACTGGAGGTTTATTGGCTAGACTTTCGGTAGGGGCACTTTTTACAAATTTATTGCCAATAATTGGGTCAATTTTATATTGTACTGATGTCAATGTTGTCCAGTAGTAAAAATTTATATTGAAAAAAACTGATTATTTATTGTATTGCACTATTTTTTTCCGACCTCTGGTTACACGTATTAATAGTGCTCGATCGATATAGCAGGCTAGCTGTAAACCGCAAGGATTTCTCGTGTTGCGCTGTCGCCCTGAAACACGCAACAATGTCGTCAAGACCTTCGCCGATACAGAGGCAACTAGTGATCGATAACTAGTGCAACCTTCGGGAATGGTTGGTACCGTTACTGGTAATTCAACGCTGTTGAATCAACAGAGCGTATCATAATATGATACGCAATTGCTAGCTGGTTTGTAAGATCGCTTCCACTATATTATAGTGGAAGCGATCTTACAAACCAGCTAGCAATTGCTCACCTCGCGGAATAGCTCGGAAAGGAGTACAAGTGCATTACAGCACCTCCAGCGCCATCCGTAGTACGGATTCCGTAGCTCACGTGCAGGACACGTCCGCCATCCTCTTCTCGTCCTGGCGAGGCCTCGGTATGGGCAACGTCAACTTCAGTCCAGGACCAACATACGCCAGACTGTCCACCCTGACTCCCTGCTCGTCGAAAGGCTACTGTACAGTGCACATCGTGGCGATGAGTGACCCATCTCGAAGGTTGTATCGTACCTCACAAATGAAATGGTTTGACGAAATCTCGAATTTAATTTTTCTTAACGTTAAGAGGCGCTCTCAGCTTGCAAATACGTTTTCTTCCTGTTAAGATTCAGCTACGTAATTTCAAATGTAAATTTGCAGATGCCCTCCTTACTCGAGAGATTCAGCCGTTTTATTCTGGAGAAGAGTGCTGTATTCTACGCTTTCTTGTAGTTGGTTCATATGTTCTTGGGAGAGTTCATTGTTTGGCTGACTAGGATTTTATCCGAGTTTGTTGAACATGTAGTCGATCTTTCTGTCCGAGCTCTGGGTCTCGTTCATGGCAGAAACGGCTTCTTCAACTCAGTGAATCACCTGCATGCGATCAACTTGATACTTTCCACCAGGTGGAATTCTCTGAGAGACCTTCCACTGCAAAAATTGCTTATTATCTGCAGCTTTCAAAGGGTGATTGGCGTCTAGACTTTCTCTGCTTTGAGATCGATGGTATCTCGCGATTTCCGCGATAGTTCTGGAAATGCTTGGCGTCGAATCTGATCATTCAAAGTGTTCTTCTTAGCGCGTGCTTCTTGCGCCTTGCGTTCGAGCCATCTTGCAGCAGGATCTTCTACATCGTGGCGAAATGAGGAAGTTACCTTGTAGCTGCGTACAAAACCTATTGCAGACTTGGTTTCGAACCTCTTTCTTGGTGTTAAAAATTAAGAAATAGCATTTTTTCAGAACGAATTGGGCCGATTTGGCGAAATGGCTATTTATTAATAGTTGTTAAGCATTTCATTTGTGAGGTACGGTATCGAGATTGCATTTGCTTCGGCGAAGACTGTGACGTCAATGCCGCTGTTAACGCAGCACCAAGCTCGGGCGGAAGTGCTAATGCACTCACACGCAAGCTTACCGCAACATGTATTAATACCTCGAGGCAGCGTCTCGCCACCGTCCAAGTCGGTCTCATTTAACACGATTTCAATACGTTGTCGCAGGTAGTAATCCCGCTTTATACTAAAATCAAGAAGTACAGAGTCAGCAAAAGCGTTCGGATCACCGATTATCGATTTTCAGTAGACACCAGTCCTACCGCAGTAAAGCTCACGCAGCATCCAAATGGCTCCCGCCGCAGCGACGCCGCAGCCTCTGACGCGGCACTGCAGTCGGCGTTGCTAGCTCGTCATTTCCTCGCTGTCTCCCGCTCAGCTAACAGTCCATGGTTTCGACGGAGTCGCCGGCGTCGTCTGCGCCAACAGCCTCCACGCTGCGGTGGCGAGCAGTTCAGGGCAAAGACGCTCCTGATCCCTTGGCGTTCGGCACCGCGGGCGAAGAGGAGGAGACCCGCAAGAAACTGGATCGCACCCACGCGACAGACGACGAGAGCTGCAGGTTGTTGCTGCCGGAAGCTCCGCAGCTCACTCTGGAGTGGAGGGACTTGGCCCTACGCGTCCCTATTGCGAATGAGCCGGGCGCGACGGACAAGGTCATTCTGCGCGGCGCCAACGGCGTTGCAAGACCCGGGGAATTGCTGGCCATCATGGGCCCGTCGGGCGCTGGCAAGAGCTCGCTGCTCGACTGTTTGTCCGGAAGGAATGTTAATGCTGAAGGCTGTACCATGGTCAATGGAGTGGCGGGGTGGACGCCCAAGCTCCGCAAACTGGTGGCGTACGCCATGCAGGACGAGCTGTTCCATGCCACGTTGACGGTGCGCGAGCACTTGGTGTTCCAGGCGAGGTTGAGGCTCGGCGGACAGGTCAGTAAGAAGGGTTGTCTCCATCGAGCTAACGCAGTCATTGAGGAGCTGGGGCTAACGGGGTGCAGGGACACGCTGATCGGAGGATGGATGCTGCGCGGCATCTCCGGTGGCGAGAGGAAGCGACTGGCGTTTGCGTCGGAGATCCTGACGAACCCGGCCGTGCTGTTCGTGGATGAACCCACGTCGGGGCTCGATAGCTGCATGGCGCGTGCAGTGGTGGAGCAGTTGAAGCAGCTCGCGGCGAAGCGCACGGTCGTGACTGCAATTCACCAACCGTCCTCCGAGGTGTTTGCTCTATTCGATCGACTGTACCTGCTTGCGGAGGGCGCGACTGTGTTTGAAGGCCCTGCGTGTGAAGCGATCTCGCATTTCGCTTCATTGGGACTGCCATGTCCGCAGTTCATGAATCCTGCGGACCATTTCATGGAGCAGCTTGTGGTGCTGGAGCGAGCAACCGACCACGAAGGCTTGGCACGCGTCCAACGTCTGAAGGATGTGTGGGCGGAGCAACAGCAAAAGCGTCAAACTCAGATGTTGAGCAGCGACAGCGTTGCCAAAGCGGACACATCCAAGTGGGCGATAAAACAGGCCTCTCCAGCATCAGATAAAGTCGATGTCGTGGTCTACGAGGTGGAAGGACGTGACGAGAACGGCCCCGAGTACGACTACGAGAACGCTCGACTGCCGCTTTGGGGCCAAATCGAAGTTCTAGCGCATCGAAATGCACTGCGACTGGCGCGAGACCCCATGGCCTTCCGTCTGCAGGTGCTGCAGACGCTAATCTTCGCGTTCCTGCTGGGACTCATCTACTTCCAGCTCCAGGTCGACCAGAAGGGCATCCGCAACTTCTCGGGCGCCTTCTTCTACATCGTGACGGACCAAGTGTACTCGGCCTCGATGCCTGCCATCATATCCGTGCCGGTTGAGCTCCCCATCGTCTATCGCGAGCTGGACGTGGGTTTGTACCGCATCGGCGCGTGGTTTCTCGCCAAGAATCTCTGCGAGCTGCCTTCTCAATTGGCGTTACCGACGCTCAACCTCGTTCCGATATACGTGCTAATCTTCGGGTTCTTCGGCAGTCCTGGCTTCTGGGTGTTCATGCAGATGCTGGTCCTGCTCGTAGCAATGAACAGCTCGTGCGTAGCGTTCGGCTACGCCGTCTCCTGCATCTGCCGCCGCGTGGACATCGCCCCGATTGTGGGCAACATCGTCATCATGCCGCTGCTGCTGCTCGGAGGCATGTTCGTCGACCCCGAGCGAGTGCCCGTCATGTTCCGCTGGATGGAGCTCGTGACTCCGTTCAAGTACGGCTACTTCGGCTTCATGCGCGCGTTCTGGCGCAACGTCACCAACATCCCGTGCGACCTCGGAGGTGCAACAGCAGCCGACTGCACCCCCATGACAGGACACGACGTACTGGAGGGCTACAACATCCCCGACCAATCCGTCTGGGGCGACGTCTGCAGCCTCATTGCCCTGAGTCTCTTCTTCCGAGCACTGGGCTTCGTCGCCCTGCACTTCAGCGTCCGTCACAAGTAGAACTACCCCAATAACTTACCATTCAAGTAAAAAATCTGCATGAATTGTTACTCCGCTGCCCTGCAGCATCCGTACAGGGGAGGGGGGCTTACATCTCCAGCTATTGCCGTGCAGTCGCAGCCGTTCAGGTGAGCGAGGGCGCGCCGGCCTCCACCTCCACGACGGCCTCGATCTCCACCGCCACGTTGAGCGGCAGGGCGTTGGTGCCCACGGCCGAGCGCGCGTGCTTGCCCTTGTCGCCGAAGATGGCGGCCACAGCGTCCGACGCGCCGTTGATCACGCCCGGCTGGGCCGTGAACGAGTCCACGCAGTTGACGAAGCCCGTGAGCTTCACCACGCGCTTGATGTGGTCCAGCTCGCCCAGTTCCTCTGCGCAACAGCAGTCAGCCCGTCACTCTCCGACAACCACCACCAATGCTCTACCACCCACGTACTCTTGAGCGTGGCCAGCAGAGCCAACGCAACGCGCTGCGCTGCCGCGTATCCCTCCTCCGTGGTCAGGTCCTTGCCCAGTTTGCCAGTGATGAGCTCGCCCGCCGCCGTCACGGGCAGGTGACCAGCTATTGACACAAGTCGAGGAATGACACATCGTCAGAACGGAGACTTTGGCGGTAGAGTGGGGTATCCGTAGACTCTACCGGTGTAGATGTAGTCGCCCGTGCGCACGACGTTGACGTAGTTGCCCTTGGGAGCGCCCGCGGCGGGCAGCTCGTAGCCGAGCTCGGCCAAACGGTCCTCGATCTTGCCCATGCTGTTCGGTTGGTGGAGTATCTTGGCGACTGAAGGAGGGGAGCTCGAGTCATGTCAAATCGAATCGTGCGGTTCCTGGGGCACCTGGCAGTGTATGTGCAAACGCGGCGACTTCAACGTGCTGCCGCCACAGCTCGATGAGCTTGTGCATGGCCTCGAGCTCCAGGAACACCAGCGCGTTGAGTCCTGGCTGATTGTCGACTTGGTCGAGGAAGATGACGACTCCGTCGGTGTGTTGCAATGTCGGCGGTCCTGCGTACGCCGGTCTTGAGCCGAAGTTGATGTCGGCCATGCCGAGGCCTCGCCAGGACGAGAAGAGGATGTCAGGGCCGGAGGAGAAGTGCACTGCGGGCTGCAAAGTGTCGGGGTCCGGGTGGGCTGCCAGCAGTGAGAGGGTATCGCGGATGTACGCGTCGTCGAATTTGGCGATAGATTCACGAACGCGTCGAGCGATGGCGTGCAAGCTGTTGGCATTAGGACCGGAACTTGCACTGTCCAAGTCTTGGACTGGGTGGTTTGATAGCGCTGGCAGCACCGCGTTGCCTGTGAAGTGCTCGGGTAGCGGAGGCTGCACTCGGCGCCGAAGATTGACTGCGGTGGAGACTTGAACGGCGTTGCTGTGTCCCCTACTGCGAGTGATCAGCCAGGTCAGCAGAGCGGTGACACAGTCGAGCGTGCTGAATGGTGGGGTCTCCCTGCCGAAAGCCGCAAAAGCTTTCAGGTTTCTTAGCTTTGTTGGCGATAGATGGAAGCGATGCTAACTGGTGGAGAAATTTAAGGGTCTTGGTGCAACAGAATGGAAGTCTTGAGTTGAGGCGTGGCAGATACACCGGTACTCCGGATGAGGCATCGTCGATGTGTCTGAACGTGGTGGAATTAGTTGACGGCGATCATGGCTGAAGCGGACAGAAGCGAAGCTTGCTTCAGAGTAGTTTTGGCTCCATCGCTTCATGAGGAGAGCGAGTCCTTCAGCGTCCACAATACAATGAGCTGCATTCACCCCGATGATTAGACCACCGTCGATCAGCAGAATACACTTCACTGAGAGAGCTTGGGTGTCAGGTCTTGCTGGAATGAGGTGGAGAGGAGTGGTTTCGAGCACGTGGTCGATTCTTGTGATTGTTTCGTCTTCTTGGACCTCGATAAGTTGTCTCGCGTGCGTTCCGTGCCGGGTACGAAGCCAAAGCCCACCAGTTTCCTCGTCGCGATACCTCTCAGCGTCGATGAAGACCTCGGCATCTTCCTGAACTAGCTGGTCAAACGACTGTCGAAGTTTATCGAGGTCGTGCGGAGCGCCCTCGGACGATGGTGGAGGGAATACAAACAACACGCGCAGCCCGAAGCGGAGCATTCGAGTATCCACCGGTGAAAGCTGCATTCGCCACCCGCACTCCATGGTATTGTAGTGCAAATACTAGCTAGTACTTGAACGTCTGGTAGGCGGTAATTTGTGAAGTTAGAGTGGAGGGGGACCTGCTTGACAAAATGACGACCACAGTACTGGCTTCAAGCAATGATCGAAATGTACAGAATGAAAAGTAGTGTCACGTCATGTATTTGACGCTGGTTTAGTGGGGCGAGTTGGCAGACATGGCACACTACGCAACTCGGCGATGGATTCGATACCTTGAGCTTGCTTCCACTCATCAAGGGCGACAGATTGTAATTGGGCTGAAATCGATACCAGCTCCTGCACTCGACGTCGGAAGCGTGCAATACTGAGTGAGAGCCGCTTTTTCTTGAGCCTCTTTCTCCGAGCTTCTGGCTGCGTTGGAATATTTGGAGTATCGGTAGCTACCAGGTTACCTCGTGTTTCTTGGTCGTCAGGAAGCGTGGGGATTGCTGGACGAATTTCCATCAGCGCTGATCTGCCGGCATCAACGCTGTTTAGAGATTTGGCGCGTGTTCGGGTGTTTGGGATGGCATGCAGCTGACTATCGTCTTCGTTCTGTGATTTTGACGCGATTGTTGGTGGTGAAGCAATATTCTCGAGTGGCAGTGATATCCCCTGTTGCGGTGTCATTTCTAGTTCTGATTGCTGGAATTTCTTCGGGGGTAATGCAGTCTGTCGCGGTGGAGGTGAGGATTCACCTCGAGAGCTCGAGTGGGCGCTGCGAATGCGACGTACACGGGCACGCGAAAGCGCAGCAGACCGTAAAGCAGTGATGTTGGTTGGGCGTTCTAGTGTAGCCACCGTCATTGGCCTCTGTGGTGGACGACGCGGCAGAATTATTTTGTTTGGAGGTGGGGCGTCACCATCTCCGCGAGGCGACAAGGGCTTTGAAGGACTGACAAGACCTGCTACAGCAATTGCTCCTGATAACAGTGTATTCGACTGGCTGCTCGGTGAACCAGGCACCTCCCATATTGCTGTCGAGGGGAGAGATTCTTCTTGAACAAGAAACCTTTGCTTGGGCAGGACGAAAGCTGGACGCTCAGGCCTGTCAGCACGTCTTGCAGATGCAACAACTCCGTACGCTTGAACATGTTGCGACTGCAACCACTGGCTGCGTCGCTTCTGTTCGATCTCACGCACTCGTTGAAGCGTTGCCGCCTTGTTCACTCGGTGTTGCGTATATTGCCATGATGCAACGAGCTGCGCCATCACAGCTTGTTTCCGGTCAGCTTCGGCGGTGTCTTGCAATGCTTGTTGCTGGGTGGCGTGGTTATCGATGTCGATCATGAGTTGTTCAATGTACTGCGCCGTGTTCTCGTAGTCTTCAAATGTCCACGGACACTTCCCCTCGTCAATTTGATCTCGAGTTCCTGAGATCTCTTCCGCCTGCATTGCCCTGGGCAGATTCGTGGAGATCGAACTTCGTCTCCGCGCAACTTTGGCGGTGTCAGTACTCCACTTCTCTTCGTCCACTGCATTCTGTAAGTTTTCGTCACAGTTGAACATGTCGCCAAATCGCTTGAGCAACTGCTCCTCGGCTGCTGCCTCTGCTACTTCGGCAGCGCTACCGTGTAACTCGTCGAGTTTTGGCTGGTGCACTGCCATTTCGTGAAAGAACGTTGTCATCAAACTGATACGCTTCTCCAGTTCCGAAGATGACGACGGCAAGGTCTCTTGTTTCTCGTCGGATATATCGAGGGCTTTTGCACTCGTCGAATGTGACGGGCGCTCCTTGCAATCGACGCGAATTGCGGTTTCAAGCTCAACGAATCGATCATGACGTTCGTCTTGGCGTGAACGAAGAACCTGCAGTGGAAATATAGCAACACGGAGTCAGATCTAAAGCAAATAATTAGCTGACTTCGGTGATGTTCATACCTTGATCCGAAGTGATTCCGCAATGGTGACTGTCTTAGTCGTGGTGACCTGGGTGCCTATCACTATTTCTGGCGGATCTTCCAATGTACTTTGGTTTCGCCTCATCTTCTGCAGAAACAAAAGCTCTTTCAGCAGCTCGGCGCTTGTCAACGGTGTATGTGAGATCATGGATAACACTCGATCGTCGCTGTCACTACCCTCCGACTCGCTCGAATCACTATCGCAGCTATCTGATCCGTTGCGTTCAATGGGTGCGGCACTGCCAGAAACTTCGACATATATTCCGTGGAGCGTGAAGATAAAGACATGATAGGCCTCGCGTCGTTGAGACTCGTCACTGCGATTTTTTTCGATCTTAGCAGCACTATTTTTCGAGATGGAGATCGAACCTTGCTCAATCACGATCGTTTTGATTTCGTTAGCAGCACTCAAAGACGTGAACCATTGCTGCGGCAGTGTGGCTTCGTGCTCTTTCATCCCAGTCTTCCTTGGCACAACAGACTCCGTACTCTTGAAAATGAAAATGAATGTGTGAGCATCGATGTGCGTTTGATCTCCTCCGGGACGAGTCCACTGATCTTCCTTTACTATAAAGGTTGATTCTTTTTCAAATGTGCTGGATACAGCAGCCGCTGCACCTGGACCTCCTGCAGAGCTTGTACATTGTAAAAGTGAAGCTGTGACTATAACCGAGAACGAGCCGCCTTGCATGACGCTGTGGTCTACTGAAAACATACGAGCGCTCATTCGTTCCATTCGGAAGGGCACATTGTTGTTGCTACCGAAGCGAACCCAGCAATGTTCAGGTGTACTCGTAAACAGAGTTACGGATGATGAGGACGATGTTGGTGAAGGCTTGTTGCTTCTTTTTCCTCCATCCAAATCGAGTTGAGGCTGATCGCTTTGCTTCTCAGTATCGAAAGCGCGAAAGTAAGCGTATATAGTCTTCGTTTGGCGGCTGATGCTTTCGTTCGGTACCATCAGTATCAACGGTGTACTAGGATTCAGGTGGAATGTCCAAAATCCCCGCCTTTTCAGCTCTCCACAGAGAGCATTAGTCGTTGTTACCTTCCGATAAGCACCTACCCGAGTGCCACTTTTCGTGATAAGTTGCTTGGAATTGGTAGAAAGCAAGAGTTCAATGGGGCTATCGCACAGCAACAAAAACGTCAACTCCCGAGCCGTAGGGTTTTTAAAATCCAAATAGCAAGAAGCGTGGCATATTACCCACTTTTTATCGTCAGCCAATATCATGATAGCCATTGGTGCTGAACAAACTTTCGCCTGGGAAAACAAGCTAAATATCAGCAAGGTAGCTGACGAGCTGGAACGATTCGCCTACCTTTAGCTCGCAGTAAAGGCCGCCTGAACCAATTTGGCACGGAGCCATCATCGATAAAGGTATGGGTTGCCACACGATGGGAGCCGGAACCGCTTTGGGACATTTAGACTCTGAAGATATTGTCTTCGTGGCTTCTACCAAGTCTCTGACAACTTGCGGGATCTCGCGTTTAGGATACGGGGGCAGTGACTGTTGCAACCATCGAGCCATCAGGTTGAGAAATACTAGGCATTTGCTCGCAGTACCATCCTATCGAACGACATGTCTTGTTAGTTCGATACAAAATCCTCTTGATAACGTCGAACGCGAAGACGTACTGTGCACGAAGTGGCAAGATCAACAAGCGATAGCTTAAACCCATAAAGACTTAATCCGGCGCCTTGGAGCTCATCAAACTTGAGATCGTGCTCCCAGTCGCTCTGCACAAGCTGTTGGGCCTCCTTACGAGGCAGTTCAGGGAACACCCACTGGATAATACGAAAATTGAAAGTCAAGTACTTCTCCACATCAAGTACCTGGTTTGTACACCACTGCAAGCGAATCGAGCGTTCAAATTCAGATACTCCCTTGAGTGCGTTGCATCACATAAACCTCACCTTTTGGTCTTTCGTATCATCACCACCACCAAAATGCGCCAAAGACCAACACGTTTCGGTAATCACTCGCGAAATTTTGGGGCTGAAAAATACGTCCGCGACATCACGTACTTTAGCAGCGTCAACTTCGCAGTCCTCGGGTGTTTTGTTGCTTTTGACTGGGCCAGTCTGTAAGTTGCCAATGCTCGCGCCTGTGGTACCTAGTTGGCCATATCGCTTCTGAAGTCGCTGGAAGCCCTCAAGCGTTCGAACGCTCAGCTCACCACGTGCACGTCTCCTGGTGATAAAGGCCTCGTAGCACGATGATGCCCCAGAATCCGAGTTCATCGAGGTAGCTGCCATCCCGGCCTGTGACCGTTCCCAATTCATCTCGAAACTGACCCAGACCCAAAATTTTAGGGGGCACGTAAAAATAGTTGCAGGACAGCAGGGACAAGGAGCGAGCTAAGGTGACGAGTCGTCACCTTTAACTCGTCACTGAGGAGTGCTAAAAAAATAGGGTCGAGCCGAGGTTGGCCAATAGTTAGGGGGGGGTCCCAGGACCCGCGTTTGCAACTTGAAATCGGAGCGTCAGTTGAGCTGACGCTCGTGAATGGTGGACTTTTCCAGGCATAGTTCGCGGTGAAACTCGGCAAGAGTAAGACCAAATTCGTGAAGTGCAAGTCGTAATAAAAAGAAGCGTGTTAGTAGATTTGTACGTATTATTATAAACAATGAATACTGATAAAACATTAGCACGATACTTAAATATTTAACTAGTTAAAACCACCCCTTAGGTATCGTGCAAAAGTAGTCATCGCTATCCATCTGCAGCTTGCACAGTAGCAAAATGTGCTTGTGTCGTAAAAGTTAAATATGTGTTATATCGCTGGTACCAACACATTTCTACAGAAATATTTTGAAGTTATTTCTGGCACCACTGAATCCTGTAACCATACAATAACTCTTTAAGTTATTGAAATACCAGTGAAGTTTATAACCAATATTTTAATTTCACGGCACCTACGTACGATTGGCTCACAGTAGAATAGCGATGGCTTCTAATAACACGTTGTTCTTCTAACATACAAACAAATTGTTGACTACACTAAGCAATATCCTAATCATTTTTACCTTTTACTAAAAATGCATGCGAAATGGCGATAAAAATGTTCAAAATGTTTGCGGAATTTTGCTTTGAAACGAGGCAGACTAAACGGTGGGCAAACAGCTTGGTCTAACGGGTAAAGCATAGCATACCGTAAAGTATTCGACATTTTTCTGTATAGATGGAAAGATAGCGGTGAAGCACATGATAGCGTCTGATGGAGCAATTACACCAGTTCCAAAGTTGAGCACTCGTCCAGCCTTTGATTGGCTTCGAGACTGAGTTACTGGGTCGCTCCTGAAAACTCAAAACCCATTTTGCGTGTACTAAACCAGACGTAGAAGGTTCGTCGCGTGCTTGCTGATCGTACCATTTTGGCCCAAGGAGGGTCGATTTGTACGGGGTCGTGTCACGGGCGTACAAATTGGGTGCCCATACCATGCGTCAAAGATACGCATGTCAATAGCCTTTCATTCTCGAACTTGGTTCAGCATGGTCTTGCCTAACTCATCTAGTGAAGATGCGCCGCCGCCCCCTAGCTATGACTTCCCGGAACGCAACAAACACCGTCTGCAGCGACTCAAGCGTCTACTCCTGTTCCCACGCCTGCAGCTAGCTTCGATTTCGCTTTATCGCAAGTGACGCCGCCAGAAGTTTCGCCCGCAGAAGCTCCGATCGGTAATGCCTCGCCACCAACAGCCCCTACTACTACTAGCACTCCACCAGCATCTGATCAACAAGCGCCTGACTCAGCACCGTCTGCAACTGCATCGACAAGAAGTGAGGGCCGCCGTGGAAGACGTCGCCGCACAGCACCAACTGCGACCCGTGGTGCTGGCTTCTCGCCAGCTGAAGTCCGTGATCTTCTCGATCTTATTGACCACTACAAGCCAATTGGGCGAGATGAATGGGACACCGTTACGCGGGAGCACAATGCAAACTTTCCTGGCGTTCGCCGCACCACAGAAAGTCTTCGTAGGAAATTTGCCAAGTTATACAGGACGAATATGGGCACAGGCAACCCTCATATCGCCGAGGAAGTTGAGAGAGCTATTGCACTAGCTGCTGCCATCACGGACCGTGCGGATATCGCTCAGGATGATGACATTGAGGATGATGCTAACGGTCTATTTGACAATGACAACGTAGACGATGAAGGCGCCGAGATTGAGGACGTGCATCCCGAAGCTGAGCCTTCAGCAGGCGTTCCTACTGCGCGCCCTTAGTGCTTCCTCGTGTACAACGTGCAGGTACCCACGACGGTGACGCTGACTTATTAACCGTAGCTCGAGCGATGATGCTGCAAGAGCAACATCAACGCGAAGTTGATCGTGAACAACAGCGTTTGTGGCGCGAAGAAGACCGCCGCCAACGTGAAGAGGACCGCCGTCAACGTGACGCGGATCGTTCCGACGAAAGAGAGAGAAGCAATCGTCTGTTCGAGTTATTGACTATTGCCCTGGTACGTGCAGCAAAATCCCTGCAAGAAAAAAGTAAATTATCACAGTAAGTCTTCTACGTCTCTTTGCAAGTCGGGCATGTAAACAGATCGGAGTTGGATAATGCCTACTAATCTAGCTCGAAGGTTAAAAAGCATCGCACATGTGTCAAGGATAAGTCGTCGTTCACCTCGCTCTTCATATTTCATTCGATCCTTCAGTCTCGGAAAAGAACTCTGGAAGGCCCTCATTCCCCATTCAGCCGCTTGTCTTGCCGAAGTTGCTTGGCGCAGCATGACGACATCTGCAGGTGTCGCTGCCACTCCAAGATAATCTTGGCTCGATTTAATTAAAAAGGGATAGTCTCCTGCAGAAAACGCGGAATCTACAACACATCTTGCTCCACACTGCTCATAGATGCTCTGAAGCCTGTGGTATATGCCACCCCACTCAGATATCTGAGAATCATGAAGCGACCCAGGCGCATTTAGCGCGCACGCTGCAATCGTTCCATCGGGGACAAAGACAAATACATTTCCGACGTAGTGGTCATGCTTCCAGCCGTTGTAGAACATGTTTTGCATGATGCAATCACCGCTCTGCTGTAGATATAGTTTGAGACCATCGGCGACCCCGAATACGTCGTTCAACTGGTGATACTTTCTGTGGATTGCTTGTTGATAACGCCGAACATCGGGTAGACTAGGCATCTTGATAGCAGCACGCTGATCCGAAGCAAGTACGCGGATTAAAATTCTTCGTCCAAACCGAATGAACAAGGAGCAGACGGATGTCGTTATACCAAACATCATGCAGAGAGTAAATTCAGAGCCTCTTGTCCGTGTCCATGCCAATACGAGGGCGAGACATTGATATGCGTCCAAGCTTCGAGGCCGACCATGCTTGAGCCACTTAGCGATGCAATTGCTGAGCCAGCCGGTCCGTAGGGAGTAAATCGTTTGTAGAGTACCTCAAAATGCTGTAGCACGTAGTGAAACGCGGGGTGGTCTAACTCCGTGACTGTGATCAACGCTGGATCGTCACCAGAACCAAACAGCACGGAGAAAGACGAAGTTGCTGGCGGCTGAAGTGCAATACGAGCAATGCAACGGTCGCGCTCGTGTCGACGGCGACGCTCTAGCGTCGAGCGATACGACTGGCGGCGGTGAGACCGGCGGCGGCGCTGAATGATGGAGAGAAGCAGCAATGCGGGAGCGATCATTGTGTCCTTGGACCGCGAGTGGGAAGTACGCAATTGGGTTTTCAGGAGATAACGCAGATTTGGTAAGAGCAAAACCGCCCAAGCTATGCACTAAATTTGGTACTAGCAATTTGGGTTTTCAGGAGCGACCCACTTGTAGGATCCTTTTCTGGCGCCTTTCTTCCATAATTTAGGATTTGTCCAAATTTGTTCCATCCAAAGCGCTAGATTTTGCCCAGCAGCCTGCTGGTTCAAGTTGAAGTCTATCATTTGGAAGACTTGGACAAGTGCGCATGGATTATATTTTATCCTACTGCTCGCGTGCCTGCAGCTCTGATGGCCGCGCGGCGTGGCGACCGAGGTGGACGACGACAATAAATAGTGGGGCGGGGTCCCTGCTTCTCATACGCGGCCCGGGGCCTCGGTCTTGCACCAGTCGACGCCCAGGAACTCGAACACGTCGAAGTTGGGGTCGTTGACGTCCACGCCCGTCATGCGGTCGTAGACCTTGCGGTACTTGAGCGCCTTCTTGGCCAGCAGCACGCTGGTGCTAGAGCTCGTGGGGGACGCCGCGTCCGCGATGAGGCACTTGGCGCGCGCCTCGGTGCGCTGGCGGTACGCCTCGTCGCGGTAGCAGAGGCGCACGCGGTGCGCGGCCCTAGCGGAGGCTCGAGACTCGGAGGAGGAAGGGGGGACCAACCCCTGGTAGCGGCGCGCGAGATCTGCAGCGCTCGACGGCGCCTCGGTGGCTTGCACGGTAAGAGCCATGATCGTGGTGGGTGAAGTGGCTCGGAGGCGGCGAATTGGGAACTGAGACCGGATGGCAATAAAGCGGACGAGGAGGGAGATGGGCTCAGCGCCCTTGTAACTGTCGTGGGACGCTTTCGACCAGCGCCAATTGGAACGGTCACTGCTCGGAAGATCGCATCGGGTTTTGCTCTGGTTTGCTCGAGATGGAGGCCGCGAGGCGAGGGCTAGCTGGAGGAGAGGTGGGGCCTTGCGTGTTGCTTGTAGTGGTGGAGCTGCGGGGGCAACGTGGTGGGGTCTTTGCGTCGAGTCGCAGCTGCTGGTGTCCGCTACGGCAGACAAGTCGAAAAAGTATCTTCCAGCGATTATATGGGGGATTGTATAGGATATACATTTCGCTATACGGAATCTGGAAAAACGATCACTTCAAGATTCGGCTAGGGCGGGTTCTGACTGCATAGACACGCGCGCCTGTCCTCTTCAATTTGTGGGCCCAAGCATTAGACGCGTTTGCAGTGGCGCAATGCAGCGCCGTCGCGACAGTAGCGCCGAGTGTTTCGCTGTTGTGTCTGGACAATATCGTTGGACGATATTACCTTCGTCGCGGCGTTCCTCTTGCGAGCGTCGGGCCTGGCCGACCACATCGCCCTCCCTGTTTCCGCCGCCGACTCCTTCCAGAATGGACGGACCTCGCGCGCTGGAACGATAGGTGTCTGTCAGACGCCAGACGGTCTGGCGCAAGGCGCTCGCAAAAATCAGAGCTCCAGCGTGGTGACCGGAGCCGTCGCGCGTTTTGCTCGCGAAGCTATTGCCGTTGCTTGTCGCAGCAGCAATGGGGCTCGCCGGGATCAGCGACAACTACTCTACAGGTGCCCCTGGGTCTGCTATGCGTGTTAACACGCAGAATTTCGGCGAGGTGGCTTCAGGCGCTACTGTTCCGCGCGCTTTCCTATCCCTGTCAAAATCGATACAAAAATTGCGTACTGAACACAAAAAATCTCAATCAGAAGCTCGCCATGCCCAAGCGCAGCGACGCGGCCGACGGCTCGCACACGCCGCGCTTCGGCTACCTGCTGCGCCTCGGACTGGAGTCCGTCGGGGTGCGCTACGTGTCGGTGAACGTGCTGCGCAAGGCCAAGAAGAACCAGACGACGGAGGTGAGGACTGTCAGCGACAGAAGACGGATACGCTCTCGAGTGGGCAATTGACACACTCTAGCGCTTGGCGTGATGCTGCAGCGCGAGTACTGGGCGCTGTGGAGGCTGCTACACGACCTGGTGCTGGTGGTGCTGGCCGACTTCGACGTGGACGCGCGGGAGATGGAGCGGCTGAACAGCGCTGGGGCGCTGGAGAGCGAACTGATAGACCCAGAGCTGCATGGTGCGTGAAGTTGAGTGGCATTCACTGCAATATCAATCGCTAAGAGAGAGAGGTGATATGCAGACGTCCAGATGGAGTTGGTGCGGTTCTATCTCTACGAGTGGGGGTTCGTGTGCACGGCGTTTTATTCGGAGACTGCACGTCCGTCCAGTCAAGTGCTGCTGCTCGCGTTTGCCTGGCTCGTGGCGTTTTCTCGGTTCTTTGAGAAGCAGCAGTGGTATATTCTGGAAGTACGTTTAATGCTGGCGATGCAGCTTGGGTTATGCATTGCTGACTGGGAATTGTGTGTTACAGAGGTGCACAAGATCAAAGCAGCCGCGTTTGCCACCGTTCCCAAACGTCAGTAATTGCTTGTTTAGCTAGGTGCATTGTTCGTTAGTGTGAGCTGACTTCTCATTACTGCTACATTTAGGATGTTGATGTTGATGCTGAGAACATTTCTGATGTTGCGGCAGTCGTGGTGACATCAGCGATTCTCGTTAATGGCCAGACGTTGCCGTTGGACGGGCAAGTGCACCAGTTGCATAGCGTGTTTGGCCGCTTACAAGGTCATCTAGATGAGCTGGAGGCATACGCGCGCTACCATGAACGGTTGGTAAAGCGTCTTGAAATGATGCAGAACAAGCGCGAAGAGCACCAGGACGCGCTCATCCCCGCCTACGTCCTGAACCTCTTAGCTGGACCAACATCAAGACTCGCCGATCAAGTGCGGGTGCTGTCGCAAAGGTGTGTGCGTTGTAAGTGCTTCCTACAAGGCATCGAGTCTGCTGACGTAATGTGCGTGGCAGTATACAGATGATAGAAGACGAAGCTCTATTCTACAAGTGGATCAACGGCCTTGTTCTGAATCTGAATGATGGCGGTGACGTTGAGTCTCCAGTGGGACCAATAAAGAGCATTCCTCGCTCGACTTTGCATGAGCAAATCCAAGAAGTGCAGAAGCTGTTTCAAACCCACGCAGCGTACTTCCAGCAGATCGAACAAGGTTACAAGGAGGAGTTGAAGAAATGGTCGACTCGTCAAAAATCTCGTTCGCGGGTGCAGCAGATGGAGACGAAAGTGGAGAGATTCACGTATGAGGTGCAATCGCGCGAGTTGTTTGACCCTCAGAAATTATTTCTTCGATCCCAACGGTCTTGGGAGGCGTTAAACACTGGTCACCTACAAAATTCCAGCACGAATTTGCACATGGCCACGAAGGAAGATGTAGAGCGACTTCAATCCCAGCTAGCAAGTGTCATGAAGGAGATTACACGCGAATACTGTGGCCTACAGCTGCGGTGACCGCACTTGACGAAAAACATGACGACATCTCACAGAGAGGGCCGAGCCTCTTTTGATTAAGTTATTCACGCGGCACAACACGGAAACGCAAATCGGTGTGAACTCCGTCATTGTACAGACGGGAGTGCGCGATGATTTCTCGCTGGGTCTGCTTGCGGAGCAACGGCAGTATGAGGGTGAGGAACCCGTCCCGCACCTCAGGCGGGAGGCGCGGCAGCTCGACCCCCATGGGGAAATCTTCCGGCAGTGGGCCCTTTGTCGTGACCACCTGGATGAGCCAGCGGCGCAAGTAGCGCATCTTCTTGATGTTCTTCGTCCACGCGCGCAGGATATACGCCACCTCGGGCGAGTCGAGGTCGAAGTGCGGCGTCGGGTGACGCACCAACTCCTCTTGCCACTTGGGTGGGATCGAGTCCGCGTCGGCGGGAGCTCGAGCGCGCCCCACCTTGTCCTTCTGTGGCTTGGTCACCTTGGCCTCGTCGTCCTCGTCGCTCTCGTCCCCGCAGATGCTGAACTGACTCACGCCGCTGGCGACGCGCTGCTTGACCATGACCTGGTCGTCCAGCTCCAACAGCTCAATATGTCGCTGGCGCAGCTCCTTGTACTGCTGGGTCTTCTCCTCCAGCTGGCCGCGCAGCGTCTTGAGCTCCTGCTCCTGGTCGCGGATCACGGCCATGCGCTGCTCCTGCTCGAGCGCGTGGGCCTGCTTCTGCTCGGCCAGCCTGGTCTCCAGCTCCAGCACCAGTCGGCGCTGCTCCTCCGCGTCCTCTCTGCGGCCGGCGCCTCGCCGCTCCCTGGGGGCGCTGAGCCGCTCCACGTCCCGCAGCGCCGCGAGCTTCTCGGCCTTGAGGTGGCAGATGGTCTCCTCCGCGTCCAGGAGCTGCCGCTCCAGCTGCGCTACGCGGTCGTTGGCGCTCTTGAGCTCCAGATTGGCGGCCAGCGAGCCTCTGCTGTTGGCGGCCGAGTCCAGCCGCGCCTGCCGCCGCGCCAGCGCGCGGTCGAAGTCGGCGTCGGAGCTGGCGGAGGTGGAGGCGGCCGCGTCTTTGGCGCGCGGCTTCTTGGCGCTGTTGCGCGAGGACGGCGCGTCGGCGTCGGCGTCGGCCACGTTCAGCTGCTTGAGCAGCGCGCGCAGATACGCGTTGTCCTCGCGCGCGCGCTGCAGATCGCGCTGCATCTGCGGCACGTTCACTAGGAGCTCGGCCATCTCGGACTGCGGCGGAGGACGCATGCTCATGACCAGGATCAGAACGGCCACCTGGGGCGACGAAATGGTCCGCCTTCGACGCTGACTTCTTATACACTGTTGAAACCAGTGTCTAGGTGGCGGAGAGTTGGGTTTTCAAGCGGGTATGTTCAACCTTGGTAAATTGATTTCTGGTGGTATCACATGATGAAAAAGAGCGTCTGTATCTTCAGCGCTCCGGATCCGTTAAATGCCAGTCTGGTGGTGCTGATTTGGTGAAAACGAGCGCTTTTCAGCCAATCCATTGCGGCAACCATCGCTCGCAGCTTGTGATCACAGTGGATGCCAGTACTGTACGGCATCGCGCGAGATCTGCAGTCGCACAGACAAACGCTGGCACCTCCTTTCCATGGTGCTGCCTTCGCGCTATACTGGCGCTCACTATGCCTTTCACACGGTAAACAACCCCCACGATTGAATATCGCGTGGGCCACATCATCCCCTCCCAAGCCGATATCTGTGACTTGTGCAGCGCCAAACGGCAACTGCTCTGCACGAATGCGTCGCTGCGTTTCTCGCTGCGCTCGCGCTCCGCTTGTCTTGGCTGCCTGCGTGTGTGCCATCTATCTGCACGCCGCCAATGTGCGGCCACGAGGCTGCGCCTCAGTCTCGCTTTCGCCTCCTCCGCGCCAAGCCTAGATTTCTGTTCCGTCCGCTACAAGATGGCCACCACCACCAGCTCCGCCTCGCCCGAGTTCCTGTACCACCCGCTGTCGGAAGACAAGGTGCCTCGGGACAGCATTGAGTTCGACACGAGCGCACCGCTGCCCAAGCGCATGGAGCACGTGATCCTGCGCGTGCAGGACGAGATCTGCGCCGGCATCGAGGCCGTGGACGGCAAGAAGTTCCGCACCGACAAGTGGGAGCGCGAAGGTGGCGGCGGCGGCCGCAGCCGCATCCTGCAGGACGGCAACGTCATGGAAAAGGCTGGTGTGGCCGTGTCCATCATCAACGGCACGCTGCCTGCTGCCGCTGCTCAGCAGATGACGGAGCGCAACGCAGAGCTGCCGCCCGGAAAAGACCTGCCGTTCTACGTGTGCGGTATCAGTCTCGTCATGCACCCGCGCAACCCCATGGCGCCCACGATCCACCTCAACTACCGCTACTTCGAGATTGAGGTCGGCAAGGACGAGCAGGGCAACGCCAAGAAGATCGGCTGGTTCGGCGGCGGTGCTGACCTGACCCCGAGCTTCCTGTTCGAGGAGGACGCGCGCCACTTCCACACGGTCTACAAGACGCAGCTCGACAAGCGCGACCCCACGTGGTACCCCAAGATGAAGAAGGCCTGCGACGAGTACTTCTACATTGCCCACCGCAAGGAGCACCGCGGCATCGGCGGCTTCTTCTTCGACGATCTCACCGACACGTCGGAGGAGACGTTCCAGTGCATCCGGAACTGCGCCAACTCCATGCTGGACGCGTACATCCCGATCCTGAAGCTTCGCAAGGACATGCCCTTCACGGAGGAGCAGAAGGAGTGGCAGCAGATCCGCCGCGGCCGCTACGTCGAGTTCAACATCATGTACGACCGCGGCACCAAGTTCGGCCTGCTGACCCCTGGCTCGCGGGTGGAGTCCATCATGATGTCGCTCCCGCTGACGGCCCGCTGGGAGTACATGCACTCCCCCAAGGAGGACTCGTGGGAGGGCAAGACGTACGAGGTGCTCAAGAACCCCGTCGACTGGCTCAAGGTGGAGGCGGAGCCTTAAGCGACAGCGCCCCAGCTATCGTTGACATGTAATGACCTCGACACTTGTGGGCTGCAAAGCCGCATCTAGTCGAGCTTTGAAGTCGTGTGTGTAGATAACCAATTCGATGCAAAATCAAAACAACTCAAAGCAAAACTCTCTGCAGTCGCATTGCCACGTTGGAGTAAGTAAGCGCCGCTAGTGTCTGCATTGCAGACACTAGAATCTGCATCATCCAGCAGGAATCACTGGCCTGGCTGGCCTGAAGCGCGCGCCTCGAGTGGCCACGCACTTCAAGATCGGCGCGCAGGGCCGGGGCTGTTCCCTCTTCAACATGATCCGCATCACCTTGGACGGGGCGTCGTCCGCTGGTGCCAAGTGCGTGTCTTTGCCTTCGGATACTTTACGTGCAGCTCGCAGCGCAGCCGCAGATTCAGTCCGAGATCTGCCGTCTGTAATCGACAGCATGCGCCACTTCCGCTCGCTGCTCAAGCCCTCGCGGCCGTGGATGGCCGCCGCCGTGCTGCCCGCCGCACTGGGCGCGACGTACCTGGCGCAGCAGCAGGAGGCCAGCCGCTGCAAGGGCGCCATCCCCACGTCCGAGTTCCTGTACGCGCCGCTGTCGCAGGACAAGGCGCCCAAGGGCAGCATCGAGTTCGACGCCAAGGCGCCGCTGCCCAAGCGCATGGAGGCGCTGATCCTGCGCGTGCAGGACGAGATCTGCGCCGGCATCGAGGCCGTGGACGGCAAGAAGTTCCGCGAGGACAAGTGGGAGCGCGAGGGCCACGGCGGCGGCGGCCGCAGCCGCATCCTGCAGGAGGGCAACGTGTTCGAGAAGGCCGGCGTGGGCGTGTCCATCATCCACGGCAAGCTGCCGCCCGCCGCCGTGAAGCAGATGACGGCCCGGGGAAAGGACCTCAAGGAGGGCCAGGAGCTGCCCTTCTACGCCTGCGGCGTGAGCCTCGTCATGCACCCGCACAACCCCATGGCGCCCACGATCCACCTCAACTACCGCTACTTCGAGGTGGAGACGGGCTACCTGGACCAGGACGGCAAGCCCAAGAAGATCGGCTGGTTCGGCGGCGGCGCCGACCTCACGCCCAGCTACCTCTTCGAGGAGGACGCGCGCCACTTCCACGCCGTGTACAAGACGCAGCTCGACAAGCGCGACCCGGCCATCTACCCCAAGTGGAAGAAGGCCTGCGACGAGTACTTCTACATCCCGCACCGGCAGGAGGGCCGCGGCGTCGGCGGCTTCTTCTTCGACGACCTCACGGACACGTCGGAGGAGAACTTCCAGATGATCCGCAACTGCGCCAACTCGATGCTGGACGCCTACCTGCCGATCCTCAAGAAGCGCAAGGACATGCCCTTCACCAAGCAGCAGAAGGAGTGGCAGCAGATCCGTCGCGGTCGCTACGTCGAGTTCAACATCATGTACGACCGCGGCACCAAGTTCGGCCTGCTGACCCCGGGATCCCGTGTCGAGTCGATCCTCATGTCGCTCCCGCTGACGGCCCGCTGGGAGTACATGAACAAGCCCGCCCCCGGATCGTGGGAGGAGAAGACGCTCGAGGTGCTCAAGAACCCCGTGGACTGGCTCGACGTGCCCGCTGTCGACTTGGAGGCGCTCTCGACCGGCGAGTTGCTGAAGGAGCTCGCCAGAAGGAGCGAGTAAGAAGCACAGTCGAGTTCGCAATGCTGGCCAGGACCTTCAGGCAGTCTGCATGTAAGCTTACGTGAGAATCAAACCGACAGAAATACAAAGCCCAGGATTGAAGGTCTTTGCCGTGATCTAACTCAACGGCCTTAGCCACGAAGCGTGCAATGCGAACGCAAGGGATCATGGCGTGAGCGTCCACGAGATTTGAAGAAAGCTGTATGGCACCCTTCATCGTATGCCACGATGGGGCTCATTATTGTGCCACGAAGCGTAAGAAGGAACTGAACATTACAGTGAAGCACATGTCTGTCTATATGTTATCAAACGGTGAGCAATGGTAGTGCGAGCTAAGGCAGCGATTGCTTGCGCTCCCGCTCGTACTCGGTGTAGTTGCCGTCGAAGAACTCGACGTGGCCATTTCCCTCGAACGCGATGATGTGGGAGCAAATGCGGTCCAAGAACCATCGGTCGTGGGAAATCACCATCGAGACACCATCGAAGTCGGTGAGAGCAGCCTCCAGAGAACGCAGCGTGTCAACATCCAGGTCGTTGGTCGGCTCATCAAGCATCACCACGTTGTGGCCGCCCAGCAGCATCTTGGCCAGGTGAACGCGGTTGCGCTCGCCGCCACTGAGGCTGCCCACCTTCTTCTCCTGCATGCCGCCGCGCAGGTTGAAACTGGCAATGTACGCTCGGGTGTTGATGCGGTCGCCTCCGATCTCCACGAACTCGTTGTCTCCAGAAATCTCCTCGTACACCGACCGCCTGCCGCTCAGTTCATCGCGGCTCTGGCTGACGAAGCCGAGACTCACAGTCTTGCCCAGCTCCACGTTACCCTCATCGGGTTCCTCAACGCCAGCAATGATGTTGAACAGCGTACTCTTCCCCATTCCGTTGCCTCCCACAATGCCAACAATCGCGTGCGGCGGGATCTCAAACGAGAGCTTGTCGAACAGCACGCGACCATCATCCAGCTGCTTGCGCAGGTTGTTGACCTTGATGACCTTGTTGCCCAGGCGGACACCAGACGGCACGACGATCTGTCCTTCCTCGACGCGCGACGACGCCCGGAATCCGCTCGACTCCATCTCCTGCAGCTTCTTGAGACGCGCCTTGTTGGCCTTCTTGCTTCCCTGGTGGTCGCGCGACCACGCAATCTCAGACGCGATCTGCTTCGCGCGGATCGCGTCGCTCTTGCGCTGCATGTTGAAGCGGTTGCGGCGCTGCGTGAGCCACTCGGTGTAATTCCCCTCGTACGCATACGTCTCGCCTCGGTCGAGCTCCAGCACCCAGCCCGCCACGTTGTCCAGGAAGTAGCGGTCGTGCGTAATGGACAGCACCGTGCCACGGTACTTCTGCAGGAAGTCCTCCAGCCAGTGCACCGACTCGGCGTCCAAGTGGTTCGTGGGCTCGTCCAGCAGCAGCATGTCGGGCTGCTCCAGCAGCAGGCGGCACAGCGCCACACGGCGGCGCTCTCCTCCGGACAGCACCTCCACGTCCGCGTCCGCGGCGGGCACCCTCAGCGCCGCCATGGCCTTCTCCACCTCGTGCGTCAGGTCCCAGCAGCCCAGCGTCTCGATCTGGTCCTGCAGCTTGGCCTGCTCCTCCAGCAGCGCGTCGAAGTCGGCGTCGGGCTCGCCCATGGCCATGGACACCTCGTCGAACTTGGCCAGCAGCGTCTGGCTCTCCTTGAGCCCGTCCATGATGTTCTCGTACACGTTCTTGCTCGGGTCCAGCTGCGGCTCCTGCGGCAGGTAGCCCACCTTGAGCCCGTCCTTGACCCAGCGCTCGCCATCGAAGTCCGCGCGCACGCCGGCGACGACCTTGAGCAGCGTGGACTTGCCGCTGCCGTTGGGCCCCAGCACGCCGATCTTGGCGCCGCGCAGGAAGCCCAGGCTCACGCGCTCGAACAGCTTCTTGCCGCCGGGGATGGTCACGCCCACGTCGCGCAGGTGGCACACGAAGTCCCCGGGCACGCCGCCGCCGGCGTTGGAGCTGCCGGACGGGGCCGCAAACGCGCGCACGGCGTTGCCGGCGTGCTGCGAGGCCGCCAGCCAGTGCGGAGCCAGTGCGGAGCTGCGCAGCCCGCGCGACGCCGCGGAGCGCGAAGCGACACGGTGAGCCAGCATCATTGACGTTTGGCTTGGGTGGATGTGCGGACAAGAGCATGGAGGCATGTGATTGACCTGTTGAAGATGATGACACCGGGTTAGAGAGGGGATGGAACTGCAACGTGGACGAGGTTGTCATCAAGACATCGAGCTGTGGACTGCCGACAGTGTTTAGCCAGGCAGTGTCACTACGGGTTAGCGTTGCCGTTGCTGTAGGATACGTGTACACTGTAGCAACTGTATTGTGGTTGATGATTCCTCCATATGCGTGAGACCTTCAGCGATTCTTGAAAACGCTCTGCAATTCCCGCGATGTCAAATGCTTGTCCTCCCAAGAAACGCCGTGTACTTCAGTATTCTGTAAGCGCATTTTGAGTGTCGTTTTCCGGTTGTGGTTGCTGAATGTGCCTTGCCTTTTCAATCGCGAGGAAGCTACATGAACAACTCAGATGACAGTCGCAACACATGCGTGAAGCGTGAGGCCTCAATCTACACAATACGCGCCTGCTTTATTGTACTCTACAGAAATACTGACACCAGTTTGGTCGATTTTTTTTTACTGTAGGGTAGCATTATGAAGCACTAAGCCTATCGAGTAATTTCCTTTCAAGAGTCTTGAATCAAGACCGAAGCACTGCAAAGGACAGTTTGAGCTGCGATGACAGACCGAGGTCCCTTCACGACTCGTGACACGAGCCCTGGAGATTTGTCAGCGGTGATGATGTCACAAGCCTCACATCATTGATGTGAGGCTCATTGATGTGAGGCTGACTGGAAGGCCTACCGCCTTGCAGGCGAGATGTTAAACGCACTTGCACTCCGCAGCCTTGATGCGTGGTTGCACCCCGCGAAAACCGATATAGACACGTCACGTGATCCGTGATGTCTGCCACACAAAGTCCCGCTTCAACCTCAGCCGTTTGTGTCATTCCTGCATTGCCACCGTCGACTGCACTTCACCTCGGCCATGTCGTCGCTGCTCTTCTCCCGCGCGTCGCGCTGCCTGTCGCGCTCCTCGGCGATGACGTCCAGTCGCCTGCGCAGCTTCGCGTCCGCGTCTAGTCGCCTCAACCTGGCGGTGGTGGGCACGGGGCGCATGGGCCGCATCCGCCTCGCCGGGATGCAAAACGACCCGCGCGTCTCCATCGCCGCAGTCATCGATGCCAATGCTTCGGCCGAACAGCTGCAGGAGCTGAGCAGCCAGTACGGAACGCAATGCTTCTCGAGCCTCGCGGAGGCTGGGGCGGCTCTGACCGAGTCGGTGCACGGCGTGTGGATCTCCACGCCCACCCCCACGCATCTGGAGCTCGTCAACGACGTTGCAACGGGGAAACTGGGCAACGAGGTGAAAGCCATTGGCATCGAGAAGCCTGTGGCTGCACTGGTGGACGAGATCGATACGGCCTACCAAGTGTGTCACAAGAACGACGTGAAGCTCTTCTGCTCCTTTCAGAGGAGATTCGACCCGAGCTACGAGGCTCTGCGAGTCCAGTGCGTGGATACGCACAACATTGGCAAGCTGCAATCCATCCACACGGTGTTCCGAGACCACCCGTGCCCGCCCGTGGAGTTCCTCAAGACGGGCGGAGACCCGTTCCACGACCTCGCCGTGCACGACATCGACTACGTGTGCGACCTCGTCGGAGAGTATCCGAACAAAGTGTACGCGCATGGAACGAGTCTGTCCGCAGAGCTGAGGGAGCTCAACGTGATGGACAAAGCCAGCGT
This sequence comes from Phytophthora cinnamomi, assembly GCF_018691715.1. Lineage (NCBI taxonomy): Eukaryota > Oomycota > Peronosporomycetes > Peronosporales > Peronosporaceae > Phytophthora > Phytophthora cinnamomi. The sequence goes on from NW_027151035.1 coordinate 164,631, forward strand.
CTGGCTTGAGTTCCCCAAGACGGGTGTCGTTTGCACCATGGATCTGAGCCGCAGCGCTGAGTATGGATACGACCAGCGTATCGAAGTAGCGGGTGAACACGGCATGCTGCAAGTGCTGAACCCCAGCAAGACGGCGACGGTGCAGTCAACGAAGGCTGGCATCACCGCCGATGTGCTGCAGCACTCCTTCCCCGAGCGCTTCCGTGAAGCCTACCTGCTGGAGCTCGACAGCTTCATCGACGTCGTGCAAGGCAACGCCAACCCGCGCGTGCACTGGGGCGCCTCTCGCATGAACACCATCATCGCAGAGGCTGCTCGCATCGCCGCCGTGGAGAAGAAGGTCGTCACGATCAAGTACACCGGCTCCAAGCAGACCGCGCCTAGATCCGACCCCATTCTCGAGTACGAGTACGAGTTCTAGAACTAAAACCTCACGAGTACTTTAACGCTTTGAATCCTAAGCACCACGAACCTCCTCAGCGGAGCCCAAATGGACATTTTCGTTGACGTGGTCAGTCGAAGTGCTTTGATCATAAACGAGGTACCCCCGTGCAGGTCGCTGACGTTTCGATCGAAAACCCTCTGCTCATCGTTCGCGTCTGACGTGGCGCCCGGGATCTTCTCCCCGCATTGCCCAACTCGCCGCCTTCGCACCAGAACTACCTTACCACCAATGGCTTCGCACGACCCGCAGATCCGCCGCGCCTTGCGCGCAGACGTCCACGAGATCTCGGCCATGATCCAAGAGCTCGCCGACTTCGAGAAGGAGTCCAACTCGAACAAAGCCACGCCCGAAAAGCTACTGGAAACCGTCAACTTCGCCGATGACGTGGCGCCCGAGCACATTCCGGGCTTCCCATTGTCTGGAGCCCCGAGCCGCAAGGTGGCTCACTGCTTCGTGCTGACGATCGGCGAGAAGGTCGCGGGTATGGCGCTCTTCTTCTACAACTACAGCACGTGGCTGGCCTCTCCTGGTGTGTACCTTGAAGACCTGTACGTGCGACCAGAGTTCCGTCGTCGAGGACTGGCCACGCTGCTGTTCGGTGCGTTGGCCGAAGAAACCCAGCGCATCAGCGAGGGCAAAGGGCGATTGGAGTGGTGGTGTCTGCGCTGGAACGAAGGAGCCCTCAAGTTCTACGAGCGCATCGGCGGCACTCGCTTGGAGGAGTGGGTCAGCATCCGCGTCGCCGGAGGTGACAAGCTCGAGCACCTGAAACAGCTCGCAGCCGAGGTTCGAGCTAGCAGCAACAGCGGCAAGTAACACGAGAACGCGCCCCGAGTACTGTGCTGGCCAAACACGACTACTGATCTCCCAGTAGCGAGCAGTTGAACTCCAAAATTTTGCAACAATTGGCATAACCCCACACAGCACATCGATGTTCTCCTTCTATAGTACAGGGGGGGGGGGGGCTGCTGCTGTGACGGCTAATTCGGCCGACGCAGGTGTCGTGTTGTCTCTGCAAACTCTTCTTCCTGAACACGCAGGAAGAATACAAACACGAAGAAGAGCAACACGTAGAACACGCACTGCAGCGAGGCCCAGTTCACTCGACACCACAGCTGCCACTGCCGCAGCCGCCGCCGCAGCTCCGCCGACCGGGTCCTTACACACCGCCGTCCGATTACTGCTCGCCGCCGGCAACTCTCCAGGCCGCGGATCCTGCCGCCATCACCACCACCTCAGCCCCAAATTCCAGCTCTGAAACTGAACAACCCTCTGCGTCTCACGCACCTGCACAGCCCCAGCGCCCCCCTCCATCGAGAGCCGTCACCACCTCGCCGTGGCTGCTGTTCCTCCCCATGTATCAATGACTCGGCGTTATCGTCGTTTTCCGCCGTGTTTGGCACGGAAATCCGCACTTCCGAGGCGGAATTCCGCGCCGAAGCGGCCAATTTCCTCTCCACGGCATCGACGAAGCTCGTGGCCTCTTGGGTGCTAGTTGCGGAGCGTCGTGGGGAGCTTGACGCCAATGCGGCCAGCGCCTCCTCCAGCGCCCGGTTCGGGGTCACAGAGAACGGGCCAGAGAGCAGCGGCGAGCGGCACATCGGGCACGCGTCCACCTGGCGCAGCGCCGCGTCCAGACACGAGCGGCAGAAGCTCTGGCCGCAGCAGGAGGCGAGCACGGGCCGCTCGAAGCTGCCCAGGCAGATCGGGCAGTGCCAGCCGTCGCTAGTCGACATTTTGGAGGGGGAAAAGCGACGATACGGTCTGATCCGGATTAATTGGAGTCTAACGCTATTTTTGGACCAACTTCAACTTGCCCACCGAGTTGTCGAAGAGCTCTTTCTGAAGCGGTTGGTTTTCAAGGGGACTGGGCGAGTCGGAAAGTTTCCGCTGGGTCCTTTCGGTGGCACGTGGCTGTCGACACAGCGTGGTCGCAGTACTGGGAAAACGGCCGCGAAGGTTTTCTAGAGGAGTACTCTGCAGGGAGCAGTTTTCGTCAATGATCGGGTGCAAGCTTACTCAGGTCTGCTGAGCTCTCGCTGCGAGTAGCGAAAGGCTTTTTCGGGCCGATGAATTGCTGGAAATCTGTGGCTGGCAGTCGGCAGAACGTACTTGTCCATTGCTAAAACTCTTGTGATGTGTGTAAAGTCAAAATCATCGTCCACTCTTACGTGTACTTGGGGGCTATATCTACCAGCGATGTGAAGCTGTATCCGTTGTGAGCCGTTGCATGAGACCGTGTTGTTGTGAGTCCATCCTTTGTGGATCCTAAGGCCAAGTAACTGCGGTGAAATGAGTGCGCAACGCGGATCTGACCGCGACGGTGCAAGCTATTGTTGGGTCAACGTCTCCGATGAGCGCGTACACAAGGGCGTTTCAGGTGCGGGCCGGTTGCGTGTGGCTCCGCGGTGAACTGGAGCGCGTCAAGCACGAGTTCACACGTCTGTGTGAATTCATTGGAGCTTGGGTTAGTGGCGAGAGTCGATTCAATGCGTCAAATAGATAAATTATCAGGTTCATTTTCACACTACGATACTTGACGGTGCGTGTTCTAGCGCGCATCACTCTTCTTTTCGTCGATCAAAATAGCGCCATCGCTGCTGTCGGCATGCCGCCATTGACGAAACGAGCGTGTCTTTGGTGCAGGTTTCAACCTGCGATGAATGGCTGGGTGGGTGGTGATCGGAACGCCCTGTTCGTGAATAGCTCTATCCTTATAATACTCGGGCGTACGTTCCCAAGAATCGCCGGTAAGACTCTGCGATCTGTTCTCACCCCCTGCGCGTCTTACGCCCTCAACGACGCTTGACTGCCCAGCGCAGCGAAAAGTCGACCAAAGAAACAGTAGACGAATGGCACTATCTTCAATTAACCGTGGACGACGCTGGGTGCCACTAGTATCTACGAATTCCTACATGTGTACCTGCACTAGCAACCTAGCAATAAGCTACCAGCGCTGTGGGCGGCGCGTTCGTGCACGGTGGTTTCGTGCAGGCGTAGGTCGATGAATACGAACAGAAAAGAATTCATCATCGTAAGCGTTTCGAGCAAAAATGGGAAAAACGAAAAGCGGAGCAGATCAGAGCGACCCAACAATAGCCGGCGAATTGAGCCCGAGCGAGTACGGCGTGTTTTCGTTCGCCTGCAGTGGTTCGTTATTGAGGTGGTCTGCAGCATCGCGAGAAACTAACGCTGGTCGTTCTTCCTGCACGGACGCTCCCCGTCAACTCACTTTTCAACTTTCGTCATCTCGCCACATTCAAGGCGAACCGAAGCACCGGGGCTCTCCAAGTCCTTCTCGTCGATACCAAGCGCTTTGCCAGTCAAGCGCAACCGAATCCAGTCACTATCACAACCACCACCACCAGTGTCTAACATGGCGGCGCTCACGGATCTACTGTGCCAAGGTATGTACAAGTAGCCTACGGTAGACTGGCGAAACCTTGAGGTGGGGCGGTAATGAGGCTCCTTCCCCTCTTTTGCCGCCCCGCTCCATGTTTGACCACGTCACCAAGCATTTCGGCGGTGTATCACATCTGATTTCGTGTCCAGCAAAGAGGAGCTGGGATATGAGATGTCACGCTTGCTTGGTGTTGTTTGTTACGTGATTACCTGCGAGCCGCGACTGACCCTCGCCTGCTGCTCTTGCTCTTAATGTGCCGCATTTCCAGTCAGCTCGATGCGGGCGAGCAGTGGGAGCTCGGTCTCCGCAGCAGCACCAATCCTCGACAGCGAGCGGAGCAAGTACATCGCATCGGCGTCGGCACGGACGCACTCGCGGCGCTGCGGCTTCCCGGAGTGCCAGAAGACGGCCAAGCGCGGCGGCCTGTGCATCTCGCATGGCGGTGGCAAGAAGTGCTCGGTGGAGGGCTGCACCACCAGCGTCGTGAGTCGCGGGTTCTGCGTCGCCCACGGCGGTGGCAAGCGCTGCCAAGCCCCGGCCTGCACCAAGAGCGCGCAGACCGGCGGTTTCTGCTGGATCCACGGCGGCGGCAAGAAGTGCGGCTACCAAGGCTGCAAGAAGCGTGCACAGAGCGGCGGAGCTTGCATTTCCCACGGTACGAGTTCGACCTGCTTGGCGGTGGTGTCGGTATATTTGACAACGGAGCTGATTGACCTCCTCTTGGTCTTTGCAGGTGGAGGCAAACGCTGCCGGATTGAAGGTTGCAACAAGGTGGTGCAGTACGACGGGCTCTGCGTCGGTCATGGAGGCTACCGCAAGTGCCTGTCCATCAACTGTGACAAGCGTGCACTCGCCAACAGCTACTGCCAGGCGCACGGCGGCAACTCCATGTGTCGCGTCGTCGGCTGCCACAACCGCGCTATTCGCGGCGGCATTTGCTCCGAGCACAAAGCTCAGATGCCGGTCCAGGCAACCCGGTCCAGCTCCGCTTTCGCGCACTGCAGACCCTCGATCGACCTCGCGGGCAACCAGGACCCACAGTTCAAGGTCGAGCCCACAGCAGTGCTTCGTACTCGTCTAGATCAGTATCACAGGTACCCCACTCCTCTCGTCAGTAAGGCGTCTTCGGAGCTCCGGGGACCCTCGACGTACGGCCGCATGCGGCTCTCGATGGACGCGGACTCGCCGCCTGCTGACGAGCACGTCCTGTCCCCTCTCCAGTACGTCCGACAAGGGTCCTCCTCTCTGTTGGACGACGGGAGGACGATGGTGACCCCCATCTCCAGGCACTTTAACGCCGGCGAGCGGTACGACCCGTACGGGCTCAAACGCCAGAGCCTCCCGCTGCTGCCGAGTTTCCAGACGCTGCAGCGCAGTTGCAGCTCGTCCCCGGGCTCCGACATGGAGTCGGTCAGCTCCGGGTCAAACCCCAACCAGCCCAACGAGGACGTCGTAGACCAGAAATGGACGCAGTTCCCACCGAGAACGCAGTCCAGGCCCGACAACTTCCTGGTGGCACTGGGGACAGCATACACCCACACATGCAGCGTGGCCAACTGCGCACGCCACGCCAAGCGCAGCGGTCTGTGTCTCCTTCACAGCATCGTCGCGGCGCCCAAGTAAATTAGTCGAATCTGTCCGTCATCCTAATTAAGAACGTAATCTAAATGCATAATCCTATTAATAGTCCAGTACTCATTCGCCAATAAGTTGTTGTTGACCAGAAACATGATGGCCAGGATGGGCGCTTCCAAACATCACAAATGACCATGCAAATACATCGCCAATAAAGCAAAATGCACTATGAAACTCGGGTTCCTGTTAGGGATAACTTTCAACAAGACCACGACACGCCTCCGTGAAAGACTTGGGATACCATCTGACCAAGCCTCTCAACGTGGTTGTGCTTTACGACAGGCCGCAGATCCAGCCTGTTTGGGCCGCATTTAAAAATGCATAACGTGGTCTGAAGTCAAACTCTTTCTACAGGTAGCTGATTTAGTGGTGGCAGGATAACCGCAGCAGTCGAAGCCATTGAACTTCAGGCACACAGCACAAAAGCTCCAGATCGGGCTGACAAATAAATGATGAGGTTGAGGTGGGAATCAGTTTGGTTTCTGGACGGCATTGTAACAAGGTATAAAATGTCCCGACCATCTCAGCAGAAGCTGTTTGAAACCTTCATCATTTGGGATTAGAACTTCTAGGAAGAATAATCCCACACCTGATTTGAAATCTTCAAATCTGCAACGCAGCTTCACAGCCATAATCCAGCCTCGCGAACATCGGGCAGTTTATGAACTGCCTAAAACCTAAAATGCAACCGGTTTAGGATTCACAAACCAAACCAGGAACCACTTCAACGCTGTCATATCATTATCCTCTTGTCTGTATAGCAAGTGTCATGCAAAACCTACGACTCATTGCGGCCATTACGGGTTCGTCGAACAGTGGCTGGAGTAGCCCGCCTTTGCCATGCCAGTGACCAGAGCAGCCACCCCAAAATACGTGTTGGCATTAGTTTGAGGCGGGCAGTGACAAACTAACCCCTACGACAAACGAACCCCTACGGGTCTAGAGAACTAGCCGTTTCAAAACACGTCGAGTGTCGTGTAGACCCAAGAGCTCGGCGGCGAATGTGTATTAAGTTCGTTGCGGGCTAAATTGCAAGTAATAATATGTCTCAAGTGGAAACGAGGCCTCTACATGTACCAGACTGGTACTACCAGTAGAGATCTAAAATCACAAAACTAACAATTACATAGCAAGTTTAAACTTTAGATACGACTTAGACCGTTTTTTCTACCGATACCATAAACTCCTACTTCAGAACGAGATATTGTATTACAGAAAAAGAGGTATTTTGGGGTGGCTGCTCTGGTCACTGGCATGGCAAAGGCGGGCTACTCCAGCCACTGTTCGACGAACCCGTAATGGCCGCAATGAGTCGTAGGTTTTGCATGACACTTGCTATACAGACAAGAGGATAATGATATGACAGCGTTGAAGTGGTTCCTGGTTTGGTTTGTGAATCCTAAACCGGTTGCATTTTAGGTTTTAGGCAGTTCATAAACTGCCCGATGTTCGCGAGGCTGGATTATGGCTGTGAAGCTGCGTTGCAGATTTGAAGATTTCAAATCAGGTGTGGGATTATTCTTCCTAGAAGTTCTAATCCCAAATGATGAAGGTTTCAAACAGCTTCTGCTGAGATGGTCGGGACATTTTATACCTTGTTACAATGCCGTCCAGAAACCAAACTGATTCCCACCTCAACCTCATCATTTATTTGTCAGCCCGATCTGAGCTTTTGTGCTGTGTGCCTGAAGTTCAATGGCTTCGACTGCTGCGGTTATCCTGCCACCACTAAATCAGCTACCTGTAGAAAGAGTTTGACTTCAGACCACGTTATGCATTTTTAAATGCGGCCCAAACAGGCTGGATCTGCGGCCTGTCGTAAAGCACAACCACGTTGAGAGGCTTGGTCGGATGAATTGGTATTAAACGTGCCGTGAAGTGATCAAGTATTTATCTCGATGTAGCCGACTCTAAAAAACTGCAACCAGGCTGATAGCCTGATAGCCTGAGCTTTGATACCGTATCACCGAGCGTCAAATTGAACTTCCACGATGCCCAGCAGATACCTATACGTAGTATTTCAAATACATCTTCCCTTGTCGCGCGGGCGACGGATACTACCGCTGTGTTATTCACTTTGAAGCACATCGGTTATACCCCCTCCTCCCGGACACACTTCGAGGATATCGCAGCTGAACCTGACATGATACGCTGCAGTTCCGTATTCGCCTTGCTTGATCTTTCGGAGTCCAAATAGTGATGTCATCTTCGCACATTACTTGAGTCACAAGGATTCGTGCGTGTAGGATGTTCCTAGAGCGCGAGCTTCACCACTTAGTGAAGCTGCAAGTCAGCGATACGTGTCCCCGCACCGAATCAGGACAACAAAACCCAACACAAGCTCAACAAGTCAAGAAGATACTTGATTAATTCTCACCCGGCACCTTCTTGTTCCACTCGCCGGTCCGGGCCTTCTTCTTTTTGAGGCCGTCCTCCAAAACATCTAGAGCCTTTTCCTCGTCATCAATCAGTTCTGTAGCGACATAGCACATGTGATCTGTTAACACAACAACATATTGCAATGCATGCGCGCGCACACACACAAACGTACCGATCGTCGCAGCAGCACTCCGGAAGTCGTTGAACGCGGCAGCGGCAGCAGTGTCAACAGGCGACAGCCTCTTGCTCTCCCCCTGTGCAATTGAGAAGAACTGTAGGAAAGGGTTTTTCTTGTACGCCACTGCAAGCACTTCGTCCTCCGTGAACAGCAGCTCACAAGGGCCGTTAGCAAGCAGCACCTGGGTATCCTCGCTCGGGATCGCCACTTCCTTCAGACTGTGCGCTCCATCAACAGCCACGATCTCAAAGAACCGCACGTGCTGGTAGTTCACGAGCACAGCCACAATGTTTGTCGTGGGGCAGATTGCGAGCGACACATTCAGCAAACTCTTCGCCGCCTGGCGGCCACTGTCGTCGCTGGCGTTGTCAGTGTCCTCATCCAGAGGCTCCAGAGACACCTCCACGCCAGGGAGCAGCGTCTCCGAAGCCAGCAGCTTGCCCGTCTTCATCTCCCACAACTTGAGCGTGTTGTCCATGGACGTGGACACCACGAGCTCCGGCGTGACAGCGCTACACACCAACTTGGTCAGACTAGCAGCGTGTCCCAGGCAGTAGCTCTCGATGATCGCGGCGTTTGGGAACCTGGAGACGCGCAGCTTCTCGTCGCGGTCGGCCGTCAGCAGCAGCGACGAGTCGTGGTTCACGGCCACGTGGGTCACCATAGACGTGGTGTGGCCCAGCAGCGTCTTAAGGTCGCGGTCCACGTCGGGGAACGGCACGGCCACGGCCTCGCCCGTCTTCTGGCCCACCACGACGGCGTACTTGGTCTCTCCGGTGGGCAGCTGCAGGTGGCCCACGGCCATGCACGTGGCGCTGCGGGGCACGGAGCGCGAGGCCTTGAGCACGAGCGTCTCGGCCGTCAGGTCCAGTTCGTAGTGGACCAACCGGCGCTCGTCCACGAGCAGAAGCAGCGCTAGGAGCTCGGATCCGCTCGGCTGGAACAGCTCGACGGTCGTGATGCGATTAGCGGGCGGCGTCGGCTGCGTGGCCTGCTTCTTCTTGCCCTTCTGGGCGTCGTCCTCGTCCTCGACAGCGGGGGCCTCCGCCGCGCCCTCCGCACCCTGCAGCACCTCGAATCGCAACATTTTCTGCGCCGAGGAGGCGCCCGAGGGCAGCACGAACACCGTCGTGTTGCGCACCGTCACCACGACGCCCCGCGCCGCCGCCACGAACACTCCCGTCGCCACCATGTTGACGCTTCGATCAGAAATGGCTGGTGCCCGTCGACACACCGCAACGAGATGGCTACATGTGGTGTACAGCTGGTGTTCATAGTGTGCACCACACACCTTTTTATCCATCAAAAAGCAGTTCCACCGCACATTCAGATACATATATCGGACACCAAGCAGACTTTCGGCGCACCATGATGCTCGCCAGGAGGTATGATACTGCAGCATACCTGATACCCCCATACTATCTGCAGCGAATAGTATCTCACCTGCGTACGTTAATGTTTCAATTGGCTGCAGGCTGCAGCGCACGCGCTCGCTGCTGCTGGGGGCGCGCTCCGTGAGCTCGTTCCGCACACACTCGTGCGGCGAGTTGCGCCAGGAGAAGCACGAGGGCCAGCGCGTGACGCTGAGCGGCTGGGTGGACGCCATCCGCCCGTTCGGGCCCATCTCATTCCTGTCGCTGCGCGACCGCCACGGCGTCACGCAGCTGGTGCTGGAGAAGGACTTCCTGCAGGCCGCCGGTGGGTTCCGAGCAGCCAATATGACGGTGGTGGGAGGCCGTGGGGACTGACGCGGTGGCTGTGTGCAATGGCAGATGACGTGGTGAGCAAGATCCGCCCCGAGTCGGTGGTGCAGGCCTCAGGCGTCGTGCGCGCGCGGCCGGCCAACATGCGCAACGACAAGATGGCGACGGGCGCCGTGGAGGTGGTCGTGGACGAGATCGCCGAGCTCAACTCGTGCGTGAACCTGCCGATCCAGGTGGCCACGGGCTCGGAGGTGGCCAACGAGGACACGAGGCTGCGTCATCGGTACCTGGACTTGCGTCGCCCGGCGCTGCAGCAGAACCTGGTGGTGCGCTCGCAGATCTCGCTGGCAGCACGCAACTTTCTGTGCTCGGAGGGGTTCCTGGAGATCGAAACGCCTACGCTCTTCAAGAGTACGCCTGAGGGCGCGCGGGAGTTCCTCGTGCCGACGCGTAATGAGGGACAGTTCTACGCGTTGACCCAGAGTCCGCAGCAGTACAAGCAGCTGCTGATGGTGGGCGGTCTGGACAGGTACTTCCAGCTCGCGAGGTGCTACCGTGATGAGGGTGGCCGTGCCGACCGTCAGCCGGAGTTCACGCAAATTGACTTGGAGATGTCGTTTGTCACCCGTGAAGATGTTATGGAGCTGATGGAGCGGTTGGTGAAGACGATCTGGAAGGCGGCGGACAAGGAGCTGCCCGATCGCCCGTTTGTCCGCATGGCGTTTGACGAGGCGATGCACCGCTTTGGTGTGGACAAGCCGGATACGCGCTACGGCATCGAGTTGAAGGACGTGGACGACTTGCTTCAAGACACTGAGTTCGTGCCGTTCAAGACAGCGCTGGCAAACAAAAATCCCAAGATCCACAGCAAACGCGGCGTGGTTCGTGCTATTAACGCCAAGTCGCTCGCGAGCGGTGGGTTCTCACGGAAGGACATCGACGAGCTGGAGAAGGTAGCCAAGCGCGCTTCCAACACTGCGGGCGCGTTTGTGGTGAAGGTGGAAGCCGGCAACCAGTGGAAGTCGTCATTGGCGAAGAAGCTGTCATCTGCTGAAATTGAGCAGCTCAACAAGCGTCTGGATGCTGACGAAGGGGACGTTCTCATCTTTTCCGCCGGCTCGTACCACGACGTGAACACGCTGCTCGGACGCCTGCGTACGCACACATCGCAGTTGCTGTACGCGAAGGGCTTTTTGCAGAAGGAGCTCGACCCGAACAACTTCCACCACTTGTGGGTGATCGACTTCCCCATGTTCGAGCGCAGCGAAGATGACGAGGGCAACGTCCTCGAGAGTGAGGAGAAGGTTTCTCTGTCGGCGACGCACCACCCTTTCACTGCCCCTCGCGCTGATGACGCTGTGATTCTGGACGAGATCCTGGCAAGTGCCGAGGCTGCAGCAGCAAGAGGCGAGAAAAAGAGCTTGCTGGAAGACCCGGAGATCGCCGAGAAGCTGCTGGAAATCACCGCGCAGCACTACGACATCGTGTGCAACGGGTGGGAGCTGGGTGGCGGCTCCATCCGTATTCACCAGGCCAAGCTGCAGCAAGCTGTGTTTGAAGACGTGCTGGAGCTGCCGACACTGCAGCGCCAGAGCTTCGAGCACCTGCTGCAGGCCCTCAGCCACGGCGCCCCGCCCCACGGCGGCATTGCGCTGGGTCTGGACCGCCTCGTTGCAATCCTGTGTGGAGCGCCGAGCCTGCGCGACGTGATCGCGTTCCCGAAGTCATCCACCGGCAACGAGCTCATGACGAACGCACCAGGCCCAGTACTCCCGGAGCAGCTCGAGGAGTACCATATCCAGGTGCGCCACGAGGACTCGTAGCTCGGCTTTTTGTGACCAGGTGGACCAGAAACAACGAAATAGACTTGATGGTGTACTTGCTTGCTTGAGTGCGCTTGGTGACAGATCGCCACTCAACAGGATCGGGCTGATGAAAAAAGCTGGGAGTCGCGGAAACTGCTTCAGCGGGATCAGCTGCCCCGCTGGGTGCAGCAAGAGAGAACAACGAGACGTAGGCGACGTCTGCCTCCAGGCCAGAGATTCCCGATTCGGGAATCTCGACGCGTAACGGGAAACATGCAGCGACACGGTGGCGCGCAAGGTGACGGCGGCAACGGCTACAACAACGCATCATGAAGGGACGCGGTCCGTGTGGCGCACACAACTATGGTCGCGACATTGATACGCAGAACCAGCTCAGCAAGCTCAGCAAGCTCGGCTGCAAGGCTTGCAGTGCAAGCACGAAGGCTGAGATCATTGCCTCAGACCCCTCGGTCGCCGCCGAGTCGGCGACCGAGGGATCTCCTATCTCAGTTTGGTCGGGGGCGACACCACGCTGAATCATTGGCACTTTTCTCTTCTCTCACGCTCCTCCGGCGAGCTCGATTGGGCTTGCCAATGACATCCAATCACCACGTCCATTTCGGTGCGAGGAACTCTACAGTACCCACGGAGTCATCAGCTTGGATGCCCTTCAGCCTGGCCATCAATGCCGATGAATTCACGCCGCCGACGTCTATCGCGCAGGTTCGTCACTGCGGCGGTGAGCTCCATATGCGCGATGACTAGCGTCCTACGAACTTTAAGTGACTGTGACTGTACAGCCCCAGAGACATGGAGTCACTTCAACATGAATTGTCTCGTCATATTTATGAATGCCTACACGCTACTCCCCCAGTCCGTCCTGAGCTCTCGACGTCGTTCTCGTCGCTCGGGGCTTGAAGACCCCTCATAAACATAAATTGATAAAAAGAAGCTAATGCTGCCGCTGGTTCGTCATGCCGCTCGGCTTAGACCGCGATCTTGGGGCCGATCACGGGCACGTAGCTCAGCGCCGTGAAGGTGACGCCCTTGACGGTGCCGTACGTGGACGAGGAGGCGTGCACCACCTGCGTCTTGGTGTAGTCGGCCACGCTGGCCACGGTGCCGTACACGGCCGACGTGGCCGAGACCACCTTCTCGGTCGTGTAGTCCTTGACGTTGGCGGCCGTGTGCACGGTGGCGCCCACCGCGCCCGAGACGGTCTCGCCCGTCTTCTTGACGACGTTCGAGGCCACGTCTACGGCCTCGTCCTTCTTCTTGAGCGCGTACTGCTGGCCCGAGTAGAGCGTCGTGGCCACGGACGAGATGGTGGCGTCCACCTTGTCGTCCAGGGCGTTGAGACCGGGGCCCACCCAGGCCTCGTCGATCTCGTGCAGCGACTTGCCACTCACCTTCTCCACGACCGTGTTGGCCGTGTTCTCGCCGAAGCGCGCGAACGGCGCCACGACGCGGAAGCTCGTGGTGTAGTTGTACACGTTCTTGGTCGTGTCGTAGTAGTAGGCCACGCGCATGAACCACGGGCGGTGGGTCTCGAACGTGGCCAGCGTCGTCTCGGTCGAGCGCCAGTCGGCGCTGTACGTGAGCAGCGCCGTGCTGGGCGCGGCCTTGAGGCCGAACGTGAACGTCAGCTTGCGCTTCAGGTTGCTCTGGAGGAACTCGGCCAGCGCCTTCTGCGTGGTCACGAGCGGCTTCTTGCCCTTCTCCTGCAGCAGCTCAATGGTGAGCTGCGCGTCGGCGGGGGCGCCCCGCACGTCCAGCGTCGCGTGCTCGTCGATGAGCGCGTCGTGCTTCTTGAACTTGGTCGTGTGCTCGGCCTTGCCCACGGCGAAGCGCACGGCCAGCTTCTTGCCGGCCAGCTCCTCCTCGCCGAACGTGGCCTCGATGCCGTGCACCTTGATCGCGAGCGTTCCGGACGTCGGCATCGCTGCTGCTGCTGCTGAGCTCTCGCGCTGGCGCTAAAATGGAAAGTGGCCAGCGAGAAGCTCCCTGGAAGAGAGCGCAGGAGAGTGGTGGACGATATGTATCTGGTCCTACGTCGACCCCAGAGCGTGATGCACCGCGCGCGGCATCCCGACTGGCGCGGCCGATGCCCGGTCTCTAGACTGAGCTTTTGGGCAAATCGCGAGGCCATCGCCGCTGGCGGGCTTTGGATGGCGTTCATCGGCGCTCAGTGTTCGTGGTGCTCGCGTACAGTAGAGTTAAGCGAACTCCGGAACGGCGCGGATGCCGTTCACACGACAGGCGACACCGCATCGCCTTTCGCGATGCCAGCGCGGCTTCAAGGTGCGAGAGAATATTGCGCAGCCGGCGGCAAATGCCGAGAGCGCAGGGCCCGGCGTGAGAAGCGGGGAAACCGGCAGCAGCGCCGCAGCCTGAATCATGGTGCGCTGACCATGCTGCTGACCCTGGGTCATGCTGGCTACCAAGCGGCGCGTCATCGGAAGTTGTGTGCGTTACATGAAGCACGCCCCTTCAGCTTCTCGTCTACACGTTGCCTTTGCTGCATGGCGTTGCTGTTGCCTGCCGCCGGCAGGTCCTTTGCGACGGCCGTGTCGCTGCACGTCGGACGGATCGGCGATTCTCGTTGAAGCGAACCTGCCTTCCTCGCCACCGGTCTCCGGCTGCACGCCGCCGCAGCTGGGCCGCGGGCGAGCAGTTTCCTGCCTCCACCGGTTGATGCACGACGAGCCGGTGCAAGCGCCTGCCACTGGCACTGCCAGTGGCGGCAGCGACCAAGGAATGGCCCTCGATGGCCTCGCCTGCGCTGCACTCGCCTTGCATTCGTTCGACACTGGTTGACACGCAGGTCCGCTCTTCGTCCTGCTGCACTGGTGTCACCCGCGTTCGAATTCGGGCTCTCGTGATGACTGGCGCAACGTGGTGGGTGGGCTCCGGCCGGCGCCGATGCAGTTGCCGTGTCGGCGGCGTCAGGACCGCAGGATGGCGCGAGGTTGATCTTTCTCTTTGGGTACTGCGAGGATGCGGCTGCCGAGCTCGCCCGAGGAGGAGCTACCTGCCTGCCTGCCTGCTGCGAGCTGCTGATGCGTGTAGCGCCGCCGCCGCTTTCCCGGTCCGCCCTGCAGTTCTGCAACGTCTCCATTATCGATCGATGTCTGCTTGCCAAGCAGCGCTTGGGCCGAGGTCCGCCCCCGGCCTCAACTGGGCCGCTTCAACGAGTGCAGGGCGTCACGGTGGTCGCCGCCCCAAGACTCCCACTTGGCTGGCGCTCACCGTTCCTGATCCCTATCCTCGCGGCAGCTGCCGACCGGCAAAAGCGAGGCCGCGACCGAGCAACTGCGACGCGCCCTGCAGACGGGAGCTCGGTGCTCGAGCGAGCGAGCGACGCCAGCAGTGCTGGCCCAGCACTGCGCTGAAGCCAGCGGAGACACCCCCGCGCCGCCGCTCGCTGCAGCGAGCAAATATTGCTGGAGCCCGTTCTGGCAGTTTAGGGCAAGCATGAACGGCAGCCTGGTGCCTCTGCCGCGAGGCGCTGGAGAGATTCCGACGTCGAGCGTGGCGCCCCGATCTTTCGGCGCTCAACTGCCAACGGCTTCAAGCTTATTCTCGCCCTCGCGTAGGTGGCCGACTGTTGAGGCTCATGGTACGCTCTCGCCTAGGTATCGCTCCCGCACAGGTAGCGGCGACGTCGACAACTGCCAAAATGACTCGCTCTACGTCAGAGTTGCATGTCAAAATTCCTGTCACTTGCGCAGAGCCGGGGCGCGCCGATCTTCGCCCCGCGGCGTCTGCTCGGCTACTCTTCAGCCGTGACCGCGGCCGCCCGACCGGCAGCAAGCAGCGCAGCGCCGCCGTTATGCATGCCTTGCCTTGAGACAGCGCTGCAGTTTCTCTGGGGGCCTACAAGCAGGCTGCAGGCGCTGCCTGCTATCCGGGCTGCAGGCAACAAACAGGCAGGCAGGCAGCCGTTGGCAAGTCCAGCGTTGACGCTCAGTGTCCACTGTGTCGCAGCATACAATCGCGCAGTGCAACGGCGCAGAGACGCTGCGACCCCATCGCGGGCGAGAGGGCGCGGCAGCCGCGGAACTTTCCGCTGCGGATGGCTTCGCTCTTGGCCCGCCAAGCCGACAGCTCATTTCCGAATTGGCCAAGCGAGTGCGAAGTCTCGACGGGGATCAGGATCGCCATGGCGGTGTCCGGGACACTGGCCGTGAGGGGTGCGTCGCTCTCTGCTGCTGCTGGCTGCCAAGCTCTCCGCCGCTGACCGCTGTTTCTCTGTCCTGTGTGCTGTGTCTGCAGTCCATCGCCTTGAGGCCTCGCCGGCCGAGGGTGGGGAGTCGGACGCCAGGTACGGCATCCGGCTGGCCGTGGGCGACAACGTTCGCCACACGCAGTTCGCGCCCGTCGGCCACGAGATCGACGAAAGCCTGCACTAGTACGTCCGCCTTTCCTCCGAGTATGATATGCCGTACACCAGCGAGCGGGTTATCTAACCGGTATGATTTGTGTTCTTAACTGCGACACAATCAACTCTGATTACTGCAGCGACGTGCAGGCCACGGCGGAGTCTGAGGAAGTCACGATTGAAGTGCTCCAGCAAGATCAGGCCAAGCCGCTGGTGTCCGCCAGGCGGACCCTGAGGGAGTTCATGGAGGGCTTCCACAACAGCGAGATGGCATTCACGTTCGGCCCCGTCTCGGCGCCCAAAACGATGCACCTGATCTTCAGCGCCGACTGGACGCCGGCCGAGCAGGCGTCGACCGAGGTGGCGGCCGCGGCGGAGACGCATCGCCCCTGGTTCATGCGCGCGTCGTACTACTACGAGACGACCAAGAGCGTGTACGACTACACGACCAGCTTCCGCGTCGTGAAGCCGTTCGCCCGCCTGGGTGAAGCCACGGTGAACTCGGTGCTGGCCACGGTCTCGGGCAAGACGCTCTACGACGTGGACCAGTCGCTGGTAGTGCCGGTGCTGGACGCCATGGACAACAAAGTGGACGCCACCATCTCGGTGGCCTTCACAAAGCTCTACGAGGGCCAGCAAATGGCCGTGAGGACCAAGGACAAAGCTGTGCGTGCC
Source organism: Phytophthora cinnamomi (assembly GCF_018691715.1). Taxonomy (NCBI): domain Eukaryota; phylum Oomycota; class Peronosporomycetes; order Peronosporales; family Peronosporaceae; genus Phytophthora; species Phytophthora cinnamomi. The sequence goes on from NW_027151035.1 coordinate 181,235, forward strand.
GTGTCCAACGTGGCCCACAAGACGGGCAGCACGGTGGTCGGAGCGGCCAACTACACGACGCACAAGGTGACAGCGGCGACGGGGGCGGTGTACGGCACTGTCACTGGCGTGGCAGATTACGCGGGCTCCCAGGTGAAGCACGCGTCGTCGTCGACCTATGGAGCGGTGCGGGGGGTGACCTATTCTGTTGCGAGGCATATACCAATACTCGGGCCCAAAATACGGGCGTGAGGTGGGGAGCCGACAGCAGGTCACCCCACCGGTAACGGGAACCAACAAGTGAGCGCTGTGCGCAGCTCGCGTCCGAGTGCATGCGGAGGAGAAAACCATGGAAAACAAGCAGAAAAAACAAAGTGACGGGACAAGACAGTGGAGTATAAGCGGCGTGCGGTGAGGTGCACAGGCCGTATGAAGGATCGGGAGCATGACGACGGAGCGGCGTAGCAGGCCACGAACAAGCTAAATATGTGTTCTACGTGGACGAGGACCTCCGAGCATGACGCCGGCTCCCCAGACTTTGAGGGGAGTACTGATTGCGAGTGCTTGGACCGCGAGGGAACGGAGAGAGAGATTGACCGCGGGCTCGATTCCGACAGACAGGGACCAACATTTTATGAAACGGGGTCCACGTAGCGAGAAAACAATGAATATAAATTGTTTTTTCACCTGGAGCTTATGTGTGTGCTCGGCTGATGGTGTTGTGGTAGGCGCTCGAGTTGCTTTGCATGGAGCTCTTCTTCGGCTGACGTTGTGGTGGTTGTGTTAGCTTGGTGACAGGTTGTACTTCGAAGACGGAGGGAAGTGCATAGAGTTCTGGCTGCTTCGCGGCGAGGAAGTGCTGTTGGGGGCCGACGATGCTCCCTGGCCGGCAGATCCGACACCAAGCGATAGCCTCCGTGGCTGTGAAGTGGTAGTTTTTCATGAGGTACGTAGCGATGGCAGTTCCTGTTCGCCCAAGACCAGCCTTGCAGTGAACGGCCACAGCACCAGTCTCACGCTCGCAGACCTGCAAAGAAATATTCAAGAAGATCAGCCAGCTATCGTGGGAAGAGGTTCCAAAGAGCTACTGCTACCGCACGCGGATGAATTTGAAGACGATGTCGTCGCTGGGGTTACTGCCGTCTGGAAATTGCAGTTCGATGTGCCGCAGACCTGCGTGGACGAATGCCTTGCGATCGTACGTGGTGACCTCGTTGAAGCGGATCACGCAGGTTACTCCCAATGTACGGAAGAGCGCTGCATAATCCCGAGCGAGTAGGGTGGTTGCTCCAGACTCGGCGTCGAGGGTGATGCGTTCACGCTGTGGGCCGCTGAAGGCGATCAACTTTCCAGGCACAATCCAATTGATGTCGCCGTTCTCCAGGCAATCGAGGTGATCGTATTCCTCAGTTGAGAAGGTCCGATAGCTCCAAAGAGATGTTGATATCGCCTTGTGAACTGCACGAGCGCAGTCCAGCAAGGTAATGAAAAAGGTGCACACTCCGCAAGAAGCGTCTCGAAAGCCGAAAGGTGGCTGCAGTTTGCCATCCTTCAGCACGCGACCCACAGCAAGCTCTGGGGATAGGCCTTCGACCAAAACCAAGAAGATTGCGAGCAGTGTCATCGCATTCGCACGCTTGTGAGGATGATCGCTGCAGTACAGCACCAATCGTTTTCCGCTTCTTCTCACTGATGAACTACCACTCGCTGCAGTGAAGCCCAAGCGAAATTCCAGGTCGCGACAGAAGCGCACTGTTCGTGCCAAGTGCAAGGGTCCAAAGTCCGCGAAGAACCGAGCGTAGACTAAGTCGCCATCCATGCAGACTAACTCGTCATCGAGGCCACGATCACCCCCTGAGATGCTTCCAATTACTTCGGACGTGGAATTTTCAGGCTCAAGTGAAGATGCCGACGGACGTAAAGTAGCCAAAGCGAAGTCAAGCTTTCCCGGAAGGACCTCAACTCGGTCATACAGCTCAACACCTCGAGTACGAGTCTCCTCTGCAAGGGTTATCATGGATGCCATTTTTTGGACGTCACGACGGGGTCACCTTCCCGGCGTTTCGACACTATTCTCGGCCGTGTTATACTTCCTTCACGGGATTCTAGAAGTGCGAGATGATGAAGCAAGCGAAGCTCATGAGCGCTGCGGGGTTGGCAGCAGCGAAACAAGAAATTGGTGATGCCCTTGAAGAACTGCAAGCTACGCCGGACAATCCGCAGAGCGTGTACTCGAACCTGACTTGCGTTTATAATACTATCGCGGATCACCCCCAGGCCCAAGCTGCTGTAGACTCGACGCTTGCGGCTCAAAAGAACGTGCAATTGCTGCGCATACTGGTGCAGTCGCACTTGCGGGAGGAAGAAGTGCAATGGGCGCTGGGTCGGGTGATATCGTTGGCTTGTCAAGCATCCATCCGCTTCCAGTGCCAAGCAGGCCAGCTCGAGATGTGGAACGATCTATTTAATATGAGATCAGCTCACCCAGAATCTGTCCGCGTTCAGGAAGCCTCATTGCGCGCGATTGAATACTTGTTCAGTAGCAACGAGTTTCACGTCACCAAAGTTCGGCCGCTACTGCTCATGGAGGACTTGCTGGGAATCATGGATCGATTTCTACTCGTCCAAACGCCACGAAGACGAGCACACGGGCTTGTGATTCTTTCGCTGCGTGTACTAGTGGCACTTTACTCTTCTCCTCGATCAACAGAGTTGGTGCTGTTTGACGGAGAACGTTCATCTGAAGGCGTGAAATGGGCACATGAAATCCCGAAGCGTATGCTAAGCAGTTTTGCGGTCTTTAACAAGGACGATAGTGCGATTCGCTCGTGGCTGACTATGACTCTGCTGTTGTTACGCCGGTATCCTGTTCAAGCACTGGAGGCTTTGTTTTCACCGAACCAAAGCACAGAGGTAACATGGTGGTTCAGTTTAGTGATCGAGAGATGGCAGTATCAAGCCGATGTCATAGGTTCTTTGCTTGCTACGCTCAGTTACATCTTCGCTCTGCCGTACAATACCCTCGGGGACGAGATACAAGTTGCATTGGCAGAAAAGCTAATTGATGAGCAGGATTTGCTGACAGTTGTGTGCGGAGTGATCAACCACTACCATAACGAAACCTCGATATTACGCGAAAGCAGTAGCTTCACGGCGCTACTGGAAGCGATACGCATCATTCGGCAGTGGAGCGAGCGCCCTGCACTTCTGACTCGCTTTGTGGCATCTCGAACAGTGAAACAAATGTTGCTACCGGTTTTGATCGAGCTACTGGATCAGCACACGAAGTCACCAGCCTCGCCCAAGCTTTTGGGGTTTGTGCTAGAGATTCTATTGATTCTCCGGCGTATCGCAAAGAGCTCAGGTCTTCGTAACGTGCTGGTCAGCTCCGAAAAACTGAAGACGAATCTCAAGTTGTTGCGCTGCAGGAGTCCAACGCCAGGCAGCAGCTCCGTTAGTCACCAACATGGTGCGACTGCCCCAGTTTGCGGAACAGGTGCCGCTGGCCTGCAAGATGACGGGGACCTCGACGCGGTGGTGGATCGAGAGGCCTGTGATCTGCACAAACTATTGTCAACCGGTTCGGGTCCTGCCCCGAAGTCCGCAGCCGTGACCCGACGAGCAAATACGCGCGCTGCAGTTGTGGTGTCGAAGGCGGTGGAGGCTCCGCGGCGGCAGCTTAGAGCAGAGCACGCGAGGCCCGATACACTGCGGGCCTACGGCTGCGGCAGTAAATGACCACGGAACGACTTCACTACTCAAATTCGGCACCGAGTGTGTTCAAAGTGCTACTGCGGAGCAAGGTGTATGGCGGCCGATTGCACCTGACACTCTGCTGAGCAGAACAGACTGCTCTAGGGACGACGTAAATCGATTCACACGAGGCTTGCTGCGTCTGACATGTCCGCGGGCATCGACGAGCTAGGTGACTCACTACCGTCGGCGGGCTCCGTTGCCGCTAGCGATGATACGGTATGTACCACGCATTGGTCTCCTCCTTACAGAATGTCGATCACCTGCGACCTGGAAGTTCCAACCAACACAACTCTCTATGTTTTCCAGGGTGTAGTGACTTTTAGTGAAAAGACCATGTACAAAGTTTGTAGTTGGTCCTCTGCTGTCCATCGCGGGCTGGAGAATGCCTCGACGCGCCATTCTCCTCCTTCGCCGAGAGAATGTCAGTCCAGGCGAAAGTTGAAGTGAAGTGCACGTTTTATTCCCCGTGATCTTCGAACGACACTGCTCCGCGCCAGGCTCCGCCCCAGTGCTGAGGCTGGCTCGCAGGACTCGACAATGCCGTTGCCGCTGCCCCGTGCAGACCGCATTACAGTCCCTCGGTGCGTTATGCTGACGCCCCGCCAGCAGCACGTGTGACTGCGCGGCGGACGCGTGAGAAAAGCGTGAATCAGCGCCATGCCTTTCAAACGCGCCTTTCATATTCGTTACTATCGACCTACACAGATAATGATATATTAGAAATTGCCTTGATACTGAAACTATGCTTAAAACAAAACAATTCCGCCCCGCTCTTAAACCGCAACAAACTGTATCCATCGCGTGAGACAAGGCGTTTCGGTGACGCCGCGAGTGGCCGATCCAGCGAGCGCGCATCACGGTGCAACCTGGCTGGTATCCACCGCCGCGCTGACTCTTCTCGCTCTCACTTCTGAATTCGCCATCTCCGTCGCAGACTAGCCGCCAAGACCTCCGCCAAGCAATCATGCCCACGTCCGGCACGCTCAAGATCAAGGTGCACCGCATCGAGGCCACGTTCGTGGAGGAGGAGCACGCCCAGAAGCTGCACGCCGTGCGCTTCGCCGTGGGCAAGACCGAGCACGTGACCAAGTTCAAGAAGCACGACGCGCCCATCGACGAGCACGTGAAGCTCAGCGTGAAGCGCGCGCCGGCCGACGCCACGCTCACCATCGAGGTGCTGCAGGAGAAGCGCAAGAAGGCGCTCGTGGACACGACGCAGCCGCTCAGCGAGTTCCTCAAGAGCAACCTGGAGCGCAAGATGACGTTCACGTTCGGCCCCAAGGCCGCGCCCAACACGGTGCTGCTCTACTTCCGCGTGGACTGGGAGCCCAGCGACACGGCGCTGGCCGTCGTGGACACGCACCGCCCCTGGTTCATGCGCGCGTCCTACTACTACGACACGACCAAGCGCGTGTACGACTACACCACGAGCTTCCGCATCGTGGCCCCGTTCGCGCGCTTCGGCGAGAACACGGCCAACACGGTGCTCACCAAGGTGAGCGGCAAGACACTGTTCGACATCGACGAGGCCTGGGTGGGCCCCGGCCTCAACGCCCTGGACAACAAGGTGGACGCCGGCATCTCCGCGGTGCTCACCACGCTTTACTCGGGCCAGCAGTACGCCCTCAAGAAGAAGGACGACGCTGTCGACGTGGCCACCAAGGTGGTCAAGAAGACGGGCGAGACGGCCACCAAGGCCAAGGACTTCACCACCGAGAAGGTCTCATCCGCCTCGTCGGCCGTCTACAACACGGTGGCCAGCGTGGCCGACTACACCAAGACGCAAGTGGTGCACGCCTCGTCGTCCACGTACGGCACTGTTAAGAGCGTCACGTACTCGGTGCTCAGCTACGTGCCCGTGATTGGCCCCAAGATCGTGGCCTAAGCGCATGAACCGACTGCAAGTTCGCCCACGTCACATCGGTGACAGCGTGAGCGTCGCCGGATATCCAAGCAGACTGGAGATCGACATCGTGTCGACGGACCCTACTTTTTGGCGGCTGCGTTGGTGCAGCCGCACCTTTGTCTTAGTTTTTATCCCTTAGCGTGAATTGAGCAACGTGCTCGTATGCAAAATATGGTCTGCTTTTGTGACGTGCCAGGGTATATAAATTGATATTACGCATCAACCAGCAAAGTATCACGAACCACGTGCAAAACTATTGATCAACCAGGACTACTGGATCCCGAGCGCTTCGACCCAGTGAATCACCGCATCGTCGTCGAGCCACAGGAGAACCAGCGGCATGGACAGCAAAACTGCAAGCGTCCCGAGATACGATGTTCCCATCACAGGTGGCCTGGACTTGGTGGATAGAACCTTCAACGTTGGGCTGAGCGCGATGGTAGATACAGTAGTACTGCGTGCTGGAGAAACAACTTCGAGACCACTTCTGGGAGCTGCATGTCTGAACAGGCCACGTGTCCTCGCCGCGGAATTTACGGGTTGTTCGAGGTCTGCCAAAACAGTGCAAGGTAGCGGCACGCCTGAAAACGACCATGAGGTGCCTTTCACTAGCAAAGCAGCTAGAGCATTGAAACACGCCTCGGTGTTCGTCCCATCCTTCGATGAACACTCGAAAAAGCAAGAAGCGCCGACAATCTCAGAGACTTCACGACCTTCCTCTTCTCCCACTTGTCGAGACCCGCTCGCCGCGTCGGCCTTGTTTCCCACGAGAATGATCGAGAACAGCGAGTCAGCAACAGCTGTGCTTCGGTAGGCTTGGATCTGCGTCACCCACCGCAACACTGCCGCGAAACTTAGCCGGTTAGTCACGTCATAGACTACGACTGCGGCGTTCGCGTGGCGGAAGTAGGAACTCGGCAGTCGAGTGGCACCAAATTTCTCTTGGCCTGCAGTATCCCACAGCTGCACTTTCACCGGCGCAGGGGCACCCTCCACAATTGCCATCTTGGACAGATAGTCTTTCGGAACGCTATCGGTGGCCAATAGAGGCTCGAAATTGGCCATCCGACATAGTAAGTTTGTCTTGCCGACATCACTGTCTCCAACCACGATAACTACAGTCAAAGCAAAAATAATATTGGTTAGATTTGTGGAACTGGTGAAATTTACGAGCATGGCCTCCCACCTTTGTAAGTTTGGCACATTTTCTTTTTGGGGTTACGTGGCATGATTGAAAAGCCAGAATCACGGTGCAATAGGGCGGTCATCGCCGTCGAGTCGAGTCGCGTTTGCAAGAGAGAGGAAATTGTTGTGTGAGAGGGGGATACCTCGCATGCAAACCTCAACGATCGCAGCCCCACTGCAAAATCGTTGCTGTGCATATATAAAGGCTAACCGATAAGAAAGGGCGCAGCAGATACACCAGCGACAACGCGCAGCCCGTGCTTCTATCCTTCCGTGACCCGCTCCGTTGGCGATTGTGCCAGCTGTAAGCGCCGTCGTGGCCAACGAGTCACGAGAATCAAGCTGTTGCCAGTCCATTAAAGCGCGGAAACGGCGAGCAAGTATAACGTTCCATAACGGGTCTCCTGGCACTACATGCAGCCTCCGCGCCATCCGAACTAGCAACACAGCTCCAAAGGAAGCGACCCCACTCCATTGATTCAATTCCATTCGTTCCCCACCTCGTCGTTCACTTCGCCACGTTAGTCGCGCACACCGACTATTTCTTCAGTCCTGGTATCCACGACAAGACCACGAAGGCTTTGGTCTCACGCACGTCGACCCGAAATCAACAAGAAGCGAGAGTACCTCGACGGACGCTTCCAACGAATTGAAACAATCCGGAGAAGAAGCAATCGCAACTCGTTTGATACCATATGTGGGGCTTTTGCTGTTAGTGAAATTTACTACAGACACACTAGTAAACCCACCCTGAGTAAAACTAAATTTCTCCCCTTTTTGCCAAAATTTAACGATAAGTTTAGCTTTGTGAAGCTCCACCGGTTGGAGGTACCGAAATTCATTTGTAATGGGGCACCTGTCAGATCCCAAAATAAGCAGATTGACCAATAGAATTATGAGCTCGTACGACTGGGATACAGTACATGTAATCCATTGTCAAAAGGCACCCGCGTATAGACACTGCTAGATCTGGCTCCCTAAAACACTGGACAGCAATGCATGGTACAGTAGGCACAGCAGTCTGGGAAAGCAAGTCATTGCCATAAACAGCGCGCACGAAGAAACCGAGAATGGCTCCGTGCACAATCTTCCTAGAATGGTCGCAGTAGTACGGTGTATCCCCTAACCGTCATAGATAGCCCGCTCGCCGAAACGAGTGGTTTCCCCCCTTTTGAACACCAGACCCCAACGCAAAGGCTCAACCTAGCGCTAGCTTCTTCGCCGACTGGATCTCGGTGATGTCGCGGCGACACGATAGGGCAGCCTCTGAAGACGTGGACGATGCTGAGAGCGATGCGTCTGCTAGCGACTGGAAGCACAGTGACAGCAGCAGTGACGCCCATCCCGAGAGCCCGCCGCCTACTCTGCGGTCCAAGAAGCGACCGTCTTCGACTAAGTGCCGTGTGAAACCTGCAGGAGGAAGAAAGCAGGCAAAGCGACGGAAGCAGATATCTCGGAAGCACAGAAACACGGTTTCCTCTGCTGCATACTCTACATCGGCCTCGGAATCTAGCGCTGAGCCACGAAGGTCAGTCAATACTGCTCACCATATAGTTCCCCTCGACGACCTCGTACGTGTCCCTGCACTAGAACGTAAAGTGTTCGATGACTCGCAAGAACTGGAGGCTTACTTGCGCAATTATAGTAAGAGGACTTACCAGGTATGTTAATCTGTGCACATTCTCAAAATGTGCGCAGGTTTTTTCTCGAGTTTCTCATACGCATGCCTCTCTTTGACTACGAATAGCCTTTTTCAATTCGCACGGCTACTCCAGCGCACACTCGCAATGAAAAAATTCGGGACAGTGCGACTCCAGGAAATGAGAAACCGGATGAAATAAAGTGCTACAACAAGACGTACGTTTGTACTCACAGTGGAGTTCCCAGGACGGGGAGAGGCCGCGGGAAGCGCCCATATCAGCACTCAAGAAAGATCGATTGTCCTGCTCAGGTATCATAATTTAAAGTGTCGTAAGAGCCTTGTCCAAATTGAAAAGTGATTACTTTTCCTTGCGATGACTTTTTCGCGCGAGGAAAAAAGTCGGTGAAAGTAGTCGTCGCCTTGTTCAAGTCTCCAATAAGTCGGCGCAACGACTTTTTCACAGAGACCTGTGTAAAAACATGCTATTAGATAGGGTTTCCTTTTTGACAATCATTGCGCGCTACACGATGAAGTACGCAGTTCCAACTCCGCACCTGCGTAGCGCCTCTGTAGACGCTGCCGCTGCTGCTTCTGCAGGGAGAAGGATGCAAATTACAGCCTTGAAGCAAGAGCGTCATGACGAAAAGAATCAGGAGCCCCCAGCAGACGTCAATTTCGTTCACGTAGCTGGTGTGACGGCACCGCTGGCGGCGCTTGATTTGCCAAACCACTACACACATATCAACCCGACTCCAACACACACAACAGCGACCACGCGGAGGCTCGAAACCAGAGTCCTGCTGATCAAGAACCTCCGGCCAAGAGAGCTAGACATGCGCATCGCAGCCTGACATCTTCATTCGCAGTCACCACTACCACCAAGACGCATCACAGAAAGCTACGATGACTACAACTACGGGAAAGACGGTCGATGTTACGACGCGCAGAACGTACAAGCCCAAGAAGGCAGGGGTGCGCAAGTCCGCCTTTTGTCGACAAGACGTCATCGGCGACGACGAAGACCTCAAAGAAGTCCGCGAAGAAGTCTAATGTCAAGTCCAGATCAAAGTCCACGAGCAAGAAGATTAGTGATGGAGGCGCACCAGCGAAATCAGAAGACGTTCAAGGCAAGAATATAAAGTGGACAATTCAACTAACAGCGCTGGCAATCGAGGCTCGCTTTCACTACAAACTGATTCTGAAAAAAATTGACACGAAAAACTCGAATACGAAAGCGCAGCGTGCTATGTGGGAGGACACTATCAACGTGTTCCACCAGCGCGCGTTAGCCGAACGCGCGTGGGGTAATGATGAGCCTCGCACTTTGAAGGTGAAGCAGTTCAAGAACAAGTTGGATGCTGTTCGTGCTGCATACAAGGCAAAGAGGGCCGAATGCTACTGGGAACCGAACCCAGCGCGATGGCATCACCAGTGAAGAGAAGCAAGAACGTGAACGCAGGTACCCCGAAATGCGAGCTGACTTTTTCATGGAGGAACAAGACGAAGGATCGGACGAGGGTGATGGGGAAGGTGGTAAATTGACGTGCGATTCCGTCAACGTGCGTCTATCGTATCTCAAAGAGCTGGTTGCAGAACTTTCGGCGCTGTGGCCTCTGCTATGCAGTGTGTGTTCTCATCGTCCTGGTTGCACCGGTGAAGCTATCACGGAGACGGGAGCTCCAGCACGAGTAAGCTTGCCAAACAGTGGCAGCGACTACGATGACTTTGATGCAACGACGATGACCACATCGTCGACAGCAACGCAGGTGAGGAGTCGTATGAATCACCCAGTGAGGCGCGTGAAAAAGCTAAGGCGGCAGCTAAACCTAGAAAGCAGCGTCTGAAAAGCAACACTAAAGTGATAGCAAGGCGTCCTGCTGATGCAGTAAGTGACACGCTTCGATCGGGATTTGAAGCAATTGAGCACGTGCTGTCAGTCCGGCACCAGCCTCGTCAGGCGAATGGGAATATGGCTGTACTCGTTCAAAAACTTGACGATCTCAATTGATGAAGCGAACGCCAAGCAACAGGCCACCAGTGATGCATTGATACACAGCTTTGCGGGGTTGCAGCAGGTTACCGCTGGACTTTACAGTGAAATGACCAAGTCGATGCAGAACAAATCGGATACGCATTAATCGCTCTCACGCTGCATGAAGTGTCTACTACGCCCATATACCGGTCGAATTTACTCGTGGTCTTTTTGGAAGAAGCGGCGTGCATATGCATTTCGCTTTGCGATTGCTAAATCAATTTCTGCTTGCGTTCGATCCCAGCCTTGGTTAAATGCTTCCATGACCCGTCTTGAATCTTGTCTGTCCTTCTTTTTCTGCTCTTCACTGCGTTTTTCCTTAAACTGCTTGTCACCAATATCAATCAGTAGATTGTGTAGGACAGCAGCAGCACAAATCATGCGCGCATTGGTGGTGTGCTTCTTTCGATCGGTCACACCATGTAAAACCTTATATCTCGCCTTGAGTTTGCCAAACACACATTCGACTAGGATACGTGTTTGCGAGAGGTGATAGTTGAAACTATAATAAAAAGCAACAATGCGTTAGGATAGATAATTTTCCACATGGCAAACACACTTGACTACATTACCTTCGCTGCACCTTTGCCAGACGCTTGCGACCACGCTCGTCAAAGGGCACCATCAGGAACGGCCACAACTTAAACCCTGCATCTCCCAGCCAGTTTATACCTGGCGGACAAAGCTCTCTTGCACGCGTGCCAAGAACAGCGGACTGATTCCATATCGACTGATCGGAATTACTACCACTGAATACTCCAAGATAGCGAAATTTGTAGCGATAATCAATGGCGGCCAAACGGTTGTACGATGGCTTTCCGCTCTTGTCGTAGAACCCCTTCAACAGCGCGAAGGTTTTAGACACAGGAAAATACTAAAATGTTGGCATTGCGTACCTGAAAGTCTTGTGGCCTTTGAGTTCGTACGAGAATTCCATCAAAAATACACGCCACGTCCGGAAAATCAGTTTCTCGTGCAACAAATCCGTCTGCAAGTTGACTCCATTCGTCGCTCGCGTTTGGCGAGGGAAAAGAGATTACGTCGTCCATCATCTCGTAGAGAAGCACCTCCAACTTCTTGATGTAACGACTAGCAACAGGACGTGACATGCCCAGCTGAGCTGCTGCACCACCAATACCGTCACCATCTTGGCCGCATCCATTGCCATAGTAAGTCAGCAGCACTGCAAGACCAAAGTCGAATCTATACTGCGCATTTTTACCCGGCAGGCCGTATTTCTTGTAATATAAAGGCTCTAAATACACGCACAGCGCGTCAAAGGACTTGGGCGAGCAGCGCAGCGTTTTACGATACCCCTTTGGTGATCTCTGGGCCTTCAACTTGGGGTAGAAATCGGATCGAACAGTGATCTGCTCACCAGGAGGCGCACGCAGCGATGTCCCGTCCATCATGGCGAATACTGCCAAACCACAATAAACACCAAGAAGACAGCAAGTACGTCGTCTTCTTCCATGTCTTGGTCTTCCTCAGCACACAGAATTCCACGCGTTCTACCTCCATCAATCAGAGGCCAGCGCTCACGCTGATTGAAAGTGCTATCTCAGCTGCAGCCGCGACCACGTCCATAGCATCCTCACCAGCATCCTGCGCAACCACTGCATCATTCTCCATGTCGATACCGCCTTCCACAGAGTCCCCACACGCGCGCCAAACTCGAGCCTCACCGCACCCTTCCATCGTGAATACTACTTTAAACTTTCTTCTCCGCCAAAAAAGCCATCACCCCTCCAGAAAAGTAGGTGCGGGGCCAACTTTTTTTGCCGACTTAAAAGTCGTCGAAATGGCCACTGACTTTTGTTGGATGGGCCGTTTATGAAATAAGTTGGTACGAAAGAGTAATCACTTTTCTATTTGGACAAGTCTCTAAATTCGCTTTCGGTAGATTCGCTAACACATATTTCGTGCAGATAAATGCTGTAGTTCGGGAAACGGGTGAGTGCTGGGAAGTATTTGTCACTGGGCAGAAGACCAGACACAATCATGAGGTGGGGCGTGACGTATATCAAACCTACCATGAATCTAGGCGGGTGTGCGACAAAGATGTGTTATCTACCGTACATACACTTCATCGCGCCGGTGCAAACAAAAAGAAGATATTGGAGTATATCCCAGAAAATACTTCCGTCGAGCCTCAGATGAAGGACGTCCACAATCTGTGCGCTCGGCTTCGGCGCGAAACGTACGCCTTCTCGACGATCGAGGAGCGTATTCGCTCCATCTTGGAGGACTTCGCGTCCAAGGCTGGTAAAATTACGCCCATCTATGCAAATGAGGAGGTAAGCTGATAATTTTCCGATGATGTGAGATTTAAATTGACGGAGCTTGTCATTTATTTAACAGTGAATTGCTGAGTGTATATCAATACAGTCATCTCATATGCGTCCGATGTTCGAGCATTTTCCAGAGGTGCTTTTAATCGATGCAACTCACGACACGAAGGCCTCGAACTATAAGCTCTTCAGCTTTATGATTCACGACACCATCGGCAAGGGACATCACGTACAGGTTCGGCCATTTACATATGGCGCAATTCTTTTCCTACACAGCGTACAGTTTTAGACTGTGCACCATGCTTATATGGTTGACTATTTACCAATGTGTACTGTGCGTTGCTTTTGTTTTGTTTGGTAGCACTGTCTTCTTGAAAACGAGCGAAAAGAGAACTTGTGACTGGCGTGTCGTCAATTCAAGGAGAGTTGCCCCTCCTATAATTCCATCGCTGTCACAAAGACTTTACGGAGTTGTCCGTACTGACTGAGGAGTTTCCGGGTGCGCGAACAAGCCACTTGTGATTTTAACAGATACAATATCTGTTAAAAGGTTTAGATACTTTCTCACCTTGGTGTAAGTCACATCAATGGATACATTGAAGTGGGCCACCACAATGAGTGGTCCACACCTACCCAAAGGTCCTATTGGTAGAAAGCAGCATCTTTCTACCAATTAGAGACGTGCATATTGGCGGGGCTCTAACAGCCAGCCGCTGTCAACCCCTTTCATAGATGATAAACAGTTTTTAGCAGATTTAGGAGGAAGATCAATTTATAAACAATAAAGTTCTCATTTTATCTATTCAAAGTCACTTGGAGTCTTTATTTGATTTATATTATACTTGTGTACACAAGTATAATTAACGCAAGTTATTACTAAGTGCATACGCTTCCTCATCCACGTAGCGCAACGTGTAAGCTAAAGTAGTGAGTCAAGTTAGACCCACTACACTATTAGTCAATAAAACTGCGACGGACCTGTTATTCGTTTGATTGCCCAGATGGGGCACGTTGCCGCGGAATATCGAGCTCCACCTCTCCTTGCATGTAGTCCAATTTGCATCGAAATACGTAAACCACTGGTGCACGTTGACATCCGTCCTTAAAACAACGTAGCAGTGATGAAGTTGTACGCTGTCTCAGTAGGTGCACTGACCAAGAGCTCTTCATTTCTTTCTTAGTCCAAGCATCCAGATTGTACTTTTGCTTTGCCACCTCTTCTTGTAAGTATTTCACAACATGGAAGTGGCCCACTTCAATGTATCCATTGATGTGACTTACACCAAGGTGAGAAAGTATCTAAACCTTTTAACAGATATTTTATCTGTTAAAATCACAAGTGGCTTGTAGCCACTTGTGCGTGTAACCCCGTTACACCATCCCCCCTTAAGGTTAGACACGCGGGGTCTCCGCACGTCAATCTTCTGAATTGACCATTCGTCAATTCTCCGCGTTTAGAGAAGAAACCCGCGCTCATTCAACGATGAGCGCGCCCCAGCAGAAGAACCCGAAGGCAGTGGAGAGTAATCTCTCCATCGATGACTACATCGAGCGCCAGAAGGCGAAGTATGGCGATGTTGTCGACTTCGGCGACGACGATGAAGACATGGAGGACGAGACGAACTCGTCCTCAAAGTGCAAGTACTCAGTGTCGAGCGAGTCGCTCGACCCCCACGCTAAGAACGTTCGCCCGCGTGAAGGGGACGAATCGGACGCTTCGAGGGCGAAGCGTTCTCGAACTGAGAGTGATACCCCACTCGCTTCCGCTGGGGCTCTCAGTTCTCCGGGCGCTGCAGGCGCAGCGCGCGATCCGTGGATGCCGTCCGCGTCCGAGATCTCGGACCGGTATGGGAACTCGGTACCTCCGAATGAGGTGCCGCTGTACGTATGCAGCGCCATCAAAGATGACGCCGTGGCTGCTGAGTTGCACTTTGACGCAGAGACGCATCAAAGGCGCGATTACTACATCGGACTCTTCCATGGGCTCCGATGGTTTCAAAGCAAGAAGACATCTTTTCGCAGCAAAGTGCCCGAGTGGCAGGCACTTTGTCAAAGTTGGAATGCTTTTGTTGAGAACTCCAACAAGAAGCCGAGTGCTTACCGTGATCGGATTAAGCAAGTGCGTGATCGCTTCGAAACGTACTCGAAATGTGGAAAGTTAGAGCAGCTCCACGTTGCTGCGGAGGAGGCTAACGTACCGTGCGCTGTGCCCGAGGGCTTTCAGTGCGCGAAGTGTTTCCCAGGCGCGGTGCGCTAGAGCGACCGCGACCTGAACGGGTACACGTCGTTCCGTGTGCCCGAAAGTCTCAAGGAGCTCCGTGCTAAGTTCTTAGCACGTGAGGGTTCGGGCGCTAGCGATGACCGCAGCACTCGCACTACTGCCGCTGCGCCAGTGCGTACTGCTCCTCGTACGCCCTCACCATTTCCGGAACGTCCTCCAGCAAGACGTTCCGCGGCTTCCATGTATCTTGATGGGGAGGAAATCCTCTCCAACGAATATGAAAACGAGCCCCTTGAGGGTTCGTTTTCGGGATACTATGGTCAACAATCCGCTCAACAATTCAGCGGGTTGAGCCGCGGGTGTCACGGATCGGCGGCGGCGGGGGTGGGAACACGTCCCGGGTATTATCAGCCCCGAGCCGATCGGTACGCGCCTCTCCACGACCGGGTGACCGCGGTGGAGCGTCTGCAGGGCGCTGAGTTCGCCGCCCTGAAGTAAGACCTGGCGAACCAGAAGGCTCAAGTCGCGGCGGTCTCGCAGACCGCCTCGAATACCCTGGTCGAGTTGGGGACCCGGATGAAGGAGTTGCTCCAGCGCGCGGACGCGCTGGAGGAGAGGCTGCTCGTCGCCGAGGCCAAGGCTTCCGCTTCTGCCTCGGCTCCTGCCGAGGCTTCGGGTCAGCCGAGCTAGATGGCTCGTGCTGAAGGCATGGCTTCAGCCGTCCGACGTAAAAGGTCGGATGGAGGCGCATGCTAGATGGTATGTCTAGCGTGTATGCGTTACTGTGCCGTGCCAACACAGTGAACGGCCCGATGAAGCGCGGAGCAAGCTTGCTTGCTCCGAAATCCGAAACTGCATGTTTAGGCAGGTTTCGAGTAGCTAGCAAAACCAATGAACTAATTTTGAATTCATTTGTGTTGCCTCTACCACATTGTCTGCGTTCAGCTTCTGTTGATCAACAGAAGCTGCTATTGCATCTTGGACAAACCGAATCACGGCTTGTCTTTTGGTAAGGAAGTTGATTGCATCCGAGCTGACGTCATTCAGCTCGTTCTCCGCTAGAGGCCCGGCCTCTACGTGGTTCTTCGCGGTGTCTGCGCCCTGCGCAGACCTGTGGTCTTTGAATTACGGTTTGTCTTTTGGTAATGAAGTTGGTTGCATCCGAGCTGAAGTCATTCAGCTCGCTCTCCGCTAGAGGCCCGGCCTCTGCGTGGTTCTTCACGGTGTTTGCACCCTGCGCAGACCTCTTGTCTTTGTCCTTGTTGCTAGTGGAGTCTGCGCTCTGCGGAGACTCATGTGTTTTCGTTATTGTTGCAGCTGACACTGTGCAAGTGTCAGCGGCTTTGTGCGGCTGCTGTGCTGCAGTCGTAGATCCTCTCCCACTTAAAGTGGGAGCCATCACTCCGAGTAAACTCGGTAGGCGTGGATGCCGCATGCCATTCACGTAGAACGGTGTATGCCCGGTCGAGGCATGCACTGAGTTGATGATGGCAAACTCTGCCATCGATAAGTACTCGCTCCAGTATTGGAACGAGTGAGCGTTGTTCTTCCAAATGTCGACGAGCACGCGATGCACGCGCTCGGTTTGACCGTCCGTCTGCGGATGATCCGCAGTCGACATGGAAAGCTGGCTCCCAAGAAGTGTAAACACGTCTTGCCACAGGTGCGCTGTGAAGCGCGGGTCTCTGTCCGACACGATGTCATGGTGTTTGAACACCATGTCGACGAACATACGGGCCGTCTGGTTCGCGGTCACCTCTGCCGGCACCGCAGCAAGATGTACCATCTTGCTGAAGCGGTTGACGAAGACCACAACACCGGTATTCCCTCCGCTGTCCGGGGGAAGACCGAAGATGACGTCCAAAGACATGGACTTCCAACACTCCGACGGAGTCGGAAGTGATTGCAAAGGAGCCTGTGCGAATGACGCAGGCTTTACGCGTTGGCATACTTCGCAAACACGGATGTCCTCGCGCACCCACTTGTACTGGTGGTGCCAGTAGAAGTCGCGCGTGAGAAGGACGTATGTCTTCTCACGTCCGAGATGTCCCGCAGTCGGGACATCGTGATACTCGTACATGATCCTGAGTCGCAGGTCATGGTCATTTGGCACGACAACGCGATCCGCGTTGTCGTCGACTGCATTGTAAAGCAGTAGTCCGTCGTGCACACGAAAGCGGTGTGCACGCGCACGAAGGTGCTTGGGCAGCTTCTGACGGGACTTGTCAGAAGGCGCTGTGCCATAGGCCAACAAGAGTTTCGCGTCCGCGTCGTGCGCGTACGCGGCCTTCACATCAGCCAACAGGGACGATGTGGGTTTGCTTGATCGCATAACGTCAATGGCATTGACGTCAGCAGCTTCCGCGTAGTCCGGCCGACGTGATAACGCGTCGGCCACTACATTCAATCTTCCGGGTTTGTATTCGACCCGGAAATTATACTCCGCAAAGAATGAGAGCCATCTCGCCATTCTTTGTGATATGTGTGGAGACTTCACTGTAGTGCGCAGTGATGCATGGTCGATGTAGACCACAAACGGTCTACTTCCAAGCAAATACACTCGGAACTTTGCGGGTGCGTATTTCATGGCAAGGAGTTCCTTGTCATGTACCGGATAATTACGCTCAGCTGGCTTCAGCTGACGCGATTGGTAATAGACGACACGATCACGGCCCTCGTGATCTTGCTGCATCAACGCACATCCGATCGCGAAATCGGATGCGTCACACACTACGTGAAATGGGCGATCTTGGTTAGCTACTGCCAAGCTCGTCGCCTCAGTCAAGCCTCGCTTGACTGCGTCGAATGCCTTTTGGCAATCGGGTGTCCAATTCCACACAGCTCCTTTCTTAAGAAGCTGTGACAGCGGGCGGATCTTGCCCGCGTAATCCTCCACGTACTTGCACAAATACGTGGCCAAGCCAAGGAACTGCCTCAGTTCCTTGACACTTGAAGGCGTTGGCCATTCATTTATCACTCTGACCTTTTCCGGGTCAGGGCGAACGCCATTCTTCCCTACGAGACACCCGAGGACGGGTGTCTCGCTCGCCCCGAAGAAACACTTCTTCAGGTTCGCGTAAAAATTATACTTTCGCATAAGCTCAAATCGTTTCCGGAGATGCACCAGGTGCATCTCAATGTCTATCTTTCCGTCCACAGCCCGGCTGTGGATGAACACATCATCGAAGTAGCTCGGTGCGAAGTCGCGCACCGAGCGCAACAAGTGCGTCACGCACCTGTTGAAGGTCGCAGGGACGTTCTTAAGCCCCTGTGGTATTACTAGCCATTCCCAGAGCATGCCGCTTGGCGTGCTCACTGCCGTGAGAGGGATCTCGCTCTCACGCATTAGAATCTAATAGAATCCGTCTCGCAAGTCGAGAGCACTGTAAACGGTGCTCCCGGCCATCGAATCGATGATAACATCTTTTCCGGTATCGGCGTCTGCGCCGGTACCGTCGCATCGTTCAGCTTGTTGTAGGCATGAACGATGCGCCATCCGCCCTGTGGCTTTTTGACACAGAACGTCAGAGCACTGTGCGGGGACTTTGATTCCCGCACTTGTCCAGCTTTGCGACGACTTTCAAAGAAGTCGTCGATCGCTTTTACATGTTCTCGTGGCAGTGGCCACTGCCGCGTGACACAGTACTTCGTGCCCGGCACGAGATCAATCTCGTGCTGAATGCCCTTATCCTGCGGAAGCTCCGCAGGAATCGCTTCCGGGAGTACGTCTTTGTACTCCCTCAACAATTCGTAATAGGGACTCGACTTCAGCGAGTCCCAACCTTGTTCCTCGAAGCGCTCTCGCTTCGTCTTCGCACTGAGAGTGTCTTCACTCTCAGTGGTACTTCCCATGAAGAGCTGCCTCAGCTCTTCGCTCTCGCTCGCCGTTCGAGAGAACGCAGACCTGCTCGATGCGTCCATCGTGCAAGTCGCGTGTGAAGCGCTTCCAACTCATGGCTGGAAGCGAAGTCAACTCCGACGCCGTCGTCGGAGGATTAGCGAACTCCATTTCGTTATACTGGAATCCAGTATCGGTGCGTGTCAAGACGCTTAGCGTCTCGACATCCGGCGTCACCGCCTCAGTCTGCCCAGCAGACGGTTCTCGTGGCGTCTCGGTCCCGGACCGAGACTTGCGCAGCGTTCCCCGCATGCGCTCTCTTCTTGTTGTTCTTCTGGTCCAGACCCGGTCGTGGACAGTTGTTCGCCGGCGGACCCTGTTCGCGGGCGCGCGGTATCAAGCCCGGCTAGACCGCATGTTCCTTCGTGCAGCCCGGCTGCACGGAAATGTGTTCCTTCGCCGGTAGACCCTGTCTGCGGGCGCGCGATATCAAGCCCGGCTTGATCGCATGGCGCTTCGTCGTGCAGCCCGGCTGCACGACAGCATGCACATTGCGTCAGTGCGGTACGTTTGCAACCGTCCGCACTGTTTGCAGCGTCAACTCCCGTAGTCGACACACCTTTGTCACCTCGACGCCAATCATAAGCGGATCCCCTCATGACTAAGGGTGCGTCGACTCCCGGAGTCGACACGTCGTCGTCGACCTGACCTTTTCGGGTTAGGGACTGTCCCTTACGCACTTGAATGTGAGTGTTGGTTCCCGGAACCAGCATATCTTTTTCTTCTGACGTTGGCACCATTCCCGACGTTGGTCTCACTTGTGCGCGCCCTCGCGCATTCCCTGGGCACTTCGGGACAGCAGCATTAGACGCTGTCTCAACTGGTAAGCCGCGCGCACTTGCTGGTGCATGCGCTTCTTCCAGTCTATTACCGGATCATGCTGTGCAAGCAACGGCATGCCCATTACCACGTCGAACTTATCGTCCAGTTCCAGGACGATAAAGTGTTCGACAAACACTCGTTGATTGTACGAGAAGCGCACGTTCACGACGCGCTTCTCGGTCTTCACGATGGCACCTGTTGCCAGTCACACTTCCAGAAGACTTCGATGTACATTTACCTCCTCGAAGTCAAGTCTCGGCAGGCTCCGTAGTCGAACAAAGGTGTTCGACGCGCCTGAATCTACCAAAGCTCGAAGAGAGTCACTCGCTCTCTTCGAGTAAACCTTCAAGATGACTAGGTTCGGCCTGTCATCTATTTCCTTGCAGTGAGAGCTGGTATCACTGGGGGCTGCAGTCCTCAGTGTCGCGTGCCCGATGTCGGCACGCGTGACTGCATTACCAGTAGGGCGCCCCGCAACTACTGGATGTTTGGGTTTTTGTTGGTCCGCGGCGATGCCTAGCATTGCCACGTCGGCCACCTCCAGGGGACATGGGAGCCGTGCACTCCCGTGCACAGTGACCGATCCTTCCGCAGCGGAAGCATCGCACGTTGCCTCCTTGCTGCTGGTAGCCAGCAGCCGTTGTGTTCGAGAGGGCCATTGGTTCCGGACTTCCCGTCCTCACTACTGGGTGCGCTGACTACCCAGGGCTTGTCGTCGCTGATGTGACGCTGCTCGGTCATCCTGCCCTACAACCGGTGCTTCTGAGAGTCGACTTGTGGCGGTGGTGCAGTGGCTGGGCGTCCAGCGCGCGGGTGATCTTCATCTCCTTGTACACCGCCACCAGCAACTTGTAGTCCAGGTACAGGTTGCTGAGCGTTCCCGCAAACACCACCTGCCGTTCGTAGTGCTGCGAGATGCCCAACATGCTACTGGAGTCCGATCGATAGATCAGCTAAAAGTACGCGCGGGGCTGAGAGCATAGCGACGGCATGAGTAGTCGCACCAAGTCGTTGGGAATGCCGCCAGAGTCTGTGTGAGCCACTTCAATTTAGCCATAGTACTTTCAAGTATGGGTGTTCCCAGGACGTTCAGCGGTCCAAACACCCCTCCAACGTTGAGGGGGTCCAGAGGGGTGTACGCAAACGTTCACAGCTCTACGTATTACAAAGGAATTTCGGTTCATGCCGTAATGAACGGGTCCGGTGCGACACCGTATTCGATCAAAATCAAGTCAACAAAAAACGTCGTTAGTGGTTTTTAGCCAGGTCGCTGCGACGACCACCCTCCACGACGACAGCCCTCATTCTCAAAGCCGTCTCCCACCAAGAACGATGAAAAGGAGGCCCCACAAAAAATAACAAAAATAAAGCTAAATTTGCGCCACGGCTAATCTTGCGCTAGATTACTCTACTATGTGCTGCCATGTCGTGTCTAGTATTACAGAGTACAATATTTAGGGCGCTAAGGCATCTAAAACAGCTCCGGTGGTGAAGGTCGCAGTCCAACTTGGTCTACATCGCCCTACTGCCTACCGATGGAAGAAGAATGAGGCCGCTCTAGCCGCCAACGAGAAGGCACGCAACAAGTTCTATCTTCAATCAAGCGCACACGAGGCTCATCGCGTGTGCCATTCTGACATAGAGAATAGGTATACGTACTGTAAATACTATAATAGTGCCCCATCCCTTTAATAGAACCCCACCCCTGACTCAAATTATCAGAATTATCAGATGATCGCAGACAGCGCATGCAAAAATCAACTTTGGCGCTTAAAACAAGGCCTCGCCGGTTTGGTTCGTTCTCTCTCATTTTGAAATGTGAGTCGTGACAATGAAGCGCAAGTTCACCATGGAAGAGGAATTGCAGACTGCGCGTGGTTCAAGCCTCTAAGGACAACAGTATGACAAGCATTGACGAGTGGAAAATGAGCGGCAACGTCAGTACACTCGTGGTGGTAACGTGAAAGGACCGGGAAACGATGTGGTTTGAAGCTGGCTGACCCGTGCTTAGAAGGCTGTGTCCAGCGAGACCATCACAACAAGCTTTTGTCGTTGTTTTCTCGGAGCGGGTAACCAACTCTCTCTGACGACGCACTCCACTTACGGAGAGGCTTTTGTGGCTTTGATGGCTGAACATCGCGCGGCTGGATCCACTAACGACGATGTAGTTGTGGAAGCCGAAAACAGCAGCGAGTCTGAAGATGGCGACTCGTTCATCGACATCATCGGAAAGGCTGATTTCTAAGCAAGCACATGCAGCTTTTAGGGCTATCCTTAAATCAACACGACTCTCACTTGAACAATTTAGTGCTCCATCCCTTTAATAGTACCCCCTTTTCTATAATACCCTCCCTAGAAGGGGGTGCCCCATGAGGCACTATTGTAGTAGCTCGTTTTGTGAATCGAGAGTTTATGTTTGGTTTAACCCAAAACGTTTTTGTAGACTTTAACACTACGTAGGCGAGATGAGGAAAAACGGCGAGTTGTGTGTTATCAAATGTCCATCTTAATGATGGCGATGTTTGACCCCGAGTTCGTCCATGTTGCACTTCCGGGAGCCACAGGGGAGTTCGCCGCCTTGTTGAAGACCCGCTTGTTGGTCAGATGGTAAATCCGAAAGTGAAATTGAAAAGTTAGCTCCGTCGAATTCGCTCACTAGTCCTACAGCTCTCGCTCTCACAATGCACTTACTAGTTAGCCTTCTCAACGACGTCACCGCACATCCAGTGCCGACACGACCAGCGCTCCCCCAGGTCGTAACCGCTCCATGTAGCTTCATGCAGTCGAGCTTCGTTCCGCGGATGCCGCCCAGTTCCTTGATCTTGCTCGCTTCGTTCGCTTGCTCAGCTGGCGATCACCGACACACACACGAGTTGCTCTACGTCACCGTTTTCTCCTACTGCCAGTCATCACTTACCTTGGCATCGATCTAGTGTCGACGCCACGCGATTCCGTCGTCGAGTGGCGTCTAATCATCTCCTCACCGCGCGTCTCATCAACACGGCAGCCATCTGGCGGCTGTTTCTGCGAGACCGGCTGACTTCTGCTTTGCCAGTTCCAACAGTGCGCACACGGAAGTTCCCGGCTCTGCGCACCTGGACAACTCCCTTTCTTAAGCGAAACCGACTCGTGGTGCGCCGTGTCACACACAAGGGAACCAAGACCAGAAGCGATATGCAAATAAACGTTATTTTAATAACTTTGCCTCGTTTTATATGCTACGTTTTTATTCTTTGTTTATTTCGAGGATGTTGCGGATGGGTTTGTGAACTCAGGGAATGTAGCAGTTGAAATGGATGGAATTATTTCTTATCATTTGTCCTACGAGTCGACAATGGGTTCGACGATGGACTCAGCAATGGGATCAGTCTCCCACTTCTTAGCGTGGTGCTTCCAGCACCGTGTGGGGTGTTCTTGTGGTTCTCCTTTCGCATCCGGCGACAGAGCAGATCATGGTGTGATGGATATGGGCAGCTTTGGTCATAGCTTCGATGCGATCGCATGGGTTTTTATATACCTATATAATATCGCTTAATATAGAACCTTTTTTATCCCACGAGTCAATATCAAACTTGATACGCAAGAAAAGGAGTCCGCGTTTAGCTGCGACGTCTTGCTCGTAATTCTTAGCGGCGCGCGAGTATCGCTTCCCGATTGGATTGGTAGTAGGACATTTGATTGGCGATCCGCTCGATGCGATTCATCTCATAGCATTTCTTCATATTCAGAACCATACGCTCTCCGTTAGCTTTGTAATATTCAGGATCGTAGTGGTTAGACAGGTGGGTATATTATTGTTTTACGCACCAAGATCGCTAGTTGTTGTATCCTCACGTGAGTGCCGACGGGTCGACCCTTGTCGGTCAGCGTCGCTTTCCGCCTCTGTCCATTAGCTGAGCAGAGTATTTCGAGTAGTTTCTGAGTCCTCGGTCGACCGAGTGCCGGCATGTCGACCCTCTTTTCCGGCCAGCGACTGTCCATCGTCGCTGTCGACCATTGTCTGTCAGAGAAGTAGACCTCCTACCGATGCGTGTGGTATTTCAAAAAAGTGAACGACAGCGACGATGAAATGAAGCAAAAGTTCGTTTTTGAGGGGTGGATGTTGTTCCAAAAAGTTAACTCCAAAACGTTGCAATCCTTGGAGTAAAAAGATCATGGTTGGGCAGAGTCTAACTTATTCTCTCTTTTTATAAATTACTATTTCATCGACACTTATTGACACTGTATAAAATAATATATATAAAAGAGAGTAGAGTAGCCCTAAGTAGTCGTCGCTTTTATTTGGAGAGCCGGCACTATCGACCCTGTCGAATCCGGCAATCCTGTATTTCTTCGATACTTTACGGAGACCTCCTCGGGGACATGATTACCACCACACGATCGTAGTTAGCTTGAATTCGTAAGATTCGTAGCATGAGTTCGTGCGGCGGTATGGGTTATCTTTGTATTTGAGTATATTTCGTATGAGTTCGTGCGGCTGTATGGGTTATTCCGGTGTGCCTGAGAATGTTTAGCATGAATTCGTGCCGCACCGCACCGCCTCGTCGAGCTGCAACCAATCCCATTCAGCAATTCAAGATGTCGAACACAAGCACCACCCCCAGTGAGACCCCTGCGTTCGGCCTTCCGCTCACGCACCAACCTTAGCCTGACTAGCTATATCCGCAGGCCAGCACCCGTGCGCTACCAGGACCCGATATTGGCTCGCAACAAGCACCGCCTGCAGTAGACTATTTCCCGGGTCGTATACTGGTCGGGTCGTCGTGAAGGTCGTCCGTGTAAGTGGGTCGTATGTTTTTATGGTCGTGGATGGGGTCACTGATGATCGGATACTGTGAGGCTCAGGCTCGCTCTTTGGCGGAAGTTATGCCTATTGCGACGAACATTTGACTGCAATCTGTTCACAAACTTACTTATGGCTGTCTTACCTGGACCTTATTTCGTCTTGTCATCTGCACAGCCGCTATTACCCTGGAAAATACCATCTTATCCACGATCCGAAGCTGTCATCGCAACATGATACGGTACACACTCAGTGACATTAAACGCTAACTTCTCAAATTTCTTTCTACGGGCACCGTAGTCAGCAAAATGACAAGGCAGGACAATCCGAATCAAAACCGAGAAAGTCCACCGGGAAGGAGGGCATCAGCGAAAAATTCGTCTACCACGATCAACCACAGAGGGCTTCTCCTACACTCGGGGCTGGGCTTCGAGCCGCAAGATCGTTTTCCGGTGCTGCGTATATCGTGGCACGGGGTGCAAAGCTCGTTTAGCGATTCGGCCTACTGAGAGTGATTACGAGTTGGTGAATACACACACGTGTAGGTAACCCATGGTGCCCGCAACCTCTATGGTTGAATGTACGACTGCAATGAAGATCTGGGTTGACAACTACTCGATCAGTGACTTGACGAGGTCAGTCCATGATGTGTGGCAGCAAGTGAGCGCTGAGTTTTATCGTGACGACGACGTGATTCGAAAGGGCTTGACCGAAGAACAAGTCAAGAGCCGTGTCTACCGTGTTCGTCAGAAGCATTATGGGGCCTTCCTTCTCGGACGCGTCGAGGTTCCACCCCTTTCAATGATCGAAGGCAAGTCTTTGAGTTTTTCAGTTCCACCAGTCAAGACCAAAGCTTGACCCCACCTCTAAGCCTGATCGAATTATCGGCTGGGCTCATCCGGACTTGCGGCAGCTCCTCTTATACAACGGTGCTTCCCTGTTTTTGGACGGCACATTTCGCTGTGTACCTACTGAGTTCAAGCAGTGCATGGTTCTTATGGTGCATGATCAAGCAAGCGATTTATTTGTTCCGGTCTACTTTGTTCTTTGCACATCAAAGGCACAAGATATGTACCTGGACACACTGGAACTGATTCACAAAGATACCGCAGAGAAGTTGAACCCATGTGATATTGTGTGTGATTTTGAGCTGCCGTTGATCAACGCGGTTGAAAAGCTGTTCCCGAACGCTGAGGTGATCGGCTGCCTGTTTCACTTCAAACAGGCAGTGCGAGGACGGAAGAAAACTACATACCACATCCCAGAGGCAGAGATCCGAATCGCAATGCAGAAAGTAGTTCTAGCCGTCCAAACTGTAATCGACCCAGAGCTAGTGCTGCGACAAGGAATTCGGTGGGTAAAGCGAACTATACGTGATCGGTGTGCTGCGGCCGGCGTGACGTACACACGCTCGAAATGGAGGCGGTTCTGGGGGTATTTCCGTGCAACGTGGCTCGATCGCTACAACGTCGAGGCGTGGAATGTGTTTCTGCTCGAAAACAGTTTGGTGGCAAGGACCAACAACCCGCTTGTGCGGTTTAACAGGGAGTTGAACCAAGCATTTCCTTCTCCGCATCCCAACATTGCCACTTTCGTGCGAGTCATCAGAGACATTTCCCAGAACTATGTTGCAAAATTGACAAACGTAGCTCAAGGTAGGCGAAGAAGAGGCAACAGGTTAAACGCGAAGAAAAGGAAGAACGCTCAGCGAGCGATTCAGGAAAGTATAGAGCTCCGGGAACCAGTGCCTTTCTCTGAAGCGGATGCTTGTGGTGACTCTGAAAGCGAAGAAGCATTTGAAGAAAGTAACGATTCTTCCACTGATGAATTTAGAGATACGGGCAATGACGGCAATGAAGGCGATCATGACGACGGAGAAGACGTCTCAAGTGATGAGGTGATTCCGGACTACTCATTTGAGCCTAGTGAGTGCGGAGATGAGGATGAGATCCAAGCTGCAAACGTGTAGTGGCCGAGATGAAGCGCACAACGTACTAACCAGACATCGCTGCGCGCTCAGCAGTTGAACCGTCGCGATAGGGGCTAGATGTAGTGAGCGTAGCGGACGCCGTGAACTAGGGACTCCCTGATGTATCGAATGCATGATTTTCATGTGAGTTGTACGACGTGCAGAGTCCACGATATCTTAACTAGTACGGATCGGGCGTGATGATTTGGTCGGCAAAATCACACGACCCATTCGGCCGACCCGACCAGTATACGACCCAGGAAATAATCTTCCCCGCCTGCCAGAAGCAGTGATGTACCTGAATCCGAACAGAGCTCCCCTCGAGCCCTGTTCTACATGCGCCAAGCCTATCCGCTCTGCGCTGTCGAACATCAACTGGCATCGCCATCGCAATAACCGCGACCTGAAGAGGGATGGGGCCATTTCACCGATCAAGAGTTCGAGCTAATCAACCAAGTTTGTCAGAATCGACTTATCGACCTCGTATTTGGCTTGCTCGGTGCTATCATTACGGCTGCGGACGGAGCGAATACAAGCGTTGGCGATTCAGACTCTGTCGTTTCGCTGACTGATGCCACAGACGGGATGCACCTCGATAGGGGTGATGAACTGTAGAGAGCGGGTGCCGCGATGGGCTGTAGTGGTTAGCAGGAGACCTCTAGTAGCATAATAGACAGTTCTTGCTCGCTACAGATCTGCCCGGTATTGAGACGACAGCTCTAAACGACTTAGATTGGTTATGGATGGTATTTCCGCGCGTGGAGCCTCACCTTGGATCCCAAATTGAGTCTGGATAGAAATAGGTAGTTAGACGCGCACTAACGAGGTCTCTGCCCTTAAGGAATGTCGAATTCCCAGGTAAAAAATTGGGTTTGTGTTATTTTCTTGTCCGCGTTAACGATCATTTTTGTAAAAAGGTGTTCCGTTGTTGGTGCCGGGATAATTCACCGTGAAAAAAATAGCAGTGTTGGGGCGTTGATTGAAGCCTCACGTGAATTTTGGCAATCCAACCTTAACTCACGGAAATTGCAACACGGAGCAGTTTGAAAGGTGGTTTGAGTATCTGAGTGCTGTTTCATCTACAAAATACGGGCCATGCAGCCATCACATGGATGACGCAAGCTATCACACAAACCAAACTAATCCTGCACCTAACTCCAGAACGCTAAAAACTCGACAATCAGGAGTGGTTGGAAGATAGCAAGGTATTTCGCCTAAATGAATATGTAATTAATTCTTGCATTTAATTCTAAAGCGCTGTGCTGCTTGAAATTTACATAGGCAGGTGCGTACGCTCACGCGCAAAAGAAGTGAAAAGGGGTACATGGAGATAGCGGGCAAATGTGAGCTGCAGTCGGAAGATGACGAAAGCGATGGTAACAGCGATGAAGATGGCGGTGATGGCGACTGAATGTCGGGTTCTCCACTAATATTCCTTTCCTAAGTTTTTTTTTCTAACACGCTAACTACCTTTCATCAATCGCGATATTTGACAGACACACTGTAATTTATCCATTCATTTCAGCTGTTATATTGCCTCATCCAATCAATTGCACGAGTATGAACACGTGGCCTTCTTACAATAATACAAGAATAAGAAGAATTTTCAAGCAGCCGATATGAATGATATGGTGTTGAGATACGCGAAAATAGACCTCAAAATTCGGAATGTACGCCGATTTTACCGCTTACATCTGCATATCGTTGTCGGTTATACGTATGTAAGTACCCCTAATTATTACTCAAAGTCCGTTCAAGGTTTGGTGGCCGGGACAATATACCTGTACTGCGCCTACCGGGTCACGCTGCCAGTCCGCATGGTCAATCGGGTACCCGCACCCGTTGCCAAATCTGGCTAACAGTCCGGTCAAACGCTCATATTCGTTATGCAAATGCAATGTATCACGTCACAACAGCAAGACGTATTCCAAAGTCAGTCGAGTGTCCCATGTACACTATCAATCATCAAAGCCTCTAACTGTTCGAAGTTCGTAAGAACTGTGGTTGTCCCTCCAGGCGAGTTTGTCATTGAGCGACACCGACCTTCAAGCTACAATAGCAAGGCAACCTTGCCCTTGCGGTACAACGATGCACTACCCAGTCAAGTTTGTCATTGAGCAACATTATCCACAGAAATTCAAAAAGCAACACACCAGGTGCACTCGCCTATTGCTTTCTGCTCGATATAATGATCTAACCTCCGTCTGTCGTCGCACTTCTACAAGCGCACATCAACTACGCGGCAGCAGCGGAACAAGCAAATGCAAGCTAAAATCCCACGACCGGCAGCGAGTCCCCGCTTCGGGGCTTTTGCGGAACCCGGCGTTCCCGTTCTACCTGACTTCGTACCTTTACCCATTTGTGGTCACTGTTTTCTCGCTTTCATGAAATGATTCTTCTGGACGCTATGCATTGGGCGAACACGGATCGGAAACGGCTGTTCTGCTTTATGATTCACGATTCATTTGGCCATGACCGGAATGTCCAGGTAAGCCTCTTCCGGCCCGGGGAGCGACGCCATACTAGACACGCTCCATCTTGAGTTGTAGGCGTCGGCTTGAACTTAGATTATGGCGGCTAGTTTCAGATTGTATTGGATTGTAAATGAGTTCGTACCAGATTATACTAGTTTGCAACTAGATTGCTTCCTAACTTTATACCACTGCGGCGCGTGATGCCACTTCCGGTGAAGCCGACGCCCGTACAGACTTGTTACCTTCCTGTATGTTTTCGCCTCAGTTAATGGGCAGGATACTGACCTTGAAAGAATTGCTTGGTTGGAGAGCAAGCGCACATTACGGATGCTAAGAACAGCATCGTAAGTGCCGTTCTTCCCGACGGATATCACTGGTGTGCGTTGTGCATGAGCTTGGAGAGATGGACGTAAACAGTGATAGGTCCTCGATACGACATGAAAACTGTCAAAGCCATCGACAATTGGTTCAAGAACGACTTCAACCCGCTACTGAGTCACGACAAGAGCTGGAAATGCGATATCAGCAGGGATTGCCAGCAAATGGGCGGGGTGTTAGTTGCGGAATCTGAGAACTGACTTTCATTGAAAGCTACCTATACCAAACCTACGGTGCTCTGATGGATGTTGATTATCTTAGGAACAGATACTTGCTTAATGTCCTGTTAGCGTAACTCAATAATGCATAACTTCATTGCAGGATATGTCCCAAAGATCGAAGTCCCGCAGAACGTGTGTGTGGTTCGCAAATTAACGCCAATTAAAACGTCCTGTTACGTGCTTCGAATATAACACCGCCCAAACATTTGGATGCCGTCAGCTCAAAATGCATTGTCTTTAGATGTCATCTGCTTAACGCCGTGCTGATCGTATGGTCCACGCTCGTTACTGTCGTCGCCCAGTGCACGTGCCGCTGCTCACGCTCGTGGAGGCGCTCGCTGCGTCTCATGGCGGGCTTTGGCGCCTTCTTCACCCGCTTCTGGTCGGTCGTGGCCGTCACTGCCTCGTCGGTCGTCGCTGTCGTGGCCACACCACCGCCGTCCTCGTTAATCACCACTGCTTCCGGTCCATTGCCGTCACCTCTATCGTCGCCGTCCTCACACTGGCCTCCGTGCCTGACGTCGCTGTAGGTTGGCTCGGAGCCTCCGCAGTCGTCGCCGTCGCCGTCGTTGCGCTCACTGCGCCGCTCGGTGGTACCACTGCCGCCGTGGCCAGCGCCGACACGTCGCTCGTCGTCATCACGCCATCCGGCGATGTGGCTGCCTCAGTGCGGCCAGCTTCCGTCGTTCCCGCCACTGGGGCACATGTCAGTGAAGCAATCGTCATCATCTTGTCCGTCTTGCCCGCCGCGGTCGTCCTGGTCGTGGCGTTACTCTGTGGCATCACTGCCGCCGCTGCCAGTGCCGGCTCGCCACTCGTCGTTCTCGCACCGCCCGTTGTCATGCCCGCCGCCGTGGTACCGGCCGCTGTCGTCTCCGTCGCTGGAACAAGTGTTAGCGGAACAGCTGCCATCACCTCGCCCGCAGCCGTTATACCGTTCGCATCTGTCGTCCTTGGTGTCAACTGGTGCCGTCGTCACCGTCCTACCGCCGCTCTAACTGCTGCAGGCGCCCTGGATAAGACGTCTGCCGCCACATTTGTCGAACCAGGCCGGTATTCGACCTGAAACGCGTACTCTTGTAGTATTAGCGACCAGTGATGCAACTTTCCGGCCAGATTCGGCCGAGTTATAAGCCATTTCAGTGCGGCATGGTCCGCGATGATCGTGAAGGCTCTGCCGTACAGGTAGGGGCGGAACATTTTCACGAACCAGACCACAGCGACACACTTGAGCTCGGTGATCGAGTAGCTCGACTCCGCCTGATTTTTCACCTTGCTGCCGTAAGCGATCGGCTGCCAGCCACGTCCGTGGTCCTGCATAAGGCAGGCGCCTAAGCCAACCTTACTAGCGTCCGTCACCAGGCGGAATGGTTGTTTAACATTAGGATAAAATAGCAAAGGTCGCGTAGTGAGCAGCATCTTCACACGTTCGAATGCGAACTCCTTAGCCTCTCTCCACTCCCATTGCACGTCCGTTTTGAGCAATTTCGTCATCGGTTCCACGATCGAGCCAAATGCAGCGATAAACTTACGACAGTAGCCAGCGAGGTGGAGAAACCTCCTGACTTCCATCGCGTCCACAGGTCGCGGAAATTCACGCTCAGAATGCACTAGTCGCTCAGCGGGCTGCACGCCCTTGTCGCTCAGATGGTGGCCAAGATACTCCATAGAAGTAGTGGGAAAGGTGCACTAGTTCAGTTTGAGACTTAGGCCAGCCGCCCGTAATTTCTCTAATGCGCCAGTCAATTCGACCACATGTCGATTGGTGCCGCCCTTCGTGAAGGTAATAATGTCGTCGAGGTACACGAGGCACGTCATCCACGTCAATCCCCGTAGCACGCCGTCCATGAGCCGCTGAAAGATAGCTGGAGCATTAGTCAGACCGAAGGGCATCCGTTTGAAGCGGTACAGCCCTCGTTTCGTCATGAAGGCTGTCTTATCGCGGTCCTCTTCCGCCACGCGAATTTGTCAGTACCCCGATCGTAGGTCCAGGGTCGTAAACAGCCGCGCTCCACCCAAAGACTCTAACGTTTCGTCTATTCGTGGCAGCGGGTAGCCGTCTTTGCGCGTGATGCTGTTCAGGGCTCTGTTCCACGCAGAACCGCACGGAGCCATCCTTTTTCCCCACGAGTACCACGGGAAAGCCCCAGGCTCCCTCGCCATGCTCAATCACTCCCACCGACAGTATAGCGTCAACATTACTGTCTACAATAGCGTCCTCCGCCTGTGCTTGGCGTCGACGCCGCATCATAATGGGAGCAGCATTCCCAGTGTCGATGTGGTGCTCTACGTTGAGCGTAGTGTCAGGTGGGTACTCGACCTGTGCATTGGCTAGACCCCGGTACGCACGCAGTAGTTTCAGGATGAGCGCGCGCGAACTCGATTCCTTCGCACCAATGTCCACATCGTCCTCGTCGTCCAAGGGCGTGTCGGTGTCGCTCAGCTCGTCCAACCACGCCTGCACACGCTCTGGCTGTAACTCACCATGCTTCGCCGAGAGCTCAATGTCTTGATTAATAGGTATCCATACACCTAGCTCCTTCCTGTTCGGCAACTTGATGCGTCCGCCATATGTGCTGATCGCAGGTATCATCGCCTTCCCGTCCGTCACCTTGGTCACGGCGGATGCAAGTAGCACCGCTCCGTTGTTTACTGTCGGCAGGAACACTCCTTCCTCGCCGTCGGGTGCGATAATCGCCACTTCTACTGTCTGCACTGCACGCCGGTGCAAGTTCATCGCGCTGGCAAGTCTCACGGCCGCCACCGCTGAGTCGTTCGTCCCCCCCCCGCCGTCCTGAACGGGATGATCACCTCACTACCGCGCGTGTTGTAGCGCACTTCGCCACGATCGAAGTCCATCGTCGCTCGGTGGCCTTCGAGGAAGTCGACGCCCACGAGAAACTCATTGGTGCACCCCTCGACGATGCACGCGTCAATGGCCGCCGACTGACCGTACACGTTCACCATACTGAACGTCCACACGCCGAGCACATCCAGCAAGAAGCCGCCAATGCCCTCCACGTACATCACAGGGGCGTCTACATGCTTTCGCTCGCCACGCGCCATCCAGCCCATGCCTGCCACGGAGTAGCACGCGCCACTATCAAACTTGACGTGCTGCAACATGCCGTCCACGAGCATGGCGGCCGTGGGCAACCCGTCGCTGGCCGCCACACTCACGCTCATCTCGTCCTCTCCGTCTTCGATCGTCATGCTTCGACCGTGCTGCGCCAATTTCACACGAGCTCGCTCGCCCACCTTGTCGTCACCGTCGGCAACTCGTCGTTGCCTCCGTACTTCCAGCGCACTCCGCGCTTCGACCGCTTGCCGCCGTCGCCTCGCTTCACGCTCTTCCTCGAGCTAAGCAACCACTCGTGCGACTTCGTCGTCGCCACGCATGTTCTTGGCCGCTTTCTCGCGCGCACACTGCACGCGCCGCTACTTCGCCTCGCGCTTCGACCGCTTGACGGCCATGCGCACCTTCGCCACGCTGCCGAGCTTCGTCACAGCCTCGTCCGTGAGCTCCATGCCGAGCTCGATCGTCGAGCGCTCTGCAGTCGCTATCTCGTTCTTCTCCGTCGTCTCCACGGCCGACACGTCGCCTTCCTCAGACACAACCATGGCGTTGGTCGACTCGTCGCCCATTGCGTCCGCAGCACTCGTCACCGTGGCGCCTTCCTTGGCTAACAGCACGCCGTCCGTCGACTCGTCGCATTCTTCAGAGGTAACCACCTCCGCGGAGTGCACCGGGGCTGCCGCCGTTGCGTCCGTCTCGGCTGCCGTAGTCGATGTCGACGCGCGCCTATCCACCGTGGCACCGCCGTCTTCTTCGCTCGTTCGGGGCACGTAGCGCAGTGTTGCCATCGCTGTCCGCACCGTGCACACATACCGCTCTGCTCATCCCTCATAGCGAGCCGCAATCTCCTTATTCAAATGAGCCGTGACAGCTCGCCTCACCACCGCCACGCTCCCGTCGTTCGGCATCTTCGTGTCGGTCACCATCTTGCCCTCACCGTCAGCCACCGTCGCCGGGGTCGTGGCCATGTCCGTCTTACACGCCGCGTTACCATCCACCGTCACCGTCACGGGTCGCTGGGGAGTTCGTCGCATTGCCGAGGGCCGCGATCCCCCTACGTCGCTCGATCTTCGTTTTCCTGCCGCTTTCTCTCCTGCACGCGCCGGGTGAGGTACTCGTCGTTTCGGGTGCGTGCTTCGTCGTCGGGGCACTCGCGGTCAAGGTGTCCGAGTTGGTTACACGCATAGCACTTCAATTCGCCGAATCGTCGCGGTGCTGGAGCCTCGGTCGTCTTCCTCGGAGCATCCGTTGCCTTCACTTGGCGCGTCGCAGCCTTCGATCGCCCGGCCGCGAGCTTCGGTTTCTTAGGAGGCGGAGGCGCGCGTGGGGCATCTGTCTCCTCGTTGCCGGCGCTCTCTTCCTCGTAGTCAGCGCCGGCGGCCCCGCCACGTTCACATTTTCCCTCTGCGCGATCTTGTCCGTCGCCACACGCTTGACCGCCGTCGGTACACCGTACGCTTCCGCGGTATGGGCGCCCACATGTGCCCATTCCAGACTCGTCCCTTGGGGCTTCCCAGAGGCCAGGGACCTTGTAGTACACGCCACGCGAGTTGGTAAAGCACGCAAACTTCTCCTCTTCCGCCACGTTGGTGCTGCCGACGCCCGGAATCAACGCCATGTGCCCGGTCGTTCAGTTCGTAGGAACGACGTACGTATCAGGTGCGGCAACAAATGCCTGACCGATGTTCTCCATACCTTGCGCCACATTGTCGATTGGGTCATTAATCTCTGGTGCTTTGTCCACAGCGTCCTCCAGCGTTGCGGGCTTCGGTCGCTTCTTCACGAGGAGCCTCGTCGTGCGGTCCAAGCTGCGATAGAACTGTGCAAGCAGTACACTTTCTCGAATGCGGTTGTTACCACACAAATCACGAAGAGCAGCGGCGAAGTCCGCGTACGTCTCACCAGGCATCATTCGTCGTTGGCCGACACGTCAC
Source organism: Phytophthora cinnamomi (assembly GCF_018691715.1). Lineage (NCBI taxonomy): Eukaryota > Oomycota > Peronosporomycetes > Peronosporales > Peronosporaceae > Phytophthora > Phytophthora cinnamomi. Next base: position 215,802 of record NW_027151035.1, read on the forward strand.
TCGGCCATCGGTTTGTCAGGTCGCTCGCCGTAGCGCCGAAGCAGCGAGGACTTCAACTTCGTCCACGTTCGTTCACGGTCGCGTAGCTTACGGTCCAGATGGACCCACCAGCGGGCAGCGCTGTCCTGTAGCTTGTTGCCTAAGATGTAATAGAGTTCTTGATCAGTCCAGTCACCTCGTCCTGACAGTCTTGCGCCTTCGAGCGCCAGGTCTACGCGAGCGATCCACGTCGTTACAGCTGTCTGCGGCGTCGGCAGGAACGTTGGCAAGTCCAGGTCGCGGATTGTGCGCCACTTGATGCGGCGGAAGTCTCCCTGCCTCGTGACGGGTTGGCGCCGCGCACGGCGTCCTCCATCGCCGCGGTCACCGTCGGATTCGTCGTCGTCGGAGCTGCTGGAGGACCCGTCGTCGTCGCCATTGCTGTCATCTCCGTCGTCATTGCGGTCGCGTGGCTGGTAGACCACCTGCCGATCAGTAGCTGCTGGCGGAGGGTTCCGTGGTGCCGCTGGTGGCGGTGCCTGCCGTGTGCCCGCTGAGCCGGCGGATTCGTCGTGCTCACCCGCTGCTGCGGCTGCTCCACCGTCGCTGTCTACGTGTCGGTGTCCGCGGGTGCGGGAGGCTGCGCGGGGTTGGCCACCGCCGTGCTCAGCTGGTCCAGCCTCGCATCGATCCTCGCCATCGTCGAGGCCATCTGCTGCAGGACAGCCGTCAGTGCCGCTACTGGGGCCATCCCTGCGCCGTCGCCGTTGCCCCTGACTGCTTCGCCGGGCGGCTGGGCCTGGGCGTCGTCAGCGCCGTGATCACCATGTTCGTTGCTTGGGTTGTTCGCGTCGACCGGGTCGCTCTCGTTCGTCTCTTAGTCCTCGATCTCTCCCTGATTCTCTAGTTGCCCAAGAATGGATCCTCTAGTAGGTGCGGCAACCTTCGTCGCTTGATTCTGGTCCACCGGCCGATTCTTCGTCGCACGTTTCGACTGCACGACGACTTCCACAACCTTCGTCCTTTCCATCCGCGCGTCTTCAGGTGTCTTCGCGAGTCGAGGGCTGCGTCGAATGCGTGGACTAGGCCCCTGTATGACCACCATGCAGCGTGTTTGGTGCCCCACACGCTCGGGGTTTGGTCGTGACTGTGCTGATGCAGTCCGAAGTCTGTCTGGCCGACAGTGTCCAAGCGCAAGACACCGCGCCGGTGCGTGGCCGCCTGGCAGCGACACCTACTTTATTTAGACAGGCTAGATGCAGTATCAACTACTGACTAACTACAATACACGCCCACTTTGCCGTGCACAACTTGAGTTCCGCTCGTATGCCTGCTCTAGCCACTCGGGGTACGCCCACGCGTGCATACCCTACTTGTCGCAGCCGTCGAGAGACTTGGAAGCCACGTGCTTCCTTGTTCGGCACTTCGTCGTCGTCTACGCCATGCAGCTGTCAACCGAGGTCGCCAGTAGCCTCACGCCACGCCTTGCTTACCGTACGTTCGTGTGTCGAGCTCGTTCCCGAGCACACGTTTCGGACCCAGGCGGCTTGTCCACTGGCCGTCTAAATCCAGAGTGAGCTCGTCTCGCGAGGCTCGCTGAGTCCGGAGATCCCGGAGGTCCCGTAGATGCCGTGCAACAGATCCCGTCGACCGCGAGGCCGACCGGATTCATATACCACGCCGACGCTGGCTTCAACACTGTCGGCTGATGTCCGTGCCACGTCTGCCATCTCGCACTCCGTCGAGACGCTGGCCTCCTTACACAGTAAGTACATCAAAGTTGAGGTCACAGCTCTCTCTGCATGCATAAAAGGAAGACATTCATGACTAGGAAGTCTCGAGTGACCAGCCGCGCTTCCATTTCGACGCCACCGTTGTTCGCTTCTCTCGGGATATAAAGGTAGTAGAGAGTTTTCGCTGCGGCTCCTATTGCCATTCCCACAGCAAAGTGAACACAAAAAGGGCACCTCTACGGGAAACCCCCTCCGCCACCCACAGAATTCGGAAATCTGTGGGAGCCTTCCCATTCCCAGAGTTGCCGCCTCCCACACGATCTCATGGCTGCAAAGACTGTGGCTTCGAAGCCTGCCACCGAGCCACCTCGCTCGACAGCCCACCACGCCGTAAGAACTACAGCGAAGAAGACGATGTCGCTCTGCTTCGCCAAGTGCTGCTTGACCGGCCTTTTGCTAAGCCACGGGGCAAGGTCATGCAGCACTGGAACAGTCTTGCTGCAACGCTCGTAGCCTCGCCGGCCTTTTCGCGCAGTAAGCTAAGTGGCAAGAACGCACAGTCACGCATGAACCAGCTTGTTCAAACTCACCGAGAGGCGATGAAGGAGGCGGAGCTACTGTCTGGCGTGGCGGAGGAGGTCACGGAGAGAGACCAGCTGCTTAATAATGGGACGAGGTCCGAGCCAATTCTTGGCCAAGACCCATCAGTCAGAAGCCCAAACCCTACTACGTACCGGCCACATGTCACTTGAAACGTGGATATTTCTTGACCCAAGTCTGGTTTGTGTACATACTTCAAGTTGTGCTGGCTACATCTGGAAACTGAGCTCTGCGAACGTCGAGTTGCGGCGACCCCAGATCCCCAGGTCTGAGATTTGAATACGGTCTGGAGTCCGAGGTCTGAGAATCGCTCTAGAGGCCACAGATCTGAGGTTCCAGGCCTTGAATCGGACTCTGGGCGAAGAGCTGAGCCCTGGCCTTCTGGGTTTGTGATTTGAAGTCCCATGGTTGCTTAAGTCTCAGACCCCAGGTCTCAGATTGGTGATCTCACAGTTTGGAATGCCCGGAGTTCTGAGACCTGAGAGTGGTGGCAAAAGTCTGAGACATGGTGATTTGGAGTTCGGTCTGAGGTTTGCCTGTGGACCAGACCCTGAGATGTGCAGTCTGGGGTCTGGGAAGAGGGCGTGGCGTGCGGCGTCTGATTTCATCTCGGCTTTGGGGTGCCACAACTGAGATATGGAGTCAACATCGTGATTTTGCCCCCAGCTCAGATTCCCAGACTCAGAGTCCCAGAAGTTGAACCAAAACTGAGACTCGTCAAATTGGTTGGACAGCCGGGGTATGGAATCAACATCGTATTTTTGCCCCCAGCTCAGGTTTTCAGCCCGTCCCTCAACTTGTGCCAAAACTGAGACACGGTGATTGTGGGCGCACGTTGGTGTCTGGATGCACGATGTTCGTGAGGATAAGTGGCAACTGGTGAAAGACATCTGACGCTCCAAGCCTAGGACGTGACTAAAAGCCTACGGCGTGCCTGCAGGGCCTGAAGTGCGACTTCGTGGTCTCGCCTATGAAGTGGGTACACAGCGATGGCTACATTGCCGGTCTGGGAGCTGCGGTAGTTGCTCCTTGGAGTTGGCGGTTGCCGCTTGGAAGGTCGCTCTGAAGGGTCGCCCCGTTGTGGCTTTTCGGCCCCTGGTGTCGGGCACATAAGATTCGGCCTGACCAGTCGCCTATGGATTTGGGCCGACGGGAGCCGCAGAATCTTGGCGTCATCCTGATTACACACTGATTTGTACCCTGAGTAATCAGTGTAATCAGGTGATGACAGACCAAGTCCGCCCAATCCCGGCCACAAGATCCTGGCGTAATCAGGATATCACTGATTTGCACCCAGGTGTAATCAGTGTAATCAAGTGATGACTGACACAGACAGGCCAATGGAAGGGCCGACGCGCATTCACGGGCGCCGCCAAGCCAGTAGCTTAGTGGGTGTCTCACCCTTGTTCAAGGTGTACCCAGGAGATGTTTGCACCCCTTACTTGATAGGCCCTTTGTATGTGCATGTGCATGATAATAATCAGAGTTTGTTTTGCCCCGAAGACCGCAAGCTGCGGAGTTCGTCTTGCGCCGACGGGCGTGTTGCTTCACAGGGACCAAGTCCCTGCCCCCGGCGGCGCGCGCAAGGTCAAGTGGAGTCGCTACGAGCGTTCTACAGTCAAGCTCAGCTAACTCCAAATAAATTCAAGTTCAACAACCAAGCCTTTTCGTGTTTCGGCCCGGTTTGCCTTCGTTGTTGTATTTCCACACGCGGGACATTGGTTTTGCTGGTTTTTCGTGCTGGTTGGCTGGTTTCCTGGCGGTGCTTCATATTTTCGGGCGGAAGGTGCTCCGCTCTGAGGTTTCGGCAGAGCAACACCTGGGATAGTGGTTTCTGGGGTTGCTGGTGGTATCCGTGTAGCGCGAATAGTCTGGGATAGTGGTTCCCAGCTTCGCTGTGTCGCCTACATCAAGGCGTGGTGCGCGGAAGTCCCAGGGTGCAGAGCGAGAACCCTGGATCAAGGCAGGCTCAGACCGAGCCAACTCTCGGGGCCACTCTGGTCTGAGGGGCGAGTGAAGACCGTTGTGCGGCTCTCAGTCTGAGCCGCCGGAGGAAGTGTCGTGACTGGAAGTGACTCGAAGCCGGAGTCGCTGAGCAAGGAGGAGGCTGTTAAGGCCCAGAGTCCAAGGGCCTGAGAAGAGAAGTGGACTAAGTGTGTGTGGAGTGAACGTGTTTATATTCAAGAAAACGGGGCACAGCGGACTCAGCACGTGCGTACAAGGGCCTTCCAAGCAAGGAGCAAGCTTCGTCTGGGGGCATCTGGGAACTGTCGAGTTCGGAGGCAGCTGGTGTGGCCGACGCAAGTCTGGGCCCACAGCGTAGCCTTAGGGAGAACCAAGTCAAGGGATTGCAAGAGTGAGGAACACACGCCTCACCCAGCTTGGGATCTGAGATCTAATCTCAGATTCTGAGTTGAGTGGTCTGAGATCGAGGTCTAACCGCGAGGCTATTCCCTGATTTTGGAGCCCGCATCGCCACAGCTGGTGCGCGTGCCCGGATCAGGAAACGACTTTGGTGACGAACGTGTGCAAGTCATGTCGACTGCTCCCGACTCGAAAGTTTCCGAGACAAGTGGTGAGATGCCTGAGTCTTCGCTTCGGCGAAGTCTCAGAATTGCTGGTTTGCCGGCTGAAGTGATGATGGAGAATGCTGGGACGCCCAGGTCCAGGAAGTCGGAAAGGGTCCCAGAAAGTGATGATCTGAGCGTATCTGCTGAGGAAGAAGCTGAGATGAGTGCTGAACCTGATGCTGCGCCCAAAACTGAGGATGCCGAGCCGCCGCCCAGCTCGCCTGTGAAGAAGCAAGCTGAGACTGGTCGAGATTCGGATCCAAGACAAGATGTTCCGAGAAATGATGGTCCGAGTCTGGGATTGCCACCAGCGAGTCACGGTTCGACACATCGAGGAAGTTTCTCAGCTGAGATGACCACTGCTCAAGCGCCGAGTCTCAGCCCAGAGCCAACTACTGGGAGTAATCCCGGTAGCCAAGCCGAGGGTGGTGCGCTCAGCCTTTTGGGTAAGCGCGAGCTACATCTGAGAACGAAAAGTGTTTCTGGGGCTGGGACGACCCCTACAAGGCTGAGTTATGCGCCTGGTGTCACACTTCCCAGCTATGCAAGTGGTAGCGGTGCTTGGTCAAGTACTCTGTGGCCTGAGCAGAGAACCACTCGCAGATTGCAAGGTGCTCCTGAGGGAGAAGCTGAGACTTGGGCTTTGGCCCCACTCCCAGAAATGACTGATGAAGAGATGCTGAGCTATGCGCGATCCCAGTTTGAGATGTGGATGGGAGTCCCAGCTGAGACTGTTCACCCGGTCGACATCGCGTACAACCCGTGTCACGGTGGTTACGACCTGTGGGGATTCATCAAAGCTGCTGAGTCGACCGGTCGACACTTGTTTTCTGTGACCCGGTCGCCTGCCGCTAGGTGGCTGAACGTGTTTCGAGCTGAGCGACGTCGACTCCCGGTCATCTCAGACCTGAGAGCTGTGAAAGTTTCGCTGAAATTGCTTCCACCGATTGCCTGCGTGGCGCTGTTGCAGACTATGCTCTGGGAAGCTGGGTATGAATTTGTGAACCGAGTCCCAGCTTGGCCCAGCTTGGATGAAGTGTCTGGGGTCCCAGATTCTCGGGTCCGAGTTGAGATCGAGCGAATTGCTCATTTCCTCGGCATTGAGCTGGCGACTTGGAAATCTGTGGTTGGTACTACAGCATACTATGTTCGACAAACCTCAGATTCTCTTCAGACCCAGTCTGCAGCTCAGAGATCTGAGACCCAACTCGGATTTCCAGTTGATCGAGATGGAGATGTGGCTATGGGTGAGGATGCCCAGCTTTTCCTTGGCCCAGAAGTGGTGACGCGTCTTCAGCTGACTGGTCTTCGGCCGAGAAGCCCAGCTTCGAGCTTGGATGAAGAACCAATTCGCAAGAAACCCCAGCTGAGCCATGAACCGGCTGAGATTCCGCTGCCCTCGTCGCGCTCAGATCCATCGATCCCCTCAACATCTCTGCTATCCTGGCACGGGTCTGGGAGTGATTCGGATGCTATGCGAAGTACAAGATCGGGCACAGTTCCAAGTGTGGTTGGTGCAAAAGCTGGTTCTGATGCCTCCATGGCTGGGAATGACCAAGGGACGGACCTGTCTGGATTAAGTTCCTCGGGATCGTCTCTGATGTCTTTCCCGGATTATGGTGTTGGAGCTGGAACGTTTGGACCCACTTCAGGTGCAACGGTGATGATGGGATCTGTGACCTCAGCCGCGCGGAGTATTTTCCCAGCTGTAATGGTCTCAGTTACACCCCAGACTACATCAGCCTCAGCTCGGTCTGAGACTGGGACGGCCAGGGACGTGAACCCCTCGCAAGTGCCATTGCCTGGCACACCAGAATCTGAGAAGAACGCTCTCAGCGGCATGAATGATGCGGAACCTCAGAGAACTGTGACCCCATCTGTGAAGCCGACCTGGGAAATTCGTCAGACCCCGCAATATGCTTTTCCGAAAATTTCTCAGCCTCCTGTGACTGACACTGAACTGGAGAATTTGTATCAACGCGAGATAGCCCGAGTCCGAGCTGAGGCGGAAGCCAGAATTGCTGCGGCTCAGGCAAGACGAGCTGAGCTCGAGGCTGAGCTGAGAACTTTACTTGTGGAGCAAGGAGCCGAGACGATTGATCACCGCTCTCAGCAGTATATTCCCCAAACAAGTTTAAACTCAGCTCCCAGATCTCAGAAGTCAGAGCAACAACTTCAGTTGGAAGCACTCGAGCGGTTGGCCAAGCAGAGGGCTGAGGAGGAGTCTCAGAAACGCAAGGAAGACGAAACCCGAGCTCGGTATCTCTTGGGTGTGCAACAAAGTCTCAGAGAAGCTGAGGATCGAGCTCGGCAGGCTGAGCGGAAGAAAGCTGAGGAAGCTGAAGCGAGCCGCATTCGAGCCGAATACGAATCTTAGCTGAGAATGATGAATGAGAAATATGACCAAGCTCAGATCGACCACAAGAAGGCAGTGGCGATCCAAGAAGAGAAAATCCGCCGCTTCCAAGCGGCTCAAGACCAACTTCGCCAAACTGCTGTTTCTCGATCTCAGTCTGAGACCCCAGCTCAGATTAGCCCAGCCATCCCGGTTACATCTCAGACTCCTGGAGACTCTGTGACGGCCCAGCTTGCTCAGCTGACGAGTATTGTGCAACAATTGGATAACGCCAGTCAAAGCAAGCCAAGTTCAGCTGGGAAAGCCAGGCTTCAACCAGGACCAAGACTTCTGAGACCAAATCTGAGACCAGGTCTGAGATGAAGTCAGGCTCAGCGTCTCGCCGAAGTCAGAAATCTCGGACGTCGCCGCCAGAAGGCCCAGATGATAGCGGATCTGAGTCAGACGATTCCAGCTCAAGTGACTCTTCTCAGGATGAGCTTGAAAATCAGTTTGGAGCTTGTGGCCCAGTCCAAGAGTGCTGATCCCAGCTCTGGGACTCGAGTGGTAGTCCAAGCGATGATTCCCCATGATGCTCTGGAAAAGTTCAATGAATATGCACCCCTGGAGGACCGAGTCAACTGGTGGGAGCGTTTCATGTACTATGCTACCATGGCACCCTGGGATGAACGAACTCGGATTGTCCAGCTTCGTATGAGACTCTCAGGTTCTCTGAAAGACTGGTGTACTCAGCTCTCAGATGATGTCCGCTCAGACTGGAAACAACTTTCACACGTTTTCAAGAAGGAATGGTGCCGAAGCATTGGTTCCAAGGCTGAGCGGTACTACGAGATGAGGATCCGAGACCGAGAGACCCCCAGAATGTTCTTCTACCGCCTCAACCGTGCTGCAAAGAAGGCCAACATCGCTTATCTGAAGCCAACCCCAGACCGTGAAGCGCATATTAGGCGCTTCATCAAAGCTGTAGGTGATTCTCGGCTGAGAACCACTCTGCAAGGTCAGAAGTTTGACACGCTGAGCGAGTTGGAGGAGACTTTGAAACGTATTGAAGCTCTGCAGCGAGATGAAAGCCGGGATGCTCAGCAAAAGCGAAGCCCATCTCAGACTGTGCAGTTTGGCAGGTTTAAGCCTCAGCAACGACGAGCTGAGGGCCGGGCGTTCTTGGCTGATGGAGGAAATTTCGACTCAGATCTGAGACGACATGTCCATTTCAAGGATGACTCTGAGATTCCCTCCGAAAATAAAGCTGAGACTGAAACGGAGACCGGAGCTGAGAATCTGAGCTCTAAAGAGGCACAGATGTCCGGGAAGGAGATCACAGAACCATCTGAGCTCAGCTGTACAACAGCCCTGCTGGATGAGGAGATTTACCGAGTTGCTGAGAAATTGGCTTGGAAGCCCAGATCCCAGCCCAGAAGCGATGAGTACCAGCACGCTGAGACTTGTGGAGAATGCGGCAGCAGCCGCCATACTACGGAGAAATGCTGGAGCAAGCTCATCTGTGGACGTTGTCACGAAGAGGGTCACCCGACTCAGTTCTGTCGACGCCAACCATGTTCCAAGTGCGGCGAATACCATCGCCGGGGTTTATGCGACATGTGGTCGGCTCTGAAAGCAGTACAGGATGTCATCCGTGCTGGGGGTTCCATCGAGGGCCTCGCTCCTGACGAAGTCCAAGCTCTATTGGATGGCCCGGAGTCTGGGACGCCGTTAAACCACTAGGCTCGCTGGTCTGGGAACCAGTGCGTGACGAGCCGAAGTCCCAAGCATGCTGCGCATATGCATATGTGGGCTCTGCCCTTCCATGTTGGCGCAGTAATAACCCCAAATGTATGTCTTCATCTGAGCAAGGATGTGTTTATTCCGTTGGAGCTGACCTCGAAGACCCAGACTCTGAGGTTGAGCTTGAGAACCATCTCGAGTTTGCCCTAGTCCCAGGTCAGAGATATGGCTGGTGGAGCAATCACACTTTACTTGGTGAAAGACGGGCGGTGGCAAATGTGCATGGAGCGATTTTCGATCACAGATTACAGATTATGTTGGATTCTGGGGCTACTACGAGTTTTATGAGCTTAGACCTTGCACGCAGGTTAAGGCTCAAGCTCAGACGTGGTTACAGACTCAAAGTAACTAGGGTCGGGGACGTTCCCACCTATGTCTCAGCACAAGCTAGGATCAAGTTGACGCTCGGAACTCGGGTTGTCTACATCATGGATATCTGGGTTGGCAATGTTGGAGAAGGTGTTGACTGTCTTTTGGGAATGGACTTCATGATTGCTGCTGGGGTTCGCCTCTGTGCACGCGAAGGCATGGTCCAACTCCCAGATGAGGAAAGTCTTTTCTTAGTTGGAGGACCTGAGGTGGATCACATCGGTTTGGAAATCGGAGTCAGAATGTTGGAGACCGCCTGGCTACAACCAGGAGAATCTGTGATTCGCCCTGTGAAGTATGACCGTGCCGACCCTCAGAAAGCTCAGGAATGGGCTGGGAGGGGCAAGCAATGGGTGACACAATTCATCTATGGAGCTGGGCGGAAACCGAAAGCAGTCAAGATTGTCAATATCTCAGACCGGTTGACCCCAGTATATCAACATACTATGGTTGCTTGTTTGGTGGAGAAGGATTACCTGCCACATGGAGACTTTTTTGTGCGGCCGCGATCTCGGAAGTATCGGGAATGGGCACAGTTGATTTTTGAAGCAGAGCCCTCTGAGGATTTTCCGAGGCGAGAAGAGGAAGCTGAGAAACTCCGGGAGTTGAACGAACCCCCTGCCGTTGAGAAGCATTCTTATCCTTGGCCTCAGAAGATCCTAACGAACCCGAGATTTGTGCGAAAATCTGAGCCAGCGACCTCTGAGAATGCTGATCAGGAACTGAAGAGAGTTTTTTCGAGACAATCTGAGACTTTTGTGGGCAACCCCAGATCTCAGCTGGACGAGACTTTTTCCCGATGTCTGAGAATGGAGGCTGAAATAGATGAAGAAGCTACGGTGTTTTATCACGAAGGAAGCGCGCTCCTGAGCGATCTCCGAGATCAACTAGCGGCTCTCCCTGAACTGAAGGACTTGAACCCCAAAGCGGACCTGAACTCAGCTGACATCGGCGAAGTTGGTGAAACCACACCTGAGATGGACTCCCAGATCCGGGAGATCTTGGAAAGACATCACGCAAGTTTTCTGGGAGATGGGAATGCTGTCCCAGCCCCTGCGCGAGGTGTTGTCTGTGACTTAGATGTTGGTGACGCCAAGCCTATAGCTCAGCGCTCGAGATCGATTCCTCCGCATCTGTTGCCGAAGGTGTACGATCTTCTCAAGAAGTTACTGGAAACTGAACTGATCGAGACTTCACACTCAGATTGGGCATCACCCATTGTCATTGTGATGAAGAAGAATGGAGTTGATATTCGACTTTGCATTGACTACAGACTGGTGAACCAGCTGATCAAGCTAATGCATTACCCTCTGCCTTTGATCGATGACTTATTGATTGGGTTTGAGAGTGCGATGTGGTTTCTCAGCTTGGACATGGCTAGTGGATTCTGGGCTGTGCCTATGACGATCAGAGCTAAGCTCATATCAGCTTTTATTTGCCCGTTAGGCCATTACCAGTGGACCCGCATGCCGTTTGGTTTGAAAAATGCCCCGCTGATCTACCAACAAATGTTGGACAATTGTCTGTGGGGATTTGTCCGCCTCCCAGCCTCGGAAGAGGCTCAGGTGGACCCAGATGTGCTGAGGTTTCTGGGGATTAAGCCAAAGGCCTCAGATGGAGTTGAGAATGAATTGCCGGTGTTGTGTGCAGAGCTGACGGTGTTTCGGAGAAACATACCAGCCCCTCCTCAGCTGAACCCAGTTCTGGGACGAAGTTCGCACATCGATGACATCGCTTATGGAGCTGAGATCTGGGATCAACTGTGTATCGACCTGAATCGATTGTTGTACCGACTGCGATATTGGGGAATTTCTGTGAGCCTACCCAAGAGTGAATTCGGTAAAAAGACGATCTCGTACTAGTCCCACGAAATTGGGGCTGAGGGGATCCGAGCTAAGCCGAAAATCGCCAAGGGAGTCCGAGATTTGCCGTTCCCGTCGACTTTGAAGGGGGTTCAGTCTTTTCTGGGATGTCTCAATTACTATAACAAGTTTATTGAAGACCTCCCAGTTGTAGCCTCTGTCCTCTACGAGTTGACCGACGATCAAGTCCGGGAAGGCCGAGATCTCAGTCGAGCTAAGGAGGCGTTTGGGATCCTGAAAGAGAAAATTGTTTCGACGCCGTTGCTCAGACACCCAGACAGGGAAAAGCCGTTTGTGATCATAGTTCACGCTAATCCCTGGGCTGTCTGTGCCGTGCTGGGACAAGAGTACGATGGAGTAATTCATCCGGTGCGTTACACCGGAAGGGTGCTTCATGATCAGGAGCTCAGATACCACCCAGCTGAGAAAGAGGTCGTAGACCTACTCAGGGTTCGCAGAGTTTTCTACACAATGCTGGTTGGATGCAAATTGCTGAAAGTCTACACCCGGTATTCAGTTCTGAAGTGGTTGTTCAGGTCTCAGTCCCTGGAAGGTCGCTGTGAGCAGTGGGCTGCTCGCTTGGCTCCATGGCCCTTGGAGGTTCACAGAGTAGAGCGTGATGAAGACGGACTCGCCGCAATTCTGGGAGCTGGGATAACCCCCCGGGAGCAGCTTGATAAAATCGCTGAGAACCTGATCCCAGCTAAGGGACGTGTAGTCCGAGCTCCTCCCATCAGTCTGGAGATGCTTGAAGCTGATTACGAGGGATGGCTGCTTAGTTTTGACGGAGCAGCTAAACTTTCTGATCGGCGAGGCAGTTCTGGGTGTATCCTGTGGAAGTTGCCGTCCTGGGACGTTGTAGAAGCTCGAGGTTTTCATTTCGAAGGTGTCACGGTGAATGAAGCCGAGTATCATGGTCTAATCGAGGGCACTCGCATGGCTTTGGAACGTGGAATCTCAGATTTGGTTGTAGTTGGAGATTCTCGAATTGCTATTCAGCAGGCACAGGGTTTGATTCAATGTTTGAACCCTGGGCTTCGATTATTGCTGGCTCAGATCGAGTCTACCCGCCTCAAGTTTAAATCGCTGAGACTAGTACATGTCAAGCGAGAATTCAATGCTGCCGCAGATTATTTGACCTCAAAGACACTCCTTGCTAAGGGCCCAGTAGTGGTTGATGACCCGGTGGAGCTGAGTCAGCTCAAACAGATGAATCGAATCCCTGAGAAATTGGTGAAATCTGAGGCACCTGAACCTGCTAACCCCTCGGCGGAACACTTAGTTGTCACAAAAACTGCGCCCGGACCCAAGACAGAACCAACCTCTCTCGAAGCTGCGGCTGAACCATTGACTCCTGACGCAAAGATTTTTGTGGTCACCCGTAATCAAGCCCGACGCCAAGAAGCGGGCGCTGATACAGACAGGGAACCCCCAACGGAGACTTCAGAAATCCAGGCTGAAGCAGAACCCAGGTATGTACCTGAGATGACGACACCCGCCGCATCAATAGCCGAAAGGTGGCGACGAATCCTCGTGCAGCAAGAAGCTGAGCCCTGGACAAAACAGCTCAGAGCTTATCGTAAAGGTGAACTTGATGACATGTCCGCGGCCGAAGCTGAAGATGTGGCGAAGGTTGTGGATCGTTACGTGCTAGACTCTCGGGATATCCTTTATTATCTGAGCCGTCCTACCCCAGGTCGACCCAGGGATGCTGCTGGGAATCTGAGATTGGTAGTACCTTCCGCTCTCAGGGACGACCTGTTGCAGCTGAGCCATGAAGATTATCAAGGCTGCCATCAGGGAATTACTCGCACCTTCGAGAGACTTCGCCAAGAATACTATTGGCCTGGGATGTATGCAGATGTGGAACGCTATGTCAAGGAATGTGTGGATTGTGTCACTGCTAAAGGAGCTCCGCCCAACCCAGGGCCTTCACCCGGAAATATTCTGGCGTCTCGGCCCTTTGAGGTGGTCTCTATGGACTTTGTGACACATCTTCCTAAGTCAGACCGTGGCAATGTATTTCTGCTGCTTTTCCAGTGTGCTTTCTCAGGGTATGTTATTGGGCGGCCTATGAGTTCTACTACAGCTCAGGATGTGGCTGAGGTTTACATGGAATATGTCTTTCAGAGGTTTGGAGCGAGTGAAATGCTGCGTCATGACCGAGATCCTCGGTTTATGAGTGAGGTTTTCACCAAGTTCCGGGAAATGCTGGGAAGTCGACAGCGTGCGACCCTAGCCTACCGCCCTCAGGCGAATGGACAGCAAGAACGCTCTGTGCAAACCGTAGTCCGAGCTATCCGAGCTTACGTCTCCGAGCCTGACCAAAGCGACTGGGACGACCAAGTGGAGAAGTTGATGTGGGCTCTGAACACGTCCTTCGACGCTACTCGTCTCGACACTCCATTTTATTTGGTTCACGGTTGGGACCCGAAAAGCACAGTCTCAGCTATGCTGGGATCTCCCCCAACTGGGCTGGATCAAAGGACCGCTTATGAGTGGCGACGGAACGTGCAGAGGCAATATGAGTACGCCCAAGCTTGGGCTAAGGACCTCCAAGCTAAAGCCAAAGAGAAACGTTCGAAAGCTCAGACTAAGGTCTGGGCTGAACTCTCTGAGAGGCTGAAGTCAGGGTTTGCTGTCGGTGATGCTGTTTGGTTATACTTAGCCCGAGTGCAACCTGGACTGAGCAAGAAATTCGCTCATCTCTGGCATGGGCCGTTCCGGATCTTGGAAGTCTCAGATGACTATCGGTGCAAGCTGAAAATCGAGGGGACTGGGTACAAGCTCTACCTGTGGGTCCACGTGAGTCGACTCAAGCCACGAGCACTGTTCCCAGACCGACCCACAGCTGATATCGAAGTTTCTGAGGAAGATGATCTAGATGCAGCTTTACTGCCCGAGGATATTGACGAGCCCGATGAAACTCAGGATGTCTATGAGGTTGAGGCCATCCGAGATGTCCGCTGGGTCAAGAGAACACGGACGTCGAGAAGAGTCCGAGAGTATTTGGTAAAGTGGAAGGGTTATTCGGAGTTGGAATGGCTGCCGATGTCGCAGCTGAACTGTGGAGCTTTACTTTACGAATTCAACAAAAGCACGCGAGCGCATGCACGGTTTAAAGCTATGCAGGCTGGTGATGAACCTCCTGAGCCTGAGGCTCAGTAGAGGTATTCAGCCTAAACCGTGCATGTGTTAGTGTTGCTTCGTGTTTGAAATTTGTTGAAGTTTTACATGTTTACCCTATTCTGAAGATGCCTGGAGTGAGCCGAAGCGGTTCCTAGCTGAGGAAGTGAAAACAAGCTGAGATGCATAAGAACACAAGTGACACACGCAATGCAAAATTGTGAGGACGTCATATTAAGTTAAAAACGCTACATCTCTGTGAACTACTCATCCTCCTCTCCTCGGTGGCGCCGAAGGCTCTCCAAAACTCTCTCCAACTCAGCTTGATCGTAAATGATGCTTGGGTCGATCGGATTCTGGGCTCGCTCTTCATCGTCCAGTAGGTCTCTTTGGAGCTCGGCCGGGGCCAGGTCCAGAAACGCGTCGTCCGAGCTGCGAGTGGCGAATTGCGTGCGAGCCGGCTCAGCATCGTCCAAAGTCTCGAGCTGATCCGGGAGCGAGATCTGGCGACTTGGGTCGCGAAGGATCCAATGACAAGGATCGTGAGGGACGACCCAGAGTCCAGGCTCGTGCCAGATATCATCCGTGTAGCCTTTGACGCGTCCCAGGTCATCCATGAGCTCCCGACGTCGAACCTCGAACTCGGCACTGCGCTCCTTGCGGTCACGGTAGAGATCCACAAGCTCAGGAATGCCCAAAAGTGCAGCCATGGCTTCATAATCAAAACGTGTATCCATCGTGACCCAGTGCAAGCGTTCCCAGTAAGCTCGCCGCCAGAGGCTCATGAAGTTGACCACGCGCTTCAGAGCGCGAACCATAACCGGGCCCAAGTCGCGACATCGAAAGAATACCAGAGTCTGGATTCGCTGATTCCACATGGCATCCCAGGGCTTTGTCTTGAGAAGTTCCAAGTACTCGACCGGTTCCCAGCGCTGGTGCAGGTGCTGAATATGGCTCTTGCACGGCGCGTATCTGGGGAAGCCAAACGTCTGCCGAGGAAGGTCTTGGACTCTGCTGCCATAATGCAGCCAGCTACCTTGGCCCGGTTGCGGTTCTTCGATAACTCCATCATCTGGGCGCGCTGCGAGCCCTGCCTTAGAGCGTCCACTCGAGCGAACTGAGATCTGCTGCGGAGCCAATGTACGAGCTGGGTCAATCGCTTGGTCAGACACTGGAACCTGCAGATCAACAGGACTGGACCTACCATGCGAAGTTGTACGGGACGAAGTCTTGCCGCGCTTGGAAGTTGAGCCACCGGCGGACGAAGTTGGGTCGCGTATCCTTTTGCCCCCACTGGAGCTTCTCCCTGAAGCGGCACCTGACTTGGAGCTCTTGACCTGGTAGTGCCCGCCACTGCCCAGCTCATCATCATCGTCATCGGCATCGTCGTCAACATCTGAGAAGTCAGTGTCGATTGAAGAGTCGTCGTCCTCGTCCTCCGGGCTGGGCTTCTCAGGCAAGGGATCCCAGTTGGGCGGCCGTTGACTCAAGTGCACGTCGCGGACCCGCTTGATCGCTGCCTCGTAGTACGCTGACGGCACGTACGCCAGCCAAGGCGTGGAGTCCAATTGCTCCCAGTAGATCGCCGAGACCAGCATGCTCACGAGGGCCTTCTTCCCAAATTGGTCATGCAGGAGTTGCGACTTCCCGGCTTGGTCCACGGCGTCCCAGAAGTCGACGCCGGCGCGCATCAACTCCCTGAGGTCGCCACGGACATCCTCCCACGGCAGATGTCGGGGGAGTTTGAGCGCTGCCAGACGATCTGAGACCCGGGGAGGAGATTCCTTGGAGGCGCGAACCTTCTGGGGCGAATGGGACGAAGGGTAGCCGGGCAGACTCATCCGATCGTTGATACGCTTGATCCTGAGGTGCTTGGATGGACTTGAGCTGGAA
Organism: Phytophthora cinnamomi; assembly: GCF_018691715.1. Lineage (NCBI taxonomy): Eukaryota > Oomycota > Peronosporomycetes > Peronosporales > Peronosporaceae > Phytophthora > Phytophthora cinnamomi. The sequence continues at coordinate 232,072 of NW_027151035.1, forward strand.
GCGGCGAGAAGACCTGAAGACTTGCTTGGCTGGGCTGGAGCTTTGGCTACCTTGCCACCAGCCTTTCGAGCGCTGCTCAGCGAAGGAGTCCGGGCGGAGCTTGGCTTCTTGTTCTTCTTCTTGCTCGGCTTTGCTGTCGACGTGGCCTTGGGCTGATCTAATGTGCTGCTGGGCTGAGCTGAGGCTTGAGCTTGGACCGGGACCGAAGTGGTAACCTGAGCCGATGTCGCTGACGCCGCCGGAGGTACAGCCGAACCCAGGAGAGACGTCAACGTCGAAGCCGCAGCGCTGAGAACGATCGCGGACGCTGGGCTTGGGACTGCGTCGGCGGTGTTGAGCGGAACGTAGGGCCCGCAGTCATCCGAAGGCTGGTCCCGCGCCGAAATTTGGATTGTCGTCCTGAAGCTGGCCGGGACGTCCGTCTGGCTCTGGAAACGCTGAAGCAGCTCATAAAGGCGCGCCCAGTGCCCCGAAGCGCTGCAGTTTGCCATCAGGAAGTTCATCAGCGCCTCAGCTGAGAACGGGACCGCGCTCAGTAGCTGGTGCTTGAGCTGCGTGGTGTGGACGTCGCTGGCGTGCAGAGTGCTCTGGCAGGCGGCGAGGTCGCTGCCGCACTTCTTCAGCTGCCCGCAAAGCGCTTGGTTCTCAGCTTGCACGTCGTCCAGCCTCTTGGCTAGCGCTTGAACTTCAGCTTGAAGTAGCCGATCCGGACTGCTGGCCGGAGGTGGGGCTGGTGGCTGTGCCCTGAGCTGAGCCCGAAGCTTCTTGTTCTCGGACAGCTGGAAATTGAGCTGAGCCTCAGCGGCCTGGAGCTCACCACGGACCACCTGTTCTCGCCCGGCTGCGGCAGCGTCGTACTGGTGAGAGCCTTGATAGTCGCGCATCTCTTGAGCGTGGCGCTCGCGCTCGCGCTTCAGCTCCACGGTCAGCCGATTGACCTCGGCCGAGAGCTGCCCGACTTGAATGTGGGCCGCACCACCGGGACTGGGACGCTCGAGTGCTTGAGCGTAGTTTAGCACGCGCTGCAAGCACTGGGCCGTACCGACAACGCGGCGCGCGAAGTGCTCCACGCCGAAACATTGCACCAGAGGGACGGTCTCTCGCCCGAAGCGGATACGCGATCTTGGATCCGAGAAGTTCAGCGGCACGGAAGCGACTGGCTGGATCACGTCCTGCGAAGCGGTGACGTGTGTCATCCTGCTCAACCACGCCAATTCGTTGCTCGAGAAGCGCGCGACGTCTTCAATGCGCGCGACCCCATCCAACCCATCAACGAGGTTTGCGCGGTTCTCCACGTCGTCAAGCGTCGCGGGGACCCGAATGGTGGACGGCACGGGCGACGGGTGGCGTTGCGAGGGACTGGAGAGCGTGAACGACCGCCGTGGACCCGCCGGAGACGTCGCCGAAGGCGTCTGCAACGCTGGCGGTGGCGTCAAAGCTGCCGTGCTCACGGATGCGAGCGTCGTGGATGCGGATGGTGGTGTGATCGACGTGCAGGAGCTCGTGGTGCTGCCGGACGGTGGCTGCGAAGCCGGCAGTGCCGGTGCAGAGCGCGGGACCGTCGAGGCAGATGCTGGAGTCACCGGAGACATGCTGGAAGCTGCCGAAGATGTCGTGGAGCCCGTGTGCGCCCTCGTGGAGGTCGCCGACGACGCAAACGCGCTTGTGGATGTCGCCGTCGCCGTGAACACGGAGGCGGAAGCCGTGGGAGTGCTGCCAGAGGCCGTGAACGTGCTGCTTGTGGACGTGGACACGCTGCCGGAGGTTGTGGGAGCCGCAGGAGCGCCCCGCGACCCCGCGTCTTGTCCGCCGCCACCTTGCGATGGCGCGGGGAGCCGCTGGTCGTCCGCGTGGTCGTCGGCCATCCGAAAAATGTGCTGCGCGTGCCAGCGCTGCAATGTGAAGTTCTGTGACTCCGGGCTGTTCACGAAATGGCTGGGCCTGAGACCCGGGAGCCGCGGCAAGAGATTTCGCGGCCGGGACGGGGCGAGTGTGGGCATCTTCCGGTTATGTGCGCTGGGGCCAACTCGAGAATGATTTCTTTGGACCCAGCGCACATAAGGGACGGTTGTGACGAGGTCCGAGCCAATTCTTGGCCAAGACCCATCAGTCAGAAGCCCAAACCCTACCACGTACCGGCCACATGTCACTTGAAACGTGGATATTTCTTGACCCAAGTCTGGTTTGTGTACATACTTCAAGTTGTGCTGGCTACATCTGGAAACTGAGCTCTGCGAACGTCGAGTTGCGGCGACCCCAGATCCCCAGGTCTGAGATTTGAATTCGGTCTGGAGTCCGAGGTCTGAGAATCGCTCTAGAGGCCACAGATCTGAGGTTCCAGGCCTTGAATCGGACTCTGGGCGAAGAGCTGAGCCCTGGCCTTCTGGGTTTGTGATTTGAAGTCCCATGGTTGCTTAAGTCTCAGACCCCAGGTCTCAGATTGGTGATCTCACAGTTTGGAATGCCCGGAGTTCTGAGACCTGAGAGTGGTGGCAAAAGTCTGAGACATGGTGATTTGGAGTTCGGTCTGAGGTTTGCCTGTGGACCAGACCCTGAGATGTGCAGTCTGGGGTCTGGGAAGAGGGCGTGGCGTGCGGCGTCTGATTTCATCTCGGCTTTGGGGTGCCACAACTGAGATATGGAGTCAACATCGTGATTTTGCCCCCAGCTCAGATTCCCAGACTCAGAGTCCCAGAAGTTGAACCAAAACTGAGACTCGTCAAATTGGTCGGACAGCCGAGGTATGGAATCAACATTGTATTTTCGCCCCCAGCTCAGATTCCCAGCCTCAGAGTCCCAGAATTCGAGCCAGAATTGAGACATGTCAAATCGGTTGGACAGCCGGGGTATGGAATCAACATCGTATTTTTGCCCCCAGCTCAGGTTTTCAGCCCGTCCCTCAACTAGTGCCAAAACTGAGACACGGTGATTGTGGGCGCACGTTGGTGTCTGGATGCACGATGTTCGTGAGGATAAGTGGCAACTGGTGAAAGACATCTGACGCTCCAAGCCTAGGACGTGACTAAAAGCCTACGGCGTGCCTGCAGGGCCTGAAGTGCGACTTCGTGGTCTCGCCTATGAAGTGGGTACACAGCGATGGCTACATTGCCGGTCTGGGAGCTGCGGTAGTTGCTCCTTGGAGTTGGCGGTTGCCGCTTGGAAGGTCGCTCTGAAGGGTCGCCCCGTTGTGGCTTTTCGGCCCCTGGTGTCGGGCACATAAGATTCGGCCTGACCAGTCGCCTATGGATTTGGGCCGACGGGAGCCGCAGAATCTTGGCGTCATCCTGATTACACACTGATTTGTACCCAGAGTAATCAGTGTAATCAGGTGATGACAGACCAAGTCCGCCCAATCCCGGCCACAAGATCCTGGCATAATCAGGATATCACTGATTTGCACCCAGGTGTAATCAGTGTAATCAAGTGATGACTGACACAGACAGGCCAATGGAAGGGCCGACGCGCATTCACGGGCGCCGCCAAGCCAGTAGCTTAGTGGGTGTCTCACCCTTGTTCAAGGTGTACCCAGGAGATGTTTGCACCCTTACTTGATAGGCCCTTTGTATGTGCATGTGCATGATAATAATCAGAGTTTGTTTTGCCCCGAAGACCGCAAGCTGCGGAGTTCGTCTTGCGCCGACGGGCGTGTTGCTTCACAGGGACCAAGTCCCTGCCCCCGGCGGCGCGCGCAAGGTCAAGTGGAGTCGCTACGAGCGTTCTACAGTCAAGCTCAGCTAACTCCAAATAAATTCAAGTTCAACAACCAAGCCTTTTCGTGTTTCGGCCCGGTTTGCCTTCGTTGTTGTATTTCCACACGCGGGACATTGGTTTTGCTGGTTTTTCGTGCTGGTTGGCTGGTTTCCTGGCGGTGCTTCATATTTTCGGGCGGAAGGTGCTCCGCTCTGAGGTTTCGGCAGAGCAACACCTGGGATAGTGGTTTCTGGGGTTGCTGGTGGTATCCGTGTAGCGCGAATAGTCTGGGATAGTGGTTCCCAGCTTCGCTGTGTCGCCTACATCAAGGCGTGGTGCGCGGAAGTCCCAGGGTGCAGAGCGAGAACCCTGGATCAAGGCAGGCTCAGACCGAGCCAACTCTCGGGGCCACTCTGGTCTGAGGGGCGAGTGAAGACCGTTGTGCGGCTCTCAGTCTGAGCCGCCGGAGGAAGTGTCGTGACTGGAAGTGACTCGAAGCCGGAGTCGCTGAGCAAGGAGGAGGCTGTTAAGGCCCAGAGTCCAAGGGCCTGAGAAGAGAAGTGGACTAAGTGTGTGTGGAGTGAACGTGTTTATATTCAAGAAAACGGGGCACAGCGGACTCAGCACGTGCGTACAAGGGCCTTCCAAGCAAGGAGCAAGCTTCGTCTGGGGGCATCTGGGAACTGTCGAGTTCGGAGGCAGCTGGTGTGGCCGACGCAAGTCTGGGCCCACAGCGTAGCCTTAGGGAGAACCAAGTCAAGGGATTGCAAGAGTGAGGAACACACGCCTCACCCAGCTTGGGATCTGAGATCTAATCTCAGATTCTGAGTTGAGTGGTCTGAGATCGAGGTCTAACCGCGAGGCTATTCCCTGATTTTGGAGCCCGCATCGCCACATGAGCTTGTAGAGCTCCTCGATGATGCTAAACAGGAGCAAGAATGCAAAAAGCAAAACGAACAGAAGAAGCGCGAGCGAGACGAGGCAGCGTCGCTTGTGGCTCGCCGGGTAGCCATGGAGCGACTGGAGCAATCTTCGGCCGCTGACGAAGCCGGATCCCCACCGAAGAAGCATGTTCGCCGTAGCAGTGATGCAGAAGCGGATGTTAGGCACGACAGGGCGCTCGACGGGCGGGCGATAGAGAGCAGCAACCATAAGAACCATGGCGTCACTGCATCCTGTGTCCTCGAGTAGAGCGCACAGCAGAAGAATCTCGTCCTCCGTCATCTTCACTTGTTCAGGAGTGACTGGAAGCAAGGGGCTCAGCTTGAGCCTTCTATAAAGCATGACATGCTATTTAATAAGGTGATTTGCTGGGACTGGGAAACCGCGAAAAGTGGTTTTGATCTCCCATACCCACACCTGAGAGACTATCTGGGAATGGGAAAGGAAAACTTGCAAAAACTCTCTAGTAAGTCCTGGCAAGTGCAGTGTTCGGCTCGCTGGAATGCTGGGCGCCGGGCTCGCCTCCGCAAATTCCGTGCAACCCTGTGACTCTGGCACCCGTGCGGGTGTGCTGTGACTACGCGACCTCGCTTCCGTTGGTGCCCTGTCATCTGCACTGGATAAACTTTGTAATCGATCATTTCGTTCAAAATATGTAGTATGCACTCAAAATTAGACTCGTTCCTGTACATGAACTCTAAAACGGCAAACATGAAGCAGAACGAAGTACCTGTCGAGGAGATCCTGAACTCCCTCCTTATCAGCAATGGCCAGTCGATCACGAAGACCGAGGCGCGCGTGTGCATTCTCGACCGCATCGCTCGTGTAAAAAAATGTCCAAGATCACTCAGCGCATACAGTACCGATCTCGCTTCGAGGACATGCGAGATAGGCAACTTTGATTTCGAAGAGCTGTATTGCTTATCTTGGGCTCCTCTGACCTGCCTGGATTAGCACAAGTTTGGGCGGTAGTTGTAGCGCGTCACGGTACGGCCGTTCAGAGGCTGCACCGGGCGAGCGTTGTTACCGTCGTCCGTGATGTGGTACTCCACCAAGTCCTGGTGAAGACGGGCGAAGTCGGTGGAAGAGATCTGGATCGGTGTCTGCACCACCCACCAGTCGGCAGTCTCATCGCAACCCGGAGTAGTGAGGCTGCCAGGGTAGTTGTAGATGCCGCCGGTCTTGCTGGCCTTCTTGATAAGGTTCGAGTACGATTCCCTGTTGAATAGTAGCACACGAGTATTAGCACAAGTTATCGCTATAACCGAACAACAGGACTTCTTACAGCTCCACAATAATGGCCTCGTTTTCGGTGTGAGCAGTCGAATTGACAGTTTCCAGAGCGCCTAGAACCGGTGCCAGCCAGGCATCCGACGTGGGAGAAATATCCAGGAAGATGCCGACCACCAATAGGGCCGAGCCATCGCTGCCCTTGTGCACGAAGTGGATCTCGCCGTCGTGAGCCTTGCCGTCAACGGTGTGCTCCGACGGGGCGTGCAGGTGAAACTGCGCCATTTTGTAGCTCGCGTTGTTCACCGAAGCGACGCAGTTGCCTGGTTAATGCATCAACAACAACATATCATGTTACGACAGTCCCGTCAATGAGATAAGTACTCTTCGCGACGCTCACCTCCAATGACGTCCACCTCGAGCGGTTCGTGCGGCTCCGTCAGGTTGTACTGTGAGCATTGGCCACTAAATATGAGAGGGCTCTTCTTGCCATTGCCCGAATTGGTGACCGTCTTGATGTCGATGGGCGACTGGCGCACACCGCCGCATGCCTCCCACTGCTCGGCCCACTTGGACGTGTGCAACATGCTGGCATCGTTGGCGCGGTATCCCCAAACAGGGCCCGTCGCCACGTCGGCAGACACGGTCAGAGCACTGACAGCGATGGTAGCGGAAACCGAGGCGAAGAACTTCATTTTGCCAGAACGCAATCGGATCGGAGTCGAAGAGGGCGAGGCGAGGTACTGCGTTGAGCGCTAGTTGATGAATGAAGAGCCACCAATGAGCGCGATGCGGGACACAAGCCAGGAGCACATTCCGGATCGGGTGCGATGCGTAGGATTGCAGAGGCGGAAGTTGGGGTGATGTCCTGTCGTTCGAACAAGCTGGAAGCAGACATATGTAGATCGGCCGCCACCATCGGTTGAGTGAAACGGCTTTCTGGTTCCCGCCGTTTGTTGCTCGTTCAATTTAACAATGCTACAACGCGACACATGCAGTCGGCGTTTAGGCATGAGCTTCCGATTTTTATCAACTGACCCCACCTTTCCGAACCTTAGCAAGGGAAAATATGTCTAACGTTGAATGTAGCATCGAGATCGACAGTACATGTACGGCAGCGGACAGGGTGAGCTTCACCCGGTTCTCCCGAATATCGTCTGGCGCTCGAGGGCATCTTTTATTATTAATTTTTTTGATATCGCAACAGGTCCACAGGAGAACTGCAACAGCACGCAAGTATAGGGTTGCCATAGATTATGCTATCATACTCTACAGCGCTCAGTACAGACGAGCACGGCACGTGGGATTATTCGTTCACGAGCACGGCACGTGGGATTATTCGTTGGTGTTCAATTTTGTTCGTTGGGAAACCGCGTGCGAAATACATACAGTACCCCATATGCTACTGCAGCACATGTTACTAAAATTAATCACTGAATACGTAGTCGCATTAAATTTGTACGTATTGCCCTCCCCCCAAAAAATACAGAGACCACCGGCTATAGTAGCGCCGGTTATAAGAGAAAATCGACTATTAGAGCGCTTCAGTGAGATCCCAAATCATGACTATAGTAAAATCAAGTCACACCGGCTATTAGGCTGTAAGAGTGTAAGAGAGCTCCCCCGCCAAACCAAAACTGCACATTGTAAGAGAGAGGAGTGGGGGACACGTGGGTCATTTTTAAACACGAACAGGAGTACAACAATGGTCTCATCGCGCCAGCACCTCACTATCTACAAAAAGAACAAACTCCGTCGCGTGGAACCCTTTTTAGGAGGCGACAATTCGACACTGCTTCATAGTCGGATTGTGTCAACGAGCATGAGCGCTAGGTTGGAGCGCGACAGTGAACCGACTGCCACGTAGAGAAACGGAGCTTGGAGATCTAGAACTGCTGATATATAAATTAGATTTATTGGATCCGTTCTGTTGAAGATGCTGTTGAGAACAACCCAGAGAGAGAGAGAAAACACAAGCGAGCAGTCTTCAAGTGAGAGCAAGAGTGACGGTGTTGTCGGGGAGGAACAACCGTTTTCGCACGGCGAGGCACTAGAAGGGGCGCAAAAGCTCCAGATATACATGTTTGCCCACGGAATGCGGGACAGCAGCATACAGAACGTTGTTAACACCACCAGGAGAATGGCAATCACCTCTAAGTGCTCATCTCGTACTTCCATGCGAAATAGTAGTTTGAATGTTAAATTATAGGTTTTTGCTATGCGGAATAGTAGTTTATATGTTAAATGATAGGTTTCTTCTTATAGTAGCTATAGATCTATAACGTTAAGAGAGCTTGGGGAGTTGGTAACCAAACACCTCCACTATAGCCGGTGGGGCAATATCTTGGACGAGCAGCCACTCCGTGGAGTGGTCCGCCCTGCCAACCCACACCCCGTTGTAGGAGAGTTGGGTGGGCTGGAGGCCCCAAGTGCCGAAAAATGCCCCATAGTGTAATGAGGGGTATCAGAACCCGGTTCCGAAATGGGTCGGATAGCCACAGCCTCAAGCCTGGTGTGTGGGTTCTGGTGGCTTAAATCTCCACTATAGCCGGTGGTCTCTGTACACACACAACCCTGCCTGTGCTCGACAACCCTAAACCTTGATCAGCGCGTAGGAATTCACACACTACGTGATACCGTAAAACACACATACGGAGAACTTCAGCTAGAGTGAAGGAAGCAATAGCGAAGATGACCCTTAAAATACGATATCGATATGCTTGCTGGGATTTATAATGTTGCACTCCTCAAAACGCAATCCAATGGCCTTGTCGGGTGTTTACACTGACAATTGGCCTGAGAACCTTATGTTGTCCAGATGTTTTGGTGATTATTAGCTAATGCTATCTTGGTATTTGGATTACAGATGTGCTAGCCATAATTGAGCCCTTTCCCCAAATTTTTGAGCTCTCGAGGACCGTACTTTCAAGGTATTAATATGATATCGTGTATAAGGAGTTTGAATTCGGCAAATCTGACCGCAAAATCGGAATCTACGGCGAAATTTACCCCTTATATCTAAATATCGTAACTGGAAAGTCATCATATTCTAGAAGAAACATGAGGCCAAAATTTGGTTTGGAGCTCGAGGTTAAGGAGCTCGAAGTACCAAAAATAGTCATTAGTGTAAATGGGTAGCACAAATTAAGGTCCAATCAAAATTTGGTCCATGAAGATATTGTTGCCTCGGGTAACTAACACTCAATGACTGGGGCGAAGCGGCGCAAGCGCGCTGCTCTAAGTGCAAGAAGGTGATCACTTCGCCGCATTGACCAGGTGTTCACTACACCGTATTCGCCTTAGCCTCCTCGAATGATTCAAATTCTGATTCAGGTAGCGCCAGTATCTCGAAGTGTGGTTCATGTTGAGAGGTCATTTTGAACAACGAGGAGAGTACTGGACACCCTCTAGCAAAATGCGATGAAGCTTTCGCGCAAATTGGGATGTGCAACACTGAATTAGGCACTTTCTTTTCGATTTATTTGTAGTCAACGCATGTACACACTGGTCCTGGGAGGCCAGCTTGCTGGTTTACCAGCCTCACGAACTTTAATGAGAATAACGCCATGCAATGGTGTAGTGGTTTAGCCGCACACGCTTTTATCTAGCACAGCATTCGCGTTAAGAAGCACGAATACTTGATTCTAAGTACGGGCATCTAATGCAGCTGCTTTGCAGCCGCAATTTCTGCCCAGTTATTCGCAATTAAATTTGAATCAACAACTTCAATTTCATCACATACCCTCACATTCACTCTCACTGACTATACCCCTTCCAGTTCCATCATCGTCGTGAGCAACAGTAGCGATGTGCAACCATAGCGAAGTCGTATTAAGTGATTTGGTGTTTGTTGTCGATCTCTATACTGCATTTGACGCTGTGAAATCCCTAAACCAAGCTGCGCTCCGACATTTCCAAGATCCTTTTCTCGAAGCCACCGCTGCTAGAACGACAAACTTGGCGGTATTTTTGTATTAGCATTGGGGTGCTGCATCAGAGTTTGAAACATATCTTACGAGCCAATTTCATTTTGTATAGCTCTAGCCTGCTCTACAACCTGCACAATGGCAGCCTCCCACACCATAGTATCGCCTCTAGTTTTAATAACACGACAGGTTCGCGACATCACGAGAGAAAAAAATGGTCTCCCAGCCAAGGTGCAACAACTTTGATTAATGTCTATTGGCTACGTTTTTATCATGTTGCACAGCAATATGTAGCGGGAACTCTTTTACTGTTTATAACCTACTCAGCAATGACCAAATTTTAGTGGGACCTTAATTTGTGCTACACATGTACACTAATGACTATTTTTGGTACCTCGAGCTCCGTAACCTCGAGCTCCATAGATTTTCTTGGCCACTACAATAATAAGGATACCGTATTGTGTTATCAGCAGAACTACCACAGTGCAAGCTAGCAAGTTACTACAGAGCAAGTAACTACATGTAGCTCTTCGGCGAGCCCTCCTCCATGGTCTGTTGATAGATTGGCTGAAAACTCCAGGCAAGTACGACTGCTGGAACCGCCACAATTCATTTGCTTGTGAAGATGCTGTTTGGAAAACAGGAGCGTGGGGCCGTATGGGCTAAAATCCGCCGCGGTGAGCAGCAATGGGAGGACGCCAATACGTGGCTAACGAACTCGGGTTTGTTTGATGAGGTGAGATTGACGATGGAATACAGGCCATCGTCAACAAGCCGTGTCCGAGATACGACCGGGTCTCGCTCGTGTTCCGCAATGTTCGTAGCTGCGAAGAAATACTGGTCGAAGGTGGGTCGGAGGATGACTCAGCTAGTCTCTCTAATCGTTGTAGTAGAGACCAAGGAAGCTGCTGGGAAGAAGTATTGTGTTGAGGATGAGGAAGACCAGAACTGCCAAGAACTGTTCAAGTGCGAGCTCGAAGCTAAGCGCAAGTGCAGTCTGGTGTCACATCGGTGATGTTGAGATCTGTTTGCGCACGAGTTCATGAACCCAAAGATTCGTGGACGCAGGCGTCGACCCCAAGGTTGTTGACGATGTCCTGCCTCCTCCATGGTGGTTGTGAACGGTGCTGCAAGAGGCCACACAAAGAAGCAAAAAGTATTGTAGCATCTACGCGGTGGTTTGCGGATCCGAGCTGGTTGGCTGTTGTAATTGCTCAAGTGACTTCGATACTTCGAAGTATTGTATTTTGGCTGCTCTAGTTCTGGTGTTTTGTGTGAACATGGGATTGCAGACAGAGTGGCAAGTAATTGTACGTGTGTTCAGCGACAACGCCCCTCATCAACACGAAGTCGACTTCAACTGCGCTTCATCAATGCATCCAAGCAGACTCGCGAAGCCTGTAGGTTAGCTTCGACTCGAAATTCGAGAAGGTCGAAGTGGCCGCGCACAATCTCTTCAACCGTTGACGGGCCTGCTCGAGTGCAAATCATCGCTCGCTCGACCTGCACGGATGACAAACCACCGTAAGCGTACATGGTACGCACCAAACCAGCCACACCACCTTGCACGTCGCAGGCTGCAGCACCGTGAGCGAACATGTACGCTGCAGCACGACAGCTCCCGATTGAGAGCAGCACTTCTTGAAACTATTGTAGCTCTTTTTCACTAGCCTTGCACTCGAAGGCTTCGAGTCGAAGATGAGTGGATTCTTTCTAGCTTGCATACGTTGACCTGCGTGTTTACACGGGCCAGGCGAGCCTGTCAATACAGCCGCCGCAACCATTCTGCGGCTCATGCACCAAGGTATCCACACGCTCGTTGCTTATTCTGACCGTCAGTCCTACGTGTACCAGTCCTACGCATTCCTAGCATACCCAACGCCAGTCAACGCTTGTCACAGCTTTTTTCTGTGCCGCGTCAGCCTCCCATTTTTATCTTCCCCCACCGCATAAACTGCTCATTCACCAGTTCACCTCGCGCAGCACAAGTCGAACCACCACAACCATGAGCAAGGCCGAGGGCGTCATCCAGGCGGGCAACCTGTACCGCAAGCGCTGCGGCCTGCTGGCCAAGCTTACGGGCGGCAAGCAGCTCGTGTACGTGGAGGCCAACGACAAGCAGAAGAACGTGAAGCTCTTCGAGTCCGAGTCCAACAAGGCCTCCCCCCTGGCCACCGTGGACCTGTCGGCCGACGCCACCGTCGAGTTCGACGCGTCCATGACGCACGGCGTCAAGCTGGCCAACCCCAAGGCCACGGAGGTCTTCGCGGCCGAGAGCAAGGAGAAGCAGGAGGAGTGGCTCAACTCGTTCATCAACGCCGGCGCGCAGTACCGCGAGGTGTTCAACGTGGAGGACACGGCCAAGATCAAGTCGTTCTACGAGCTCAAGGACTTCGACATGGCCGGCAACGAGGTGTCAATGGCCAAGTACAAGGGCAAGGTGGTGCTGGCCGTGAACGTGTCGAGCAAGTGCGGGCTGACGCCCACGAACTACCCGGAGCTGCAGGAGCTGTACGCCAAGTACAAGGACGAGGGTCTGGAGGTGCTGGCGTTCCCGTGCAACCAGTTCGCGGGCCAGGAGCCTGGCACGCACGAGGAGATCATGGAGTTCGTGAAGCAGTACAACGTGACCTTCCCGTTCTTCGAGAAGCATGATGTGAACGGCGCGACGGCTCGGCCAGTGTTCACGTACCTGAAAACGAAGCTGCCCGGATCGTTCGGCGACTTCGTGAAGTGGAACTTCACCAAGTTCCTCGTGGACCGCAACGGCCAGCCGTACAAGCGATTCGCGCCGAAGGACCGTCCGCTGTCGTTCGAGGAGGACATCAAGACGCTGTTGGCGCAGAAGGCCACGGAAGAGTAAAGCTTGAGCTGGCTGTGCACAGTTAAGTCGCACCTATAACTAGCCTCGTTAAGAAGAAAAAAATTGTTTATTGGCAACTAACTGGTTGAAGTTATTTCGAACGGATCTATATCGCTCGGCCAAAGCTCAACACGAACACAAGTTCATGGCGCTAGCCCTCAGTCGAGTTGCGCTTTTCATTGTCTAATAAGGATATTTTGGCTCTACTGGTACCGTAATGCAAACTGTAGCTTACGAGGAAAGCGATAACGCTGGAAGCGCGCTGAGTGGCCCACTCAGAGTGGGTGCATTCTGATTCTGGGCCGCCAACCTGGACCGTCAAAGCACACTGCGCCCTGCTCACCAGTTCGCTGAACATGATGTGTGTGTGTGTTGGCGCCTACAAAGTTCCGAGCTCGAACTTCGAGTCGAAGTCTCTGCAGCCTTACTTCCTGCCTGGTCGGAGAGCGCCTTAGAGTCCAATCGACATGGTCTCCAGGCTGGAGTCGCCAACCTTACTATACGCGGTACACTCGCGATCCGCCTGGCATATCCAGATGCGTGACATGTGCAAACTGGCTAAAACCAAAGGCGCATCCCGCCGACATGGTGTACGCTTCCAAAGCGACACCCAAGGCGACACTTTGGGCTTCGCGCTATGAGATTCACAGCTCGACGGTAATGGCAGCTTGGCGTCGCGAAGGCTCTTTGGCCGCTCGCAAGTCGCACTTGGCTACATTATAGCGAAGATGCAGCAACATGGTCGCACGATCGTGGCCAATTCAACTGCTGAGATCGATTTTCGGCCAATCGCGGCGCGCGCGAACATCAACTCACGTGCATGTCTGTGCGCATCACCGCCACCTGGGGAAGCGAGAAAGAGGCCGCGCCCACCTCGCCATTCCACGTCGAGGCCCGCAGAGGCACTCTCCACCCGCGCGCGCATGACCTCGGACGGCTGTGCCTCTCTGCTGCTGCTGGCGCTCAGCTGGCTCAGCGTGAGCGTCGGCGTCCAAGCGCTCGCCCTCGATGGTACGTGCGGCGTCACCGCGTCAACTGGCAGCGCGAAAGGGAACGAAGGGATCACTTATCACCGCCTCTCATCCCCCAGTGCCAGGCCTCAAGGCGGCGCTCGAGGCTGCGTGCCCCTACATGTACCTCGGTTGTGCGGTAGGTGCAAGTGAAGCCCCGGCGACCGACGGCCAGTTCCCGTCCGAGATGCCGCTGTTGCTGGACGGAGAGACGATCGAGCGCAAGTGTACGTACGCGGCCGAGGGTCTGAGGAGGGCGTTGGCTCAGGGGATTAATGTGGTGTGGTGTTGGTGTGTGTGTGTGTGGAGTAGACCCCGCATTCCCGCACGCGCCGCTGCTGGTGGCGGCTGGGACGAGCGACGCCGTGGTGCTGCGCTGGCGTAGCTTCGAGACGCTGCTGTGGCCCGTGCAGCGCTTCGTGCTGCAGCGATACCCGGACGGCGACAACCAGCCGCAGTGGAGCACCCTACTAGACAGCAACGCGTTGCAGTTCGTGGACCTGGACGTCCAGCCTGGACAGAAGTACGCCTACCGCGTGCAGGCCATCTGCAGTGACAACGTGTCGAGCGCGTACGACTACCATTGGACACAGGTGGACGGCGCCCACGGCGGTAGCACCTCCGTGTGCCGCACGTCGGCTGCGCTACTGGGCTCTGTCGGCACGCTCAACGCTGAGGGGATTCGCTCGCTTGGACTCATCTTTGCGTGCTTCTTGACTGTCTATGGACTCATGCGTGCCAGCGTCATGGGCGTTCAGGGAAGCCAGTCTCGCAGTTACCGCCTCAAGAGGATTAAGAAATCCACGTCGGAGGTTGTGGCCCCCGCCGTCAGCGTGTCTACTGGACAGGGAGTCACGATGATGCCGCGACGGTCGTCGACGTCGACGTCCAGCTCGTCTCCGTCCATTGAGGTTGATCCGAGCCAGCGCGACAGCATGTTCGATGCCGCGCCCTCCAACACAGCTGCGTTATCCGGAGCCTTGACTCGGGCGCACAGCAGCACTGACGCCATGCAGACGCCTCTCCCAGCCACGTTCCGACCGATGTCGCGGTCCATCGGCGCGATCGAAGAAAATGCCACGTCGTGCCAGCACTGTGGCAAGCGCTTCGGGCTCTTCCGGAAGCGGTATATGTGCGATATCTGTCACTCCGTGTCGCTGTGCCGCAAGTGCGGCTACCAAGCTTCCGTCGACAGCTTTGCCAACGCCAGAACCGGCATGCAGATGAACTCAGTCGGCAGCTCTAGAAACGCTGGCGGCCGCGGCATGGGTCGACGCCGCTCGAGCCTCAGCCAGCAGCAACAGAAGAAGCTCAAGATCCGAACCATCTGCAGAAACTGTTGTGACGATATGTACCGCTACTCGACCCACGCAAGCGTGAGGCCGTCGTACGCTCCGAGCGCCTAGTAGTTTAATGACTATGAATTATGTTGAACTTGTGGAGCTGTAGCAACGCACAACTTTCAGTCACCAGCTCTCAGGCCTGTAGGATAGCGCTGTGGAAATAACAGGTCTCCCTTGATGAAAGTCTTAGTATGGGTAGCTGCTCGGTTTTCAAAGCCACAAGCTTACGATCACCGCGAGCTTACAGGACGTTCCAGCAAGTACGAAGTGATGGCCGCGGGAATCGCTCAACCAGTTCGAGGTCCACCGAGGCACGGAATGACCATTGACGAACAGCACCAGCTTGGCGGGAGGATTGCAAGAACGATAGACTCGGGATGCTCGGCAATGCTCAGGCACTCAAGTAGACTGCTGGACAAGACCTCCGATCCACTCCGAGCTCGAGATCTGCATAACAACACGAGCATCGCCAATGCAGTCAAGGAGTTCCTCTCGACGTTCTTGGCGATGGTAGTCTTGGCCGCCAATGGCGGGTCGTGACAAGAGCGACAACAAGAGTGACAGGCGCGCGCATGAGCTTCTTCAGCCAAGACAAGGCCCACCGGCAGTTCTCGAGCCGTCTGTCATAGCGTGAAGTAACAATCCTCCGTCCTCGAGCCCGTTTCGCTGCAAGTCCGGGCAATTGCAGTTGAGCAAAACTGTCGTGCTTCAACCTTCTCGCGCTTGGCAATCTCGGATAGGGCATTGCCCGCCGAGCAGCCGAGAAGCACTCCGGCGTAGCAATCGCCAGTCTGGGTCAGCTGGCCTGTCGTGCCACAATCACCTCCAGAAGCTCGCCTTAGGAGCAAACGACACGCAGCGGGAATCGATTTTCGCTAAAGTGATGCCGACATGTGGCTAATCTTCGGCCCGAGTCGCGCGAGCGCCCACATCGCGCTCGGGGCGCGCCGAGGCGACCACGACACCCTGCGCAGGCTGGTCGTGCTGCCGCCGCGTTGCCAGTGCCCCGAGAATGCGAGCGCGTAGTCTCGCTCTCACTGAAAGTCTCAGCAGGAGGGCTGCAGCTTCCATCGCATGTTGAAGTTGCCAGCTGGCATCAAAACGCTCGCTGGGGACCGCAGATCCAGCGCGATGGGGGCGCCTGGCCTAGAGCTACAATCGGCAAGCTGCGCCCGCGCGCTCTCTGGTTTATTCCTCGGCCTGGGCGCCGCCGGCAAATGCGTAGCCAGCGAGCGAGTCGTTATGTCGTTCAACGACATTGGTGCATGTACAGGGGGTGGGCTCCATCTCACCGACTTGATGGTGCGCGTTGTGACGCCGACAAGGACCGAGATCTCAACCGGCACCAAGAACATCATCGTCAAGAACGCCGAGGAGCTGTTCTAGCCAGATAAAAACCAAGCGGTACTGCCTTCATCGTGAACTCCACGGTGCAAGAGGATAGGTAGTTTCTTACCTTGCCACCGTGGGGAGCGGGCCCCGCTCCACCGCAGCCTGCGGGACGTGTGTGTCGACGACGATTGACAGCCGACTTATTTGGTTGCCGCGCGCCGATTGGTCCGTGGGCGTTCAGCAGCATTTATGCAACATGGCTGCAAGAATGTCACAGGGTACCTGGTTTCCACCTGCAACAACGGATAATATACCTGTCATATCGATAAAACCTGTGACTTCGGATTTTCTCATGAGTTGCGCAGAGCGGCTCTTCTCTATAGAAAGCGACCTCTGGAGCTTTGATGGGTTGTTTCACGTTGAAGCGAGGTTTTCCTTGGAGCGAGCGAGTTCATTCCGCAATTTGCGAGCAAGTGCGTCGACCCAAGACACCAGCAAGAAGAAGACCCAAGCATGGCTGAACTGCAAGGCCGCGTATTCGCCCGCCAGGCGGCGTTCAACGCCCTCGCCGAGGACCTGCGCGAGCAGGCGGCGTCGGCGCAGACGCTGCTCACAGAGAAGAAGGCCGAGGTGTTCACGGCGCACCACTCGGCGCTCGCAAAGGTGCCGCAGAGCGTGCGCGGCAAGGAGCTCGTGGACTTCCTCGAGAAGTGGCTCACGCCCGAGTCGAAGGAGGAGGAGACTGAGACCCCCGCTGAGCCCGAGAAGAAGGAGGATGAGGAGGCCGCCGCCGCCGAGGAAGAGAAGGAGGAGGCCCCCAAGGCTGAGGAGGAGGCTCCCAAGACCGAGGAAGAGGCCCCAAAGGCTGAGGAGGAAGCCCCAAAGGAGGAGGCTGAGGCTGCCAAGGAGGAGGAAGCCCCTAAGACGGAAGAAGCCCCCAAGGAGGAGAAGAAGAAGGAAAAGAAGGAGAAGAAGGTGGCGGAGCCGTCGCCCTACCGCCTCCGTGCCAAGGAGGTGGCTGAGGCACTGGTGCTGTCGGGCTTCATTACGTCCTACAAGGACCGCGTCAAGAACTACCTGGCCGAGGCCCCGAAGGAGTACGTGACGGACAGCGAGCTGTTCGTGCCGCTGCCCGAAGCCATCACCGAGTCCAAGGACACGACGGTGTGGAACGTCGTGGACGGTGCCATATACGCGTCGCAGCTCAAGCGCAAGGCCGGCGTGTTTTCGGCCTTCACGCAGGGCAAGGACGTGTACGTCGTGGCCAACGAGAAGACGAACAAGATCTACTTCTTCGAGTCCGACGTGGCGCGCGTGGTCCTGGCGGAGTACGCCGCTGCTGATGGCTTCGTCCAGTTCGATAACGCCCACTTCCAGTTTGGTGTGAAGCTCGTGTACGGCGACAAGTTCGAGCTACTGAATCTCGTGACCAAGGAGGGCCAGGAGGCATTCCTCAACACGCTACTGAACGTTGGCGTGCAGTATCGCGAGGTGTACAACCTGGCTGCTGAGGAGGCCACGTCCTTCTACGAGCTCAAGGACTTTGACATGGACAAGAAGGAAGTGAGCATGGAGGAGTACAAGGGCAAGGTGGTACTGGTGGTGAACGTCTCGAGCAAGTGCGGGCTGACCCCCACGAACTACCCAGAGCTGCAGCAGCTGTACGAGAAGTACCAGGAGGAAGGCCTGGTCGTGCTTGGTTTCCCGTGCAACCAGTTCAAGAGCCAGGAGCCGGGCACCCACGAGGAGATTATCGAGTTTGTCAAGCAGTACAACGTGACCTTCCCGCTGTTCGAGAAGCACGACGTGAACGGCTCGAATGCTCGCCCGATCTTCACGTACCTGAAGGCGAAGCTGCCCGGCACGTTCGGCAACTACATCAAGTGGAACTTCACCAAGTTCCTGGTGGACCGCAACGGTCAGCCGTTCAAGCGCTACGCGCCGACGGATCTTCCGCTGTCCTTCGAGGAGGACATCAAGGAGCTGCTGGCGAAGGCGCCTGAGCCGGAAAAGACGGAGGAGGAGCCTAAGGAAGCGGAGGAGGTAACCTCCGCCAAGTCCGAGGAGGAGGCGACGACCGAGAAGAAGGATGAGTCCGCTACTACCGAGAAGAAGGACGAGGCCGTCACGACCGAGGAGTCGACGGAGACGAAGGAAGTGGCTACCGAGGAGGTGGTGACCAAGGAGGAGGCGGTCACGACGGAAAACGTCACGGTTGCTGTGGCCGCGCCCTAAGCAGACCGTGCCGGCGAGTCGTCCTCGCCTCACTCATCGGCGCCACAGGATTCCACGTTGGCATGCTATCTCTTGCTGCACCGAAGCGTAGCTTATTCATCGATTTTTATTGGCACTTTTTGTAATAGCAAAGTTTGAGATTGCACCTTATTCCTTGTTCTGTGCAAAGTTGCCCTTGAAAAGGCAACTTGCAGAGAGTGTTGGTCACAACTTCAACTTGTCCCGGTTGTCGTTCATGTTGAAGCCCCATTCACGTCAGGTTTAACTGAACCTGAAAAAAAGCGAAAGGGGCCATTGCCGATTCTCCTCAATCACCCATTTCCGAGGATGAGCGCGGCGCAAAGCATGATAACCCTTGCCAGGAGCGCTCGAGAAGCGGAGCGGGTTGAGCGGGAGCGCTTTGAGAGGGAGCCATCGTTTGTGACTGCGATTTCACCGCCGTCGGCTGCATCCAAGACTGCGGGCGCCGCTGGGCCGTGTTGGTCAACTGGAATCGCAGTGGACGGACGTGTGTTCCGCCGGCTGCAGCGCTTCCACCGGAGCTTAAAGCACAGTCTGACATGGTCGCCACGTACTTGTTGGCGCCAAGAGTTCGTCGCAAGGTATTTGAGCAGCGGAAGCACTGGTGGCAGCACCCATTGCACTTGTCGAAAGCTGGACTGGGCACCTTTGTGCGCGGCCGCAAGCTACTGAGGGCCATCTTGGGGTATCTCCTGCTGTCTCACGCGGCAAACAACTCGCTCCGCGATGCACAGCAGCTCGCTGAAGGGCTTGTGCTCAGTGGATTCTTGTCACCAGTGCATGAGGCACCAGAAGCCGACGAGGAACTACTGTGTGAGCTGTACGTGTCGGATGACGACTACTACGAGCTTGTAGCTCCTGGAGCGACAGCGATTGTCCCGACGTCTAATGTGGTAGCCTCAGCCACGGTTGATAATGGCTCCGCGAGCTCTTTGCCGGGTGCCGTCGTTTTGCCAGTTCAACCGCAGCAATCGACTACAACCCTCCCGAAGCCGTCGCGACAAGCTCAAAACGCGCTATCTGTCTGGTCGGTGACTGACGGCGCGACTTGCGTAGGTTTCATACAGCGGCGATCCGGACGAAAGCACATGCGGAGCTTGCTCGGTGTCACGTCCAAGCCCAAAAACTGCTACGGTGTTGTGAACAAGACGAAGCGCCATTCGCTCTTACTGTTCGAGACGGACGTAGCTCGACGCGAGCTCGTGCGAGTGGATCTCCCCGCGGCGACCGTGGAGTACGATGCGGCAGCTGATCCTTCGTGCTTTGGTCTGAAGATTTGCGATGCTGGTGGCCATCGTGATGGCATCAAAGGCAGCGACGACACCGTCGAAATCATCGTCTTGAAAAGCAAAGCTGAGCAAGAGCAGTGGCTGCTAGCGCTGTTGGATGCTGGTGCCGCGTTCCTGGAAACCCACCCTGCGATTCTTTCATTCGCCTCGTCAACTGCATCGCTGTACTCACTGCGCGACACGGACGCGACAGGCAAACCCTTCTGCCTGTCGGAGCTGCGTGGTCACGTGGCGCTGCTGACAAACGTGACCAGCGGTTCGTGTAACACCAACGCGGAGCAGCTTCTGGAACTTGCGGAGCTGTCGAAGAAGTACCAAGATGCTGGGCTGAAGGTGGTGGCGTTCCCTAGCGCACAGTTTGGTGACGCTGAATTTGACGCCGGCGAGGAACTTGTGGAGCATTTCCAGGAGCTGTTCGGGGTTCGCTTCCCGGTTCTGGCCACGCGCGACGTGAACGGCCCGAACGCGCGCGATGCGCTGCTTTTCTGCAAGAAACGACTCCCAGGAAGTGCCAAATCTGCAGCGAACGCACTCATCGAAAACAACTTCGTCAAGTTCCTTGTGGATCGCGATGGTCGGCTGGTCAAGCGCTACGCGCCCAACGACCTACCTTTGAGCATGGAGACTGACATCCAGGGGCTGTTGCAGGCGACACCGACGCCGAAGACCACGACCGCGACCTGATCATCATCTCCGAGAGGTGATGTAGCTTCATGCAGCGAGTCGGTCGACGTTTGCAAATGCAGTTTTTTGCTGGAGTTTGTGGGGGAAGATGCATTATGTTATTTAATAACCCGCGCAGTCGCTTGTCATGCGTGCTGCGCTGCTGTCCAGGATACGAACGCTAGCTGACTCGCGTTGGTGCATGCGTTAACGCAGCCGATGCGCTCTGTTCCGGCCGCTGCAAAACTGCACACGAGCCTCGCCACCGGACGAAAGGCGCGCCGTGCAAAGTCATCTATAGGCGCTGGGCGTTCCGTTCCGCCCGGTGTGGAGGTGGCGATGCAGCGCTGTATCACGGGCTTGAATGGCTCGGAGGACTCTAAAACAGCGCTCTAGTCGAGGAAGACCTTCTTGTAGGCGGCGTTGAGCTGCTCCACGACCAGCAGCACGATCATGGCGTTGGGCGCGCAGCGCGTGTAGTAGGTCCAGTAGCCGCGCCAGAGCTTGGAGGGGCCCTCCTTGGTAACGATCTGCTTGAAGCAATCGGTCACGCCCGAGTACGGGTTCTTGCCCGTGGCCGGGTCCACCTTCATGTTCATGAGCCGCGACTTGACCAGGTCGAAGGGCAGCGACGTGAAGGCGCAGGCGAAGCCCGACACGGCGCTGGCGCCCATGTTGGTGGCGAAGCCGTGGCCGTACTGGGCCGCGATCATCTCCTTGGCCTGGTCGTACGAGGCCATCATGCCGAGGTTCATGGCGGCGCCGCGCGCCACGAGCGGGATGCTGCCGCGCCAGAGCGTGGCGACGCCCTCGGAGCCGGCGATCTTGAAGATGGCGTCGAACACGTTCTTGTAGCCGCGCTTCTCGCCGGCCTTGGCCAGCGTGTCGGCCTGCATGCGCACGAGCGCCACGTCCATGGGGCAGCCCAGCGTGGCGGCGATGCCGCCCGTGACGATGGCCGACGCCGACTTGACGGCCAGCGGCAGCGACGCGCTCTCGCCGTTGGCGACGCGGCGCGCGATCATCTTGTCGGAGAAGGCGCGGTGCATGCCGAGGCGGGCCGTGCCGTAGACCATCTGGCGTGCCACGGCGGCCGACAGGCCGGCGTACAGGCCGGAGACGCCCTCCTTGGCCACGACGGAGCGGGCCACGCCCAGGCCCGTGACGTTGGAGCCCGTCTGGCCGGCCAGCTGCAGGTGCACCTTGACCAGGTCGATGGGGTGGATGGCCACGGCGGCGAACACGGCCGCCGAGCCGCCGCAGATGTAGGGCTGCGCGGCCAGCGCGATTGGGGACTTGGCGGGCGTCGCGGACATGAGAGAACGGAGAG
Source organism: Phytophthora cinnamomi (assembly GCF_018691715.1). Classification (NCBI taxonomy): domain Eukaryota; phylum Oomycota; class Peronosporomycetes; order Peronosporales; family Peronosporaceae; genus Phytophthora; species Phytophthora cinnamomi. The sequence continues at coordinate 253,946 of NW_027151035.1, forward strand.
GTGAGCTGCTCGAGGAGGTTTCGGGAATGGGGTGGTCGGCGTCGACGTCGGCGGTGGATCAGAGCCACAGTGCGAAGTACCGTGCCCCCCTGCTGGATTGAGTAGGCGTAGGGCTCGTTGACACTCGCGTAACTTGCGCTCAATATGGGCCGAGTGGATGTGAAACACATGGCGCTCCACCAAGCAGAAATGGCAACTTGTATCGGAATAAACAGGGGATGTGGTGCGGAAGTGCAAAACTATTCATGAGCCCCTAAACAGCCCAGAATGGATTCAGCATATTTGGAGGGGCATCGATAGACGCAGGTTTCCACACCAGGAACAGGACGTCGAGGTGCATGTTTGCTCAAATGCCTGTGCTGGAGTACTCGACACTGCTGCTTCGCTCGACTCGAAATGCGCTTTTTGCACGCGGGATTTGCCGCGCCGCTAGCGATACTCGCCTCCATTCGTGGCGTGGCTCTTGTGCCTCCTCCTGAAAAAGTAGATAGCTCTCCGCTCTTTGCTGCCACGCCAAAAATCCGAGCGCCGCCGCCAACAACAACCCGCAGTCTGCGACCAAGCAGCGGAGCGTTCCGACGGGATGGGGAGGCTGGCAGCGCCAGCGATTCGTGGCGCTCGCCGTTGTCGAGCGGTGCTGCTTGGGGCGCAGCAGCAAAAACGTGTCTTGCCCGGCGGTTCTTTAGCGAGCTGCTCGCTCGATTGGGAGGCGCAGCGACGGGCTGGTGGGCCCAACGATGATTGCTATGGTCTCGGCCGGCGCCGGTGTGGAGCGAGATCGCCGGCGCCGGATTGGGAGGACGCTGCGACAGAGCGGGTTGGTCCTTCGCGGGCAGCTGGGGACATTTGCAGCGCGCAGCAGTCCACGATTGCACACTGCGGCCGTCCAAGATCGTTGACAATCGCGCGCTTGATGGTCCCCAACGCTGGCCAGCACCGTGCTGAGCACGGGCTCTTGTCTCGCTGGGTCGTCGCTGTTGTCGCTGACAGCGGCGCACCTGATTCCTGCAGGACGCGCAGTGAAATGCTCGATGCGCAAGTCGCGTTGAAGTTTGAGCGCAGCCACGAGAACCTGCCGCTTGCTTGAAGTAGTCGCGCCACGAGAATAAGCCCTTCCTACATTTGCGACCAGTGGACGCTCGCCGGATGCGTCCAGCTATCTTCCTTGGGATTGCTCTGTGAAAGCGTGACAGACGCTAAGAGGTGAGCTACAATGTTAACCTAGCATCATGACCCATGATTCATGGGTCATGCATGATTCAATCCAAGGCGCCAGCCGACCTTGGTCTCTTCCTACAGTGCCGCCTTGAAGCTATAACTCCGCCCAATCACAAATGTCCTTCTTTTCTTCCAACCGCCAGGAATCTACACCGAATCCCTCGCTCCCATTGGCCACATCTATTAATACAGAACGATTCAGTCCCGCATTCCAACTGCACCATGCCGGCGCCGCTAGCGGCCGCGCTGCTGGCGCTGCTGCTGGCCTCGACGCCGCTCTGCGCGCCGGCCGCAGACGTGCCCGTGGAGACGGGCTTCGAGTTCACGGGCCTGCACTCCGACTTCGCGCAGCAGTACTACGTGCTTTACACGGAGCTGGACGACACCGCGCAGCTCACGGACGTGAGCGCGTCCGAGCTGCCCAGCGCGCTGCAGACGCAGCTCAGCACCAACTCGCTGTCGTGGAGCGACCTGCCCGGCCTGCTGCAGCGCGCCTTCCTCTGGGACGCCGGCTACGTGCTGACGCCCACGCACTCGCTGGCCAAGGTCTACACGCGCTGCGGCCGCACCATGGCGGAGCTCGTGGTGCCGCCCAAGGCCGTCGAGCGTGCCGGCTGCCAGGTGCGCGAGTGCGTGCTGCCGGACGGGACGCTCTTCCACCGCTCGCTCAACTGCAAGGCCTCGCAGCTCTCCAGGGCCGTGCAGTGCGCGGTGGACGCCACCGACGACATCGCGGCGCCGGCCTACGCCGCTGTCTGGGGGGACGGTGGCGAGCACGACACGCTGCCGGAGGTCACGGTGCAGCGCCACGCCTACCTGAGCGACAGCGATGGCACGCCCAATTTGATATTTGCGCTGCACACGACGGCCTACGAGGTGGCCTACACACAGTGCCCGCTCACGCCGGCGATGGTGATTCCCTGCGCGCCGTACAACCTGGTGAACCAGTCGAGGTTCTGCTCGCCGGAGCCTGGCGACGTCGCGTCGGCGTGGCTCACCAAGTACGCGTCGGACCACAAACAGGACAAGACGTGGCTGCTGGTGCCGCTGTGCATCGTCGTGTTTGTCACGTTCGGCACTGTCGCGGTGTACCGCTACAAGTCGGCGTTGCGCGATGAGGCACGCAGAGAAGTGGACCTGTTCATGCGTGAGAACCGGCATTTATTCGATAACGGAGCGGTGGAAGCGTTCTTGGTGCCGAAGCCGAAGGGAAAAGGGCGCGCAAGAAGCGCTCGTACGACCAGGTCAAGCCGCCAGCACCGGTCATCATCGTATTCGTCGTCGTCCAGCATCGACAGCGACGACAGCGCATACAGCTCTCACTCATCTGTTGATCGTGATGGTTCGGAGGTGTCCTTGAGTTACGATGAAGGGATCCAGAACGCAGCGGCCTTTGAGCATTTCGACGCTACCATCGGATTGTCGGCGTCAGCGTTTGACCCGCTCGCGTCCAATACACGCATGGACCCACTGCAGACTGCTGTTGAACCAGGCGTGGAAAATGAAGACACGATTCCCGATGAGGCCACAGCGAGGCAAAATGAGATGGCTATCAGGAGTTTCCGCTTATTCGAATCCCATCGCAAGATTCGTCGGCTGCGTATTCCAATTGGTGAGCTGCAGCTACTGCGGCCACTATCCCGCGGTACTACCGGCGAGATCTGGCTTGCCCTGCATAGCAATTCGCAGGTCGCGATTAAGCAATTGGTGCCGGAGAAGCGTCGCTTGCTGCCCGAGATGGAAATGTTCTTGGCGGAGATTTACCTCATGGCACAACTCAAGCATCCACACATCGTGGCGCTGATTGGTATTGCTTGGAACACGCTTGAGCACGTCGTCATGGTGCAAGAGTATATGGAAGGCGGTGATTTGCAACACTTTCTCGCCCAGCAGCGCTCGAACAACAACACTTCATCGGCTCCGGTAAGTTCAGGGAACACGCTTGGAAGGCGTTCCAGCTCCATGTCCGGAGGTCTTCCCCAGGTTGACGAAGCTGCCGCTACAGCAGCTACATCGTCAGGCTCTTTCGCGGGAGGTCTCGGTGCTGCGGCTAATGGTTTGATCCACTCCACGCATTCTTTGCATTCGAATCACTTCACGTGGTCGAAGCAAAAGCTGGCGATTGCACAAGCCGTCACAAGCGCATTGGCGTATTTGCACGCGCTGACACCAACGGTGCTGCATCGTGATGTCAAATCACGCAATGTCCTGCTGTCGTCTTCTCTGGATGCGAAGCTGTGCGATTTTGGTATCAGTCGGCGCAAGTGCAGCGGTAATGATGACGAAACTAATCTCACAGCGACGGCTGCAGCAGGCACATTATCATGGACTGCGCCTGAATTGCTGCTAGGCGAGGAGTACACCGAAAAAGTGGACATTTACTCGCTTGGCGTCCTGCTTAGCGAGCTAGACACGTGCACACTGCCGTATCACGACCCAGCGTCTCAGTCCGAGCGACTTATTCAGCACCCTCTTCGCTTGATGCGCCGCATTATCAACGACGGGCTGCGCCCCCAGCTTTCACCGGACTGTCCGCTGCCGATCACACATTTAATTGCGGCCTGCGTGTCGCGCAACCCGAAATTGCGTCCGAGCGCTGCCGACGTGGGTGCTTGGCTCGCGAGTGCCCGGGGCGAGCGACTACTTCGGAAGAGCTCGAGCGTTTTGATACCTTGAGTAAGACGGATAGTCAGGAAAGAAAAGTGTAGTGTATGTGGCCAGCTATTTGTTACATGTTTTCAGACTTTTGACGAGGTGGCTTTAGTGTGTGCGCGATTAATGGGGTCTGCCAGAGTGTGCAACGTCCTCGTAGATGCCGTGTTGTTCAAGAGAGTGCCAGCCTTCTTTTCCATTTTCGGGGCAATACGTGTAGTTTAATAACAACACCGTAGGAGCTGCGCGTCAGAAATTCTACTTCTGACTCAGAATGTAGAATAGCAGACGCAGCAGACTAGACATCGCTTGTCATCGTGGCGATTGGAGCGTCCAACGGCGAGGTTCACTCTCAGCTTACGCTGCTGCCAGCTTTCTTTCCGCGCAACGACCATCTCTGAAGTTACCAGCGTCGAAGTCAAACCGCTGAAAGTTACAGCCTCCAACCGATAGTTGAAGCACTGCTGGCGAGTCTTCAGCGTGCTCTCTGCGTTGGCAACGCTGGGTTGCTGCAGCAGCTGCTGCTTGGTGACTGGAAGTCACCGTCGTCGGTGGAAGCGCTGCCGCGGAATCCCCTCCGGTCCGCCGCTGGCACGAGTGCTCAACTGGCTTCTCATCGGGTTCAAATACTAGTAGCTGTTGGCTCATGCTAGCAACTGTTGCTCCCGAGCTCGTGCAGTTCAGTACTTGTAGCAAGCGGTGGTGGCGGTGCGCTCGCCCCACCGAAAAAGAACTTCTTAAAAGAAGCGCTCGAACTTCGAGTCGAAGCGCTCGTTGAAGATGTGAACATCGAAGCGCGGAGATGGACCCTTTGTTGACAGCCGTTGTCGTCAGCGCTGACGAGATCGAGACAAGTCACACTTGGCATGGCCTGGTTGGTGGAGCGGCGCCGTCGCGAAGCGCACCAGGGACTGCAGACGGCATACCTGTCTAGTAGCAACGCCTGCCACGAGCACTGCTGGCCGGCCACGCGGCCACAGCCGGGAGTCCCGGCCGACGGGCCGACCACCGGGTCTGCTCGCGCATCCCGCGCCAGCGATTAGAATCTAATTTAGATCCGCAAACGCACGCTGATTTAGACCAGAGACCGGCCCGGCCGTTGAGCGCGATCTTATCCGCTTCGTCTACTAACGTGGTGCCGAACTCTCGGTGGCGCAGACGGAGACTGAGCCTTGGCTTGCAGGACAGCTCCTCAAGCGCCGGTGTTGAAGTTGCCGCCGCAGCAGCAACAGCGAATCGTTGTCAGCGATCGAAGGCTAGAGAGAGAGAGCGGCGGCGCGTCCGGATGGCCCCACGCACTGGTCCAGCGCGCGGGAGACCCAGCGACCGGGCCGACGGTCGGCTGCGCCGGCGTTCGAAAATCCGCGGCGCTGATGATTTGGTTCGGGATAAAAGCTTCGCCGCGCGTTCGCGCACCGTTACAACGGGCTAGAGAACTTCAACCTGCGTGTAACGGCCGCTGACGGCGGGTTTGTATGGCGCGGGTTGAATGAAGGCTGCAGGTGGCGCATCTCGGGCACGTCATTTCCTGGCTCGCGACGGCAACGCGCCCTGCTGGACCAGCAGTGCTGGTCTCTTTCAGAGAGCGACCGGCCTGGAGTAGACCTCATTGAGGTCTGCCGGCCTCGAGGCTGCTGCTGGTCGATGCGCACCGCAAGCATGCTGCCTCCAGACGCCGAGCTGGGGCCACTGGCCGTTTAGCGCGAGATGTCCGACCGGCGTTCAACGACACCGTGGTGGCCGGAGATTGTCGCTCGCAAACGGCACGGCGTTTTCGCCGCTGGACGGCGCGCTGCACCCATTGGCAATGCTGAGCATTATGCTCCTGCAAATTGCAGCGCAATGCGGCGACGCGGTCGGGCGGTGGGTGCCGCTAGCTGCTGGCGGAGACCGTGGTGGGAGTCGCACGCTGCGATGCTGCCGAAGGGCTCAGCTGCGATACACTGCTCTGCAAGGAGCTACTACTCACTACTCACTACACACCGGCCAGCGCTGATGTATGTATGTGGTCGGCGGCAGGTGTCGGGCCTGAGCTGGTCGGAACCTGCTTGGAGGCCGGCGGAGCTGCTCGCTCTGTCGTCCAGATAAGATGGGCCGAAAGTATCTTGCCCCGTCTCCCGTCACTGGGACGCGATCCACGTCTCTGATTGGGCGGCATACAATTCGCCCGTGTGACCACCGGCAGCGCCGCGGCCCAGCGCCTCAGCCAGCGCGCGCCTCTTTCCACGGTTCATTCGCGGATTTCCAGCGCCGTGACCAACCCCGCGCCGAATATCGAAGGGCGGTCAAGCAATAGTCAATCGCCATGCCGTCCGCGAAAACTGCCCGTCCAGCGGAGGACTCGAGCCGGCCGGCCGCCAAGCGCGCGCGGCTGTCCCACAGCCGCAAGAGCAATAAGGCGCCAGCCGTTGACGCCGCGCTGCCGACCGCGATCGCCGCCTCGGCCGCCGCCTGCAAGGTGCCCAAGTTCCTGCGCTCGCTGTACGCCATCCTGCAGACGGAGGACCCGCAGGTCGTCTCGTGGGTGCAGAACCGCGAGCTCACGCCCAACAGCGTCACGGCCTTCCACATCCTCCAGATGGAGCGCTTCGAGCGCGAGATCCTGCCCAAGTACTTCAAGCACCAGAAGTTCGCCAGCTTCCAGCGCCAGCTCAACAACTTCGGCTTCCGCAAGTGGACCAAGACCCAGTCCAGCGGCGTCTGCACCTTCAGCCACAACAGCTTCCCGCCGGACCTGTCGGCGCCCAGCAGCTCCAACATGTCCATCCGGGACCAGTGGCGCCAAAAGAGCACGCAGGTCATCCCGCCACCCGCCTCGGCGGTGGGCGGCCAGCCCGTCAAGCGGCGCATCGTGGGCAACGGCATTGCCAAGGCCAAGGCCAAGCAGCAACAGGTCGGCAACCTGGCACGCCGGCGCCCTGTCAACGTGCAGGTCCCGCTGGCGCGAGACATCGGCGACTCGCCTGTGTTCGTGGAAATGTACCGCAGCCCTAACTCGAACGCGAGCGTGGAGAGCAGCGGCTTCCGCCACAGTCTGAGCCACCAGCCGCCTCTTAAAAAGCTCGCCCGGCCGAGCTTGAAGCAGGACATGGCGGAGCCGCTCAATGGCCTGGAGGCTTTCTGCGACGACTCGTTCAAGCAATTCATCTTGCCGCCGCTGCAGCCGCACCACCTGCTGTCGGCCACGCCCAGAGGAACGACTCCATCGGTGTCGCTGACGCCGTCGTTCTCAAAGCACGGCGACTCCACGACGGGACTGGGTGGGTTCAGGTACTCGCTGGTGAGCAACAACAGCAACAACAACACGCCGAGCACGTTCTCGACCGATTCAGGATACCCCAGCAACGGGTTCAAACCGTTCGACTTCAAGCACGTCGATACTCAGCCCCACCCGTACCCACCGGCTGTCAGCCACCTGAGCAGCAACAGTGGTGCTGCTGATGCTGCAGCGCTGCAAGGAGCTTTCCTGGAGCCGTGGATGTGGGACGCACAGGCATCGTCGTCGAACTTTGAGATCGGGTCGTTCCCCCTTGAGTTCGACTGCAAGAACGAGTTCGAATGGCAGGAAGGACCGGGGAGCAACAGTTTCCAGGGCCATGCAACCTCCTCGACTGCGAACTGTGCCGCGCCCATCAAAGAGCCATGCCATCAGAACGATCGCGGCGTTCCGTCCAATACTGAAGAGTTCGGCTTGGACAATCTGCTCTTCGTCGAGTAAACGGAGACAGCAAAAATATTGTGGTGTTCAACGAGCACTGTGGACGAAATGAAGCAGACAAACACGCGCCGGCAGCCACAGTCAGCGGGCGCGTACCAACACCGAAATGACGCCCTCCCTGCATAGTAAGAAGAGCTCAGACAATCGGCGTAGCGTGTAATTGTAGTAGTGCGTACGTGAGCAAACACGTCGACCAAGACAGCAAGAGTGAGAAAGATAAGAAACACGTATTTTTTGAAATCGATCTAGAGCCAATGCAATCGTTCACTGTAGTATGGGGTTTGTGTGTCTTGGCCCGGCCGGCCTGCTACGCGGTCGTTGCGCTCCTCGGAGACGCGTGTTGGCCAGGTGACTGTGGACGGACCACACCTTCTCCGTCACACTCGGAGCAATTCTGCTCTAGCACCATCGAGTTGTACACGATCTTCTCAATGCGGTGGCCCAGACATCGTGGACAGAGCTGTATCGACGAGTGTCGAGAGGGCAGGAGGCTGTTCTGCTGCTGCTGCTGTGCCCATTTGTCCAGAATACCGCTGGCTTCAAGTTCCTCGCGGCTTGAGTACCCCAGCCAATTCATGCCGGCGTTCGCGCTGGGTGGCGAGCTCCACGACATGGCATGCTCCACGGTCCCACCGATGCAGGAATTCGAGAATGAGCGCCGCGGCCGGTTTGGGTAGCTTGCGACGAAGAGACGCTATGGACGGTTGGCGACCCTGCCTTCCGCCTTTTCCCAGGCCTCCCGACGAATGCTAACGCTGCGTGTGGCTGCTACGACTTCGTGCTAAGGCATGCACGTATGTAGCTGGGACGTGGGCGCCAGCTCCACATCAAAGGTGGGCAGGTAAAACCACGTCCATCGAGTCAATTGCATTGACCACCTCACGCACAAGTTAGAAGGAGGCTGTTCCGCAGCCTCCTTCTAACGAAGCCTGTGGCGAGTTTTGTTAGACCCGTCCCGCCGACCACATGATGTGGCACATCAGCACGAATTCCCTGTGCCCTTGCGCAGCAGAGAACTTCGCTACGCGCGACTCGGTCTCCGCCAGCAGCTAGCGGCACCCACCGCCCGACCGCGTCGCCGCATTGCGCTGCAATTTGCAGGAGCTTAATGCTCAGCATTGCCAATGGGTGCAGCACGCCGTCCAGCGGCGAAAACGCCGAGCCGTTCGCGAGCGACAATCTCCGGCCACCACGGTGTCGTTGAACGCCGGTCGGACATCTCGCGCTAAACGGCCAGCGGCCCCAGCTCGGCGTCTGCAGGCAGCAAGCTTGCAGCAGCCTCGTGGCCGGCAGACCTCAATGAGGTCTGCTCCAGGCCGTCGCTCTCTGAAAGAGACCAGCACTGCTGGTCCAGCAGGGCGCGTTGCCGCCGCGAGCCAGGAAATGACGTGCCCGAGATGCGCCACCTGCAGCCTTCATTCAACCCGCGCCATACAAACCCGCCGTCAGCGGCCGTTACACGCAGGTTGAAGTTCTCTAGCCCGCTGTAACAGTGCGCGAACGCGCGGCGAAGCTTTTATCCCGAACCAAATCATCAGCGCCGCGGATTTTCGAACGCCGGCGCAGCCGACGGGCGCCGCACGACGGCGGCAGCATGGAGAGCTCGGCCCGGTCGCTGGGTCTCCCGCGCGCTGGACCAGTGCGTGGGGCCATCCAGACGCGCCGCCGCTCGCTCTCTCTAGCCTTCGATCGCTGTTGCTGCTGCGGCGGCAACTTCAACACCGGCGCTTGAGGAGCTGTCCTGCAAGCCAAGGCTCGGTCTCCGTCTGCGCCACCGAGAGTTCGGCACCACGTTAGTAGACGAAGCGGATAAGATCGCGCTCAACGGCCGGGCCGGTCTCTGGTCTAAATCAGCGTGCGTTTGCGGATCTAAATTAGATTCTAATCGCTGGCGCGGGATGCGCGAGCAGACCCGGTGGTCGGCCCGTCGGCCGGGAGGGCTGTGGCCGCGTGGCCGGCCAGCAGTGCTCGTGGCAGGCGTTGCTACTAGACAGGTATGCCGTCTGCAGTCCCTGGTGCGCTTCGCGACGGCGCCGCTCCACCAACCAGGCCATGCCAAGTGTGACTTGTCTCGATCTCGTCAGCGCTGACGACAACGGCTGTCAACAAAGGGTCCATCTCCGCGCTTCGATGTTCACATCTTCAACGAGCGCTTCGACTCGAAGTTCGAGCGCTTCTTTTAAGAAGTTCTTTTTCGGTGGGGCGAGCGCACCGCCACCACCGCTTGCTACAAGTACTGAACTGCACGAGCTCGGGAGCAACAGTTGCTAGCATGAGCCAACAGCTACTAGTATTTGAACCCGATGAGAAGCCAGTTGAGCACTCGTGCCAGCGGCGGACCGGAGGGGATTCCGCGGCAGCGCTTCCACCGACGACGGTGACTTCCAGTCACCAAGCAGCAGCTGCTGCAGCAACCCAGCGTTGCCAACGCAGAGAGCACGCTGAAGACTCGCCAGCGGTGCTTCAACTATCGGTTGGAGGCTGTAACTTTCAGCGGTTTGACTTCGACGCTGGTAACTTCAGAGATGGTCGTTGCGCGGAAAGAAAGCTGGCAGCAGCGTAAGCTGAGAGTGAACCTACCGTTGGACGCTCCAATCGCCACGATGACAAGCGATGTCTAGTCTGCTGCGTCTGCTATTCTACATTCTGAGTCAGAAGTAGAATTTCTGACGCGCAGCTCCTACGGTGTTGTTATTAAACTACACGTATTGCCCCGAAAATGGAAAAGAAGGCTGGCACTCTTTTGAACAACACGGCATCTACGAGGACGTTGCACACTCTGGCAGACCCCATTAATCGCGCACACACTAAAGCCACCTCGTCAAAAGTCTGAAAACATGTAACAAATAGCTGGCCACATACACTACACTTTTCTTTCCTGACTATCCGTCTTACTCAAGGTATCAAAACGCTCGAGCTCTTCCGAAGTAGTCGCTCGCCCCGGGCACTCGCGAGCCAAGCACCCACGTCGGCAGCGCTCGGACGCAATTTCGGGTTGCGCGACACGCAGGCCGCAATTAAATGTGTGATCGGCAGCGGACAGTCCGGTGAAAGCTGGGGACGCAGCCCGTCGTTGATGATGCGGCGCATCAAGCGAAGAGGGTGCTGAATAAGTCGCTCGGACTGAGACGCTGGGTCGTGATACGGCAGTGTGCACGTGTCTAGCTCGCTAAGCAGGACGCCAAGCGAGTAAATGTCCACTTTTTCGGTGTACTCCTCGCCTAGCAGCAATTCAGGCGCAGTCCATGATAATGTGCCTGCTGCAGCCGTCGCTGTGAGATTAGTTTCGTCATCATTACCGCTGCACTTGCGCCGACTGATACCAAAATCGCACAGCTTCGCATCCAGAGAAGACGACAGCAGGACATTGCGTGATTTGACATCACGATGCAGCACCGTTGGTGTCAGCGCGTGCAAATACGCCAATGCGCTTGTGACGGCTTGTGCAATCGCCAGCTTTTGCTTCGACCACGTGAAGTGATTCGAATGCAAAGAATGCGTGGAGTGAATCAAACCATTAGCCGCAGCACCGAGACCTCCCGCGAAAGAGCCTGACGATGTAGCTGCTGTAGCGGCAGCTTCGTCAACCTGGGAAGACCACCGGATATGGAGCTGGAACGCCTTCCAATCGTCCCTGCTGCAGCCGTCGTTATTGATATTTGGTAATGTGGTGACTCTGCACGGCATTCATGATTATTGGACCGACGGATACTAGGCTAGGATACCAGAAAAAATAGAGATACTGAGTGAGGCTTCTAGCAGAACTCTCAAACTCAGGTAAGTATTCCAAGTTTCCATCACTTCAGTTGAATTGAAAAGTCTTGAGGCCGACCAGACCTACAATTGTGTACCCATCGTTCATGCAGTAAGATGACTTCCGCCGCCATCCATAAATTTCCGAGATGCCGACGATGGAGCAGAAGAAATACTCCGCTCGGCTGAGTCGTCCAACGCATTGCGTTATACAGTGCTGCACCGCGTACTCGACTTATATGAGCAAACGTCAAACAAAATAATACTAATTAACCTATGTACGAATCGCGATTTAAGCATATCATTGGTCTCCTCTTTCTATTGAGCCCCCGCACGTCTTCTAGAACCAGTATCTGACTGAGCTACAGCGTTGCGGAAAAATTATCTCCTGTCTCAGAACGAAAATCATTTTTTTATTGGCTATTTTAGATGTAGACCTGATACAACATCTCAATACATCCAGTAGCCCGGTAGTTTTTTGTGTGATCATATACGAGGAACTGACTACTCTCTGCACCATCTATTACAACGCAAACACCAAAACTGTTCTGGCAGCACCGTAGAAAACACACTAGCACTGAATGCCCCCTGAACGCCACCAATTTGCGGAGGGTCGACACTGCAACTCTATCGCGCACACCATTGGCCTGCGAGCAGCACTCATGGGATACGTGGGCCAATCCGCAACGTAGTTTACCCATAATTTGAACCAATCAAGAGTAGGTCCACGCCAGCCTGGGATCACTTTCCAACCAGTGATTCCAGCAAAACCACTCCCTTCCCCACCCCATCGATCACCAATGGCCACTAAACCATCCGGCAGCTTCTCGCCGCGGCGATGCCACGGAACCACGCGGATACCCTGGTGGCTTGAAGAAGTATCGCATCGACAAAAGCGACCTGATCCAGTGCTTAGTGTGCATGCTCCCATCACCGCATTCAATGCGCGTGCAGCTCTTGTTCTGCGCGCTAAAGGCGTACACGGATGTAACAACGGCCGCGGTGTGCCCCTGGCGAACTCGTATCATGGCCTTGCCAGGTGCAAGAACTCGTCACTGTTGAGGAGGACTGCACGCACGTAACACCGGCCCGAGCTCCCCGCAAGCCGGTTTTGATGCCTCCAATGAAGGCTGTCGTGATGGAATGGGCTGATCAAGGCCTCAAGCCCAAACGGATCTGGAACGCGCTTCCACAGCGTTTCAGCCTCAATGAAAAGACTGCCCCAGCACTCGCAACGGGTTCAGCGCTTCGTGCACCATCGTGTATCCGCGCGGCTAGGTGGTAGCGACCTCCGCGATGCGGTTCGGAGCAAGGTGCAGGCAGCAGCGTTTACTGGTCACGAGGAGGAGGTCGGCGCATTCACATTTGCGAAACATAGCGATGAGGACGGTCGTCTTGTGACTGGGAATGGGAGCGTTGCTGACCCTTTTGTGCTGGGAATAACCTTACCAAAAACTGCTCCGTCGCGCCGACCGAAACCCAGTGTCGTTCATTCTACATGTAGATGCTACCTACAAGCTGATACAGGTCGGTTATCCTGTCATCATAGTAGGAATCTCGGACAGAGCACGAGTATTCCGCCTGCTGGCGGTTTTTATTGTCTCGCAACAGCAGCAGCATGCCGAGGTACTCACGCTGCTACATTGGGTATTCAAGGATGTGACTGGCAAGACACTTCGTGTGCGTTACGTATTGGGTGATGCCGACGCAGCTCAGTGGAGCGCTGTGGGCGATGTCTTTGGGTAAGAATGTGACTACATTAAACTGATGTACTACTTTCACGTGGCAAAAACGGTTTTGAGAAAACGGGCTCAATGCTCTCAGACACTGTAACGGGGTTAAGTGACTACAAGCCACTTGTGATGTTAACAGATAAAATATATGTTAAAAATTTTAGATACTTCCTCACCTTGGTGTAAGTCACACCAATGGATACATTGAAGTGGGCCACCACAATGAGTGGTCCACATCTACCCAAAGATCCTATTGGTAGAAAGCAGCATCTTTCTACCAATTAGAGATGTGCATATTGGCGGGGCTCTGACAACCAGCCGCTGTCAATCCCTTTCATAGATGATAAACAATTTTAGCAGATTTAGGAGGAGGATCAATTTACAAACAATATAGTTCTCATTTTACCCGAACTAAGTCACTTGGAGTCTTTATTTGATTTATATTATACTTGTGTACTCAAGTATAATTAACTCAAGTCATTACTAAGTACTTACGCTTCCTCATACACGTAGCGCGACGTGTAAGCTAAAGTAGTGAGTCAAGTCAGACCCACTACAGACACGGCCACGGCGATAATGAGCGACATTCATAACTTGTACTTCTCGAGAAGTGACGAGATGTTTCAGGAGGAACTAGCAAAAGTGCAAGAAAAGTGGAAGAAGACGAAAGAGTTGAGAATGTTTTCAGAATTTTTTTCAAAGGTTTGGTTGAATCAGCGGCTTCGACGTTGGCAGTGCTTCCACATGTCGACTGGTTTTGCCACCACGAACAACCCGTGTGAAACCTACAATGCTGCAATTAAGTGGGACGTGATGTTGCGGCGCAAGTTGAAGATTGGCTCTCTGACCCCCATCTTCTCACGCTCTGTGAAAACGAGAGCATGACAGCAAGGACATTGCGACGGTGTGTGAGTCTGACGTCCGGTTGGTGCGGCGCGTTCGGGCGATGTCACGCACCAACTTACTCTACGTCCGTGCGTTTGCTGGACGTCTACGTCGTTCGAGGCGCTGACAGGGGGTGTGCTAGAAACCGACGCGCCAAGAGAGAGGTCGCTTGCGGAGTGATGATCCTCACCAGAGCACGACAGCCGCTGGTGATGGAGGCGAGGGCTGCGCTAGTATGGGAACGGGAGACTGGTATCCGGTAGAGCCGGTATATTATGGAGTGAGCTCAGTTCAGTGACGTTCTCTCTTTCAAAACACAAATCCGTCATTTTCTCAAACCTTCATAAAGTACGAAAAACGATGGCCCAACATTGAACGCAATTATCGCGATAACTCTAAATGGTTCATAAGTACCATTTGGTTTTGGGTTGTCTAGTTAGCTCTGCTCTCACGCTTCCTCTTGTCTCAGGTGACGACTAAGTGAAGTGTCTGCTGGAACTAGCCTGTCTCAGGTCGCCACTACACCGCCCTCCAGCCGAACTTTGCCCTCGAGGTCTCACAGCCACTGCCTGGGTCTTGACCTTGGCGCGTCTGCGGTGGTGTTTTCCTTCGATTGCGTAATTTTAGTTTTAGCGTGCTTGCCGCGGCTGGGAGAGAAAGCTGTCATTGTTGTAGACTTCGCCCGCTTCCCACCTTGTTGACGCGACGTCAGTTTGAGTCCGAACTGGGGTAATTCACCATCGTTCGCTCTGTCCACCTGGTTCTGCAACTTGACTGGAATATCTTCAAACATGATCACTACAGACTCTCAAGAGGCTTCGATGGTCTGAAGGCCCTTCCATCGAACCGATACTTCGTAGAAATGCGTCAGATGCTGGCGGAGTTGCTGAATGACTCCACAGTCAGGTAGCCATCTTGTTTCGCAATATGCTCCAATATTTCTTCATTGACATTGAGGCTGGTGTGCGAGTGTCCATCGAGACTTGATGCATGAACCGTCCGGGTTGCGCCTGTCAGTAGGTGTTCGATCCCGAACGAATTAACATTGGCGCTGATCACACGATACGGTCCGATCCAGTTGACGGCCAACGTGTTTACATGTGTCTTGGCGTCGACACGAGACCATAGGACATAGTCGCCGACGTGGAAATTCACTGGTAGTGAACCTCGCTGGTTGTTCTAGTTTCGTTTCGTTTGTTTGTCTTTTGCGTCGGTGGTGCTGTGGTGCATGCCGTTGAGAGACGATCTCAATGCGTCGAAGGCCACCTTGATGTCCTGTTTGGCCTCGTTAAATTCCAATATTTATGCTGCGATCACACCATTACCAATCAGCACTTTCTGTAGCGGCTGCGTCGCTTTCGCACCCGCAAACACCTTTGTTGGAGCGTTGTTTGACAGCGAATCCACCGGATTGTGGTTCAAGGCTTGCATCAAAAAGATGACAATACGCCAATTCTACCGGGTCACCTTGTACGCTAGCAGCACGACACGCAGTACTTGAAGTACATCACAGTTGAGATGCCCAATACTGTCTCTGATCTAGGTGAAGCACGCGAGAGTAAAACGCAGGGTCATCTGCGTCTTGTTGCGCAGTTCTTCTTGAATTTTGTTTTTAAAACGCGTGCCGGGTCGCTTATCAGCAACTTCGGCAGTCCGTAGCCACTAATCCAGTCCAGGATGGCTTTAGCCGCCATCGCAGCATCTGCATTCGACCACTCGATTAGTTCGCAAACATGAGAGAAGTCTTTTAGAACCAATAGGTAGGTCTTGTTGTTGTACTCGCCGATGTATCGATAATTCATGTGTAACGCTCCGTTTCTTTCCTTTGAGCGGTAGGTTTCTCTCCGTGGTCTTGGGATGATGTTGTCACCCTTTACATGACAGCACAACAGGCACTGAGCACAGAACCCCGTGCCTTCCTCTGCAACTTCTCAATTCAGAAGGGATCGTGGAAGTGGTTGACCATCACCTTCCCCCCCCCTCCGATGGTCCATTTTGTTCCACAGTGTGCAATCCCCATCAACCGCATCAAGAGCATATTAGCGTCGGGCGGAATACACAAGCGATTCTTCGCATATTCCCAATAATTTTCCACGACTCGTTCACACTGTCCTGCACGTTCGGCCTCTGAGTTCTGGCCGAGAGGTCGAAGCTGTAGAGGTTCCTAACCATCATCCTTCCCTTATCGACGCTTGATAATCGTAGTTGCGATAGGTGGCGCTGCACCAGCCCAACGAGAGACCAAATCAGTTCAGACGTTGTCTTCGCCACCAATGTGTTCGATACCATAGCGCAACTTGGCCAACTTCAAACTCCATCGCTGCGGTTTACCTCGACATATCTGTAATCGCTTTATCCGGTGCGAAGAGAAATATGAGGTTGCAAAAATCCGAATAGTCGAAATCCCCTAGAATGGACGAGTAAGTAGTCCAGATCAGTGGGCCAACAGGGGTCCACAAGCGTCGTCCTCCTACCTACCGTGGTAAGATCGACGACGATCTCGAGCTCTGGTTGATCGCTGTAGGGCAGTCCTATGAGGGCTATCTACCGCAGATGGCTGAAGAGTCTTCTTAGTTCGTGCCTATGTTGTATTGTTATCTCGGAGTCGCCTCAGTGATTTGGTATCGACAGTTCTCACTGGAGGTGCAGCTCTGGCCACGTGAACTAAAGGGCAGTTTTCAAGGAGGCCATGACCCATCGATTTCTGCCATCCTACAGCGAATATCGCTTGCACGAGCGGATGTGCAGGCTGAGTCAACGTCGTCACTGCATGACTACGTGGCGGATTTTCAAAATTTGCTCATCCAATGCACGTTCCCATTAGACAGCTGGAGCTGCGCTTCTACTTCCAGCAGGATTAAACCAGAAACACCAAGTCACGTTGAAGAGCGTCACCCGTCGACACTATCCAACTTGCGATGAGATTTGATCACGCTGGGAAACGTGCTCTCACGCTGGACCGGTACTGGCAAACTACGGCTACTTGCCACCGCTGCAACAAAGTGGGTCACATCGCGTCAAACCGTCCTTCGTAGTAAGTTCGTCGCTTTTCAAAACGGAGTCGTGTGACGCATTGCATTATATACACTACTGGATTCGTAATTTTTTACGGAGCACGTAATTCATGATTACGTGGTAATTTAGGATATGTATTGTGTAACGGGGTTGCACGCAAAAGTGGCTACGGTCGCTTATGATTCTGAGACTTCTGTCTGTTAGAAGGTTAGTTGCTTCCTCACCTTGGTGTAAGGTACACAAATGACCATATTTGAAGTGGTCCACCACAATGAGTGACCCCCACACACCTAAAGATTCTATCGGCAGAAAACAGCATATTTCTACCAATCAGCGACGTGAATGTCGACGGGGCTCTGTCAGCCAGCCGGTGGCAAGCCGGTGATAATAGATTTAAGAGGAATATCAATTTAGAGACAATAGAGTTCTCTTATTAACCTAAAATCATTACTCGGTCTCTTAATTTGATTTAAATCATCCTCGTATAATTCGTTCAAGTCAGAGTTGATTCTACGCTTGCTCATGCGCGTTCGAGCACGTGTAAGTCGCAGTAGTGAGCCAAAGCAGACCCACTAAACTCGCGGGTTCGCACACCATGAGGCGGGACACGACGAAATTGTGCATTTCATCCCAGATTGCATTCCACGTAAAATGCGCCGACAAAAGTGTCTACTTGTCACTGCTGTAGCATTTCTGGGCAGTCCCGTCATTTTGGTTTCTACATATGAACGCACACAGGGACCACCTACCCAACCTCCTCTGCGAAGATGTTGATCCACTTCACTAATCAAACCACGTCGAGCTAAGCCACGTTCTTGTTGAGCCCGTTCCCGTGGTCGTTGGCGGTCATGTTACCGTCACGAATCCGTATCTTGTAGATCTGTGGTGCTATCAGCACTACTCCGTAGCAGCGAGCGAAGGCTGGGCGACATTATTGACCAACGAATGGAAGTTAGTAGTGGAATCTCTCGCATTCGCCGCTCCCTCGCTTGCGGTCGACCAGCACTTACATGAGCGCAATAAGGAGAGTGTAGCGGTTTGTATTATTCACTTTCTTAGACATCAGAGACAACGAGCACAACAGAGACTCTAACTCCGTCGCTGTCCCTCGCACACAACGGGTGTCACACCCGTCTGACTGAATAAGAGCTGAGATCAGTGCCGAGCAAAACGTCGCTTAAATTCTCTTCCGATTCTTCAGTGTTCGGCGTGCTCTCTGTAGTCAATGTCTCTTCATTGCTGCCCTCGTCGCTTGAATCCAGCGAGAAGTCTTCATGACCACGAGCGTCGCACTCTTCACTCGAGCTAGACTCGTTCTCCGCACCACGAGCGTCGCACTCTTCACTCGAGCTAGACTCATTCTCCGCGCCTCCGCCACTGCTCGTAGAGTAGGCTTTTGTCATCACATGCCGATTCGTCGTCTTCGATTTCGCTGCGGCGGGCAGCAACGCATCGGGGTTGTGGGTGATCCGACGGCTGCTTTGATCCGGGCAGGGGCGGAAGGCCCAGTGCCAGCAAGTGGCGACGATAAAAGGCGGTGGTGACGAGGCGGCGTGCGGTTGGTGGATCTGTATCGCTGTGTGCGAGTGCGTCTAAGAATGAGGTGCGAGCAGCAATTGAGGGCGTCGATACATCCCGTTCAAATTTTTGAATTTGCGAATTCTCAAAACTTCGCTTACGTACGAATTATCGCGATAACTTCCAGAGGCGCGTTAGCAATATTTTGTCTCAAATTTCGACTGTATAAATACTAGCTCTGCGATGTAGATAATCTACTAGATTAGACGTCGCAATTCCAGATTTGCCACATTGCTTCGAATACGCACATTGCTTCGAATAAAAGGCGGTGTACGTCATCATCATTTGACAACTTGCACTTGTGTCAATGACGCGGATGGACGAGAAGCTCGGCCGGGCACTGGCCCGCCGCCGCCACGTGGGGACGCTGCGCGCTCTGCAGGTGCCGGACGAGAGCGCCGCCGCCGCGGTGGACTTCTACTCCAACGACTACCTGGGCTTCGCGCGCTCGCAGCCGCTGCAGCAGCTCGTGGAGACGCAGCAGAGGCAGCTGCGGGGCCACCACGCGCACATGCTGGGCGCCACGGGCTCACGCCTCATCTCGGGCAACTCGCGGCTGTTCATGCAGGTGGAGAAGGACCTTGCCGAGTTCTACAACAGGTAGGCTGGGTCGTCCTGGTTGTGGACTCGCCGACTAAGCAACTCACTCTTCCATTTTGATGCAGTGACGCAGCGCTGCTGTTCAACTCGGGCTACGCTGCCAACGTGGGCGTCATGTCGTGTATCCCGCAGGCGGAGGACGTGATTCTGTACGATGAGCTGGTGCACAACTCGTGCCACGAAGGCATTCGGCTGAGCCGCGCGTACGCCAGCGGCCGGGCGTTGGCGTTCCGCCACAACGACCTCCACGACCTCGAGCGCAAGATCGGGCAGTATCTGTCGCCTTCCTCCAAACAGAGTGAGAGCAAGACTTGCGTGTACGTGGCGGTGGAGTCGCTCTACTCGATGGACGGCGACCTCGCGCCGCTGGAGGCCATGGCTGCGCTCTGTGAGCGGGTGGGAGCGTTCCTAATTGTCGACGAGGCGCACAGCACCGGCGTTTACGGCCCTCAGGGTGCCGGTCTCGT
The DNA here is from genome assembly GCF_018691715.1 of Phytophthora cinnamomi. Classification (NCBI taxonomy): domain Eukaryota; phylum Oomycota; class Peronosporomycetes; order Peronosporales; family Peronosporaceae; genus Phytophthora; species Phytophthora cinnamomi. Next base: position 273,565 of record NW_027151035.1, read on the forward strand.
GCGTGAGCTCGGCCTGGAGATAAAATACAAGAACGCCATCGCTTGCCGTGTTCACACATTCGGCAAGGCGATGGGGTGTCATGGCGCTGTCGTGTGCGGCTCGCAGGTGCTGGTCGACTACCTGGTCAACTACGCGCGGTCCTTTATCTACACCACGGCGTTTCCGGTCGACCAGCTCGTGTCTGTAGCCTGCGTGCACGAGTTCAGCGCCAGTGCTGAAGCGGACGCGCTGCGTAATGAAGTGATTGATCTGGTGCAATACTTCAAGGACAAAGTGAACAGCAACCCCAGTATTCCGCGCAAGGCGCTTCTGGCCAGCGACTCGCCCATCCAGGGGGTGGTGTTCGAAGGTAACCACCACGTGCTAATGGCGTCCCAGAAGATGAACGCCATAGGTATCCGCGTGATCCCCATCCGCTTCCCGACGGTGCCGAAGGGTGCAGAGCGCTTCCGTATCGTCATCCACGCTGACAACACGCGCCGCGAAGTCGACCTGCTTGTGGACGCTCTGGCCGCCATGTTTGATGCTCGCCGTGACTCCAAGCTATAGAAGTATAGAAGACGTCGAGGTGTATGTACTGGGGTTAGATGATTTTGGGATGTATTTTGCTGAATGCCACTACAATACGAGCGTCAAAAAGCGTGTGTGAAGTGCTGACCCGGCCTAGAAGCTCCACATCGGGCTCATGATACAAGGTTCTGGTTCGGGCGGCCAAGCCGCAGCGCCATGAGGCACAGGTTCAAAAAGTTTTTGAGATGTTTATTTGCTGAATACGACTCGAGCTTCACAGCGAGCCATCAAAAAGCGACTTACACTGCGTTGTCGACACGCGCCGTGCTGGCACCTGCTCGCAGCGTGACGGACGCGTCGTCTTGCACGGCGGCCTTGGCCATCGCTCGCTGCAGCAAACGCGCGCAGCCGATGTTGCCGCTCTGTTCGGCGATGAAGAGCGGCGTGTGGTGGTCTACGTCTTCCCGGAACGGGTCGGCGTGGTGGTCCAGCAGCAGCTTCACGCAGAGCGCGTGGCCGCCCAGCGCCGCCAAGTGCAGCGGCGTGATGCTGCGCTCGTCCATGGCGTTCGGGTCGGCGTTGGCCGTGAGCAGCAGCCGCGTGCACTCGTTGTGGCCGCCGCGCACGGCGTAGTGCAGCGCCGTGAGGTTCTCGGCGCTGCGCGCGTCCACGTTCCTGTCCGTCGAGTGCACCCAGCGCTTGACGACGCGCGCGTTGCCCGACTCGGCCGCCTGGCGCGCGAAGCCCGGCAGGTCCGAGACGGGGCGCACGCCACCGGCTCCCGTGCGGTCCTCGTCCGTGACGGACTTGCGCTTCTTGCGCAGCAGCTTGCGCGCCATGACCTGCAGCTGCTGCTTCTGGTACGAGGACGCGGCCACGAGGAAGAGCAGCACGAAGACGCCCACGACGCCCATGGCCAGCGCCAGCGGCTGGATCTGCATGCCCCCGGGCGCCGAGACGCCCACGTTGATGCGCGCGTACTCGTGGGTCGTCGCGTCCAGCGGCTTCATGGGGGACAAGAAGGATTGGCGCAATTGACGGATACCTCCGCCCAAGGTGATGAAGTTGTGAGCGACTTACGCGTAGGCCGGCTGAAGCACCACGACATGGCATGAAGTATGACGCAGGCGAGGTTGGTTCCAACACCGTAGTTAAACCAAGTGAACTATAACCACGATGGACGCAGCCGACTTGTATGGCGGCTTGGCGCTGCCCAAGCAGACCAAGCGCGAGCGACGGGAGGCGCAGGAGAGCGCGAAGCAGCGAGAGGAATCGGCGGCGAAGGACGGCAACGTGAAGCGCCAGCGCGTGGAGAGGAAGCCGCTGGACTTGCCGGCCACGGTCTCGAAGATCGAGGGGTACATGGTACGAGTGGCAAAAGTTGCTGCAGTATCAGGGTTGGCCAGTTATTGACTTGGTATGTTGCTGCAATTGCTGCGTGCAGCTTGTGGACAAGAAGTTCGCCAAGGCCAGTGCGCTGTTCTGCCAGTTGATATCCACTCAACTGACGGTCGAATCAAGTGGACTTTTCGTGAATGCGCTGACGAAAGTGATCGATGAGAAGGCGGGAACGCTGAGCGGCAAGAAAGAGTTCCAGACGCTGATTGAGGCGTTGGATTCCAAGCGTGACGTGATTTTGAGCGTTGACGGCGACGAGCGGCTTGAGCGAGAGTGTAAGCTGGACGCCTGGAAGTTCCTGGCAATCACGCACGCACAGCTCTTCACGGACGAAACCTACCAATTCAACAAGGCTGCTAAGGTAGTGAAGACCAGGTTTGAGGAAATGGTGAGCAGCAAACAGGAGCAGGACGAGGAGAAGCAGGCTCAGCGACTGCATACGGAGCTGATGCCTCTGCTGCGCACAATGTACGGCAAACTCAACGTCGCATGGGCGACTACTATTGTAGAAGGTGTGCTGGCGTTAGGCACGCGCCACCGCCTTCTATTTAACGACAAGGATCGAGTGGAGGTTGACTCGTGGACGAAGGGGATGCAGGACCGCCGCAGTGCACCAGCCGTAGCTCGATCAGCAGGCTCCGACGCGCGGCGCAACATTGTTGTCGCCAATGGAGCAAAGTCGTCTGAAGCTGGCGCAAAGGTGCCAGGCTGCTTCAACCATCCGCTCTTCAACAAGGAGCTGTAGTAGGTACAGTGTAGCTTGGATTCCTATTCTCGCACACGTCGCACTGCGAAAACCTGCGACTCGCAGGTTTTCAAGTCGCGACTTGGTGTGCCGCACACCGATTCAAACTGGTAACTACCAGTAAAATCGCCCGAATAGTAGCCCGCTTTTTTGGCCAGCGGTGGCCTGAGCCACACACGCTGAGCAGCTCCGCCGCGCATCCGGCAGCACCAACCTCCGCCTTCCCCGCCCATGTTCGCGCTCCGTGGCGGCCTGACGCGCGCTGCGTCGGGCGTGCAGCCGTCGCAGCATCTGCGCTCGTTCGCTTCCGGCCAGAAGAAGCGCCTGACGTGGCGCCAGAAGGCCAAGATCGAGGAGCGCAAGCGCAACCCGCCGCCGCCGCGCCAGCAGCCGCGCCAGAAGGCCCAGCGCCAGAACTTCCTCGTGTCGCCGCCCGTGGACGACGGCAAGAAGTGGCGCGTGCTCAGCGCCGGCGTGCTGGAGCGCCTGCCGGTCGTGCAGCCCGACCTGAAGGACTGGGAGATGGACTTCGAGGTCATGAAGCACGAGAAGGCCCTGCGCGAGGACCAGAGATTAGAGGAGGACTTCTGGTTCATGGAGCCCGGCACCAGGCACATCACGCCCGAGGAGGCGCCGTGGCCCAACGCCGAGGAGGACCCGGAGGAGATCGTGGGCGCCGGCTTCCATCTGGCCCCGCGCGAGACGGAGGATGACGCCAGCAACAACCGCAAGTCGCTGAACCGCGCGCTCAAGGGCCGCGTGTTCCTGCTGGTCAAGAGCAGCGACAAGGACGCCAAGTACCCGTGGTTCTTCCCGCTGGGCGAGAAGCAGGACGCCGAGAAGATGCGCGACGCGGCGCTCCGACACGTGACTGAAACCGTGGGCGACGAGGTGGATGCCACGCCCGTGGGTTTCGCCCCCATGGGCTACGTCAAGTACCTGCACGAGAACGACGCGGAGTTCGACGGCACCAAGGTGTTCTTCTACAAGTCGCAGCTGCTGTACGGTGATGTGGCACTGAACCAGGACAAGGCTAGCGACTACCTGTGGGTGACCAGGGACGAGCTGTCCGAGTACCTCGACCCCGAGGTGGCGGATTACGTCCAGAAGATGGTGCCGCCGTAAGGCGCGCGTACCCGTAGCTTAGCTCAACGCTCTGCTCTGTTTAGTTCGACTCTTCGCCTGGATGGATATCCCTGTAGACAGCCGTTTGAGAGGTAGAGTGCGTGCGCGCGCTGGGTCTTTCCTGGCGAGCCGAGGCAAGGCATGGTCAACGCCGACGCGACTTCGACACCCTCGCTTCTCGATTTAATAGACCACCAAATACAGAGCCGAACTTGGGGGCCGCACTTGATCGTGTTTGCAGATATGACAGCTACAGGCACAGTATCTGTAACGCTTCTGAGCAGACAGACAACGCAGAAACTCGTTATATTTTGTGATGACAACAAATCTACAGACTAAGAATACGGGTAGCAACGGCAAAATGAAATAAAAATCCAAAACGGCACCGAGCTCTGCGTGGTTTGTGTATGGAGATGACGTCTCGCCTGTCGGCGGGAAGGATTGCTTGGTGTGGATCGCCTCTACTGCAATTGGCGCGGGCTGTTGAAGCTGGAATCGACCGATCCGGTGAAGCTCTGGTTCCTAATGGAGCTGCGACGGCGCCTGATGTTCTTGGCCTTCTCCTTTCGCTCCTGGATTTCGATGTCGAAGCTCAACTTGGGCGCGGCAAAGCGGTTCAGGCTCACGTAGCTGTTCTCAACGTTCGAGTGCACGGACACCAGGTCCGGCGGCGTACCGACAAAGTCGTTAAGCAGACGACTTGCTCGAGCTGCTGGGTGTCTTTGTGCAGCAACCAACATAGCGTTGAAGTACTTTGATCTCCGCTCGAGCAGGGGAATGCTGTCGAACTGAAGGTAGCTCCACACGCCGCCCTTGTCAGGAAGCGGGGGAAGTGTCGGCTCGCAGTCTTCGCTGTACTCAGTCACAGAAACGGAGAAGCGCGAGACCTCGTCCTCGTTGTTGTTGCTGTTGCTGCTGTTGCTGCTGTCGTCACTAATACTGGCCATGGCCGTGACGGACGCCAGCTTCCTGTGGGACACCGGCATGACCTTGCTCAACGCCGCGTGCAAGTCCCTGAACTCGGAGTAGCGTCGCCGCACCTTGTAGGCCGACAAGGGGCCGTGTGCGGTGGAGCGCACGATCACCTCATAGTAGACGACCCCGTCAGTGTCGCGACTGTAGCCCGTGACGGAGGCGTTGCGGTAGTTCATAAAGTTCTCGTCGTCCTCCTCCTCGTCCTTAGCGCCTCCGTCCTCAGAGGCTAAACCTGCTGCGTCGCTCCGTGGTGAGCACGTCACCGAATTGAACGTCCAGCTGCGTCCGTGATAGTGAAGCTGGTGAATCTGACTCTCCGCTTCCGGCTCGGGCACCGACCGAGTTCTCGGGAGGTCGCTGGGGCTGTCGATGTTATCTGAAATGCTGCTGCTACTGCGGTGCAGCTCGCGGCTGTCGTGGCTAGTGCTGTGTCCACTCTTCTTGGCCATGGAGTTCTCCAGCGCCGTCTCCAGCAGGGAGCCGCGTCGGTGCCTGTGTGTGTCTACCGCCACTCGGGCGCGTCGTGGGTAGCCGAGTTCCTGCTGCAGAAGACTAAGCGAGCTGCCAGTGCCGGAGCTGAGTGCGCGGCGCGAGTGGCGCGCGCGCTGCTGCCGCTGGAACTCCAGCTCCTCCTCCTCGGTGAAGGTGTCGCATTGGTTGTCCTGCACCGTGAGAACATTGGCCGTGGAGGCGCGGCGCTGCAGCGTGGACAGCGACTGCGAGCGGGCCTCGCGCACGGCCAGCGGCACGGGCACGGCCAGCGGCTCGTCCAGGTCCTTGAGGCTGGAGGCGAGCGTCGTGGGGGATGTGACGGCGACGGCGACCACGTCAACGAACTGGCCAGGCATCAAGTCGTAGATATCGGGCGCGGAACGTGACGAGGCGCCACTAGCTGCTGCTTGTGCGCTACGCGGCGAGTTGGATAGTGGGCAGAGGAGAGCGCAGCACCAAGTGCTCGAAAAAATATCGTGCAAAATGGCATAAAACTGCTGTCGAGCGGTTATCCGCAGGCCAAATCAGAGCAAAGCGCGTGAGTGCAAATTTCTCGCTGAGCTTTGCCTGGAGCAGCATGTGGTGGCCTCATCACGGTCGGTGAACTGCAACCTCTCTCAGACTGAAAACCAAGGCGGCCGCCGTCTGCTAAACGGTGTGTGGCTGCAACATTGGGAGAGGAAGCTGTGTTGACTGCCGCCCGATGACGCTGCGTGTCAACGTCGGCGCATGGCTCTATAGTTCGGCTGCTGTCGCTAACTGACACGCAGGCCCGCTGCTTGGGCTACGATCCAGTGTCAAATGGCGCCCAGCTGGCCGCGGACAACGGTACTCTCCACTCGGAGCTTTCTTCGAGATCGTCTGGCAGGGACTGCTGCTATCGCTGTTCAAGGCGGCGTATACGGAAGAGAGCGGAACATTCGACACAAGAGCGACGAGATCGCGCTAGGACCGACCGTCGGTCGGTGACCGATGCGCTGCGCCGCGCTCGTTTCTTTGTGGGAAGGCAAATTTTGGTGAGGAACTACATTCGTTGGCGTCCGTTATGCTGGCGTATCATGCTAGAGCTAGTCGCAGGACATGGCTACAGATCGCGCCCGTTGCATGGCGAAGGGGCGCGTTCGGCTCGTTTGATGGCCTGTACCACCCCTGGCAGCAAGACAGGTACGTTGCACGGGCAAGACCGTCTGAGCAGCGTCTTGAAAACGCTGCTCATGCAACTTGCGGCAATATCAAGGCGAATCTGTCTGCAGTTTGCCTTTGGTATCGCAATGGTAAAGAAACCTCAACAGCGCCGACACCATCAACGGGGAGGACGTTGGTGTGACTGGCCAACCAAGCGATGTTCCCTTCATCCGGCAGTCCTGCCAGGTCCTGGACCAGGAGCCACATAGCACGCACGCTTGAGCGTTGCTGAAGCAGGAGACGAGGCCGTGGGGCATCGGCTGCGCGCGGCAAACGGCCACTGGTGGCGGTGATTGCACTAGCCTCCTCTCGGCTGCGCGCGGCTAACAGTCACTGGCGCAAGGCAGAATGCAGCCGCCTCGCATCCGCCGGTCGCAGCGCGCCAGTGGTCTTTTCAAATTGAAGGCTTCAACAATGCCTTCAAGTTGAAGACAAATAATATAATGTGGGCCACATTTTTGTTTTATGTTTGTGTATAGATCACTTCAACCTTCTTGTCTTCCTTATCATCGCTTGTAGATTGACAAATGATCATCGCTAGCATCACCACAGTGGCTTAGGCTTAGCTAGCCGAGAGCACTCGTATCAAATGGAAATAAAAAGTCATAGCTCTGCAGACTTTTGTTCTTTATGAGCTTGGCCTTGTTCCTGATGAACTAGGCCTGGAAAAGGCGTGCATTTCAATTTTGGCTCCCACGATATTGCGTTCACCTTCCTACGCACGTGCTTCAAGAAGATAAAGCGACCAGAAAATTGGTAAAGACGAGAGATCGCAATTGAATTTATTGTAGAGACCGTGCAAGCTTGCATCGTCGTTTCGCCAATATCAGGCCTGTAGTATCATCACCGCTACAAGAGGGCGTCTTGGAAAAGTACTATCTTTCCAGACGATCAGCAGTTCATCTGCCGGTCTTCTCCATATTATTCGGTAACTCGAATGCACCCGATCTTTTGAAAATCGCAGCGATTCTGTCGGTCTGGCTTGTCTTGGTGCTGGCGCATTGTGTTTCCTTGTATTTTAAAACAAGGAGACACCATCGGGGTGTGGTCGCCGTAGTAGTAATGTATTGGACTCCATTTTCTTGCTAAACCAGGTTATTTGCGGACTGTGGAAGCCTACGATAATTGCTGAAGGGACCACAAGCATACATTTATTTGGGCGAGGCAGATCGTCACCCGTGAGGTCCTCCGGGGGAAGGCCGTATGAGGCGGACACCAGACGCTGGAGCACCTGACCGAAGCAGAGGTCGTAAAAATATATAAATACTATAATAATAGTATTATATTGACGGAATAGCTTTTTATTGGGAAATCGAGATTCCCGTAAAATTTGAAATTGAAGCCATAAATATTATGTGCTTTTCAAGGTGTGAGTCCGCATCGAACGACGAACTTCGCCAACTTCTCCTTCCTCATTTCTACTGTTGATTAGTGTCAGACCGAATTCCTGTCCAATCGCAGATGTGATACTGCACCACAGAGCTCGCAATCGGGTACCCGAGCCCGGGTAAAATGCTTACCCAGCCGGGTATACCCGAACTTCGGGTAGGGTGCGGGTACCCGAAATTATCCTCGGGTGGGCTGCGGGTACCCGAGTATATCTGTAATGTTGCACACAGTACAACCGCTTGTCTTTGTTATAGATATAGCCCGCTTCTCCGTGCTATTTTCATCCCAAGAAACGACAGCGATTGTACAAGACGCTGGGAGAGTACCGGTTCTTTCAGTGCTTCACCAACCCGATCGACTGTATCAATGAATGACTCTGTTTGTATATAATGGGCCGGGTAAAGTTCGGGTACCCGGAGTGAACAAGAGGAGCGATCGGGCGGGTGCGGGTAACCCGAAAATCGCCATTTGCTAGCTCTGCTGCACCAGGACCTCATGATCGATGTACCAGTATTGCCGTAACTTATTACGCGTTTTTCAAAAGCCAATTCAATTTTATGTTTTATTTTCCGAGCATTGGACGGACGGGAGGAATCTTGAGTTCACTTCGCCGACGACGAAACGAACAGAGGTGGGCAACGAATTGGGGGCGCAGCCTTGCTACACTACAGCTCGGGCCTGAAGTGCTGGGCGGAAAGCAGGGCGGTTCCGATTGATGGAGCAGCCAGAGGCAATCCATTGTCTGGTCCATCGGGGGGGGGCGACTAGGAAAGTATCGCCAACCGGGTTCGCGCGCTGCACCACAACAAGGCCTACTAGTACATGGGCGGAAGTCACGGCCCGCGTGTGACATGTTCTGAAACCTTCGTTTCAGCAGCAAAAAGATCGGTTTTGGCGAGTTGACAACTTGACAAGCTCAGGACATGGCTACATCCATCACGTTTCACACAGGGTGTTCGTGCGCCCAGGCCCTGAACGGCAATGCTTTTGCCGTCATCAACTCCGTCTCAATTGGACAGACCCGGGGGAGCCCAGTCCTCAAGCTGAAGCGCCGACGACCAACGAGCTCAGAATGCCAGCGCTGCCGCTGCTTCTCGTGGCCGTGCTCGTCTTGCTCGGAGACGCAGCTCGTGCGGCGGACACGCTGTGCTCGCTGCCTCCAGTAACCTACGCAGCCGCCAAGGTAGCATATCCGGAGTCTGCCTTTGCGCTTGATCAGCTCGAGAGCATGGGCATCGCGACCTGGTACTCGGACCGCGACGTCAATGGCAACGCGACGCAAACTGCGCTGGACCTCGTCGCCGCGTGCCCGGAATCGTCGAGACTGAGTGTGGTGGTATACGGACTCCCCAACAAAGATTGCGACGCTGGGTACTCCAATGGCAACGGCACCGTGAAGACGGGCGCGGACTACGAAGAGTTCATTACCAACCTGACGGCGCTGGTCGGTGAGCGGAAGGTCCTGTACGTACTGGAGCCAGATGCAGTGGGCTTGCTCGCCAACAAGGGCTGCGCAGTGGAGTACGGTTATCAGAGCAATCTGACCACGGCGATCTCGCTGTTGTCGGAAAACCCCAATGCTGAAATTTATCTCGACGTGGGCTTCTGGACACTGGAGCGATCAGATACGGCGGACATCGTAGCTCAGATTGTCAAGGAGCTCGCACAGGCAGGTCGCGTCAAAGGTATTGCGCTCAACACATCGAACTATCGCTCCACCACGCAGATCGCCGAGTTGTGCACAAACTTCCAAACTGCGGTGGGATCGACAGACATTCACTGCGTCATCGACACGTCCCGCAACTTCCAGGAGTTCGCCAATGCGTCAAGCACTGAATGGTGCAACGTGCGGAAAGCTGGCATCGGCGCACCGCCCACGAATATTACGGACTTGGACAACATCGACTACCTCGTGTATGTGAAGCCTCCAGGTGACAGCGATGGCACCTGCGTTGACCAGTCTGCAGACGCCATGCGGGGTCCGCCGGCTGGAGAGTTCTTTAATGACCACTTCATTAAGCTCTGGAACCAGGGCTACTTCGTCAACCAGCAGCAGATGGCTAGTATCTACGACCCAGACGCCGAGTCGTCTGCCATCGGTGCATCTGCCTCATCCTGGTTTACCACCGCGATCACGCTTGCGGTGACCTCGCATCTTGCATGTGGGCTTATGAACGCGAGGTGAGAAGCATGCAAAAGCAACAAACGCGTGTTTACAGAAATACATGAAAATTTGTTGTACATACAAGTACAGTCTTCGGAATTTTGGTAGCGTCCAGGCGACTTATTTGCGCAGCACTTGCCTTTACCAGTGCTACGCTGCGACTCGCCTTCCGGGGTACCTTACGCAGTCATGGAAAAAAAGCTAACGAGCGCACACGAGACGGTTGCAGCGACCTGCTCTCAGCGCGCCGACCAAAATGAGCCTGGCCGTCGTGATATCGTCCAGGCAGAGATTTGTAGCGGGCCGACCGCGTTTTGGTTGCGAGAGGCCTGGCCCCAGGGCGGTGCTCGCGTCCGGAGCTAGATAACGTCCCGCGCTGTCCGAAGCGTGCACGACAGCGCGGTCGTGCCAGCAAGTTCCCTGGCCTTGCTGGGTCCAACGCGGGCCAGCGTAACGCTGGCGTTGGCGCGTGCGATTCAGTCAGTTGCACCGAGCTCAAGCTCTGCAGCCTGCGGAGCTCGGATGTCAATTACGAACGGCGACGGTCGTGGCGTTGAGCGCCTGGTACGTTCGAAGAAGGTCCATTTCGAGTGGAGCGCTTCTACATCGGGCCTCCTCTGCACGGGGCTGATCGGCGCTCCTCTCGCCGTCACGGGAGACATGAGCTCCAGATGCGGCAGACTCGAAAAAGACCCCGACAGCAAAGATGTTCCGCAAGCTCGCTGTCTGCACGGCCGTGCTGGTGGCCGTACTCTCCAACGAGGCGCTGGCCCTGCAGCAGGGCGGCTCCTTCACGCCGGCCACCGGCGGCCAGCAGGATGACTCGTACACCACGACAGCGACCAAGGGACCCGTGGTCACGCAGGCCCCGGTGGCCACCCCCGCCGCCACGACGCCCACGGCCGAGGAAGGCGCTCACAATTCGAACACGCCCTCGGTTCCTGCTACTAAGGGCCCCGTTGTGACTCCGGCGCCGACCACGCCTACTGCTGAGGAAGGCTCTCACGATTCGAACACGCCCTCGGTTCCTGCTACCAAGGGCCCCGTTGTGACACCGGCGCCGACCACACCTACGGCTGAGCAGGGCTCTGGCTCGTCGTACACTCCTTCGGTCCCGGCCACCGAGGCTCCTGCCGCGACGCCGGCTGCTACGACGCCTACGGTTGAGGAAGGCTCGAGTTCGTCGTACACGCCGTCGGTCCCAGCCACGAAGGGCCCCGTTGTGACACCAGCGCCGACCACACCTACGGCTGAGCAGGGATCTAGCTCGTCGTACACTCCTTCGGTCCCGGCCACCGAGGCTCCTGCCGCGACGCCGGCTGCTACGACGCCTACCGTCGAGCAGGGTTCTCACACGTCGGACTGCAACCCCAACTTCCCGTCGGAGGAGACGGAGGCCCCCGCCGCCACCACCTCGACGCCCGAAGTTACCCCTGCCGCTACTACCAGCACGGACAACCCTGCCTCGAAGTCAACGGAGGCTCCGGCTGCTACTCCTGCTGCCACCACCCCGACGGTGGAACAGAACTCTGGCTCGAAATCGACGGAGGCCCCTGCTGCCACCCCCGCTCCCACCACTTCAACAAACGTGGAGAGCTCTGCCTCGAAGACCGGTTCTTCGACCACTCAGGCTTCGGGCAGCGACAACATCGACCAGACCGCCCAGCAGGCCACCACCAAGTCGGGCAACAGCAATGGTAGCGGTGTCAGCAGCTCGGTCGGCATCATCGCCGTCGCGGCCGTCGTGGCCGTGGCTGCGGTCGGTGTCGCTGCTTCGCACATCAAGAAGTCCCGCGAGGCAGACGCCGCTCTGGCGACGCCCGGCGACAACGACAACACCATCCACATCGAGATCAAGCGCACGCCCGCCGGCGGCAGCACGATCCTGTGAGGCGCCGGTTATGCCTCTGGGTCGTAAGTATCTCGTTGTGTATGAGGGATCTTGGTCTATGCTAGCCCCAGTGGATAAGGCTAGCTCCCCTCCCATGTAGTTTCTCCCTCCAATTCGAGTGGTGAGTTTTGAATCGACGCATTGGATGAGGACAGCCAGCGGGGTGTAGACAGCATCCCAATGCATGTAGTTTTCGCTCTTTTCCGTTCGAGTGGGTGTCTTGTGTTGCCATTGCGTAGTGCTGTACTACTGCTTCGGAATGACTGACTCCCTGGCTTCGGGGAACCGAGTTCGGGCTGGGCAGGCCATGGAGGGCGGTGCAGCGAGACGAGACCGGTGTCCTTGAGTCCACAGTTGGCTAATTATACGCATGCCGGGTCGGGTCGGACCACCATTGTTGAGCAGGGAAAGCTTGAGGTGAACTTGATTAGGGCACTCGGTCCGCGCCAAAGTGATAATGATTGAGATCGTTGCACCAACACCACCGCCTTGAAAGCGTCGAGCACGTCCTGTCGTTCTGTTTCAAATGGGGAAGACCACACGCTGCAGGGCCCAGCTGGAGACACAGCGACTTCCATCTGGGCGTGAGTCATTGTCGGGCCCCCGTGGATTGGTCGGGATAGTGCAGCGCGATGGTGGACGCGTTCTTCCATCACGGAGTATGTCTTCTTTGTCTTCTTTGCGCCCATTGCTGCTTGCACAGCCTTGCAGAGTCCCCAGATGACATACAGCACTCGGGAAAAATTGCTGCTCGTGCGTTCGAACAGCTCGACGACGCGGCAAGTCCAGCGTAGCATTTGTCAGGCTACCGAGACATCATGCTACGCTCCTTTCGTTCTGCAGTGGCGGCCTCGTTCCTGCTGGCGGTTGCTGGTACGGGGCTTGTTCAAGCTGATACCTTGTGCTCCTTGCCACCGGTAACCTACGCCAAGGCCAAAATCGCCTACCCGGCATCGGCCTCCGCCATCGAAGCGCTGGAGAAGTTCGGCATTGCCACTTGGTACTCCGATCGCACGGAAAATGGAGACTACGCGAAGACAGCGGCCGACCTCGTGTCAAGCTGCTCCGAAGACTCGCGGATCAGCGTCGTGGTTTACGGCCTGCCCAACAAGGACTGCGCAGCGAAGGAATCGGCTGTGGACAGCACGGTGCATTCCGCCTCAGACTACGTATCGTTCCTCAACACGCTCACGTCGGCCATCGGCAACCGCAAGGTGCTGTACATTCTCGAGCCTGATGCCATCGGCCTGCTTGCAGACACCACCGGCTGCGGCCAGAGCGCTGGTTACCTGGCCAACCTGCAAACCGCCATCGGTATGCTGTCCAAGAACGACAACGCCGAAATCTACCTCGATGTGGGCTACTGGACTCTTCAATACCCCGCCACTTCCACTGCTGTCGCTGCCATTGTGAAGCAGTTGGTGAGCGCCGGTTCCAAGGTGAAGGGCATCACGCTCAACACTTCCAACTACCAATCCACAAGCACGTTGTCGACTCTGTGCAGCAATTTCCAAACTGCAGTCGGCTCCACCGACCTGCATTGCATTTTCGACACGTCCCGCAACTACCATGGTGGTCCCGAGTCGAACGAGTGGTGCAATGTCAAGAGCGCCGGCATCGGACCACTGCCTACAAGTGACACCGGGATCAGCAACGTCGACTACTTCCTCTGGGCCAAGCCTCCTGGAGACAGTGACGGCACCTGTGCGGGTCGGACGTCGGACGCGATGCAAGGTCCCGCAGCCGGCGTCTTCTTTGATGAGCTGTTCCAGAGTCTCTGGAACCAAGGCATTATGGTTGCTGAGAAGGGATACAGCGCCATTGATGGCACGGTGCGCAGCTCCACGGGATCGGGGTCAAGTACCCAGCAACAGCAGCAGCAAGATCAGAAACAGGATCAGGGCCAGAGCCAACAAACCACTGCTTACAACACGACCGTACCCCCATCAAAGACCGGTGGGAGCACTCCGTCGGCCACGACCTCGACGCCGTCTAATAACCCCGTTCAGCAGTCGGCTGGAGCTCCTCAAGCTCAAACCAGCCCTCAGTCAACACAGGACGCGTCGACTCCTGCGCCGATTCCCGCCTCGAAGTCGTCTGATAGCCAGAAGATCTCGACCGAGAGCTCGAGCACCTCCTCCATGGGGACCGGTGTGGCCGTCTTGATTGGCCTCGTGGCTGCAGCAGTGGTGGCCCTCGTTGCTATCGTGGGCGTCCGTCGTCGCCAGCAGAAGATGGTGGCCGACGCCAAGACCCCGGAGCTGTCGGCGCTGGCCCCCCTGCCGACCGCAATGGTAAACTTCCGTCCCCAGGCAACCGCACTAGCGCGGGACCCCAGCGTCCTCTAGACACTGCTCGCTTGGCAGGAGGGTTTCATGAAAATAATGGATGTTCAGTGATCACTCTCATGAGCTTTTTGTTGCTGCCGAGTATTGTTTTCTAGCACTTCAAGGTGGTCCCATCCATAGCACCGCCTCGCCAAAGATCTTCAGGGGGTACGTACGCTCAGCCTCGCCCAATAACGGAGCCCTGCAAAGTCTCAGTCTTCGATCTGCAGCGTCGACGCCAAGACTATCATAGCAGCAAGGAAGACCCCCCCCCCCCCCCCCGCCATCGATGCCCGTCCCGCATACTTACCGCGCGTACCAGTACGACCACTACGGCCCGCAGGCGCAGGAGCTCAAGCTCCGTCTGTCCGTGAAGCGCCCGGAGCTCGGGCCCAGCCAAGTGCGCATCAAAGTGGCCAGCGCGGCCGTCAACCCCATCGACTACGTCCTCCTCGAGGCGGGCGAGGCGTTCACGGGCAAGGTGCCGACCCCCGAGCAGCCCTTCGGCTTCGGCTTCGACGCAGCCGGCACGGTGGTCGAGGTCGGCAGCGAGGCCAAGCGCCTCAAGGTGGGCGACCAGGTGTACGCCATGACGCCCTTCACGGCGTGCGGCACCGTCGCGGACTACGCAGTCTTCGACGAGGACCTCGTGGCTCTGAAGCCCAAGAACTTGACCTTTGATCAGGCCGCCAGCATCCCGCTCATCGGCCTCACCAGCTACCAGGCCCTGGTGGAGCACTCAAAGCTCCAGAAGGGCGAGAAGGTGCTTGTTCTAGGAGGCAGCAGTGCTGTGGGCATGTTCGCTATTCAGTTAGCCCATGCCATTGGCGCGCGCGTGGTCGCCACGACCAGCGCCAAGAACGCCGACTTCGTGAAGGGCCTTGGCGCTGAACGTGTCATCAACTACCACACGCAAAAGTGGGCGGAGGAGCTGGAGCCCCACTCCGTGGACGTCATCTACGACTGCGGCATGGAGGCGAACGCCTGGAACACGGACGCTCAAGTGATTCTGAAGCAGAACACGGGGCGCTTTGTGTCTCTGCTGCCACTCACGGAACCGGTCCAGCCGGCCAAGTTCGGCGCCAAGAACTGCGGCAACATGTTGGTACACCCGACGGCGAAGGGGCTGGACGAGATCACCGAGTACTTGGAGATGGGCGCCATTGTCCCGGTGATTGACACGGTGTACGAGTTTGAGAAGCTTCACGCGGCCCTGACCAAGCTGAAAGGCAGGCACTCGCGCGGCAAACTCGTCATCCAGGTGAACCCCGAGAGCCAAGGGTAAGACAGGAGCTGAACCAGGACGAGCAAGTGTACTGTGCACGCTGTCCTGGATTCCCAAAGACAACATTGAGTAATGAACGATAAGTTGAAACTACCTTGGGCAATGTGATCGTCGGTCTACTATTTGGCCATACATTTCACGTAGCAACGCCATAGCTGCGAGAAATCGATTCGTATATTATACACTTCAGTTATGTAAATATGCAATTGGCATCAGTAAACCCAGCTCGGCTAGTGCACTATGCTAAGCACAATCTTGCCACACGCTTTCTTCGCTTTCAACTTCTCCAGCGCAGGCAGCAGCTGGTCGAACGAGTACACCGAGTCGATCACGGGTTTCAACGCACCCGACGACACGAAGTCTGACAGCTCCTTCAGCTGCGCACCGCTCGCGTGCACCATGATCTCGCCGATGCATTTGGCGCCGAACCTGGCCGCGCGCGGCTGCAGCATCGGGTTGATGGTCACGAAGCGACCCGAGTCCTTCTTCAGCACGGTCTGCGCGTCGCGGTTCCAGGCCTTGCGCTCCACGCCGCAGTCGTACACGACGTCGATGGAATGCTCGTCCACGGCGTCGACCCAGCTCTGCTTGGACGAGTCGATGACCTTCTCGGCGCCGAGCGACTGCACGAGCAGGTAGTCCTGGCAACCCCTGGCCGTCGCGACCACGTGGGCCCCCATGGCGCGAGCCAACTGGATAGCAGCCATGCCCGTCGACGTGGATCCGCCCAGGATGAGCACACGCTCGCCGGTCTTGAGGTTGGCATGTTCGTGCAGCGCCTGGTAGCTGGTGAGCGCGGCATACGGGATGCTGGCGGCCTCCTCGAAGGTGATGTTGCTGGGTTTAAGCGCGACGAACTGCTCGTCGATGGCCACGAACTCGGCGAAGGTGCCGAAGCTGGAGTACGGCGCCATGGCGAATACGGCGTCTCCGACCTTGAATTGGTGTGCGTTGGCGCCAGTCTCCACGACGGTGCCGGCGACGTCGAATCCCATGCCGAAGGGTTTGTCGGCGGAGGGCTGGCGTCCAGTGACGGCGAGTCCGAAGTCTTGCATGATTTTTTGGTCTGCGGGGTTGAGCGCAGCGCTGTGGACCTTGATGCGTAGCTGGTTGGGCTCGAGCGAGGTCATGGGCACGTCCTTATGGAGGGTGAGCTCAGACTCAGGTGCACCATACTTGGAGTATTGGTAGGCTCTGTAGGTTGTAGGAACGGTGGTGATTTTGCCTGCGGGTTTAGATGTTGTGCTTGTCTGAGCAATTACTGCTCCTTGTAATCCTTGGACCACGGCCATCGTTGTCGTTTGATGCTAGATGTTTACTCGTCAAAGACTTTTGAAGAATGAGGCCTCGATAGCTATCAATAGGCTGGGGACACTCGGGTGAAGGGTGTCGTTGCTTGCTCTCGATCTACGGAAGTCATGTTCTGAGCAATCGACAACGTTGGCCTGCCGCTGCATAGATTAGCGCCAGATGTCTACGACGATCGACGTGCCGCCATCGCCCAGCCACCTATTTGTTTATTTACTGTGGCAGGACTAGCTCGCGTGTGTATCCAGGCAACACTGCATGGATAGTGTTTGCCTACACTACCTAGTGAACATACCCAAGCTAACTCGGTGTCGACAAGGTCTGCAACAACAACTGAAGTATTTCTGCTTGGCGCCTTTCATTGGTTGTGAGCCACCGACGAGAGGTCGCATGCCGGCGAAAGGACGTTTGCGACGTGCAGTTGTTGCGAGAGACACGAACGGGCTGCACCCGAAGCAGAAAACCTTGGTTGACCTCTGCGGATTCGGAGCACGTTTACCGCTTGCCAATTTTCTCTCGTGCAGACTCTCATCACACAACCACAGGGTAAAGACTGCTGCGTTAGGGATGTCTGTGGTTGTTAGCGGGGCACTTGAGTCCGGCGGTCGCTCCATTCCAAGCGAGCAAATCTTGACAGAGTTTGAAAGCCTTCCATTCGCGGTACTGTCCTGCGAGCGTCACTCGGCTCAACTCGCTCCGCTGATGCAAAGATATAGCCTCTCTCGTTCGTTTTCGGCGGTCTTAGTGGGCAGGTCATCCCCGAAACAACACACAGCACTGGTTAGTTCTTACAGTGTAGGCAACACAACCAGCGACTTCGGATCGGATGCTATTATTTTAATATTTAAAAATCCGAAAAGCGCTGCATTCCACATACGAGCAAGACGCGCGCCATCACCTTGCGCGCGGGGATATGACGCCGCATCGCGATACTATCGCGCCTTTGCGTCGGCCGAGGTTCAATCACCAAGCACCGATCTCGCACAAGATGCGCTGGCCGCAAGAAGACAAGCGCCGCCTCGGCATGCGCGCTCGCCTCCTGGGATTCCTCTGCGGGTGTTGCTTTTCTGCTTCGCGCAGGATCTTTTTGGTAGTCGATCGTGTCTCTTGTGGCGACCCCGGCCTTGTCACATTTGCCTGTCAAAGCTGCTCAGCCGTTTTTATCAGATTGTCAATATCATTGTATGATGCCAGTAGAGCTGATGCGCGTCCAGCTGCGGCATGCCCAGAAGGCCCTCTTGGTATCAGACAAGCACTAGGTAGCGCCCTAGCCATCTCCTTAGCCTCCGAGCGGCCTGAGTGCGACCACTCGTCGCAGTGTGTGAGAGATGCAACGCTGACTAAAATGTGGAGCCGTAGACATGCGCTGCCTCTTGACGATCGCGTGTGGCGCAGAGACCGCCTACGGATTGCTCAGGCGAACCCCTTCGCGCGCAAAGGATTTGCCTCGTGGTGTGCTGTGGACGCAGTGACCTATGTTCGCACTCATTCCTCAACTCACTGTCAGGAGAACAAGTCACAGCACCAGCACCACCTATCTAACCTCGGTTAGCACAACCATGGCCGTTCTCGCGGCGAACCAAATCACCAACCTCGACAAGGTTCCCGCTACTTATTGCGCTTACCAGTATACTGGCTTCAGCGCACCAATTTCGGAGCTCGCCCTCCACAAGGACGTGCCCATGACCACGCTCGAGCCCAACCAGCTACGCATCAAGGTCCACAGCGCTGCGCTCAACCCCGCAGACCAAAAAATCATGCAAGACTTCGGACTCGCCGTCACTGGACGCCAGCCCTCCGCCGACAAACCCTTCGGCATGGGATTCGACGTCGCCGGCACCGTCGTGGAGACTGGCGCCAACGCACACCAATTCAAGGTCGGAGACGCCGTATTCGCCATGGCGCCGTACTCCAGCTTCGGCACCTTCGCCGAGTTCGTGGCCATCGACGAGCAGTTCGTCGCGCTTAAACCCAGCAACATCACCTTCGAGGAGGCCGCCAGCATCCCGTATGCCGCGCTCACCAGCTACCAGGCGCTGCACGAACATGCCAACCTCAAGACCGGCGAGCGTGTGCTCATCCTGGGCGGATCCACGTCGACGGGCATGGCTGCTATCCAGTTGGCTCGCGCCATGGGGGCCCACGTGGTCGCGACGGCCAGGGGTTGCCAGGACTACCTGCTCGTGCAGTCGCTCGGCGCCGAGAAGGTCATCGACTCGTCCAAGCAGAGCTGGGTCGACGCCGTGGACGAGCATTCCATCGACGTCGTGTACGACTGCGGCGTGGAGCGCAAGGCCTGGAACCGCGACGCGCAGACCGTGCTGAAGAAGGACTCGGGTCGCTTCGTGACCATCAACCCGATGCTGCAGCCGCGCGCGGCCAGGTTCGGCGCCAAATGCATCGGCGAGATCATGGTGCACGCGAGCGGTGCGCAGCTGAAGGAGCTGTCAGACTTCGTGTCGTCGGGTGCGTTGAAACCCGTGATCGACTCGGTGTACTCGTTCGACCAGCTGCTGCCTGCGCTGGAGAAGTTGAAAGCGAAGAATGTGCGCGGTAAGGTGGTACTGCGGGCTGCGTACTAATAGCTGCCGCTCCTCGATCAAACTGTCCGCAACCGAGCTCATGTGCATTAACTTGATGGCGCCTCCGAAATATTTGAATAATATATATTACACATACATGTACTCAACGTACTTCCTTTTCATTTGAACGTATACATGTACATCAAGGAAAGTTGCGAGCTGAGAGCATTAGATCATTGCTCGTCAACGTGGAGCGACGTCCACAGAAACCTATGGTGGAATTAGTCTGGCGAAGGCTACAACTCAAGCTGCGATCCACATCGCGCTCAGCCCACACGGCGTGAGCGATAGAAGTGATCCTAGCGCAAAGACTCGTTAATCGGCGCGCTCGCGTCAGCTGGTTCAGTCGCTGGGAGGCAGGAAGTTCCTTTACTCCAGGAACTTCCTGCCTCCCAGCGGCTGAAAAGGCTTGAGCGCTTGAATGTCAAGTTGACATGGCGCCACCCAAGCAGGTGGTTCAAGCAACTGGGTCGCTGCGCGGCCTTCCAGTGTTCGGAAAGAGTGGCTATCCCCCGTGGGTGGAGGCACCGCATGGCAGCAGAGAGATCTCTCACGTTTGGTCTGCTCTTCGCAGCGCCGCTTCCGTCGCATCGAAGCAGTCACGACGCGACTCGTATGGGGGCGCATGTTCTGCTCTCAAGCAAAAACAGGTTACGTAAAGTCGAGGTCCGCCCCAGTATGTTTTCGAGGCAACCTGGTGAGACTAGCGCCTTGCTGGCGTTTGATACATATGAATACACGAAGCCGACCTGCCCAACATGCGAGCTGTGGCTCTATGGCTCGAAGTCACTCAAGCACTGTGTTCACCGGTGTCGGTGGGGTCCTAGCATCACAATGAGGAGTCTCAAAGACTAAGCCACATATGGACGAGGCCATCCGCTGTTTGACAGATCTGCTGAGTTGTCCCAAGGAATCCTTGGACTTGAATCAAGATGGACGCGAAACTCATGCCGTGAAGCTGAAGAATTCTGGTCGCGACCCGCTCTACAAGTGCCGTACCGTAAACCACGGGTTCGTTGCAACGCTCGTAAAAAGTTCCCGTCCTATACAATTTGTTGGTTTACGGTACAGTGCCATGGTCATTGACACGTGAGAACAGCAACGATCTGGTTAAATGACCCGGTTGCCACACTTCCGTTCCGCTGCAGCAGACGGTATCTGCAGCTGGTAGGTCGACGAAAAGCACGAGTGCTTTGACGATCAAGGCATACAAACTCCTACTCTTTGAGCACGGACACCAAAGACACGATCTCCATTCAACGGCGCAGCACGGACCTCTTAACTGCCGGCGTGGTGCAAGTCCCCAGCGGCGCCGATGATCCTCCTTGCTTTGCGCGTGGATGGCTCGTCCCTGTGGTGACTGGTCTTGTCACCATCGGGTTTCAGCTCCTGTGGAGGCTCCACTGCAGCCCTCACTCTCCATTTCACCCAGCAACGCGCAGTTCCGTTCCACCTTCACTGTCCGCTGATCACCATGGTCAAATTCCTGCGTTCGGTCGCCGCAATGGCATCGATCGCCATGAGCATGTCGGCGACCAATGTCGTGCGCGGTGAGGAGCTTTGCTCCATTGCCCCTACGTCGTACGCCACGGCCAAAACCGACAACCCGAAGCTCGCCTTTGCTCTTAAGGCTGTGGAGGAATACTCCATTGCCGCTTGGTACACCGACCGCCTGTCGACGAAGGACCGCGCCACGATGCTGTCCGACCTCACCAGCAAGTGCTCGGAAGACTCGCGCATGACCATCGTCGTCTACGGCCTCCCCAACAAGGATTGCAACGCCGGATACTCGTCAGGAGGCACGGTGTCCAACACTGCAGACTACAAGACGTTCCTGTCGGACCTGACGAAGGCTGTCGGAAATCGCAAGGTGCTGTACGTCGTTGAGCCCGATGCCGTGGGTCTCCTGGCTGAAGACGGCGGCTGCGGGTCGTCAAAGGGTTATCTCGAGAACCTGAAAGTTGCTGTCGAGGCTCTTTCGGCCAACAAGAACGCCGAGCTCTACGTTGATGTGGGGTACTGGACGCTTCAGTACGAGAATCAGCGCTCGAAGGTTGTGACGATCGTCAAGGATCTGGCGGCGTCTGGCACGTTGAAGGGCATCACTATCAACACGTCCAACTACCGCACAACAGCCCAGTGCACTGAGCTGTGCACCAACTTCCAGACGGCTATGGGTAAAACTGACATGACCTGCATCATCGACACCTCCCGCAACTACAATGAGCCCACCAGTACGGACTGGTGCAATGTAATGACGTCTGGCATCGGCCACCCGCCTACGTCGGAGACGGGAATCTCGAACCTGGACTACTTCATGTGGATCAAGCCGCCTGGAGAGAGCGACGGCACGTGCAACGGTGGTCCTGCAGCAGGTGCATTCTACGCGGATGGCTTCACCAAGCTTTGGGACCAGGGCTACTTTGTGAAAAAAAGTGGCATGAACACGATCGCTGAGGGAGGCTCCGACACCTCGCAGACCACGACTAGCAGCGCTTCTCAGACATCGGGCACCACTTCTTCACAGGCGGCTTCGTCTCAAACGACGGACGATAGTGCTTCGCAGACTGCCTCGCAGACCACTGGGACTAACGCGCCGGAGACCACCGACACCCCCGCGTCGCAGACCACTGAAAGCAGTGCCTCCCAGGTCGACAGCAACGCTTCTGAGACCACCGACACCACTCCTTCGCAGTCTTCGACAACCCCCACGCCCGCTGCGGTCACCCCGGTCTCGACCCCTGCTACTCCGACGGCGACGGTGGCGACTTCGCCTGCTACCACCGAGGCCCCTTCTCAATCGCAGACAAACAACTGCAAGATCAAGCGCCGTCTCCGCAAGTTTTAAGCAAATGACTAGCATGTGGCGTGCATGTAGTCTGAGTTCCTCAACGTCTAGTATGTTTGTAGCACTCGCTGATACGTACTGTAGCGAGCGTCAGTAGTGCGGATGGGTAAGTGATCATAGATTTGGCTATATTGTGATGTAGACAACGTTGTTGAATTTTGACTACACACGTAAAATGCTGCCAAGTCACGGATAATTTGACTGTGTAGTGGGATACAGACAACGACGGATAAATCCGGGCGACACTAAAATCCGGGTGAGACAGATCCCCATTTGATCCCCATACAAAATCTAACCCCATTTTTATCCAATGAAATGCTTAAATGAATTATTTTAGAGCCAATCAGAAAGTTAAAGATAATGAGTGGTGTGAAGTTAAACTCCTTTGCCGACACAGTAATTTGACGTCAGTTGCGCAATGAAGCGCGTCGAGCAAGTGACGGCTACAGGGTACGGAGCGGCACAACTGGGCCAAGTGGCGGCCGGTGGTGGCCCCCAGGCGGGCGACCAGCACCTGGTAGAGCCCTCCCAAGGACGTGCTGAGTAGAACCACGTAGAGCAGCTGGTAGCGCGTGTAGGCGCCGCTCTGCAGGTCCGCCTCGAGGTTCCCCGGGTCCAGGAAGGCCATGCTCATGAGCCTCCCAGTTCCCGTGTAGGACTAGAGCACGGACCAGCTGAAGCGTCGCCGTCTTGGGGACGTGGTGGGGGCATCTGGAGTACCCGGGGAGGGGGGGAGAGAGAGATCGAGCAGCGCCGAGGTGTGGGAGGTTAGCATGACGCATTTCCGAGTGTGAGGTTGCCTCCGAACAGCTCACCGTTGTGCCAACCGCTTAGTGCTGATGTCATGGGGCCACTAAAAAGCGAAGCTAAGAAATAGTGCTAAAGCTACTGGAGGCACGGCAAAAGAAAAACGCCTTCGTGCTATTCATGCCACTATTGCTATGTGGAACGCCATGCTGACAAAGGCGATAATTCGCAGCATAAAAAAAAAACAATTCCTAGGTACCCTAAGGTAACTGTCTAAAAAGACGGATTGTTTTTGCTTTTCCATACGGTTTCAACTTCGTTTTCTGTACCGTAGGTTAGTTTATCAACCAATCCAATCGCAGAATTTTACTCTCCGGATTTTTGTGTCGGGAGCGGAGATTGCCCTATAGTATGGAGGATGTCATTCAGTGAGTCCGGATTTATCCGTCGTTGTCTGTATTTTGTTTCTTCGTCTACAATGCTGCAGTTTATCGTTGAAGGCACTGACACCTATTGAGTCAAACAAACTCAAAACGATAAGCAATTTCATGTATCTGGAAGAGTTGAAGGATGCCAAGGTAAGTAAAATCATCATCAAGGTCTCGAAGAAGTAGAAAGCCAGACAACCATGCTCAATTCGGGGAGCGACTTGCCTTACATGTATTTCGAAGCAGTCATTAGCTTGAGTAAAGTTGACGGGCGAAAATTGTTATTGGCAGACACAGCAGTATTTTGCGAACCAACTCCTGAGATTACAAGCATCTCGTTAATTTCCAGCATAAAACGAAAACTGAACTTTATTCCGAATAAGGGTAATCGGAACCAACTTGCCGAGGTACCCAACTCGCCACCTGTATAGAATGTGAGCCAAAACAGCTTCAACAAGCGAATTTCTTCAACAATCGAGTTATTTTTACGTTTTGTGAACTGCTTTCGGCGTCTATCCGCGCGTAAGCTGTGAATCTGCTCCTGTCTCCTCGAAGCAGCTCCTACCCACTGCTCCTACCCGCACATAGTACTGCTCAACCTGAAGTCATTCTCAAATCTACCAGATAGATAGCATGGCAGTTACTCGGCCAAGCAAGACCAAGATTGGCAAGGTCCAGCGCAAGCAAGAGCTGTTGAAGAGGAACTACAAACAGTGGACGGATGCGGATCTGAAGAGATCTGTGTGTGCTGTCAGAAACGGCGAGCTTTCTAAAAAAAGCAGCGAAACGGGTGCATGGAGCTGCTGTTCGTACACTGACTCGCTATTTAGATGGAGCTGAAGTTGGTATCATCCCTGGACGCAAGTCCGCATTGTCAGACGGCGAAGAAGAAGGCATAGTCGACGGACTGATCGACCTCGCTAGGCGCGGATTTCCTGCTACACGCCTACGCCTCAAAGGAATTATTCTTGATATGATCAGCGATGGTCGCGAACACCAATTCAGTGCGGCAGGTCCCTCTGACAAATGGATTGCCGGTTTTCTCAAGCGTCACTAAGATCGAATTTCTGTTCGAAAGGGTCGAATTCTAGACACAGCACTGGGAGAAGGCCAACGAAGCAGACGCAGAAGAGCCCGGTAGCGGAGACATTACCCGACGTTATTCCGGGCTGGTCGTTGCCAACGTCATTGTCTACGCTGAGCTTTACCGAGCAAGTAGAACAGGCATCTAGATCCACACCAGAGTCCTCCGACTTCAGCTTTTGAATACAATGTATAGATTTTGATCGAAAACCCATATGGTAATGGGGGCTCCCAAACCATTTGGGGCCTCTGAAAATATGTGAACATTTGAACACGTTAGAAGTCGCTGAATTCGCGTGTAGTCTCAGCTCGGAGCTATCTGGGAGATAGCTGAAGCGCACAGCTTTCGATCGGTATGCTCACCATTTTTTTTGAGGCAATATTTGTTGAAATGTGAATCATTTAGAAAAAAGTCGGCCAAGTTGGTTCCGATTACCCTTAGGCAGTGTTTTTCATGTGTGCCAAGTTGCCCAGTTGCGTCCACGCCGACTGGTCTGAGCGGACAAGTCAAAGCAACTGAGTAAGTGCAGTTGCCGCGAATGGAATTTAATTGCGTGACGACGTAGGACAGACATCCGCGTCGTACCTGTTCAAGGCGCCTGCTGGTGCTCGATTGATTCAGCAGTTGGCCTCCAAACAGAAGGCACCCGTCGTGACCCGATACGACAGACATCTGCATTCATACTGCAGTACTATAACTGCGTCTTATCCCGCAATCGTATGGATCTAGTCGTCTGTTGAACGGGAAGAGTGCGCTCCTGAGTTGTTGATTTTGCCGCCACAGTACTGGCGGAGAGCGGCTGACGTCTTCCGGCAGCTCTCACGTGAGCGTTGCATAGCATCTGGTTACGCCTTGCAAGCATGTCGTGCTTCCCTCTCCTTCGCGTTGGCGTTCACCAAGTCTTGATCGAACACCAAGTAGTTGATCATTCTCCAATTTCCCAAACGAAGCCAACGACGACGGCAAGCCCCGTTTCCTGAAGTCTGAGCCAACAGTCATGGTCTTTGGCATCCCGTCCTCGTGCTTGGCGATCGCCACAGCATACCTGGCGCTAATGGTCTCTTCCAGCCTTGCTCTCGCAGAAGATCTGTGCTCGATCGCACCAAGTTCGTACAGTCAAGCCAAGACCGACCACCCGGAGCTATCAAAGGCTTTGGGAGCGCTAGAGCAACACGCTATCGCGTCGTGGTTCACGGACCGCATGACGAGCGACGAACGATCCACCATGGTTTCCAGCATGCTCAAGCAGTGCTCCGAGGACACCCGGCTGAGTATCGTGGTGTACGGCATTCCCAACAAGGACTGCGACGCCGGTTTATCGTCTGGAGGGAGTGTGAAAAGCACCGATGACTACAAGGCGTTCCTCAAGGAGCTGACGGACGCTGTTGGTGACCGCAAGGTCCTCTACGTGGTTGAGCCTGACGCGCTGGGTCTTCTCGCCAAAGACGGCAGCTGCGGTTCGTCTGCAGGGTATCTCGACAATCTCAAGGTAGCAGTCGCAGCTCTGTCCGCGAACTCGAACGCCGAGTTGTACGTCGACGTCGGGTACTGGATGCTGGCCGACTCGACAAACGCAGCCAAGATCGCCCCGATAATGCAAGAGCTCAGTACCTGCGGCACAGTCAAGGGCGTGACCATCAATACGTCCAACTACCGCTCGAACGACGAGTGCGCCACATACTGCACCAACTTCCGGACGGCTATGGGTAAAACTGACATGACGTGCATCGTCGACACCTCCCGCAACTACAACGGGTCTCCTACTTCAGATTGGTGCAACATCCTCACTGCGGGTATCGGCAAGCCGCCTACGTCGGAGACGGGAATCTCGAACCTGGACTACTTCATGTGGATCAAGCCGCCTGGAGAGAGCGACGGCACGTGCAACGGTGGTCCCGCAGCAGGTTCGTTCTACTCGGATAGCTTCACCAAGCTTTGGGACCAGGGCTACTTTGTGAAAGAAGGTGGCATGAAGACAATCGCGGATGGCACAGGAGACGTGAGCCAAAGCAGCAACCAGACCAGCACCCAGACAAGCCAAACGAGCAGCCAAACCGGCGACCAAACTAGCCAAACCAGCAGTCAGACCGGCGCTCAAACCAGCATCCAGACCGGGGCCCCGACAGCAAGCAGCAACGTGGACCAGACTTCCTCAATTAGCCAAGATTACGACAGCAGCGCCGCGGTCGGCACTGTTGCACCGGCAAAAACCAGCTCGTCGGAGAGCTCTACTACCCCCGCTCCTACTTCTGCTGGCGCGAGTCAAACGTCTCCCCCCACGACGAGCACTGCAGTTCCGACTTCAACGCCGTCGACTCCAGCTAGCACTCCGGCCGCAGTGAGCACGGGATGCAAGGCGAAGCTACGCAGACGTAAGTTGTAAACTTAGTGTAGTGTAGTATGGAGTTGATGTACTGGTAGTGTGGTGTAAGCAGCCCGTGAATATTCATCCAGTTATTTGTAAAGATCGATCCCCGCTTCTTTGCCGCGATCACCTGCATACACGCGCGATGTAAAGGCAGCGCTGAAAACTACGTGTGCGCGTGACAAGGTGCGGCGACCTGGTCGCTGCTGCTGAAGCCACTCCGGACGCCAGCCATTCGCGCCACATCCGCGCGTGTGGAGGTGTGCAATCGGATCTGCCGTCTCGTCGTCGAGGCAAGCGGTGGACTTCTCGCTGTCCAACAGTAGCGTCCAGTTCGTTGAAGAGCTGTCACCGAAATGCGTGGATGCGATCTTTTCGGGCGTCACGCCGGTCGATCCCGGGTCGCACGCCGTCTCAAGCACCAGGCCGACAAGCAGCAGCTCCGCGCTAAAGCTCCACGCGAGCGTAACCTTGAGTCTGCGCTGGTTTTCGATAGCATCGGAGCTCTGGCCGGAGTGAGCCTGGCACTCGGTAGCTCCTGTCGCCAGACCATCTTCAGCGCTGCAGGCACCTCAGCGCCAGCTGTATCCGCACGTGGCGCTATGTGTACGTCCTGCCTAGCTGAGTCAAGTAGACTGGTCCGACGGCTGTCACGACGGCACAACAAATCAGACTCCGGCACATCTTGCAAGATGGCAATAGTGTCCGCGGAACAGGAAGCGCACGCGTGGGCTGCTCATTTCGGACAGCGCTGCCCGCCGGCTGGCGCTGGCGTCAAAGCGTATCAGCGACGATAGCTGCAGAGCCGTCCCCACCGAGAGCAGATGAGAGCCTCCCGATTCGCCTGGCCTCGCCTTGGTGCATCATGAGGTGCACGACCGCCTCCGTGCTTGCCAGTGCCTGTGCATGGTGCTCGCCCATTCTGCAATTTGCCCTGAGCGACTCAGTCATACGCATAGCTGGCAGCTCAAAGCGCTCGCGCCCACTCGTCTACCACAAGAAGATGGTCAAGATTTTGCGCTCGTCGTTCGCTCTGGCTGCACTGGCCTGGTCCTGCTATCAGGGAGCTGCCACCGCCGAAGATCTGTGCTCCATCGCGCCGTCCTCGTACTCTGGCGCCAAAACTACCTACCCGCAGCTCGCATCCGCCCTCGAGACGGTCGAGAAGTACTCGATCGCTGCTTGGTACACGGATCGCCTCTCGGACACGGATCGCTCCACGATGCTTTCGAGCCTAACCAGCCAGTGTTCGGAGGACTCCCGAATGACGATCGCTGTCTACGGTATCCCCGACAAGGACTGCAATGCTGGCCTGTCGTCCTCCGGAACTGTTCAGAGCACCAGTGACTACCAGTCGTTCCTCTCGCAACTGACGGAGGCTGTGGGAGACCGCAAGGTGCTGTACGTCGTTGAGCCCGATGCGGTGGGTCTTCTCGCCAACGGCGGCTGCGGCGAGTCCGCCGGTTACCTGGACAACCTCAAGATCGCGGTCGCAGCTCTGTCCGCGAACTCGAACGCGCAGCTGTATGTCGATGTCGGGTATTGGCTGTTGGCCGACTCGACGAACTCTGCTGCGGTGGCAACAATCATCAACGAGCTGAGTGCCTCGGGCACTCTCAAGGGCATCACCATCAATACGTCGAACTATCGCTCTACGGACGAATGCACTACGTATTGCAACAATTTCCAGACGGCTATGGGATCGACGAGCATGACTTGCATCATCGATACCTCTCGCAACTACAACGGATCGCCGACCTCGGATTGGTGCAACGTCAAGACTGCTGGCATTGGCAAGCCACCTACGTCGGACACGGGCGTCTCGAACCTAGACTACTTCATGTGGATCAAGCCGCCTGGAGAAAGTGATGGCATCTGCACGGACACCTCGTACTCGAGCGAATCCCTGACGGGTGTGACGGCCGGGTCGTTCTATGAGGAGGGGTTCCAGCTCCTCTGGGATCAAGGATACTTCGTGAGCGAGCAGGGCATGTCAACGATCTCCAACAGCACGAGTCAGACTAGCAGCCAAACGGGCACTCAAACCAGCAGTCAATCGAGCACTCAAACCAGCAGTCAATCGAGCACTCAGACTGGAAGCCAAACTAGCACTCAAACGAGCAGCCAAACCGGAACCCAGACATCGACAGGAAGCTCTGCAGTCCAAACTTCATCGGTCGCCCAGGACTACGGCAGCACCAGCCAATCTGCCACCGCTGGCACTGTTGCCCCGGCGGACACCGGATCATCTCAGAGCACTACGACGACCCCAGTGAGCACGACTGCAACCCCGACTGCAACCCCGACTGCAACCACTACACCGTCTACGACCAGTTCGGCCTCTACGAGCACTTCGCAGACCAGCGCTGCCTGCAAGGCGAAGAAGCGTCTGCGCAAGCTGTAGATGCAGAGTTCCGTGTGATCTGTGTAAATTCGTTGCCACACCATCGTTGGGGCATGACAACGTCGTCAAGTCCATCCATGTTAAAGTGCTGAGTTCCTTTGTTCGGTCACTGCAAGCCTACTAGATTCATCGGAAATTCACGAAATACAAAACGGTGTTCATACCGATGGGTTGGAGTCTTTTCAGTTTGAATTCTAGGCTACAGATACAGTGGCGACCAGCGAGTTCAGCGAGGCATGATGTCCAGGATACTTACCCATTCGAACCGTGGGTTGACACAATCGGACACGATTGCAAGACTTGTTGTTGAAGTTGTCCTGAAGATCTTTTGTCCTCATCTTGGTGATCTCCGTGCGGAGGAGATGAGGAAGACACAACGCAGCAAACACACTCCGAGTCACCGAGGAGACGACGACTCCTGCTTGCGGCTTAGACGCTGGTGAATCAAGTTCTGTCGCTCGCGGAGCGCTGTCGTGACTCCGGCGCGCCTGCCTTAAGGCTGAAGTTCAGGAGTGGAGTTACGACCATCTGGTTCCGACGAGATGCCTCTCTAATGCGTCAGCAGTGCAAGTCACCGCGAGAAACGGTCTCTAAATCCGATGCGTCCAGTGACTCGGCCCCCATTCAAATTGAAAGGGAGGAAATTGTGGTGCGTCGACCCTCGACGGGTGGCAACGAGAACAAAACATTCGAGCATCCGTCAAGTTTCACCGGAACTCGAGCGCAGCATCGCGCGTGGGAAGATAATTTCGCTGGTTCTACTGGAGCAGCTGGCACACGAACAATGAAAGCCTCAGCTCAACTCCAGCTCGCACGCATGGCCTCGGATAGTCGGGAGACGCGTCCTTGTAGTACAGAGCCCGAATTTCGTCCGGTTCGGTCGACAAAGAGCTGTACTTGACACTTTGCCCTAGAAACGACCAATGCCGCCGAGAGATCCACCAGCGGCGGAGGCTCGATCGAACACCACATTCAGCTGTCGATTGCTCGGTACGCTTTCACGTCGCTAGCTGGATGCTATCCTTGCAGAGGCTCATGCAACAATGCTTCATTCTGCAATTTGCCGAGCACCGCACAACAGCCTCCCAACAAACGCGTGAAGCTGCAGCACGATGCTCCGAAACATCCTGCACTCACGCCCAATGGCCGCCGCCGTGGCCTGTATGGCGCTCGCCTTGTCGTCCTCCATCGCCGCTGCTGAAGATCTCTGCTCCATTGTGCCAGCCTCGTACTCGGGGGCCAAGTCGGACCACCCGGAGGTGACGACGGCCATCGACACGCTGGAAAAGTACGCCATCGCGTCCTGGTACACGGATCGCCTGAGCACGCAGGATCGGTCGGCCATGGTGTCGGGACTGCTGAGCCAGTGTTCCGAGGACACGCGCCTCAGCATCGTTGTGTACGGCATCCCCAACAAGGACTGCGCAGCCGGGTTGTCGTCGGGAGGCAGCGTGACCAGCACGAGCGACTACCAAGCGTTTCTAAAGGACCTCACGGACGCTGTCGGCGACCGCAAGGTGCTCTACGTCGTGGAGCCGGACGCGCTGGGTCTTCTCACGCAAGACGGAGGCTGCGGCGCGTCGGCGGGGTACCTCGACAACCTCAAGGTCGCGGTGGCAGCTCTGTCCGCGAACTCCAACGCCGAGCTGTACGTTGATGTCGGGTACTGGATGCTCGCTTACGGAAACAGCGCCGAGAAGGTGGCTGCTGTGATGAAGGAGCTCGGCAGCTCTGGCCGGGTCAAGGGCGTGACCATCAACACCTCCAACTACCGCTCCACCGACGAGTGCGCCGGCTACTGCACCAACTTCCAGTCGGCCATGGGCTCGAGCGACATGAGCTGCATCATCGACACGTCTCGCAACTACAACGGTTCCCCCACCAGCGACTGGTGCAACGTCCCCACCGCGGGTATCGGCAAGCCGCCCACGTCGGAGACGGGCGTCTCGAACCTGGACTACTTCATGTGGATCAAGCCGCCCGGAGAGAGCGACGGCCAGTGCGCAACGGGCGGAACTGCAGCGGGCTCGTTCTACCTGGACGGCTTTAAGTCGCTGTGGGACCAAGGCTACTTTGTAGCCGAGCAGGGCATGCCGAAGATCGGCGATAGCTCCGGTACGTACACGCAGACGCCTGCGACGACAGCGCCTGCCAGTGGCTCAAGCAACGCTGGCCAGACCACTCAAACCAATTCGACGACAACAACCGCTCCGAGCGGCGGCAGCTCGAGCTGGAGTCAGGCCGACACCGTCGGGACCGTTGCCCCGGCCGACACGACGCAGACGGAGGCCCCCGCCAGCACATCGTCTGCCACGACAGCCACGCCTTACACCTCCTCGAGTCCAGCCACCTCTAGTCCATCCACCACGGCACCAGTGTCGACAACCTCAGCTCCGTACACGAGCAGTTCGCCTGTCACAACTGCTCCGTCGACCACAGCACCGACCGGGAAGACTGAATCCACCACACAGCAGTCCAATACCACGCAAACTCGCACTGCCTGCAAGGCCAAGAAGCGGCGTCTGCGCCCGCTGTAAATCGATGTGGGGTGGGTGAGTGAGTTGTTGTACTTGTCCAGTTCCAGTTCAAGTTGTGTAGATAACTACCAGGTTGCACCGCACCGTCCGAAGGTGCCTGCGATGACAGCACCGTTCCTTATATGCGATAATAAATGTCTGTTTCTAGCCTACCAGTTTTCTCAGTGCTTTTCATCTGCAGATCGATCTATCGACCTGGATCCGAAATGAGAACGCTATACTGCAATATACAACCGTGTTGTTGCTGAACTGCCAGGGCGATCTTCTCCAAGTTGATTGGAGTGGCAGCACTGTTTGCGTCAGGCTATTCGGGTGACGAAATCGATAACTTACTCAACAGCTTTTGCAAGAGTAAATTCGACTCCGTCGAAGCGGAATACGTCATGGTTTCCTGCTTACGGAATTGGCGTCAGCCGAGCGAAGATCGAACTTTGCTGCCTCAGAGGCTTCCTCATAAGCGAAAAAGCCGGGTTTGGCAATACCCACACGCCTCCACTACAGCACCAACTTGACCATGTCGACGATCCCCACGACGTTCAAGGTCTACCAGTACGAACGCTTCGGACAGGATCCGCTCAAGGAGATCAAGTTCAACCGCAAGGCCGAGCAGAAACCGCTACGCCCCGGCGAGGTGCGCGTCAAAATCTTCAGCGCCGCGTTGAACCCGATCGACTACAAGATGATCACGTACGGCCCCGCGCTCGTGTCGACGGGTCCGACGCCCGAACACCCGTTCCGTCTGGGGTTCGACTTGGCCGGCAAGGTCGTGGAGCTCGGCAGCGAGGTCAAGGACTACGCGATCGGGGACGAGGTGTACGCGATGCCGTGGCTTGACGCGATCGGCAGCTTCGGAGAATACATCAACGTGGACACCAAGTTCCTGGCGCACAAGCCGACCAACATGTCGTGGAACGAGGCTGCAGGTGTGCCGTTGGCTGGCTAGACGAGCTGGCAGGCGATTCACACGTACGGCAAGCTGCAAAAGGACCAGCGCGTGCTGATCATCGGCGGAAGCAGCGGCACGGGCACGTTCGCCATCCAGATCGCGAAGGCTGTTGGCGCCCAGGTGATCACCACCTGCAGCCGCCGCAATGTGGAGTTGGTGAAGTCGCTCGGTGCCGACCGCGTCATTGACTACACCAAGGAGAAGTGGAGCGAGGTGCTGGATGAACACTCCATTGACCTCATCTACGACTGCGACTTCGAGGCCAGCTCGTGGAACGTCGAGGCCCAGAAAGTCTTGAAAGAGCAGACCGGCATCTTCGTGACCATCGGCGTGATCGACAAACCCGTGGACTCACCCATCGGAGCTACCCTGCACCAGATTTTCAACGCGCCATGCACTGCGTATTTGCTGGAGTTGAAGAAGCTGGCGGAGGCAGGCAAGCTCAAGACCGTCATTGACTCGGTGCATCCGCTGGAAGATGTCATGGACGCCATGAAGATCTGTTTGTCGCACCGAGCGAAGGGCAAGATCGTTGTTGAGGTGGCCACGGAGTAAACGAACGGTAGGCAGTCCTGGTCTGTTGCACGCACTCGCATCCTTACTGGACGAGACGAGAGATATATGTAGTATTACTCGCGCCGAAGCGTCGAGCATAACGCGTTGTTCATGAAAAAAAAAAAAAACTGCCGGAAGCCAATGCATTAAATCAAACAAACGATGTCTTCTGTTGCAACCTCAATGGTTCGTACGTGTCCGCGTGAGCGCTTCACGCGTCGACACCCAGCCTCCGCTACTATTTGCTACTGCTGCCTCTCAACAGCATCAAACACTGAGCCCTTACCATCTACTCCTTGGCCACCTCGATGATGATCTTGCCCTTGGCGCGGTGCGACATACAGATCTTCATGGCCTCCACCAAGTTCTCCAGCGGGTGCACCGAGTCGATGATGGTCTTCACCTGGCCGGCCTCGATCAGCTTCTTGAGCTCCAGCAGGTACTCGGTGCACGGCGCGTTGAAGATCTGGTGCTGCGTGGCGCCGATGGGCGACTCGATGGGCTTGTCGATCACGCCGATGGTCACGAAGATGCCGGTCTGCTCCTTGAGCACCTTCTGCGCCGCGTCGTTCCACGACTGGGACTCCACGCCGCAGTCGTAGATCAAGTCGATCGAGTGCTCGGCCACCACCTCGCTCCACTTGTCGTTCGTGTAGTCGATGACCTGGTCGGCGCCCAGCGACTTGACCAGCTCCACGTTGCGGTGGCTGCACGTGGCGACGACCTCGGCGCCCAGCGCCTTGGCGATCTGGACGGCGAAGAGACCCGTGCCGCTGCTGCCGCCCAGGATGAGCACGCGCTGACCCTTCTGCAGCTTGCCGTACGTGACGAGCGCCTGCCAGCTCGTCTGGCCAGCCAGGGGCACGCCGGCCGCCTCGTTGAACGTCATGTTGGTCGGCTTGTGCGCCACGCGCTTCGTGTCCACGTTCAGGTACTCGGCGAAGGTGCCCGTGGCGTCGAACCACGGCATGGCGAAGACCTCGTCGCCCACCTGGTAGTCCTTGACGTCGCTGCCGACCTCCACCACCTTGCCGGCCAGGTCGTGGCCCACGCGGTACGGGTGCTCGGGCGACGCCATGGTGGACAGGATCATGGACGCGTAGAGCCCGATCTTGTAGTCGATGGGGTTGAGCGACGCGCTCAGGACCTTGATCTTCACCTCGTTGGGCTGCACGGACTTCTGCTCGGCGCTCGGGTTGAACTTGATCTGCTCGAGGAAGTCGCCGAAGTGCTGGTACTCGTAGGCCTTGAAGGTAGCGGGGACGGCGGCCATGGTGGTTGGGTGCGTCTGTTGTGCTGGGAGGCAGGTGGCGGTGCGGTGGTGCTTGTCGTGGACAGAGCTTTTTGAAAAATGAGAGGGATACCGGTGCGGTGGCTGCACGCCGGGGTGTGCTGCGACTGGCGTACGTCCGGCAGCAGCCCAGCGGATACCGGTGACGCGCTTGTCGAGGAGCGTAGCGGGCTAATCAGGAGGGCTTTGTAATCCCTGGAGTTTATGTGCCAAGCTAGATTTTTTTCTCAGATTCTAGATTGGCGGCGGCGGTGGTAATGATGCAGACGAGTGTGTTTTCATCATCGCAGCAATTGGGGACTTCCCCGGGAAGGGCGCGGACCACAATTCATTCTTGTTGCAGGATCGACTGGTTCTGAGCTGCAGTAGTTGTGCCCTGGTCAAAAGGTATTCGAGCTTGCGTATTTAGCGACAGCAGTTGCCCTCTTGGGGGTTCAAGTTGGCTGAGCCGGTGCGTGAGTTGCGTGAGCAACTTCGGAATGCTTCGGCAAGGAAGCACGCATCTGCTTTCGACTGAATACTGAGTGGTTATCCACTGGAGTGGGCGTCATAATGACGCCCCTATCACTAGCATCAGACATTTTTTCCGATGTTGACTTATAGCTGGTAGTATACATTTCACCATACTCATCAGTAAGCTTTATACACTACTGTTCAGTTGGTAAGTGCCCAAAACTTGTTCTTTTAACGGACAGTAGTCTCCACAAACCACGCCGAATGTTTGTGAGCGAGTACAGGCTAGCTCGGCCCAGTCCCAACAGCTAGATAAAATCCTCCTCAGGGTATATCGTTGCATCTGCACTCCACACACCAAACTGACTCATCACAATACAGTATGTACAATCAGCTAACCACTCCGTAGTGGAGAAGGCCATTGGTGTCCTCCCCGCGCCCTTCCCGGGGAAGTCCCCCATTGCTGCGATGATGAAAACACACTCGTCTGCATCATTACCACCGCCGCCGCCAATCTAGAATCTGAGAAAAAAATCTAGCTTGGCACATAAACTCCAGGGATTACAAAGCCCTCCTGATTAGCCCGCTACGCTCCTCGACAAGCGCGTCACCGGTATCCGCTGGGCTGCTGCCGGACGTACGCCAGTCGCAGCACACCCCGGCGTGCAGCCACCGCACCGGTATCCCTCTCATTTTTCAAAAAGCTCTGTCCACGACAAGCACCACCGCACCGCCACCTGCCTCCCAGCACAACAGACGCACCCAACCACCATGGCCGCCGTCCCCGCTACCTTCAAGGCCTACGAGTACCAGCACTTCGGCGACTTCCTCGAGCAGATCAAGTTCAACCCGAGCGCCGAGCAGAAGTCCGTGCAGCCCAACGAGGTGAAGATCAAGGTCCTGAGCGCGTCGCTCAACCCCATCGACTACAAGATCGGGCTCTACGCGTCCATGATCCTGTCCACCATGGCGTCGCCCGAGCACCCGTACCGCGTGGGCCACGACCTGGCCGGCAAGGTGGTGGAGGTCGGCAGCGACGTCAAGGACTACCAGGTGGGCGACGAGGTCTTCGCCATGCCGTGGTTCGACGCCACGGGCACCTTCGCCGAGTACCTGAACGTGGACACGAAGCGCGTGGCGCACAAGCCGACCAACATGACGTTCAACGAGGCGGCCGGCGTGCCCCTGGCTGGCCAGACGAGCTGGCAGGCGCTCGTTACCTACGGCAAGCTGCAGAAGGGTCAGCGCGTGCTCATCCTGGGCGGCAGCAGCGGTACGGGTCTCTTCGCCGTCCAGATCGCCAAGGCGCTGGGCGCCGAGGTCGTCGCCACGTGCAGCCACCGCAACGTGGAGCTGGTCAAGTCGCTGGGCGCCGACCAGGTCATCGACTACACGAACGACAAGTGGAGCGAGGTGGTGGCCGAGCACTCGATCGACTTGATCTACGACTGCGGCGTGGAGTCCCAGTCGTGGAACGATGCGGCGCAGAAGGTGCTCAAGGAGCAGACCGGCATCTTCGTGACCATCGGCGTGATCGACAAGCCCATCGAGTCGCCCATCGGCGCCACGCAGCACCAGATCTTCAACGCGCCGTGCACCGAGTACCTGCTGGAGCTCAAGAAGCTGATCGAGGCCGGCCAGGTGAAGACCATCATCGACTCGGTGCACCCGCTGGAGAACTTGGTGGAGGCCATGAAGATCTGTATGTCGCACCGCGCCAAGGGCAAGATCATCATCGAGGTGGCCAAGGAGTAGATGGTAAGGGCTCAGTGTTTGATGCTGTTGAGAGGCAGCAGTAGCAAATAGTAGCGGAGGCTGGGTGTCGACGCGTGAAGCGCTCACGCGGACACGTACGAACCATTGAGGTTGCAACAGAAGACATCGTTTGTTTGATTTAATGCATTGGCTTCCGGCAGTTTTTTTTTTTTTTTCATGAACAACGCGCTATGCTCGACGCTTCGGCGCGAGTAATACTACATGTATCTCTCGTCTCGTCCAGTAAGGATGCGAGTGCGTGCAACAGACCAGGACTGCCTACCGTTCGTTTACTCCGTGGCCACCTCAACAACGATCTTGCCCTTCGCTCGGTGCGACAAACAGATCTTCATGGCGTCCATGACATCTTCCAGCGGATGCACCGAGTCAATGACGGTCTTGAGCTTGCCTGCCTCCGCCAGCTTCTTCAACTCCAGCAAATACGCAGTGCATGGCGCGTTGAAAATCTGGTGCAGGGTAGCTCCGATGAGTGAGTCCACGGGTTTGTCGATCACGCCGATGGTCACGAAGATGCCGGTCTGCTCTTTCAAGACTTTCTGGGCCTCGACGTTCCACGAGCTGGCCTCGAAGTCGCAGTCGTAGATGAGGTCAATGGAGTGCTCATCCAGCACCTCGCTCCACTTCTCCTCGGTGTAGTCAATGACGCGGTCGGCACCGAGCGACTTCACCAATTCCACATTGCGGCGGCTGCAGGTGGTGATCACCTGGGCGCCAACAGCCTTCGCGATCTGGATGGCGAACGTGCCCGTGCCGCTGCTTCCGCCGATGATCAGCACGCGTTGGTCCTTTTGCAGCTTGCCGTACGTGTGAATCGCTTGCCAGCTCGTCTGGCCAGCCAACGGCACACCTGCAGCCTCGTTCCACGACATGTTGGTCGGCTTGTGCGCCAGGAACTTGGTGTCCACGTTGATGTACTCTCCGAAGCTGCCGATCGCGTCAAGCCACGGCATCGCGTACACCTCGTCCCCGATCGCGTAGTCCTTGACCTCGCTGCCGAGCTCCACGACCTTGCCGGCCAAGTCGAACCCCAGACGGAACGGGTGTTCGGGCGTCGGACCCGTCGACACGAGCGCGGGGCCGTACGTGATCATCTTGTAGTCGATCGGGTTCAACGCGGCGCTGAAGATTTTGACGCGCACCTCGCCGGGGCGTAGCGGTTTCTGCTCGGCCTTGCGGTTGAACTTGATCTCCTTGAGCGGATCCTGTCCGAAGCGTTCGTACTGGTAGACCTTGAACGTCGTGGGGATCGTCGACATGGTCAAGTTGGTGCTGTAGTGGAGGCGTGTGGGTATTGCCAAACCCGGCTTTTTCGCTTATGAGGAAGCCTCTGAGGCAGCAAAGTTCGATCTTCGCTCGGCTGACGCCAATTCCGTAAGCAGGAAACCATGACGTATTCCGCTTCGACGGAGTCGAATTTACTCTTGCAAAAGCTATTGAGTAAGTTATCGATTCCGTCACCCGAATAGCCTGACGCAAACAGTGCTGCCACTCCAATCAACTTGGAGAAGATCGCCCTGGCAGTTCAGCAACAACACGGTTGTATATTGCAGTATAGCGTTCTCATTTCGGATCCAGGTCGATAGATCTATCTGCAGATGAAAAGCACTGAGAAAACTGGTAGGCTAAAACAGACATTTATTATCGCATATAAGGAACGGTGCTGTCATCGCAGGCACCTTCGGACGGTGCGGTGCAGCCTGGTAGTTATCTACACAGCTTGAACTGGAACTGGACAAGTACAACAACTCACTCACCCACCCCACATCGATTTACAGCGGGCGCAGACGCCGCTTCTTGGCCTTGCAGGCAGTGCGAGTTTGCGTGGTATTGGACTGCTGTGTGGTGGATTCAGTCTTCCCGGTCGGTGCTGTGGTCGACGGAGCAGTTGTGACAGGCGAACTGCTCGTGTACGGAGCTGAGGTTGTCGACACTGGTGCCGTGGTGGATGGACTAGAAGTGGCTGGACTCGAGGAGGTGTAAGGCGTGGCTGTCGTGGCAGACGATGTGCTGGCGGGGGCCTCCGTCTGCGTCGTGTCGGCCGGGGCAACGGTCCCGACGGTGTCGGCCTGACTCCAGCTCGAGCTGCCGCCGCTCGGAGCGGTTGTTGTCGTCGAATTGGTTTGAGTGGTCTGGCCAGCGTTGCTTGAGCCACTGGCAGGCGTTGTCGTCGCAGGCGTCTGCGTGTACGTACCGGAGCTATCGCCGATCTTCGGCATGCCTTGCTCGGCTACAAAGTAGCCTTGGTCCCACAGCGACTTAAAGCCGTCCAGGTAGAACGAGCCCGCTGCAGTTCCGCCCGTTGCGCACTGGCCGTCGCTCTCTCCGGGCGGCTTGATCCACATGAAGTAGTCCAGGTTCGAGACGCCCGTCTCCGACGTAGGCGGCTTGCCGATACCCGCAGTGGGGACGTTGCACCAGTCGCTGGTGGGGGAACCGTTGTAGTTGCGAGACGTGTCGATGATGCAGCTCATGTCGCTCGAGCCCATGGCCGACTGGAAGTTGGTGCAGTACCCGGCGCACTCGTCGGTGGAGCGGTAGTTGGAGGTGTTGATGGTCACGCCCTTGACCCGGCCAGAGCTGCCGAGCTCCTTCATCACAGCAGCCACCTTATCGGCGCTGTTTCCGTAAGCGAGCATCCAGTACCCGACATCAACGTACAGCTCGGCGTTGGAGTTCGCGGACAGAGCTGCCACCGCGACCTTGAGGTTGTCGAGGTACCCCGCCGACGCGCCGCAGCCTCCGTCTTGCGTAAGAAGACCCAGCGCGTCCGGCTCCACGACGTAGAGCACCTTGCGGCTGCCGACAGCGTCCGTGAGGTCCTTTAGAAACGCTTGGTAGTCGCTCGTGCTGGTCACGCTGCCTCCCGACGACAACCCGGCTGCGCAGTCCTTGTTGGGGATGCCGTACACAACGATGCTGAGGCGCGTGTCCTCGGAACACTGGCTCAGCAGTCCCGACACCATGGCCGACCGATCCTGCGTGCTCAGGCGATCCGTGTACCAGGACGCGATGGCGTACTTTTCCAGCGTGTCGATGGCCGTCGTCACCTCCGGGTGGTCCGACTTGGCCCCCGAGTACGAGGCTGGCACAATGGAGCAGAGATCTTCAGCAGCGGCGATGGAGGACGACAAGGCGAGCGCCATACAGGCCACGGCGGCGGCCATTGGGCGTGAGTGCAGGATGTTTCGGAGCATCGTGCTGCAGCTTCACGCGTTTGTTGGGAGGCTGTTGTGCGGTGCTCGGCAAATTGCAGAATGAAGCATTGTTGCATGAGCCTCTGCAAGGATAGCATCCAGCTAGCGACGTGAAAGCGTACCGAGCAATCGACAGCTGAATGTGGTGTTCGATCGAGCCTCCGCCGCTGGTGGATCTCTCGGCGGCATTGGTCGTTTCTAGGGCAAAGTGTCAAGTACAGCTCTTTGTCGACCGAACCGGACGAAATTCGGGCTCTGTGCTACAAGGACGCGTTTCCCGACTATCCGAGGCCATGCGTGCGAGCTGGAGTTGAGCTGAGGCTTTCATTGTTCGTGTGCCAGCTGCTCCAGTAGAACCAGCGAAATTATCTTCCCACGCGCGATGCTGCGCTCGAGTTCCGGTGAAACTTGACGGATGCTCGAATGTTTTGTTCTCGTTGCCACCCGTCGAGGGTCGACGCACCACAATTTCCTCCCTTTCAATTTGAATGGGGTGAATGGGGGCCGAGTCACTGGACGCATCGGATTTAGAGACCGTTTCTCGCGGTGACTTGCACTGCTGACGCATTAGAGAGGCATCTCGTCGGAACCAGATGGTCGTAACTCCACTCCTGAACTTCAGCCTTAAGGCAGGCGCGCCGGAGTCACGACAGCGCTCCGCGAGCGACAGAACTTGATTCACCAGCGTCTAAGCCGCAAGCAGGAGTCGTCGTCTCCTCGGTGACTCGGAGTGTGTTTGCTGCGTTGTGTCTTCCTCATCTCCTCCGCACGGAGATCACCAAGATGAGGACAAAAGATCTTCAGGACAACTTCAACAACAAGTCTTGCAATCGTGTCCGATTGTGTCAACCCACGGTTCGAATGGGTAAGTATCCTGGACATCATGCCTCGCTGAACTCGCTGGTCGCCACTGTATCTGTAGCCTAGAATTCAAACAGAAAATACTCCAACATATCAGTATGAACACGGTTTTGTATTTTGTAAATTTCCGATGAATCTAGGCTTGCAGTGACCCTCGCAGGGACGTTAGCGGTTTTTGGTCGGCCTTTGATTGAACACAATCTACTTGGACAGCGGAGCCTGTCTGAAGCGTTCATACCATTACAGTGAACGTCGCGGGTCGTTGACATGACCGAAAAACTGGCTCGCAACAACTTTTGCGGGAAGTCGTTCTTGTAAACGCTGCTGTCAATTTTCGCAAACATTTGCATAAGGCGCTCGCTCTGATTGAAGTGATCAAGAAGACATCTTTTGCATTTCCTACATGTAAATTGGCTACTAGAGCGCAGGCCATTCGGTGGCTGCTGCTTACTCCTTGGCGATCTCAATAATGATCTTGCCTCGGGCGCGGCTGGACATCTGAACCTTGAAAGCCTCCATCACGTTCTCAAGCGGGTGCACCGAGTCGATGATGGTCTTCACCTTGCCGGCGTCAATCAGCTTCTTGAGCTCCAGCAGGTACTCGGTGCACGGCGCGTTGAAGATCTGGTGCAGGGTGGCTCCAATGGGCGACTCGATGGGCTTGTCCACCGTCATAATGGTCACGAAGATGCCCGACTTCTCCTTGAGCACCTTCTGCGCCGCGTCGTTCCATGAGGCGGGCTCCATGCCGCAGTCGTAGATCAAGTCGATCGAGTGCTCGGCCACCACCTCGCTCCACTTCTCCTTGGTGTAGTCGACGATCTGGTCGGCGCCCAGCGACTTGACCAGCTCCACGTTGCGGTGGCTGCACGTGGTGACGACTTCAGCGCCCAGCGCCTTGGCGATCTGGATGCCGAACACGCCCGTGCCGCTGCTGCCGCCCAGGATGAGCACGCGCTGACCCTTCTGCAGCTTGCCGTACGTGACGAGCGCCTGCCAGCTCGTCTGGCCGGCCAGGGGCACGCCGGCCGCCTCGTTCCACGACATGCTGCTGGGCTTGGGGGCCACGAACTTGGTCTCGATGTTGATGTACTCGCCGAAAGTGCCGAAGTTGACGAAGCCGGGCATGGCGAAGATCTCGTCGCCCACCTTGTAGTCCTTGACGTCGCTGCCCACCTCCACGACCTTGCCGG
Organism: Phytophthora cinnamomi; assembly: GCF_018691715.1. Classification (NCBI taxonomy): domain Eukaryota; phylum Oomycota; class Peronosporomycetes; order Peronosporales; family Peronosporaceae; genus Phytophthora; species Phytophthora cinnamomi. The sequence continues at coordinate 315,624 of NW_027151035.1, forward strand.
CCATGTCGAAGCCCACGCGGAAGGGGTTCTCAGCCGTCGGCGCGTGCGGCAGGATGTGCGGGCCGTACGTGACCAGCTTGTAGTCCACGGGGTTCACGGCGGCGCTGAAGATCTTAACGCGCAGCTCGTCGCCCTTGAGCGGCTTCTGCGCCACGCTGGCGTTGAACTTGATCTCCTCCATCGGGTCGCCGAACTTGTAGTACTCGAAGGCCTTGAACGTGGACGGGTAGGCAGCCATGGTAGTCGGTTGGGGTGGAGCTTGGGCTGGTGCTTGGGCGACTTGAGCGCTTGGGATTTTTTTGCAGAATGAGGGGCTGGAACGCGAGTGTTGAGTTTGGATAACGCAGCGGATCCGTTGAGTAAGCGCGCATCTTCACGCAATCCGGACTATAGCACCGGTACAGTGTACCCGCGGTTGAACCTATAAAGTCGATACATTAATCAAGTCAAAGTCAACCTATAATTCAGGTTGGTCTGCGCGCAATCCGGCGAGAGGTTGACGGCCGATTACAAAGACGCCCTGATTAGCTAGTAGTACGTCAGCAGCGTGACAGGAACGGACCTGCTCACCTGAGACGAATTCTTCAAAGTCATCCTCTGTCCACGACAAGCACCACCGCACCGCCACCTGCCCCCCAGCACAACAGACGCACCCAACCACCATGGCCGCCGTCCCCGCTACCTTCAAGGCCTACGAGTACCAGCACTTCGGCGACTTCCTCGAGCAGATCAAGTTCAACCCGAGCGCCGAGCAGAAGTCCGTGCAGCCCAACGAGGTGAAGATCAAGGTCCTGAGCGCGTCGCTCAACCCCATCGACTACAAGATCGGGCTCTACGCGTCCATGATCCTGTCCACCATGGCGTCGCCCGAGCACCCGTACCGCGTGGGCCACGACCTGGCCGGCAAGGTGGTGGAGGTCGGCAGCGACGTCAAGGACTACCAGGTGGGCGACGAGGTCTTCGCCATGTCGTGGTTCGACGCCACGGGCACCTTCGCCGAGTACCTGAACGTGGACACGAAGCGCGTGGCGCACAAGCCGACCAACATGACGTTCAACGAGGCGGCCGGCGTGCCCCTGGCTGGCCAGACGAGCTGGCAGGCGCTCGTCACGTACGGCAAGCTGCAGAAGGGTCAGCGCGTGCTCATCCTGGGCGGCAGCAGCGGCACGGGTCTCTTCGCCGTCCAGATCGCCAAGGCGCTGGGCGCCGAGGTCGTCGCCACGTGCAGCCACCGCAACGTGGAGCTGGTCAAGTCGCTGGGCGCCGACCAGGTCATCGACTACACGAACGACAAGTGGAGCGAGGTGGTGGCCGAGCACTCGATCGACTTGATCTACGACTGCGGCGTGGAGTCCCAGTCGTGGAACGATGCGGCGCAGAAGGTGCTCAAGGAGCAGACCGGCATCTTCGTGACCATCGGCGTGATCGACAAGCCCATCGAGTCGCCCATCGGCGCCACGCAGCACCAGATCTTCAACGCGCCGTGCACCGAGTACCTGCTGGAGCTCAAGAAGCTGATCGAGGCCGGCCAGGTGAAGACCATCATCGACTCGGTGCACCCGCTGGAGAACTTGGTGGAGGCCATGAAGATCTGTATGTCGCACCGCGCTAAGGGCAAGATCATCATCGAGGTGGCCAAGGAGTAGATGGAAGGCTATTGGGACAGAAGACATCCGATTGATTTATAAGCACAACATTTTTCACTGCTTACTCGTACATACAGGCGAGTTTATCGCGACTAATGTTTCGTTGGCCGTGCCGTTCAGCATATGTGCACTTGTCCTCAACCTTACGTGAGAACTGCAGCGGGATGCTAAGAAGCCTGAACCTAAGATGTTGCATTGAGGTTTCAATCCCCATTTTTAGCTTCAATTGATGTTCGTCCCATGTCCTGCATGTATTCGAGGCTCCACTCCAAACTGCCTACCTGGCGCTTTGCCAGCTTGCCCTTGGTGCTGCGAAGGAGTAATTAAGTGTTTCTGTCATGGACACCAGCAGTCCTGAATTCCAGGAGGCGCTGCGAGACCATGCACGAAGTCTTGGTGTGGATCCCGACACAGAGAGCTACTTGTTGCCTCTTGTCCAGGAGGCGTTGCTAGCTGAACTACCCCCTGACTGGGAGCAGGGCGAGACTGAAGATGGCACACTGTACTACTTCAACTCGAGCACGGAGGAAAGCATTTGGGAGCACCCGCTTGATGGGCACTACCGAGAACTCATCCAGGCCAAAAAGGAAGAGCACGCTACGGAATCAACTGAGGCTGCGACCAAAGCCTCTGTTGTTTCGGCTAACGAGACAGCACCGCCAAATACTGGTATGAACGCAAACACCAACACCACAGCACCAGCAAATAACAGTGTTGACGTGTACAGCTTCGATGACATTAGCGATGAGGAGGCATCGACACCAGTTGCATCGCCAGCCCAAGCTCCGGTGTCAAACAAGTCCAGAATCAGTGATCTATTCGCCACACCGACACTATCGATGCCGTCCAGGAAATTGGGCAACAGCGCTGGTGTTGATTCGACCCCAGTACCCACAGAGAGGCCACAAACTACTCCATCAGCCACAGGTTTTGGCTTCGGTCGTGATCGATCCTGGCTTCTTGATGACGATTCTCCGGTTGCGAAGCCAACGCCTTTATCAATGCAGTTCTCACTGCAAAAGCAAGATGCCCCATCGTCTAACTCTGTAGATACGAATGTTGCTCCGGCAACATCACGCTTGGGCTCATTTAGCTCGCGAAGGTCTGGTACCTCCACCACAGCCACACCTGCTCTATCGCTGTCCTCGACGAGCACCACTACAATTTCAGACGCCGTGACCCCAATGAGCCCGATATCTGCGAACCAAACTGTGGTGCAAAGCAGCGATGTGAGCTCCAGAAGACCCAGTACGATAGCATCAACCATCAAAGGCCCCTTTTTCCAAGATGCAACGGCGCAACCAGCACCGATACCATCTTCCCCATCGCCCACAACAACAGCAAAGTTCCAACAGCTAGAAAAGAAGCTGGCCGACGCAAACAGTGACCTTGAACGTGAGCGAAATGCTCACTCAGATACCATCCAACAGCTGCAAACGGCTCAGCAGGAAGCGAAGGAAAGCAACTACCTTAAGATGAAAGTCAACGAGCTCAAGGCCAAACTCTCGGAGCAGGAGAGTGCAACCTCCACACGCGATAAACAGCATCTCGATAAATTAGCCGAGCAGGAAAGTGCTGCATCAGCCCGCGAGAAGCAGCAGGCAGATAAACTGGCAATGCTCGAGGCTGAAAACGCGCGTCTGGTCAAGCAGCAGGGCCAAACGCAGAGCGAGCAGATGGAAGCTCAACGAAAAGAAGCCCAGCAAAACCGAGAAGCCCTCGAGAACAAGCAGGCAGAACTTGAGCGTCTCCAGAAACGTCTTACGGAACTGGAGCAACAAGCGAAGGCGACGACGGATGCTCACGAGAAAGCACAAGATGAGTTAAATCAGAAGCTTGCGCAGCAAAAGGCTTCAGCTGATGCTGATCGCTGTCAGCATGCCACCGAAGTTGCAGGTCTTCGTGACCAACTTGAAAAGCTTGAACAACAGAATCGTTCCTTGAAAAGTACGGCCGATGAGCAAACTACAAAATGCGAGCAGCTCGAGAAACTTCAGCAGGAACTCCGAACATTAAAGAGCACGGCTGGTGAACATGCCTCAAAGTGTGAGCAGCTTGAGAAGCTGCAGCAAGAGCTTCGCACTCTGAAAAACACAGCGGACGAACAAGCCGCAAAATGCGATCAGCTTCGCGATGTTCAAGACTCGCTCGCTAAGCAGGAAAAACTGAACCGGGAAGCGGAGGATAAAATCCGAAGCTTGCTAGCCCAGCATGATCGTGCAGAGCGAGAAAGCGCCGAGACAATTAGGAAGCACGACGCACTGGTCCATGACCTCGATGCCAAAAAATCAGAGAATTCCACCTTGCAAGCTACGCTGGTCAGAACACAGGACGAACTTCGTAAGTCCCAGGATGAGCTCCGTAAGGCCCAAGACGAGCTTCGTACAATGAACACCAGCTTTGAGCAGCAGCGACACCAACAACAACTTGTCCTTGAGCGAGAGCGTATAACGGCTGATGCTGAGGCGCAGGCACAAACCCGCATTCAGAAGCTACAAACGCAACTCAACGCCCAACTGGATGAACAGACTGCTGCAAAAGCCAGACTCCAGTCGGAAGTTCTTGAGCTTCGAGGGGAGTTGGCAAGTGTCCAGGCGCGGCAAGTGAAGCCACTCGAGAAGCAGCGCGAGCAACTGCAACGCGAAGTCGATCGTCTTATTGAGCGCACAACGATACTCGAGAAGGAGCTGCGCTCTGCCAAACAGGAGTTGTCAGGACAAACTGACCGCGCGAATCAATTGGAGATCGAAGTAGATGTTTTGGTACGCCGAGAGCAGCAGCGGAAATCTCAGACAGACGCATTGTCTACTGCCAAAAACGCAGCTGAAAAGCAGCTCGCGACGCTGCAGGACGAGCTGCTATCCGCGCAGCATGATAAACGAATAGACACCGACAAGCTTAACTTCCGTGTGCGCGAGCTCGAAAGCCAGGTGACTCAAAAAGAATACGAAGCCACGCGTCTGGAAGAGAGGTTTGCCAAAGCGGAGGCCTGGCGAGCGAAAGAAGCCGCACGGGTGGAAAAACGTGATTCTCAGCTAATGGAGTTGCGCGAGCAGCTCACGGCGCTGCAGGCGCGTCACGTCGAGATTGAAACCAGCGCCGAAATCCAGGAGCTCCGTGCGTCCAAGCAGAAGGTAGAATTGAAGATGCAAAAGCTCGAGCGCGAACTCAGCGATGAGCGTGACGCTCGCAAGCGTGACGAAATCCGACGGACGGAGGAACTTCAACGCATGCAGCAAGCAGTCGAGTGGCAGCTCCCGCAGCTAGCGCAAGCTTGTGTGACGCGATCCAGCGACGAGTGGGCTCGAAAATGTCGAGCCGTGGCCAAGAAGCTGCGTGACGAGCTCAGCATGCGTGCATTACAAGAGCGTAATGAGCTGGTAGCACGAGAACACCAGGCACATGAGGCGTGTGAACGCGCGGAGCAGAAACTCAAAACCGCTGTGGCTGAGAGCGAGTTCCTGCGGCGCGAGGTAAGCCGTCTCGAGGACAACAACAAGGTGTTGCTCGAGCAACTGCACACCATCCGAGTGTACTTGACGCAGCGACCAATGCCCAGTCAAGTTTCGGGTGTTGGGTCACCGCCGTGGTCTTGGCCCGGGGGCAGCTCGCAGCCCGCTCCAAACCCAATGCCGCCATCAGCACCACCAGGTGCCAATGGCGCTCCCGTGCCCTTGAACTTCAGCGATTTCTCCACCGTGAACCAGCTCAACACGCAGCTCGGCATCTTGCACGCGCAGTTCCAGCAGCTCTTCGACTCGAACGAGCGCCGGCGTTCGTCCGCCACCTCCTTCTCGCCCAGCGACCGCTTCGAGATCCCGAGTTCGCCGACCGCCTCGGCCTCACGGCAGAAGTTCGGCAAGGAAGACCAGCGACGAGAAGCCGAAGCGAGGCGCAGCGAGGACGAAGACGCCGAGATCCAGCGACTGGCGATAGACGCGCTGATGGACCAGAAGCTGGCGGCCTGCAGCAACAGCAACGGCAACACTGGCAGCACTCCGTCTGCGCTCCAGCGGCAGCAAGAGGAGCTCTTGACGACGCTCGAGTCCATCGGAGAAGCCCCAGATCCGCGGTGGCTGCCAGTGTATTCTTCTCCTTCTTCTCCTTCTTCTCCCGGGCCCGGCGCAGTCGTCAGCGTGGACGGAGACGACAGCGGTGACGAGCCCCACTCCACTCTGTGGTACCAGCAGGACTACTGGCGCCGCAAGTACCGATAACGTAGAGGTAAAATAAAGTGTTTGTGCATGGCGACGGTGTAGTCGATGGTCGGTCCCTACAACCAGAAGCTCTGCAAATATGTGTCAAGTCTGCAAGAAGAAAATAAATACTTTTCGTTCCTTGTTACTGCTGCGCAATTGACTAGTTCGCTAGCGCTCGCGGTCAAGGAGCTCGCTACCTCCTGCTTCACATTGCGCTCCACCGCGTTGCTCTGTGACGTGGCCCGCGTGGGGGCACCTGCTTTATCCATCGCGCTCCGCTTAACAACTTGAAGCTTTACGCCTCCGAGACTGCATAACCACATGTTCACCACCCTTACTTTTGTCACCACATATCATTCTCCAAAACCGCATTACCTGCTTAAAGCCGAGTTTATCGTTTTATAGAGGATCAGGTAAAACCTCGCGTGAGGTTAAACCAGTTGTCTTGCTCCCAGTAAGGCCCATACAAACTCCGAGTGCGCGCTCAACCAGCGGCTGCGCCGCCGTCTCCAGTTGAGATTTTGCGGTCTATCGTAGCGTGCGGTTCCGGTGGTCTCGTCCCCCCGCAGAGCAAGACTAGTGTAGGATGTTGCGCTGCTCGCAGATGAAGCAGTCGCTGGCCAAGGCGCTGGCCCGCCCGGCCGCCACTCGCGGCTTCGCCGTGCGCAGCTCGCAGCCGCTGGGCGGCGTGGAGACGGCGGCGCTCACGTCCAAGTACACGGTCGTGGACCACGAGTACGACGCCGTGGTGGTGGGCGCGGGCGGCGCCGGCCTGCGCGCGGCCATGGGCTGCGCCGAGGCTGGGCTCAAGACGGCCTGCATCTCCAAGCTCTTCCCCACGCGCTCGCACACGGTGGCGGCCCAGGGCGGCATCAACGCCGCGCTGGGCAACATGTCGGAGGACGACTGGCGGTGGCACATGTACGACACGGTCAAGGGCAGCGACTGGCTCGGCGACCAGGACGCCATCCACTACATGTGCAGAGAGGTGCGTCCCAGCACCCGCGTCTCTGTCTGCTGAGTGTGTCTATGTGCTGATGGTGCATGTCTTGTGCGTGGTGATCTGATCCTAGGCGCCCGAGGCCGTGCGCGAGCTCGAGGACTTCGGCCTGCCGTTCTCCCGCACGGAGGAGGGCAAGATCTACCAGCGGCCCTTCGGCGGCCAGAGCCTGGAGTTCGGCAAGGGCGGCCAGGCGCGCCGCACCGCCTGCGCCGCCGACCGCACGGGCCACGCCATGCTGCACACGCTGTACGGCCGCTCGCTGGCCTTCGACACGTCGTACTTCATCGAGTACTTCGCGCTGGACCTGATCATGAACGACGCCGGCGAGTGCGTGGGCGTCATGGCCTTCAACATGGAGGACGGCACGTTCCACCGCTTCCACACCAACAACACGGTGCTGGCCACGGGCGGCTACGGCCGCGCCTACTTCTCGTGCACGTCGGCGCACACGTGCACGGGCGACGGCACCGGCATGGCGCTGCGCGCCGGCATCCCCCTGCAGGACCCCGAGTTCGTGCAGTTCCACCCCACGGGCATCTACGGCGCCGGCTGCCTCATCACCGAGGGCTCGCGTGGCGAGGGCGGCATCCTGCGCAACTCGGAGGGCGAGCGCTTCATGGAGCGCTACGCCCCCACGGCCAAGGACCTGGCCTCGCGCGACGTCGTGTCGCGTGCGATGACCATGGAGATCCGCGAGGGCCGTGGCGTCGGCAAGGACAAGGACCACATCTTCCTGCACCTGGACCACCTGCCGCCTGAGCTGCTGCACGAGCGTCTGCCCGGTATCTCGGAGACGGCTGCCATTTTCGCTGGCGTGGATGTGACCAAGGAGCCCATCCCGGTGCTGCCGACCGTGCACTACAACATGGGCGGTATCGCCACCAACCACATGGGTGAGGTGGTTGTGCCGGACGTTGACGGCCTGCCGGAGCCCGGCAAGATGTACCCGGACAAGATTGTGCCCGGCCTGTTCGCCGCCGGCGAGGCTGCCTGCGCTTCGGTGCACGGCGCCAACCGTCTGGGTGCCAACTCGCTGCTGGACCTGGTGGTGTTCGGCCGTGCTTGCGCTCTGCGTATTGCTGAGCTGACCAAGCCTGGCGAGAAGAAGCGCCCGATGCCCAAGGACGGTGGTCTCAAGGCTATCGAGGATGTGGACAAGCTGCGTTACGCTGACGGCAGCATCTCCACGGCCGAGCTGCGTCTGGAGATGCAGAAGACGATGCAGGTGGACGCTGCCGTGTACCGCACGCAGGAGTCGCTCGAGGCCGGTAAGGAGAAGATCGACGAGGTTGTGCCCAAGTTCAACGACATCAAGGTGACGGACCGCTCGCTCATCTGGAACACGGACCTCACGGAGACGCTGGAACTGCGCAACCTGCTGGCATGCGCATCCTGCACCATGCACGGTGCCGAGGCCCGCAAGGAGTCCCGTGGCGCCCACGCTCGCGAGGACTTTACGGAGCGCGACGACGTCAACTGGATGAAGCACACGGTCGCCTACCACAACGACGAGGGCAAGACGCACATCGCCTACCGCGCCGTGCAGGACCAGACTCTGGACGAGAACGAGTGCAAGCACGTCCCGCCTTTCGCGCGTGTCTACTAAGCCTTTGGTCTGAGTGGCAGCTACGGGAAGGACGTATTTACCACACGGATGCAAAGTGCATGCAGGGGCTTGCATGGGCTCGTAACGAAACCAAGAAAATAAACGTCAGACAATTACTACGATCGTGATTACCACTAATTGTGGTGCATCGCTATGTGTTGAATTGACTTAGGTGGAGATTGGACGAACACTGAAAAACGCTACAGCAGATCGATACGCATGGAAAGTGCGTTGCAACATGCATGTGTTCGTACACCGGAGTGCTCGGTCTACTTGAGACTGACGATCGAGCGTCCGTTGAGTGGCTGCACCGGGCGTGCGTTCTTGCCGTTGTCAGCCACGTGCAGCTCCTTGAGGTTCTTCTGCAGGCGGTTGAGGTCGTTCTTGGAGAGTTGGACGGGTGTTGGCACCACCCACCAGTCGACGATTTCGTCGCAGGCCGGCGTGGTGAGACTGCCGGGGTAGTTGTACACACGGTCAGCCTTGACTTTGGTGTTGACGAGGTCAGCGTACGAGGCGCTACAGGTACGTACGCGAATAGCAAAATAACAAGGTGAGTTTGTCAGTTTGTAGCGTCATTGGTGATCCACGAGACGACAAATCGGCAAGATGCAAAACACTCAACAACTTACAGTTTCAGCGACTGCCACTTTTCGGGCGTGACAGCGTCCATGCCGTCCAGTACGGATGTCATCCACGGATCGGTCTTGAAGTCACCGGCTTTGAAGAAGAGCCCCACGACCAGCAGCGCCGAGCCGTCGCTGTTGCTGTGCACGAAGTGTGCCTCTCCATCCAGGGCCTTGCCGTCGAGTGTGTGCTCGGATGGTGAGTGGAAGTGGAATTGGGTCAAAGAGTAGGCAGCATTGTTGGCTGAGACGGAGCAAGAACCGCCAACCACCGCGACCTTGAACGATTCGTCGGACTGCGTGAGGTTGAAATTGCCGCACGATCCGCTGAATGCCAGCGAACGCGCGGCCAAGTTTCCACCGGTGGTCACCTTGATGTCGATGGGGGATTGGCGCGAGCCGCCGCAGGTGGGGTAGTGCTCGGCCCATTGGGCGGGGCTGGCCATCTCAGGATCGTTGTACTTGTATCCCCACGGCGCTTCTCCCGAAGTCTCGGCAGTGGCGGCGGTCATTGCGCAGACAGCAATCGTGACGGCAATGGTGAGCTTCATGGTCGGGTGGTGGTGGTGGTTGTCGGAGTGAGGTGTTTTGTTGAGTGCAAAATGGGAAATGCCAAGTGAGGAGCGTGATGTCTTCGATGTTGTGCATTCGTTAGCCAGGCTCAAGTCGAAGGTTTGGTTCGAGACACAGAAACGGTGTATTTTTTAATACTTGGTAGTCGCCGTTGATTATTGACGGTTTGGAGAAATCTCGATGCGGATAATCCTTAGTGGTGCTGGGATGTTTTTCGAACAGCAAATACTGTACATGTTGTAGCCTTGTTGTTTGGAGCAGGTTGTCTACAGCAATGCTGTCAGCTCTATAATACACGTGAATTGCATGTTACCTAACCGTTTACGCGGATGTGAGTGCAGTAACCAGGCTCAAGTCGAAGGTTTGGTTCGAGACACAGAAACGGTGTATTTTTAATACATACTTGGTAGTCGCCGTTGATTATTGACGGTTTGAGAAATCGCGGCGTGGATAATCCTTGGTGCTGCTGGGATGTTTTTCGAACAGCAGATACTGTATCTCGATAGTACATGTTGTAGCCTAATGTTGTTTGGGGCAATGCCGTCAGCTCTACAAGTGAATTGCATGTTACCTAACTGTTTACGTGGATTCGAGTGCAGTAAGGTATGACATATACAATTGGAGTTGCAGCAGATGTCACCGCAGGAAGGAATTTCAGATTTGATCAGCCCGCTCAACTACTATCCCCCACGCTGTGCATCCGTCCAGCGGCACTTATAGAAGTGTCTTACGGCAGTATGTCGAGTGTTTATAAACGTCAAATCATGTCGTGTTGATAGACAACCACGAGAAGACGAGGTCGGGTCTATCCAGCATATATACGAATTGCTGTTGCATTCTAGACAAACCGTTAGTCGTAGCTCAAGTACTAGCGTCCCTCGCTCTTTTCATGAACTTGGATAGCCCAGCTTGGAATGCACGCTGTTCGGTGCTTCTCTCTCATCTTCAACAGAGACTCGGGCTTCGGCAGACCAATCTTCTCTGCGATGCCAACAGCTCATTCAGCGTCACGCCAACGCACGCACCTTTTGTTTCTCGGAGATAGCGTGCCGAAGGGCAACCTGAATCCGATCGCACCCCAACATGTGTCTCGGTTTGAATCCCCCTCAGCGGCGCCACACCAACTAGCTCTTCAACTTGGTAACAACCGATCCCCGTGGGCCAGTGGTCAAACCCTGACGCGGAGACCGGGGGGTACCGGGATCGACCCCCGCCGAGTGCGGGACTTTCCACGGAGGCTGGAGATAGGCAATATCTTGGACGAGCAGCCACTCCGTGGAGTGGTCCGCCCTGTCAACCCGCACCCCGGTGTAGGATAGTTGGGTGGGCTGGAGGCCCCAAGTGCCGAAAAATTCCCCGTAGTGTAATGAGGGGTATCGGAACCCGGTCCCGAAATGGGTCGGATAGCCACAGGCATCCCCGCCAGAGCAAGCCTCAAGCCTGGTGTGTGGGTTCCGCTGGCTTAAATCTCTTCAACTTGGTAACCTGGTAAATTACGGTAATTAATTTCGCGGTAACTTACGGAATTAATTTTGTAGTAAATTACGGTAAACATTTTCGTGGTAAATTACGACGTGGGCCTCAAGTTGCAATTTTCCAATAAGCAATAATGGTGGCGGCGACCAGCACGCCCGCGCCCGCGGCCGGCGCGCCGACGCCCACGAAGGCCAAGAGCGCGGCGGCCTCGCACGCAGCGGCCCGCAAGAAGGAGGCGCGCAAGGCGCCGCACGCGGCCCCGGGCGGCACGAGCGTGAGCATGAGCAAGAAGGCGGACGGCGGCCTGGACGCGCTGGGCGGCGCCGCGGGCCTCTCGAGCGGCGACCTGTTCGCGCGCAACCTGTCGGTGATGAGCGTGGCGCACGTGGCGCGCGGCGTGGGCTTCGACGCCGTGCAGAAGTCGGCGGCGGACGCGCTGACGGAGATCCTGGCCAAGTGTACGCCGCAATTATTGGCAATTATTAAATTGTTTCACCAATATTATTGGTATACTATAACTGACAAGTATACATATTGTATACACTCGCTGCTGCAGACATCCAACGCATCGGCGGAGCGGCCAAGGACATCGCAGAGCTGGCCGGACGCACGCAACCCAAGGCCACGGACGTGGTGCAAGCCCTGCAGGACCTGGAGCCGGCCCCCGTGGAGCTCAAGGACCTGGTCAAGACCCTGGAGACGGCCAAGAGACCATTTCCCAGAGACGTCCCGGCCTTCCCGGCTCGCAAGCGGGACATCTCGGGGAACGCCATCGAGCAGACCAAGATCGGCCGGCGGGAGGGACTGCCGCCCCACGTGCCGAGCTTCCTGCCGCCGCTGCCCAACCGCCACACGTACAGCTCGGACAGCCGCCTGGTGGTGGACAGGGAGCAGGACACCAAGCGCACGAGGCTGGAGCTGCTCAGTGAGAAGGCCCAAGTGCGGCAGTCGCTGCACGGCCTGCAGACTGCGGCTGCCAGTACGTGGATGCTGTTTTTTTGTTGTTTTTTTTCATGGTGAAGTGAGAGGAGAGGGCTGACGGTTGTTTGGTGACTGTAGAAAAACCGGCCGTCATTGTGCACCAGCCGACATGGAATGCCTTCCAGGGATCTACGGGCGACAACGCCACGGAGAACCCGTTCGTGCAGGCGCCGATTGTTAGCCCTGTTGCTAAGGTAGCTATTTAGTTGAGGGTGTTAGTGAATGGTATGTTGTGACCTAGGGAGTAACATTATGTGTTTTGTGTGTGTTTGAAGGGCATCTTTGCCGGACCGGATCGCGACTTCGTGCCCAACGTCGACAGAGAGAAGGCGCAGTCGAAGAACCAGCTCGACAACAATGTGACCATCCCGAAGCTGTCCAAGTAAGCCTCCTGTTTCTGCTGGATGGTAGCATGTCTGCAACTATCGGTGCTGACAATGCTTATTATGATTTCTGTTTGCTGCTGCAGTCAAGAGCAGGGCAAGGAAGAGAAGATCCTGTCCGGTACATTCCATGATGGTGACTCCGAGTGACCGACCGCCTAGTGCGTCAAGTGAGAACAATACTACAGGTGCGCACTTGCTAGATGCCTTGCGTCGAGTTTCGCCAGCAATTTTTCGCAACAAGCCACTGCAACTCGTCAATGAACAGGTTTCGAACGAAAGGTTGACTGTCTGAAATGCAAATAATATTTAGTCGGAAGCCGTGCACACCAACTCTTGTCACTCGATTCTCTGCTTCATTGTCAAAGTCTAGACCACCTTGTCCTCGGAGGCGCTGGCGCCGACATTGGAATGTGGGACGTCTTCCATCTCGATCTTTGATAGGGTGACAGGCCTAGTGACACCAGCGCCAACCATAGCCTTTTTACTCCGCTGGCCGATGATTTTGTACACGACGTAAGCAAATACGACGATGACGAAGGCGCCAAACAGGCTCGAAAGGACTGTAGGTGGTCCAAAGCCCTGGCCAGTGGCAGTGTCAGCCAGCGCCACCGTGCAGCGCGGACCGCCCCATGCACCCGAGGACCCACAGGTGCAACGACCGTTGCTGTTGCACCTGCCAGTCAGAACGTGCGAGGTGCTCACCGTGCAGTCGTGATCCGTTTTGCAATTAGCTCCACCCGTAACTTCGATCCACTTGTTCTCCTCCGTTTCGTACTCGTCGATGTGATCCTCGATCCATTGCTTCGTCGGGTGGGTAGAGGGATCGCAGCCGACAGACATACTCGAGTTGGCCGAGAGATCTTGGTAGATGCGAATGTAGTCGATCTTCATGTACATGGGGAACCCGTCGCAAACGGCGTTGGTTTTGGCGTTGCTGCCATCGCCTCGGCACGGGGACCCCGGGTTCGGTGGAGTGGAGCCCCAACTGGTGGAAAGCGCGACGTTGAAAATGACGTACATGGGCTCTTCCAGCATCATCTTCTTGGGGTTGGACTCGGCGGAATCCTGCGGCACATTTTCAATGGAGTCGGATGGAATCTCGAAGATCACGACGTCCTCGATCATCCAGCGCAAATATCCCTCGGACCCCATGACCCATTCGACCTGGTATTTCACGTAGCTGGTGTAGGCTGCAAGCTGCACGGGCCAATTGGCGGAGATAGCGTCCATCTGGTACTCGAACGGCGGCATGAGGTATCTCTTCGACTGCTCAGCGCCCAGAGGTGATGAACACTTCTTGTTCGAGCTGTCGGGGTCGCACAGGAAGGCTCCCATGTATCCGTTGATGACAGGCATGCAACCTCCCACATCGTTGACACCCCAGTACCTCGTTCCTTCGCCGTCGATCAAATCAAGATCGGAGTATCCGTCTTTTGATGCAGGGCATGTATCAACTCCTGAGCAAGTGTTGCTGGTGATACCCTTTTTCACGTTGGCCTTCACAGTTGCTGGGTCCTGGATCAGGCTGCCATCCGGCGAGCAGAGCGTGTTGGGGGCGTAACGGAGTCCTTGGTACCAACTATTGTGCCCTCTAGCATCGTAGGTTGCCTTTGGGATGCCAGGGAAGTTGGCGCCGACAGTCGTGCATCCAGCAGAGTAGACACAATACGAGTTGTTGGCATCAGCAGGGATGATACGGAAGGCGTCGGGCATCCCAGGCGCAATCTGGATACTCGTCGAGATGGCGATGCCTCCTCCTTCCAGTAGATCGATTTCCGGTGCCCCTCTTCCCTGGTTTGGGTTGAGTCCGTGACCCGGGCTGCTGTCGCACGCACTGATCCTTTGACTCGAGCTCAGCTTCTCGTTGCACTCGTCGTAGCTCCAGGGCCACATCCGACTCGTGGACTGGGAGAACAGTGCCCTGCCCAAGTTCCCCATGAGCCAAATGCCGGGCCACGTCGGGTAGAAGGCGTTGTTCTTGACGCGGTTCTTCTCGTTGCCCATGTCCGGGTTGCTGGACGTCAGCGTGGCCGGCAGTTGGGCCACGGCCTCCATTCTCCCTCCTTGGAAGCAGAACTTGTTCCACGACTGCACCATGCCCGACCGGTAGTACATGCTGTGCGTCTCGAAGCCCGCCGGGTTGGCGTACGTGTTCCAGACCGTGTACGAGATGTTCTCCTCCTCCATGACCTTTATCCTGAAGACGCCGCGGCCGTCCGACTCGGTGATGGTCTCCGTCATGTTGACGCTGTAGTACTCGAGCGCCGAGTTGACGCCGTCGGGCATCTCCAACGCCGTCCACAGGTGGTCGTGGCCTGGCGAGAAGTTGCGCCCGGCGACGTTGAACTCGTCGCTCATGACCAGCGTCCAATTCTGGCCGCGCGACGACGTGATGCTGTAGGCCGACTCGGGCGTGTCCGAGTCCACCCACGGACCGAGTCCCGAGCGAGACGTGATCAGCGAGTCCGCGCGCTCGGCCGAGGCCATTCCCGCGACCAGCGCCAACACCACCAGCCCTGACTGCATCTTTGGTGCTGTAGGACTATCGGAGACGCTGGAAACTGGAGAATGGTGAAGCCACGCGGGACGCGCTCGAACGGCAAAAGGTCGCTCGCTCGCTAGCGAGCGTAACGGAAGCACATCGCACGTAGGAGAGACTGTCCTCATTCGCGCCGGTGGGTGTGCCTCAGCGCCTGAGATAGGTATTACAGCGAGCGCTCTGGGTGCACTGAGATGTTCGTGACACTATGTAGCAGCACCACGTCTTGGCCTTCATTTACTAGTATCTACGCAGCAGCTTGTTCATCATGTCCAGCTTTGCAGTGCTCTCTCAATTTTTGGGGAGGCAGTTAGTGGCGGTGGTTCCGGTTCATGGCGCCGGGGCATTCGCAACGACGCGAACGCCACCGCCGAAATCGTGCGCCACCATTCGGGTGGATTCTCGGGCCCTGAGCTCTCTGCACCGCAGAGCCTGCTCTTCTTCTCGAAAGGATCAGGTGTCTGAGTTGTCGTGGGTGTCAAGAGCGACTGCATGTTACACGTACAACTAAGCCACCTTCGCTGCGCATGCGGATCACCGCCAACTTCTGTTGAAAATGCTGCCGGCGCAGAAGTGCACGCAGGCACCATAAGCGCTACGCCTGCAAGCGTCGAACGCCCGTGGCGACCAGAACGACCATCGAGGCCTGAATTTAGGCCGAGCAAAGATAGCTAGCTCCACGTCGAGCGTTGCACGCGTCAAGCCAGACAACGCCTTCGAGTGCACGAGTGCACGTTAGCAGCCAAACCGTGTCGGCGGCTTTCATGCATCGCAATGGATGAACGACCGCACCCGTCGACTCCGCGGTTTGCTCGAGGTTACACGCAGCCGCAGCCGCGAGTGACGGCGCCGTACACGGAGCTCGACATCTTCCCAGCCCTGTCAACGCGCTGGAATGGAGCCAACCAGCTCACCCGGAACACTTCACGTCGTCGTCGCGGTCTCGCCACGCTCCCGTTCGCCTTCACGATGCCGTCCGAAGTTGAAGACTCATCGGCCTTCGCACTAACGTCGCCTGCAGGATCGGCTTCGAACTTCCTGGACGCCCTGCGCGGTCGAACGCTGCTGGACTTGTCCTGCATGAGGGAGTTCTCGCTGCTCCGGACCAAGCCCATGCCGGAGCGGAACCTTTCACGCTTGTCCGTCAGCTCCGCTTACAATATGCACACGGAACAACTGCACCTTCAACACCTCGCCAAGCCCCCTCAAAATGCTGGAAAGGATGATAGCTCCCGCCGACCGTCTCCAGTGAGAGAAGAAGCTTCGGAGCTCCGTTCCCGAGTTGCCCACGTGCACAGGAAGATTTTGCAGACGGCGGGAGACAAGGCGGGGCGAGTTAACAACAACAACACATCTCGTGCTGCCCCACGAGCATTCATCGCCGCTCCACCAGCAGCTAAAGCCTCAATCACGTTTCGTCAGCAGCAGCAGCAGAAAGATCGACCGGTTCAACGTCCCCGAACAGAGCCACCTTCAACCAGCACAACCCTCTCAGTGGCTGAGCAGCATGGATTCCTCCAGGAGCAGGACTTGGCAGCGCTCATGTCGGCGACAGGTTACTCCCGCGCAGAACTGTTCGCTCGATGGGCTCGGTTCAAGGCGTTGTGCTCCATGGCCAAGAACCCCCATGGTGTAGATAAGCACACACTTCGCCACGGCGTACCGCAGCTGTCAGTTGAAGACCAGTTCTTCGTTGATCGAGCCTTTGATGTGCTTGACAAAGACGGATCTGGAGCGCTGGACTGGCCCGAGTTCATCGCTGCACTAAGTGCCCTTGAAAAAGGTGACGCCTCTCGCCGCGTCGACTTCCTCTTCCATGCCTACGACCTCAACGGAGACGGATTCATTCAGCGACACGAAGTACGGTTGTTCTTCTTGGCCAGCCTTCTCGTTCCCCAGACTCCCCAAGCGCTGGAGGTCGCCCGGCATGTCGTTGACAAGATCTTTATCTCCCTTGGCCGAGAACAGTACGACTCGATTCGGATTGAAGACGCAATGGCCTATCTGCACGAGCACCCGGCCACTGACGCGTACAGCTTATTGGGACGTACAATGGTCTCCACTCCGCCGTCGACACCCCTCCCAACTGCTAGACGCTCCTCGGTACAAACCAAACCTCTTGAGGAGAACGACGTCAAAAATTCAGGTGAGGAAGAATATCAGAGTCCGCTAGACTAAACAAGGTAATAGTGCCACTGGTGTGACTTTCAACGAAGCATGTTCCCATAAGTTAGCTCTCAATCGTCAAGCTCCGAGGTCGAGGACAAAACGTTTCGTCGTGGTGCCGCCATTGGCTGTGTCAAATACACGTAGTTTAGTTGAAGGTTGCAGGGGATAACATCACAATAATTTGTTACCTGGCGAAACATGTTGGCTGCCTCCTCTTCCTGCTTTTGGCGCCTCGCGCTGGACGATTCCTCATCGTCTTCGTGTCCGTACCGCTGGATCTTGCGAAAGTTCCGCCCGGAAGCGAAATAGGGATCCCGTGAACGCGGCGGTGACCGCGTCTTCACCTCCCACACTGGTTGTTTCACCTTCGGCGACGAACGTTGGCGCACATGCGCCTTGGGTGAGATTGTTTCAGGAGCACGCTCATTGTCGCTACCGTTCTGGAACTTGAAAGCTACGTGTTTCCGGTGAGGACTCGCCTTTATAGGCGAGACCACCGGTATCAACGGCAACCGATAATCACGAGTCGATTTTTCCTTGCTGTCTTGTACCAGTGCACCTTTCGAAGGTGGTGCAGCAAAAGATGGAGGGCCAGAAGTCCGGACGGGAGAAAATGGCACCTGTCCACCATTATTCACCTCGTGCTCCCCCTGATCATCCACGCCGTCGAAAGCTGTCTGGAAATCATAACACGATGGATCAGCCCTCAGTATCGAATTAAGAAGTCATGATGCCCACCACCTACGCTGTAATTGTGGAGCTGGAGTCGTGACTTGCGACTTGGGTTTCTTCGAGGGCCGCGCTTGTCAACACCCCTGACAACAGCACTCACGCCTATGGCCAGACGCGACGAGTCTAGTTGTGGTAAGTGAGCCAGTGTGGAGGCTGTTTGAATGGGGCGCCCAGGCGTCTCGGGTGGCGGCGTCGGGGCTACTACAGACGCTCGGGGTCGCTTGATAGGCGAGCACATAGCGGCCGAAAGTCGATCTTGCTCCTCTCGCACATGCGCGTTGCCGTCAGAGACAGTAAATGGCAGCGTGTCCCGCTCCAGTTCAAATTTGCTGCGTACAAAATTCCCCCGTCCTCGATGCTGTGCTGCACCCGCTGGATCATTTTGCTGCGGTCGAGTAGGTGACAGAGCTCCCGAACGACCATCGGATGTGACTCCCATTGTAACTATTGAGTTGGCCGCTACGTAGGCTTGGAATTGTTGGTGATCCGCCTGCGAGGGGCACACAGTCCCATCACTGTCGCATCCAACGAACGGTCCACTAAGACTCATCGAGGCGATGAGTGTCGTGGATGTTCGACGCTGAGCACGCTCTGCTTCGCGCTCTAGTTGCGCTAACAAGTCGTTCCGCCGCGCCAATTCCAGAGCCGAAAGCTGTCTGGGTGTCCCAAGCGAGAATATGTTGGAGAGAGTCGCAGCATCAGGCATTCCGTCGCTCTCCGCAAACGCCTCGGTCGCGGTGGTCTGTATGGATAACCCTAGGGATTTTCTCTCGGTTGAAGTGCTATGTGTCAGTGACGCTTGTTTGTCGCCTGCAAGGTGAAATTCCATGTCAGCTTCAGCGGTGATAGTCATCACTCCGTCAGATCCAGATTCGTCTGCAGAGGGAACGACGAGCTTATGGCGCACGGTCTTCCATCGACTTCCTTGCCGAGGGGGTGGGGCCATCATCAAAAGCACTTTGCGCGACATGGCACGCTGGGACGGGTTTGCAGCGCTTAGAGCTGCTTTCGTGCCGACTTGGCCAGGAGCACGACGGTCCATTTCAATGGCTCGAGGAGCAACTTCCTCCAAGTAACTACTCAATAGTTCTTGCTCGGGGCCCACCTCAGGTTGGTCAGGCGCTTCCATGGTGTGCTTCAAGATGTCGGAGAAGTTGACTTTGCTGAAAGGAACCTCAGTTTGGAAGATGCGTGACCGCGGTGTAGATTCACTGTCAGCCTTGACTTTCGATTCGCTGACACGGAACTGTGAACCCCGTTGAGAGCGAGTTCGATGTCCACGCTTGTTCTCTTCCTCTTCCTCCTCTGCAGTCAGCAACGCTTTCTGCACGAATTGTTGGAGATGCAGTAGAGCCACACGCGCTCGAGAATGCATCTTCTTCTCCAGCGACTCTCGATTTACGGCCATCACGAATTGTATCGTACTTGGCACTGCGCTCACGAGGCCTTTTGCAAGCAGTTCTTGCAGGAACGCGGATATGTGCTCGACAGAGACACACCATTCACCCACGTTGATCCCGTCAGTACTTCCAATGCCCATAAGTTTGCGCTTGCCACTCAATGACAGGATCGCCTCCGACAATGCGAAGTGCTGCAGCTCCAGATCAGCACGATCGGCACGGTTTTCGAGGAAGTTGTTTAAGCGTCGCAGGAACATCAACGGCGGAGGAGGTGGGGGTAGTGATGACCCCCATGCCGAACGATTTTGAGACCTTGGACTCGGCGCCCATTTACTCTGTTGCTTGAGCACCTGCTGCCTTCCGCTCGATTCGTGTTGAGTGGTCCCAGGTATTCGGTCAAGAGAGTCCGCCGGCTCAAATGAACTCATGTCAACGCTTTCGAACGCTTGGGCGCACATTTGTCGCGCCGACGTCGCGAAAAGAGACGCATTCTCAGAGCGCACTTGCATCTCCTGGAAAATCGCGGCCAGTAGATCTTCCACGAGAAACACGCAGGTCCCCTCGGCTTCGTCAATCGAAGCACGATAGCAGTTCAACTCCTCACGCCATTTACTTTCCTCTTCGTTGTCCTCGTCCAGCGAAGTGCCATCAGCACCAACACCTTCACCCTCAGCAGTTAAATCGTCGCTGCTCATGCTTCTGCGACGCACCGTAGCGCTCTGACCACGAGCAGGTTCAAACTCTCAAAAAGACCTGACAGCTCTCACGCCCATGATGCTAATAAAACACGTGCGAAACGCTTTAGACTAAAGCTGGCCAGTGACCCAAACAGCGACCTGGGCACGATTTCTTGAATTGATCCCAGTCCCTCCCGCGCCTTCGACTGCTGAAACATATTCACACACACAAAACATCCCTTTCTCAGTGTTGTCTATTGAGTAGCCTTATACCTTGGGAGTATTCTCATAGTTGGGCAAGCAAGGTCTGGCCCTGATCATCCAACCGCCGGCTTTACAGTGATGTTTCCGTCGGCGATCGCTCTGTTTCTGCTGTAGGAGAAGAAAGCGGTGTCGTCTTCGATTTCGGTCGGCGTTGATAAAACAGCATGTACGCCTCGCATGTGAGTACTTGCTCGAAAGACACACGCTTGACGACGGTGTCCGAGACATAGTACCAAGTCCGCGTTGGCCCCTCGTTGTTTTTCGGCGTTAAAACTTCGGGCGCCGAAGTTGCTCCTTCCTCTGAGATGAGGCGACTGCGTGATCGAAGTAGGAGAGCTTCACGCCGACGAGAGCGACTCACATACGCGACATAGTGGCCCGACCGCTTGTTGCCCATGTGGACAACGACCGCAATAAGTTCGTAACATAGCGAGTGGTTCTTCGCGTCGCCACCGCCTTGGCGAAGCGTCTCGCTCACATAAGACGTCATATCCAGCTTCTCGTCGAAAGCGATGTGTTGCGTTATCTTCCGAGAGCGTGCCAGACGCTTAATATGCACCACGAGTACGCGGGGTAGAGCCGACACGAACATTTGCATGGATGCATCGCGCAATACGATCTCCATCTCTGGTTCAGCATTCGCCCCGAGGCGCTTCTTTCGGATAAACCGACCAGCAGCGCTGCGTACCTTTGGCTGCCGCGAGCACTTTTCGCAGTCGTAGCCATTGTTGGCTTCCACGAGCAACTGAGTCTCGGTCACGAAATTGTCGAGGCAGTCCGTAGTCGTCAACTCGTGGTGGCGTCCATCTGGCACGGATACGCTAAGATGGAAGGCGTCCTCCACGATTTCAGTCCGATTTCCGCACCCTTCGCAGGTAACCGCAGTGGTGAGGGCACCGCCGAACAAGTTGCGCGTAAAATTGAGCCTTGAGTACATTTTTCGCTTTTCTGCCCTGGCATGCAGCACTGCCGACTGCCTTGACGAAAGTGTAGCACGCGTCGTTTCGACCTTGGAGGCATCCAGCATCATATCCTCCTCGTTGAGATTTAGTCGCTTTGCCAACAAGTGCTGCACCTCTTTTACCGTTGCGCTCTTGGGCACCTGCATCGAGATCGTCTCTCCTGTCTCTGTCTTCACAAAAATCTGCTTCGTTTCCTCCTGCTCCGAGTTATCGACGTCACTCTCGCTGCCTTCCTCTTCCGTGTCCTGCTCGCCTTCTTCTGTCATTTCACTGTCCGTAGCGTCCTCTTCAGGCCACGTTCCATTTCCACGAGAAGGGTCGTCCCCGTCGTCATCCGGTAAATCCGATGAATTCGCCGTGCTGACACTGCTGGTGACACTGTCCTTCGTGCACGATTCAGCAGCACTATCCGTAGGCTCATCAGCCGGCGGCACAGGTGGATCCATCTCCTCGTCCACAGCCCAAAGGAAGCTGGTGAAGAGCTCATGAGCGTCCTGCTGGTAGTGTCCACGAAACTGCGAGAACTTGGTGCGCATCTCCTTGAGCAGCGGCGCCACGGTTAGCACCGACGACGAGCTCGACCGCGAGCGCCCGCTCTTGGAGCTTTTACCCCGTTTATCCGACGGAGACTCTCCCGCCAGCGCTTTCCGCGCGCGCTTCTTCACCGTCTCGTGCAGCATCCTGCAGCAAAAAACCACCGCACCACCACAACAAAAACGTCAAAAAATCAGCAGCAGCAGCAACAACAACAACAACAAAAAACAACAAAAATGCACAGCTCCACCGCACGTGAAGGTCTTGGTGATGGGCGCGTTGGAGGTCTCGAGCACCTCTTCAATGTGCGTGTGCTCCGGGAAGTAGTGCGTGGCCGTGAGCAGCGCCTGCATGGACGCGTTGAAGTAGCACGTGTTGCCCAAGTTGGTGAAGCCCAGCACCGTGTTGGGCGGCTCGCGCTCGCCGCCCTCGTCCGCGCCGGGGATGCTGATGGCCTGCACGGGCTCGCGCCTGTGCGTGGGCGTCTTGAGCAAGCGGCGGCGCGCCTTGTCGTCCCTGGCCTTGGTGCGCAGCGGCATGTGCAGCAGCGCGTTGGCGTTCCCGCTGTCCTCGGCGGCGTCGCGGGGCTTGGTCTCGAGCGCGAGCGCGCCGCGCGGCACGGGCGGCGTCTCCGCGTGCGCCTCGAGCGCCAGCAGGTCGCGCGCCGAGCCGTTGGGCGTGGCGATGGGCGACACGGCGGCGCGCAGCGTGTGGCGCAGCTGGCGGCGCTTCTTGGCCGCGATCTCGTCCAGCGCGGCGCAGAAGTCCAGGCGCGCGGCCTCCACCTTGGCGCGCGCGCCCTCGGGGATCTCCAGCGC
The DNA here is from genome assembly GCF_018691715.1 of Phytophthora cinnamomi. Lineage (NCBI taxonomy): Eukaryota > Oomycota > Peronosporomycetes > Peronosporales > Peronosporaceae > Phytophthora > Phytophthora cinnamomi. Next base: position 338,215 of record NW_027151035.1, read on the forward strand.
GCAGGGCTCGCACCAGAACGTGCGGGCGGCCAGCTGCAGCCCCACGAAGTGCTTCGGGTGCGCCTGCACGTGCAGACTGAAGTGGCCGTCGCTGAAGCAGCCCACGAAGCCGCAGCTCACGCACAGCAGCAGGTCCGTGGCCTGCGCGCAGTCCTCCCAGCTGCGCAGCGCCGCGTCCTCGGCGGAAGGAGCAGAGGAAGAGGATGGAGAAGACGGAGAAGATGGAGATGAAGAGGACGATTGGCTGCGGCGGCGCGAGGCGGCCAGCGACGCGCGCGAGGGCGCCGCGCAGCCGTCGCACAGCAGCTGCGCGCGCTTCTTGAGCTCGCGGCGGAAGTCGGCCAGGCGCACGGCCTGCCCCACGTGGCGACAGCTCTTGTCGCCCGCCATGACGGCGCCCGGAGCTTTGGGGCTGCAGGAGGTGATGGCGACTGCGCGAACTGCGCGGTGGAATAGACCTGCGATGTGGCATGAACTGCGCGCCTGCATATGCTCAAAGGGAACGGCGTACCGAGAAGGTGGTACACTAACTTCAACTTGGTGGCGCGTGAAAAATGGATTCGACTGGACACTGCATCGCCGATAGGAAGGAGGCCGACTCGCGAGTGCTTTTACTGTGGCGGAGAGGGCGTCGCCAGCCAGAGCGCTCGGGTCTGCGGCCACTTGTCCCGGAAGCTGTGCTTGGTGACGGTGGCGCCCGCCTCGTGACAAGAGCACGCGCTCTCGTCGAACGCGGGTGGTGGCTACAGAACTGCACCATGTGCTCCTCCGGGCTCTCCCTGCATCATCGACAGGGCGACCCCGTCCAAGTCCTCGACAAGACGAGAGCCGATGCCTGGGCCGCGACGGGCGTGACGACCGACCTGCAGGCCGTCGGTGTAAAATGGTCAGGTGCAGTTTCTCCCGAAGCTGCCCCGAAGCTGCCGCTGAAAGCACGGCTGCGACGCTGGCGCCGCTTTCAAAGAAGACGATAGGCCCCAAGGTGCGGCTCAAGAACACCCAGGCAGATGACCAACTGAGCCAAGTCAGCGCAGAGCTTGTCTGTGTTGGTGCTGGTGGCTGGATGAGTCAAGCCTGCGGCCTGAATAGTAATCTCCACCACTCTGGAGACGGTCGTTGCAGTTGCAGCAGCGACCTTATTGCTGCTGGAATGGTTGCTTGTGTCGAGTTGCTGGAGCTGGAGCTGCTCTGCTTAGCCTTCATCTCGTCAGTGTAAGTCTGATGATGCCGATGGCTGTCACGGCGGCAGCCTTGAATACTGGCAATGCTCCCAGATAATTCACCCTGCGTTTGGAACACGCGGTAGTCGCATCGTGAAGGCAGGGATCCTGCACCAGGAAGCAAGCATCCCCCGGACCCTATCGCCAGGACAGTGTCCAACAAGTCTTGCTCCGTCGTGTACGACGTGCAGTCCACTGCAGAATCACGAAGATCTATGTTACGGCGGTAAAGCAAGGCATGGGCAGGATTTTTTTTCTTTCTCATCAATGGTCGTGGCGACCAGGCTTCTTCTCAGTTTTAATCTAGCGTAAGTCGAGTGGTGCTCGCCTGCCAGGTTATACCGGCGATAACGTCGCGGGGTGCTGCCCCGGGAGTTCTGTGGCGCGCAGCACAATCCACCACCGCCAAATGCATACTCGCGTTCGTGCTGCGCACGCCATCTCCAGAGTGGTCGGCAGACGCGGGGCTTGGCAAGACGAGGCACCTCGTTCATACCATCGACACACTTTTTGACGTTGCACGCTACATGCAGCGCGGCTAAAAGCGACCGAGCACCCAGGCTAGTGATCACCGCCCAATTCACCGTGCAGACAGATGACTAGCAAACGGCTTCAACGTCCGACCGGGATTTCCATTTGCTCTTAACGATGGTTGGGGTAGGCTGCGTCGTTGACACACAGGGGAAACCAAAATTGGCCTGCTCTCCTAAGCTCGTGAGGATAAGACCGCGGTCGTCTTCACTTGGATTACATGTACGTCCACGTAGCAAACGCCTTGTGGGTGGGTACCTTGCTGATTCCAACCTCGCCGGAACTTCCGGCTGAAGAGCCCCGCTAGAGCCTCGACGACGAACATGATCTATTATAGTCGTGAGGAGCACGTACCGCAGCAATCATCGGATGGCAGTCCCCGTAGGCAACAGCAAACAAGTTTTTGTTGTTGTTGTCGTTGAGGCACGCAGCCTCGAGGCAAAGCTCTCGAGTCGACCGTGTCCGGTGTTGCCAGGGCATCCTGGTGAGCTTCACCCGCTTCACCCGCTCAGCCTCCGTCAGCCAATCCGCTCGCAGTTTTCTCCGCTAATAACACAGTTCTCTAAACTTCTCGCGCGGTGATTGGCCGCCGAAGCGGCGCCACGCCAGCGATCTTACCGCTGGGTATCAGAGCCCACCAAAACCCGCGCCGCATGCTGCCACAGTATACAAACCATCAGTGATTGCGGCGACTGGTGACGCATAAGAAGGAGAAGGACAAGATCCTTTTCTGCGACACGAGAGGCAAAAAAGAAGAAAAACAGGCCCAAGCGTCGCCGCGGACGCCATTCGCGGTTCCCCCACTCAAGCCCCAGCCTGATAACCAGCCCGCAGCTCATCATGCCCGCCAAGGACTGCGGCGAGAAGCCCGCGCCCGCGGACAGCAAGGCGCGCGACGCCGCCGACAACGGCCTGGCCGACGACGACCTGGCCGCCAAGAAGAAGCGCCTCAAGACGCAGCGCTCGGACCGCAAGGGCGTCGCCCTGTCGGACTCGGAGGAGGACGAGACGGAGGAGGAGGACGCGCCGTCCTCCGCCAGCGACAGCGACGCCGACGACCGCGAGTACTCGGTGGACTTTGGCGCCATCACGGCGAGGCTGGGCGGCGCCGCCAGCACGCACCGCCGCTCCGTCGTGTCGTCCTTCGTGCCGCCGCCCAACGAGCAGTGGACGCCGCCCGTGAACCCCAAGAGCGCGCAGGACGCCGAGGCCATCCGGCGCTCTGTGCGCCGCAACCTGCTGTTCGCCAACATCCCGGAGGACACGCTGCAGGTGCTGGTGGACGCCATGAAGTACGTGGCCGTGGACGCCGACGTGGACGTCGTGACGCAGGGCGACGTCGGCGGCGACCGGTTCTTCATCCTGGACAGCGGCGTGTGCGACGTGCTCGTGAACGACCGCGTCGTGGGCGACGTGTGCGCCACGTCGCCCCGCAACTTCTTCGGCGAGCTGGCGCTGCTCTACGACTCGCCGCGCGCCGCCACCGTGCGCGCCAAGACACCCGTCGAGTGCTGGTCGCTCGACCGCGTCACGTTCAAGCGCGTGCTCATGGCCACCACCATGCAGCAACGCGCGCTCTACCTGGACTTCCTGGGCCAGGTGCCCATCTTCTCGACGCTCTCGAGCTACGAGAAGATGACAGTGGCCGACGCCTTGCGCGTACAGTTCGTCGAGTCCGGAGACACCATCCTCACCGAGGGCTCCAGGGGCGACGACTTCTATATTATTGCGGACGGCGAGGTCAAGTGCACGCGCGGGGGCGAGGAGGTCTCCGCACGGCTCGGCGCCGGCGACTTCTTCGGAGAGCTCGCGCTCATCCACGACGACGTGCGCCAGGCCACCGTCACCGCCATGCGCAAGACCAAGCTGCTTGTGCTGGACCGAGCCACTTTCAAGCGCTTGCTGGGCCCCATGCAGGAGCATCTGCGCAAACGCGCCGACCTCTACGAGCTCTACATGAACGCACCCAGGATCTCCGAGCACAACTGAGCCCGCAGCCCGGCAACTCTATAAGCAGTAAGTAGATATTGTAGATACGCATGCCAGCCCGCTTTTGCCGCTTGGTACTACTACGGTGTGCAGCCCCATTGAAGCTCCACAAAGAGCAGCCAGGCCCACCTCCATGCGAAGCCGCCGGAAGCTTTCTACCCCCCTCAATTATATATAAAAGCGCGTTCTGTATCAATTGGACTTCAACGTCATGCTCCACCTTGAAGATCGAAGGAGGATAAGAATCGGCGACGGAATCTGAATTTGCATCGTCAGCCCCTCGATCTTATCTTCCGATAGTCGACGGAAGCAACTCCACGCCTGCACTATAACTGAACACCACGGATCTGACAATTCAAAGCAATTCCAACTTCATTTTATTCCCTTACTAACAGACTTCGCCTCGTGCGCACTAACTAACTGTCAGTAGATACACTCACCAGGACAACTTGCCGGGCAGGTACTTGTCGATGATCAACTGGTAGTACGGCCACAGCTTCTCCACGTCCGGACGCACGTCCGCCTTCGTGTACAGATCGAACTTGTTGAACTCGAGCACCCAGTCCAGCAGCTCGTCGTCCTCCTCGCTCATGAGGTGCGCGTACTCCTTCTTGTTGTGCCACGGGTAGCACGAGTGGTAGCGGATCATGGCGAGGCCCTCGTCCGGGATCGTGGTCTCGTTGAACTTGAGCATCTGGTACAGGTACTCGTCGTGGCCCCAAGCGAACTTGAGGTTCTTGAAGCCGCAGTGCGGCTCGTACATGCCGCTCTCCGTGTTGTAGCGCGGGTCGCTCATGTCCGGGTTGGTGGCGTTGTACTCCGGGAAGACGACCGAGTCGGGGATCTTGCAGCCCACGACCCACGTGTCGCCGCCCAGCGCCCACTGGTCTCCGTCGGCGGTGCCCTCCTGGCCGTCCTCGGCGTGGCCCCAGAGGTACTGGATCTTGCCCATGTCGTGCAGCAGACCCACGAGCTGGAACCAGTCCGGGTGGCCGGCGGCGCGGATGCCCTCGGCGGTCTGCAGCATGTGCTCGAGGTTGGGCAGCGACGAGTCCGGGTCGGACGAGTCCACGTAGCCCTTGAGCGCCGTGAAGGCCTCCCAGATGGTCATCTTGGTGTTGGCGAAGGAGCCGTACTTGGCCTGCATCTTCTCCTGGAAGGCCACGGTCTGGTTCTTCCGCATGAGCGCGTAGTGGCGCGACACGAGCGCATGGCGGTCCGAGTCCTTGTAGTTGCGGAACTCCTCCTCGGCCTTGCCGGCGGAGACCTTGCCGGTGACCTCGAGCGTGGGCTTGGCGACGGCGACCGTGTCTCCAGCCATGGCGATTGTGGTGGTGGTGGTGTTGAGAGTGGGTGGGTGGGTGTGGAGTGCGAGGCACGGGGCTGAATATGGAATGAGCTGGCGGTGGAAAGCGTATCATGTACGGAGGTTGGTGCATTCTAACTTTGGTGTGTGTGTGTGTTCCCAGTTTGGAGAGGCGGTTGCAGTGTTCAGTTTGTCTGCCGGTCGGCTGTTGCAGTGCAACGGACGTTGAGTCAAATCTTCTGGCGGTGCGACTCCTTTTGCGCCAATGGTGGCGCGTTTAACAAGAATGGGTGTGCGATGACTGGCTGAAAAGAGCCGACGGGCAGGTCTATGCAAGATGAGTGAGTTCACTTCGTCGTTTTGCCTTGCGATTTCTGAAGTGCTCAAGGGGTGTTAACTCTTTTATTCCGCGCATGTCCTACGACGCGTGCGTGTACACCAAGATGCAATTGGTGAATGAAGCTCGCGTGTGCGCGTCAAGAAGAAGACGAGGGGTTGAAGCTTTCCGCTACAGCTTCATGTGATATTCAGTAGTTCAACAGTAGGTTCGCCATGTATTTGCTAATGGTGGAGAAGAAGGAGGGAGACAAAACATGCCAACGAGCATCCCATGCAGCCACCGGCAGCCTTGCGCTAGACCGCCGGACGATTGTGTGGTGGTTGCACTTGCGTCGCGGCAAAGACAAGCACCACAGTGTTTAACTGCGTCGTTTCGCTATTGAGTTTCGAGTTTCGCGAGGTTTTTACCTGCATCTGCGGGCGGAGGGGGGCGAGTTTGCCGCTGCGTGCGCCGCAAGTCCGCTTCCATTAGGCTTCTCGACGATCTGTCTTGCGCAGCATTGGCCAGCGCCCGTGGCCGGTCTTTCACGCGATGTGTGTTTGAAGTTGGCGCTGCGGATCAACCAATTCTCTCTCGACACTGTGTCGGACAACCTTCGCCATCAATGCGAGCGCCCAAGGCGGGCGGGCCCTTCGATGAGTGCGAGTAGTGTCGACTTCGCCACCGTTTCGCGATCCCCGATCACCAAGGCTTGCACTGCACCCCACGGCCTTGCGCTTCCGCTCGTCGCCGCACACTTGCTAATCGCTGGTGGTCAAAACAGAAGATGGCTACACTATACTTCAACGACACACCACCGCTGACCAAGTTTGACAAAGCTGCACTGCAAACTCAGTGTTCCCAACCTTCCCGAGGTGCAGAGCAGAGCGATCTCAACTTGAAATTCTCAAGTAGCGCCAGGCATGACGACAAGCGAGTCGAAAGGATCCCGGCTGTCATGGTTCATAGACTTCAATGACTCATCAATCGACCCTCGGAATTGTCTTCAGACGACATGCGAGCCTGCCAACCAACATGAACGCACCACCTGCACCTTCGCTTACATGAACCATGCAGCCCCATGACAGCTCATTCCCCATTCGGCCCCGTGCCTCGCACTCCACACCCACCCACCCACTCTCAACACCACCACCACCACAATCGCCATGGCTGGAGACACGGTCGCCGTCGCCAAGCCCACGCTCGAGGTCACCGGCAAGGTCTCCGCCGGCAAGGCCGAGGAGGAGTTCCGCAACTACAAGGACTCGGACCGCCACGCGCTCGTGTCGCGCCACTACGCGCTCATGCGGAAGAACCAGACCGTGGCCTTCCAGGAGAAGATGCAGGCCAAGTACGGCTCCTTCGCCAACACCAAGATGACCATCTGGGAGGCCTTCACGGCGCTCAAGGGCTACGTGGACTCGTCCGACCCGGACTCGTCGCTGCCCAACCTCGAGCACATGCTGCAGACCGCCGAGGGCATCCGCGCCGCCGGCCACCCGGACTGGTTCCAGCTCGTGGGTCTGCTGCACGACATGGGCAAGATCCAGTACCTCTGGGGCCACGCCGAGGACGGCCAGGAGGGCACCGCCGACGGAGACCAGTGGGCGCTGGGCGGCGACACGTGGGTCGTGGGCTGCAAGATCCCCGACTCGGTCGTCTTCCCGGAGTACAACGCCACCAACCCGGACATGAGCGACCCGCGCTACAACACGGAGAGCGGCATGTACGAGCCGCACTGCGGCTTCAAGAACCTCAAGTTCGCTTGGGGCCACGACGAGTACCTGTACCAGATGCTCAAGTTCAACGAGACCACGATCCCGGACGAGGGCCTCGCCATGATCCGCTACCACTCGTGCTACCCGTGGCACAACAAGAAGGAGTACGCGCACCTCATGAGCGAGGAGGACGACGAGCTGCTGGACTGGGTGCTCGAGTTCAACAAGTTCGATCTGTACACGAAGGCGGACGTGCGTCCGGACGTGGAGAAGCTGTGGCCGTACTACCAGTCGATCATCGACAAGTACCTTCCCGGCAAGCTCTGCTGGTAGGACGGAAGCACTATTAACGCTTTCTCAAAATTTGTGGGGTGGGCTGGTGTTCCCAGCATGAGCAGGAGAGCGCAATTTATGTTTGTTTTTAGTTTCTGAAATTAACGCGTGAGTTTGGAGATTTCATGATAAACGTGCTGCTGCTCTCGCCGCAGTCCCAATGTGCTTACGACTGGCACAATTGAGGAAACGCCTTGCACTGAAACACGTGGAAGATTTCTGAAGCGACCACCCGAACTCCTTCAGATATGGGCTGTACTTTCAATCGAGCCACGTGCACGCCACTACTTCTATTTCGTAGGAGCGAGGAAGTAGCTGTTCAGCTTAACTGCTCTCTCGAACGCTGCTGCGCAGGCTGAGCCCTTCATTCGGATGCGAAGCCGTTGCGATACACCGAGTCTGTTTATTCTGGTCTCGTCGGGGACAGGCACCACACATGAGTGCACGACGGATGCCAGCACACTGCAATTCCTCCGTGTTAGTCAACACTCATCCCGAAATGCGGCTCAACAACAAGATGTACTGCACGGCACTGCTGCTTTTCATCGGCCGTATTTTGTCTGAGCAAGCCCGTGCCACCAGCATCGGCCTGGCAGACAGCGTCGACAGCGCGTCCTCTCCCTACCTCAGAGGCCAACATCTAGCACCACTGACGCTCGACATCGACACCATCCTGCGCAACAAAATCTTCCTCTAAAGCCTAATCATTCAACTTAAGAGCGTGAAAGCACGACCTCAAAGAATCAAATGAACCGGCCCAGGACGGGCTGCGGTCCTATTACGATACTCAACTACTTCTCCCCTGTCCTCTAGGTCTGCTTGTTGGCAGTCGCTTCGCGACGCGCCGCGTCCTGCAGCAGCTCGGTGTCCACTTCTCCCGCCGGGATCTGCACGTAGCGGATGGAGCTGCCGCGGATGAAGCAGTTCTTCATGTTCATCTAAAAAGCAACGTATCGGTTAGAGAGTGTTAAACGAGCGGTTAGAGAACGATTATCTTGGTGATTGTATAGTACCAGCTGCGGGAACTTGTCGCCCTCAACCACCGACACGTTGAGCAGCTTAATGTTGAGATACTGGTCCACTGAATCGAGCACGCCCATGAGCGCCACGTCGTTCTTGAGCTCCACGGCCACCTCCTTGCCGACCAGCGTCTTGAAGAACGAGTAGAAAAGCTGCGGGTATACAGGGGTTATACGCAGGGTGGCAAGGGTCAGTTAAGGAGCTCATACACGCGGCAAGAGGCGGCGACACCTTCGCACCATTTTCCTGTCTTGCGGCTCGAGCAATGATGCTTGGTTTTATATCGGACACATTTTGGCCAATGGTCAAAAGGCAGAACGCATGTGATTGGATGAAAAGAAAGTATACACTGTATACGCTGGACACACAATGTAGCCATGTGACAAAATGTTGCAATCCTGGTATTGCGTGAAGCACTCGGCATCAACATCTTCCTCGAGATCGGTGATCACGGAGGTTTTGGGAGGTCTATGGACGCTTGCAGCGAAACCAACCGGTAACTTTGATACTTTAACCATGAGCTCGGGTCTGTTTATCCGCTTGCTTGTTGCGTAAGTGTACAACATGGCGTCTGTAATTGCTTTAATTAACGACGATCACTTGATACGCGCCTGCATTCTCTCGTAGAGTGCTTGCGCTCTTCGAGCTGGTCCTTTGGAAGGACTCCTTTCGCCCGAACTTGACTCGAGGTCACTCATTCCCCAATTTCCCCCACCAACACCAAATCAACCAACTTCCACCCATCGCATCGCCGCGATGTCTACCATCCCCTCGACGTTCAAGGCTTTCGAGTTTGCCAGTTACGGCGACGTGCTCAAGGAAGCCAAGTTGAACACGGAGGTCGCGCAGAAGTTGCTGGAGCCCACTCAGGTTCGCGTCAAGGTGGTGAGCGCCGCGATCAACCCCCTCGACTACAAGTTGCTCTTGTTCGGTGCTGCCTTCCTGCCGACGGCGCCGACTGCGGAGAACCCGTTCCGCATGGGTTTCGACACTGCCGGCGTTATTGCTGAGATTGGCTGTGGTGACGTCCGCGGTTTCAAGGTGGGCGACGCGGTGTACGGCACCCCCGACATCACTGCCGGTGGGAGCTTCGGCGAATACTTTGCCATCGAAGCGAAGTACTTGGCGCACAAGCCAGGCAACTTGACGTTCAATGAGGCTGCTGGTGTGCCAATGGCAGGACTGACCAGCTACCAGGCGCTTAAAAAAATCGGAAAACTCGAGGCTGGACAGCGCGTGCTCATTCTGGGAGGCAGCAGTGCAACTGGTCAATTCGGGATCCAGATCGCCAAGGCTATTGGCGCGGAAGTTATCACGACGGCCAGCCCTCGCAACACGGACTTGGTAACGTCTCTAGGAGCAAACCAGGTCATCGACTACACGTCCGAGAAGTGGAGCGCCGTCCTTGCTCAGCACTCGGTGGACTTGATCTACGACTGCGGCATGGAGCCCGAGTCGTGGACCACGGGCGCGCAAACGCTTCTGAAGCAGAACACGGGCAAGTTTGTGACGATTGGCATGGGACCGAAGCCGGTGGAGTCCGCCATTGGCGCCACTTTCCACCAACTTTTCTTGCGCCCGACTCCGGAAGATCTGCAGGGACTTACGAACCTGGTCGAGGCTGGCAAGGTCAAGCCAACCATCGACTCCGTCCACCCGCTCAAGAACGTGTTGGACGCCATCAAACTGCAGATGTCGAACCGCGCCCAGGGCAAGATCATCATCGAAATCGCCAGCGAGTAAGAAGTATGGCAGGTCGATGCATCAGCTACACTAACACGCAATACAGAATCCAACCACAGTTTTAGTGAACTGTGAGCTGAAAACCTACAATAGCACTTATTTGGATGTATAGTAGCAGGAACAGCGGCGCTGTCGAAGCCATCGGCCAAAGTGCAATATGACGACCATCGAAATCGCTGTTTTACACTTCAACGATCGCTGACCACACTGCTTCAAGCACTGCTTGGATCAGTAATAATACCGCGTGTTCCAGGCCTGCAGTGGCCACGAGTGGGTTTGCACCACAGCTTTTTACAGCTTGCCATGGACACATGAGAGCTTGGTAACCACAGAGACTGCCATTTTGCCGAGCCGTAGCGCCAGAAATCACGTGGCATCGAGAACTTCACAGCCAAAAATGCCGGTGCGCAGATGGCGGGAGCCAACCACGAACATTTGTCGGCGGCGTCATGCCCGCAGTTGGAAATGACAGCAACTTCAACAAGGCACTGCAGAACCGCCGGGAGAATCTGAAGTTCCGTCAGACGTCGGCGATTGGCCAGAATACCCTGTTTAACCTCCGTCGATTGGCTAAAACCTCACATTATCAGAAACCAGCGCTACGCTGGACAAGTTGCGTCCTCTCTGGGTTGGCAACAACAGGCAACACGGTTCGCCGTGAGAAGCTACACCACCCGACCGCCATCCTTCAGCCTTCGACGACAGCCACTTCTGAATTGGCGCCTTCCTCTCCCTTCGAGTGAGCAGCAGGTTCCGACCCGACTGACCATCACTCCTGCGACTTGCTGTTGCCTTTATCAACGTCACTTCCCATTCCGCCTGTTCGTGCGCACACGCACCCCCAAGAGGCAAAGACCGAGAGAGGAAGGCGCGGCACTAGACCCACAGCCAGCCAGCCATGGCGGAAGCGCACCAAGCCACCGGCGTCTTCGACGAGCACAAGCGCGGCGTGGAGCTGCTGTACTCGGACGAGGGCATCCGCGTGTCCTTCACCATCCCGCCGCCGCACGAGCTGCGCCGCAGCGTCGTGCGCGAGCTCTTCCACCTGCAGCGCGCGCTCAAGCGCGGCGTGTACCCGGCGCCGCCGCTGCTGGCCATCCTGACGGTTGTAGCCATTTCGGTGATCGTCGTGGTGTCCCCCACCGAATCGTGGTGGCGAAGTGGACCCATTTCGGTGGTCGTGTGGCATGTGGGCAACTTCTTGATGCCGTACTGGCACCTGCTGCCCAACTCGGTGTACGTGGCGTACCTGGCGGCCTGGGCGGCCTTCCTGGGGCTGCTGCTGCTCATGGCCGTGCAGAGGCTGTTCCTCCGCCTGCTGCTGAGCTACAGGGGCTGGCTGTACCTCGCCCCGAGGCAGAAGAGCAGCGTCGTCGTGGCCTGGGCCGCGCTGCTCAAGGTGTTCGGCGGGCGCAACCCGCTCACGTACTCGTTCCAGGACGCGCTGCCTCGGCTGCCGCTGCCGGCGCTCAAGGACACGGTGCAGAGGTACCTCAAGTCGGTGCACCCGCTGCTGACCCCCAAGGAGTTCGAGGAGGTGCAGCGCGTGGCCGACGAGTTCGTGCACAAGGAGGGCCCGAAGCTCCAGTTCTACCTGTACCTCAAGAGCTGGTGGTCGTCCAACTACGTGACGGACTGGTGGGAGAAGTACGTGTACCTCAAGGGCCGCTCGTCGCTCATGATCAACAGCAACTACTACGCGCTGCCAGGAGCCAATTTGGACTTCAGTCTCACCAAGAAGCCCGTCGCTCTGGCCGCTGCGCTCGTGCATGAGTTCCTGCTGTTCAAGCAGGACCTGGACAGGGAGCAGCTCCCCCCGCAGCTCATCCGCGGCATTGTCCCGCTCTGCATGAGTCAGTACCAGAGGATCTTCTCGTGCACTCGCGTCCCAGGACGCGAGACCGACACGCTCAAGCTGTACCACCACAAGTCCAAGCACATTGCCGTGTTCTGCAACGGCCGCGTGTTCAAGATGCCGCTGTTCGAGAAGGGTCAGTATGGTAAGCTGCTGACAAAGTTTGAGATCCAGCGCCAGTTTGAGTGGATTGAGGCAACGGCCTCAGCGATGGGAGCTTCGACAAACGCCGAGCAGAATCTTGCTGCGCTTACAGCTGCAGGGCGTATTGAGTGGGCCGAGAACCACGAACAGTTCTTCTCGAGCGGTATCAACAAGCGCTCGCTGGAGGTTATCGAGTCGGCTGTATTTGTCGTGATACTACAGAACGACGCGGCCAAGGACTGGACCTCAATGGGCAAGGACCTCATCCACGGCAACGGTGGCAACCGTTGGTTTGACAAGTCGTTCAATCTCGTCATCTACAAGAATAGTGTTGCTGGTATCAATGCGGAGCATGCCTGGGCCGATGCCCCAGTGATGGCGCATGCGTGGGAGCAGGTGTACACCAAACAGTGCTACACCAAACCGTACGATGCGAATGGAGACACGCTGGTACAGTCGGAAAGCGAGCGTACGTCGAAGCTACCGCCGTGCAGAGTCCTCCAATGGGATTTTTCATCAGGCCTGGACAATGCTGTGCTGAAGTCGCTCGCAGACGCTGAGAAAGCAATTGCGGACTTTGATCTCAAGGTCATTTCCCACACGGACTACGGCAAGGGATTGATCAAGAAGTTCCGCGTTAGTCCTGATGCTTTCCTTCAGATGGCTCTGCAGCTCGCGTATTACCGCAACTCGGGCACTATTACGCAGACGTACGAGTCCAGCATGACTCGCTTGTACCGTGATGGCCGCACCGAAACTGTTCGACCTGTGACCGACGAGTCCAAGGCTTTTGTGCTTGGTATGGTGGATCCCAAGCTTTCGGACGCCGAGAAGTTGAAGCTGCTTCAGCGTGCTTGCGATGTGCACCAAGACAGCTACCGAAACGCCATGAGCGGCAAAGGCATCGATCGCCACCTCTTCACACTCTACTGCGTGTCGGTGGGTTTCGGTATTGAATCGCCGTTCCTGAACAACGCGCTCAGCCGTCCGTGGCGTTTGTCGACGAGCCAGCAGCCCCAACAGCAGACCGACAATTGGCGGCTCGTGGAGAAGGCTCTGGAGGGGTCGAAGTTCTCGATCGACGATGCACGTTGCCCCGGCGGAGGCTTCGGACCTGTGGCGGAGGACGGCTACGGAGTCAGCTACATGGTTGCGGGGGAGGATATGCTCGGCTTCCACATATCCAGCAAGAAGTCGTGCCCGTCGACCAGCTCGGACAAATTCGCAGGCGATATTGAGCAGGCACTGGCCGATCTCAAGGCACTGTGGCACCCGAAGGAGTAAGCGAATCCTAGGTCAGAGCGAGCCTGCACTTGTTGGACGGTTTGTGTGTCCAGCCAATTCAAAAGTAATACAGCACATTACATGTTTCATGAGTTGCAGGATCAACACCGGATATCCTTGTTTTTCAAACATTTTCATGGGACTTATTGATCATCAATAAGTGTGTATGGATATCACCTTATATGTAAGCACATTACATGTAATGTAATGTTACATGTTTCATGAGTTCACCCAATTGCAGGATCAACAACGGATATCCTTGCTTTTCAAACATTTTCATGCTACTTATTGCTCATCAACGAAGTGTACACTGCAACTTGGGCGCATGCTACTGGTGCGACCAGGTACTTACTCCTTGGCAATCTCAATGATGATCTTGCCCTGGGCACGGCCGCTCATCTGATGCTTGATAGCGTCGAGCAGCTTGTCGAAGGGGTACACCGAGTCAATTGTAGTTTTCAGTTGGTCGGCAGCGATGAGCTTGCGGAGACCCTCAAGGTCCTCAGCGATCGGGTGGCAATAGTACTGGATGAGCGTAGCGCCGATGGGCGACTCGGCTTGGTTTTCAACGATACCGATGGTCAGGAACTTGCCCGTGTTCATCTTGAGGATCTTCTGGGCGTCGGTGGACCAGGACTCCGACTCCACAGCGCAGTCGTAGATAACATCGATCGTGTTCGAAGCGATGACGTCCACCCACTTCTGCGCGGTGTAGTCGATCACCTGGTCAGCTCCGAGTGACTTGACCAATTCAGTGTTGCGGGGACTGGCGGTCGCGATCACCTCGGCACCGAAAGCCTTGGCGATCTGGATGCCGAACTGGCCGGTGGCACCTCCGCCGCCCAGAACCAGCACGCGCTGTCCAGCCTCGATCTTGGCGCGGTTGATAAGACCCTGGTAGCTGGCGAGACCGGCGATCGACACACCCGCAGCTTCATTAAACGTCACGTTGTTCGGCTTGAGCGCCAGATGGTCAGCCTCAAGCGCAACATACTCGGCAAAGCTGCCCATGCCGGCCATGTCAGCAGAGCCGAAGACAGCGTCTCCGACCTTGAAACCACGGACGTCGCCGCTGCCAACCTCCACTACAATGCCAGACACATCGAAGCCCATGCGAAGCGGTTTCTCAGCGGTGGGCCCGACCGCAATGGCCATAGCTCCGAAGTAGTGCAGCTTGTAGTCCAGGGGGTTCACAGCCGCGCTGAACACCTTGACGCGAACCTCGTTGGGTCCCAGCGGTTTCTGCGGCACCTGCGTGTTCAGCTTGGTCTCCGTGATCGCGTCGCTGTAGTTGGCGAACTCGTACGCCTGGAACGTTGAGGGGATGCTGGTGCTGGCCATGGTTACTTGCTTGGTGGTGACTTGTGGTCGAGGGGAAGTTTTGTGGAATGAGTACACGTATCCCCGGGATCAATTCCAGGAACCGAAAGCTGTTTCCGACCTAGAGAGGTCTGACGTCAGCAATGAGCATAGCAACTTGAAGAGCATGCGCTCTGTCGAGAGAATGAAGGTGCAGTGGAGTCAACGCCTAGCAAAAGCGAGTGAACATTGGACGTCCTAGCCGCCTGCACATCCAAAAGCAGGACTCCTTTGACGCAATCTTGCTCGAATCCGTGATGACGGCGAGGATTTTTAACGGATCGTGTGATGTCGTTGAACACGTGTTGCTCTTCGTCTCCGCTAACGAGCTTTAGCATTCGATCCGAACAGCGGAGTTGCATCCAGGATTTCGTAATCCAGTTTATCTAGCTCACGAAACAGGACTTTCCAACAATATGTACATGTTGCAGGTGCCTGCAAGGACTATTCCGCAGACGACATTGGCCAGCACGCACGCACACAAGCAAAGAGTCCTTACCAAGGAGAGGACTGTTGACTATGAAGAGGGTGGGGGGTTCTTACTGATTCACAAAGTACACTACGTATGTCAACCGCCAAAGTTATTTTTTTGCTTCAAGGAGAGATGTATTCACAGCCTTTAACCGCCAAAGACCTAGACACCAATCTGCTCCTAGCATTATTTCCTTCTTCGCTGACAGAGTAAACAGTAAAATGCACATCCGTACTGTTGCTATGAACCGAAGCCGTCTCGCCGCTCTCCCCTTGACCTCGTAGACGCCATTCAGCAAACCAAACTTCCTTCCTTCCCTCCCGCCCCCGTGAAAATGGCGCAGATATTTCTCGCCAGCGCATTAGAGGTGCTTAGGGCTCTCGATAGAACGTAGCTGCCTCTTGCCCTTCGATTCACCGTACGTGGTCGTCCCAGCACCTGTGTACGACTTGTAGGTGCCCACATTCGTGGCAGCACCCATGTAGCCACTGTAGCCATTGTAAGCGTTGTAGGCTCCAGTCGCCTGTTTCCCCCCGCCGTACGTAGTCGCCCCAGCACCGGTGTATGTGTTATAGGTCCCAGCGTTGTTGGTAGCGCCTGTGCGGCCACTGTAGTAGGCTTGGTTATAGGTATTAGCGTTGTTGGTCGCACCCTTGTAGCTGGTGTAGTAGTTCTGGTTGTAGGCATTCGCATTGTTGGCAGCACTTTTGTAGCCGCTGTAGTAACCTTGGTTGTTAGCCCCAGCTGCCAAAGCCTCGTTCTCGCTTGGATTACTTTCGCTGTACGGCGTTCCAGCACTCGTAATCTCAGCCCCCGTAGTCGCTTTTGCGCTAGCAGCGGTGTTTTTGTAATAGTCTTGGTTGTAATTGCTGTAAGCGCCACCGGGTTGTTCCGCATTCTTTGCACTAGATTCGCCGGGACTGCCCCCGGTGTAAGTTCCGGCACCGCTGTACGACTTGAACGCAGCAGTGTCACCACTGCCCTCAGATGCCTTCTTCTCAGCGACTACCTCTGGGCTTGACTGAGTGTTAGTGCTCTCGCTGTAAGCGGTCGTCTCAGCGTTGGTATACGAGCTCAGTGCACCCGCTTGCTGCTCGTTCTTGGGAGTCTTCTCAGTGTCTGGGGTCGGGTACGTGGTTGTACCCGCTTGTTGCTCTTCAGGCAGTTCCTCGGTAAATGGGGACTTATACGCGGTCGTCTCGGGGTTAGTTTGGGCACCAGTATTCTCGCCATAGGTGGTTGACTGAGCATTAGTGTACACTCCAGTTTCGGTGGCAGCACCCGTGTACGTATTGTGAGTACCCTCTTGCTGTGCTTCTTCAGGAGCTTTCTCGAACGTGGACTGGTACGCCGCTGCCTCTGGATTTGACTGAACATCAGCGTTTTCACCGTTGTTCGCGTAGTCGACACCCACTTGTTGCTCGCCTCCAGGGGCCTCCTCCGCGATCGCAGACTTGTACGCGGCCGCCTCGGGGTTTGACTGACTGTACGTAGTCGTTCCAGCACCAGTGTACGCGCTGTAGGCACCCGTTTGCTGCCCATACTCAGGAGTCTTTTCAAATGGTGACCCGGAGGTGACTGCCTCCGGGTTTGTCTGAGAACCAGCGGCTTCGCCATAGGTAGTCGTCTCAGAACTGGTATACGCATTGAAGGCACCGGTATCGGTTGCAGCACCAGCATACGCATTGTAGGTATCTGCTTGTCGTCCCTCCACAGGAGTCTTCTCAGCGAACGGGGACTCGTACGCTGCTGCCTCGGGGTTTAACTGAGTACCAGTGCTTTCGCCGTAAGTGGTCGTCTCAGCACTAGTGTACGTGTAGGCACCGGCTTGCTGCTCCTCTGCTGGAGCCGTCTCACCGAATGGGGACTGGTACGCGGTCGCTTCAGGATTCAATTGAGTACCAGTACTCTCGTCGTAGCCTGAAAGCTCTTTTTGTAGTAGATCTTTGCCGCTTGATGACGATGGAGGTCCAGTTGGGTATTCCGGGTTCCATTCTCCATCACCAACACCGTTGCTAGGGTGGTCTTGTGCTTCCTGCGAAGTGCTGGCGGATTCTTCGTCCTCAGTGCCAGTAGAGACTACACTTGGAGAATCCGTTGGCTCTTCGGGGGTAAACGTATTATCCTGCTTGTCGTCACCTGGAGCAGGAATGGGTGGGTTAGTCGGGTAGACAGGATTCCATTGTGCGCCCCCAAGACCTTCTTCAGCCTTTGAATCCTCGTTGGACACCGGGCGTGGCGGAGGAGAAGGCTTGTCAGGGTTCCATTCAACTTCGTCACTAGGCGGAGCAGCACTGTCCGAAGCACTCTCACCCGATGCAGCCTCCTCACTTGCCGATGTATCACCACTTGTTGAGTCGGCTTCACTGTCCGAAGCGCTCTCACCCGACGCAGCTTCCTCACTTGCCGAAGTATCACCACTTGTTGAGTCGGCTTCACTGTCCGAAGCGCTCTCACCCGACGCAGCCTCCTCACTTGCCGAAGTATCACCACTTGAGTCGCTCTCACCCGATGCAGCCTCTTCACTTGCCGAAGTATCGGCACTTGTTGAGCCGGCTTCACTTGCTGAAGTATCGGCAGTTGTTGAGCCGGCTTCACTTGCCGAAGAATCGGCTTTACTGTCCGAAGCGCTCTCACCCGATGCAGCCTCTTCACTTGCCGAAGTATCGGCACTTGTTGAGTCGGCTTCACTTGCTGAAGTATCCGAGTCGGACGCACTCGTTGGATCGGCCTCACTAGCTGACGAGGTGTCAACGGTAGTTGGATCCCACAACGCCGGGTTGGCCAAGTCTGGGTCCACCTCCATCGGCGATAGCTCGTCCTTGCCCGGTGCAGTCTCCGTCAACTGGTACTCCTGGGGGATACGGCCGTCACCCATCGGGCAGAAGCCCGTAGTGATCTCTTCGTAGACCTCGTCAAAGTTCTCCTCGGTCATCATCTCGTCTTCATGCTGCACAGCAAATAAAAGAGATCAATCACCACCAACAGCTAGACGCATTTGCACCACAAAGTTGGCATCACCTGCTGCGCGACGAGAGCGACGCAGTCCGAGTGTTTGCTGAAGTCCTCGCTCAGCAGGTCGGAGATCCGCTCCTTCTCGTCATCGTCGAGACCCGACTCGTCCACACGCTTGAGGGCAGCGTCGCGGTTGATCGCCAGCCGATCCAGATACTCCCCGAGCGAGACCTTGCCGTCTCCGTCCTCGTCGTAGGCGGAGAAGCTGGGCACGAACACTCGGGTCGCGGTGGCACTCGCCGGGTCGCTCGCCATGGCCTGGGACACGGCCGTCTTCACGGGCTCGGTGGTTCCGGACGGCATGGCCAGGAACGCGCACACGGCGCCGAACGCGAGCATGGTCACGACCGACACGCCCAGCACTGCGATCCGCTTCATCTTGGCCTGCTGTCGCTGCTGACGGCGACGCGGCGCCTCCACCGTGCGCCCGACGAAGGAGGTCTCCTCGTCGGGGAGGCGGACGACGCCCGGGGTTGCTTCCATCATGGCCACTAGGCAGCTCAGTCTACGTGCTCAGACTTCCTCTCAACCTGCAAAGGTGCAGAATGGCCGCCATCGCCGCGAGGTGGCGGAGGCTGCAGGCTGCAGGCGGAACCAACGGCTCATATTCGTCCCTGGAGACCAACCGAGGAGGCGCCGGAAGCGCGAGCTAAGGATTTCGCGTCCCTCCGACAGCGAGACGTGCGGCTGCGGACAAGCGAGATCCTCGTGTGCAGCACGTCAACTGACCGAGCGATGGAAGACGCGGGCATCGAGTCGATGATCGACTCGAGGCGGCCGAGTCGACTTCAACCACGTCCGCTTTGCGCTTCAACAGTGTTGCTTCAACACGCGGGGCATGGACTACATGACTTGTAGTACTGTACATGTACTGCATGTACGAAGCTCTCCGCTTGGGGCTCAGCTTCAACAGCGCGAGGACTGCATGCTCACTACAGCGATGACGAAGGCCTTGAACCTGTTCATCTCATCATGGCTCTGTTGGAACAGACAGCCCCATCCTGCGTGCACGCGACCAGCTTGGCGTGAATCCCCGAGGTCGGGGCTCGACGGGGAAGGACGGAGGCCCGCCGAGGCGAAAAAGGACAAGCGGGTGTGCATCAAGTCACTCATCCATCATGTTGCAGCGCCCGCTGAGCCAGGCCGCCGCGTACGCTCGCAGGGGTGGTCGATAACAGAGCAACTCGACCCAAATTGGGCTCCAAAGTGAGGTGGTTTGGCCGTAATGATCACTGACACTGAGAAGGGGACCCGCCCGCCGTTCGTGTCGCAGTGGTGCAGTGATAACATGCTTCATGTTGCATGAAGTAGAGCGGCGCGGAATCGTTGGGGAAACTGGTTGCATCGTTAAAATACTTAATAAGGCGCCTACACTAAATCTACTGGCCGGTGTCTCTAGCTTAGCTCTGCACCGCCATGCTCGACTGCTGCGTGTTGCGCAGCGCCTGCAGCAGGCTGGGGAGGCGAGGGGAGCCGTTCAGAGCAGTAGCGGTGGGGCTCACGGGCGCCACGGCCTTGGGCACGATGGGCATGGGCAGCTCCATCTGGCGGGGCAGCGCCTCGTACACGGGGGCGGGCGCCACGGGCGCCGTGTTCTCCCAGTTGAGGTGCGCCACGCAGAAGCGCTTCGACTTGCGGCTGCGCATGCAGCCCTTGACCTCGCAGCGCTGGCCGCCGCCGTGCGCCCAGCAGAAGTCGCTGCGGCTCTGGGCGCCCTTGGTGCAGCCCGCGTGCTGGCAGCGGCGGCCGCCGCCGTGGCCGCGGCACAGGCCGCGGCTCACCGAGATCTTGTCGCAGCCCACGACCTGGCAGCGCTTGCCGCTGCTGGCGCCGTTGGCCCCGCGGCGGCGGCGCGTACGCGTGGCACGTGGCTCGCCGGCGTGCTCCAGGTAGTCGGGCGTGTGGTGGTACACGCGGACGCCGCCGTTGTTGGAGCTGTCCGAGTGGTAGAGCGGCGAGTGCGGCAGGCTGGGCATGGCCGTCGACGTCTCGTAGCGCGAATTGGCGTGGATGTACTGGGACATGGACGACATCGGCGCCTGCGTGGGCGACTGCTGGTAGGGCAGCGACGACAGCGCGCGCACGGCGTCGAAGCGCGCGGCGGCGGACACGTCCTGCGTCGTCTTGGCGTACGTGAGCGGCTGCAGCTGCAGCTGCTGCGGCTGCGGCTGAGGGGAGGAAGCGGCCGGGATGAGGCGCTCCAGGTGCTTGACCAGGTCGTGGCCGCGCGGCAGCACGATGGAGGAGGAGCGGTCATTGCCCAGGCCGATGGAGATGGAGATGGTCTCGCCCTCGGGCGCGGCTGGGCGGCTGTAGAGCGGCGCGCTTCCGTGCATCATCATCATGAGGAATTCAACGGTCTGTGTCTGTGTCTGAAGTTGTTTGGACTTGAGCTTCGGAGCGCGAATTGCGGAATGAGTGGAAACTGGGTGAATGCTGCGAGGGCGGAGGGCGCGGCGGCAGTGGGGACTGAATCATAGTAGGCGCAAGTGTTTTGTGGGGGCGACCACCCTCCTGTGAGGCGGGAGCCAGCAGCGACAGGGGACGACCTTGAGACGAGGGCACACTCGCAACCCTAGTCTCACGTTAATCAACCCCCCGCGCAAACCGATCACCCGATTTTCGGGGCTCCTCTCAAGGACAGGCTGAAGGAAGGCGGCCCACGAGCGGCACGGCGAGCGTCGCGAGGAGAGGAAGGAGCGTGTTGGGGCTGGCGCCGGTGACGGCAGCGCTGCGTCGTTGAGCGCGGGAGACGGGAAAATCAGCGGTGAGAATGCCAATTAATCCAGCTAATCCTTTGCAAATGGTCCACGATCGCAAAGACGGGACGGACTTTCATCATTTGTAGCCCAGTTTCCGCGGTAGAAGGCGTCTCAACAAGCCGAGGAGAGGTGAGTGAACTCCGTGCTCGACTTCCATTTAGCGCCGCCCAGAGACCCCGCACCCCCTTTGACAGAGGCTCTGTCGGCGGAAAACATGCGATCGTATGGCGTTCCCCTTCGCGTACTTACCCGGGATTTGAGCGTAAAGTATTCGTGCGACTGCCCCTACACTTGGCTGAGAGCCCAGTTGGCTGAACCCATCTAACAGCAGCGCTGCCGTGCTTCGCTCCGAAAAGCCGGCAGCACTCTCGCGACATCCAGCCACGGAACAGGACAAAACATGATTCGCCGAGCACGCAGGTCGTCCGACCAACGAGCGAGAGCGTCCAATACGTGGCGTTCAGTCAGCCGAGGGGCCCATTTACGGCGAAGAGGACCCAGTTGCCTCGTTTCGGGCGCGTTGCGTCGCTACCGTACATATGAAGCACAATACAAAGTGCAAGTGAAACCCGATCCTTGAGTGCGGGTAGGGGTGCAATCTTTCTTTGTAACGGCTGGGATGCGCTATTAATTTATTGGTACTGGCTCACCTGATTAATCCCAGGGATTCGAGCCCATTTCCTCGGAGCCCCGGGTGCCAAATGCGCCGCTACCGCGGCCGCCACACTGCCGTCCATGACATAAGCAAATTTACTTCATGTCTTGCCGCGCTTGTTGGCTGCTGTGCGGGGTCTTGGGAGGGTGTGAGAAGAGGTCCTATGGGCCGCACCCTGGCTCAAGCGAATAATCGCGACAATCGGACCAATCAGAGCGCCCCAGCACGCGGCATTTCACCACTTCATTTTAATCCTGCAAATCGGGCCAGATGGGTATCATTTTGCTCAACAGCGATTTATCACTCCCTCGATCCCTTTTCGGAATTCTTTTGTTGGCGCGTCTCGTAGTATTTGCGCCGGCGCGGGGCGGAAAAACACGCTGCCGATGAGCATTCTAGCCGCGGTGTTTGAAGTTGGAGCTCGGGGCGAACCGTTGACCAGCGGTGATGACGATCGGAGACGAGTGTCTTGCCGAGCATCTAGCGGCATGCATGCGCCAGGTCGGTCACCTGCGCTCTATTGTCAGTTTTGCGGCGCAGCTGCGTCGCGTTTTCGGCGATCGCGATTGGCCCAGCGAGGATTAATTTGCTAGATTATACCTACCGGGCCCCGGCTCACTTGCCCTTCCGTTTGCATCTCCGCCGACTTCTACCTCAGAAGGCTGCTGAGTCTCACGTTGCGACGGGGTACATACTTTATCGGCTTTCTTGCTGGCCTGCCGTGATCCTGTCTGCCTTGGTTGTGGGTCAGGCCGTGGGTCAGGATTCTCGCCTGCGAAGCGCGGGTTCGCACCCCCTGCGGCTGCAAGCTTCGTCCCAGGCAGCCGCGTGGCGGTGCTTGGCGTGCACACTTCAACCGGACAGCAGTTAGTTTTTTTATCATTTAGTTCGTAGGTTAATCTCGGCGCACATCGAGCGGCCCGCCTCACGTTACGCGCGCACGTTGGTTGAATCAAACTCTGATATCCTTGACGTTGAGTTTGGGTATGCTCTCAGCGCAATACACTTGGGCGACGATTGTCTGGTAGCGATTACCAAGACCACCTGGCCTACGACTCCGTCCGGAGCTGCTAGTCGAAGGACACCTAGGATACTTCTCGGAGGGATTGCTGCTTCCTCGCTCGGCGAGGTCCGTCGACTCGACACTACTCTGAAGACGCTGTTTCACTGAAACTTTCAGACGCTGTGATGCACACTTTGTATGCCGTGGATGCAAACGAATCGTTGAGCCGGGGGGGGGGGGGGCAGAGTTGATTAACTAGATTTTGAGCCGGGGGAGCACCGCTCGAGTACATTTACTAACGCGCTCTGCGTGGCTCGCGCTTCACCTTTGGTGGCGACTGAAGCATGTGGACGGCGGCGGCTGCTGGTGGTACGCCATCGACAGGAGGCTGTCGACAACAGCACGATGGTGGAGTCACATTTGGCGCGAGGAAAGCAGCTGGGTGGTTGTTGATGGCACGGTTTTTAGTCTCAGTCGCACGCCCGCCTCATAGAGGCACTGATAGAGCCGCGTTTTACGTGTTGCCACGTTGTCCGCTCGTCGAGCGGCGCTCCATGCAGCGTGACAGCTGAGTTGAAGGCGCCAGCAAACCATGCTCAGTTACACGCAACCGTTCTTGAGGATTTAAAGACGCGTTTCTAGGTTCTAGGTCAATCCGCTGTTTCTATAATAGCAAGTCGTCGTAGGACGCGCAGTCTCATGTGAAGCAGCATCGCATGCACTAGAGTGTAATTCCAAACCACACAACCATCACGTATAGTGGATAGTGTCGCTAGACACACTTGCTTGGACTTGAACGTCAGAGCTCGCAAATAGAGACTTTCGGGTTATCCGCCCTGCCCGGTCGCATCTCTCGGTTCACCTCGGGTACCCGCACCCACCCGACAGCGAAGTTCGAGTACGCGGACTTACCCAGCCCATTATATACTACAAACACATCCATTCTAAGCATACTGTGCAATATATTGCGAGTTCTTCTTTAATGGACCTACTTTCAGTCGATGGGATCGCTATTAGATCTCACTACGAAAATATCATCTAACATCTAAGGTCCTCACGACTTGAGGGAGCTCCGCGATTTACACATTACGGTTCCCGTAGTGGAGGAATTGCTTTCTAATGAGCTCCAGCTTCAAGCCCTTCAGATCCGACATACGGCGGAGGCTAGACAGGCTTGCAGCGTTGGCGATAGCCTCCTCATCGCCCTCCGATGCCTGGCTACCCCGGGAGCCTGCAGCCTTCTCGCTCTCCATGGTGTCTGGGTTTAGGCGATGCGGCGATTAACATTGGTGGCGTTGTTAGGGGTTGTGTCCGTGACCACCGTGATGAAGAACGGGTGCTCGTCCGGCAGCGCACGAGTTAAATGGAGCACTGGAAGCACTGATACTTTCTCAGCATCTTGTACAAGCTCTGTGGTTCCTTGGGAGGAAAATGGCACTGAGAAGCGCGCTACAGGATATAATATATCTACATATAACAATGGCAGGCAAGCGGTTATACTGTATCGGGTATACCCGCACCCTACCCGAAGTTCGGGTAACTTATACAGCATTTTTTACCTGGGCTCTGTTGTACGTACCGGTATTGTGCGGCGTACCCTCTTATCTTGCTTCAACGAGATCAATACAAAATGAAAGTCAGCAAAGTCGCTCTCTTCAACTGTCACCACACTTTAAGCGCACCATCACACATATTGGGCAGCAGGTATCATCCAATTTGAGGCGCAATATGGCCACTAAGCGTTCTCGTCCTTCGCCACCACCCACGCCTCCTCCACCCGCGAACGACGTCTCTCTACTCGACGCATTTGCTACCCGCGGCTGGGTTTGCATCAGGAATCTATTGTCACCGCCCGAACTCCGCGTGCTGCAGGACGAGTGCAATGCACTATACGCCCGTCAATCGGCCGAGGCCATCGCTGCGCAGGGCTGCGTGCTGGACGTCATGGCGCAGTGTCCGGTGCGATTCCAAAAGTTGCAGCTGCAAATGAACCCGTTCAGTTTAACTTGAAAAATCAACTAAAAATTGTTTTCGCAGATGGGAGATTCCGATTCCGCTCGGGTCGACTCCAAGTGCTACTTGGCCGCTCGATCCAAACAGTTGAAGAGCATCGCAGACGGCCAGCAAGGTGAAGTCTTTACCTCGCTGCTGTTTGAGAAGCTGCCGACGATCACCGCCCAGCTACTGGCAGGTTGTACTGATACTGAGCCAGAGACGCAGACCGATGTGTTTTTCTTCAATGAGCACTATGTGGTGAAGCCCCCCAAGAGTCACGTCGAGTTCCGTTGGCATCGAGACGACGACGAACAACTCGCCATGTGCGTGCATCGAGACACGATCGTGCCGTACGTGTCGGCGTGGTGTGCGCTAGATGATGCTACGGAGGCGAACGGAGCGCTGCAGTTTGTGTCGTTGGATGAGTCGGCTGTGGCGGATGAAGAACATGATGTGGGGATTTTGCAGCGTCGTGCTAGCGAACTGGTGTCTGCCGGGGCCGGTGACGTGTTGTTTTTCCTGTCCAGCGTATGGCACTGCTCGTCCAGTAACGAGTCGGATGCGCCGCGACGAGCTTTTTACGCGCAGTATTCGCGAGAGAGGATCACTGCTCGACCGAAGGACGCGGACCCGTTGAGTTTTGCTATTCCATGCACAGCACGGACGACCTTATCGCGGCTGATTGTGGATAATGGCGGTGATAGCAGAAGTTGCAGCAAGAAGCTGAAATTTGACGTTTGCGAAGCAGCGGAGGGAACGTAATAATTCTCGGATGCACCATTTGTTGGGTTGGCTTTCAGGGATTCAGTGGCCCCCCGTTGGTCAACGTGATATCTACTGCTTGAAATGAGCCCCGCTGATCCCGCTGCTGCATATTGTAGAGCTTCAGCATTACTATTTGAACTCGCAAAAACGAAAATCGTTGGGCAAGCTAAGATATGCGGATCGCAGCCTTAAGACTTTCTTATGAAGATAGATACAATGAGGTACAAACGCTTGACTACGTATATAACTAAAGGAATCAAAATCAGCACCACAAAACACCACGAAACTGAGTGCTATGGGTGAAAGCTGTGCATCGAGAGATTTTGGCCATTGTTTCTAGTAATTATCACGGTATCTAAGGATGGCGTATCAGTGCTAGCATTGAGGCATTTATTTTTACTGCCGGCAGGCAATCTTGGAAAGACGTTTTGCCATACGTGCTTGTCCAAGAGTATCCTGGGGTGGACCGACGAGCCATCGGGCCTCGTGAAGAGTACCAACAAGAAACACGGTAGAGGTAATTGGAAACTAATAAAACATGCCCGCCACGCTTCGCAGCGAAACATTTTTTTTTACTACGCGTGGCCTGACCTAATCCAAGATAAGATGCCATGCTATGGACCACTCGATAGTACAAGTTTTTCACGAATTTACCTAAGGAGACTGTGCCCTGAGCAAGGTTCGCCCACCTCACGGCGACAGTGAAACACGTCTAAGTTTTACTTGCTGAACGGTAAATGCAGTAAAGACAGTGCAACAGCCACACACACACACCCGCGCGCAGATTCTGCAGGAGATATACTCCCCGAAACAGAAATCACCGCATCGCATATGTGCGAGCACATGAGAGAACTGGCTGTGATCATCTACATACTAGCAGTAGGATTCTGGGCGCGGTAGTGTGTTGTGATAGAGCAGCACGCACTGCTAGCTTTTGATACCTGTGCCACTGAAAGTTGTAGACTGAAGAACAGGCAGCAGTAACAGCTCACTGCATTGTATGTGCTTTGTGTTAGTGCCGAGTCGGCACTGCCGACTAGTACGATCGTTGTCTTCGAGTACCTGACGTTGTACAACCACCATAGTCCTGCTGGTAAGTAAAGGGTTGACTTTTTCACTTCAACAAGCCCAATACTAAAAACAAGTAAAAATGAAGTCAATACCAGTCTAATGCTGCGAAGAAAGGGAGAGCAGCTAACCTTCATCATCCTTTACGCCGCTGAGCCAGGGCAATTGGCACGACGCGGTGCGTTACCCGTTCGAAGCACCCTGATCAACGACTTCGCTTCATGGGATGCCTTCCGACTTGAAATGCTCCTGCTCCCTCGTGTCACACTCCACACCGCAGATGATATCCTGCGCAGTGGTGCGCTCGTGATCATCAGCACCGCTTCGGTGGTAAAGAATTGCGATGATGTCTCCGGCGGTCTTGAATCGGGACCGCCGGAGAAACCAAAGCGCTCCTGGTGGCTACTGGTGCGTCGGTCCCGAGCCTGTCTATCTGTGCTCTATCTGCATAATGGGGATCGTTGCGGCAGCGCCCGAGTTGGAGCATTTTGTAAGCCATCCATATCGCTGGTGGCGCGATGTGGCGGCATCGAGTTGAGTTTGACGAATTGAGGGGGATAGATAACACTGGACAGGGTTTGCTTAAGATAAGGATTAGGTGCTACCGAATCTACGAGTAAGTTTACAGCATCAGCGATGACTGCTGCGTATTTCGCAGCACCTCCTGCAGGCTTGGCAAGCATCGACTCCCAAACGCGCTCGGGTGCTGCACAGAAGCACAAGGCATCGGGCCACTGGTCTCCATCGCATCTGGTACCGTGTTTTCCAAGGTCACGTGATCTGCGCAGAAACGCTTGGACTTGCGGCTGCGCATGCAGCTTTCAACCTCGCAGCGGTGGCCACCGCCGTGCGACCAACAAAATACACTGCGACTCTGGGCGCTCTTCGAGCACCCAATGTAGTGGCAGCGACGACCGCCTCCGTGTCCTCGGCACAAACCGCGGCTCACCGAGATGTTGCCGCATCCTAGCACCTTGCAGTGCTTGGTGATTCTCTTCCGTCCGGTGCTACTGCAACGACGTCGGCGGATTGCAGGGAGTTCGCTGGTACTTGAAGGTTGGGTTTGTGTATCGGGGACAGATTGGTCTCTGTCGCGTGCCTGTGATCTTGAGCGTTGTTCCGATGGCGGGCGGAGCGAGCTGAAGAGAGCGCTGAGCGCTTCTGGCGGGGTCTCATGGCGAGAGCTGGTGTGAATATACTTTACCACCGACGAAAGCGCACTCATCACGTCGCAGTTCTCCATAGTCTGACTGGCATAGCTCAGAGGCTGCAGAGGAAGACGTGAGTCGGATGCAACCAACTGCTCCAAGTGCTTAGCAAGGTGGTGGTCGCGAGGTAAAACGATAGACGAGGAACGGCCATCGCTACCACGCCGTATCGAGATCGAGATCATCTTCGCGTCGTCGGGGTCGGCCCGGGTGTAGGTGCACAATTGTCCAGGCACCATCTCGTTCGGTTCCTTTGTTGTTGCGCGCTGGAGTGTGAGTTGTGAAATGACCAGGAGATTGGCGTAAGAAGCGAGGCAGCGGCCAAGGTGTGACGCGAAGGCGTTGAGCAGCGAGCTTCACGCATTTTGTCGGCGGTAGTTTTAACGTTCCGTCAGTCAACAAATTCCGTTGCACACGCAGGCTGGACGTTGGGGATACCCAGCATCTCAAGAACCAGCAAAATGGTGTCTCATAACCTTATGGGCAGGACGACAACACTGCTGAGCCAGGAGTATGTAGTTCTTTGGATTATTGCCGAGGAGGAATGGAGTGGAATGAAATGTTACCGATCTATTAGGATACTGTTGAGTTTCCGAGTTGTTTGTTTGATGCCGAAGTAAAAGCTTTTCGGACGGCTAATGCTCCAGCGTGGAGTTACGTGTACTGCATCAACTGATCTTGCCAAATGGCCTCCGCCCGTAGCAGCTGCAACAGACCATTTCGCTGGTTTCCAGACCACAGCCCGCCGTCGACGCGAGCATTTCGACATGACACTCATCCATCAACTGCTGCTGAGCCAGGACGACAGCAGACAAACCTCGCCTAGCCGCCGGGACGACAGAGCACATCCTGAAGTTGGCACCCCGTCTCCGGGTCTCCAAGCAGAACGTGACCGCCGATGTGCGGGGCAGCTAGTGGCTGCCAGCCACCACAACCACCCGAATGTTGATGCGAGGACTAATTTCTGCCGCGTGTGCCCGTCAACAGAGTCGATTGGCCTCCTAGCGTGGTGCAGCTGACACGTGCCTTCGTTAACTCCGCCGCATTCATGAATGGTAATTGACCAGCACATTTTCTCTCGTTGCCTTTATAGTGATCGATGCCGGCAAAGGAATGCTACTACGCAGTATGTCGTAGTTGGAATTGACTAAAGATGACTAAGTAGGATACGATAATACAACGCGGGTCAATTGGTGCAGGATACTTTCTTTAGCTTCGTTTTGCTACCTGCTCCGCTCGGAGGTTCGACATACCGAGTACGCACAGGTTGCTAGGATACTCTAGATGGTCGTCATCAACATGCTAGTAGAGTCGTTATTTAACGACTAGTAGTAGATCACGTGCAATGCCACGTTTCACATCGGTGGTGGCGACCTAGAGTACAGCAGAGCAGAGCACTTAACCTGAAGCCAAGTGCGCCGAGATTTTAGCCTCACAGTGTCGGCCCATCCTTCAGCACCAGCATATAGGTTCATTACTTCAGCGGTCTTCTTGTATATGGCGGATTTCCAGAGATCCAAGTAAGCGATGGCTGATTATATTCTTTACAAGCTCGTGGCTGACACACGCTTAGTCTTGCCAGTAATTTTCATCTCTAAGCTTATCCATCCTCGCCTGAGTTGTAGCAGACCTTGCAAACACGGACAACGTCGTAGTAACCAAAGTCTGGGAGACTCATGCGGTGACTCGTGCAGCGGCTGCAGAAGACGTAGCCGCAGCAGCGACAATGATGGCGGTTGCGCAACAGTGTCTTGAACTTCTTCTTGCAGCGCTTGCAGCACGGGGCGTCTTCGTCGCGCTCCCATACAGGTTGCGAGTTCAGGTAGTTTCCTCCGGAAATCACTTTGTCGGTGCCAAGCAATGGTGAACTTCCAGGCGTGAAGTTGCGCGACTCTCCATCTAGTGAACTTGAGTCGCCCATTTCACCACATGTAGCTGAAGCCGACGTCGAACCTGAGCCAGGCGATGACGATGACGATGGCGGAGACGACATTTTCGGGGATGGGTCCATCAGGCCGTTTGAGCCGCCTAGTCGAACCTTCTTGCCACTGCTGGGAGAAAGTGTATCATTTTCGTTGCGCAGCGCTGTTTCAGGGAGGTTGTAGTTGTAGCAGCGGAAGCGCCGCATAGTTTGCTTTGCTGCGTCCCCCTTGATGGATACCTGGTGGTTTAGCTTCGCCAGCTGTGACTCGAGGTCACGAATATCACGCTTGAGTTCATCGCGTCTAGAAGGTGAACTCAAACGTGCGTTGCGGCGGGCTTCACTCACGCGTACCGGGTTGGGTAGCGTTGCAGACCCAACATCCGCAGGTTCGTCGATGTCCTTGTCGTGGGAACCACCCTTCATCTGCGCAACCACATTAATGAAAGTGTTCTTGAGGCTGTTACTCCGAGACCTACTCGTAATGGACTTGCGCCGCCGTGGGTTGGGTAGGTTGTGTGATTGAGATGCCATTCCTCCCGATGAAATAGGACCGGATGATGCCTCCAGGTTTGCGCGCTGTAGCATCTGAGACATTGTCATATGCTCGCGAGGAGGAGAAAAAGCCGCCGTTGACCTTGCTTGGGCACCAGCAGTACCCATAGCTACAATGCTAGCCAGATCGTGGAAGTCAAGTGATGCAGCGGTAGGACGCTTGGCTGAGTTGTGGCGGGGCTCCCCACGTGTGCTCGACATGACTTTATTCCCGGCCAATTCTTTTGACGGCGTACTCGGTTCATCTGGATACTTCAGGTTCATACTGCGTGACAGCCTCGCAATGTCAGACCGAAGTTGCCCCGAACGTAGCTCCAGTTGCTGTTCGCTGGTCAAGATTGCGTATAAACGCGATAGGTCAGCTTCTTGCTGCCGAATAAGCTGTAGCATCTCAAACTCGCGTTGCTGTAGACGCATGTGCCCAATAGCCTTCTGGTACTGGCTGACCCACAGCTGCATAACTCGCACCCGGCATACCGGCAGCATTGGTTCCATGAGCAATCCGCCTCCTGTAGACCCATGCACCTCTCCACCTGCAAACAATGGGTTAAGAAACTTGTCGGTGGTGGCACGGATGACATCCCACACACTGACGCTTGCGACGTTCGACAAGAAGAGACGCCTCTCGCACTCCGAGTTCTTCTGGAAAGTGCCGTACCACGAAGAGTACACAGCTTCCGCAACAGAGGATAGCAGCAGCTCGTTAAACTGGAAGTGGGTCGGAAATTGGAGCGTGAGCTGGTACACCGCGTCGATAAACTGCAGAAAAATCGGTGACGTTTGGTCTGAAGTGGGGTGAGAACATCGTCTCGCGAAGTTGTGACCATAGCTGCACCAATCTTTTTCTATCAGCACCGCTAGGCCTTCTAGCGTCCTGTAGTAAGGATCCAACATTATTTGTGCTAGCGCAGAGAGCTGCGCCGTACGATCCCATCCATCACTGCAGTGTACAAGTACAGCGTCACCACGCTCGAGATGTGTTGCTACCTCGCTCGCGCCTTGAAGAATGCTGCAGATGTGCTCCAGCCAGCGACTCTTTTGCACGGCTCCGAAAAAGTTGGAATCTTCCACTTCATATAGTGCCTGCGCCAGACCAGATAGCGAGTTGCGCACCACATGAATATTGTCGATCCCCATAAACGTAATTGCAGCCGTAGGTATTCCATCCCGATCATACTGCTTCACCGACTCGTGCCCTTTGCCTGCAAGAGCATTACTCTTTGCGTTAATCTCTGGCCGTGCGTCAACGATGTGCACGACGCTATTCTTCTTGGGCATCGCGTGTTTGAACCGTGCAGCTTGATCTGCTGGAATAGCTGCGTCTCGGATGGACCAAATCAACTTCTTGTCCTCTGGGTTAGTGCTACGGAGCACACCTGTATTGGGCTGACTGCTTCGGCATAAAGGAGCTCCAGTACGAGGATGTATCCACGTCAGCGCTGGAAATCGATTTTTGCTGCGGAAGCCCGCAGCAGCCTTGATGATCTCGTCATTCAAACACTCGGGAACCATGAGAAAAGCCGGGTACGTCGAGCATAGCTGGTATTTCTCGTTTAGCGTGCACTGGCGCCAGCGAGCATGGTTAAAAGCACCTTGACGGCCAAATTCCGCCTCCGGATCATAGCGAATCCGCCGTCTTGCGGCGAGCTGGAAATCTTGCGGAGGCTTCCTCATTGACATGGTCTGCGGTAGCTTGGGATAAGCAGACGAGTCGCTGTGCTGATGACCGAATTTGGGGCGCTCCATCGGTTCGACATCCTCTTTCGTAAATGCATGCTTCTGATACTTGCTGAAATTTGCCGTAAGTGCTCGCGCCATGGGTGGCGGCAACGACGAGCTGCTGTGCTTGGGGGTATAATGAAGCAGGTCGTCCTCAAGCTGCATCTCTTCTGCAGTAGCCACTGTGTGATTGAGGTCCGTCGGAGAGCAGAAGCTGTTTTCAATGCGTAGCCAGTCAATTTCGCGGACAATATTGTGCAGCGTTTTGACACGCTTCAGCTCCGCCTCGCGAGAAAAGTCCCGCACCGAGTCCCGTAATCGCGAGATCGGCGAGAGCGTCACATGATAGTGTCCTGCGTCCATATTGTCCAGAATAAGCACCGTGATCGTGTTGTTGTTGCTGCGCTTCTGCTGTTGAATCGACGCCTTCAGGATCTTGCTCACGGGCAGCGTATGCACGTCCTCGTGCAGCAATCCCCTCACTCTCCGATACGGCACAAACCAAATGCGGTAGTTCGTCAGCACCAGCGTCGCCAGCACGCCCTGGTTGGACTCGTTTACGTGGAACGTCACCGTGACTTCCTCCACCATGTGCAGCAGCTTCTCGTGCCACGGGAAGAGGCAGTCCTTGGGGGTTCCGGCGTGCATGGCTGTGAGCTCGTCCTGCCTCACGGCCACGTCAGGGTGCCAGCTGCGCGGCAGGTGGCAGTAGGCCTGCTCGAACCTTGGGTTCTGCGGCAGGAAGACCTCCTGGATGCTAGTGCCGTACGGGTGGTTCACCAGATACTTGAAGTCCTTCTCCTCGTACTGGATGCTGCACAGGATGCGGCCCTGCGCGGCCGAGCCCTTGACGAGCCTGCACCAGATGAGCACGGGCTTGATGTCCATGGCGTCGTCCACAGTGTCCACCGAGAGCTCTCCGGAGGCCACGGACGCGCGCCCCTTGGTCTCTGCCTGCAGGTAGCCGCCGCTGGAGTTGAGCGAGCGCGAGCGGCGCTGCAGGTCCGCCGGGTGCGGCGCCGCCTGCCGCTGCAGCAGCTTGCTGTCGCTGCCGTTGAAGTTGTAGCCGGCCTCGCTCGTGTTGTGCGCGTGCAGCTGGCGCAGGTCCACGCACTTGGAGCCCTGGCGGGCGGCGGGCGGCGCGTCGCTGCGCCGCGCCTGCGCGATCATGTTCTCGGCGCGGCGGCGCTTGCGGCGCTGGTGCTCGTCCACGAGCGCGCGCCACTCGGGGAACGGCACGCGCAGCGCGCCCAGCAGGTCGTTCTGCGACAGCTCGTCCTTGTCGAAGACCTCGAGCTCCACGTCCAGCGGGCCGGCGTGCACCAGCGAGAGCGCCACGTCGAAGTCCCAGCGCGGGTTGAGCGAGCGCTTGACGCGGTGCGAGGCTGCCACCTCCTTGCCGTCGTACCACACGCGCACGAACGGGTCGCTCTTGCCGTTCAGGTCGGCGGCCGCCAGCGCCTCGGCGCGGATGATCTTGAGCTGCATCGCGCGCGCACGCCGTCAGTCCGTCGCTGCTGGCGCTCTGCTGTGTGCGGTGGTGTGCTGCGGAGTGCGGACAGGAGTGATGGTCAGACCGAGCTGCGGAGCGGAGTGCGGAGTACGGACAGGAGTGATGGTCGGACCGAGCGGAGCTTTGGAGCTTTGGATTGCGGGTGGGGAAGTGGAGACCTGAACGGACGCGCCCCGTGCACCTTCGTTGCAAACTCTCTGGTGGGGGATATAAAGTAGGAAGTGAGTGATGGGACGGATTTCAGTATGGGATACGGAAGATTTGTATCTGACTAAACCTTTGAGTTGGAGTATAACTTGATTTTGACTGTTGGAGGGTTGTTGTGTAAGTGGTCGCGGAGCTGCGTCGTTTTGTTGGTTTGGGGTTGCATGTGCGGGTAAGGTATACTGCGTGTTTTTCCCTGGTCAAGCGCGCTGTCGTCTGTCGTGGGTATGACGGCTAGCACGGCACGACTCGAGCTGCCGGAAGCCTCCGGCTCCCTCACACGCGTGCGAGATCAGCAGGGCCCTGAGCGTGTGACGCAGGGATTCGAGCCCCGCTCCCGGGAAGGGAAAGCGTTCAGATCCTTCACGCGAGGGGTACACTTCGCCTCATTTACAGCGGAGCGCGCGGCTCAAAACGCGGTCGTGCAACGTATCAACCTCCTGTGAATCACAGGAGGCTGTGATCGCCTCGACACATGCACCGCCAACTGGCCAGAGGCAAGAGGAGGCACATAACAAACAACTGCAACACGATGCGTCCCACAAACCAAACAGGAACAACGACCGGCTTCGATTCGATTATTGTCGTTGCATTGTGGGGAGCTGCACCCACCTTCAACTTGATCTTTCAGTTGTCCGCACGTTCTGGACACTACCAAAACGTCCTTCGAGCGTTCGCTCGCCTCAACATGCAAGCGGTTGTGGTATTCGATGCAACTACAGCGACTGTCTCACTTGCTGCCGGGTCGCGGACCGCCGCCTTTTGGCAGCAGGAACATGTTGAGCACGTCGCGGTTGCTGC
The DNA here is from genome assembly GCF_018691715.1 of Phytophthora cinnamomi. NCBI lineage: Eukaryota > Oomycota > Peronosporomycetes > Peronosporales > Peronosporaceae > Phytophthora > Phytophthora cinnamomi. The sequence continues at coordinate 372,692 of NW_027151035.1, forward strand.
CCAGGAACTCGAGCACTTGGCTCTCCACCAACCGCCGCGTGGACGGCTCCAGAGCGCTGCCTCCTCGCCCGACCCGCTCCTGCGCCAATGCCATCGCCCCCTTGGTGTCTCCGGTCTCCCTCATGAACGCTGCTGCGTCGTCCGCAATGGCGCGGACGCCGTCATCCTTGGCTAACAGCGTCCGCAGCTTGGCTCGGAACGCGGGGAAGCGGTCGTGATACAGCGCGCTCGCCCATGGGTGCGCGAAGAACGCCACCCAGTCCTGCACTTTGCCTGCCGCGTAGGAGGCCAGTGCGCTGTTCAGATACGCCTCGTGCAGCCCCACGAGGTTCTGCAGGTCTCGGACGGGCACGGCGCCGTCGCCCAAATATTCCAGGCGATTCAGCACCCCCACGTCGTCGAAGAGCAGGCACGTGTAGCGAGTAGGTCGGCTGGACGGGGACGCCCCCGTCGCAGGACGCGAGCGGGGCGAAGACATCTCCATCTCGAACGTGTCGCTACCGATGAGACTCACTTCCTTCCCTCCGCGCGATGCGGTGTTGGTGGGTAGAGCCTGAAGCGCCAAGGTGTTGGTGAGCGCCGGGACGCTGATCTGGACGTAGTGCTTGCCGCCCAGGATCACGGCGCAGCGTACGACGGGGAACTCCATCTCTGGTGGCGGTGCCATGGGAGTTTTTGTTGGCTGAGCGTGGTGTGCTGGAAACGGGTGAACTTCAGAAGGAGCCTCATGAGCTGCCAATGGATCGAGGAGCTGCAGTAGTGAGCGTGCAAGAAGTTCGCCACCTTCACGACTACTGTAGTTTTCGTGCATCTTGGCGGCGATAAAGCGCCGCGAGAAACGACACAAGGTCCCTGCTCCCAGCACGTGCGCGTCTGTTGTGCGCATATGACCGTCCACAACGAGCCGCCCATCATATACCAGGCCACTTTCGTTCACGGCACGGAAAATGTCGGCATCGGCGTCATTATGCTGGCAGCATAGCAGCCACGCACACGGTATCAGCTCCCCTTCGACCATATTGCCGTCATTTTCACCGGTGTTGCCGATTCCTCGTAATGCATGCTGCGATCCTTTCGCATCGTCAAGTGTGGATACGATGCGGATACCCTCCAGTACGTCGGCATTTTCAGGAGCCGTCTCAACCCCGACAATCTTCGTGGCAACATGAAGCGAGATCCCGTTCTTGGTATACTGCTTCTCCATCTCGGAACGGACCACGGTGTCCTCGAAAACCCCACCACTGTTGTCTCGGGCAGGCGAGATATGGTGGATGCGAGTACCGTTGACTCCACGAACAAGTAGTGCTTGAATCACTTGCAGCGCAAACAAAGAGCTGCCGTACACTGCAATAGCGAATTCCGGTTGCTTCTGATCATCATCTCTGGTCGCAAGAGTTTTGTGCACTACAGCGTGGAGCTTTTGGGCAGTCAATAGGTCTCCCAGGGCTATCATTTGCTTCGGAATGACAGGTGGATAATACGTCGCAGTTGTGACCTTGCCACCAGCTCCGTCCAAGTCTTCATCCACGAATCGAGGCAGTCGCCCAAGTGCTGTGCATGTACCGTCTTGAAGGCCGGTGGTGAGCGCAAGGTAGTCGTATGGAATACATGACCCATCCTGAAGAACCACGGCTCGAGTCTCACGATCCACACGCACCATTCGGCTCTCGATAACACGCACGTGAGTGCGCAGACTATATTGTTCAAGCTCCACAGCTGTGAAAGAGCTTTTGCGAGCAAAGTCCGAGGCTCGTGGCTGCGTTGTGTCGTCTTCGCCGTCATCTATCGGGGCCACAGTCAGACCGTGCGGGGACACGAGCGTGAGGTTGGAGAAGTGCAAGTACGGAGTAGCAAGAAGTCGAGCGAAGCAACTAAGTGCTGCGTCCGAGGCCCCTACGAGCACTACCCGCTGGTTGATGGTCATCTTGGGCTCGGAAAGCAACCGTTTGGGCAACACAAACAGCGCAAATGAAGCACAAATGGTAGCTCGTCGTATCCGTTCCCGTTCATCCTTCACGTCGTCGCCGACTTCTTCATCCAGTGCAGTATCTCTGGTAGCAGGCCGCAGTGTTTTGGCCGCACTAGTATGGACACCTCTTCGGGGAGGAGCTAGAACAAATTCCTGCAGTGCAGCACTAAACGATGTCTGAGCTGGGGGATTTGTCATCTTCGATCCAAGCCCCGTTGGCACTTGATAGATAAGACACGTCTTGCGGAAATGACGCATCAACTCGAGCAGCACGTAGCGCGAGCAGGACGCAAAAATCGGGTTGAGTACCAAATGGCGAACGAAAGCCAATTCTTTCGCGCGGTGGAACTCCATGCGCGCTACGCGGTCGATATCAAAATGGTGCGGCAACAAGCTCCCTACTTCAGGCTGTCGAGCAAGAGCTGCTAATCCGACGACGAGGCCGTTTGCACGCACAACGAAGACGGCACGCCGTGGTGAGTCTTCCAAGTCAATTTCTGCCTCTTCATTGGCCAAAGCAAGCTCTTCATCCAGTGCCTGCCGACTATGTCGATCGAGGCCTTCCGTCAATGGCGCCAATTCCGCTTCATCTTCCCTGGGACTGCCACCGCTCGGCAGAAAACGCTGGATATCAAGCTGTACGGGGTTGAGCACCCTACGGCCATCGCTTGTGCGGGGACAGAAGAAGGAGATAGCGTCACGATGCAGCACATAAAGCGCGTGGGTGAAGGCACTTGCAGGCTTCGCTGTTATCTGGGAAAAGAACGCTAGACATGGGGGCTCCCGTGCGTGCGTAGGCAGCGTGAGCAGGCAGTAGTCACGATTCGGGAATGTAGCGAAAGCAGCCACGAGTAGATCAGCAGACGCAGAGCGTTCGAACGCATCGCCACCCACACAAAATAGTGTGATAGCGAAGCAGTTTGAGTGAGCTTCAGCTCTTGCCAAATTTGAGAGACTGTCAACACCAGTGCGCTGTAAGACTCGTGCTTCTGCTTCGGCACCTCGCTGGAATGTCGGAGCAACGAACGCCTGGGCAATCAAGGTCGCTGGCTGGAGTCCATCTGCACGTACAATTTGCACTGTAGTGCCGTTCTCGCCGCGATAAGCCTGAAAAGCAGCCAGCACACCATCGCTATGTGCGTGAAATTGTTGAAGTCGGGTGCGTAGTGTTTCTTCGGTGTCATCGCTGCGCTGAATAACACGTGCCTGCACTTCTGGGGGCGGTGGATTGAATTCGACGTGGTATGTTTTGCCAGTTTCTGGGTCAACGCGACGCCCAGCAATGCGGCGGATAACTTCTTCGTCAGGGACGTCCAGTACAAGAACGCAGTCAGGAGCAGCTTTGCCTCCGCGAGCTGCCAATAGTGCATCAGCCTGCGTCGAAGTGCGGGGAAACCCATCGAGTAACCAGCCTCGACTTTCGCAGTCTGGCTGGGTGATTCTCTCGAGCACCACGTCGACAATCAGTTCGTCAGGAACAAGCTGACCCCCATCCATGAAGCTTTGAGCTTGCGTACCCAGAGGAGACATATCACGGATAGCTTGGCGCAAAATGTCACCCGTAGAGAGATGAACCACACCGAGAAGAGCTACAAGCTGCTCGCACTGGGTGCCTTTGCCTCCTGCAGGTGGGCCCGAGATAACCAACTTTGGTGGCGCGAGCTCACCACGGTTTATCAGTAAACGAACTTTTTGCGCTGTCTTGATCGCGCGGGTTTGCTCGATAATGTGTTGAGCCACCGCGTGCTTCGACTGGAGCCCGTTTACAGATACAACCTTAGACGGAACTGCACCAGAACTTGAGGCTGCGCTGAAGGTGGACAAAACAGCGCCTAAATGCTTGTGAAACGTAGCGAGACGATGGCGAACTGTAGCCTCGGTGTCATCGCTACGCTGCACGAGTCGAGCTAGCACGTCTTCGTCTTGCGGCGGCGGATTGAATTCCAAGTGATACGTCTTGCCTGTCTCCGGATCGACGCGACGTCCTGCAATGCGCCGAACAACTTCATCGTCAGAAACCTCAAGCGCGATAACGGCGTCTGGGCAGAAACCAGCGGCTAGCAATGCCTCAGCTTGAGTCGCTGTACGTGGAAACCCGTCTAACAACCAGCCTCGAGCTTCACAATCCGGCTGTCCTAGGCGCTCAAGCACCACGTCAACGATTAGTTCATCCGGAACGAGCTGCCCGGAGTCCATGAAGTGTTGAGCTTGTACACCCAAAGGTGACCCACAAGCTACAGCTGCTCGCAGTAGATCGCCCGTTGATAGATGCAGCAGGTTGAAAGCTTCGACTAGTAGCTCGCATTGAGTGCCTTTGCCTCCAGCAGGCGGTCCAGCAATCACGAGCCTGGGTGGAGTGATCTTACTAGCTCGCACTGCCGTGACATTGCTCTTGGATAGGTCGTTGAGCGAACCCAGCGCGAAGTTGTCCTGCAAAGTTGAAACATCCAATTGGTCCGAGATCGCTAGGAGTCCTATAGCTCGCCCTTGTCCGGCTGCGTTGGCACCACCATTGGCAGCACTTGATGAGCCACTGCTAGCAGCAGCTTCGGCGATAAGGCATACGTTGTGTTCATCTTGGTCATGAATGAGCTCAGCCAGGAAGTACTCGCCAAAGGCCGAGGAGACAGCCTCTGCTTGCGCCGTCAGAATAGGCTCCAAGTCGTCGTGGTCCTCCACTCTCGCGCGACGCACATGCACGGGCGGATAAAAGGCGTCGACTTTCGCTTGGTAGACGACAAACTGGCTGAAGGTCTTGGCATTCTTCGCAAATTGCTGCTCAAGCCGCTTCCATTCCAGCATCACAGCAAGCGAACCCTTCGGCGTTTCCAGAGGCGCCGATCGAGTCGGCACCCGCTCGAAAAACTTGGCTAACGCTGGCTCGGTCTCAGCAATATTCACATCGTCCGGCAAAACCAACAGCACGCATCGTTTGTTCACTAAGGTGGCAAACACTGTGTGCAATAGGTGTCGGAGCACCGGTGGGCGACTTGCAACGCCTGCAGTTGTCTGTCGCTGGGCAAAGTACGTCAGGAACAGGAATGCCGACGCCTAGCAAGCAACGCACAAATGCTCGGTGAGTCTCCGCAACAGTTCTTGATTCACGACTGAAGAGCGTACAGGTGGGAGTTCAAACTTGTGCTCGAGAAACGCTGGGTAGCACGACGTGTCGTTCAGCTCGCCCGATGGCGCACTGTCAAAGGCAGCGAAACCCAGCACCCGGTCCGGCCTTGTCGGATCCGTAGCTGTCAGCGCCAGGAAGGACGTCTCAATGACCGCCCCGAGCAGCGCTCGACCGAAGTACGACCTTCGAGCATCTTTGCTGGGCGAGTCCAGCTCGAGCGCCCCGTTCTGGTCGCCGTCTTCGCTGCGCCGGATGGAGTAGAGCTCTGCGTGATCCATCTCCAGCGTGGCTCGGATTCCTAGCACAATGCAGACTGCGTCCAAGATATGCAGTAGTGACCCTTGGTTGAAGCGTCCGTTCATGCAGGCCTCGCACCTGTGCAGTCTCCGATCGCGCTTCTGCATGAAGACTGCTCGACGGACGACGGCCTTGCATGGGCTGCATGTTGGAGGACAGCTGTACATTTAGTTTACATTCGTGAGAGAGCTACAGCGCTCGCATTACGGACGAGGAAGGCTCTCCTGGCTGTTGCTCTCGCGCAACGATCCACGCAGCACCTCGAGCTTGTTGCGCACGTATCCTAACAACTCTGGGTTTTGCTCCACCAACTGCTCGAACCGCTTGAAGGTGATGCCGACGCCATTCTCTGCCTGGACGCGTGACGCGTGACGCAGCACGGCAGCGACACTGGCCTGGGGTACGCCGTAGAAATCGCGTTGGAAGTGCAGCATCTGCTCCAGCTCAGTGGCGTCAATGAGTCCGTTGTTGTCGAGGTCGTAGAGGCGGAAGGCGAACTTGGCCAGCGCGTCGTCCCCTTCGTTGACACTCTGCGGGTTCAATGCACGCAGGGCCAGGCACAGCTCGCGGAAGTCGATGAGGCCGCTGTCGTCCACGTCCACGAGGTCGAAGAGCTGGTCCACCACGACTGGGTCGTCGGCCGGGAACAGCTTACGCAGCTCCTCCATGGACAGTTGGCCGTCCTTGTCCAGGTCGTGCTGGCGGAAGTACTCAACCAGGCGGTCCACATCGTTACGCTTCAACGCCGTGAGGGAGATGACCTCGCCTACGTCCGTGAGAGGCACGACGTGCTTGGTGGCGTAGTCGCCGACGCGCATCAGCATGGCCACGTCCTCGAAAGCGTGGTTCGTCGTGGGCACCCCAAGCGCCTGCGCCATGACGTCGCGGACGTTGTTCGCGTACAGCTGCGGGTCGTTCTGCTCGCGCGGCGACGGGTAGTACGCCGGCAGAATCTCCACTTCCATTCGGTTGTACACTTGGCACAGCACGCGCAGCGCCAGGTAGAGCCCGGAGACCCCCGGCGGCCAGCTCATGTCGAAGTGCTTGTACGGGTAGCGCAGCACGACCGGCTGGCACGGGACGCCCGACACGAAGGAGCCGACCTTGAACTTGGTCAGCGCCTGCTGGTTGGACGTCGTGCCCTCCGGGAACACGAGCAGCGGCGGCTTGCTCGGGTCCGCCACGTGCGACGTGATGTCGTTCATGGCGCGCTTGCGGCCGTCCGCCGTGCCGCGGTCGATGAGAATGGGCTGAATCATCTGCACGATGCGGCTGATGAGCGGCAGGTTGGCCACGTCCGTCTTCATGGCGATGCTGGGCGACAGCAGCGTGAAGATGTAGAGCCCGTCGAAGAAGGTCAGGTGGTTGCTCACGATCACGCGCGGCATGGCGCGGCGGTCGAAGTGCGGCGGGTACTTGACCGGGATCCAGTAGTACCCGACGATGAGCATGAGCGCGCGCAGCAGAATGGGCACGGGCGCGCCCACGACGCGCCGCCAGCGGGGCAGCGGCGGCCGCGCACCCGTGTGCGCGTCCAGCGGCTTGTAGCCGACGAGCGCCAGGTGGCTCACGACGGTGAGCAACACGCCCACGCAGAGCAGCAGGACGACGCGCAGCAGCGGCACCCCCAGCAGGCACAGCACCGTCATCTTGAGCTTCTCGTACGAGTCCACGGGCGTCGTGTACGTGAACGGGTTGTGCTTGGCGCGAGCGGAGTGGACGTTGGTGGACGCGCCGCAGGACGACGAGGCCGTCACGTAGGCGCCGGCCGCGGCCGCCTCCGCCTCGGACGTCGAGATTTTGACGCCCATGTCAATTGCATGAGTGAGCGGGGACTCGTGACAGTCCAGCGCCGCGTACTCCGGCTCGAGGGACGGCGGCGGCGATGTTGACGCCATGAGCAGCGCCGTGGAGCTCATTTTTAGTCGCCTGTTCGCCAGGAATAAGGCGCGCTGAATGCAATTCGCTGCGTGCGCTGCGGTACTTCACGGCCGGCCGATCGACGAATGACTTGCATGATGATGGCCCTGCACTGCAAGGCCTCGGTGCAAGGCTATGGCCGCTTCGTGACGGTACCGGGACGGCTGCAGTGTATGCGCCCCAGTATGCGAGCGGATACACCTGCTCCGGACTTATCTTCCCACAAGCTGGTGTTAAAACGTGGCTATAGCGATGGATGGCCATCGGAGCGTGAGTAGTATATGAATAGACACAGGGGCAAAATGCGCTGCAGTACACGATGTCCTGCAATATCTTTGTTATTGATGTATGTGATATTGCAGGTATTTTGGATTCACGGATGGTACAATGTACCACTACTTGCAAAAGTCGTTTAACCTTCAACATTTGGAGGTTAACTCTATTTAATAGTCCATAAAATTGCAAAGTGAAACGCAGATTGATATCTGCATAAATTTCATTTCGATGATATGACATTGGAATTGTACAGTCAAACCTGTTTATATGATCCTCCCTATTTGAGCCTTGCCATTTATTTGATGCAAGCTTTGTTGCTACCAAATATTTTACTTAGTTTTTGTATAACCGCTGTTTATATGTATACAAGGTATATGAGTCACATTTTGGAGGACCAAATTAGGTCTAGCCTGTTTATTTGATTCACACTGTCTTCAAAGCCCCCACTGCTCAACGCCCAACGCCCAACGCAAGCCCCCTTCCCTCGCAATGTCTCCTCACACCTGTCTGACGCCAGAACAAAAGCTCCAAGTGCACCTAAAGCTCAAGCAGAATCCTGGCATGAGCAACCCCATGCTCGCTGAGTGGATTTGACAGCGATTTTATCGAAGTGGGAGGGCGCTGTGAGCGCTAGTGAGTATCTGGCAGTGGACGAGGACGTGCCTGTGCACGAGCCAGATGTGATAGTGGACGAAGCAGCAGGAAGTGATGCAGTTTCGCAGGACGAGCGGGAGGAGGAGGAGGAGGACCAGGAACCCACAATTCAACCTGCCATCGCTCTGAGACACTGCATGGAGCTGTCTGCACTTCTGCTTCAATGCGGTGAGCAGACTGATAGAGAACGAAGAGCTTTACAGACCGTGACCGCTTTGGTTCGGGAGACTACGGTGAAGGCAAAGCGGCAGCGAATTATGCGCGATTTCTTTACGTGCACCACATATTTTTTTTTAACTGAGTCCATTTTATATGAGTCATTGTTGTAGATGGCCACCAACGGGGCCTCATATAAACAGGTTTGACTGTACTTGTCATTTGTAGATTCGGTTTATTATAGCAGTAACTTAATTTTTGGAAATATAAACACCTAATAAAAGCCTCACATGATATATAAGTTATTCTAATTATTTGTTCGTATAAATATTTTGCTATAATAACGAATTTCACCGATTACAAACCCTTTACAAAATAGAAACCCGATCACGTTTTAAAATTTGGATCAGAAAAGAAAACCCCTGCACAAAATGTACACTCGGCGGAAGAATTGGTATCGAAGCAGCAGTAGAATAAATAATAGTAGAGTAGCCGTGCATGTAGCAGAACGCAAGTCCAAAGCCAAGCCGCCAGAATCACTGCCGTTCTGGTGCCAGACCCGTTGCTCTGCGCGGCTATCGTGCTCTCACTGTCGCTCTCCATGTCGGTCAGCAACGGCACTGGCGTCTCGGCGACTCGGCGGCTGACGAACGGGTGCTAGTCAGGACCCGCCGCCGGCGGGTGCGAATCAGGGACCATCGCCGGCGGGCCAGGCGAGGGTCACCACTTTCGAACTCACGATGGAAGATGGACGAAGGCGCCTACGCTCTCCGCCGGCCGGCCGGCGAGGTGCTCGGGAGGGATTTCGCGGATCGGGCGGGGAGGGGGAGGCAGCAGCGACAAGCGGGGGTGGCGGAGCACAGGCACGGCCAAGGCGTGTCTGTGCCGATCCCCAAGCGGCTCGAGATAATACACCACATTGATGACGAGTACGTCAAGGACGGGAATACCATCAACTTCACCGCGGTGGCGTCCAGGTTCGGCGTCGACACCACCACGGTTGCAGGCATATGGAAGGGGCGGGACAAGGTGGAGCCTGACCGGCGCGGCCCGCCACCTGCCCCCGGGCTGCCGCACCGTGCCGAGGACGCGGTCGTTCTCGACATCATCTCCCACCCGCCGCGAAGGGATGTCTCCGCCGGCGGTGCAGTGAACGACCACGAGAAGGGGAGGGGGCGGAGGAGAAAGAGACGAAGGAGGAGAAAGAGACGAAGGAGCAGACGACGAAGAAGTAACAGAGGAAGCCTTCCCCCTGCTCTCGGCGCTGCTCCGCGCCGTTCGCAACGCCACCAGCACGCTCATCGTCGCCGTCTACTGCTTCTCGGACGAGACGCTGGCGACGGAGGTGGTCGCTGCGGCGAACAAGGGGGGGGTGAAGGTGAAGATGTTCCTGGACTACAAGATGGCGATGACGTGGCTGGCCTGCCCAGCAATGTTCATCGATGGAGGGTTCATTGAGCGGGCGGAGGAGGATGGGCTTTGGCTGTCTTCGATGGAGCGGGAGTCTACACACTTGCAATTACATGGACCGACTGAGGACTGATGCGTTCTCACCGTATTCAGAATCATTTGGAATGGAGAAGTGATTATTTACGGTTTGACAACGTTGTTGTAGCACCCGGACGTTGTGGTGCCGGCGTGCGAGACGAGGTTTATGAAGGGTGTCCTGGTATCGGAGACTAATTCGTGTCATTACCAGAGGTCGGAAAAAAATAGTGCAATACAATAAATAATCAGTTTTTTTAATATAAATTTTTATTACATGACCTTACGGCCTCCACTTCAATTTAATATTGACCCAATTATTGACAATAAATATCGTAAAAGTGCCACTGGCTGAACCCCGCAATTGTGTCATCGATGGCATCGCGGGATGACGTCAAAACTGAGGTTAACGACACCACACTAGTGTCAGCAACAAACGACTGGCTTCGGGACGCGTTTGGTCGCTTTCGCTGACACAAACTACGGGCCCCTTAGCATCCCAGCCAACAACTCATGCCCCTCTGGCAGCACTCCGACTTGAAGCCCAGTCAACACATTGGTGCTGCCCAACTTTAGTTGTGGAGGAACACGATATATCATAGGAAGATGACACCTCTGATTTCGGCGAGGGTCCAAATTTATTTACAGTAGATGTTATTTACGCGAAAAAAAAAAACTAACCCGGCAGGTGACGCGTACAACTTTGTGGGCTGGGTGGGCTACGCAGAATTAACTTGGCAGCCAGCAGCTGACCTGCCGCAAGACCTCATTAATGAGTTTGAACGCGACGAGCTTGATGTACGTTGGCCGGTGGATTACCGAGTTGAAAATCCGACAGGCGTACCTACTGGTACTAGAGGCAGAGGTAGAGTAGGAAGGCGCTCAATATAAATTGCAATACATATTGCGGGAATTTTTATTATTGTTTGCTAGTAAATTGCAGTTTTTATTAGTGGTGGTTGCTGGCCCCAATTCAATATGATACTGTATTGGAGGACCTCTGGTCATTACCATTACCGTCTATCCTTGGTTGCTAGCACGGTCTCACGTTCGGCGATATATCTTCAGCACCGCGCGGGGTTTGGATCTTTGCATGCACTGAAGTCGCCATTAGCCGGGTGTACATGGTAGTGCCTCGAAATACGGATACTTGCCGTCAAGATGGTCCGACCCTCCCGTTCGCCATACTGCGTCCCAACCTTCTATGTCAAACAGCGGAGCGGGGAATGGCGATCACGTTTTCTGGGCCTGAACACAAACATCCCCGTGCCAGCGAACTCAATTCCTCGCAAGGATGATATCCTGCGCACCATGACCAAGGGCAAGCTGTTTACCGCAATGGACTTATTGTGTGTGTGTGTGTTCAAGTCGAGTTGGTAAAATAATACATACCATTTATGGCGTTCGCTACCCCTATTCGAATACTTAGTTACTCAGATGGGCATTTCAAGCAGTCCGACGTGGTTTAACCGCCTCGTCCAAGCGGTGTTCTCGGATCTGCAGCCCTGTTGGCAGACATACTTTGAAGCCCTGATAGTGTTTATCTACTCTGACTCGATTGACGACCACCTTGCCGACTTGTAGAAAGTGCTTTCACGGAGCACAGAGTAACATTTTTATATCAAAATCGAGAAGTGCACATTTTGCGCTACTGAAATCTCACGCCTCAGTGATATTGTCGCCAAGGATAGCCCATTGTGGGGTGGGCTTTTATGGTATATATAAATGGACGTGTAGGTCGGATGGACCCCAGCAAGATTCAAGTGATAAGACTGACCGACACTCCGTGCGAAGCATGAGCTACAGTCCTTTTGCGGAACCTGCGTCTACGTGATGAAATTTTGCGGTGACTTCGACGACCTGATGGCCTCTATCACCGAGCTGGCGAATGGCAAGAGCCGCCGCTATCCAATCTCCTTCGGCGACAAAGAGGAGCAGGAATGTGGTGATGAGCTGCAGCGTTAGCTAGCTCTCAGTGTTCGCGCGCCCACATTTCTCAAAACCGTTTTACATCAGCATGGCGTTACCTCTTCCGGTACGACGGTGCCGGTCGCGAGCAGATCGTCGCTTTCAATTTAAGTAGCTAACCAAACTGATGAACTAACTTTGAGTTCATTTGTGGTGCCCCTGCTCGTTCAGCTTCTGTTGATAGACAAGTTTGCGAGGCAGAACTTATCCTACTAACGAGAAGGATTTGCTAGCTACGCTACTCGCGATGCGAGTTTGGAAGATCTATCTGACCGACCGGCCATTCTTCAGACCTACCGATCACCGCACTATTGAAGGCATTTTGCAACACCAGACGCGTTTTCAGAGGATTGCTCGATGACTAAATGAGCGTGCGCTTTTCCAACCGCAGTTTAAGTGGACCGAGGGAGCTACAAACGTGATGACCAACACTATCTCGCGCAATCCGAGCAAGAACGACGGTACCAGCCGAGCCGTTAGCCGTTCCCTTTTGCGAAAGTCCCCCACTGGTCAAGAACTTGTAGACGAAATTGGCTCATCGTCTTCAACAGCGGTCGATATCTCAGCGGAGGGCAGCCGTATTTATCCTCCTCGGGACCAATATGGGACTTGCTCATGACTGATGCAACGAATTCGCGCAAATATCAGCGCTTCGAGCTGTCAGATGGGCTGACGTTCTTTCGAGTTCGGGCGGGTGCTCAGGTGTGAGTGTGTGTTCCGGTGGACACCGCGCTAATAAACGCTATCATTCACGCGGAGCGCGAGGTACCAACTCGCTGGCATCCTGGGCAGGACAAAATACAGCTACTCGTGGCGTCTAAATACTACTGTCCTGGCATGGTGAAGGTTGGCGGATCTTCGTAGTCAGGGTTGGTCTCCGTTGAACGCTCCACATAAATAGTAATTGGTGTGTCATCTTTCAGGCTCATTATCAACTTGTGTAGCCCGATAGTGGAGGCCATGACTCGTTTAGTGTTCTCTAGCGTTTTCTCCTCCGTTTGTAGTGTACAAAACCACCGTTTTCAAACCTCAAACGCTCCTACCATGGTCATGCGAGGGCTGGTGTGCAATAAGGTGTATCGCCACTGATGGTGAGAGAGAGTGTCCCCTTCTTCGCGTTCAGTGTACGGCACCATCGAATATGACAACAAAGTATAATCTGCGTCACCGACGAAGTGTCTGCCGGGCGGAATAATCTCACAGGTATGGCGATCGATGACATGGTGCTACCAACAAGTGCGGTCGGACCAGGACTAGGCCTACTTTCCGCACTTACGCGTCGTTACTCAGCAGTAACGATAGCCTGAGTGTTGGTAGCAGGGTATCCCTTCCGACAAGACAACTCTTCGTAGTAATCAGGTTGGTCTATCACTAACAGCGGTCCATCCACAGATCCAACGAGCTCTGTCGCTTGTGAATCCTCGGTTATTAATGTCCCAGCCTCTTGTCATGCGGAAACGACTCAACAAACGGAACCATTTGTGATAACACACGAGTTATCTCATCAACTATATCGGCGACATCGCTCTTGTTCATCGCAAATGTACCAACAGTCTCCCAATAACCACCAGGTGACGCTAAAACGTACAGCGACACAACTTCTTTCTTATTATACGAATGCTTCTTGAAGCCGTTGGAAGCAAAAGCCACCCCATCCAGACGCAGGAAACGAGCGGTTGTGAGAAGTGTTTGCTTGGAGTACCTCAGATTGTTCAGTAGCCAGCTCGTGCACGAAGCATCGTCCAGAGTAGCGTCGAATTCGAAGTATGACATTGTGTTCGTAGCCTTCTTATTTATATGTGTGTTAGAAACAGCAATAGTTGCAACCTCTGCGGCTAGCGCTGACGCCAAAATCACTAAATTCTCCATGCTTATCATGACTACCTCTTTCTCTCCTGAGCAGTCTCTAAGTGTGGGCTATGTCCGGGATGTGGAGAAGGGTATAGAAGGTCGTCTCCGATTGTCGTGTCGTGGGGGAAGTCTGGTAACGGAGAATTGACCAATCAGAATAGTCTAAATGGAGACAACATCAACCCGGAGCTAGATGCGACCAGCCCCTTACAGCAGTGGTGACAAAGGCTAGCATTTCCGTTGTTTGACTAGTTTAGGCGGCTACCATTCGCCTAACCACCTTGCCTTTTTGTCTTTTCACCTAGACCCACACTGCTAATTGCTGCTATTTAGATAACCTACTGCACTTTTAAGCCTTTCGCGAGCTACCTTTATCAATTAACTATACTATACAGGTCAAAGGCATTCAAATGAAAAAGGTCGCAAAATACACCTTCTGCATGTCTTATGGGACATGGGAGACGTAGTATACTGTGATTTGTAGAATACAGTGTATGGATGCGTATTACTTAAATTTGTTTAGTACATAATTATATGATGATTACTCTGCTTACCTTTTTTAAGTTGTTATAAATATGGTACATTACTAGCTTGAAGTTGTGTAAAAGGGCACAGAAATCACCCTTTAAGGGGGGGGGGTCACTCACCGCGTTTCGGAAAATCTCCTCAAGGGCGCTTTGTGTAGCCATTTTGGGTGGGGTGGGGTGGGGGTGGGGTGGTCGCTTTCAATCTCTGGACCTACTGTCCTCGCATCTGCCAAGCGAGGTCTGCCTGTGTTAGTGTCGTGTAGGAACAGGCGCTAAATTATATATGGCACACTTTCCCACCAACAACACCTACCGAGTCACCGAAGACTCAATGGGCTTGTTAGGGTTAGAACCTGAAGGCCCAGGAACTTTCCCTTGCACAGGGTTGATGTTTCCCCTGTGTACCGAGATTCCGCTAGTCGACCGACGGAAGACTCAGCGTCAATAGCCACGAGCAAAGACTAACACGCTCTCACACACAAAATATACCTCGCCGGCCCTCAGAAGGAAGGGTCCCGGCCTTTTACGGCGTGATACGAGGGTGCCGGAGCTATACTCCGGCGGGAAGAAATAAATGGAGTGCGCTCTCGCTCCTCCACTACCTGGCGACGACTTGTCGCTACCAATACACTAGCCACTACTCTCTTGGCCCTGCCAGGGATGAACACAAGCTAAACTAGTAGATGTGCCCTCCGACAGTCATAATCCTATCTACCAGGTTTACCTTGAGCTACAGGTCGTTCACTGCAGGCACCGGTGTCGCCCTTGCGTGGTTGGGAGGGGAAGCTGTTCTGTTATTGTTTCCCGAAGGCTTATCTTGTCTTCTCTTAAGTTTCCTATCGATCAATACAAATATCAAGTATAAACGCGTCCGTTTTTGGACCGCCGGTTGTAACTCACGACTCTTCGGCGCTTTCTCTGCGACGTGGTGGCGTTACCGACGACTCAAACGGCCGCTGAAACGCCACCGACGGCTGGGAACAGGCGCCGACGACTCATAAGTTCGGATCTTGCCAGTAGGTTCGCCCCGCACTTAGCGAGCTGCAACCGCCCACGCTTGACTTGGAACTATCGACGAGTCATCGTCACCGGCCTATTTAGACCAATCAGCGATCGGGGAGTTTAGTCCAATGACTGGCGATGGGTTGTGACTTGCCAGTTAGCGCCGGCGCCTCGAGTCTTCTTCGCCACTCGTCCCGCTTTTGGGTTTTGGCTTCGGCTTCATTTTCCGATAACACAACTGCCCCCACCACGACTCGAGCCGCGTGCTGGTGAGCGTCGGGGTGCTCCTGCGCCATGGTCGGTTCTTCGCGCGGTGCCCAATCCGCCGTGAACTCGGCGCTCAGGGCTCTCGGTGTGTCTCGGTCTTCGCTCCAGGTAAGCCGTCTTCTCTTGTTCTCTCGCTGTCTTCACTGCTAACCGGGATCTTGGTATCTTGGTCAGTCTTCGCCCGGTCGAGGAAGCTCGCTTGGTGCTGGCAGTTCGCCTGTTGCTCCTGCTCCCTCGCAGTCGGCGTTGTCCGAGGATGAGAGCGTTGCTGAGTCGACGGCCAGTTCGGCCACGGTGGGTTTCCTGCCGTCTTCTCGCTTTCTGGCAGCTTCACGTGAGGTGCTGATGCTTGGCGGCTTTCTGCGTCTGCTTCCCAGGTTGTCCTGTCCTCTCCGGGGTTGAGTTCACTCGCTGGCGGTGGTACACCGAGCCAAGCTTCGCTGGAAGCGTCCGCTGAGTCGTCCCCGTCACTGGCCACCTCTCCTGCTGCTCCTTCGGTACGTCTCGTTGACTGGCACCTTGATCTTGAGCTGCTCTCGCTTACCTTCACGGTTATTACCTTCGTCTCTTGTCATTCAGAATACTTCTCTGGTCGATGTGCCCGTTGGTAATGCTGCCGGCGACTCGGTTGCGATCCAGTCGGCGCAGCTAGTTGCTCGGCGTTCTACTTCGAGTGCTGAAGCTGGCTGTTCCACCACCGGCGACTCGCTGGTCACGGTGTCGCTCTCGAACAAATCGTCATGGAAGCCAGTGCTGAGGCGTCGGAGCGCGTGATCGCGGTGTTGGGTCCTCGGCTGGATCTCATCGGCCGTCTTAATGTCACCCTGCACCAGGGTCCCAACATTCGTGGGGACCGCCACGTGGGCTCTCGCTTGGCTGCTGCTCGCTCGCTGGAAGACGTGGTGGCGGCGGCTCAGCCCAACATGGGGGTCCACGATGACGTCAACTTGGACTTGGCTGTGATGCGAGGCCAGTTGCACTCCGCTGAAGCTGCGCGTGCTGCCGCCGAAAACCCGGCGATGAAGGAATCGTTCAAGCACGAGAACACCATGGTGTTCCTCAAGCAAGCGCGCGCAGAGCTCGAGCACTCCAAGAAGGAGGTTAAGCGTCTGCGGGTCTTGGAGGCGCACTACCTCCAGGAGATGGAGGGTCTTCGTGGAGCCGTGGATGCGCACGCCGAGACGGACGCCCGCTTGGAGAACCGCGTTAGAGCTGCTGACGACGAGTGCAAGCGTCCGGCTCTCCAGCTCACTCGTGAGCAGACGGCGTTCAAGGCTGCCGTGGCGTCGTCGACAGCTCAGAGCAAGCGTCTTCATGATCTTCTGGCTCGCTTGGATGCCGGCGATGACTAGTCGTCGACTCGCCTCCAGCGCCGAAATGAAGACCTTCAAGAGTAAGTGAAGCGGCTAACGCGGGCCAACCGGACTCTTCGGGCGCACGTCAAGTTTGAAGACATGAACCCAGAGGTCCTTGTGCTGATCTCCGAACGTTCGTACTGGTTGGTGAGTTGCTGCATGTGCTGGCTTGTGTTCTGATTCTGGACGATGACTCATGCCTTACAGGTTTGTCGACTGGCGAGTTGAACTGGAACCTGCTGGACATTAGCCACGAGACTCGGCGGGTTCTCAAGGACATGCTGGCTAATGCGGATCCGTCTCGCACCGAGGATGCCATTGCCGTTGACTTGGCCCACGCTGCCTTCCTGGAATCGGACTCTCACGTTGAGTTGTCGTCGGAGGAGCGGTCGGCTGAGGCGAATAAGACAACCCTGGAACACATGCTGCCGATGTCGAAGCGGACCGGGCTTTACGTGCCGCGCAGGTTGGTTGCTCACGCAAGCGCTCCTCGAAAGGGGAAGCCGGTTCTCGTCATGTTCGTGGTCGGTCAAGCTCTGTTTCTCGGTCGGCATCGCAAAAGCGGGTTCGTTCTTCGTCACTCCGTCGCAGTCCGTCCGCCAGCCGTCCGGGCAAGAGACCTGGCCGCCTCGCCGAAGACTCAGCTTCTGCTGTTCGTGGATCTCGTTTGTCTTCTTCTCTTCGAGGTGGTAGCCGTGAGTCTTCGGTGACAGCTCCTGGTGATTCTTGGACTTCTTCTCAAGATGGTGAGCACTTGGAAATGGAGGTGGAGGTTGTCGAGTCTTCCGGAAGTGTTCCTGCGGCCGCAGAGTCTCCGCCCGCGTTGGCAGTGCAAGCCCCGAGTGCTTCTCGGGTTTCGTCGTCCAAGGGCAAATCGAGGCGGGCGATGGTCTCGTTCTCTGCCATCTACCGGTCCGCCAGCTCGCGCCGTCTTCTCCGTGGCCGCTGCCAAGTCTTCGTCGGATAGCTCACCTGTTGTTCCTTCCCGCAAGCCTTCTCGTGTGGTGGAGTCATCGGATGAAGATGCTGTCTCGTCGAGCACGCTTTCTCCTCCTTCCGAGCAAGTTCACGTCGACTCTGGCGCTTCTCTCGAATGGTTTCCAGACACTGGTTCGGAGGCGGAGAATTTGGTCGTCGGATCAGTGATTGAGTTATCGGAGGGCGTCCCCCAATCCTCTTTTCTCTTGGAGCTCCCATGTTCCGAGTCGTCGGGAGCTATCTCAGGTGTTGGTGTGGAGCCTAACAAGAAACCTCCTGCTCCACCGACTCAAGACTCAAACGAGTCACCGTCGACAACACCGTCGTCCTTCCGTTCCACGCCAGCTTGCGTCTTCCGGAAGCAGTCGAGACGTCGCCACTTTGTCGTCAGATTCCAGCTCCCAGCGTCTTCCTGTGGTGCCGTCGCCGGCGCGGGGTCAGTTACCCCTCGTCCGATTTTCCAAGCAAGTAGCCAAGTGGGCTGTGCCTTACATCGAGCCGCCTTTTACGCGTCCTGGAGCTTTCAAGTGCTGGACCCAGACGCTGAATGCTCGGTTGCCTGCACCGGTGCCCCGGGATCTCCGAATCATTTCTAGTCCTGAAGGCATCGCGGCATTCGCGGATTACAAGAACCCTGATCATCCGTGGCAGAAGCTTCGCCGGCGACTCCCGTCTCAATCGTGTCTTTTTGACACTTCAGAGTTCGATCCTGGCTCCAAGGTGTCGCAGCGGGCTTCGCCGATGACTCGGGTGATGGGATATTGGAGCAATTTCCGTGGGAGCGGCGACTCGGACAACGCCGATCTTGGTTTCTCGCTTTGGGAGCGCGATCACTGGATCCTTCCGAAGGCCGTTAAAACTACGTTCTCCGCAGTTGCTGCTGACGTGGATATGATGGACTGGACTGCCGCGCGGAAGACTCGGACTGTAACGGGGTTACACGCACAAGTGGCTGCAAGCCACTTGTGAATTTAACAGATAGGTTATCTGTTAAAAGTTTTGAATACTTCCTCACCTTGGTGTAAGACACACCAATGGATACATTGAAGTGGACCACCACAATGAGTGGTCCACACATACCCAAAGATCCTATTGAAGAAAGCAGCATCTTTCTACCAATCAGAGTCATGCATATTAGCGGGGCTCTGACAGCCAGCCGCTGTCAACCCTTTCATAGACGATAAACAGTTTTTAGCAGATTTTAGAGGAAGATCAATTTACAAACAATACAGTTCTCATTTTACCTAATCTAAGTCACTTGGAATCCTATCTTACTGAACTTATATTTGTGTATTCAAATACAATTAACCTAAGTAATTACTAAGTACTTACGCTTCCTCATACACGTTGCGCAACGTGTAAGCTAAAGTAGTGAGTCAAGTTAGACCCACTACACCTGGTAGCACTTCGTAGTCCGTCCAACGACCGACTGCTTGACGTTCGTACGCGGTGTACGAACGCGGAGCCGAGAACCACATGAGCACGGAGGTGCCCATGGAGAGCTCCAACACGCCTGCAACGCATGTTGCACGCGCTGACTGCCCCTACCTGTCCGACCCAGAGTGGGAGGCCCTCCAACGACTGTCAACAGTCATTGGAGAAGCGGCGATAGCTACAATGCTGCGTACGCTATCGCCGACGGAGCAACATGGTGTTGCTCTGGGATTCATCATGAAGGAGCAGCGTGACGCTGCTTCCTCAGTGACGGCGTCGTCAGGGACGACACCGCGTGCTCAACCATTAAAGTTGAGCGTAAGCAATTACGTGGGAAGAGAGGGCGAGCCTCTCCTCCGATGGCTTGTCGAACTCGACACAGCCATAGCGGCTCGACGCATCGTCGACCCGCTGTCGAAGGTCGCGTTCGCCATGTCCTGCCTTGGCGGACGCGCAAGGAGTTGGGCGTATGGACGCCGACTCTCCGATCCTACGTGCTTCAGCACGTATGAAGTGTTCAAAGAGGAGCTCAAACAAGCGTTTGAGCCCCCGCAAAACGAGTTCCGGTCGAGGGCGGAATTCCTCGACCTTCAGCAGGGTAACCATGACGTCCATGCTTACGAGCAGCGTGCACGGTACTTGGTCTCGAACATCGTGACCAACCCGATAGACGAGGCGACTAAAGTCGTCACGTTCATGAAGGGACTGAGAGATGGGCCTGTGAAGACCTATCTCTTCCGAGAGTACCCGAGTACTCTCGAAGCTGCGATTACTCTCGCAATGCAAGAAGCGTTTAGCCTGCGGCAGGCTAAACTGCATGTGAACGTGCCGAGGCCGCAACCGCGCCCGGTAGCGAGGCCGGGAGGTCCAGAACCAATGGACCTCTCGAACGCAACAACTGCTGGTTACCAGCAACAGGGAGGTAACGTGCGATGCTTCCGTTGCGGAAGGATCGGTCACTTTGCACGGGAGTGCACAGCTCCCATGCCCCCTGGAGGTGGCCGTCGTGGCGATGCTAGGCATCGCCGCGGACCAACAAAAAACGTGAACATCCAGTAGGCGCGGGGCGCCCTACTGGTAATGCAGTCGCGCGTGCCGACATCGGGCACGCGACACTGAGGACTGCAGCCCCCAGTGAGACCAGCTCTCACTACAAGAAACAAGATGACAGGCCGAACCTAGTCATCTTGCAGGTTTACTCGAAGAGAGCGAGTGACTCTCTTCGAGCTTTGGTAGATTCAGGCGCGTCGAACAACTTTGTTCGACTACGAAGCCTGTCGAGACTTGACTTCGAGGAGGTAGATACACCTCGAAGTCTTCTGGAGGTACGACTGGCAACAGGTGCCATCGTAAAGACCGAGAAGCGCGTCGTGAACGTGCGCTTCTCGTACAAACAACGAGTGTTTGTCGAACACTTTATCGTCCTGGACCTGGACGATAAGTTCGACGTAGTATGGGCATGCCGTGGCTTGCACGGCATGATCCGGTGATAGACTGGAAGAAGCGCGCGCTCGTACGCTTCGGACGCGACAGCGGAACAGAGAGCGATGGCCCTGTTACCGCAGCGCGCGCACCAGCAGGTGCGCGCGGCTCACCAGTCGAGATAGCGCTTAATGATGCTGTCCCGGAGTGCCCAAGAAGTGCGCGAGGGCGCACACAAGCGAGACCAACGTCGGCAATGCTGCCGACGTCGGAAGAAAAATATGTGTTGGTTCCGGGAACCAACACCCACGTTCAAGCGTGTAGGGACAGTCCCTGACCCGAAGAGGTCAGGTCGACAACGACGCGTCGGCTCCGGGAGCCGACGCACCCTCGGTCATGAGGGGCTCCGCCAATGAATGGCGTCGAGGTGACGAAGGCGTGTCAACTCCGGGAGTTGACGCTGCAAACAGTGCGGACGGTTGCAAACGTACCGCACTGACGCAATTACATACTGTCGTGCAGCCGGGCTGCACGACGAAGCGCCTCATGCGATCGAGCCAGGCTTGATATCGCGCGCCCGCAGACAGGGTCTGCCGGCGAAGGGACACATTACCGTGCAGCCGAGCTGCACGAAGCGCCATGCGATCAAGCCAGGCTTGATACCGCGCGCCCGCAGACAGGGTCTGCCGGCGAAGGGACACATTACCGTGCAGTCGGGCTGCACGAAGGAACATGCGGTCAAGCCGGGCTTGATACCGCGCGCCCCCGGACAGGGTCCGCCGGCGAACAACTGTCCACGGCCGGGCCTGGACAAGAAGAACAACTGTGCGGAGCCGGGCTCCGCACAACAAGAAGACGGCGCAAGCGGAAAACGCTGCGCAAGTCTCGGTCCGGGACCGAGACGCAACAAGAGCGGTCTGCTGGGCAGACTGCGGCGATGACGCCGAATGTCAAGACGCTAAGCGTCTTGACGCGCACCGATACTGGATTCCAGTATCGTGAGATGGAACTCGCTAGTCCTCCGACGACGGCGTCGGAGTTGACTTCGCTTCCAGCCATGAGTTGGAAGCGCTTCACGCGCGACTTGCACGATGGACGCATCGAGCAAGTCTGCGTTCTTTCGGACAGCGAAAGAACGGAGAGCGAGAGCGAAGAGCTGAGGCAGCTCTTCATGGGAAGTACCACTGAGAGTGAAGACACTCTCAGTGCGAGACGAAGCGAGAGCGCTTCGAGGAACAAAGTTGGGACTCGCTGAAGTCGAGTCCCTATTACGAACTGTTGAGGGAGTACAAAGACGTACTCCCGGAAGAGATTCCTGCGGAGCTTCCGCAGGATAAGGGCATTCAGCACGAGATTGATCTCGTGCCGGGCACGAAGTACTGTGTCACGCGGCAGTGGCCACTGCCGCGAGAGCAAGTGAAAGCGATCGACGACTTCTTTGAAAGTCGTCGTAAAGCAGGACAAGTGCGGGAATCAAAGTCCCCGCACAGTGCTCCGACGTTCTGTGTCAAGAAGCCACAGGGCGGATGGCGCATCGTTCATGCCTACAACAAGCTGAACGATGCGACGGTACCGGCGCAGACGCCGATACCGCGAAAAGATGTTATCATCGATTCGATGGCCGGGAGCACCGTTTACAGTGCTCTCGACTTGCGAGATGGATTTTATCAAATCCTAATGCGTGAGAGCGATATCCCTCTCACGGCAGTGAGCACGCCAAGCGGCATGCTCTGGGAATGGCTAGTAATGCCACAGGGGCTTAAGAACGCCCCTGCTGTAGTGGGCCTACTTTGGCTCACTACTTTAGCTTACACGTCGCGCTACGTGTATGAGGAAGCGTAGGAGTTTATTAATAATTTGAATTAATTATACTTGAGTCCACAAGTATAATATAAATCAAATAAAACACCAAATAGGTAGTTTAAGGTAAAATGAGAACTGTATTGTTTGTGAATTGATCTTCCTCTAAAATCTGCTAAAAACTGTTTATCATCTATGAAAGGGTTGACAGCGGCTGGCTGTCAGAGCCCCGCTAATATGCATGTCTCTGATTGGTAGAAAGATGCTGCTTTCTACCAACAGGATCTTTTGGGTAAGTGTGGACCACTCACTGTGGTGGTCCACTTCAATGTATCCATTGGTGTGTCTTACACCAATGTGAGGAAGTATCTAAAACCTTTAACAGATATTTATCTGTTAAACCATAAGTGACAAATGTCATGCACAAGTGACAGTTGTCACTTGTGACCGTTATCGTGCACAAGTGACTGTTGTCACTTGTGTGTGTAACCCCGTTACACCATTCCCCCGTTAAGCTTAGACGTGTCGGTCTCGACACGTCAATTAATATTGACTGCTTGTCAATTGTTTGTGCTGGGGTTTCCGTGCTCATCCGCAATGAGCACGATCAAGCTGAAGACCACCATTGCAACAGAGTGTAAACTCTCTGTTGCTGTGTACAATGCGCGGTAGCGCGAGGTGCGCCGCTACCACGGGGACAGACAACACAGTGTCTGTGTACGATTCTTCGATGTCGACCGCGTCTATGCGTCGACATCTCTAAGCGAATTTCTGTTGCTTACCGTGATCGGGTAAGCAAACGCCAAAGCACTTCGAGTCCTTCTCGAAGTGGCAAGTATTAGCAACTCCACGCTGTTGCGGTGGAGGCTGGTGTCCGTGCGCCGTGCGCACTGTCCGTCCAGGTGGCGGTGCATATTAGCAACCGCGACCACAACAGGTATACTATATGTATACCTGAGAGCTTCAATGATCTCCGTGCTAATTATCTAGCACGCGACTTGTCAGGCGTTGTAGATTACTACAGCGCTCGCACTACCTTCTTGCTGGTAGTGCGTGTTGGGTTTCGTACTCCTTCACCATGTCCGGAACGTCTTCCATCAGGACGTTCCGTGGTTCCCACGTGTCGTGTTGGGGAGGGAAACCTCTCCAGCGAATGCGAAAACAATCCGGACCTCGGATTGTTTTCCTATGATCAACAATTCGCTGGACGATCCAGCGAATTTCTCCGCGTGCGTCTCGCAGCGGTGGCGGAGGTGGTGGAAACACGCTCCGATGGTCAACGCCGTGTTGACCTTCATCTCGTGTTGCTCCACGACCAAGTGACGGTCGTGGAGTACTTTCAGAGCGCGGCGGTTGCCGCTCTGTTCCTTCGTGTCCCGGCTCTGGCGGTCTCCCAGACCGCATTGAACGTGCCGGTCGGGCTGTAGGCCCGACTGTATTAACTGCTCCAGCGCGACAACGCGCTGGAGAGGAGGGTTTCCCCAGTCGAGGCTGTCTCTTCGGGTCAGACGAGCCACTTGGCTCGTGCTGGAGGTATGGCTTTAACCGCCCGACATAAAATGTCGGGTGGAGCCGCATGCTAGACGGTATGTCTAGCGTGTATGCGTTACCGTGGCGTGCCATCACCGTGAATGGCCCGATGAAGCGCGGAGCAAGCTTGCTTGCTCCGAAATCCGAAACTGCATGTTTGGGCAGGTTTTGAGTAGATAACAAAACCAATGAATCCACGTTGAATTCATTTGTGTTGCCCCTGCCAATATTATCGGCGTTCAGCTTCTGTTTATCCACAGAAGCTGCAATCGTGTCCTGGACAAACCGAATTACGGCTTGTCTTTTATTGATAAAGTCAATCGCATCCGAGCTGAACTCGTTCAGCTCGCTCTCCGCAAGAGGCCCGGCCTCTGCGTGGTTCTTCGCGGTGTCTGCGCCCTGCGCAGACCCGTGGTCCTTGTTCCTTGTGGAGTCTGTGCTCTGCACAGACTCGTTTTCCTTGTTCTGGGGGTCAGCGCACTGCGCTGACCCTTGGTTCTTCCTGCCAAGGTCTGCGCCCCGCGCAGACCTGGTTGTCGTGTTCCTTGTTGTCGCTGCTGACACTGTGCTGGTGTCAGCGGCTTTTTGCGACTGCTGTGATGCAGTCGCAGATCCTCCCCCACTTAAAGTGGGAGCCACCACTCCGAGTAAACTCGGCAGACGGGGATGCCGCATGGCATTCACATAAAACGGTGTATGCCCGGTCGAGGCATGCACCGAGTTGTTGATGGCGAATTCCGCCATCGACAAACACTCGCTCCAGTATTGGAACGAGTGAGCGTAGCTCTTCAACATATCGACGAGCACGCGATTCACGCGCTCGGTTTGACCGTCCGTCTGCGGATGGTCCGCAGTCGACATTGAAAGCTGGCTCCCAAGAAGTGTAAACACTTCTTGCCACAGGTGCGCTGTGAAGCGCGGGTCTCTGTCCGACACGATGTCGGACGGCATGCCATGGTGTTTGAACACCATGTCGACGAACAGACGGGTCGTCTGCTTCGCGGTCACCTCTGCCGGCACCGCAGCAAGATGTACCATCTTGCTGAAACGGTCTACAAAGACCACAACACCGGTGTTCCCTCCGCTGTCCGGGGGAAGACCAAAGATGAAGTCCAATGACATGGACTTCCAACACTCCGACGGAGTCGGTAGTGATTGTAATGGAGCCTGCGCAAACGGCGCAGGCTTTACGCGTTGGCACACCTCGCAAGCACGGACGTACTTGCGCACCCACTTATACTGGTGGTGCCAGTAGAAGTCGCGCGTGAGAAGGACGTATGTCTTCTCACGTCCGAGATATCCCGCAGTCGGGGCATCATGATACTCGTACATGATCCTGAGGCGCGGGTCATGGTCATTTGGCACGACAACGCGATCCGCGTTGTCGTCGACTGCATTGTAAAGCAGTAGTCCGTCGTGCACACGAAAGCGGTGTGCACGCGCTCGAAGGTGCTTGGGCAGCTTCTGACGGGACTTGTCAGAAGGTGCTGTGCCATAGGCCAGCAAGAGCTTCGCGTCCGCGTCGTGCGCGTACGCGGCCTTCACATCATCCAACAGTGATGATGTGGGTTTGCTCGATCGCATGGCGTCAATGGCATTGACGTCAACAGCTTCTGCATAGTCCGGCCGACGTGATAACGCGTCGGCCACCACGTTCAATCTTCCGGGTTTGTATTCGACCCGGAAGTTATACTCCGCAAAGAATGAGAGCCATCTCGCCATTCTTTGTGAAATGTGTGGCGACTTCACTGCGGTGCGCAGTGAAGCATGGTCTGTGTAGACCACAAATGGTCTACTCCCAAGCAAGTACACTCGGAACTTTGCGAGTGCATACTTCATGGCAAGGAGTTCCTTGTCATGCACCGGATAGTTGCGCTCAGCTGGCTTCAGCTGACGCGATTGGTAGTAGACGACACGATCACGGCCCTCGTGATCGTGCTGCATCAACGCGCATCCGATCGCGAAATCGGATGCGTCGCACACTACGTGAAATGGGCGATCTTGGTCAGCCACTGCCAAGATCGGCGCCTCAGTCAAGCCCCGCTTGACTGCATCGAATGCCTTTTGGCAATCGGGTGTCCAGTTCCACACAGCTTCTTTCTTAAGAAGCTGTGACAGCGGGCGGATCTTGCCCGCATAGTCCTCCACGTACTTGCACAAGTACGTGGCCAAGCCAAGGAACTGCCTCAGTTCCTTGACACTTGATGGCGTTGGCCATTCGTTAATCACTCTGACCTTTTCTGGGTCAGGGCGGACACCATTCTTCCCTACGAGACACCCGAGGACGGGTATCTCGCTCGCCCCGAAGATACATTTCTTCAGGTTCGCGTAGAGCTTATGCTTTCGCATAAGCTCAAGTAGCTGCCGGAGATGCACCCTGTGCATCTCTACGTCGGTCTTCCCGTCCACAGCCCGGCTGTGGATGAATACATCATCGAAGTAGCTCGGTGCGAAGTCGCGCACCGAGCGCAACAAGTGCGTCACGCACCTGTTGAAAGTCGCAGGGGCATTCTTAAGCCCCTGTGGCATTACTAGCCATTCCCAGAGCATGCCGCTTGGCGTGCTCACTGCCGTGAGAGGGATATCGCTCTCACGCATTAGGATTTGATAAAATCCATCTCGCAAGTCGAGAGCACTGTAAACGGTGCTCCCGGCCATCGAATCGATGATAACATCTTTTCGTGGTATCGGCGTCTGCGCCGGTACCGTCGCATCGTTCAGCTTGTTGTAGGCATGAACGATGCGCCATCCGCCCTGTGGCTTCTTGACACAGAACGTCGGAGCACTGTGCGGGGACTTTGATTCCCGCACTTGTCCTGCTTTACGACGACTTTCAAAGAAGTCGTCGATCGCTTTCACTTGCTCTCGCGGCAGTGGCCACTGCCGCGTGACACAGTACTTCGTGCCCGGCACGAGATCAATCTCGTGCTGAATGCCCTTATCCTGCGGAAGCTCCGCAGGAATCTCTTCCGGGAGTACGTCTTTGTACTCCCTCAACAATTCGTAATAGGGACTCGACTTCAGCGAGTCCCAACCTTGTTCCTCGAAGCGCTCTCGCTTCGTCTCGCACTGAGAGTGTCTTCACTCTCAGTGGTACTTCCCATGAAGAGCTGCCTCAGCTCTTCGCTCTCGCTCTCCGTTCTTTCGCTGTCCGAAAGAACGCAGACTTGCTCGATGCGTCCATCGTGCAAGTCGCGCGTGAAGCGCTTCCAGCTCATGGCTGGAAGCGAAGTCAACTCCGACGCCGTCGTCGGAGGACTAGCGAGTTCCTTTTCCTGATACTGGAATCCAGTATCGGTGCGCGTCAAGACGCTTAGCGTCTTGACATTCGGCGTCACCACCGCAGTCTGCCCAGCAGACTGCTCTTGTTGCGTCTCGGTCCCGGACCGAGACTTGCGCAGCGTTTTCCGCTTGCGCCGTCTTCTTGTTGTGCGGAGCCCGGCTCCGCACAGTTGTTCTTCTTGTCCAGGCCCGGCCGTGGACAGTCGTTCGCCGGCGGACCCTGTCCGCGGGCGCGCGGTATCAAGCCCGGCTTGACCGCATGGCGCTTCGTCGTGCAGCCCGGCTGCACGACAGCATGCAAATTGCGTCAGTGCGGTACGTTTGCAACCGTCCGCACTGTTTGCAGCGTCAACTCCCGGAGTTGACACGCCTTCGTCACCTCGACGCCATTCATTGGCGGAGCCCCTCATGACCGAGGGTGCGTCGGCTCCCGGAGCCGACGCGTCGTTGTCGACCTGACCTCTTCGGGTCAGGGACTGTCCCTTACACGCTTGAACGTGGGTGTTGGTTCCCGGAACCAACACATCTTTTTCTTCCGACGTCGGCAGCATTGCCGACGTGGGTCTCACTTGTGCGCGCCCTCGCGCACCCCTTGGGCACCCCGGGACAGCGGCATTAAGCGCTGTCTCGACTGATAAGCCGCGCGCACCTGCTGGTGCGTGCGCTGCGGTAACAGGGCCATCGCTCTCTGTTCCGCTGTCGCGTCCGAAGCGCACGAGCGTGCGCTTCTTCCAGTCAATTACCGGATCATGCCGTGCAAGCCACGGCATGCCCATAACAACGTCGAACTTATCGTCCAGGTCCAGGACGATAAAGTGTTCGACAAACACCCGTTGTTTGTACGAGAAGCGCACGTTCACGACGCGCTTCTCGGTCTTTACGATGGCACCTGTTGCCAGTCGTACCTCCAGAAGACTTCGAGGTGTATCTACCTCCTCGAAGTCAAGTCTCGGCAGGCTCCGTAGTCGAACAAAGTTGTTCGACGCGCCTGAATCCACCAAAGCTCGAAGAGAGTCACTCGCTCTCTTCGAGTAAACCTTCAAGATGACTAGGTTTGGCCTGTCATCTTGTTTCTTGCAGTGAGAGCTGGTCTCACTGGGGGCTGCAGTCCTCAGTGTCGCGTGCCCGATGTCGGCACGCGCGACTGCATAACCAGTAGGGCGCCCCGCGCCTACTGGATGTTCACGTTTTTTGTTTGTTCGCGGCGATGCCCAGCATCGCCACGACGGCCACTATTGTAGTGCACGGGAGCCGTGCACTCTCTGGCCAAGTGACCGATCCTTCCGCAACGGAAGCATCGCACATTATTTCCGTGCTGCTGGTGACCAGCAGTCGTTGCATTCGAGAGGTCCATTGGTTCCGGACCTCCCGTGCTCACTACCGGGCGCGGTTGCGATCTCGGCACGCTCGCATGCAGTTTAGCCTGCCGCAGGCTAAACTCTTCTTGCATTGCGAGAGTAATCGCAGCTTCGAGAGTACTCGGGTACTCTCGGAAGAGATAGGTCTTCACAGGCCCATCTCTCAGTCCCTTCATGAACGTGACGACTTTAGTCGCCTCGTCTATCGGGTTGGTCACGATGTTCGAGACCAAGTACCGTGCACGCTGCGCGTAAGCATGGACGTCATGCTTACCCTGCTGCAGGTCGAGGAATTCCGCCCTCGACCGGAACTCATTTTGCGGGGGCTCAAACGCTCGTTTGAGCTCCTCTTTGAATATCTCGTACGTGCTAAAGCACGTAGGATCTGAGAGTCGGCGTCCGTACGCCCAACTCCTCGCTCGTCCGCCAAGACATGACATGGCGAACGCAACCTTTGACAACGGGTCGACGATACGTCGAGCCGCTATGGCTGTGTCGAGTTCGACAAGCCATCGGAGGAGAGGCTCGCCCTCTCTTCCTACATAATTGCTCACGCTCAATTTTAATGATTGAGCACGCGGTGTCGTCCCCGACGACGCCGCATCGCGCTGCTCCTTCATGATGAATCCCAGAGCAACACCATGTTGCTCCGTCGGCGATAGCGTACGCAGCATTGTAGTTATCGCCGCCTCCCCAATGACTGTTGACAGTCGTTGGAGGGCCTCCCACTCTGGATCCGACAGGTGGGGGCAGTCCGCGCGTGCAACATGAGTTGCAGGCGTATTGGAGCTCTCCATGGGCACCTCCGTGCTCATGTGGTTCTCGGCTCCGCGTTCGTACACCTCGTACGAACGTCAAGTAGTCGGTCGTTGGACGGACTACAAAGTGCTACCAGGTGTAGTGGGCCTACTTTGGCTCACTACTTTAGCTTACACGTTGCGCTACGTGTATGAGGAAGCGTAGGGGTTTATTAATAATTTGAATTAATTATACTTGAGTCCACAAGTATAATATAAATCAAATAAAACACCAAATAGGTAGTTTAAGGTAAAATGAGAACTGTATTGTTTGTGAATTGATCTTCCTCTAAAATCTGCTAAAAACTGTTTATCATCTATGAAAGGGTTGACAGCGGCTGGCTGTCAGAGCCCCGCTAATATGCATGTCTCTGATTAGTAGAAAGATGCTGCTTTCTACCAACAGGATCTTTTGGGTAAGTGTGGACCACTCACTGTGGTGGTCCACTTCAATGTATCCATTGGTGTGTCTTACACCAATGTGAGGAAGTATCTAAAACCTTTAACAGATATTTATCTGTTAAACCATAAGTGACAAATGTCATGCACAAGTGACAGTTGTCACTTGTGACCGTTATCGTGCACAAGTGACTGTTGTCACTTGTGTGTGTAACCCCGTTACACCTGCGACTTTCAACAGGTGCGTGACGCACTTGTTGCGCTCGGTGCGCGACTTCGCACCGAGCTACTTCGATGATGTATTCATCCACAGCCGGGCTGTGGATGGGAAGACCGACGTAGAGATGCACAGGGTGCATCTCCGAAAGCTACTTGAGCTTATGCGAAAGCATAAGCTCTACGCGAACCTGAAGAAGTGTATCTTCGGGGCGAGCGAGATACCCGTCCTCGGGTGTCTCGTAGGGAAGAATGGTGTTCGCCCTGACCCGGAAAAGGTCAGAGTGGTTAACGAATGGCCAACGCCTTCAAGTGTCAAGGAACTGAGGCAGTTGCTTGGCTTGGCCACGTACTTGTGCAAGTACGTGGAGGATTATGCGGGCAAGATCCGCCCGCTGTCACAACTTCTTAAGAAAGAAGCTGTGTGGAATTGGACACCCGATTGCCAAAAGGCATTCGATGCAGTCAAGCGGGGCTTGACTGAGGCGCCGATCTTGGCAGTGGCTGACCAAGATCGCCCATTTCACGTAGTGTGTGACGCATCCGATTTCGCGATCGGATGCGCGTTGATGCAGCACGATCACGAGGGCCGTGATCGTGTCGTCTACTACCAATCGCGTCAGCTGAAGCCAGCTGAGCGCAACTATCCGGTGCATGACAAGGAACTCCTTGCCATGAAGTATGCACTCGCAAAGTTCCGAGTGTATTTGCTTGGAAGTAGACCATTTGTGGTCTACACCGACCACGCTTCACTGCGTACCGCAGTGAAGTCGCCACACATATCACAAAGAATGGCGAGATGGCTCTCATTCTTTGCGGAGTATAACTTCCGGGTCGAATACAAACCCGGAAGATTGAATGTAGTGGCCGACGCGTTATCACGTCGGCCGGACTATGCAGAAGCTGTTGACGTCAATGCCATTGACGTCATGCGATCGAGCAAACCACATCATCTCTGTTGGATGATGTGAAGGCCGCGTACGCGCACGACGCGGACGCGAAGATCTTGCTGGCCTATGGCACAGCGCCTTCTGACAAGTCCCGTCAGAAGCTGCCCAAGCACCTTCGAGCGCGTGCACACCGCTTTCGTGTGCACGACGGACTACTGCTTTACAATGCAGTCGACGACAACGGGAATCGCGTTGTTGTGCCAAATGACCATGACCTGCGACTCAGGATCATGTACGAGTATCATGATGCCCCGACAGCGGGACATCTCGGACGTGAGAAGACTTACGTCCTTCTCACGCGCGACTTCTACTGGTACCACCAGTATAGAGTGGGTGCGCAAGTACATCCGTGCTTGCGAGGTATGCCAACGCGTAAAGCCTGCGCCATTCGCGCAGGCTCCATTACAATCACTACCGACTCCGTCGGAGTGCTGGAAGTCCATGTCTTTGGACTTCATCTTCCCCCGGATAGCGGAGGGAACACCGGTGTTGTGGTCTTTGTAGACCGCTTCAGCAAGATGCTACATCTTGCTGCGGTGCCGGCAGAGGTGACCGCGAAGCAGACGGCCCGTCTGCTCGTCGACATGGTGTTCAAACACCATGGCATGCCGTCCGACATCGTGTCGGACAGAGACCCGCGCTTCACAGCGCACCTGTGGCAAGAAGTGTTTACACTTCTTGGGAGCCAGCTTTCCATGTCGACTGCGGATCATCCGCAGACGGACGGTCAAACCGAGCGCGTGAATCGCGTGCTCGTCGATATGTTGAAGAGCTACGCTCACTCGTTCCAATACTGGAGCGAGTGTTTATCGATGGCAGAGTTTGCCATCAATAACTCAGTGCATGCCTCGACCGGGCATACACCGTTCTACGTGAATGCTATGCGGCATCCACGTCTACCGAGTTTACTCGGAGTGATGGCTCCCACTTTAAGTGGGGGAGGATCTACGACTGCAATACAGCAGCCGCAGAAAACCGCTGACACTTGCACAGTGTCAGCTGCAACAATGGACAAACCACATGAGTCTGCGCAGGGCGCCCCGACCACGGGTCTGCGCAGGGCGCAGACACCGCAAAGAACCACGCAGAGGCCGGGCCTCTAGCGGAGAGCGAGCTGAATGACTTCAGCCCGGATGCAATCAGTTTCACCAACAAAAGACAAGCCGTAATTCGGTTTGTCCAAGATGCAATAGCAGCTTCTGTTGATCAACAGAAGCTGAACGCAGACAATGTGGGCAGAGGCAACACAAATGAATTTAAAGTTGGTTCATTAGTTTTGTTAGCTACACAAAACCTGCCTAGACATGCAGTTTCGGATTTCAGAGCAAGCAAGCTTGCTCCGCGCTTCATCGGGCCATTCACTGTGTTGGCACGGCACGGCAACGCATACACGCTAGACATACCGTCTAGCATGCGCCTCCATCCGACCTTTTACGTCGGGCGGCTGAAGCCATACCGGCAGCACGAGCCATCTAGCTCGGCTGACCCGAAGCCTCGGCAGGAGCCGAGGCAGAAGCGGAGGACTTGGCCTCGGCGACGAGCAACCCCTTCATCTGGGTCCCCAGCTCGACCTGGATATTCGAGGTGGTCTGCGAGACCGCCGCGACTTGGGCCTTCTGGTTCGCCAGCTCCTGTTTCAGGGCGGCGAACTCAGCGCCCTACAGACGCTCCACGGCGGTCACCCAGTCGTGGAGAGGCGCATACTGATCAGCCCGGGGATGATCATACCCGGGGCGTGTTCCCACCCCCGCCACCGCCGATCCGTGACGCCCGCGGATCAACCCGCTGGATTGTTGAGCAGATTGTTGACCATAGTATCCCGAAAACGAACCCTCAAGGGGCTCGTTTTCGTATTCGTTGGAGAGGATTTCCTCCCCATCAAGATACATGGGAGCCGCGGAACGTCTTGCTGGAGGACGTTCCGGAAATGGTGAGGGCGTACGAGGAGCAGTACGCGCTGGTGCAGCGGAAGTAATACGAGCGCTGCGATCATCGCCAGCGCCCGAACCCTCATGTGCTAAGAACTTAGCACGGAGCTCTTTGAGACTCTCGGGCACACGGAACGACGTGTACCCGTTCAGGTCGCGGTCGCTCAAGCGGACCGCGCCTGGAAAGCACTTCGTGCACTGAAAGCCCTCGGGCACAGCGCACGGCACATTTGCCTCGTCAGCAGCAACGTGGAGTTGCTCCAACTTTCCACGCTTCGAGTACGTCTCGAAGCGATCACGCGCTTGCTTAATCCGATCACGGCAAGCACTCGGCCTCTTGTTGAAGTTTTCAACAAAGGCGTTCCAGCTTTGACAAAGTGCCTGCCATTCGGGCACTTTGCTGCAAGAAGAGGTCTTCTTGCTTTGAAACCATCGGAGCTCATGAAAGAGTCCGATGTAGTAATCGCGCCTTTGATGCGATTCCGCATCAAAGTGCAGCTCGGCAGCCACAGCGTCATCTTTGATGGCGCTGCATACGTACAGCAGCACCTCATTCGGAGGTACCGAGTTCCCATACCGGTCCGCGATCTCGGATGCGGACGGCATCCATGGATCGCGCACTGCAGGTGCAGCGCGCGGAGAGCCTTGAGCTTTAACATCACACGCTGCAGCAGCAGCGCGCGGAGTACTGAGAGCCCCAGCGGAAGCGAGTGGGGTATCGCTCTCAGTACGCGAACGCTTCGAACTCGAAGCGTCCGATTCGTCCCCTTCACGCGGGCGAACGTTCTTGGCGTGAGGGTCGAGCGATTCGCTCGACACTGAGTCTTTACGCTTTGAGGGCGAGTCCTCCTCGCCCTCCATGTCTTCATCGTCGTCGTCGAAGTCGACGACGTCGCCGTACTTCGCCTTCTGGCGTTCGAAGTAGTCGTCGATGGAGAGATGACTCCCCACCGACTTTGCAGACTTCTTCTGAGGCGCGCTCATCGTTGAATGAGCGCGGATTTCTTCTCCAAACGCGGAGAATTCACGACTGGTCAATTCCGAAGATTGACGTGCGGAGACCCCGCGCGTCTAACCTTAAGGGGGGGATGGTGTAACAGGGTTACACGCACAAGTGGCTGCAAGCCACTTGCGAATTTAACAGATAGGTTATCTGTTAAAGGTTTGGATACTTCCTCACCTTGGTGTAAGACACACCAATGGATACATTGAAGTGGACCACCACAATGAGTGGTCCACACATACCCAAAGATCCTATTGGTAGAAAGCAGCATCTTTCTACCAATCAGAGTCATGCATATTAGCGGGCTCTGACAGCCAGCCGCTGCCAACCCTTTCATAGACGATAAACAGTTTTTAGCAGATTTTAGAGGAAGATCAATTTACAAGCAATACAGTTCTCATTTTACCTTAAACTAGCTACTTGGAGTCTTGCATAAGTTAACTTATATTTGTGTATTCAAATACAATTAACCTAAGTAATTACTAAGTACTTACGCTTCCTCATACACGTTGCGCAACGTGTAAGCTAAAGTAGTGAGTCAAGTTAGACCCACTACAGATGCCGTCCGCGTCCGAGATTGCGGACCGGTATGGGAACTCGGTACCTCCGAATGAGGTGCCGCTGTACGTATGCAGCGCCATCAAAGATGACGCTGTGGCTGCCGAGCTGCACTTTGATGCGGAATCGCATCAAAGGCGCGATTACTACATCGGACTCTTTCATGAGCTCCGATGGTTTCAAAGCAAGAAGACCTCTTCTTGCAGCAAAGTGCCCGAATGGCAGGCACTTTGTCAAAGCTGGAACGCCTTTGTTGAAAACTTCAACAAGAGGCCGAGTGCTTACCGTGATCGGATTAAGCAAGCGCGTGATCGCTTCGAGACGTACTCGAAGCGTTGAAAGTTGGAGCAACTCCACGTTGCTGCTGACGAGGCAAATGTGCCGTGCGCTGTGCCCGAGGGCTTTCAGTGCACGAAGTGCTTTCCAGGCGCGGTCCGCTTGAGCGACCGCGACCTGAACGGGTACACGTCGTTCCGTGTGCCCGAGAGTCTCAAAGAGCTCCGTGCTAAGTTCTTAGCACGTGAGGGTTCGGGCGCTGGCGATGATCGCAGCGCTCGTATTACTTCCGCTGCACCAGCGCGTACTGCTCCTCGTACGCCCTCACCATTTCCGGAACGTCCTCCAGCAAGACGTTCCGCGGCTCCCATGTATCTTGATGGGGAGGAAATCCTCTCCAACGAATACGAAAACGAGCCCCTTGAGGGTTCGTTTTCGGGATACTATGGTCAACAATCTGCTCAACAATCCAGCGGGTTGATCCGCGGGCGTCACGGATCGGCGGTGGCGGGGGTGGGAACACGCCCCGGGTATGATCATCCCCGGGCTGATCAGTATGCGCCTCTCCACGACTGGGTGACCGCCGTGGAGCGTCTGCAGGGCGCTGAGTTCGCCGCCCTGAAACAGGAGCTGGCGAACCAGAAGGCCCAAGTCGCGGCGGTCTCGCAGACCACCTCGAATATCCAGGTCGAGCTGGGGACCCAGATGAAGGGGTTGCTCGTCGCCGAGGCCAAGTCCTCCGCTTCTGCCTCGGCTCCTGCCGAGGCTTCGGGTCAGCCGAGCTAGATGGCTCGTGCTGCCGGTATGGCTTCAGCCGCCCGACGTAAAAGGTCGGATGGAGGCGCATGCTAGACGGTATGTCTAGCGTGTATGCGTTGCCGTGCCGTGCCAACACAGTGAATGGCCCGATGAAGCGCGGAGCAAGCTTGCTTGCTCTGAAATCCGAAACTGCATGTCTAGGCAGGTTTTGTGTAGCTAACAAAAGTAATGAACCAACTTTAAATTCATTTGTGTTGCCTCTGCCCGCATTGTCTGCGTTCAGCTTCTGTTGATCAACAGAAGCTGCTATTGTGTCTTGGACAAACCGAATTACGGCTTGTCTTTTGGTGATGAAACTGATTGCATCCGAGCTGAAGTCATTCAGCTCGCTCTCCGCTAGAGGCCCGGCCTCTGCGTGGTTCTTTGCGGTGTCTGCGCCCTGCGCAGACCCGTGGTCGTTGGCCTTGTTGTTGGGTGAGTCTGCGCCCTGCGCAGACTCATGTGGTTTGTCCATTGTTGCAGCTGACACTGTGCAAGTGTCAGCGGTTTTCTGCGGCTGCTGTATTGCAGTCGTAGATCCTCCCCCACTTAAAGTGGGAGCCATCACTCCGAGTAAACTCGGTAGACGTGGATGCCGCATAGCATTCACGTAGAACGGTGTATGCCCGGTCGAGGCATGCACTGAGTTATTGATGGCAAACTCTGCCATCGATAAACACTCGCTCCAGTATTGGAACGAGTGAGCGTAGCTCTTCAACATATCGACGAGCACGCGATTCACGCGCTCGGTTTGACCGTCCGTCTGCGGATGATCCGCAGTCGACATGGAAAGCTGGCTCCCAAGAAGTGTAAACACTTCTTGCCACAGGTGCGCTGTGAAGCGCGGGTCTCTGTCCGACACGATGTCGGACGGCATGCCATGGTGTTTGAACACCATGTCGACGAGCAGACGGGCCGTCTGCTTCGCGGTCACCTCTGCCGGCACCGCAGCAAGATGTACCATCTTGCTGAAGCGGTCTACAAAGACCACAACACCGGTGTTCCCTCCGCTATCCGGGGGAAGATGAAGTCCAAAGACATGGACTTCCAGCACTCCGACGGAGTCGGTAGTGATTGTAATGGAGCCTGCGCGAATGGCGCAGGCTTTACGCGTTGGCATACCTCGCAAGCACGGATGTACTTGCGCACCCACTTATACTGGTGGTACCAGTAGAAGTCGCGCGTGAGAAGGACGTAAGTCTTCTCACGTCCGAGATGTCCCGCTGTCGGGGCATCATGATACTCGTACATGATCCTGAGTCGCAGGTCATGGTCATTTGGCACAACAACGCGATTCCCGTTGTCGTCGACTGCATTGTAAAGCAGTAGTCCGTCGTGCACACGAAAGCGGTGTGCACGCGCTCGAAGGTGCTTGGGCAGCTTCTGACGGGACTTGTCAGAAGGCGCTGTGCCATAGGCCAGCAAGATCTTCGCGTCCGCGTCGTGCGCGTACGCGGCCTTCACATCATCCAACAGAGATGATGTGGTTTGCTCGATCGCATGACGTCAATGGCATTGACGTCAACAGCTTCTGCATAGTCCGGCCGACGTGATAACGCGTCGGCCACTACATTCAATCTTCCGGGTTTGTATTCGACCCGGAAGTTATACTCCGCAAAGAATGAGAGCCATCTCGCCATTCTTTTGTGATATGTGGCGACTTCACTGCGGTACGCAGTGAAGCGTGGTCGGTGTAGACCACAAATGGTCTACTTCCAAGCAAATACACTCGGAACTTTGCGAGTGCATACTTCATGGCAAGGAGTTCCTTGTCATGCACCGGATAGTTGCGCTCAGCTGGCTTCAGCTGACGCGATTGGTAGTAGACGACACGATCACGGCCCTCGTGATCGTGCTGCATCAACGCGCATCCGATCGCGAAATCGGATGCGTCACACACTACGTGAAATGGGCGATCTTGGTCAGCCACTGCCAAGATCGGCGCCTCAGTCAAGCCCCGCTTGACTGCATCGAATGCCTTTTGGCAATCGGGTGTCCAATTCCACACAGCTTCTTTCTTAAGAAGTTGTGACAGCGGGCGGATCTTGCCCGCATAATCCTCCACGTACTTGCACAAGTACGTGGCCAAATAAGCAACTGCCTCAGTTCCTTGACACTTGAAGGCGTTGGCCATTCGTTAACCACTCTGACCTTTTCCGGGTCAGGGCGAACACCATTCTTCCCTACGAGACACCCGAGGACGGGTATCTCGCTCGCCCCGAAGATACACTTCTTCAGGTTCGCGTAGAGCTTATGCTTTCGCATAAGCTCAAGTAGCTTTCGGAGATGCACCCTGTGCATCTCTACGTCGGTCTTCCCATCCACAGCCCGGCTGTGGATGAATACATCATCGAAGTAGCTCGGTGCGAAGTCGCGCACCGAGCGCAACAAGTGCGTCACGCACCTGTTGAAAGTCGCAGGTGTAACGGGGTTACACACACAAGTGACAACAGTCACTTGTGCACGATAACGGTCACAAGTGACAACTGTCACTTGTGCATGACATTTGTCACTTATGGTTTAACAGATAAATATCTGTTAAAGGTTTTAGATACTTCCTCACATTGGTGTAAGACACACCAATGGATACATTGAAGTGGACCACCACAGTGAGTGGTCCACACTTACCCAAAAGATCCTGTTGGTAGAAAGCAGCATCTTTCTACCAATCAGAGACATGCATATTAGCGGGGCTCTGACAGCCAGCCGCTGTCAACCCTTTCATAGATGATAAACAGTTTTTAGCAGATTTTAGAGGAAGATCAATTCACAAACAATACAGTTCTCATTTTACCTTAAACTACCTATTTGGTGTTTTATTTGATTTATATTATACTTGTGGACTCAAGTATAATTAATTCAAATTATTAATAAACTCCTACGCTTCCTCATACACGTAGCGCGACGTGTAAGCTAAAGTAGTGAGCCAAAGTAGGCCCACTACAGCAGGGGCGTTCTTAAGCCCCTGTGGCATTACTAGCCATTCCCAGAGCATGCCGCTTGGCGTGCTCACTGCCGTGAGAGGGATATCGCTCTCACGCATTAGGATTTGATAAAATCCATCTCGCAAGTCGAGAGCACTGTAAACGGTGCTCCCGGTCATCGAATCGATGATAACATCTTTTCGCGGTATCGGCGTCTGCGCCGGTACCGTCGCATCGTTCAGCTTGTTGTAGGCATGAACGATGCGCCATCCGCCCTGTGGCTTCTTGACACAGAACGTCGGAGCACTGTGCGGGGACTTTGATTCCCGCACTTGTCCTGCTTTACGACGACTTTCAAAGAAGTCGTCGATCGCTTTCACTTGCTCTCGCGGCAGTGGCCACTGCCGCGTGACACAGTACTTCGTGCCCGGCACGAGATCAATCTCGTGCTGAATGCCCTTATCCTGCGGAAGCTCCGCAGGAATCTCTTCCGGGAGTACGTCTTTGTACTCCCTCAACAGTTCGTAATAGGGACTCGACTTCAGCGAGTCCCAACTTTGTTCCTCGAAGCGCTCTCGCTTCGTCTCGCACTGAGAGTGTCTTCACTCTCAGTGGTACTTCCCATGAAGAGCTGCCTCAGCTCTTCGCTCTCGCTCTCCGTTCTTTCGCTGTCCGAAAGAACGCAGACTTGCTCGATGCGTCCATCGTGCAAGTCGCGCGTGAAGCGCTTCCAGCTCATGGCTGGAAGCGAAGTCAACTCCGACGCCGTCGTCGGAGGACTAGCGAGTTCCTTTTCCTGATACTGGAATCCAGTATCGGTGCGCGTCAAGACGCTTAGCGTCTTGACATTCGGCGTCACCGCCGCAGTCTGCCCAGCAGACCGCTCTTGTTGCGTCTCGGTCCCGGACCGAGACTTGCGCAGCGTTTTCCGCTTGCGCCGTCTTCTTGTTGTGCGGAGCCCAGCTCCACACAGTTGTTCTTCTGGTCCAGGCCCGGCCGTGGACAGTTGTTCGCCGGCGGACCCTGTCCGGGGGCGCGCGGTATCAAGCCCGGCTTGACCGCATGTTCCTTCGTGCAGCCCGACTGCACGGTAATGTGTCCCTTCGCCGGCAGACCCTGTCTGCGGGCGCGCGGTATCAAGCCTGGCTTGATCGCATGGCGCTTCGTGCAGCTCGGCTGCACGGTAATGTGTCCCTTCGCCGGCAGACCCTGTCTGCGGGCGCGCGATATCAAGCCTGGCTCGATCGCATGGCGCTTCGTCGTGCAGCCCGGCTGCACGACAGTATGCAAATTGCGTCAGTGCGGTACGTTTGCAACCGTCCGCACTGTTTGCAGCGTCAACTCCCGGAGTTGACACGCCTTCGTCACCTCGACGCCATTCATTGGCGGAGCCCCTCATGACCGAGGGTGCGTCGGCTCCCGGAGCCGACGCGTCGTTGTCGACCTGACCGCTTCGGGTCAGGGACTGTCCCTTACACGCTTGAACGTGGGTGTTGGTTCCCGGAACCAACACATATTTTTCTTCCGACGTCGGCAGCATTGCCGACGTTGGTCTCGCTTGTGTGCGCCCTCGCGCACTTCTTGGGCACTCCGGGACAGCATCATTAAGCGCTATCTCGACTGGTGAGCCGCGCGCACCTGCTGGTGCGCGCGCTGCGGTAACAGGGCCATCGCTCTCTGTTCCGCTGTCGCGTCCGAAGCGTACGAGCGCGCGCTTCTTCCAGTCTATCACCGGATCATGCCGTGCAAGCCACGGCATGCCCATTACTACGTCGAACTTATCGTCCAGGTCCAGGACGATAAAGTGTTCGACAAACACTCGTTGTTTGTACGAGAAGCGCACGTTCACGACGCGCTTCTCGGTCTTTACGATGGCACCTGTTGCCAGTCGTACCTCCAGAAGACTTCGAGGTGTATCTACCTCCTCGAAGTCAAGTCTCGACAGGCTTCGTAGTCGAACAAAGTTGTTCGACGCGCCTGAATCTACCAAAGCTCGAAGAGAGTCACTCGCTCTCTTCGAGTAAACCTGCAAGATGACTAGGTTCGGCCTGTCATCTTGTTTCTTGTAGTGAGAGCTGGTCTCACTGGGGGCTGCAGTCCTCAGTGTCGCGTGCCCGATGTCGGCACGCGCGACTGCATTACCAGTAGGGCGCCCCGCGCCTACTGGATGTTCGCGTTTTTTGTTGGTCCGCGGCGATGCCTAGCATCGCCACGACGGCCACCTCCAGGGGGCATGGGAGCTGTGCACTCCCGTGCAAAGTGACCGATCCTTCCGCAACGGAAGCATCGCACGTTACCTCCCTGTTGCTGGTAACCAGCAGTTGTTGCGTTCGAGAGGTCCATTGGTTCTGGACCTCCCGGCCTCGCTACCGGGCGCGGTTGCGGCCTCGGCACGTTCACATGCAGTTTAGCCTGCCGCAGGCTAAACTCTTCTTGCATTGCAAGAGCAATCGCAGCTTCGAGAGTACTCGGGTACTCACGGAAGAGATAGGTCTTCACAGGCCCATCTCTGAGCCCTTTTATGAACGTGACGACCTTGGTCGCCTCGTCAATCGGGTTAGTCACGATATTTGATACCAAATATCGTGCGCGCTGCTCGTAAGCATGGACGTCATGGTTACCCTGCTGAAGGTCGAGGAATTCCGCCCTCGACCGGAACTCGTTTTGCGGGGGCTCAAACGCTTGTTTGAGCTCCTCTTTGAACACTTCATACGTGCTGAAGCACGTAGGATCGGAGAGTCGGCGTCCATACGCCCAACTCCTTGCGCGTCCGCCAAGGCAGGACATGGCGAACGCGACCTTCGACAGCGGGTGGACGATGCGTCGAGCCGCTATGGCTGTGTCGAGTTCGACAAGCCATCGGAGGAGAGGCTCGCCCTCTCTTCCCACGTAATTGCTTACGCTCAACTTTAATGGTTGAGCACGCGGTGTCGTCCCTGACGACGCCGTCACTGAGGAAGCAGCGTCACGCTGCTCCTTCATGATGAATCCCAGAGCAACACCATGTTGCTCCGTCGGCGATAGCGTACGCAGCATTGTAGCTATCGCCGCTTCTCCAATGACTGTTGACAGTCGTTGGAGGGCCTCCCACTCTGGGTCGGACAGGTAGGGGCAGTCAGCGCGTGCAACATGCGTTGCAGGCGTGTTGGAGCTCTCCATGGGCACCTCCGTGCTCATGTGGTTCTCGGCTCCGCGTTCGTACACCGCGTACGAACGTCAAGCAGTCGGTCGTTGGACGGACTACGAAGTGCTACCAGGTGTAGTGGGTCTAACTTGACTCACTACTTTAGCTTACACGTTGCGCAACGTGTATGAGGAAGCGTAAGTACTTAGTAATTACTTAGGTTAATTGTATTTGAATACACAAATATAAGTTCAGTAAGATAGGATTCCAAGTGACTTAGATTAGGTAAAATGAGAACTGTATTGTTTGTAAATTGATCTTCCTCTAAAATCTGCTAAAAACTGTTTATCGTCTATGAAAGGATTGACAGCGGCTGGCTGTCAGAGCCCCGCTAATATGCATGACTCTGATTGGTAGAAAGATGCTGCTTTCTTCCAATAGGATCTTTGGGTATGTGTGGACCACTCATTGTGGTGGTCCACTTCAATGTATCCATTGGTGTGTCTTACACCAAGGTGAGGAAGTATTCAAAACTTTTAACAGATAACCTATCTGTTAAATTCACAAGTGGCTTGCAGCCACTTGTGCGTGTAACCCCGTTACAGCATCCATGGATCGCGCGCTGCACCTGCAGCGCGCGGAGACCCTTGAGCTTTGACATCACGCGCTGCAGCAGCAGCGCGCGGAGTACTGAGAGCCCCAGCGAAAGCGAGTGGGATATCGCTCTCAGTACGCGAACGCTTCGAACTCGAAGCGTCCGATTCGTCCCCTTCACGCGGGCGAACGTTCTTGGCGTGAGGGTCGAGCGATTCGCTCGACACTGAGTCTTTACGCTTTGAGGGCGAGTCCTCCTCGCCCTCCATGTCTTCATCGTCGTCGTCGAAGTCGACGACGTCGCCGTACTTCGCCTTCTGACGCTCGAAGTAGTCGTCGATGGAGAGATGACTCCCCATCGACTTTGCAGACTTCTTCTGAGGCGCGCTCATCGTTGAATGAGCGCGGATTTCTTCTCCAAACGCGGAGAATTGACGAATGGTCAATTCCAAAGATTGACGTGCGGAGACCCCGCGCGTCTAACCTTAAGGGGGGGATGGTGTAACGGGGTTACACGCACAAGTGGCTGCAAGCCACTTGTGCATCAAGCCCCAAGCATGAGCACCAATACAGCCTTCAAGGCTCAAGAAACATTTACGTCAACGTTGTAATCGCGATTCTAGCCCATGATGGCTACCGGTAATGCAATAGGCTCAGCCTACAGATAAATCCAGGAGTCTGTAGTTAACTACTAACATAAATAGAGGTTCTCTGACCCCCCCCCCCTATATTGTATTGAGCCCAATAATAAACAGTATATTAAAAAACTGATTAAGCTTATTTATTGTATTGCACCATGTTTTTGAGCGGAGGATTTTCAGCTTGGTGCACGGAGAGGATAAACTGTCGGTTCGTAGCGTTCTGATATGCATTGCGAGGTGTCAATGCAGGAGCAAGTCGTGTCGTTTCGACTGGTTTGTCTGGAAAGTTGCCAAGACTACGCCCTCGGGGCGCGGCTGTATTTGCGATAGCAGTACATTGACGAATTCGGGGTGAAACCCCACGCCGTGCCAAGGACGAAGTTGTCATAGCTGGATCCGAGTCCGGAGGTGCCGGCACAATTCCGAAAGTAGCAGCTAAGGCGCGCTTAGCCTGCCATTTCTCGAGTCGCACGGTTCGTGGGGTCACCTTGTCGAAGAGTGCTGGAAAGGCACCAAGATGCTAAACCAGGGCACGTGAATGAGACCAACCGCTGGTTGACACAGTGAAGACTGGGGCACGTACTCTATCGGGGAAGTATGACCCTGGTCCACGCTGTGAAGCTTGACAATGGGGCCTGTGAAATCTCGCTACGCTTGACTTCAGAGCAACTCCAGTGCTGCCCTTCTTGTTGACCAGTACGCCAAGGTCGCTGGAGTCCTGAGGGTTGTAGAACCGCTGGACAGTCGATGTGGGGGTAGGATTCACGTCTCGCTCTGTGCGATAGAGGGACAACGGCTTGTATCTCTGAGCGTTGCCAGCCAGTGAGTTCCATTCCTCGCGAAAGAGGGCTCCGGGGCCACGCGCAGTTGCAAGCTCTGGATACCGGCGTCAATCGTTAGTTATATTAGTGGACGATTAGCCGAGAGTTCGCGATGCGTTCGTACCATCCCCTCGATTAGTGAACAAGGTGGGGCGGAATGGTGTGTACTGCAGCTGTCCGTCTGCTTCGCGGTTCATGCGCAACTCCATCGGCAGCAGCATTTGTAAAATGCTGCCCTTTGTATTTTGGGTGCGTGGCGAAAGACTGTAGATCATCAAGAATAGTTTTCGTCCAAGGGTCTCCTAGACGCGATATGAACGCGTCTATTACTCGCGAGTGTTCTTGTATTCATGTAAGTGATGGGCTGCAAACAGCTATAGACTCTCATGCTGATGACGTGTACTTGGAGAGCTCTACAAAGCGCTCGTCCACGTTTCCAAGAAGGTCAAGATGCAGATCGATCAAGCTGGAACGTGCCGGTAGAAGTTAGTAGAACGAAGTA
Organism: Phytophthora cinnamomi; assembly: GCF_018691715.1. Taxonomy (NCBI): domain Eukaryota; phylum Oomycota; class Peronosporomycetes; order Peronosporales; family Peronosporaceae; genus Phytophthora; species Phytophthora cinnamomi. The sequence continues at coordinate 416,878 of NW_027151035.1, forward strand.
TTAACGCCAGGAGTCTTTGGTATTGCCACCTCGTCATCTACATATAACAGAGCTTCCTCACACGTACCTGGAATGCTGACGCTAAAATCACAGAGCCCCGCGCAAACGTTCAGTGATAACGCGAATGCTACAAGTACAGTGGTATCACTCCACCATCGACTAGCGATCCCCGCTCCCTAGATTGTATTTTTCGTAGCTCAATGTACATGTAGTGCTCCCACGATTCCACTTCACTAACTCGTTTGAATTTCAGATTCCGAAGCAAGGTGCATAATACTACTTTAAAACACTAAGATACATGCACCGCTGCCAAGTCGAGATGGTTTTGCAAGCAAGGTGTTTGCTGGTCTTTCAAACGCACGCCAGGTGGCGTCTTGAGTCAAGCGGCAGCGGCTTTGCTGGATCCGTGCTGGTAAAGTGTGGTCCATGTGCGACGCGTCCACCTGGTCGTCGTCGAACACCGGAGCTTACGGTACGGATCTACTGTAGCGTGTTGATTATCTAATCTGTGTATACCCTTGGCCTTTCCTCGTGTCCTCGCTCGCTGCCACTGCCGTCCGCGCAGATTCGGGTCGAGGCGAGATGATTTGAGGAAATCCATGTGTAAAACGGGTGTCGCCCATATCTATCTACCATGCGGACGTGGGGCGAGGAACGACAGGTCCACGCTCATTGAAGCGGTTGCAGATGGGATCAAGCCCAGATCGGGGCCACGTGTTATGATACTGTACACAGTAACAGTAAATGCAGCCCGACATTGGAATCGGAGTCTTAACAGTTCGCCTCATTTCGAACCGTGCTAGTGATTCCTAGTGAATACTACATGTGAATACTTCGCAGTCTCAAGGTAGATACTATACTTCCTGTTCGTGGCGAGCGGCAAGCCTTTTTCACTGACCTAAACTTCAGACTTCAGGAAAAGGGAGACTTGGCTCCCTTTTGATTATGGCCGCGATAGTGCTTTCCGCCCACTGCAGGACGCGAAAATTCGCTTCCGGTGACACCTCCACCACCGCCAAAGGCGATCTCGACGCCCATATGCCTTCCGTCTCCATCTGCCGCAGTCGTCAGCTCGCCGTGCCGCGGCAACAGAGCCCGGGCTAACCGCCAAGATCGTCCAAGATCTCGCGACCGCCCATTGGTGGAAAAACGGCCCAATCCGCGCGCGCCGTCCCTTCAGTTTCAAGGCGCCCCTCGACCCGAGCCACGCACTATTGAATCCGCCACGTGCCCCGCAAGCGCCGCCGGCCCAAGAGCAAGAGCAAGAGAGCCACACGACCTCACACACACACACAGCAGCAGCACCATGTCCGAGTTCAAAATGACCATCTGCTGCATGGGCGCCGGCTACGTGGGCGGCCCCACCATGGCCGTGATCGCCGCCAACTGCCCGGACGTGAAGGTGGTGGTCGTGGACGTGTCGGAGAAGCAGATCGCCAAGTGGAACGCGCCCGACGAGATCCCCATCTACGAGCCGGGCCTGAAGGCGCTCGTGGACGCGCGCCGCAACAAGAACCTGTTCTTCTCCACCGACCTGGACAAGTACATCAACGAGGCCGACATCATCTTCGTGTGCGTGAACACGCCCACCAAGACGAGCGGCATCGGCGCCGGCAGCGCCGCCGACACGAAGAACTGCGAGGCCTGCGCGCGCAAGATCGCGGACGTGGCCACGCAGGGCAAGATCGTGGTGGAGAAGTCCACGGTGCCCGTGCGCACGTCCGAGAGCATCAAGGCCGTGCTGCGCGCCAACTCGAAGGGCCTCAAGTTCGAGGTGCTGTCCAACCCGGAGTTCCTGGCCGAGGGCACGGCCATCGACGACCTGCAGAAGCCCAGCCGCATCCTGATTGGCGGCGCCGAGACCGCCGAGGGCCACGCTGCCGTGGACAAGCTCGTGAGCGTCTACGCCCACTGGGTGCCTCGCGAGCGCATCATCACGACCAACGTCTGGTCCTCGGAGCTGTCCAAGCTCGTGGCCAACGCCTTCCTGGCGCAGCGCATCTCGAGCATCAACTCCATCTCGGCCGTGTGCGAGGCCACGGGCGCTAACGTCCATGAAGTGGCGCGCGCCGTGGGCGCCGACGACCGCATCGGCGGCAAGTTCCTCAATTGCTCGGTGGGCTTCGGCGGCTCGTGCTTCCAGAAGGACATCCTGAACCTGGTGTACCTGGCCGAGAGCTTCCACCTGCCCGAGGTGGCCGACTACTGGCGCCACGTCGTGACCATGAACGAGTACCAGAAGACCCGCTTCGCCACGACCATGATCCGCCGCATGTTCAACACGGTGACCAACAAGAAGATCTGTATTTTCGGCTTCGCCTTCAAGAAGGACACGGGCGATGTGCGCGAGACCCCCGCCGCCACGATCGTCAAGTACCTGCTGGAGGAGAAGGCCAACGTGGCCGTGTACGACCCGCAGGTCAAGCTGGAGGACATGATGCACGAGCTCGAGTACCAGGGGGTGAACCCCACAAGTCACCCGCTCATGGGGAAGCTGCTCAAGGTGTACAACGACCCGTACGAGGCCGCCAAGGACTCGCACGCCATCGCCGCGCTCACCGAGTGGGACGAGTTCAAGACGCTCGACTACGCCAAGATCTACGAGAACATGACCAAGCCCGCCTTCTTCTTCGACGGCCGCAACATCCTGCCGCACGATAAGATCGCCGAGCTCGGCGCCAAGGTGTACGTCATCGGCCGCGCCGACGTCATTTCGGGTGAGCTCTCCTTTTAAAGTAGCGCCGGCCAGGTAGCCGCACCGAGCAGCGTCGTATTTTCTTCGTGCTTTTCCTAACGTAAATCAAATCAAACCCTGAAAGCGCCTACTCGTTGTCGAGAGTCCAACAGCGCGTCAAGTCGTACAGGTCCACCATTTGCGGTCCAATTGTCCATGAGACAAGGCAAGCCGATTCAAAGACTCCCTACTACGCTCGACTAGCCCAACATTACCGCAACGACGGAACGCGTGTCTGATACCATAGCAGTCTTCTACGAGCAGCACTGCGTATACATGTACATGTACATATTTGTACACTAATCTCTGCTATCTCAGCTCGTAGCAATGTAAGTTTTACTCCTGGACGTGAAGCAGCGATCGCTCAAAAGGAAAGTAACCTTATACACGTCCTGCACTATCTAATTCTGTCTGTCGTACGTCTACTGGTATTGCGGTTTTTGCCTCTCTGTCACGCCTTACAATACAACACGCATAGTGTACGACGTACACTACATGCATATTGTAGTGCAGCAAGTTGCTGGTGGTGCGTCTTCCTCTTCACTGCTGCCACCGAATGTTTGTGCCGTGCATTGTGTGTCGTTCGCGCTTCTCTCCATCAAAAATCTGTCGGCGTCATGGGCGAAAGCTGCTCGGAATTCCTCGCGGGCGCGGGGCTCTTCATCTTCAACGGCGTGGACTTGGTCGCGGGCGTGGCGCTTTGCATCTACAGCCTCTACCTTGGCACGAACCACTACGCGCCCGCGTGGCTCTACGGTGCGTTGCAGCGTGTCTACAGTCCACTGCACCGGTCACGGTCTCACATTGTGTATCGTAGTTCCATTGCTGGCGATCGGCAGCGTTTTGGTGGCTGCCTCGCTCATGAGCAGCTGCGGACTGGCCTTCCGGGGCTGCTCGAGGTGCATGGCGCTGTCGTCCGACGTGCTGGTGTGGATTTCGCTTGCAGAATTGGGCCTGGCAGTCGTCATCTTCACGCAAGGAGGATCCATCGACAAGTTCCTTCGTGAGCACAGCAGCGAACTCAAGCTCAGGTTGGTTGCACAACCGATGAAGTAGTTGGTTGCTGTGTACCTTGTGAAGATTTAGATATGGTAACGTGTCATTTGGTTGTGTATGGATGCAGTGATGACCAATTGGCCCAATTCGAGCGTCACAAGTTCTACCCGGCGTATGCATTGCTGGCTCTGTGCTTCATGGAGGCTTTGCGTCAGCGTTACAGCACTACGCTGCACCACGCTCGCCTCCGTCGTCAGTACCAGTACGAAATGCTGACTTAATCCCCTACAAAAGTCACCGTTGACCTCTTCGCTGATGAGGGGAAGAAAATCAAACTGTATTGAGGAACGTGTTGGATTAAGAGCTAACCAGAGAACCCGTGCTAGTGGATCGTGTTACGACCAGCATCAGTCGCGTTGCCGTCGGAAGATACTATGTTGTTGCCAACAGCGCCAACTTCGGAAGTGGTAGCTCGCGGACGCCCTTTCTGTTTCTTCTCCTTTTTGCCCCCAAGTCCCAAGAACTCGAAGCACTTGTGCGTCCAGGATCGGACAGTGAGCCCGAAGCCCTTCACGCCCATACCTTTTACGATCACAGGCTCGCCTTGTCCTTGTTGAAGTTCTTCATTGGTACTCAGATCAAGCGTGAAATTCAGGAGAAACGGGAGTTCGTCTCGGTGGAAGGCGTACAATATGGACGTCTTGGCTTTATCATGTTTGTCGTGCTTGGTAACTTTCGCCTTCTTGTTAGCGGCGGCATTCTTTTCCTCGTCCTGTTGCTTCAGCCGAGCGATTGTAGTAATGGACGGATCTCCACGCACGAAACGGAAGCCGCTGGTAACTGCGGGACGGTGGCAGGTCTCAGGAAGACATAGTAGCAGACAATCCTTGTCCTTGAAGTGTTCAAACACTAAGCAATCGTAGTGTCAAGATCAAAAGTTAGCCGTTAAAAATGTGAGCAATGGAGGAGTGTTTGATACATACCATATGAGAGGAAGAGCGGCGCGCGCGTCTGATGCGTGGGGGCCATACTGAAAAGCGACACAATGGCAGCATTGTTGCGGAGCAAGCATCGTTCAGCTCCTCCAAGAAGTTGTTCAGCGACTTGACCAACTGGGCGAGTTCCGTCAGCCTGAATCAACTCGCAGACTCCCCCGAGTGCTGAAACTACAGCTTTGCTGTGTGCATGAAACTGTTCAAGTCGCGTCCGCACGGTCTCCTCGGTATCATCACTGCGCTGAATGACGCGATCGGCTACTTCCGGCGGCGGAGGGTTGAATGCCATGTGATACGTCTTGCCGGTCTCTGGATCGAGACGTCGACCAGCAATGCGCTTTACGACTTCGTCATCAGGGACGTCAAGTGCCAGAACGCAGTCCGGAATTGTGCGCGCTGCAAGCAGTGCTTGGGCCTGAGCTTCAGTTCGAGGGAATCCATCCAGAAGCCAGCCACGAGCCTTGCAATCGGGCTGTTCCAGTCGTTCAAGCACCACACCCACGATAAGTTCATCTGGAACAAGCTGGCCTCCATCCATGTATCCCTGTGCTTGTTTTCCCAGTGATGTGCCGTCACGAATGGCCTGGCGAAGCATGTCGCCAGTTGACAGATGCACAACGTGTAGTGCGCGCACCAAAAGCTCGCACTGTGTGCCTTTACCACTTGCTGGAGCACCAGTGATGATCAGGCGTGGAGGGTTACGAACTCGAAGCGGTCCGCGAGACCCCCGAGCTCTGTAGGTTTCGTGCACCAGCTTTTTCGTAGTGCTGTCTCGAGATTTAGCAGCATCAACGTGAATCACTGTCGATATCTTGACAAAATTTTGGCGAACCGCTTCACGATGCTCTCGATAAAGAGCAAGTCTGCGACCCACTGGTGCTAGTGAAGTTTCCGCCCTCACTTCGCCTTCTTCGTCACGCTGACTCGCATCATCGTCTGACAGCTCCAGTATTGCCACCACATCAGGCTTTCCGCCATGGCCGATAAGCACACGCGCTTGAGTATCCGTACGAGGAAATCCTTCCAACAACCACCCGCGAGTCTTGCAGTCAGGCTGGACTAAGCGAGCCAGCACCAGATCTTGTACGATGTCGTCTGGAACGAGGTCGCCGGCATTCATAAAGCGGTTCAGATCCGCATAGTCCCCCGACGGATCGCTCGCAGCCTCGCGTAGTAGGTCTCCAGTACAAACGTACACAACGCCAAACTGCTTCACCAATCTCTTGCTCTGTGTACCTTTGCCAGATCCGGTCGGCCCAAGCAAAATAATGTTAGGAGGCCCACCAACAGGTCGAGCCAGACTTCGCGGTGGGTTTGTCTGCAGCGGAGTTGGTGCTGGCGCAGGCGCGATCGAAGAGCTGGCTGCTGCTGGTGGAGGCGGCATTGACGAGGAATCTGAAGTTGCAGCAGGTGCTGCGCTTGACGTCAGTGTCGGCGTTGGGAGCTCCTCTGGCATTGGGTTCGCCTTCCGGTAGATATCGGAGAACAACCGCGCGTAGCTGTCAACCTGGTCCGTGTCGATGGAGTCTGTACACGCCAACAAACCGCACGGCTGCTGAGTGTCAACACATTGCGCGACGAAGCACGCCCGATGCTCGTCCTGGTTCGTCAGGACTCGAGTCGGGTCCGTTGCGGCGTCGAACCAGGCGTTGGCTGCGTGGCGCTTCTGGTCCTCGTTCTTCCTCACCATGGCTTGCAGCTGATCCACCTCAGCCTCGGAAGACAGCGGTTGTCGTACAAATACACTGGGGCAGTAGTCCGCTCTCACTGCGCGGTAGAACATGAGCAGGCCTCCCGTGCTCAGCCCCACCGCGTCGTAGCACGAGAAGGTCTGCGAGAAGACCCCGAGCTCCTCGACGTCCACGCCCACGTGCACTGCCAAGACCACGCCGCCCAGCTCCGGCTGCAGCTTGAAGAGCTGGTGCAGCAGCGCCGCCAGCACCCTGTGCTCCGTGCTCACCTCCGGGTCGTAGCGGAAGGCCATGAGCATCAGGCAGCCGTTGGGCTTGCCGAACAGCAGGCGCTTCTTGAGGTAGTCGCGCACCTCGGGCCAGCGCGCCAGCGCCGCCGGGATCTGGTCGTCGAACGACGCGAAGCCCGCGAGAGCGGCTGGTGCTGAGGTGTCTTCGCCCGTCGCGTCCTTGGGCGGCGGCTGCTCCGCGCAAAGCGTGACTTGCGACGTCTCGATGAGCGCGCCGGCGTGCGTGAGCCCGAAGAGCTTGCGGCGCGTGCCCGAGTCCGGCGCCGGCAGCGACTCCACGGCCGCCTCGTCCGCGCCGTTGCATGCGCGCACCGACAGCTCCATGGGCCCGAGCTCGATGGAGAGAGAGAGAGAGAGAGAGAGAGGTTGGTTATGAACTCGTCCTGGAATGGAACGGATCATGCGCCCGGAATAGCGTTCTATTTCGAAGCCTCTCGCAGCAAAAACTTGACTAAAGTCTCTCCCTGACTCTCCCGCTGGAAGATAATTCATACCGTGTAGGGAATTTTGGTAGTAACTTCCAGCATTGCTGTGGTGCTGGGCAGCCATGACATAATTAGCATCGTGGCAAAGTTCGCTTGTGGTTCGTAGGTATTTTAATACCTGTATTCGTAGTATCCGCTGCTGGTAAGTATTCTCACACGTCGCAGATATGTTGCGTCAATTGGTAACAGTAGACGAAGCTATCGTGACCGTTCGGATCCTATCACAGTGATTGTGTACATATCTTGAGGATAGCGCCCCGCGCGACTCCACCGGCCGAGGCCCAGGCGCCGACCCCGCGCATGTGGACGCGGTTCCTGGCCCCGTACTACGTGTGCAACGCGGTGGCGCTGCTCATGTACGCGCCCATCCGCTTCCAGCGGTCCAGCGAGGCCCTCTTGGAGCGCGAGAACTTCCTCAACTTGCCACTGGTAAATTCAATTATATTCTTATTTGAGGGTTTTGCATAAATAACCATTATTGAGTTGTATTGAATTATTGAAATTAGGAGCAAGAGATCTTCCTGCTGGCATTGGCGTCGTGGCTGCTGAACTACCGCAAGAAGGCGACGGCGGACGGGGTCATCTCGCTCTTCTTCATGTACGGCAAGCTGGCGGTGCTGGCGTCGCTGTACTACTTGGATATTACCCTGTTCGGGTGGTATGCGGTGGTTTGCCTGGGTAATGAATTATTGATAGTTATTGCACAATAATTGTTGTGCTTAGCTACTAACACAACGTATGCCCTGGTGCTGCAGTACTGTTCGCTGCACTGGGACAGCCTCGATACGACGGCCCGTCCAAGATCACCGAGTTGAACCCGGCGATGATTGAGAAGTTGGTCAAGAAACCTGCTGGCTCGAGGAAGAAAGGCCCGCCGAACTCGTGGTTGGTTTTCTACTACGCTGACTGGAGTGACTCGTGCGTGGAGCACGAGCCCATGCTCGCGGACCTCTCGCTCAGGTACGCGCCGATGATATATATTTGAGCTGACGTTTTGAGTGTAGTGCTGGGTACTGATGGCGTCACTTGCTTCGGCACCGGAATACTATGGAGCAGGTACTCGTCGAGAACGTTGCAGTTCGGTAGAGTTGATGTGAACAAGTGGTCCGATCTGGCGGTGGAGAACCGGATCAATGTGTCGACATCGTCATGGCAGCTCCCCAGCATGATCCTGTTCCAGGACGGACAAGAGGTCATGCGCTTGCCGCCCATAGATGACAACGGCAAGGTCACCAAGACCATCCTCGACTGGGTAGGGTGCACGTTGCGGCTGAAAGCATTCTGCTTCGTGGAATCTCTCACGCGTTCGTGTTCATGCTTATTCGCGGCGTGCAGGCGGGTCTTATTGCTGTTTTCAAGCTACAGGAGCTCAAGGAAGGCAAACCGACCGCGTTCAAACCCAAGAGCAGTTAGCGCGAAATTGCGGGGTTGGCATCCTAACGGATTCCGAGCTAAATGGTAAACAAGTTGCCATAACCTCAGAACGCAGTTGACGCTTGTTTTGCTTCGTTCTACATGCATTGCTGTCATGACCAATCGCATTGCCAGCCTTGAGTGAAAGAAACCCGGAATGAGTCAAGCCTGAGTCCTAAGTAAGGTGGGCAGCGAGGTCGTGGTGTTCCGGATCAAGGAGAGTAACGTCGCTAATTTGTCGTTCAAGTCAAACTAGCGTCGATTTAAGTCTATAGTGGTGGAGCCGAGGGATGAGGCGGGTTGAGGTGCCTCTGGTGGTCAGTGCCTTGACTCATGGATTCTCTTCCGCAAACCAGCACCGCCAGGCACGGACCATTGTTTTAGGGCATGCGGATGAGGATCAAGTGATGCCAAGTCTGCTCGGTGTTCTCATTTTCTCGGAACACTACGTCCCACTCTGGGTGTTGAACACAGTCCAAGTTGGGTCCGCCGATAACTTCAGCTCACTGTTAGTTAGTTGTACCCAGCTCAAGACTGTTTAAGGCAACAGAGCGACAGAGAGTGGAGGGATCGCCATCAGATGAAGATGGTCGGCAGTTGAGCTATTTGGACTGAAACTTTCAAGTTCGTAGTGAAGGACGCATAGCGTGAGAGATTTCTCACGGGCAAACGGTCACGGCGAAACTGAATTAAGATCGCTGCGACAGACTAGCTTGGCTCATGGCAGTACAAGTTCCCTGAGGTCTCCGAGCTTGCTCAAGCAACTTGCTGCGTCCTCCTGCGCTGCCATTCAAGACGAGATGCGACCAGTTTGTACCGGTACAGCTCTCGATGTCTTGACGCGATACGTCCCCCAACTCGGGCCATAACTGCCTGCCTGGAATTCTGTGGGTTTCTCCAGAACCCTCAAGCCGCTGCATTCATTTAGAGGCATTGCCACCCTAGCAGCAGTCAATCATCAGGCGGCTCGCCGCCCAAGCTTTGGCATTTGGTTTTCTATGGGAGACAAACTAGCATGAGAACTAGTTAGAAGTAGCTGGTCCGTCTGAATGCTAGCCTGTGCTTCATCGCAAGGCCGGCCAATCCTCTTTTCCTTACTCTTGCCTACCGATAACAAATCCGTGGCACCCGAACCTTGCTAAGCACATGCCAACTTTCGCAGCGACCAAGTTTGCCGGTCGCTCTTAGACCTCAATGCAGCCGTGCGTGCAATTCGCTAGAAGGTATGTAAGACATTTTGCGGAAGATATGCTAGATACTCGGAACAGGCGAAACGGACAGGGGGTAGGGTGAGCTGAACGAGTTCGCCGTAGCAAGCAGCGCAGCGAACGTTCCGTCCGTGAATCGACTGATCTAGTGTCCAGCGAGGGACCCACACCACCACTCGCTAGTCGTTTAAACTATTGAACTAAGTAGTACCGCCGCAGTGCTACAACTTGGCTTCCAAGGTAGTGGAGCTGGGTTAATCGCCCTGTAAACGAAACCAAACGAAAATGCCACTGCGACTGCCTGCTCTAGGATGTTCTTCAATGAGAAATTTGAAGTCCTCGCAATACCAAGTCAGTTTCGCCTGTTCCGAGACAGTTGCGTCTACTATATTGTCCAGCGAAATGCAAGGTTGGGCAACATGCAACTTGCGCAAAGCACAATGAGTGGCTGTCTGCACGCATCAAACGCAACTACCTAGTTTCCGTGCACGAGCTGCTCGAATGAACGGCCTGACAACTATAGTACCGATGAAGACCACGGCTGCTGGAGAATAGCGTAAATGCTAAACTGATGCCAGAACAAGCAGCGTTACCTCCTTCCCGTGGTAACCGATGAGCTAGCATGGGCGTGAAAGCTACGCACTTGCACACAGAGATACCACTAAACGTGACCTCACGCACCCACGACCCCACGCAAACTGAAATACTCATTTAATTGCGAATTGACGAAGCTGCCGCAATTCAACACAGTCAATAGCATGGCCTGGTTGATGCTGGTGGTGGCCAGGCCTGTAGTAGAGCGAGCGTAGACATGGGAGCCTCAGAACTATGCTCGCTGGTTGAAGCTACAGGCAGGGAGCTCGAAAATACAATATAAATCAACTGAAGCTGATCAAGGAAATAGATAGTTTGACCTACTTCGTGGTGAAGAAATAAATGACTGAATAACGTAGCATGCTTCAATAAAAAAACTATCAACATATAAATATATTTTGTTTTGAATTTTATTTTTCGGGATCTGAGGTGCTGCTGCGATAATGGGCACAGCAGATTTCTCACCGGCAAACAGTCACTGCGAAACTGAACTAAGATCGCTGCGACTGGTTGACATCTTCCTTCCTGCCCGAGCTGCCAGCCTGTTCCCAGCTAGTTGCAGGCAAGACTCCCTGCTCGAGCAGGTTGCTCCAGCTGCGAGACGGTCCGCGGACCGCTGCTATGCTGTGCACGACAGGCACCAACGTCTTGGCTCCATACGGCCCTGTTCCAGTGTGACTGGGTCGTAACTGCCTGCTTTAGAAAGTTTGAGGGCTTCGCTGGAGCCCAGTGGTCAGACCTGCCGTCTTACGATTGCCGAGAGACCAGTGTCTGAGCGCGGTGAGAGCCTAGTATCATGGAGCAAGCTCGAGCCCGTGACGAAGGATCGGCTCGGCTGCTTCTCCGATGACGATCCCTGCATCTCTTTGCTGCTGCGCTATACAAACTCCTCGCACTGCGAGGATCGGAGGAGGCTCGCAGCCACCTGCATGCAGGCGGCAACTGAAGTTATGGGCGGACTCAACATAGACCGTGGTCAACATCAACACACGGCGTGGGACCGCCTAATGTTCCGAAAAAGCGAACTCGGGGGACCGACCACACGCTGGAAGGTGGCTGCTAGCAGGCACCACGCCGCGAACTGCGGCACCGAGGTGCAAGCTCCGCACGGGGGTCAGTGGATTGTGGAAGAAACCACACGCCCTCTCTGATGGTACGTACCTGGCGCTGCTAGCTGTCTGGCGGGGATCCCATGCGCGGCACTGACCACTGCTGGCGCCACTGCGAGTCGTCTCATGGGCTTTGCTCGGCCACTTGACCAGCCCCGGCGTTAGTGCTGCCGGCACTAGGTGGGTGCGTTTCCGGCCTCGGCGTCCACGCGCGCCTTGACGCCAGCGCCAGTCGGCGCCTACAAGTCGAGCGTGAAGCGAATCCAATGGACATCCTCGCGCGAAACGCCCGTGTTGACTCGGCATCATTTGCAGGAAAATTCCACAGCCTTTCGCGCAAAGTAACGCACGCGCCGCCGCCGTCCAGTGCCCACCCGCCCGCAGGATCATTAGCGGATTCGCCGGCTAGCGGGAAGACAACTTCACTCTCACTGCTCGATGGTCGGCTCCAGCTCCCAGGACGTGTGCGTGCCCCCGAGACGGCGCTCGCGCTCCGAGGGAGCCACGAAGGCCGCGCAGGCGCTCCAGGCGTCGCTGCTGCTGCAGTCGCCGCCCACCTCACTCCCGGAAGACAGAACCATCTCGTTCCCGCGCTGCACGGAGCTGTACGTGCGAACGTCGGACGGCGTCGTGTTCCAGGACGAGGAGTTCCGGCGCCAGACGATCGCCAGGGCCGAACGCCTCGTCGAGACCGCGCTGAGCCCCGAGAGCTCGGAGCGCAACGCGCTCATCGCCAAGAAGGCGCTCAAGTACCGTGAGATGCGCTCGCGACGACCGAACGGCGCGGCCAACGACCTGCGGGTCCCCGAGCTGGCATTCCGCACGCAGAGCTGCCCCGTCCCGATAGACCGGTCTTAGAGAACCCACCCACCAACTACCCCATGCTACCGAGGAAGGCAGCGCCCCGGTCGCACCTCCGTCCCCCTTATTAACCATAGACGCACACACCCGGAAAGTACAGTATTTTAAGTAAACAAGCTGCACGTTGCTGAACATCCTGCATGAGCTTGTCCCCACCATTTTTGCAGCGGATCCCAGGGACAAGAACCCACGCCACGCGTTCCTGCCTGGTCAATCGCGCCTCGAAACTGCTGAAACAGTTTCCCCCTCTATGCTCCTCGACAAGCGAGAGCCCTCGGGGGCATCTTCAAGTGCCTCCATCGCATTAACACGGGATCCCAGCGCCTCTGCCATCATGAACCAAGCCTAGCCCAGGGCCTAGCCCAGGCGCAGGTGATATGAGCAACCAGCCACTTCAACTTCAACTAAAATGTATCCATCCCGCTCTTCAACTGTCACCGCAGGTGTCCTTCCACCCGACCATCTCTGCAACCCGATGTCACAGTTTATCACCGCATAGAAACGCCCATAGGAAAATCCATTGAGAACAATGTGCGGCGACTCGTGCAGCGAGTGCTGCTCCGGCAGCGCGCTCTTCGTCTTCAACGGCGTCGACCTCGTGTGCGGCGTGGCGCTCACCGTGTACAGCCTGTACCTCGGTCAGTGCCGATATCTATCTGGTTGCATGCGTAAACATCACTTTACGCTCATTCTTATCTACTACATCCACTACTCCTCAGGGCTCAACCACTACGCCCCGGAATGGCTCTACGCACCCATCCTGGCGGTGGGGGGTCTGCTGATCCTGTCGGTGCTCATGAGCTGGTGCGGCGCGTCCAACCGCAGCTGCTCCGTGTGCCTCTCGCTGTCCTCGTCGCTGCTCATTCTCTTGGCGCTGGCCGAGTTGGCACTGGCGGTGGTGATTTTCACCCAAGGAGCGACTATCGACCGGTTCTTACGTCAGCATCAGCAAGAGCTCAAGATCACGTAAGCAGAGAAAAATATTATGTGCTGGAGGATGTTGGGATCTTATTTGAGTTTTTTGTTTTTGCTTTGGTAGGGACGAGCAGCTGCGTCATCTTGAAGAGGACAAGTTCATTCCGGCGTACGGACTACTGACGCTGTTCGTGATGGAAGTGATGAGATTCTGCTGCAGTAGTGAGCTGCACCGAGCACGACGCCACCGGAAGTACCGCTATCAGCAACTTGGTGCACTCCGAGATTTAGACGATGAACTGCTGACGGTCAAGAAGGAGAAGGTGGGGGCGACGAATAAATATTTGCTTCATCGAACAGGCTGACTTTGTTCGGGGTTTTGTGTTCAGGATATCTCGAGCAAGTATGCCTCGCTGAAAGACAAGTACAGGCAGAAATACGTGGCGCCTGAAGCTGTTCCAGTGACTGGGACGCAGACTGGAGCTTTTTACGTTTAAAGGAGATCGAACTGGGGTGTAGAGGATCTTCTGAACATGTAGAAGCTCTATTTTATTCGTCTTGTGTAGTGTAAAGCGGTGCTAATAGTGCTACGCTACAGCGAGACTTTGAGTCGGTGCGCTATGGAGCGAAGCGAAAGGTGTAGCTCGTCGTGCCGTTGGCCGCATTCAATGGAACTCGTTGCCATTTGCTGAACCACTTGGTCAAGTTTCTCTTGTTGATCTGCTTGGACGGCCTTCACTTCGTTGCTGAGAGCACGGATTTCACGTGAGCAGATCGTCATGGCTTCGTCGACTGCACAGCGAATTCGAGCGTGATTTTTCAGGAGGTTGTCGACAGCATCTTTCGTGCGGTGCTCTTGCGACGCTACTGCGTCTGACAGTGCGTCAACACGCTGATTTAGCTGACTTTTGTCCATTTTGCCTTGTCGGTCAATTGCTTCTTGCAGGGCACTGAGCTTTCCTAGCCACTGGGACTGCTGCTTGGAGACTGTACTACGAAGCGCAGTGTACTCTTTCGCCAGCACCTGCACATCTCCTGCAACAGTATTCGTGGCTCCAGTGGTTTGTTCCTTTAGAGCAAACAGCTCGACTTGCAGCTGACTGCTTTCTTCCTTCAGTCTCTTCAGGGCCTCCAATGCATCTTCCTGGGACATCTGCAACGACTTCTGCAGATGCGCAGCCTCGCGTTCACGCGTCATGAGATCTTCCGAAGTATTTTTCACAAGCGCTAGCTCTGCCTGAGACTCGTACAAGGCCAACTCAAGCTTGGAACACGTCTCTTGAACACTGAGGAAGCGCCGCTCCGATGTCTCTTGAAGCTGCCGACGCTTGCCATCCATTCGTGGCACTTGCGACTCAAGCAGCCCAATCGAGCCTTCCAAATTGGCCACGCGGTCTTGCAGCAGCGACGTCGTAGCTGCAAAGTGCTTCTGCATCTCCTCTAAAATGCCACAACAATGATCCAGAAGTGTGAGGACAAAGTGCCACCAATTAGTAGCTGGTAGACAACAACACACCAATTTCACACGTGAACACGTCGGACAACGAATTAAAGGCATCGTGCAGCATGTCGACCTGCAATCAAGGCATTCGCATTGAGGAAAATTATACAAATTCCGGTAGGGAGAAGCATTCAGTCGACATCACCTTGCCAACGAGCTCTTGCACGGTCTCATCGCGTTGAGTCACCTCTCGACTTTGAATCTGCAGATCAAGCAATCAGCGCCTCATCAACGACAAGGAGTATCGCAGCACGAGCCACACCTCGAGGTTGTTCTTGAGCTCTTCAACATCCGAAACCAACGCGTTCTGTACAAACACCTGACGGCGATCAACACTTCACGACGTCTAGGGTGAATCTTCCCGTGCTACCCACCGTCTTCTTGGTGAGCGACACAGCCGATAGGGACTTGGTGGTGGTCGCCACCGCTGCCTTGGAGCTCTCTGTCGGCCGGCGTAGTGCCCCCATGACCTTGGTTCCTCGGGGTCGAGTTCACTTCTCTCGCAAATGGGGTTCAGGTCCGTTAGTGTCCGTTACGCGCCGTGGATTTCGGTGGTGCGGATGAGCTGTGCCTCTCCGCCCCCTTGAGTCAGCCAGGGCCTGACTCAGGGCAAGTGCGCAACAGTTGTGCTTCCCGAGAGCCGTGGAGAGCGCTTCACCCCCGAGGATCACCATCCAAAACGGCAGATCGGCACGGTGGACTGAGAGCTGAGAGGCTCTCAATGAGAGCAGAAGAATTCATCCCTTCTCATTCGCGGGATGCCACTTTGCTCGCACTTCGCCTGCGCAGCACGCAAGCACACGCCATCAAGGGCTTGCACAGCACGGAGCGTATCCAGCGAGGGACTCCGAGGCTTTCCGCTGTGCGATAGCTGTGTCGGCGCCGTTACGCGGAGCAATGCATGCAAACTCCAGTTGAAAGCTCAGGGATGCGGTGTGAATGACTTGCGGGGCCAACGAGGACGTGAGCCGTTGGCGCCGGCTTGTCTGCGACCGGAGCTGTCGGCTGATCGGAGCTCCGAGGTGAATGCTTCGAACTGCGGCAACTGCGTTAGCGGCCACTGCTCCGTTAACACGTTCCCGTCGCATCGGGCTTCTCCGGCCAGAAGGCAGGAAACCTCCGTCGTGCACTGCAAGCCAATGTCAAGCAAGCCCCTGCGGGTGCAAGGCGCGACTGCTGCTTTTGACCGAAGTTGAAGTGGCGCGCGCGGCTATGCAGTAGATCGCGGCTTCAAAGCTCACGCGCCCCGCGGAAATAAAACGCTTCCTACTAAAAAAATGTCGTTGCGCGTTTGGCCAGTCACCTGCATGCAAAGTCTCCATTGGCATATTCTGGGCCAATCACACTACAGGAATAAACCGCTGATTGTGTAGGACCCGACGAGCCGCCCTCGAAGTTGAAGTTGTCTTGCGCCCTACTCACCTTCGAAAGACGAAATGGCATTATTGTCTTGCCCGTCGTCACTACGCTGGTATGTGCCAGCACACACTCGCTTCATCATGCACTGCGCTCGTCTCCACCTACGCATACCGCTGGCAGCGTCAAACCGCGCCATTGTTGTAAGCGTCAGCGTAGAAACTGACGGAATGACGATCCGCCAGCACTGCGACCGTCGGAACCTCCACCATTGCACTCGAGCCCATACTGCTGTTTTCTCCACTGCTGCTTGCCAACTTTTCGCAGGCGGGCGCGACGTCGCCGAGCTGGACGACGAGAACGCAGCAAACACAGTCTGATGTCCGGCGGGTCCCGCCGGCGGAGCCCACGCAGATACCGTATCAGCCGAAAAATCGCGCTGGGATGAGTCGCCGTCGACGGAAATTTCCGTCGAATTGCGACTGTCTGCTTGGGCTTTAGGCCGGCGAAAGTCTCCCGCTGCCATTCTGAGATTCACCACCAACCAGCTAAAGCCCCTTTGGCCATGACGTCGCTGTCGCTCGCGCTGGACGCGCGCCGCCGCTCGCTGTCCGAGAGCTGCAAGCTCAACTACCTGGCGTCGCTGGGCGAGGACGTGGAAGAGTCCGCGGCTCTGCCCATGCCCGACGAGCCCGTGGACGACCACCACCCGCTCGTGCTGGCCTCGGTGCACAACGGCGAGGCGCTGCTGGCGCTCGAGCACCGCTCCAAGTCCGAGAGCTTCATCTGCACGGCGCAGGGCATCGTGTTCGAGGACGCCAAGTGCCAGTACCAGGCCAGGCTGGACAGCCTCGTCAAGCTGGCAGCCAATGCCAACGCGCTGAGCTCGCACAGCAACGTGCTGCTGGCCAAGAAGGCGCTGCGCTACCGCAAGGTCATGGAGCGCCGCCGCATCCTCGAGTGAGAGGAGAGTAGCAAAGCCTCGCGTTGCCAGGAGGCCGTCGGCGAACCATTTAGACGCTGCGTCGCCTTGACGGCCCCGGACAGTCTGAGAGTCACCCCGTTGTCGCGACGCTGGAGGCTCAGCTCCCTTTACCCCCCCTTAAGTCGGCGGCGCGGGCTGCACATGAAGCAGCCCGCGGGTCGCCGCTGCCGGGGGAGTATGTGTTATCCAAGGAAACCCGCACTGAGATGGTGTGGAGGTGGCTCGCACCCAAGTTGCGGGATGTGTGTTGGTCCCCCCCTTCGAGTAGTGGAATAGCGTGTAGCTATATATTTAATAACCCCCGCCCAGAAATCGCAGCGACATGCATTTGTGCATTGACACATCGGCCGCAGAGGCGGCAAGCACGTTCGAGAGAGCGAGATACATGTAGTAGTCGATATCTGCGTGGGAGGTGCGTTCGGGGCTCGATTTTCTTCCGCTGTTGCGACCAAGCAACGGAAACGCGGTGGCTTCAGCGGTTCTGCTGGTTTATGGCCATCCCGGATGAGTGGAGATTGATCGCTCGCCATGACCGTAGGTACTACGTAGTAAGCAGCGGGCTTGCGTCATGCCGAGAAGCTCGTCATGAAGAAAACGTTAGTCGCCATCGCCGATGAGTGGAGTCCTCGTACATGTAGATTACGACCGTGGTTTCGGTCATAAGACTCGTCATGGGCGTGCGTGGGTCGTCATCATACGATCAGTCCTCCTCGCACCACCAAGAGTTCTTCCAACACGGCATGACTCCAGAAATGCACATTGCCATCGTGGATGAGTGGGAACTCATCGTCGCGCTGCAGTTACCATCTCGCTCTGCAGACGACTGGACACTGCTTGAGCCGTGGGCCCAAAACAGAATCCATAACGCTACTGTAGTAGATGACATGCGAGGAGTCGAGTTGGGGCCAGCAGGCAACGAGATGGCATGATGCTGACGTGCCTTTAAGACAAGAGTTCTGTCCAGTTGCGAGCAGCGAAAGAGCTATTCGGATGCGTCACAAATGGTAACGAAAGTTTTAAAGAGGAGAGGAGGAAGCCCTCACTCCATTTCAGGCCACATTCTCGAGCAGGCTTACAGCCTCCAGATACGTAGGATAGGCGCTTGACTTCCGCCAAACACCAATCCACAAACTCAAAAGAACCGAGGCCGTATCCTCTTTTCTCCAGCATGTTGCCAATTTTAGGGGTCGACTACTCCACAAATGTCTTGCCCCAGTCGCGCATATACCCCACGTTGCGTTTCTAGATCGAAGCTTGGCCGTTGATCAGGGACCGTTTTGCGAGTCTACGCAACCAAATCAAAAATGCAATGGTGTGTGTGCATGCTCTCATGAGCAGCGCCTGTTTGTAAAGCCAAACTGGAAATTCTTCAATGCCTCGTTGCCGCTGGTTAGGCCTTACCCCGTTGAAAAAATCTTCCAAGAAACGCTTAGAGCGGCCTTATCCGAACTTGCTCAACCACGCCGACAATGATGCGTTGTTGTCCGCAACGTCGTGTAGCACGAATAGCGCTGTATGCGACGATCCATTGCAGCATTTGCATTGGCCTCGACACTCCACTCCAAGTATGACTCACAGCGATTCGTCACGCTCTGCAGAGACATGCGCGCGCGTTTTAAGACGGCGCTCGCTGTCTGAAGGCTGCAATATTGACCTCTTGACCTCCATCGCCGAGGAAGCAGAACCTTCAGTCTCGCAACCGCAAAACGAACTGGACGAGCGTCAATTCCATCCATGCAGACGACGCGATAACAGCAGTCAGGAACCGCTGGAGCTGCGCTCCAAGTCCGAGGGCTTCATCTGCACGGCGCAGGGGATCGTCTTCCAGGCCACGAAAAGCCAGCAGTACCAGACCCGACTGAAAAGCCTCATGGCGCTTGCAGCCAACCCGAGCAGCTCCAACCACAACGCACTCCTGGCGCAGAAGGCTCTGCGGTACCGCAACAAAACCCTGGAGCGCCGACGCGCCTACAGCTAAAGAAGACAGCCCTCCACCACGACCGGGGACCTTCAAACAGGCTTGGACCTGCACCGATATCCTATTAGAACAGTTTAGAGTAAACCATATCCCGTACAATAACCGCAACACGACCCTCGCGTGACCTTCTACACGGCACCTGGCCGCAGCTCGCTCTCTAGCCGCAGCCGCGCTGCTTCTCCCTCTTGACGGTCCGCTTCTTGGCCTTGTCCTTGCGCGCCTTGTCCTTGGCCAGCAGCTCCTTCTCGTACTTGACCTTCTTCTCGTGCTCCTTCTTCATCTTCTCGCGCATGGCACTCTGCGCCTGCTGCAAGCGCTGGCGGTTCGAGTTGGCGGGGCCGGCGGCGTCCTCGGCGGCGGAGCTCCTGTCCTTGTCCTTGATCTTCACCACGTTGCCGTCCTCGTCGAACTCCGACATGACCGTGAAGCCGTACTCGCTGATGAGCTGCTCGCGCGCCGCGATCTGCTCGCGCGTCATGTTCTTGAGGCGCTCGGCGGCCTTGCGCTTCTCGCGCTCGGCGGCCGCCTCGGCCTCCTGCTTCTGCCTCTCGCGCAGCTGCAGGTCCCGGAGCTGCTTCTGCGCCAGCTCCAGCTCCTGCTGCTGCTGCGACTGCTGCTGCGCGGCCTGCAGCAGCCGCGACACGTCCTGCGTCATCTGCGCCTCGTCCAGCGCGCGCTCCAGCACTTCCGGGGCCACCAGGCCGTCCGCGGCGCCCGAGAACACGGCGACCACGCTGGCCACGCGCTCCGACACGTCCATGTCGTCGTCCTGCAGCAGCCCCAGCGCGTACTCGACGTACACGGACGCGTCCAGCGCCAGCAGCGCCACCTTGTCGCGCACCCACGCCTCCATGGTGGTGCACCCTGGCTGGCTGGAGTGGGGCGAGGCGACTAAGTACGAATGGAGGTATATGGGTACATGTGGTGTCTCGTACACAAAATAGCAGGTCGATAAATCACAGCTGTCGTTATCATACCTATGGTATCTTGTTCATGAATAACTTTCGAGGGAAAAAAACATTTCTGACGTTGCCATCAATTTCTTTGGCGGAATGCGGTGCACATGGGGGACGACCTTAGTGGGAGCAGGAGCTCTGATACTCGAGCGGTAGGTCACCTACCACTATACAGTCAAACCTGTTTATATGATCCTCCCTATTTGAGCCTTGCCATTTATTTGATGCAAGCTTTGTTGCTACCAAATATTTTACTTAGTTTTTGTATAGCCGCTGTTTATATGTATACAAGGTATATGAGTCACATTTTGGAGGACCAAATTAGGTCTAACCTGTTTATTTGATTCACACTGTTCACGACCACACACTCTTCAAAGCCCCCACTGCTCAACGCCCAACGCCCAACGCAAGCCCCCTTCCCTCGCAATGTCTCCTCGAACCTGTCTGACGCTAGAACAAAAGCTCCAAGTGCACCTAAAGCTCAAGCAGAATCCTGGCATGAACAACCCCATGCTCGCTGAGTGGATCTACGCGACGTTCAAGGCCCGGGTCAGCCGTGCCACACTTGCCCGACTGCGCAACCTGCCTTCTTCCTACTTCAGCCACGTCGACCTGAGTGCAACCAAGCGGCGCCGAGTGAAATTCCCACAGTTCGAGCGGGAACTGAGGGAATTTTTCTTTCAGAACGACGCTAAAACGGCAATGGCGGACGACGTGCTCCTGCTGAAGGCGCATGAGCTGGCGGAGCGCTTAGGCATCGATTCCACGCAACTCAGGTTTAGCAACGGCTGGCTCCAAAGCTTTAAGAAGCGCAATGCATGGAGCTGTTTGCATTTCTGCTTCAATGCGGAGAGCAGACTGATAGAGAACGAAGAGCTTTACAGACCGTGACCGCTTTGGTTCGGGAGACTACGGTGAAGGCAAAGCGGCAGCGAATTATGCGCGATTTCTTTACGTGCACCACATAATTTTTTTAACTGAGTCCATTTTATTTGAGTCATTGTTGTAGATGGCCACCAACGGGGCCTCATATAAACAGGTTTGACTGTATTTGGCAATTCGTTTCCGCAACCCAGGTTGCCGCTACGACGCTACGACGTTGATGACGACGCACGTGAGCACCTCAAATCCAGTTATGCGACGAAGATACTAAATAGGATCGGTTGGCCAGACATCAATGGAGAGTTAGGGTTTGTAGCATATAGCGAACATTCAGAAAGCGTCTACGATGCTGCCAGCAATGCATACGGTACGTATTCCCTTATCTAAGTGGGTTCCCTCGTAAGTGTCACCAAGACCTACCACAATACCACCTGCGGTACAGTTGTAGGCCTTGGAGTTTTATTAGGCATGCGGCATGCCTAACAAGTTTCCTATCTGTTCGTCAATGGGTCAGACACAATCTTCGTTTGCTCTCATCTGTGTACTTTAGTCCTCCGACGCACTGGTGTCGCTAAGAGACCTAGGCTCCACCCCCATGCTCAAAATCCTCGATTCGGCTAGGCGCGATGTGTAGGGGAAACAAATACCTGGTTGTTGAGCTCGTTTGCCCATGGGTGTTCGTGATCGGTGAATGCTTGTTTTGTAGTTAGCCTCGCACTCGCCATGATTAAAACTTTGGCCATACTGATTTACGATTTTACTTATCCCGAAGACGCACTAAGATAAGGTAATCCCTTCGTAAATTGCCCCAGCTGCATTTTCGTCAGCGTTGTTGGGAAGGACGTAGCCTTTTTATGATGAAATCTGCATCATGGAGTGCTCCGCACGACGGATCCGCAGGATAACGCGAAGACTGTTATACGGAGCAATCCGTACATACACCCGTACTTCGCAGATTACTGTAGTCTTGAAGCCTTACGACGCCATCCATGTTGTCCAATCAAACCGCCCGAGTACCTTGGAGTAGGAGACCTTCAGTTTACTATTCACTTCCAGCTACATTAACACTGACGACTCAACCCCCATAATCCCCCCTCCCAGTCTGTCTTCAGCGTCAGAGCTCCGACTACCACTTTGAAATTTGCAGTCCAAGCAGCACTGCTCTGTGTCCAGGATGACCGCTGATTCAGTGTTTCTTCAACGGTTCTGCTACGGGAAACTGTTGGTCGTGCTTGTTTTTGTAGTAGTAGGGATTTTCTCGTGGCCAAGCTCCACGACGGTGACCCGGGTGACGACGGGCGAACGGTGATCGACTTGACAGCGTCACCATGACGAGAGGACGGTGACGAAGGAGTGAACGAGCAGTCAGTTGGTGGCGGATGCAAGCCAGCGGGCTGGTGCCACAAGCGCGAGGGATCTAGAAGGGATGCAGAGGGTCGCCATTGAAGCTGGGCGACTCGGGAAGATCGCAAGGAGAGACGACACGGCTAGGACGAACGACGTGCAGTATGCGGAGAAGGAGAGGCGACGAGGAAGAACCGATGAGCGGCTGAGAGATAGCGTGAGGTGAGTAGGTTAGCAAGGACACCGTAGCAAGTAGGATAGGCGCGGATCGGGGGGACTTCGGTAGATAGGAGGGTGCGGCCTTGCGGACTGGCAAGCCTGGCCCTCAGTTCTAGATTTAGTGCGGGAAGAGCATTAACGACGAACTAATCTAAGCTACTTGGTGTCGGACGCGGAGTTAGTGTTGCTACCTATCGGGAATTGGGGTACGGCGGCACTGCACGAGGTACGCTGTTCGGGGTTACGTATGCTCGTGGTAGAGCAGTAGGGTGGTGAGGACCGCGGAGAGAAACCGCGGGGGCTTCGACGTCAGTATGCGCGCTGGCGTCGTGCCGAGGGACATGGAGCACGGCTAGCGCACTTGTGCCGTCGCTCCGAGTCCGCTGTATATTGCATGTAAACCGGAACGCTTGCGGGGAGCAGCCTAAAGACCTACCGGGGTTGCGGTCGCCGATAATCGCTCTCTCCTCACTGTCCCTATCCCTGTCGTCAACGGTGGACGAAGGGCCAGCTAACGCTGGAGACTCCCATGATGTCATGCTCCCGTTCTAGGCGAGGCTCAGTTCCAGGAGGTGTCAACTGAGTAGTCTAGAGTACTGGTATCTGTCCCCGCGTGGGATATGCAGACATGGTGGTCAGTACACGGGCTAACCGTGCAGGGATCGTGAGATTCTTGCGGGTCTAGCGTCGAGAGGGTGGACCTTGCAGTGGAAACGGAAACGAAAACGAAAACGAAACGATGAACGAGTGTGATTAATTGATGTGTTACTGTGGTGTCTAGCGGACATGATGACGACAAACGAATCGGCGAGAGACGAGCGTGCGCAACGCCGCGCAGCCTCGGCGGAGCGAGCCACGGCTGCGGCGGCTGAAGCGGCCAAGAGGCAGCACACGACGGCTGTCACCTTGGTGACTGGGGATGGCGGCACCGTCATGCTGGCGACGGACGAGATTCGGCGCGCGTCGGGCGACACGCCGACGGCGACGACGATCGGGCAATCGGGCGGCGGAACCTCGGCAGGAGGGGACGCTGCCGGCTCTGACAGCGGACAACGAACGATGAGAGGAAGCCGTGGATCAGACGGCGACTCGCATGCGAGTGGCGTTCAGCGTGGGCCGGGCGGTGGCAACGCCGGCACCGGCGCGGACACGCCGAGGGGAACCGACACGAGCGCGGAGGCGACCATCAGCACGCCGCTGACTGGGAGTCGAGGAGACGCAGCTGGGACTGGTGGTGACGGCGGTCCTGGTGGTGCTGGAACTGGGCGTGGACCAGCGACACCGGTCACGACGACGATGAGTGGGGCGGAGCCAGCGCGACCGATCATCGTACGCGAGAAGGCGAAGTCCCTCAAGCTCACGAAGTTCAAGGGCCTGGATGATGCCATGCCGGACACGATGTGGCTCAAGACTGTGCGGGCCGAGGTCCGGCGGCAGGCGGTGACCATGGGCGTTGAGTGGCGCGACAAGCCGTTGTATCACGAGGTGGCGTCGAACTTGGAAGGCGAGGCGCAACGCTGGTTTGCGACCGTTATGGAGTCGGTACCGGAGTCGGAGGAGAACATCAATACGTTGGCCGACATGCTCCGCGCCAAGTACATGACGCAACGCACGGGGCCGGAGGTGGTCGATCTCCTCAACGCGCGGCGTCAGATGCGCGGAGAGAGACTGGTCGAGTACCCGCAGTCTCTACGGGAGATTGGTGAGCGCGGCGACGTAGGCGAAGATTGGCTCGTGAATGCCTTCTTGAAAGGAATGAGCAGCAGCGAGGGAGCGACGCACGTGAGCGGACATCGTCCACGAACGTTGGATGAGGCCGTGAACATGGCGGTGCCACACGTAGGCGAGTACGGTGAGGGCTATGGTGTTGGCTTGGAGTCGGCAATGGCGCGCTGGGACGAGGGCGAGGCCGCGAACGGGCGCGGGCCCTTGACAG
Organism: Phytophthora cinnamomi; assembly: GCF_018691715.1. Lineage (NCBI taxonomy): Eukaryota > Oomycota > Peronosporomycetes > Peronosporales > Peronosporaceae > Phytophthora > Phytophthora cinnamomi. Next base: position 441,326 of record NW_027151035.1, read on the forward strand.
CGTCGGCGTCGGTGACAGCGTCGAGCAGCAAGGAGCAGTCGGGATTGGTCGGCAACTACGGGAGTGTGGTGAGCGGGTACGGCCCGATGTGGGGCACGACCGCGAGGCCACCAAGGTACGACACCTCGGGGCGACCGGTGCTGTCCGGTAAAGCCAGTGCGACGGAGTGGTGGCGGGCGATACCGCCAGGATTTGAACTGGTACCCGCTGGTACAAGCGCCGCCCGGGGCGGAGATTCGAAAATTCAAACGACGAGTGGCGGAGAACGCGGCAAGCGGCCTGGAGGCGGTGATCAGAACGCCAGGCAGCGAGCCAAGACGTTAAAGGTCGAAGGTCAGCACGACGCGACCGTGTACGGCACGCGAGATGCCACACAGGATGAGGTGTTCGAGACGCGTGAAGGGCGCCATCAACGGTACCGTGAACGGCTTTAGCAGAGGGCACCAAGGGCACCGTTCGTGCCGCGCCCTGGGACCAAGTGCCACTACTGCAACAACGAGGGGCACTTCGTCCGGGATTGCAACGTGAAGAAGGCGGACCTCGCCGAGGTGTACGGACAGAACGGGTCAGGAACGAGCAAGCAGCCGGGAAACGGACAGCGAGCGTAAGGGACCCGGCCTTGAAGCTCGCTGATCCGGACCCGGGAAAGCAGATTGAAGACGAGCGGCGCACAGCCCACCAACAAGGCTGGCCCAACGCCATGAAACGGAAGACAAAGAGACGGAGGCACAGTCAGAACGAGAGGCGGCACCAGGCCAAGGCTCAAGGGCGGCAGGTGACGTTTGCAGCTGGGGATGGCGAAGGGCGACCAGCCCGAGCTGTTTCCAGCAGCACCGTGACTCACGAGACGGTATCGAGGCGCCAGGAGATGTTCAGCGCAGGGGATGGCGCAGCAAGACTCTCCGCGGTGACTACTGGCGGCCGTCAACACGGGCGCGAACGACGGATGCGAGGCGGCGCTAGTGACGAAGCTGGCATTGAACTAGGCGACGGCAGCGAAGCGAGCGCACTCGAGGGCGTGGGCGACGACGCGGTGGTCGACGTGCACATGAAGAAAGGGGAAGGTGGCGCTTTGTACGGGAGAGTCACGATTCTATCTACTCCTGTCACTTACGAACCCCGCAGACGTATGCGAGGCTCGCAGTGAACTATTGGTGGCCGGACATGGGCGCGCATGTGCGACGATGGGTGCGTGCGTGTCGAGACTGCGGGAGCAGGAAGGCAAGACCGAAGGAGGTCATACCTCCGCTACGGAGCCAAGGTGTAGGGGCTGCTGGTGATCGATGGGCGCTCGACGTGGCTGGCCCGCTACCAGTCACGCCCGACAGCAACCGCTATGTGCTTGCGGCGGCCGACTACACTACGAGGTACGCGGTAGTGGCGGCGGTCCCGAACCACACGGCGAAGGACATCGCCAAGTTCATCTTGGAGAAGATTGTGATGGTGTATGGGCCGATGCGCGAGTTCGTCATGGACGGCGCGCCTGAGTTGAATGGCGCGGTGATTGAAGCGCTGGTGAAGTCACTGCAGGCGAAGCAGACGACGCCGGTACCGTACAGGCCGGCGTTGCTAGGGCTCGTCGAGCGATTTCATCGCTCGTGGAAGGATATGGTCGCGCTCTACGTGGCCGAGGCTCAAAATGATTGGGATCAGTGGCTGCTGTGTGCGGCCTATGCGTACAACGGCGCGAGACACACGAGCACGGGGTTCAGCCCCAACGAGCTCATGATGGGCAGACGGCTGAGAGCCCCGAACGAGTTGCTGCGCGTGAGCGGTGTGCGGCAGGTCGGGGAGTTCGCCGAGTAAGAGCGGCGATTGGTGGCGAACATGGCGAGAGAGACGGAAGGCGCTGGAGAAGGACCAACGCCGCCGCAAGAAGTTCTACAATCGGCGAGCTGGCGGAGAAAGACGACGAAGCCGAGACTGGTTCGCGTGGCGACGGCCGGGCGGCGAATGCAGCGCCGCTGGGACCAGGTGCTAGTGGCACAAGCGATGGAGTGCCAAGTGTGACAGTGGTGCCATTGCGTGAAGCTGGACCAGAACCTGAAGCTGCTGGCCCTGTCGGAGACGCAGTGGGTAAAACGAGAAACGGTGGTGGCGCTGGAAGAAGCACCGATACCGGTGAACGGGCAGAAGGTGCCGCTGGACAAGATGAACGACTGGTGGTGGCAGATGCGACTGCCACGTTGGAACCGACGAACCCGAGAATAGTCGCGGCGAGCGGTGACGCTGGTGGTAATACGCCGACTGGGGCACCCACGCAACGCCAAGCAGCACTAAGGAGCGGGCAGCGAAAGAGGAAGGCGCGCTCAGGCGACGATGCCAAGGACGACGAGAAGTAGAAGTCGATACAGCACGAGAAGCACGGCTTGCGCGGCGCCGTGCTGCACGTGACGAGCAGGAGGCCCCAGAAGCCGAGGAAGTGGGTCCAGACGACGATCGGGGGCTACACGGCGGTGCACGTGCCGAAGTACGAAGGCGTAGTGCCGGTGACGAAGCCACGAGGGAAGTCGGTGAGCGAGAGCGACAAGCGGTCGGGCAAGGACGGCCGACAACCGAGCCGCACGACGAAGTCCGAGACGACGGCCACGGCACTGAACGAGAGGGCGCAAGTGCAGTTTCGGTGGGAGCGGTCGAGATGCGGCAGGGACGAGGGCGTCGGCGACAGCCAGCACCACTGCCAGAGTTGTTGCAGGTGGCCACGGCAGGCTACATTGTTGAACGGGCGAGGCGACGCGTGCGTAATCGCGCCGGACGCTATGTATTGGAGCATCAAGTGGAGTACAGTACTCGACGGGGTGGACCGATGGGCAAGCGTTGGCTCACGGCCAAACAGTTCGAAGAGCTGCTGGATAGCGGCAAGATCGAGGACGATCTCGCAGCCGGGGATGGCGTGTAGTAGTAGGGATTTTCTCGTGGCCAAGCTCCACGACGGTGACCCGGGTGACGACGGGCGAACGGTGATCGACTTGACAGCGTCACCATGACGAGAGGACGGTGACGAAGGAGTGAACGAGCAGTCAGTTGGTGGCGGATGCAAGCCAGCGGGCTGGTGCCACAAGCGCGAGGGATCTAGAAGGGATGCAGAGGGTCGCCATTGAAGCTGGGCGACTCGGGAAGATCGCAAGGAGAGACGACACGGCTAGGACGAACGACGTGCAGTATGCGGAGAAGGAGAGGCGACGAGGAAGAACCGATGAGCGGCTGAGAGATAGCGTGAGGTGAGTAGGTTAGCAAGGACACCGTAGCAAGTAGGATAGGCGCGGATCGGGGGGACTTCGGTAGATAGGAGGGTGCGGCCTTGCGGACTGGCAAGCCTGGCCCTCAGTTCTAGATTTAGTGCGGGAAGAGCATTAACGACGAACTAATCTAAGCTACTTGGTGTCGGACGCGGAGTTAGTGTTGCTACCTATCGGGAATTGGGGTACGGCGGCACTGCACGAGGTACGCTGTTCGGGGTTACGTATGCTCGTGGTAGAGCAGTAGGGTGGTGAGGACCGCGGAGAGAAATCGCGGGGGCTTCGACGTCAGTATGCGCGCTGGCGTCGTGCCGAGGGACATGGAGCACGGCTAGCGCACTTGTGCCGTCGCTCCGAGTCCGCTGTATATTGCATGTAAACCGGAACGCTTGCGGGGAGCAGCCTAAAGACCTACCGGGGTTGCGGTCGCCGATAATCGCTCTCTCCTCACTGTCCCTATCCCTGTCGTCAACGGTGGACGAAGGGCCAGCTAACGCTGGAGACTCCCATGATGTCATGCTCCCGTTCTAGGCGAGGCTCAGCTCCAGGAGGTGTCAACTGAATAGTCTAGAGTAATGGTATCTGTCCCCGCGTGGGATATGCCGACATTTTCTTAGCATATGCCAGAGATGTCTCGCCGACGGGCATCGCCGTCGACAATGCTACCCCGGAATACACTCTACGCGGGCACGATCGAATTCGCATCTTGGCAAGACAGCGACTCCTTTCTGAAGAGAGAGGATTTTTCGATATCCCCGGCGTTGCGAAGACCATTTACAAGCTTACGTCGAACAAGCAAAAGGCTGTCGAGCGACTATTTAAACACTATAAGCTTGACAAGAAAATCCCCGACATTTTCACAAATACGAAGTTTCAGGAGTGGGAGAAAACCGTGACTAGTACCTTCAAGAAAAATCCTGAAGCAGCAAATACGGCGATATTCTTAACGCTAAAATCTCAATTCGGAGACAAAGGGCTAGCAAAAATGCTATCTACGGCGAGGGAGGTATCTGACCAGAGCTCGATTGCTGGACGATTGCAAGTAGCCCAGTTCACGAGTTGGCTTAGCAGCGGAAAAACGGTAGACGACGCGTTCAAGATCCTCGAGCTGAATCAAGCAGGGAACAAAGTCTTGGCGAATCCGGCATTCCGCAGCTGGATCTCATACTCAGAAAAAGTGGGAAGGGCGGGTCGATTCGACATCGTTTCGACGCTGGTAGCTCGTTATGGAGACGAAGAGCTAGCGAAGATACTAAACGCGGCGAAGGAAGTATCTACCACGCAAGCGCTTGCTACAGAACTGCAGAACATACACTTGGCGCAATGGCTTCGCGCCGACAAAACGGGAGTCGAGGCGTTCAAGCTCCTCAAACTGGATAAGGCAGGAGACAAGATTTTCCAAAGTCCGGCATTCAGCACCTGGGCCACATACGCTAGGGCGCTAGAACAGAAGAACGCGTATTCAACAAACACAGCGCTCAGCGGCACTTACTCAATCTTGTTGAAGCGCTTTGATGAGGTGGACCTGGCAAAGCTGCTTTTTGCCGCGAAGGACGATGCCTCCTCGCCTACCATCAACAAATACGTCATCACCCAATTGCAGAATATGCAGTTCAAGGCGTGGAAAGAAGGAGGAGAAGTCCCCGACACCGTCGCTAAAAGGATGATGTATTACTTGTCAGGTGTTGACAAACGGAACGAAGGTGTTGTCGTCGACTTCTACCACTTCTACCACGCTTAACCACGCGGAATGGGGTTCTATCTAGGCAAGGGCGGAGAGATAGGAATAGTATGATACGAGTGCTTTCGCTGCGATTTCTCAGCGTTTAAATACATAGCTACAGGCTATTCCATCACTTCTAGTGATTCACTAGACGACATCTACTAGATCCTCTCTTCCAAAATACACAACACCAGCTGCTTCAATTGCAGCCTGCACGCGAGCCTCAAGCGTCGCGAATTCCAGGTCTTTAGCTTCTTGGCCGTCTGCCACGCAGCGTCTACAGGTGCGGACGACCCTCTCGTCGCGGACGCGAGGCCTCCAATTGGCGATGACGTTATGCCATGAGACGGCGGCGCTCGAGCACTTTGCGATACCTGAGCGCCTTCTTGGCCAGCAGCACGTTGCTCTGCGAGCTGGAGGAGCTGGCGGCCAGCGCCACGAGGCTGTCGAGCTTGCTCCGGTAGCTCTGGCACTTGGTGTCCTCGAACACGACGCCCTGCGCCGTGCAGATGAAGCTCTCGGACTTGGAGCGCTGCTCCAGCGTGGCCAGGCTCTCCCCTCCTTGGTGCAGCAGCGGGTAGAGGTCGTCGGCGAGCTGCTCGGACGAGAGCGGCGCGAACTCGAGCTCCTGCTCGAGCTCCTCGCCCAGCGATGCCAGGAAGTCGAGGTAGCAACCCTCCGACAGCGACCGGCGGTGAACGTCGAGCGACGGCGACGCCATGTTAAGTGGTTGAGGAGCTCTTGGCAGTGTCGTGCAAATCACCGAGTGAGACTGGTGAGTTGATCGGGTCCAACGTGGCGCGCGGCTATGCGGCTGCTTGAAGAACGCGAAGCGAAGCGGAATTTTCCAGCGACAAATTTGACTTCGAACGACGAGCTCTCTTTCGCATTAGCGGAAGTGCTGCGTGGCAAACGGACAATGCCCTGGATGAAAAGCAGGATCGGAGCAAGGAGGCGCCGGCTGCCTTGCCTTTCGCAGTGCCGGTGGTTTGTTTTTTGGTTTGCGTGCCTTTGAGGAGCGAAAGTTTTCTAGATCCAACACTGTTGCGAACAGGTTGCGAGCTGCTCGCCGAGCAATTCGGGTGGCTGCAGTGAGCTGGAAGCAGGCGCGATGCAGTAGGCCACGTTGCAGCAGCTACCGAGGAGATCCGGCGCCTTCCCTTTGTCGAAGCTGGTTGATGAGCGCAGACCTGATGTTCAAGATCAACGCTTTCGATTCCACGTCGACAATCCACAACCCAGCTGCATCGAGGACTCTGCCCCGCTGGACCGAAGACAGCATAGCCTCGGTCTTGTTCGTGGACTGGGTTTGAAGGCTCCCAAGCAGGAGTCGATCGTGGACCAACGCGAAGCAGAGCGGCAGGCGATCGAGTAATACGGAGGCTCGTCGAGTTGTGAACTCAATCTCGCTCACTTCAACTTGCTTCGGACCCTACGCACTATCGCAATAACGCGCGGTCCTGATTGGCCATTTGAACTGATTTTTCGCTTCGCGTGGCGACGCATAGACGTGGCCACCAGACACTTCAACCAGGCAGCGCGCAATACAATGTTACCTAACACTCTAGCACGGCCCGCGTACTCAGCTCTTTGTCGTGTATGGAGCTTATAGTTGGTGTTGTTCGTCTGTTAACGATGCGCTTACGGCGAACGAGTGGTTGGTATCAACCTGCGAAGCAAACGACGGGTATTCTTCAGGCAGCAGCAAAATTCAGACACGGAGCTAGCTACGCTTTTCTCAAGGATCATCTCCAGGCTCCCTCTGCCATTGGCAGTGTCTCGTGGCAGCCACGGTGGCTGTACGATGCAGTCGGGGCACCGACTGGTCGTGCTGGTCTCGCACCGCACGCGGCGCGAAGCACGACCACCATTTGCGCGCGGTCGTGCAGAAGACTCGGGGCCCATTCGTCGACGTAGCAGAGAAAACAGGCAGCAACTATATATATAGTTGATTGGACATCACTTGCTGTGTTGCTGTGGAGGTTCAATGAAGGCGAGCCATCTTTTGGAATTGGCCCAAAACCCAGGCGATAGCGTAGCATTTACACCGGATTGAGCGACCCAGGGGTTGCGAAATCGGACGTAGAGCGCGCGATCGATTCTACTATGGTCTCAGACTTTTTGTCCTGCCTCTTCACCAAGTTGCGGCATAGGTATTTGAGATGAACCTTGAGAAGTTAGCTGCAGCGGCTTGGCATCGAAGTGTGCTGCTGCTACAGATGTACCCTATCACGCAGTAGGTGTCACAACAGTATCCTGCAGTAGTGATTTCTAGCCGTCTTGTCTACCTTTTTTTTTAGGTTCAGCAGCGTCTGGATGGATGAAGTGTCTGGTGGCCACGTCTATGCGTCGCCACGCGAAGCGAAAAATCAGTTCAGATGGCCAATCAGGACCGCGCGTTATTGCGATAGTGCGTAGGGTCCGAAGCAAGTTGAAGTGAGCGAGATTGAGTTCACAACTCGACGAGCCTCCGTATTACTCGATCGCCTGCCGCTCTGCTTCGCGTTGGTCCACGATCGACTCCTGCTTGGGAGCCTTCAAACCCAGTCCACGAACAAGACCGAGGCTATGCTGTCTTCGGTCCAGCGGGGCAGAGTCCTCGATGCAGCTGGGTTGTGGATTGTCGACGTGGAATCGAAAGCGTTGATCTTGAACATCAGGTCTGCGCTCATCAACCAGCTTCGACAAAGGGAAGGCGCCGGATCTCCTCGGTAGCTGCTGCAACGTGGCCTACTGCATCGCGCCTGCTTCCAGCTCACTGCAGCCACCCGAATTGCTCGGCGAGCAGCTCGCAACCTGTTCGCAACAGTGTTGGATCTAGAAAACTTTCGCTCCTCAAAGGCACGCAAACCAAAAAACAAACCACCGGCACTGCGAAAGGCAAGGCAGCCGGCGCCTCCTTGCTCCGATCCTGCTTTTCATCCGGGACATTGTCCGTTTGCCACGCAGCACTTCCAGCGCCGTGGTGTCAGTCATTCTAACCCAGTCAGCCCATGGGTGCAATTGCACCACAACACCAACTGGACTATGAAATGATGCAAATTTAGTGGTTTAGTGTGTATTGCTCTATGGTGGTTAAATGATGTTGAAGCTGATGGCAAAAAGTGTATCCGATACGCCAAAACCCACTACACCGTGACTACGCAGTTCGAAGCCGGCGCAGCAGCTCGCGCAGCATGCCACGCACTGGCTTCAGCCGTTGCTCGCTCTCAGGCGCCAAGCGAGTGGGTAGTGGGGCATAAAGCGCTCGAACGCGAGCTCGGACCGGATACGAAGGCTTCTGTTGCGAATTCGGGATGTGGTGCGGTCCGCGGCCTCCCGTCTCAAGACGTCGACGCAGACGCTTGGAAATGTCCCGTCGGATTAGCGCCAGGCTACGTTGAGCAGCACGCTCCAATGCGAAGTCGGCAAAGGACTTGGCAATGGCCGGAGGAGCCTGGTACCCGCTTGCCCGCATAACTTGAATCGTGGCTCCGAATTCGCCGCGATACGTTTCAAACACACTGCGGACAGCGTCGGCGTGTGTATGGAATTGAGTCAGTCGTGTGTGGATCTTCTCTTCGGTGTCATCGCTGCGCTGCACGACTCGGTTGACCACATCGGCCGGCGGCGGGTGGAACTCGACGTGGTAGGTTTTACCTGTCACGGGGTCCACCCGACGACCGGCGATGCGGCGGATCACCTCCTTGTCGGGAACTTCCAGCTCCAAGACACAGTCGGGGGCTGCCATTCCACCTTGAGCTTTAAGCAGAGCTTCGGCTTGACGGGCAGTGCGAGGGAACCCGTCCAGTAACCAACCTCGAGTCATGCAGTCCGACTCTGCCAGTCGTCCGAGCACAACGTCGACGATGAGATCATCAGGCACGAGTTCGCCGTGGTCCATGTACTGTTGAGCCTTGAGGCCCAGTGGCGTCCGGTCTTGGATAGCTTGACGAAGGATGTTGCCCGTAGATAAGTGCACGACTCCGAGCAATTCAACGAGCAGTTCGCATTGAGTGCCCTTGCCTCCTGCCGGCGGGCCGAGGATCACTAGTCGTGGGGGAGCGATTTTGCCAGAAGGGAGTTTGGCTGGTTGGAGTTGGGGCAGCGGTGGGAACGTGGCAGCGCTGAATTGACGCGCTGAAAGCGGAGCAGTGACTTGGCTGGAGTGAGTTCGACGCATGTTGGTGCAGCGACTTGTGGGCAGGCGAGAGTTAGTTGTTGCTGCTTGGTGGTGAATTGGTGATTGAGGAATAAGCGGCACGGAACTCGCAGCGACAGCTAGCTGAAAAACCGCCCAAATGGGAATGGGGGAGATAAGAATACTGGCGTCGCGTGCTGATGTCGAGGCAGTTTTGCTGCTGGATGGCTGCGTCGCATTCCAGTGCGTTGTGAGGATGCGACATATACATAGCGTCCCGACCACACGAAGATCGTGACCAAACGACTCAAAAGAAATGGTGCAACGCGAAACTGGGTTTGACGGCCGAACAGTGAGAGATCCAAGAACACGCGGTCCTGTAGGTTCCAGATACCGAGCTGCATCACATCAACAAGTACGAGCAATTCGGCGGCGCAAAGATATATGAGTCCAGTCACCGGGATCCAGAACTTGAAGCAGATTCGGCGCTTCATGGCCGGAGTCAACGCGTCGACAGTCAAGATTGTGAAGGCGAGAAGCAAACTTGAGGCCGCACCACAAACAGGAACCCACCTCCAATGAAACATGTCCATGATGCACATGCTGGCTGAAAGAATTTGAGCAGCGAAAAACAAGAAGTGGAATGAGGTCATGACGCGTTTGAGCAATTGACGTTCACAGCAGCAAAGGTAAGTCGCGCTGAACGCAGCGGCCATTAGCAGCCCAGACACAGCTATTTCCTCAACACGATAGTAGCTTTTTGGGAGAAAGAGCGCAAGACTTGTGAACGAGCCTCCCGTTGCCCCACATGAATACAACACCACAATTTCCCACGTTGCGGCGGGCTTGAACACTCCGCAGTTTGGCCAAACGGTATTCTGGGCGTCGAACGTTGTGTGTTCGGGAACAAGATACATTTGCAATGGCGGGTAATTGCTACTTTTCGATACCAAATAGTGTGTGTCCAATCGACTTGAGCAGGTTCTTTCTCGCGTGGGTCGGAGTTCTACGTGTGGCATGATGTCGCTGTTACTTGACGATATTGGGCAATCCACCACGCTGAATGCAATCTTGCATCGGTACCCGAGCGCCTGCATTGCTGTATCTCTCTTTTTCTTTTGGCGTCTGGCGTGCTGATACCTCCGATAGAGATAACGCAACGCCACCATGGCCATAGTTCCCATGACATTAACCAATATATCCTTCGTCGAGAGCGTTCGACCAAGAGCAGTGACTAATGTGTAGTGATGCACACCGTCAACAAGCCCCACAGCCAGCCATATCATCAGGAACGCGTTGAAGAGCCACTCGAACAGCGTAAATGCAATCATAAATACAGTATTTCGTAGATATGTTTCTTGGAAGAGCGAGTTAGTAAAATTTGCCCAAGAGGCAACGACAAGAAACACCCGGAGGTCTCCGAGAATAATGCTGAGCGTAATAGCCCACAATGTGTTGGCAGCTTGTAAGAAACAGAAGTCAAATGTCGGAATTATGATCTTTAGGTACTCGGTGCGCATTCCTGCAAGGAAGACCACCATGCCGGGAATGTGCAAAACCGCAGAAACCAGACCTAATGCCCGTCCTAACGGCGCTGCAACTGCGAACGTAGCGTAGCGCAAGCCGACTGCTACGGTAATAGTCTGGAAGACGGGTAACTGGAGTTTGAGGACGGTGTAGTTGAACTGTTTCACGGCATTGGGACTCAATAGAACAGTCTTCAGCATGAGCAAAGGGTCAAAGGCGGGCAATCTGCCATCGCAGGCTACGATCTGGTACGATACTCCATTACGAGCAGAAGAGTTATTCCTCTCACTGGTGGGCTCCGACGGATGGATCATGCTGCGTATGGCTCGCTAAACACCAACGTTAACTCCTGCTGGGATAAATCCACATACCTGCTATCTATAACTGGTGTGAATTTAGCCCAACAGCACGACAAAGGATGGCCGCCCAATGGTTGAGCGTACACGCATGCATGGTTGAGTACGCGACTGCGACCAAACCAGAACGCACACACGCACGAGAAAAAAATAATAGATTCTGTAGTACTACGTAGAATGATGTCCGAATGGATCGTTATTAAAACGTCGAGTCGGCCAGTTTTCATTTTCACTAGCTCTCTCGACCATGATTAAGATTCACTTGTTTCTTCCAGCTTTCATAGTCAAATTCCACTTCGCCCCGGAGCAAAATAAGGACGTTGTCATCCTGACGAGTAAGCAGCACATACACGTAGCGCCCGGACCACACGATAACTGTGAACACTCGACTTACTAAAGTCGGGACCACGAGAAATCTGGAGTGTCGTCCGAGAAGTTTAACATCCAAGATGACTTTGTCCTCCAAGTCTAGGTATCCAAGCGCAAAGGCATCAACAAGTATTGCCACTTGAACCAACAGAAAGAGTGCGACGCCATGGACCGGCATCCAATATGCGAAGTGAAGTCTGTGTTTCATGATCGGGGTCAATGCGTCGATAGTCAGTATCGTCTGAGCCAGCAAGAGGCAAGATATTACACCACAGACAGGAACCCAGCGCCATCTAAACATTTCCATCTCCAGCAGAGCAATTGCGAGGATCTGCACCCAGAGGAACAGGAAATGAAAAGAAGTCACTACGCGCTTAAGCAGTTGACGCTGACAAGAGCAAACATAAACTACAGTGAAGACGGTGGTCGACACCAGGCCCCAGACACCAATCACACAAGCTCCAAGAGTATTTTCTGGTAAAAAGATCGATAATACTGCGAACGTGCTACCTGTGGCACAGTTCAGGTGCAGCCCAGCAACTTTCCAGTCTGAGAGCGGTGTCAGTGATCCGATGCGAGGCCATAAGGTGTGGCTTGGATTAAAACGATCAGCTTCTGCAGAAAGGTACAACTGTAACAGCGGGCGTACATCTAGACCGGTACTTCGAGATGTCGTGTTTGGTGGGTCACGCAATCTAGCAAGAGTTATATCTCGGCTGTCATCTCGGGGTACGATGGTGTTCCTAATTGAAGCTACCCATGGACCTGCAGGTATCAGCGCAATCTTGCTTCGGTATGACATCGCACACATGGCAGTGGTCGACTTCGTTTTCGTGGGCCTAATGCCCTGGTATCTTCGATACACGTGACGGAGCGATATCATGGTCATGGTTCCAATGGCATTCACTAGTACATCTTTCGTCGAAAGCGTGCGACCACAAGACGTGATCACTGCGTAATGGTGAGCTTCATCCACAAGCTCGAACGATATTGCTGCCATCAAGAGGACGTAAAACAACCACTCTGCCAAGGCGACAACGACAATCGCGTGGGAATTGCGGAGATAGGTTTCTTGCAGAAGCCAGCAGGTAAAATCAGCACAGCAAAAGAGGACCAGAACCACGCGAAGGTCACTCAGGACACTGCTTAGAACGACTGTACACATTGTGTTTGCAGCCTGCAAGAACCAAAAGTCAAAGGTTCGTAGAAGCATCTTGGTGTACTCAGTGCTCAGTTGAGCTGAAGTCGTGACCATCCCGAACAGCTGTAAGAACACCGAGATTGGAGCAATATGTGAGCTGGTACCGCAAATGTTGCCAAACGTATAGCGGGTGCGGTATACACGAATGGCTTGATCAGGGGGAGAATAGTAGACACGGTCCGGTTGTAGCGCTTAACGGATTTTGAACTCAGTAGCACGGTCTTGACCATAGGAAGCGGGTCGAATGCTGGTAGGTAATAGTTCCATGGGACGATCTGGTAGCAGATAGCAGCAGAGCACGTAGGATCGTCGTGGACGAAGGGATGTATCACGCTGGACATGCTTGCCAATCACAGGAGTCATGAATATGATGAAGCGCATGGAACGTGCTATCAATACTCGTGCAACCGATGCAAATGGGGCACCACTGCGGCAAAACAAAACAAAAACGTTCTATTTGGCCTACTTGAAGTAAACTACATAGAAGACCGATGGTAACATCGGTTTAAGGGTATTTCTAGACCTTCATCAGCCCGCTTTTACCAAAACATTTTTTAAGTAAGGATTATTTTTTTATTTTGTACATGTAGTTACTTCGTTCGAGAATTGAAGTTTGCTTGTTTCTTCCAGCTCTCGTAGTCAAACTCGACATTTCCACGCAGTAATATCAGTGCATTATCGTCGTGTCGAGCGAGGACGATATAGATGTACCGGGAAGACCAGACAAAAATGGTGACCGCGCGACCTAAAAGAAATGGAGCTACGTGGAGTTGTGCTCGGCGACCAAGAATCGAGAAGTCCAGAAATACTCGGTCCCGAAGATCCCAATTATCCAAAATGAAGATGTCGAGCAGGATAACTATTAACACGGTTGGAAAGAGTGCTATCCCACCCACAAAAAGACAGTATTTAAGATGCAGTCGGCGTTACATGACCGGGGTTAACGCGTCGATAGTCAAAATCGAATGTACTAGCAGTATAACGGACGTGATACCACAAACAGGAATCCATCGCCAATTGAAAAGGTCCATAGAGCACACTCCAGCAACAACGATCTGCAGCTCAAGAAAAAGAAAGTGAAACGAGGTCATAACTCGCTTGAGCAATTGTCGTTGACAGCAGCAAGCGTAAATACCAGAAAAGCATGCCCCCATAACCATCCCAGTCACTGCAATAGTTCCATTTCCGTACGCGTTCCTCGGTAGGAAAAGCGACAGCACTCCACACAATCCATCTGTGACCCCGCACGCATAGATCACAACCGTTTTCCAGCTTGAAAGAGGGGTTAATGCCCCTATTCGAGGCCACATAGTATCCCGTGGATCATATCGATACGGCTCCGTGGTGAGGGACATTTGCAACAAGGTACTTTGCTGGGGTTTGTTGGTTATAGGCATGACGTTGATGCATGGTGGCACCATTACTGGACTTCGTTCTCTCAACGAAATCTGGCACTTGTACCCTAACGCTTGCGTCGCCGTTTGAAATTTACGCTTGTGCTGTTGCAGTAGTTGATATCTGCAATAGATGTTCCGCATTAAAAGCATAGACATTGTCCCGATAACATTGACGAGTACGTCTTTGGTCGACAGGGTTCGTCTTCGAGTATCGATCACGATGTCATGATGCACGCCATCTACAAGTTCTAGCCACAGCCAAACCATCAGCATCATTAAGAAGAGGCATTCACCTACATTTACCGCGATCATAAAATTTGTATTACGCAAGTGAGTTTCCTGAAGAAGCGCGTTGGTAAAATTTATCCAGCAAACAACCACGAGTACCGCGCGTGTGTCTCTCAGAACAGCAATGAAAACCACAGCCCAAAGAGTATTCGCTGCAAACAAAGACCCGAAGTCGAAGGTACACACGACAATCTTGATGTACTCGACACGCATGCCAGCAACAAATACGACGATGGGTAGAATGTGCAGGAGAGCAGCGAAAGGGGCCAAGATCCGCCCAATTGGAGCCGACACAATGAACGTTGCGAAGCGCAAAATGAAAGCAGCCACAATTGATTGCTCAAGTGGGGAGTTGAATTTGAGCACAACACGGTTGAATCGTTTCACGCTGGTAGGGCTAAATATGACGGTCTTTACCATACGTACAGGATCGAATGCTGGGAGTTTGTCGCCCCACGCGATGACCTCATAGTAGGAAGCGCTAGGTGCTGGTTTAGTTTCGTCTGATCTCCGCCAGGGATGGATCATGGCGGGATGCCGAGACTGGATGAACTTGCTAAAATGCTCCAGCGGTGACTCTCCTGACGCCTTTCAACTGGTGGGCATCAAAACACTACTTTGTCTGCGGCTATTTCGATGTTAGTAGTACAATCGCATATTGATGACAAGCAGCCACTATCCTCATCGTCGGTGGATGGGTCCATAACTCGTTTGCCTCTATCAACTTCCATACTCAAACTCAACATTCCCACGAAGCAGAACAAGGGCATTGTCAGTGTGGTGGACCAGAGCTACGAATACGTAGCGTGCGGACCACACTAGGACAGTAACCACACGACTCAGAAGGAAAGGCGCCACGTGAAATTGAGATCGGGTTCCCATAACCACGAAGTCCAAGAAGACTCGATCCTTCAAGTCCAATTGACCCAGCACTAACACATCGAGAAGCAGCACTACTTGTACCAACCAAAAGAGTGCGATCCCCCCTACCACCATTCAATAGTTGAATCGAAGACGATGCTTCATGGCCGGCGTAAGTGCATCGACGGTCAGTACAGTATACGCCAAGATCCCACTACACATCACGCCACACGCACAATGCCAACGCCACCTGAGCATGTCGACAACGCACACACCAATTGCAACAGTCTGAAACAGCAAGAAGAGAAAGTGAAAAGATGTCATGATGCTTTTCAGTAAGTGACGCTGACAACAGCACAAATGAACTCCGCTGAAGAAAACACTCGTTACGAGTGCAGATACGGCGATTTCTGCAGCCCCACAGGCGTCTTCCGTCAGGAAAACGGAAAGCGCTGCAAGTCCAGCTCCAATTGCTCCACAAGCGTATAGCACTGCACTTTTCCACGTCGCTATGGGTTCGAGCGCGCCGACGCGAGGCCACACTGTTTTATGAGGGTCAATTTTCGTGTATTCTGTGGCGAGATACATTTGCAATACCACTCGATCCTCAGTTCGGTTTGCTTGTGATCTACCCTTGATCACGTTCAACAATTTCGTACCGCTTGATACTTGCTTCGCGTTGCAGGCTGGAAACATGACGACACTGCCCAGAGATCCAGCATGAGGCCCAATCATGCGTAGAGCAATGATGCAGCGGTACCCTAGCGCTTGCATTCGCTTTTCCGGGGCGGTCCGTTGATGTTGAACATGTCGATGCCTTCGGTACATATTTCGCAGCGTCATCGTAGCCATAGTTCCGAGAGCATCGGCCAACACGTCTTTTGTGGACAGTGTATGACCCCTAGCAATAATCAGAGCGTGGTGGTGAACATCAGCAACAAGTCCCAGGGACAGCCACGCCATCAGCATCAAACAAAATACCAACTCCCATACGGAGACCAGAACCATGAAAGAAGTCGTCCGAAGATTAGTCTCTTGAAACAGAGAAATCGTGTAAACCGCCGAGCAAGTGACCACGAGGATCACCCGGAGGTCCATCAAAACAGCAGAGAAGGTAATAGCCCAGATTGCGTTTGCAAGCTGGATGAACCAGAAGTCGAATGTGCGTGCTACGATCGTGGCGTATTCGGTGCGCATGCCCGCCACGAACACCGTAATGCCAGGAATGTGAAAAACAGCAGACATCGGACCAAGAACGCGTCCCATTGATGATGGGACGGCGAATGTTGCGAGCCGCAAAGTGATCGCGACAACAACGGTCTGCCGCACGAAGTGACTGTGTTTTCGCACCAAAAGGTTGTACATCTTTACAGAAGCTGGAGTCAAGAGGATGGTCTTGACCGTGCGTAGCGGATCGAATGCGGGAAGGTGAAGTCCAACGATCTGATAGTTCCCAAACCTAGTAAAAGGTGGCGTGGGCTGGCTTGAAAGCTCAAGCGGGTGGATCATGCTGGATGAATATAAGTAGTTGAGCTTGTCTCCCGAATGACATTGTGTACTATCAATACATTGACAAGCCGCACGTTGGCATTGATAACTATAGACTTCTTGTCAAACTATGGGGGATAAATTATCATCCACTGAAACTCCTCAGACGTACGACGACACGAACTCTACGCTGAGTCAGGATCACAATAAGTTAATTGAGAAGGATCTAGGGTGATCTATTTTTTTTGGCGACTTGCTCAGTTCTGTAAATGTGTTGTCATCGTATATGGTATCCACCGCGCTACACTTATTGTCCTGCCCGTAGGAAGAGAATGGAGCCACAGTCGTAGATCACCAATTTAGTTTAGAAATACTTGCTCACGGAGGTTCTAGCTCTCAAATACCAAAACACCGGGCTCCAGGACAGTAAAACACTCCGAGGATATGATTATAAAAGTCATCAACTGGTAATCATAACTGATTTGTTGTCTTGATGCTGAAAGTCTAACATATCTGCCTTGTAGTCGCACAAATTCAGCGTTAATTGAAAGTGTCGACGATACATACCCGCGGATTCGAGATAGACAGTGACAGGACTTGAATAAATGGCGCTAATGTTACGAAGGAAGAAAATAGGACACCCGACGCCAGTCCTGCTACAAGTAACGCTTTACCTCGCGGTTGATTTTTCAGATAGTGAACCCCCTCTAAGTTCCACATAGGTACAATGTTATCGTGGTTGTCTGTATCGTGACTCGAGTCAGCTCGCCAGTGTGCTTCGGTGCAGTAATATACACATGTTTCTCTAAACGTGGGCCCAGCTTCACTTGCCTCTTCCAACCTCCACTTCCCCACGCATAGTTAGTTATCTGTGCGTTATCATCGGGGCGTGTCAGTTCAACATATACGTTGTGTGCTGACCAAACCGTAAGTGACTGAAAGAAAGGGTACGACGCGGAACTTCGCTCGTCGATCCAAAAATGTGAGATTAAGGAAAATCCAGTCTTGTAGTCCCAAGTTTCCCCACACCAACATATCTAGAAGAAGTAATGTTTGTATCATGATGTAGATCACAACTCCGTCTAGTGCTTGTAGCGCAGCCGATGCTTCATGACGAGAGTAAGCGCGTCTCACATTGTGGGAAACGTAAGAGCAAACTGAAGCCAACACCGCACGAAGGGATCCACCTCCACTCATACATATTGGTGACACACAAATCGTCTCAATCATTTGGAGTTCAAAGAAGAAAAAGTTGAAAGACGGCACCATGCGCTTGAGCAACCGTCGTTGGGACCAGCATGTGTCAACCCCACAGTAACCAGAACTCGCTATCAGACCACAAACAGCACTAACCTCAGCGCTTGAGCTATTCCTCGGTAAAAAGAGCGATAGTGTCGCGAATGTCCCGCCCATTGCTGCCCACGCGTGAATACCAGCGATTTCCCAGGTTGTAAAGGGTGCAATTCGAGGCCACACCGTGTCTTGAGAGTCAATACGAGTGGGTTCCACGGCTAGTACCATTTGCAACAACGGACGTTTGCATGCTGTGTCGCCATCGTTAGTAAAGCTGCGCCTCGTTGCGGAAACGGCATTGTGTTTCTTGAGTCTTGATTTGATCACCGCTTGTGCTGCGAAGCGATGCTGTCAATAAGCTGGAGACTTGTGGGATCGAAGTACTAAGCGAAATGTTGCATCTGCACCCGAGCGCCTTCATCAGGGCTTCTGTTTTTTTTTATGATCGTGCCTCATGAGATGTTGATATCTGCGGTAAAGATCTCGAAACGAGAGTATCGTCATCGTTACGAGGAGACTGGTTAGAACGTCGTTAGTGGAAAGCGTTTAGCCTCCTGCTGCGAGCACTTTGTAGTGCGTGATTCCGTCTACGAACTCCAGCGATATTCACACTGTAAGCAATAGGAAAAACATCCACTGCATTAGCGCTACAGCGACGATCAGACGCAAGTTACGTAGGTAGGTTTCTTGTAGAAGCCAAAAGGCGAAATCTATCCAGCAAAAAAGCACGGGAGCCACGCCACGTCCTTAAGAATAGCACAAAACACGATAGCCCACAGAGTGTTGGCCATCTCCAAGAACCAAAGTCGAAGGTGCATACCAGAATCTTCATGTGGGCATGTGAGCTATTGGCACGACGAGGCCCGGAATTTGCAACAACACGGAAATTGGAGCGAGGATGCACCCCACGAACGCCGGAGTCGCGGAAGGCACGATTCGTGCTGAAAGCCCGACAAACCCAAGAGGTCTCAGGGACGGAATGACTCGAACTCCGATTCGGTTGAACAACTTGACAGAGCCGGAGCTCAGTAAGACCGTTTTGATCACTGGCAGGGAGTCGAAAGCTGGTAGACTCCCATCCCACGCAACAACACGCGGTTCCAGCTGTCGTAAGCATCGTGTACGCGAGAGTTGAAGGGGCGGATCCTGAGAAGACTCGAAGTAGTCGCTCTGGTAGTTTCATCTTGTGATGCAGCTATCAATATCACTGCAATTTCCACACTATTATTCAGTTTTATCGACTCAGCAGTTGCTGGTTTTCTCAATAAATTCCGGGCGCTCCAAATGCAGGAGACGAGTGGCTTGTAATTAAAAGGCATCCATGGTTCTACAACATCGAATTGACAAATACTGCGGACCGTGAAAGGGGAAAACAGCAAATCGAGCATGGATATATTCATAGTTCCGTAACGACCGCAGTCCTGAGTAGCAACGAGGCAGAATCACCCCCGCCCAATTTAAAAAATCGAATTGCGTTGCAGATGGACTCGACAGTGGTCATACTTGGCCGTGTGTGTGTGTCTGTGCCCGCATTCTTGTTCATCTCCGAGAGACTCATAGTACCCGGAAACTAATGGCGGCGGTTTTATCGACTCGGGGCATTTTTCCTGGTAGGTATTGTGCAGTGATCCCGACTATTCTTCTTTGTTGTAAAATTCGTTCTTACTTCACGCCAGAACCAAGCCTGGATTGTCTTTTCCACCCTTCGTAGTCGAATTCCACTTCACCGCGCAGCAGAATCAACACGCTATCGTTCTGCCGCTTAAGAACAATGTTCACATACCGCGCAGACCACACAAAAATGATCACTATTCGACTCAAGAAGAACGGAGAAACACGAAATTGAATTTGGCGGCCGATGATGTCCAACTCCAAGAACACACGGTCCTGCAGATTCCAGTTGTCCATAACCAATACGTCGATCAGCACCACTACTTCAACCAGCCAGAACAGGATGATACCAACGACGGGCATCCAAAACTTGAAGTGCAGTCTCCTTTTCATTGTTGGAGTCAACCCGTCCACAGTCAAAATCGTGAACATAAGCAGCAAAAGGCTGGTTACTCCGCAAGCAGGTCCCCATTCCCAGCTGAAGATATCAGCGACGCAAAACCCAGTGGTCAGAATTTGAGTGCTGAAAAATATGAACTGGAAAGACAAGCCGATTCGTTTTAGCAGCTGGCGTTGATAGCAGCAAGCGAAAATCCCGCTGAAGAGAACAGTCATCAGTAGCCCAACCACTGCGACCAGTCGAGTTGCATTACTGCTCCTGGGTAGAAAGAGTGAAAGTACTGCAGAAAACGCTCCTGTTGCCCCAAAGGAGTAGATGGTAACGGTTTTCCAGGTTGCGAGCGGGCTAAGCGACCCGATTCGAGGCCAAACGGTTCTCCGAGGATCAAGACGAATTGACTCTGTTGTCAGACGCATTTGCAGCGGCGGAAGCTTGAGACATCGATTTTGTGCAGCTGCTAACGTCGTTGTGTCAACGTTACTTCCAGTTCGAGATTGTAGTCGTTGCCGGCGTGGCACAATAGATGCCGTCGTTGGCTCTGCAGCTCCCAGACCGATCTTGCATCTATATCCGAGAGCATGCATTGGCGTTCCTGGATCATTGTACTCGCGTTTGGCGTGCGCAAACCTACGATGGAGGTTTCGCACCAACAGCATCGACAGGGTCCCGACAGCGTTGACTAGGATGTCTTTGGTTGACAATGTCTGACCGCGAGCAGTTGTCACAGTGTAATGGTGCACTTCGTCGACAAATTTCAGCGACATCCATGTCAGTAGCAGTATATAATATACCAACTCCAACACTGTGACGATCATGATAAAATTCGTGTTGCGTAAGTAAGTTTCCTGGAGTATCGCGTTGGTAAAATTCCCCCAGCAAACCACCACGAGCATCGCGCGAATATCGCCCAAAACAACGCTTAAGACGACGGCCCAGATCGTGCTGGTCGTATACAGAAACCAGAAATCAAATGTGTGTAAAATGATCTTGACGTACTCAGTCCTGAACCCCGCGGTGAACACGATCATGCCCGGGAGGTGTAAAATTGCTGCAATTGGCGCAATCATGCGCCCAAGATGCGCTGGTAGCGCGAACGTTGCGAAGCGCAGGATAACTCCACAGATGACAGACTGCTCAGTGACTCGGGTATATTTTAGCGCGACTCGATTGAACTTCTTGACGGAGCTAGGGCTTAGCAGGACAGTCTTCACCATGACTAGAGGGTCGAAAGCGGGCAAGTCATCGTCCGATGCAACGATCCTGAACCAGTGATCATAATGTTCGGTAGGCGTATGGGTAGCATCTACAGGATGGAATGGCTCGATCATGTCGTCACGGAAATTTGCTTGTGAGCGACCTATGTATAACGCCCAGAAGTCTTGAGTCGCTAAATTCAGACGCTAATGATCATTTTACTGCCTTCACCAGAGGTCCTTCCACCTTCTGCTATCGAGTTGCACTAGAGAAAGTGGGTAGTTCTACGCGATGCAAGCCCTATCTGTTTTTTTTTTTTTTCAGGCTTCGTAGTCGAATTCTACATCCCATCGCAGAAAAACGAGCGTGTTGCCATTCCGCCGCGTGAATGCACGCATAGTGCCCAAACCACACGATCATGGCCACCACTCGACTCAGCAGCAACGGGGTAACGTGGAGTTGGGTCTGTCGACCGAGAATCGATACATTGAGGAATACGCTGTCTTGTAAGCCTAGGAATACACCCACAAGCGGCAGGATGTGAACTGTCCAAATCACCTCGATGCCCCCCACAGGCATCCAAAACCTGAAGCACACTGCCGTTTCATGGCCGGCGTCAGCGCATCGACTAGCAGATCGTATGCCCGAAAGAAGACTGAAGGCCACGCGATAACTAGGAATCTATCGCCAGTTGAAGATGCCCATGACACCGATCCCTA
This sequence comes from Phytophthora cinnamomi, assembly GCF_018691715.1. NCBI lineage: Eukaryota > Oomycota > Peronosporomycetes > Peronosporales > Peronosporaceae > Phytophthora > Phytophthora cinnamomi. Next base: position 463,112 of record NW_027151035.1, read on the forward strand.
ACTTGAAATGAAAGAAACCAATAGCGAAAGGACGGTTGAGAAACTGGCATTGGCAACAACAAAGCCAAACTTCGGTGAAGAGGTAGTTCATAACCAACCCCACGATTGCAATCGCCTTGATTCCGCGAGTACTTTCGGGTAAAAAGAGAGACAGCACCGCCGACTCCTCCATATCCATATAAAGAAGCAATCTTACAGGGTGAGAGAGAAGTCAGTTATCCTATACGCCGCTGAACAGTATTTTGAGGATCAATTCAAACTGACTTCGTCACGAGATCCATTGCGAGCAGTGGATACGTGTTGGGTTGGTTGGCCACTATCACGGAACTGATACGGAACACGTTTGCGGTTATCACGCCGCTGAGGGTTGATAGATCGATATTACACCTGCGTGGGTGTTTCCGGTTTGCGCTTGAAACTTTGATACCGCCAGTACAGATTTCGCAACGATTGCATCGTCATGGCCCCAATGACGCTTGTAATCACACTTTTGGTCGAAAGTGAGTGACCACGCGCCGCGAATAACTTATAGTGGCGAACGTCGCCCAGAAGCTCCAGCAATATATGTAGAGTAGCAACCCCACGTAGAACAGCGAGTCCCACAGACGATGAAGTACGACTAGAACAGGTACGTTTCTTGGAGAAGCGAACAAGTAAAACTCACCTAGCAAGACAGCAAGACCGGCAGGCGTAGGTCGTTCAAGACGACGCAGAACATAACAGCCCACAGCGTATTAGCAGCTTGCAAGAAGCAGAAATCACATGCGCGCATGGTGATTTTCACGTACTCGGTGTCATATGCGCTAGAGTAATAACCATCCCAGGAATCCGCACGATAGCTGAAATCGGAGCTAGAATTCGTCCTGTGGGCGCCGGCACTATGAATGCTGCGAAGCGAAAAACGAGACCCCCGAAAACGAACGAGCCCAGGATTGGGAAAACAGCACAAGGAAGCGATTGACGCCTTGCAAACTTCTTGGGCTTAGTACAACCGTCTTGATCATTGGAAGCGGGTCGAACGAAAGCAGCTCGTTTTTCCATGCAACGATCTTGTACTGTTCATCACCGAGAGGAAGAGGCTTCGTCTCAATGGCAGACTGGAATGGATGGATCATGAGACCACTAGGAAAAAAAGATAAGCTCTACTCGCTAAGCTTATCGCGCGATCTAGCAATACTTTCGAACTGTCCAAACGCAGCGACAAGAATAATTCATCATTCTTGAGATTGATTGCCCTCCACGTGAGAGCTTGCTTTCAAGTACGTCTAACGCCTTCACACTTCAAAATCACTACGTTTATGGTTCCTTAGGACAGCTTCTGTTGCAGGGTCTACTCCGGGATCGTCGAATTCATGGGTGAAATCGCGCACTTGGCTTTTCTCCGAGTTTCTCGGGCGATGTTTGCTTGCAGCCGCCACGTGTGGTAGTCGAACTCGACGTTACCTCTCAATATGATCAGTGTATTTTCATGGACTCGCGTGATCAATATGTAGAAGAGCCGACCGTACCAAATGAAAATGGTGACAACTCGACTCCACAGGAACGTTACAACTCTGAATTGAGCTCGGTGTCCGAGAAATTCCAAGTCCCAGAACACGCGATCACGGATCTTGGAGAAGTCGAAGATCATCATATCCAGTAGAACCAGCAACTGAATGACGATGAAGAGCATGATGCAGCACGTCGGCATCCAGCTTTTCACAAACAGTCGATGCCTCATAGCCGGTGTCAGCGAGTCGATCGTTAGCGTCCATTGTGCCCAGAGATAGCTGGCTGTCACGCCACATGTTGAAGTCCACCGCCAAGAAAAAATGTCAGCTAGACACAGGTGTGCAGCAATAAGCTGGAGAACGAGAAACAGATAGTCGAAGGACACTACCACCCGTTTGAATAGGACGCGTTGGCAGCAGCACATGCTCACTCCGAAAAATAATGTAGTTGATACGAGACATATTGTCCCCATAGCGTCGGAGCCCCCAGACAGCGGAAGGAAAATCGAGGGTACCGTTAATACAAACCCCGTGACTGCACAGATCTGAAGTCCAAAGACTTGCCATCCGTGTAGCGGGTGGAGCGAGCCAACTCGTCTCCAAAGTGTGTCTCTAGGGTCGTATCTCCTCGCATCTTTAACGAGGTGTATCTGCAAGGGGGGCAGTACCAAACTCGACAAGTGTCTGCTGTCCAATACAGCAGCAGCAGACCTCTTGGTCTTTTTCCGATCGAGCATCGACTTGGACGAGAAAAACAATAGGGGCCCCAGTGGGTGAGGCACCACATTATTGTTCGCTGACACTCCCGGCCCGGTCGGGTTCAGAGCAATGAAGCACCGATACCCGAGTGACTGAACTGCCGTGCCCTTCATCTTTTCCTGCCGCTTCATGAGCCTCAGTCGCCGGTACATCGTCCGGATCATCAACGTCGCCATGGTTCCGATGACATTGACCAGCACGTCTTTGGTCGACAAACTGTGGCCGCCGGCTACGATCAGGTCAGTATGGTACACCTCGTCCATGATATTGAGCGAGATGCTGCCCATGAGCAGCACCAGCAAGAAGGCCTCGACAAACGCCGACATGGCGATATTCCGCGAGTCGCGGAAGTACGTTTCCTGCAGGAACGAGCACCCGAAGGCCACCCAGACCGCCACCACCAGCAAGACGCGGATGTCTCGCAGCACGGCGCTGAACACGATCATGAACATGGTGTTGGCTGCGAACGGGAACCAGAAGTCAAAGGCCGACAGGATGAGTTTCACGAATTCGACGCGGATGCCGGCGGCGAACACGATACACGGCGGGATGTGCAGGACGGCCGCCCACGGAGACAATAGGCGTCCCAGAGGCGCTGGCACCGAGCACACGACGATCCGCAGGACCAGGCCGCAGCCGTAAATGGGCATGGTGAGCCACCCGGTCTTGCGCAGGAAGTACTCGAACCGCTTGAGGTGCGGTGGCCGCAACAGGACCGACCGTAGTGTCGGTACCGGGTCGAAGGCCGGCAGCTCGGTGCACAATACGGTGTCGTAGCTCAGAGCCAAGGGGGGCGGAGGCTCGCCATTCGCGAACGGCCGGACCATGTCTGACAAGCCGCGATCGCACTCGCCAACATGTTGCCTGCACGGGCCGGCACTTATTTTTACCTGTACATGCAGAAACGACCATCCACGACGCGGAGACTGCTCGAGGCATTTGGTGGCCAGGTGACGGACACACCGACCGACCAGTCAGTTGGCGAAACCATCGCCTCAGCATCTCCGCTTTCAGGTTGTACCGGTACATGTAATACATGTACCCGTCGCCCGCCGGGTGTTTCTGCGGCGAGTGCCGGGGAGCATTAGTTCCAGTCGCCCCCCATGTGCATGCATCGCCTTGCACTCCGATGGGCTGCGGCACTTAACAGGGCTCTGCAGCGATCTCACGAAGAAGCTGAAGGCCGGCCCGTCGGTGGCCCGCCGCGTTGATGCCGCCCGCGCTCTTGCAGGACGCGGCATCGTTGCGGCGCGCCGAGGACAGGCCAGGGACAGGCCCCGTTCTTCCGACCCCTGCCGGCCGGCGACCGTCGCCTTGTTGGCGAAGCCAGGTTTCGCGGCCTCGCGACGACGACCCCGCACAGGCGGCTTGTTGCTGCATGAGAATCCATCAGCTCGCCGTCAAGGCCATCACTGGTGGCGTCCTTGGCCGGCGTGTAGAGGCCGGCGCCCGCGGAGGTGAAGGGAGGTGGACACCTGCAGTCAACCGTGACGACGCCTACTGTACATGTACCGGCCTAGGCCGCTTCAGCCCGATGACAGATCGCCGAAGGTATCCAATCCACCGTTCCAGCCGGCGGCCTTGCGCTTCTCCCGCTTGCACTGCAACGCGTTGCACTGCAAGTCCCATCGGCGCTGATTGTTGCGGGGATGCGCGCGCACGCGTCGTTCGTCCAGCCGGCGAAAGTTTCCGGACCCGGAGCGGAGTCCAATGTGGCAAGCAGCGAGCGGCAAGTAAAGACGGCGGGTGGGTATGCTGCTGCAGTAGGGCGCGAGTCCTTCCTTGAGGCTATCGCCAGCGTCCGGGAAATCGTCGGAGTCCCACGCCGGCCTCGTCGATTTGCAATCGCCCACGATTCTCAGGCAGCCCCAACGCGGTGCGTGGTGCAATGCCTTGAAGGCCTTCAACTCGTCGTGAGTGATACGTTTGCTTCAAGCTTTTGCGGCTGGCGGGGTCAGCAGATCACGATGAACGCCATCTCGATTGCTGCGTCTACGTCCCCGGTTGCGTCCTTCGAGCGCCATGTGGCGACATCCTTATGAATTTTTCTTGTCGGATAAGGAGCTCGTCCGGCTGGCCAGGCCCTGGTGGTCGAGACCAGCCGGCGCTGGCACGCCACGGCTCAGCTGGCTGGCCGGCCTGGGGTTACCTCGCCTTGCCCTGGTCACCACTGCTACGCATGACAAGCCTGCGGCCAAGAATGTGATGGAAACAACAGAATGTGTAAAACGTCGGCGTTTCCATGACGCCGCTCGTCCGACATGTATTGGCATGGGCTGTGGGAGTTTAATATGTTCATGAACACGCCACGACTTTGCTGAACAATCCTCTCTCCTTAACTTAAAAAGTGTCTGCGCGTGGCGGGTCCTTCTCTCTTCCTCTTCTTCTCTCTTGTTCTCTTTTACTTGGCGAGCTTGCCGTTGTGCAGGTCGCAGAAGGCGCCCCGCCGGATCGTGTTGAAGCACATGTGGGCCTGGCACTTGCGGCCGCCGCCGTGCGAGAAGCACTTGCCGTTGCCCCGGTCCTTCTTGTCGCAGCCCTCCACACTGCAGGACCGCACGCCGCCGTGCAGGTAGCAGAAGCCGTTGCGCTGCGTGCCCTTCTCGCAGCCTTCGTGCATACACCTCTTGCCGCCTCCGTGGGCGCGGCAGAAGCCGCCACCCTGCGAGGACTTGGAGCAGCCCGTGAAGCTGCAGCGCGCGCCACCGCCGTGGCCCTTGCAGAGCCCGTTGGACTGCGCGCGCTTATCGCAGCCCTCCATGCGGCACGGCTTGCCCTTGATCCAGCGGCCGTCCTTGTTGAGGAAGGTGCCGGGCTTCCGCAGGCACGGGCCGTTCATAACCGGCCGACCGGTGGTGCCAATCAATGGCATGGCGTGCGGCCGCTGCTGCATCAGAGCGGTGAACGACGTCGGCTGAGGGACCTGAAGCTGCTGCTGCATGCGTCGCGGCATCGAGAAGGCCAGCGGGCTGAGCACGGGGATGGCCACGTTGAGGTTGCTGGCGGCGGCCTGCTCCGTGTTGAGGCTGCACATGATGGCGTCGATGAGGTCTTGGTCTCCGAACACCGAACTGAGTGACGTGCCGGCCTGGGTGCGAGGGGTGGGTACCGCGCTGCGGTTAGGCCGGAACTCGAAGGGCTCGAGCTCGCTGCGGAAGGAGCCGCCGGCGGGGGATTGCTGCTTCAGGCCGAACACACCGGCGGTTGGTGCCGGCTTGACCGGCAGGTCGGCAGGTGCCTGCTGCTGCTGCTGCTGCTGCTGGAGGTCGGGGCACGACGACATGGAGGCCGTGGAGGAAGAGGACGTGGAGCGGTTGTACACAGGCGGGAACATGGCGGAGTCAACGGGCGATTCAGGGGAGACCAGGCGCGGGTCGAACATGCTATAGGCTGCGGCGCTGCTTGGGTGGGGTACGAATGCCCTCGGAGAGAGCAAAGCGTGGGTATCTGTCGTGCTTAGCGCTCGATGGATTTGGAAATGGCACTGGCGAGTGACCGACACGGCCGCCGAGCTGTGTGAGCTGAGCTGACTGGGGTGGAGAGAACGGGGGGCTCGCGTGTAAACGAGGCTGGAGCAAGAGCGTGGCACGCTACGCTTTATGTGCGGCCCAGCCGGTGATCGTGTCTGTTGTGTCGCTTGATCCTAGAAAAACAGCAAGTGGCGCCCCCAGGTGGGGGCATCGGCACCTGCCGCGGCGCCATGTGAGCGGCAAAGGACCCACGACTGGATGCTGCTGATCCGTTGAGTGGCGGCACTGGCGCCAAGGCTCCGGTGGGCTCCTTCTTCTTCCTCGCCGTGCTGGCTGTACAGTATGGATTGAAGGTTTTTTTTGGCTGGTTGTGTGATTGCAAAAAAAAACAAATCCATGCCATGATCGCGGCGGAGAAAAAGGTCTTGAAATTTGTATGGAAAATGTTGCTGGTTTTTTAAACACGATGTGCGGCGAGGCCAGTCAGTTAAGGGCGGGGGATTCGTCACCGTGAGGGCGAACGGCGATCTCGCGGCATTTGCGCTTGATGTGAAGTGCGAATGGCAGGGAAAGGAGAGGGCAGTGCATGGGCTGTCCACTTGCCCTTATCTTCGAGGCCGGATTACTTTGTGGCGGCGCGGTGGATAAGAGTAAGGTGGAGCGGATCTTCCAACGACAAGACCGTCTCCGTTGTGGAAAGAGCATGGCGTTCAAGGCGCTGCGCTCGTGGGTTCCACGGTACCTGCCGAGATTGAATGTACCGGTCGAGCGCTGAAACTTGCGCCGAGTCCGACGCCAGGCTTCGCCGTGGCAGGCATGACGTGCATACGTGCGATCGTTGACGGTCACAGCTTGGAGTTGCATTGTGACATTACTCACGCTTGTTTGTGCACGTACACAGTCTCATATGCTATGCATGAGAAAGCCGCAGGGAAGGATGTTTTGGACTGGTGCAGTCCACTACATGTACGTAGGTACAAGGGCTGGAGGCGTCGTGTGTGCAGCTTGCACAAATGCTACAAGAATCTTACAGCATGGCTTTGCTGGTGAAGTCTCCCCAAGTGCAGACATGGCCCCGCGACTGAACTTCAAACGGGGGTCGTCGGAAACGCTACGCTAGTGCGCGGCAGATGGCCTCATCGGTCCAGTGCACAAGTCAAAATATAAGAAATGATATGTCTTCGGACAAGTTCATGGCGTCACCGTCACCGCCGAGCTGGCTGCAACAAACGGGCCTGGCAAGCAAAGATTGGTTGTCGCCCATCAAAACGCGGTGCACGGCAGCGCGCTGCGCCGGGCCGGGCCTGACAAAGTACTCACGCAACCGCCCGCGTTCAAGTTGAACGCGTCGGAGTCCGACTCGCAGGAGATTCGTGCGAAGTCGGTCCACGGCGTGTTGCCAATCGCTCGCCGAGCTGCACAAGAACTTGAAGAATATCCATGAGCACATCCACGTCCGAACACTTCCAACGTGGCATTTTTCGCCGGCCACTGGGACTGAACTCAAACTTGCCAACGTAGCACGCCGCGGAATCCGCACCAAGATGATCTCGACGAGCGCTCTCCCACCACGACTCGTGGTGGGCCGCCTCGAGTGCGGGATTGCTTAGCGCGCCTAGTGCGAGGGGCATCACGCAGGAGATCCCACGGGCGGATACTTGAAGTCGCCGATATAATATGCGGCCGTTACGCAGCAGCAGCAGCACCGAGACTCGGCCAGGACGCCGGACCACAAGCGCTGCTGCGTGAGTCGCTGTCCGAGAGGCGTGAGCGCTCGACGTCGATATCTCCGCCGAGCCAGCAGCAACCTGCCGTCAGCAGGGTGGACGACGCTCATGTCTACGACGCTCATCTGGTGCCACGGTGTCCTACACTTTCGCGACTAGGATCATCCTAGCCGGGAACACGCGCCATACGAGACGCATCATCACATGCGAGATCGCGTAACCACTGGTAGTTGCACTACACGCGTAGTGGCACAACATACTACATGTACAAGCTGTAGGGCCCACTCCACCGAGAACCCACTTGGCGCTGGCGGTGGTGGCGGCGATTACTACACGTAGAATCGCACGCTGACGTGTTCTCCACGGCGCCGCCACAAACAAGTCTTGGCGTGTCCGATACCGCGCCGACGCTGCCCAGCATCAACTCGTACCAGTAGTTGGCATGGAGCCTGGTCAACATCGGTTGGTCTGAGCGGTTCAGCCAAACGCAAAACGCGCGGCATCTGTCGGCGCTCCAGCTGGTAGACAGCATGCGAATCCATTATTATCGGTGTGATCAAGCGTAGCTCCGCGCTACGAGGTGCATGTCGTAGGGCACCATGCACACGGGCGACACCACCACGCGGCGCGATGCGCTGGTATCCCCCGAACAGGCGCAGCAGCAGCGCGAAGTGAATTCTGATCTGCGCCGCAACGACTCCGAGCAGCTCGACCGGCAAGTCGCTGAGTGGTAACTGAGCCCTTCACGGCCTCGCCAAACTTTGGTCCAGCAGACAAGCATTCACTTCGCCATGTGCTTGCTGCCAGCAGCTGGGCCGGCGTACTCTGAGTCCGACTTGCCACACCCACTGGTGGCCGCCGCGCGTCTCGAAGCGCCCCACTCCTTCTTCGCCTCCGCCCGCGAATTTCCTCGCGCGGACACGCACTCAGCAGCAGCAGCCTAGGCAGCGACGCCTCGCGCCGCAGCGCTGAGCCAAGCCAAGCCAAGCCAAGCCTTCGAGGAACCGCAGCAACGCCGGCAAAGTCTCTCCCGCCGGGGCGGACTGGAAACGAAAATCAGGTGAGCATTTCGGTTCGAGGTTTCTCACCGCCCAAGCACATACAAAGCGCCTAACGTTTGGCGATGTAGCCAAGCCCGATATTTTCGGGGGCAACTTCAACAGGAAACGGCCGCAGGTGCATCCTCCGCTGCGCTCTCCGAGCAGCGCCCAGCGCCATGGACGAGGTGGCATTTGTAGAATCTCTGTTCGCGCCCGAGATGCGGTCGGCCGTCGCCGCGTCCCCCTCGAGCCTCTTCCCGTCGCCGGCGCTGCCGGCCTGCGGCCGCGTCAAGGCGCTGCTGGCCGTGCCCACGCCGCCCGGCAGCGGCTCCGGCTGCGTCGTGCCGGCGCCGCCCAACTCGCTGCTGGGCGGGGGCATCGCGCTCTCGCAGCAGCTCACGCTGCAGCCGCCGGCGGCCGACGACGCGCCGCTCTTCGTGCGCCTGCACGAGGACGACGTGCTGAGCCAGATGCTGAGCGACCAGGACTTCCCGGACCTGCCCAAGGACGCGGCGCCCAAGCCGCCGGCCAACGCGCTGCTGCTGGAGCCGCTGGACCTGCCGCGGAGCGCGGCCGAGACGCTCAAGGACGCCTTCTACGGCGTGGCCGAGGCGCCGCCCATGCACTTTCAGGCCTTCCGCGCGCCGGCCCGCTGCGCGGCCGCCAGCGTCAACGTCAACGTCAACTTCGGCCCGCTGGACGCCGGCATGATGCCCGTGTTCCCCGTCAGCGGGCCGGCCTACTTCGGCCACGGCTACACAGCGGCCGGCTACCCGCCGCTGTCGCCGGCGTGGCTGCAGGACCAGGGCCCGGAGGCCTCGACGCCCAGCGGCAACAGCTTCCAGAGAGTGCACAGCATGAAGCCCATGGGCTTGTCGCCCATGATGGGCCAGCACCAGCCCAGCCCCGGGGCAGTAGACATGTATACCCCGCAGCATCCTGTGAGTCCAGGACTCTGGATCTCCTCGGTCAGAAACGCTCAGCAAGAAGCGGCCGAGGACCGCAAGCCCGCGGCTCTGCTGGACGCCATCAAGACGTCCGTGGAGCGGCCGCCCTTCTCGCTGACCATCTCGCCGCCGGCCTCGCTCACCAGCAAGGCGCTCAAGGAGCTCATTGTGTCGGCGGACTTCGCCACGCCGCCCCTAGTGTCGCGGCCGAAGAGGCCCAGGGCCATGAAGAGCGAGCCCGGCGTGGAGCCCAGGGCCAAAGCGGCCCGAACCACGTCGGCCTCGCCCGTGAGCCAGGAGAACCGCAGCGGCAACGTGGCCGGCAAGGCCAAGGTCACCAAGGGCAAGAAGTGCATCGAGGCCGGCTGCACCAGACGCGCCCAGTCCAACAGCCGCTGCAAGGCCCACGGCGGCGGCGCTAGATGTCAGTACGCCGGGCCTGGCGGCTGCAATCGAAGCTCACAAGGCGGGGGGTTTTGCCGCGCCCACGGTGGCGGCAAGCGCTGCGAGTTCCCGGGCTGCACGCGCGGCCAGCAGCGCAAAGGCCGCTGCTACGTCCACGGCGGCATCCGCAAGTGCCAGTACGGCGCATGTGAGAAGAAGGACCGCGGCAACGGCTTCTGCATCTCGCACGGAGGCGGCAAGCGCTGCGAGTACCCCGACTGCTCGCGAGCGGTGCGGCGCGGACTGCTGTGCCAGATCCACGAGGCTGCGCAGAAGGAGGCAGGAGAGGGCGTGGAGTTGTAGGTGTGAGATCCGTGTTGCAGTAGTAAGAGGCCGTGTACAATGAAGATATATTTTGCCTTATTGACGCTGTAGACGAATGGAAAGACTGTTGCTTCAACCTCGGTACGTGAAAAACTCATCAGTCGACGCTGACGTCAGGGAGATGCTAGCTAGAGGCGATAGATGCACGCCCCGACGCTTTGGGATCGCCAGCAGAGCGGTATGGCAGCAGCAATGCAAGGTTCTGGTAACACGCACGTAGTTTTAACTAGATGTAACTGCAAAGGCTTTGCCGTACGCATACTTTTGCCTGGTCACTTGCGGGCATGCCTGCACCCACAATATGCCTGCACCCAACGAATAGGGTTTACCGTACCATACACTGGTTCATTGCAACGCACCGCGTCAAAGCAAAACAGTGCAAAGATCATTGTATTGTATTAATGTTAGTAGCTACCAGCACCTCTTTCGCCGATGCGCCGCCTGGGGTTCCCTGAACCTGTTGATGACGACGTTCAACTCGCAGTTACGCGTGTATGGATACCTCAGCCTTGATTTAGTTTTGCTTAGCCAGCACTACGACAAGTCTACCTCCCACTTAATCAACTTCATTCCTCTTCTTCTCTGTGTTAATGCTAGTAGGAAAACGATAAACTTGAAGTTGGCTGATCATGTTTCGTTTTTACGCCAAAAAAATCGGAATTTGCCAACAAATTAGGTATGACAGGAACTATTAATGATTGTTGCAGGTACCATAAGAGTATGTTCAGTTCAATACGATGGTTGTATTACTGTATCCACTCCATACAAACTTCACGTCATGCGAAATTAACAATACCGTATCGCCCCTGTCCTAAGCGAAGTTTTGTCCTAAGCGAATTTTATTTTAGCCAATGAAAACAATGCATTGACACCGCATATCCGTAGTTAAAATTCCATGTTGACCAGCTAATTATAGGCTGCCACCAGCCATTCGGTCTCAGTGTTCAAAGTGCTATGGGTAGACCACGCACCACAGGAACCGGCAAAAAGCCAAAGCGCTACACCCGCGTTGCAGTCGACTATACGCACAAGCGCCGCCTTCTCGAATTCCTGGCTGCTGGCTATTCTGTAAACGAAGCTATTGCACACTTCTACCCAAATTGCAGCAGGCAAACAGGTTTGTAGTGATGATGATTATTCCAGCAGCTCCGACGATGAGTTTTTCTAGTTGCACAATACAACACATTACTTTGATGAGACTTAATTGCGAAGGTAACCAAGCGAGCTTGGACACGTAGCTCATTTGGGAAAGAGCACCGCGTCCAAGCTCGCTTGGTTACAATTCCCGCCGTGTCCATACTTTTTGATTCGTCCAAAATACCAAGAATTATTGTAACTTTTACTCTTTATCATTTAATTCTGAAACTTGGCAACAGATGTACCGTAAACTGCATACATTGCAGTTCGCTTAGGACAGGGGCGATGCGGTAGTATCACGAAAAGTGGCTATGAAAATACGGCCACATGTTTAATTTTATCATCTTCGAAAGCTACAATAAGATGTTGTCGTGGTTTTGGCAGAAATTGTTCGATCCGTTTGATAGCTTCTCCAGTGCAAGAGTCCCTGTCTACGACGCAGGAAGATCGGCGATTCCTAAAACTTATTATGTATATGGTGGTGCCCATGCAGGCCAAATTTAGATGCACGTAATGTGTTCCTTGATTTGGGATGAGCCTCCCATCGTTGATGGATTATAGCAATTCAAAACAATAATATAATCTCTGACACTTGTGTCCAATCATACGGAGAAAATAATATCGAGAGGTTATCTCCCTAGGGATAGGGGTTACTATATTTGGCTCCACTATACTTGAGAGACGGCGTCCCCTCCTGCCAGCAAACCGTCGGAGATCGCAAAAACGCTGTGACTATAAATTCAAAATTCATTGTTTGTGCTGGAGGGGTGTAATGGAGCCACCGGGGTTACAAGCCGATCTAGACGAGAGTGTTCATGCAACACTGGACCGGTGTCGAGAGGCATGACCAGCTAACGCGACCCGCGCATACGCCCCAAAGCACCGCGAGTTCAAGGCGTGGTGTGATCGTAAGGGCTTCCATGAAACCACACGCTACCAAGTCACTGCGGCCAAAAGGCATTTGTTTCTTCAAGAAGTGGAGGTCGATCGAGAAGTTGGAATTAACAATTCGAAACGCATGGTAGGCGTCGCGACTGTCGAGATGTATGTGAATGCAATCTCAGATTTATACAGCGATTAACAAAGCACGGGGTGCCAATACACAGCCACACTCACGCAGTAATCTTACCAAGGCACTACTGTTAACTCTAAAACGCGAGAAGCATGAAAAGAACAAGCGAGACTACGTAGATCGTGGACTCAGCTCCTTGCTAGACGGATACTGAACAACAGATGCTTTTGTTGCAATTTCGCGATGCTACATGAATTTAAAAACCGGTAGTGGCGTACGGAATCGGATGAGTCATTTCCTGTGCCATGTTTGCTTGCGGAGGAGAATCTGCGCGCAATTTGGAGCTGCCTTACCTGTTCAGCGTAGTTCGTGAACATGAGGGCTATTCTAAATGCCAAGCGCTTGTCATGGTCATGGAGAAGAGGGAAACAAACCAATATGGACGCCAAGAGTTTGGATCGTGTATTAGGCACCGCAATGTGGAGGTGTGTCCTTTAGGTGCTCTTGGATTGTTCTGAACCTGTGCCAAATTTTCTGGAGCCTGAACATGGGTACGACATTAAAGTACTGAAGTCGGGAAAAGTAGCTAAAGCCCCGATGACATATCGTGCACATTATGACGCTACCGTGAAAGCATTCAACGCTCTTGGCTTGCATACCAAGGCTAAGATACATACTGCACGAGGGGCTGGTTCCAGAATGGCTGTGCTGGCTGGAGCAACAGAGTCACAGATTAGACGCTTAGGTCGGTGGAATGCTGGCGCCATGGAAGGATGTTACCTTACACGTTTGCCGCGAGATGCCATGTGCTCACTTGCTGGCTTTCCCCTGGATCGGCGTACGTTCTTAGAACGTGATGTTCTAGTGCCGCCAGACTCGTTGCAGCTAGAGGTGTTTCCCTTCGTCGAAACCTTCATGGAAGTGTATACAATTAAGTCAGCTCCACACGTCTCAACGGGATGTTTCCTAGAGTTGTTGCTGTACCTTCGTATTCTCGTTCTACAAGATGCAGTACTTCTGCGTGAAGTACGTCCGGCACACACACTGTGGGCACACCCTCTTTGAATTGGTCCGTCGGCGTACATTGAGGGCCGTCAGTTCGCGATCTTGAAGGAAGCTTCGGCTTGACGTAGCACAACAGTGCTTTTGAGATGCGATACTTCTTCAGACGCACGCGAATCTTTGACCGTGTTCTGGCGATCACCAAACAACAAAATACAAGTCACGAACAAGCCGTATTAATCCTGGAATCATACAGACAGGAGGCTGATCATAACGCACTCAGTGAATGTCTCAAGGGTAGGCTCTAGTCACCACAACAGCATGGTCAGCCAGTTATTACACGCAACCAAAATCCAATGCAAACACTTACTGTGCTCCAGCGCCCCCCCCCCTTCAGTGCGACGCGGCGGTCTCTGTCGTCCTCCTTCAGCTGACCGCGCTGCCGTCCAGGTCTTCACCCCTTCGGCGCGACGCGACGGTCACCGTCGTCCTTCTGCACTTGGCCGTGCCGCGTCCTGGCCATAGACCATTTGAGTTGTCTCTCCGCTAATTTTTTGGTTTTAAGTAATTTTGTTGTAGGCAAATAGTACCGCGGGTAGCCTGAAATTTTCGGATATGCGAAGTTATTTGCAATTTCTGACTTCAGATAGTCAAGTTATCGTAAGGACAGGGCGGAGACGAAGCAGGGACGAGGTGGAGACGACATTTCCTGTCTGCTTCCGATAATGATAGGTAGCAAAATCTTGTCTGCGTTTGTTGTGCTCGTACTTCATAGGGTATATTTGGTGTTCGTGACGTTTGAGGGCGGTGTGGGGAAGGACGCCAGGGAGGCGGTGGATATCGCAAGCCAAGTCAAGGGTGTGAAGAACAATGTAGTAACTGAGAAGACAACGACGATGTACCCGCGTAACATCAGTCGCTACTTGTAGTCGCTTTATACGAACATAAGAAATGTATTGAGTGACGCGTTGCTGCAGGAAGCTGATCCTGAGCATGGCAGTACAGATGTCATCGAAGCGTCTTCTTCTGTTCATGAATGACAACCTATTGGTACCACACATAGATGACGATCTACATCAAGCTGAAAATTTCGATGGCCTCTCTGATGAAGGAAGAATTGTCTACTCACTTTAGCTCAATTTGCACCTACTCGTTAGACGCTAATTGATATCGTGCACTACAAAATTGTGGTATTACAGCGCTGGTAGAGTAAATTCGTGGGGTGCTGGACTAGGTCAACAAATCCATCGACACTCTCCACAACACGCCAACAGCAGTGTTGTTGAACCAGCTGCAACTGTTTGCAGCTAGCAACAGAGCACTAACCTCATTCGTAGTAGATCCCGCCTTACACGAGTGCCATCAGATTTTGACATTCCAAGTATGGCATTGGAATGGGCTTGGGGGTGCTGGTGTTGTTAAGATTTAAGCGCACACGTTGGCCCATACCGCAATCTGCAGTGGCAGGACTTTTCACGCAGCAAAATTCGTACGAGACTGTCGCATTATCAATACATAATGCAGGAAATTGAGAATAAAATAGATCGGATAATCAGGATTGAACACCTCACCATCGATCAGGCTGTACCGGTGCTGCGTGCTGTGCTGAAGTTAACAGAGATTTAGCCTAGGTACACGGCACAGCAAACCAGAGGACGAGTGGTAAATGACAGGCCCATTCACCATTTACTCACGTTTATGCAGCTGGTCGTACGGGATTCATGGGTAGGCTGTACTGCCCTTGCCGCTGTTAGTCCAGCACGCTCGGCCCGTAGTCTTTGAACATGCTCGGTTTTGAGAATGTTGCTCATGGTTACCTGTGTTGACGCGAATGACAGGCAGAGGTCCAGCTTGGCCAAGCTGCCCACACCGTGGTGCAGTGCGCCTGCTCCACGGCCAAGTTACTGTCCGCATGGCAGCACGACGCTGAGTGGTCGCGGAGCTGCTGGGGACTGCGGGCAGATCCTGTACTTATACCTGTATCGCCTGTGCCTGGGTTGCACCTTAGCCTGCTCCGTGGTTGCCGCCTGGCCTCTGTGGTGCAGTATCCGCGCTGATTGTGATCGGAACTAGACGTGATAGGGGCGTGCAGTAATGGCGTTTGTGTTTCACTGTTTTGACTAGGCGCAGACAAATTCGTAAGTCGTTCGGAATATACCCCAAACAACGGTGGTTTTGTATTGATGCCACGAGATGGTTATACGGATTTGTCTGCGCAGAACGCAGAAGAAATGCAAAAGAAACAAAAGCCTTCTCAGGCGCATACCAATTCAGGACAATGACCAATGCATCATTCGATACTCTGAAACTCGCACCACCAGCCATCCCAACCACCACAGTGTACTTAACACCGGTCCGCAGCGCCATCAACCCTTCATTTCGCATTGGTATCAATATGATGGACTTTCCCTGTCTCCCGTGAAATACGAGTCAGTACGTATGCACCGTTTTCTTCAAGCCCATACTTGATATCAACGATGATCCCACTGGGTTCCACCTGTGCCGTTGCTGAGTCCGCCAGATGCAAGACTATAAGCGGGGAACGGTAAACCTGATGGACCACAACACGATGCAGCACCCCGCCTATGAGACGTGAAAATGTTGGAGACAAACGTCTTGCTTGCGGTGGGAGACAACTGCTCAGTGGACGGCAAGGGTGGCTGCCAATACGGGGATACCTATGGTAGGTTGCGTCAGTCACCGACTCAGTTTTACTCTGGGTCGGTATTTGAACGACTACTCAGACATCCTGAACAAGACCATGAGCTTGCTGAAGGCGTTGAGAAAGCCTAATAACTCTGTCAAGCTGAGGTACGCAAAACAATAGAATTAGTGATACACAAATTCCATTTTTTTGGCATTGGGTATAACGATTTTCTTGCGTTGCAATTTACCAAATGTGTTTTATAGGCGGTGGTCTTCGCTGAGACTTCTTGCGCAAGATGGCGGGAAGGGCGGCAGCAGATTGGTCCACCAGAGTCCGTAGCTCTGTCAGCGCCGACATCTCATCTAGATTACCCCTGTGCTGCCTCCTGCTGGTTGGCTAGCTCGAGCGACTATCAGATGTAAACCCCAGGCTTGGGCCGGATTAAGTTCACTCGCTCTGATCTCGGAACCTACCCTCGCGGAAACACGGACCAATCGAGAAGGCCCACCTTGATAAAGCGTTAGCTTATGTACGGTGTTGTGCTAGTTCCATAACGAGAAGCCCATCGGCGGACGGAGACCTAGCTCAGTGCGACTTCCGGACGATCCCTCTCGAGGGGATCGCGCAATGAGAAGGGGTTTACGCCATAACGTCAGCTGCACCACATACGTGCTGTGCTGGGGGGTTATCGCTTTACTAGCTCCCTAAACCCTGTAGACAGCGGGCAGAAAAAATGAATCCCACCCCGCGTTTCTGTACTTGAACGTTAAGCGTCTCGATCTAGATATACATGTCGAAGTCATGGTCAAAAAACGCAGGGCCCATAAATGCTTGTGCTGGAATCTGGTTGGAAAAAAAAGCTTCTACCAATCACCATCGCCTAATTTCCACATTCCATCAATCAGCTACGGTTACATCGCATTCATTTATTTTGTTCGTATCCTCTACACGAGTCGCTTCCTCACTCCATATCCTGTCCACTCAACTATTTCACAAGATTGATCCTGGCCACAGCAGGGCGGCATGAGCACTCACATGATCTGCGAGGAAGGGTGATCCGCAAATGGTAGTAGAAGCTCAGTACAGAGAAGATGCGAGCACCTTGACATCCCTCGATGGAGTGCCAGGACCACAATCGATAACTTCAATAAAAATGGGCATTGCAAGTCCCATCCGCTGACGGACTGATCCCGCAAGACCGACCCACCCATGACTCGATCGAAGGATGCTGAGGGTCATCGAAAATAATCGCTTCATGGTTGCGGCTCGGGTTGCCGCACAGTTCTATGATGAGACTAGTGTAGCTGTGTCTTCGTTTCTTGTGCATGTTCGAATCCGCGGTCACGGTCGTTCCGCACGGAAGAAACCATTTTTGAACCCTGTGACTAGCCTAGGCGAAGCAATTCGGAAGAATGAACTCCCAGTTTTAGTGCCGAGTTCTCTTATGTGATGGTACGTCGGTAGTGCTACACGGAACTCCCGATCTGGTTTTGGTTTGGCGGCGGCCAAATGAGGCCGTTAATTCTTGCTGTGGGATCCCCCCTTCAAGTTCAGCTGGAAGTCGTTCATGGCCTGGAGTTCCATTACAGCTGATGGTGTCGTAACGGTGTATTTGTGCGAGCGGACAGTGCGGGAATCTACTATCGATTGTTGTTATGCCAAGCGGTCCCCGTCACCAAGCCGTTTCTAGTTCTAAACCTTGTTCGTCCAAGACAACGCACCAGCGCACACAGCAAACCTCATGAGCAAATGTCTACGAGAGCTAAAACTTATTTCACTGGAGCATTATCCACAACGCCCGGATCTGAACCCCATAGAAAATTTGTGCTACATCATGAAAAGAGAGCTATTCCGACACCCGGCGAAGACGATATATGACCTTTTGAAGAATCCGCTGGATATTTGGAGAAACATTGACGCCAACGGCACTCGAACGGGTGTCTTAGCAATGCCGAAAAGACTAGAGGCTGTTCGTCGAGCTAGAGGATGCTACATAAGGTACAATGGAGTAATATACATTATTTTGCGTGATCCGGGGTTGGGCGTAATTTTTTTATCCACTGTATATGAATTTTAGTGTGGAATCTATGAATTTGAAGGTGGTTTACTGGTTTCAAGTTGAAATTAATGTATCAGCGTGTTCCATGTATATATAACATCTTGGTGGTAGTTCCGTGGTACACGGAGTTCCGTGTAAACTCTCAAGGATGGACATGGTGGAACCTCGTGAGGGAAAATCACGTCAATTATCTCCGCAAACCCGGTGAGCTCGATGAACCAGCTTTGCCGTCGTCATGGTGGTCTTGACCAAAACCCGAGTACTCTTCTCCTTGAGCTGCTTCTATTCTAACACACGGAGCTCCGGCTGTTCACTCATAAGGCGTATCTCCACATTGTCGGAATAATGTTGGCCGAGTTTGTCGCCATATCAAGGGTGACTACGAGTACGAATACACGACCGAATATTTTCACATATACTTCAAAGGCCCCACCCCAACATGGGCAAGGTTACGTTTGCCAAGTTAGACGGAAGGAACTTCCAGATTATGGTTTGCTATTTAACTTCCGCACTCTTTTTGCACGGGGGCCCTTCATTTGGTTGTGATGTCCTCTGTTTATTCAAGCACTGCATATCAGCCATAAAAGGACTGCGGCGACCGAGAATCGCTGCGGCTAAATGACCTTCCGAGCCAACGGCAACTCGAACCGGAGGTACGCGAGTGATGCGGGTTGCTTGAACGTCGCGGTTGTTCTGATGCGGGCGAGACACGTAGGATGTAGTCTCGCAGCTCGAGCTTGTAGGTATCCGAAGCCAAAGTGCCGATAATCGGGTAGGGTAAAACGTAGCGAGTCATGGGTTTGTGTTTACCGTCTTTACCAAAGTGTGCGAGATCCAGGTGCTTAGTATGCAAAAGTATAGGATCACCAACGGCAAATTCAACCTGACGCGGTTGTGATCGTTTGCGTAGCGTCGGTTCAATTGATCTGTTGTCATGGCATCCTGAGCTCGGACAAGTATGGCGTGCTGATGAGTCGCAAAACGTAACGCACGGGTGGGCCTTGACGCTGGAACGCAACGGATCGAGGTTGACATCCCATACCCGCCATGAAGGGCACCATGTCAATAGGAACTATGAACGCTGGGGTTGTATGCGAATTCAGCGAATGGTAGAAATTGGTCCCCATCAGTGTGGTACGGATTAATCAAGTACCGCAGGTACTCGTTGACAATCAGCATCGTTTTTTCCGCGTGTCCATCGGTCGAAAGCTTGAACGCGGTACTGGGGTTTTGTCGCGTACCTTCCAGGTGCACGACCTGCTGCCAGATCTTAGAAGTAAACTTCATGTCATGATCTGGCGTGCTTGATAGTGGAAACCCGCGTAGACATTGTGAAAATCGCAAAACAATCGAGCTGTGCCTTCGGCTAAAACTGCTTCCGTTGCCGGTAAGAAGTGTGCTCTCTTGGTAAGACGATCTACGATTACCACAACGGTGTCGTGGCCGTCTGCAGTGGTAGGTAGTGTTCCCTCGAAGTCCGTGCTAATGTCGTGCCATCGTCCATCAGGAATTTCTAGCGGGTGCAGGTGAGCTGGCGCTGTTCGCAGGAAGAAACGTTCTTGGCCACCGTTGTCAACAACCTCGTTGATAATATTTGGCAAGGAGAAGGAGTTAAGTTTTGGCTTATCCTGAGTGTCCTTTAGGCAGCCCGTCATGTTCTCCATAGCAAAATTCATTTGCAGCTCGGCGACATCCGGAATAGAGAGGAGTCGTGGGGGCGCTTGTGTGAATTTGGAGGGAGGGGAAACAGCGCAACGGGAAGTTAGAAGCGTCGCGTGTCCGCTTCGTTTCCCGCGCCGATATCGCGAATAACCAGGCTGAAGATGGTATCAGACGCGTAATGCTGACGACACAAACTAGGATTTCGAGAGGTGCGGCTCGAGGGGGGGGCAAACTGCCAGGTTCCGCGTCAGTTGTTGACATAATGGACTGAATTAGCGCAGAAAGCAGCGTCCCAATCCGGTCGTCGCGCCATAGCGCCTGTCACCACGTTGGTTGCACCAGCAACCCAGCGAAATAGAGGCTGAAAGAGGGCTAACTCATTTAACCAACACGGGAGGCGTTGCAAACAGATTTGCTGCTTTAGTATATTCTTCATAGCGTGATGGTCGGTGTTGATAAAGAACTGTTTGTTGATCAGATAGACCACCCAGGTTCTCATAGCATGCTATGCTGCTAGCAGTCCCTTTTCGCGTGTGGGTAAACCTGTCCGGTGCACGATAATTCAAGGTCGCCATTGGCCTTGATCCGTTCCGACCTATCGTCTGCGAGCTGAAATAGATACCCGCCGGCAGCAAAGTAAGATCAAAAGGTTTGGCGACGCCTGGGTGAGCGTGGACCGGAGGCATAGTAAGTTTGCTATTGAATGCTGTAAAACCTTTGCTCCTTGAACTGTACTTCATCGCATGGCCTCTTGGCCTTACTATATCCGTTGACAGAGCAATGCGATCGACAATTCCGCCGCTGAAGTGCATCACATTCACGCATGCGCTATAGAAAGACTGTAGATCGGGCTTGATTGTAGAGAGAGGTCAATTGCGAATGGTCTCAGACTTGGCGGGATCCATCTGAACGCTGTCACGCCCAATAAAGTTCCCTAATCAAGAAAACTCGGGAGCGCAAAACGTTCTCTCGATGTTGATGTACAGTTGCTTATCAGCGCACCGTTGCAGGCCTTTCTCGAGCAGCGATATGTTCGTCCACCGCATTGGTCGGTGAGTAAACTAACCAATCGTCGAAGTAGGTATTGCCGAAATCGCCGTAGTCAGCGAAGATTGACTGTAGGAGCCTATTGAAGCAGGATGTGTTGTTCGTCTCCCCACTGGCGTGGCTCGATATTCGAAGAGATCCTCTGAAGGTGTAGGGTAGCGACGCTTCACGTAGTTTCACCTGAAAAAATTCAGAGCAGACTCATCGAGGAGAACAGACGACCACGAGCCATGTCACGGAGGATAGCGTCTTTTCGAGGAATCATGTTCGCAGGGACCCGCGCCTTGGTATTTAGGCATTTCAAATCATGGACGATGCGCTATTCTCCGTTTTCCTTGCGCGCGCAGACGGTCGGAGAGCAGTAGGGCGAAGAGGAGGATCGTATGATACTGACTCGGAGCATCTGTATTGCCTGTGCCGGGATCGTCGTTTTCTGCTCCACTAACAGTAGGAATTGCTTGCGATGCACAGTAATTTGAGTCCGCCACCTCGGTAGTCGCGTGCAAAGCATTTTGATGCGACGGCGGACATCCTGTAAATCTGATCGAAAACCGCAGGGCCCCGAATTGCTGCAACAGAGGTCATACCCGATCCCCATCGGGTTTCGTCCAGGCTGCGTCTGCCTTACCCTCGGATGAGTTATTGGTCGTAGCGAAGCACATTCATTGGCAGATTAGCGAAGAAGCTTCAGTAACTTTCGTGTATCAACTACGCATTTTGCACCGTATTCTCCGTGGTCTCCAGTTGAAGGTAATAATATCGAATGTCATCTCCGGTGCGTCGCCGTGCCGGATTGGATACGCGGCGTTCTCCGACTATGCGAGGATTATTTGTAGATACACAGGGGTGGAACGAAATAGCGGTGTTGGTCGCGTTGCGGTGCACGGGCGACTGACACGAGATATTGTGAGCTGCACAGTCGATGATCGGATTAACCCCCACCAGCCAGGACATACCAAGCAGAATAGCGTGGTCTTCCGAGGTCTTCACTACGATCACGCGCGTTTGGTAGACATGACAGTTGGATGTTGCAGTGGAAATGGTAGACTCCCGGCGAGGCGCAAAGCAGTGCTTACCTGCACCCTGAACAATCTTAGGAGGTGATTGTCGCTCGACAACGCGACGACCGAGTTGTTTGGCGAGCGCCAGAGTAATTGCGCTGAATGAAGAGCCGGAGTCAATAAACATTGAGACCTCATGACCATTTGCATGGACCAGTTGGGCTAGGCAACCATATAATTTGAGAGTCACAGATTTGGTCTTGACGTGGGGTCAAATCGTTTCGAGTTCCGTGGCTCGCCATCCTACTGTGTGGTGGGGAGTAGCGACGGCGTTATCGGCGGTGCGCTAGCCGGCCGGAACACCTCGTTTTTAGGCTAGAACAAACATACAGAGTAAAACGCGACCATGTGGGTACCAAGTAAGGATCAGCGTTTGATCCGACGCAAAGAACGTCTCACCAAACTATCGTCCTTGGTCACTTGGATAAGCACAGTTGAAAAGAAAATAAAGGCGTGGCCGTCTGTGAGTCTTATCATTTTGAATGATTTTCACCCGCGGAGCAGACCTCATTCTCATTCCTGCACGCATCCGACGCCGTGGCACCCACAACATCCAAGATGAAGGAAAAGAGCTACACACTGAGCGAGCTGAACAGTACCTCTACGTGCTGGTTTTATACAAATTACATGTCATTCCCACTAACACTATAAAATACTGTAGGAATGCTTGATTTGGTTGAACAAATGCTGTCCTTTGGAAGTGATCAGTGGGAAATCCTGCTGCCTGCTACAACACTCACATACCAAGCGGTCAATCGTAGTGCGGTGGTGATAGTCTCAGCCGTAAGTTCAAGAAACTCTACACAGCTCAATTGCAATAAAGGCAATGCATTCGGATGTCGACCTCGACGAGAACAGCGACCAAGATGGCGGGTTGGATAGCGATGGTGTCGATGTTCCGGACGGTGTCATTGCTGCAGTTGAAGCAGCTGCCGAGGAAACAAATCTGCGTAACTGCGCCCCACAGGCCCCAAGCACCAGCCGCAAATGACACCTCTTCGGGTCAAACCACTAGCGCAACAGCATCAGCACTGGTTGCCACGTCACCCGCTGGGTCGGGTCCATCGGACCTCGCTGCATTGTCGAAGCAACTAGCCCAAAACCAGAACAAACGCAATTCAACCAACGGTGGATTGCTAAGTCAAACTGCCCAACGTCGTCGCCCGATTGACACTGCAATTGACAATTGGTGTATGACATTTTTTGGAAGTCTCCCAGTGGTCACGTACGAGGGGAGTCGCCAACTGCCGTCTTGAAGCGTAGACCTGTCACTTCAGTTAAGTTAGCCTCCATTAACAAATCTACACGTTAACAACCTCCAAGCACCGACCTTCCTTACTTCAACCTCCGTTACCTCCGTCTACCTCCAGCATACACAATTCAAGTAAAACCATTCGAGGGATGCTTGTGAGCCAATTTGGGCTCGCAAAGAGCATGAACGAAATCCGCTTACCTGCCCCTGTTGCTCAAGGGCTAAACCTTGGGCTCAACGCTCCAGGCCTTACCGGATTTGCAGTGCGTCTAAATCACCACTGCTCCGATCAGAGCGCCCGGCGTGACGTTCAAGCAGCCCAGCATTCATCACAGCAGCATGGGACCACAACGAGTCCAGAATTTGCACCAAGTATCCCGCGAAAAACGTAGCGTTCACGTACTAATGAACGCTCGAGTGTTGACCTACAGGTTAGTGACCTGGTCCCGCATCGACACCACAGCCAGACTTCAAGCCCAGACCCCATTCATCATCGCGTGGGCATCCACGGGACCCAAAGTTGACAGCTACCCGAGTCCTACCGGCATTTGTGTCGAGCTGGATTGTGGTTCGAGGTGAACCTGCCTCGACTGTTTTCAGCCCAACACCATCACAAGCCGGTGTTGTGGCTGTTTGTCGATCGCTTTCTCCACCCTGACTACTGCCACCTATCGAACGCGGGCATTGGGAACAGACACGCAGCATTTGCATTTTGCAAGAAATGAAAGTTGACAACATATTTTGTGACGTCAAACCACAACGTTTCAAAGCACATAC
This sequence comes from Phytophthora cinnamomi, assembly GCF_018691715.1. Taxonomy (NCBI): domain Eukaryota; phylum Oomycota; class Peronosporomycetes; order Peronosporales; family Peronosporaceae; genus Phytophthora; species Phytophthora cinnamomi. The sequence goes on from NW_027151035.1 coordinate 486,969, forward strand.
GCAAGGCTGAGATGATCTAGTACAAAGAATGACATCGTCAACTAAAAGAAACAAAATTGGCACGCGTTCTCACATCGTTATTCGATGACGTTGCTGACAAAACCCGAAAAATCATTCCTGAGCAGCAAGAGCATGTGAAAATAGTGCTGGTTCGCTGGATTTCGGGGCACTTTAGGCCACTTGTTCTGGTAGAAGACGAATGATTTCTCGAGTTCGTGTCCTACATTGCACTCAACATGGGAAAGTAAGCGTGAGTATTCCAAAAGGGAACCAATTGCGAGGCTGCATTGTGCTTTTTGCTAGTGATTTGAGAGCGGAAGTTCGCGACGATATTATCAAGGCATGCACTTTCTTTTCGGTTACAAGTGATTTCTGGACCGCTCAATGCCCGCAGTTAAATCTATTTTAAGATTCACTACGTGACTGATAAATTCGCACTTCGAAACTGAACGTTGGAGGTAATGGAGATCCCTGGTATTCACTGACGTGAAATTATTGCAGTGAAGCTGACGGAGGTGCTGGGTAAGTGGGGGCTACCTAAGGTAAAATGTAGCAGAGTCGTTCATGATTCAGGCTCCAATATGACAAATGCAGCTGAACGTTTACGCTTTAAAAATGCACCGTGCCTTGCTCACGAGCTACATATAGTCGTTTCGCGGGCGTTAAGAAATCCTCCGGGGCGCAACGCCGAGCACGGGCATCGTTTGTCGACAAGGAGCAAGACTCAATTTCGTCGGAGAACGGAGATGATGATGGGCTCAGCGAAAATGACACGGAGCGACTTGACACGGAGCGACTTTATGATCTTGCGATTGACGAGATCCTGATGTTACAGGTGCTGAACTGCTGGAGATGGAGAAAACCCCAATGGCTACCATGCGCGAAATTGTTCAGTCGGTTCGCTCCTTGTCCGTACATTTTAGAAGGGCTTCGAGAGCGCATAATCGCTTACCGGTATCCGAAAAAAAGGTGACCCGAATACGGTGGTCAACACGATTGTAGATTGTCCCAACTCGCTGGAACAGTTGCTTTGATATGCTACAGCGGTCAACTAAGCTGCAAGGAGCATTGATGTTTTTCAGCACTTGCATTCGCTGGAAGGCGTCAGGACCAGCATGTCCTCTTCAAAGTGTACGTCTTCCTCGGCACACTTGGCAAAGAGTGTGGCCGCCAAGTTGGTGATGGGCCACTTCACTCCCCCCCCACATCCACCATTTTTGAGTTCATAGCAAAGCCGATCTGCATGGTTGAGTTTGTTAGTCCTTCGTCTACTTATTCCCACTGATGTGGTGATAACTGGGAGTTGATCCACCCGTTTTCAGCTTCGGCGTCTATTTTTCCTTCTCGAATAAGCTCCCATTCCACGCCAACGTCTTGGCTCGCATCTGGGACCGTGCTAGTCCTCATTCGTTTTCCCCCACGCGTCGGTAATCGGATTCTCAAGGTGTCCGCAGCACGTCCATGCGGCAGGACCTCTACCCGGTCCTCCCAAATGCTCGCAACGTATCCACGTTACTATCCCGCCGTTCGGTCTCTCCCCGCGTTCGCGTAGCGACCATGCTGCTCCTGCTCCCTCCACTACCGCTCGACTTGCTACGCTCTCGCAGTACACCCGTGCTGTTGTTTGTCCATCATGTCTCCTTGACGGTTCGCCCGCTACATTTTCGAAGTCAAAAATAGTTTTCACTAGTTTCGCCGAAGAGGCACCTGCTCCGAGGTTCCTCCGGACATTCCCGCTTCGAGCACACCGACTCAAATTACAAAGTGTGATTTGAACTCTACTGTAGTAAGCGCCAAATGTATGACGGAAGGATACCGCTCGATGAGAAGTCCGGCCCGGCAGCGGTAGTGCGAAATCTATGCCACGTCTTCGGAAACTGCAGGCTCCAACCAACACCTACAAAGACACGCGAAGCCAACGCTAATCATCCTGCAGTTCAGGCCGATGAGTGGAGATCGGGAGGCGTTGGTAAGGCTAAAAACGCCACCAACGTGCTTGCAAGGTATGCTCAGTGCTCAAGAAGGACGGGGAAGCACGTGTCGGCGAGCCAACCTTGTTTTGTGGTGTATGCAAGCTAAAGACGGCGTCCAAAACCGCTCTGGCAGCTCGAGTGTTTCTCTGTAACAAGGGGAAGCACTCAAGCAACAGTGTGGTAGCGTCGTTCTTCGAGATCTGACACAAGCATTAGAAAGACGGTTCGTTGATTCCTCAATCACGGTACAAACGCAAGATTCGAGCCCGAAAGACTAAGAAACGTACCGGTGGCAATGCTGGCGATGGAGGGTCCTCGGGCGAATCCAGCAATGAAGGGAGAGGTGACATTTCGTCTCAGCACAACCGTGCGCGTAACGCTGACGGCGACTAGTCGGTCTCTGACTCTTTTTCTACTTGCATCGAATATACTTGTTGTTGGTGCATTTCCATCTGTTACTTTCTCTGACATGTCACCAGAATCCTGCATTTTCTTCCGTACTATTTATATATTTGTTGTGCAGACTATGTACGATACGGATGAAATCGTGTCTTGAATAAGACACTTTTGCAAGACAGAGACACGATAGCACATATAGGGGTGGGGTGAACCTGCTTTGCTACAGACACGATGAAATTTTATAAGGTTACAGTATGGAAGCAAATCATATTGCTAAACCTTAACATGTGTAGGGATACGTGAGATGGTGAGAACCAAAAGGCTTCGGTTTAGGATCAGACATCCGAATTTCGGTTTAAGATCGGGAAATGACCGGTATAGGTGACACTTAGTGTCGGTGGTCGCTGGCTCGGCGTTCAATTTGCAACAGGCAAAGACAGACACAGGTGCCGGTAGCTTCGGCGTGGAGCATGCGATGGCGGGCCCAGGGACCCAGGTCGACATCTTCGGTGAGCAGTCGTCGTTAGCGGCTGCAGGCACTGCGGCGTCGGAGCCCCGCCAGGAGCGCACGACGCACTTCTACCTAGGCTACAAATACACGCGCTCGTGGGCATCGTCACGGAAAATCTCCTTCCGTTGCTCTAAGTCTCGATCTGCGCATGGATTGCATGGGCTACTCCAGTGTGCGCCCGCGCACGCCCCGAAATTAGAATGTCGCTAGCGGCATTGCTGACGTCCAGGAAGACATGAATGCGATGGCTCGAGATGTCTGGAATAAGCTTTCGAACCCCAAGCATAAGGACTGGTTTGGCAATGGACTGTCTGCGTGTATTTTTGAAACCATTTTCGACGGTGTCAGCAATGAAAGGTGCTCAAGAATATATTACCCTACCGCTGATTATGTCAGCTGTTGACGCCATCGGGGCTGCCCTTGAAAACAGGCACGCTTTGTCAGCAAGCTAACGGTGCTTGGAGCGAAGCGTATGTCGATGAAGTCCGGTGTTGATGATGGAATGCCAACGCATCATTCTTCGAGTGTTCAAGGAGCGATTTGACAAGCTTAAGTCCATTGACATTGATTGAATTGCTTACTTGGACGCCCGTGTAGCGAAACCAATGAGTCATGTGGAGTCTTCGTAGGTCGAAGCAACCCGCAAAACGTTTTTAAGGCTGTCATGGACTTGGCCGATATTGCTACAGTCGAGTCAAACTCTGAGAGATGGGAGAGAGGGCCTTTAACTAGCCCTGATCCAATCTCAGATCGCATGTTCGGGCACCGCGAGCCACAAAACCTATCCCCGACCGAGACGACGTGCAATTACTAAAATGTTAAGTACCGAGAGGCTGTAAAAGAAAGGGGGGGGCGTCGAAAGGCGGGAGTGGGCGTTGGTACTCGTGTAGACGGCCCAGACGCTTGAGGTAGTCGTTGCGGTTACGGTAAGCTTTCTTTTGTTTAGCTAGCTCTTAACGCTGTTAAACAAACTGCACACCGCACGCGAACACCTTGTTCTGGTGGCGTTTCGTGATTTCATGCGTCGCTAAACGCTTCTTACATTTGGGGCAAGTCTTGGAGGGACGCCATTTCTCAACTGAGCTTAAAAATAATTTAAGTTATCAGAAAAATTTATAATACTCTAAAGGTAGAAGTCCCGCGAGATGGATCAATTTTTGGATCAAAACTATCTAGTAATTAGAGTATTCGCTATTATAATACATATTAGTCTAATTCCTCGATTAAAGCATTGATCCGGTTGATCCACAAAAAATACTTAAGTATCTCGAAGCTGGAGTCTTGACTAGGACTAGCTTGAAATGTGAAGTCTTATCAATATGAAGGCGCAGGCAGCGCTGAGTTAGAGCTGACTGTGGCTACTTGGAGCTAAAGATGTAGTTATTCTTGCGCAGACGAGTTTTGAGGCATAGCGTGTCCTTGATGCCTCGCGTAAGTTTCTTGTCTGAGTGGAACTGTGCTGAGTGGATTATTGTCTACGATTGCGCAGGCACGAGCTATATTCGTGGCATAGACTAAATGACTGCAATGTACCTCACCAAAACCTAAAATAAAAAACTATCACCCTAGATGCCGTATTCAATTGAACGGACAGCACTATTCCAGTGACGACGCCCAGCCCATTGGTGTGCCAGTTAACTGCGGGTTGCAGTGGCGTGATGTCTGTCTTATGGAGCCATTCGCCAGTCCTCTAAACATCGAGGTCATTCCCGTCGGACATTGAACTGGAAATATGCTGGCGACGCAGTCTGCTGCAACTGCACCACGAAGTGGACTGATCTATCTCCAGCAGTTCCCCCCACGGTTCGGCCGTATCCTCTTGGCGTTCAATACGATCTATCATATCCTAGTACCGGCTATCTCTAGCACCAAGCGAACACGCCGCATCAAACGTAGTTGCGACGTGAAGTAGCCACAATCAACAGCGCCAGCAATGCTGATGGTGCTCTGCCTCTTGCTGCACTGCTTTCACTGGTAACACTCGCTTTCACTGGCATTACCGCCACAATGTCACTGGTGAGTCGTCTGCAACATGCACTGCTGGACAGCAATAGCTCCGCTGCCGAACTTTGCACCCACTCGACGCCAGTGCAATGCATCCAGCGTAGTCTCATCTAGAGTCGCTCTCTCGCTCGCAAGCACGCCGGTGCTTCGATGCTGCCTCAGGAGTACGCACCTTGCCGAAAGCGAAGAAAGCTGCTGGCATCGACAACCATTGCGGTTGCTGGCGCAATAGCAGGTAACATTAGTTTGGAACGCCAGCCGGTCCAGCTCAACGCATATTAAAATATTTGTATGATATTATGCGCCACGCGCTTGCAGTTACCTATCGGGCTCGTCGTTTCATACGGCGCTCAGATTCGGGCAGCAAGGACTCAGACATCTCCCGCGTGTCCTGGCCTCAGATTCTGCTGTCGCCAACAATTGGCCAAACAAGTTGAAGTTGTATTTGTGTGTGCCACACCACATCGCGATGACGAGCACGCGGGGCTGCGTCGGTGCATGCCGCGAGCAGAGCCAAGATCGCGCCTGCTGGCTGCTCTCTGACCAAGGGCGGCGTGCCACGGGCTCACGTGGTCGGAGCGTGTCTTGCCGTCGGCGACGGCATCCCGCCACCCAATGCGCTCTGAAGGCGCGTGCCTCGCGGCCCGTGATTGGCCGACGCACAGCAAGGACGGATCTCCAGATTCCAGGGGTCCTGGAAGTCTCCGCCTCACTCGCGCTCTGTATACAGAACCTAGACTGGAAGTCAGGTCCGTTCTGGGAAACCCGCGACCAACACTCCGTCTCTTGTGCGTGCGTGTTGCAACAGCCATTGACCGATCTGCCCGTCAGCCGCGCACCCCGCCGCCCCAGGCCCCGAAGGCATTCAGCTATTTGTGCGCTGCCGCGGACGCTAGCCACTCCGTCTCAGCTGCAAGCGCACCACAGAGAGAGAGAGCGCAGCTGATCCTACTGCACTCGTCGTCGAATCTCGGCGGGAAACGCGCGCGGAGCCTCCCAAGTATTTTTATCCGACTGCAGTTCGATGTGGCCACGGGCCCGCGAGCTGCCCACGCGCTTCGCGCCCACGACCCACTGGAAGTTGTTCCTGCGCGAGGACAAGCAGCTGCCCGGAGCCTCCCAAGCCGCCGCCAGAGCCCAAGCGCGCGCCCCGCACCACCGCCACAGCACCGCCGTCCGCCGAGTGACGTCGTCGTCGCCCCTGCCCACGGGTCTGCTGGGTTCGGTCCATACCCACGTGTTCGGTCGCGGCCCACCCGCCACGCAATCGCTTCCGCAATCCGCCCGGGTTCCGGACCCGCGGGTCGAGCACACCAAGTACACACCAACTTCCGGACTCATTCCGCCGCTGCATAGGCCGTTCCGCAGTATCCAAATAGCCAAGAGGCAGTCGGCGGTTAAGTCGGCGGCAACTTCGGACCAGCAGCAGGACGAGTGCCAGCTGCCCATGGACATGGAGTGCGGCTGCAAGACCAAGCGCGAGAAGGAGCGGCAGGAGCAGGAGGCGCTGCAGCGCGCGGAGCAGCGGCGCGTTGAGCAGACGCAGGGCAACCAGCAGCGAGAGCACGACCGCATGCACGCCATGGTGCAGAAGGCGCCGGCCGTGCAGAGCAGCTTCCACCGGCGCCACCTGCCGCAGGACTGCATCGCCTTCTCGAGCCCCGAGGGCCGCAAGCTCTTCACCGAGGCCATCAACAGCTCCGGCAGCAGCAACTACATGCAGATCTACTTCCCGCTGGCCGAGCAGTTCATCACGCAGGCCGAGCCCGCGTACTGCGGTCTGGCCACGCTGGCCATGTGCCTCAACGCGCTGCAGATCGACCCGGGCAGGCTCTGGAAGGGCCCGTGGAGGTGGTTCAGCGAGGAGCTGTTCGACTGCTGCACGTCGCTCAGCGTGGCCAAGGAGAAGGGCATCAGCATGTCCGAGTTCATCTGCCTCGCGCGCTGCAACGGCGTGCTCACCGAGGACTACAGGGCCACGAGCGACTTCACGCTCGAGCAGTTCAGGGACATTGTCAAGCACAGCTGCGCCACCAGCTCGGAGATCGTCGTGCTCAACTACAGCCGCAAGGTGCTCGGCCAGACTGGAGACGGCCACTTCTCGCCCATCGGCGGCTACCACGCGGAGAGGGACATGGTGCTGCTCATGGACGTGGCCAGGTTCAAGTACCCGCCCCACTGGGTGAAACTCTCGAGAGTCTTCGACGCCATGCAGAGGATCGACCAGTCCATGGACTTGCCCCGCGGACTCGTGATCTTGAGAGAGGGGGCGCACGCCACGGGCCCCACGCTCGTCAAGCAGCAGCTCATTCACTGCGACGAGCAGATGGCGGCGCCCGTGGCACCTGCGCCCCAGCCGTGCTGCTACAGCTCGGCGGCCGTCGAGGCTGCGCGCCGCATGGCGGACCCCACTGTGACCACGCAGCACTAGACAAAAAACGACGTGCGACCGGGAACGTCGACTATTCGGGTCGCATCTGGCGCCAGCTTTCCAACCCCTTATCTATTGCCGGCTCATCGGAACACCCGGAGAGCTTGCAGCTACGGAAGCTAAACGCGCGCGGACAGACGTACTGGGTTGTGGTGGGTGCTGTTGGAGCTGCACTGCGGCCTGTTAGCTACCAAAAGTACAAACGCCAAGCAATAAAGTGTACCATGATTCATTTCACTGAACTCTCGCTATAAGCGCACCATCGCAGTCGACTGGCTAGTTTGAGTATACTACTGTAGTACTTACTTGTACAGTATCTCGAATATTTTTGCAACACGTGACGAGAATATTAACACGCAACTACTGCTACGAAGGTGTGAACTGGGAGCCTAGGGCGATCGTGTACCAAGCCGGGCCGCCACTGCCTTGAACACAAACATAGAGCTGCAGGTTGTCGAAGCGCAGGTCGCCAACCGTGCAAGTACCATCCGCCGCCGTCGGTGCACTACCGCTACCAGCGATATTGAGCTTGGCGCCCGACATCGTGACCTTGGTGCCGGAGAAGTCCACCACAGCTCCTTTGAAATCCACTTCATCCGATGAAAAGCTGACTGTCGCTGCCTTCGCGAAGGTTACAGGCGATCCTAAGAAACTAACTGGGGTTGTCGCCGCGAAGTCAACAGCAGTCCCCTCGAAATGCGCATACCCCGTAAAGTCGGTCGATCCCTCAAACTTCGCACTCCCTGTGAAGTCGGTCGATCCTGCAAAGCTTACCGCAGTAGCCGACGAGAAGGCCACTGAAGTTCCGTCGAAGTTCGCACTTCCGATGAAGTCCGTCGCTCCGGAGAAACTCACTGCAGTTGTTGCCGAGAAACCCACATCAGTACCCTTAAAGTGTGCATGTGCTCCGGAAAAATCAACATTGGCCCCCGAAAAAGTCAGCTGCGCGCCGGAGAAGGTCGCTATCGGTGCAGGAACAAGCAGGTTCGGTGTTGATACAGTCAGTGATGTGCCAGTGTGCTCGATTGAAGCCTGGTCTTTTCCCAGCGTGAGTTTTCCCGTGAAGCTGACATCACCACTGATAGCGGAGACCGACAGCACGGCCCCTGCGGCATTTGTGACCGAGAAGTCGTTCAGCTGAACGCTTAGTGGTCCGCCAGCCACATTCACACTACCGCCGGTCAATGTTACCGCCCCCGTGGCACCGAGATCAACATTTGTTTTGGACTTTAAACTCACGTACTGGACATTATCCACCGTGAACGATTTCTTCGCAACGGATAGAAGCGCTGTACCACTTGGGTACTCAACGCGAAATTCGCCGTGCGTGGTGTCGCTCGACCCAGCACCGGGTGTCACGATGACAGAGCCACCAATGCTTGCAGTATTGGCACCAGCACTTAACTTTATCGCCCCGCCTGTGCCTCCAGCAACGCCAGAATTCCCGAGCGAAACCTCAAAATTGCCCGAAGTTCCACCAGTGGCAGATCCAGTCGAAAAGGTAACACTGCCGCTGTTTCCTGTCCCCGTACTATCACCACTTCCAAATTGAAGATTGCCCGTGTTGAAGTTCACATTTGCAGCAGCTGACTTTACCACAACCGGTGCGCTGCTTCCAGCACTGTTGGTTCCACTAGTAATCCGAACAGCACCACCTGTAGTGGTAGTGTCACTGCCAGCACCACCATTGATGGTAACATCACCTCCAGCAAACCCGCCACCTCCAGTTACTGACACAGATCCACCCGTACCTGTCGGGTGAGAGCTTGCACCTGCGATTAAGTTGATTCCTCCTCCTGTGTCCGTGCTACCACTCCCAACGGAGAGACCAATATTACCACCATGGCCACCAGTTGCGGTGGAAGTTGAGAGTAAAATAGCCCCAGAGTTTCCACCAGATGAGGCACCAGTAGACAAGGTGAGATCCCCGCTGACTTTGCCGGTACCAGCGTCTGCAGTCGCAATTACGACATTGCCGCTCGTAGCAGCACCTCCAGTACCACTGAGGATATTCACATCACCTCCACGAGTTCCAGTCAACGATGCTGCTCCAGCAGTGATTGCCACATTGCCTCCAGTCTTGCCAAGCCCACCAATGAGTTCCAACAAGCCTCCTGTTCCCGCAGTATTGGTCCCAGCAGTTACAGAGACCCCAGCACCGGTTCCTACTACAGCACTAGACCCAGATGCAATAGTAATCTTGCCGGACAATCCAGTAGAAGCATCGGAGGTTTTAATATTGACAGCACCGGAGTTACCTCCTGCAGTTGACCCACCCGACGAAAGCGTGACAGATCCACTTGCTGCGGTAGTCGCTGACACTTCACTGGCTACGATCACATCGCCACTTCCACCGCTAGTGCTACCTCCGCTTATAATTTGGACACGGCCACCAACTGTCGCAGTCCCAACCCCACCACGAATATCAATAGCACCTCCGATAGTAGTACCAACACCACCTTGAACTGTTAACTTTCCACCTACGCCATGATCGTTTGTGCTTGTTCCACTGATAAGCTTCAATTCACCACCAGCCGCAGCTTTTCCGCTGCCGACTTGCACCAGAACGTTTCCTCCGCTTCCCCCAGCTGAATTTCCTGACAAAATGTTCACCGCCCCTGACGACCCAGTGGTGGTATTACCCGTAGCCTCACCGGACGACAACGTCACTCCTCCAGTACCAGCTACGGCTGAGCCAGACGACACGATTTCCACACGGCCAGTAAGAGCGGAAGTACTCCCTCCACTCCAGATGCGGACGCTACCACCGACGTCGGAGCCACCAGCGCCACCAGTCAGCTTAACATCACCTCCAACCGTCCCACCTTTGCCTGCGACAATAGCCATCAGACCGCCTGCCCCAGTTGGATCTGAAGTATCCCCTCCAGCTATGTTCATTGCACCACCATCAGATGTATCACCAGCACCAACGCTCAAAGTCACCGAGCCTCCGCTTCCACCGGTAGTGGCGGATGTGCCTACGATTAGACTCCCAGAGCTGCCGTGGGAAGCTTTACCTGATAACAGCGATACCGAGCCGCTTACTTGGCCTGACGCTGCTACACTGCCACTGCTGATCACAACGTCACCGCTTGAGTTACCCGAGTCGCTTCCGCCACTTGTAACTACAATATCTCCGCCTTTGGTTTTTGTCCCCACTCCACCAACAAGCTGGACTTTTCCGCCCACAGTTGTTCCAGTGCCTCCCGTGAGCAGTGCGCGGCCACCGACGCCTGCTGCGTGGGTGCTGCTTCCGCCGTAGAGTTCGACGTTACCTGCTGAAGCTGCGTCTCCTGACCCCACCGACAGTGTGACAGCGCCTGCTGTTCCACCGACAGCATTACTTGTCTTAACAAGTACTGATCCAGATCCTCCAGCGGTTGTTGTGCCTGTCCTTAGCTCTATCGACCCGCTCTTTGAAGTGGAAGTTGGGTCTGCGGTTCTGATTAGCAAATCTCCACTCGGAAGCGCGGTGCCTGCCCCACTAACAATCTCAACCCGGCCACCGGCAGTCGCAGTTCCATTACCACCACTTATCAGAACATCGCCACCAGTCTTGCCAATGCCGCCTGTAAGCTTGACTTTACCGCCAATGCTTGTGCCGCCAGTCGCACCACCAGCGTTAACCTCCACATTTCCGCCAGTATTTGAGTCACCGGATCCCACATACAGAGTTATTGGACCTCCTGGACCGCCGACAGCGGTGGATGTAGCAAGGTTCACGCTGCCCGTGGGCCCACCTTGAGATGTTCCAGAAGAAAGCGTCACCGAGCCGCTCCCCTTTGCTGTACCAGAGTTGCCACTAGCAATTGTAACATCTCCGCTCAGGGCTCCACTACCGGCCCCACTCGTCAAAAGCAAGTTCCCTCCTTTTGTGGAGGTCCCTGAGCCAGCAACAATAGCGACGTTGCCACCGGTGGCCTTCCCGCTTCCTCCTGTAATCGTGATAGCGCCTCCTGCACTCGTGTTGGCTGTGTTAGAACCACCTTGCAAGCTTAAAACCCCAGCGCTCCCCGTGTCGGTGGCGCCTACTGTGACGGATATTGAGCCTCCACTTCCACCGACGGCATCAGACGTCGCAAGAGTCAAGTCACCCGACTTGCCAGCAGTCGATTTCCCAGAGGATAGTGAGACTGGCCCGCTAGCTGTTGAGGATCCGCTTGTCAAACTCACACCCCCGCCGACCTTACCGTCACCTAGGCCTCCTGTGATGCCTACATCACCTCCCGACAGTTTTCCATACCCTCCTGTCACTGAGATTGAGCCGCCTACACCAGCGGCGTTGCTGGAACTACCGCTGGTTAGTTGAATTGAGCCTGCATTAACAATGTCGGCATCTCCGACACTCAAGAAAATAGACCCTGCCTTGCCTTTGACAGCGTCTGTCGTCTCTAGCCAAATATTACCGCTATTACCGCCTGAAGTAGCTCCGGTGTATAGCGCGATGTCCCCGCTATCGTGGTTGGATCCAGCATCACCTGTTGAAACTAATACGTTGCCGCTAATGGCATCATCGCCTGTGCCACTAGCTACGCGTACATCTCCACCGACCGGAGTATTAGTGGCAGTTGCCACACCCGGCGTGGTCCCACCGGTAATCGATATCTCGCCACCAGTCAACGGCCCTGACCCTCCTGTTACAACGACACTTCCGCCGGTACCGCCAGCATTCGTACTTGGTCCAGCGTTTAACGTTAGACTTCCACCAGTTGAAGTGTCAGCAGCACCCAAGCTCACAGTCACTGCTCCAGAAACTCCGCCTTCGGTGCCAGATGTAAGGATGGAGATACTTCCTGTATCTCCACCTACCGAGCTGCCAGTTGACAACGTGATTGAACCACTTGGCTTCGCTGAATTTGTATTAGCACTAGTGATGGAAACAGCACCTGTTGTCCCACTAGCACTGGCACCACTGGATATGTCGACGTCGCCACCAGCTTCAGAGCCACCATTTCCTGCAGTCAGTGTCAATTCGCCACCCGCGCCGTCACCCAGACCACCGCTTAAAAGTAGTTCACCGCCTGTACCACCAACGGCAGCATTCTCACCAGCCGCAATAGTAACAGTTCCTGCATCCGTGTTCTCAGTTTTGCCCACCTTGAACAAGATCGAGCCTGCATTGCCATCCAGGGCATCCCCTGTTTCAAACGAAATATCCCCAGAATTGCCACCATTTGTAGCCCCAGTCACGAAACCTAAGGGACCACTGTCGTGGTTAATGCCAGCGTCGGCAGTTGATACAAGAGCGTAGCCACTGCTCGCTCCACTTCCGGAACCACTTTGCAGTCGGACATTTCCCCCAACACTTGCTTTTCCTGCTCCAGCAGTAATCTCAACATGGCCGCCTTCACTTGTTCCTGATCCCCCTTGTACAAGAACACGGCCCCCCATGCCATCATCATTTGAACTGTCCCCCCCGAAAAGTTGAATTTCTCCACTCTCAACATCACTAGAGGTGCCAGCGGAAACAATAACGCTACCGCTTACCCCATTTGTTGTGTCAGAGGTGGAAATGTACACTGCCCCCGAAAAATCCCCACTAGAACCACCAGACGATAACGTCAAAGAACCACTTCTTTTGCTCTGTCCGGACGCGCCTGTTGCCAATACGATGTTTCCACTGCTCACCGAGGAGCCGCTCCCACTTGTGATTTGCACATTACCTCCAGTAGAATCATCTGCCGAGCCGCCAGTAACGACGACGTCGCCGCCCAATTTCTTTCCGTATCCTGCCTTGAAGTCAAGGACGCCCCCTACACCATTATCTGGGGTCGAATCTCCAGCGCAAAGCTTGATATCGCCTCCGTCTATACCATCACCGGACCCCGAACTTAGACTAACCTGGCCTCCATTGCCTCCTGTTGCACCAGCAGTTGTCAGCGCAATAGCCCCCGAGCTTCCTTTGTTTGCAATTCCACTGGAAATGGTTAAGGACCCACTATCAGCAAGGCCAGAAGCTGAAGTGGATATGGCAACATTCCCGCTCATTTTGGCCACGCTGCCGCCGCTGATAATGCTGACGGAACCACCAGTGGTTTGGACCGAATTTCCTCCATTGATGTTGACATTTCCACCAGCTTGATTTGCCCCGCCTCCAGTCATGACAATATCGCCACCCGGGCCAGTTAGTTGATTCACTCCTGCTGTCACCACTACGGACCCACTAGTTTTGTCAGTTCCACTCGTGCCAACGCTCAGGTTGATTGATCCGCTCTTTCCATTCAGTGATGCACCAGTAGTGATACTGGTGTCACCACTTTGCACAGTTTTGGATGCCCCACTTGACACCGTAACTGAGCCGCTAGCAAAAGTATCCACCGCATCAGCTGCCGTAATAACAACAGACCCACTCACCCCAGCACTACTACTTCCACTAGAAAGCAGCAATTTGCCCCCTGAACCCGAATTACCCGAACCTCCGGTGACGCTAGCATCACCTCCAGTGGAGGACCCATCACCCCCTACAACAGCAACGCGTCCTCCAACACCTACACCAATGGAATTACTATCCAAGGCACTGCTGTTGCCGCTGCGCACGAGCACGTTGCCGCCCGCGTTCGAGTCGCCAGACCCCACCAGCAAGTCGATGTCGCCCGCCGCGCCCTTCGTCGCGCCCGACGTCACGATGTTGACCGCTCCAGAGTTGCCGCCCACAGACACACCCGTCGACAACGAGATGGACCCGCTCGCCTGTGCACCGCCCGTCGACAACGAGATCCGGCCGCTCGTCAGAGCCTTGCCGGACTCCAAGCTCGAGATCAGCACGTCTCCGCTCGCCACGTCCGTGCCGCCGCCGCTTTGGACGGTCACACCACCACCACCAGCCGAGTCTCCTGTGCCTCCGCTCACTTTGACAATACCGCCCGTTTGACCCTCGCCGCCGGACACCTGCACCGTGCCTCCCACACCCGACGACGTGCTTGACGACGTCCCAGCAGACAGCGTGATCGCGCCGCTGGCAGCCTTGCCTCCGGCTCCCACGCGCATCGTGATATCACCGCCCTTCCCACTCGCAGAGCCGCCAGACGTGGCCACCAACACAGACCCAGAGTCTCCACCGTTTGCGATGCCACTCGACATCGTCACGCTGCCGCTCGTCTGAGCGGGGCCCGAACCCGCCGTGGACACTACCACATCGCCACTTGTCGCCGTGGATCCGCTGCCGCTGGAAATGCGCACGCTTCCCCCCAGTGACGCGTCCCCCACGCCGCCTGCCAACGTCAAGTCGCCACCCGTCGTGGTTCCATAGCCGCCGCGAACCGCCACCGGGCCTCCCTTGCCGGACGAAGCCCTGCTCTGGCCGCCGTCCACGCTCACGGACCCTCCTGTCCCCGCGTCGCCAGAGCCCACGCTCAGAGAGATCGACCCGCTCGCGCCGCCCGTCGAAGTACCCGTCGACACGGACACCGATCCGGAACTACCGCCGCTCGACGCTCCCGACGACAGCCGCACCGATCCACTCGTGCTCGTTAGCGCCGTTCCCGACGCCGCGCTCGACACGGTCACGTCGCCGCTCGTCGCGCTGTCCCCACTCCCGCTAGAAATCAACACGCTGCCGCCGAGGGCCGACGTACCGGACCCCGCGGACAGCTGCACATTGCCGCCCGTAGCTGTGCCGTTCCCACCCTGCACCGACACTCGTCCGCCGACGCCCTGCTGGTTCACGCTCGTGCCGCCACCGATCTGCACGTCGCCTCCGACAGCAGCGTCTCCCGAACCGACACGCACGATGATCGACCCGCTCGCACCGCCGCTTGCCTTCGACGTCAGCAGCGACACGTTGCCGGAGTTGCCGCCCACTGACTCGCCACTCCAGACCGTCACAGACCCGCTCACCTTGCCCGTGCCGGACTTCGCGCTAGCCACGGACACCGAGCCACTCGTCGCAGCCGCTCCGGTACCGCTCGAGACCACCACGCTACCGCCCGTATCCGCTGAGCCGACACCGCCGTTGATATCCACTTCGCCGCCGGTCTTGACGCCCGTGCCGCCAAGCAACACCACACGGCCGCCAACGCTCACACCGTTGCTGTCCGCCACATTGCTGTCGCCGCTGCGCACGAGCACGTTGCCGCCCGCGTTCGAGTCGCCAGACCCCACCAGCAAGTCGATGTCGCCCGCCGCGCCCTTCGTCGCGCCCGACGTCACGATGTTGACCGCTCCAGAGTTGCCGCCCACAGACACACCCGTCGACAACGAGATGGACCCGCTCGCCTGTGCACCGCCCGTCGACAACGAGATCCGGCCGCTCGTCAGAGCCTTGCCGGACTCCAAGCTCGAGATCAGCACGTCTCCGCTCGCCACGTCCGTGCCGCCGCCGCTTTGGACGGTCACACTACCACCACTTGTTGAACTGCCGCTGCCGCCAGCAATGGCGATGGCTCCTCCTTGCTTGCTAGACCCAGCTTTCAGGCTGATGTTCCCTCCCGTCCCGGTAGTATTGGTGGAAATGCCTGCCGAAATGTTGATGTCTCCGCCCTTATTAGCGTCACCAGACCCAACGCGAAGCTCGACGGAACCGCCTTTTCCACCCGTTGCATTTGATGTCGAAATGGATACCGCTCCCGAGCACCCTGCTTTCGACAGGCCCGACGAGAGCATCACACTGCCACTAGTATGCGTCGCACCCGAGTCAGCGCTAGAGATAACTACGTCGCCGCTAGTAGCGTCGCTGCCGTTGCCACTAGCAATAAGCACGCTTCCGCCGATACTTGTCGATCCAGACCCACCATACAGCGCCACGTTGCCTCCCCTTGTATTACCGGTTCCACCTGTCAAACTGACCAGGCCTCCGACGCCGGCACTACTGTCTCCGCCACGCACGCCGACCGAACCACTATCACTGGCATCACCGCTACCAACAGACACGACGATGGAGCCACCCTTACCGCCCGTCGCGCCCGAAGTCAAGATGGAGACCCCACCCGATGGGCCGCTTTTTGAAATGCCGCTCGACACCGTCACGCTGCCGCTCGTCTGAGCGGGGCCCGAACCCGCCGTGGACACTACCACATCGCCACTTGTCGCCGTGGCTCCGCTGCCGCTGGAAATGCGCACGCTTCCCCCCAGTGACGCATCGCCCACGCCGCCTGCCAACGTCAAGTCGCCACCCGTCGTGGTTCCATAGCCGCCGCGAACCGCCACCGGGCCTCCCTTGCCGGACGAAGCCCTGCTCTGGCCGCCGTCCACGCTCACGGACCCTCCTGTCCCCGCGTCGCCAGAGCCCACGCTCAGAGAGATCGACCCGCTCGCGCCGCCCGTCGAAGTACCCGTCGACACGGACACCGATCCGGAACTACCGCCGCTCGACGCTCCCGACGACAGCCGCACCGATCCACTCGTGCTCGTTAGCGCCGTTCCCGACGCCGCGCTCGACACGGTCACGTCGCCGCTCGTCGCGCTGTCCCCACTCCCGCTAGAAATCAACACGCTGCCGCCGAGGGCCGACGTACCGGACCCCGCGGACAGCTGCACATTGCCGCCCGTAGCTGTGCCGTTCCCACCCTGCACCGACACTCGTCCGCCGACGCCCTGCTGGTTCACGCTCGTGCCGCCACCGATCTGCACGTCGCCTCCGACAGCAGCGTCTCCCGAACCGACACGCACGATGATCGACCCGCTCGCACCGCCGCTTGCCTTCGACGTCAGCAGCGACACGTTGCCGGAGTTGCCGCCCACTGACTCGCCACTCCAGACCGTCACAGACCCGCTCACCTTGCCCGTGCCGGACTTCGCGCTAGCCACGGACACCGAGCCACTCGTCGCAGCCGCTCCGGTACCGCTCGAGACCACCACGCTACCGCCCGTATCCGCTGAGCCGACACCGCCGTTGATATCCACTTCGCCGCCGGTCTTGACGCCCGTGCCGCCAAGCAACACCACACGGCCGCCAACGCTCACACCGTTGCTGTCCGCCACATTGCTGTCGCCGCTGCGCACGAGCACGTTGCCGCCCGCGTTCGAGTCGCCAGACCCCACCAGCAAGTCGATGTCGCCCGCCGCGCCCTTCGTCGCGCCCGACGTCACGATGTTGACCGCTCCAGAGTTGCCGCCCACAGACACACCCGTCGACAACGAGATGGACCCGCTCGCCTGTGCACCGCCCGTCGACAACGAGATCCGGCCGCTCGTCAGAGCCTTGCCGGACTCCAAGCTCGAGATCAGCACGTCTCCGCTCGCCACGTCCGTGCCGCCGCCGCTTTGGACGGTCACACCACCACCACCAGCCGAGTCTCCTGTGCCTCCGCTCACTTTGACAATACCGCCCGTTTGACCCTCGCCGCCGGACACCTGCACCGTGCCTCCCACACCCGACGACGTGCTTGACGACGTCCCAGCAGACAGCGTGATCGCGCCGCTGGCAGCCTTGCCTCCGGCTCCCACGCGCATCGTGATATCACCGCCCTTCCCACTCGCAGAGCCGCCAGACGTGGCCACCAACACAGACCCAGAGTCTCCACCGTTTGCGATGCCACTCGACATCGTCACGCTGCCGCTCGTCTGAGCGGGGCCCGAACCCGCCGTGGACACTACCACATCGCCACTTGTCGCCGTGGCTCCGCTGCCGCTGGAAATGCGCACGCTTCCCCCCAGTGACGCATCGCCCACGCCGCCTGCCAACGTCAAGTCGCCACCCGTCGTGGTTCCATAGCCGCCGCGAACCGCCACCGGGCCTCCCTTGCCGGACGAAGCCCTGCTCTGGCCGCCGTCCACGCTCACGGACCCTCCTGTCCCCGCGTCGCCAGAGCCCACGCTCAGAGAGATCGACCCGCTCGCGCCGCCCGTCGAAGTACCCGTCGACACGGACACCGATCCGGAACTACCGCCGCTCGACGCTCCCGACGACAGCCGCACCGATCCACTCGTGCTCGTTAGCGCCGTTCCCGACGCCGCGCTCGACACGGTCACGTCGCCGCTCGTCGCGCTGTCCCCACTCCCGCTAGAAATCAACACGCTGCCGCCGAGGGCCGACGTACCGGACCCCGCGGACAGCTGCACATTGCCGCCCGTAGCTGTGCCGTTCCCACCCTGCACCGACACTCGTCCGCCGACGCCCTGCTGGTTCACGCTCGTGCCGCCACCGATCTGCACGTCGCCTCCGACAGCAGCGTCTCCCGAACCGACACGCACGATGATCGACCCGCTCGCACCGCCGCTTGCCTTCGACGTCAGCAGCGACACGTTGCCGGAGTTGCCGCCCACTGACTCGCCACTCCAGACCGTCACAGACCCGCTCACCTTGCCCGTGCCGGACTTCGCGCTAGCCACGGACACCGAGCCACTCGTCGCAGCCGCTCCGGTACCGCTCGAGACCACCACGCTACCGCCCGTATCCGCTGAGCCGACACCGCCGTTGATATCCACTTCGCCGCCGGTCTTGACGCCCGTGCCGCCAAGCAACACCACACGGCCGCCAACGCTCACACCGTTGCTGTCCGCCACATTGCTGTCGCCGCTGCGCACGAGCACGTTGCCGCCCGCGTTCGAGTCGCCAGACCCCACCAGCAAGTCGATGTCGCCCGCCGCGCCCTTCGTCGCGCCCGACGTCACGATGTTGACCGCTCCAGAGTTGCCGCCCACAGACACACCCGTCGACAACGAGATGGACCCGCTCGCCTGTGCACCGCCCGTCGACAACGAGATCCGGCCGCTCGTCAGAGCCTTGCCGGACTCCAAGCTCGAGATCAGCACGTCTCCGCTCGCCACGTCCGTGCCGCCGCCGCTTTGGACGGTCACACTACCACCACTTGTAGAACTGCCGCTGCCGCCAGCAATGGCGATGGCTCCTCCTTGCTTGCTAGACCCAGCTTTCAGGCTGATGTTCCCTCCCGTCCCGGTAGTATTGGTGGAAATGCCTGCCGAAATGTTGATGTCTCCGCCCTTATTAGCGTCACCAGACCCAACGCGAAGCTCGACGGAACCGCCTTTTCCACCCGTTGCATTTGATGTCGAAATGGATACCGCTCCCGAGCACCCTGCTTTCGACAGGCCCGACGAGAGCATCACACTGCCACTAGTATGCGTCGCACCCGAGTCAGCGCTAGAGATAACTACGTCGCCGCTAGTAGCGTCGCTGCCGTTGCCACTAGCAATAAGCACGCTTCCGCCGATACTTGTCGATCCAGACCCACCATACAGCGCCACGTTGCCTCCCCTTGTATTACCGGTTCCACCTGTCAAACTGACCAGGCCTCCGACGCCGGCACTACTGTCTCCGCCACGCACGCCGACCGAACCACTATCACTGGCATCACCGCTACCAACAGACACGACGATGGAGCCACCCTTACCGCCCGTCGCGCCCGAAGTCAAGATGGAGACCCCACCCGATGGGCCGCTTTTTGAAATGCCGCTCGACACCGTCACGCTGCCGCTCGTCTGAGCGGGGCCCGAACCCGCCGTGGACACCACCACATCGCCACTTGTCGCCGTGGATCCGCTGCCGCTGGAAATGCGCACGCTTCCCCCCAGTGACGCGTCGCCCACGCCGCCTGCCAACGTCAAGTCGCCACCCGTCGTGGTTCCATAGCCGCCGCGAACCGCCACCGGGCCTCCCTTGCCGGACGAAGCCCTGCTCTGGCCGCCGTCCACGCTCACGGACCCTCCTGTCCCCGCGTCGCCAGAGCCCACGCTCAGAGAGATCGACCCGCTCGCGCCGCCCGTCGAAGTACCCGTCGACACGGACACCGATCCGGAACTACCGCCGCTCGACGCTCCCGACGACAGCCGCACCGATCCACTCGTGCTCGTTAGCGCCGTTCCCGACGCCGCGCTCGACACGGTCACGTCGCCGCTCGTCGCGCTGTCCCCACTCCCGCTAGAAATCAACACGCTGCCGCCGAGGGCCGACGTACCGGACCCCGCGGACAGCTGCACATTGCCGCCCGTAGCTGTGCCGTTCCCACCCTGCACCGACACTCGTCCGCCGACGCCCTGCTGGTTCACGCTCGTGCCGCCACCGATCTGCACGTCGCCTCCGACAGCAGCGTCTCCCGAACCGACACGCACGATGATCGACCCGCTCGCACCGCCGCTTGCCTTCGACGTCAGCAGCGACACGTTGCCGGAGTTGCCGCCCACTGACTCGCCACTCCAGACCGTCACAGACCCGCTCACCTTGCCCGTGCCGGACTTCGCGCTAGCCACGGACACCGAGCCACTCGTCGCAGCCGCTCCGGTACCGCTCGAGACCACCACGCTACCGCCCGTATCCGCTGAGCCGACACCGCCGTTGATATCCACTTCGCCGCCGGTCTTGACGCCCGTGCCGCCAAGCAACACCACACGGCCGCCAACGCTCACACCGTTGCTGTCCGCCACATTGCTGTCGCCGCTGCGCACGAGCACGTTGCCGCCCGCGTTCGAGTCGCCAGACCCCACCAGCAAGTCGATGTCGCCCGCCGCGCCCTTCGTCGCGCCCGACGTCACGATGCTGACCGCTCCAGAGTTGCCGCCCACAGACACACCCGTCGACAACGAGATGGACCCGCTCGCCTGTGCACCGCCCGTCGACAACGAGATCCGGCCGCTCGTCAGAGCCTTGCCGGACTCCAAGCTCGAGATCAGCACGTCTCCGCTCGCCACGTCCGTGCCGCCGCCGCTTTGGACGGTCACACCACCACCACCAGCCGAGTCTCCTGTGCCTCCGCTCACTTTGACAATACCGCCCGTTTGACCCTCGCCGCCGGACACCTGCACCGTGCCTCCCACACCCGACGACGTGCTTGACGACGTCCCAGCAGACAGCGTGATCGCGCCGCTGGCAGCCTTGCCTCCGGCTCCCACGCGCATCGTGATATCACCGCCCTTCCCACTCGCAGAGCCGCCAGACGTGGCCACCAACACAGACCCAGAGTCTCCACCGTTTGCGATGCCACTCGACATCGTCACGCTGCCGCTCGTCTGAGCGGGGCCCGAACCCGCCGTGGACACTACCACATCGCCACTTGTCGCCGTGGCTCCGCTGCCGCTGGAAATGCGCACGCTTCCCCCCAGTGACGCATCGCCCACGCCGCCTGCCAACGTCAAGTCGCCACCCGTCGTGGTTCCATAGCCGCCGCGAACCGCCACCGGGCCTCCCTTGCCGGACGAAGCCCTGCTCTGGCCGCCGTCCACGCTCACGGACCCTCCTGTCCCCGCGTCGCCAGAGCCCACGCTCAGAGAGATCGACCCGCTCGCGCCGCCCGTCGAAGTACCCGTCGACACGGACACCGATCCGGAACTACCGCCGCTCGACGCTCCCGACGACAGCCGCACCGATCCACTCGTGCTCGTTAGCGCCGTTCCCGACGCCGCGCTCGACACGGTCACGTCGCCGCTCGTCGCGCTGTCCCCACTCCCGCTAGAAATTAACACGCTGCCGCCGAGGGCCGACGTACCGGACCCCGCGGACAGCTGCACATTGCCGCCCGTAGCTGTGCCGTTCCCACCCTGCACCGACACTCGTCCGCCGACGCCCTGCTGGTTCACGCTCGTGCCGCCACCGATCTGCACGTCGCCTCCGACAGCAGCGTCTCCCGAACCGACACGCACGATGATCGACCCGCTCGTACCGCCGCTTGCCTTCGACGTCAGCAGCGACACGTTGCCGGAGTTGCCGCCCACTGACTCGCCACTCCAGACCGTCACAGACCCGCTCACCTTGCCCGTGCCGGACTTCGCGCTAGCCACGGACACCGAGCCACTCGTCGCAGCCGCTCCGGTACCGCTCGAGACCACCACGCTACCGCCCGTATCCGCTGAGCCGACACCGCCGTTGATATCCACTTCGCCGCCGGTCTTGACGCCCGTGCCGCCAAGCAACACCACACGGCCGCCAACGCTCACACCGTTGCTGTCCGCCACATTGCTGTCGCCGCTGCGCACGAGCACGTTGCCGCCCGCGTTCGAGTCGCCAGACCCCACCAGCAAGTCGATGTCGCCCGCCGCGCCCTTCGTCGCGCCCGACGTCACGATGCTGACCGCTCCAGAGTTGCCGCCCACAGACACACCCGTCGACAACGAGATGGACCCGCTCGCCTGTGCACCGCCCGTCGACAACGAGATCCGGCCGCTCGTCAGAGCCTTGCCGGACTCCAAGCTCGAGATCAGCACGTCTCCGCTCGCCACGTCCGTGCCGCCGCCGCTTTGGACGGTCACACCACCACCACCAGCAATGGGCGATGGCTCCTCCTGCTGACTCCAGCTTTCAGGCTGATGTTCCCTCCCGTCCCGGTAGTATTGGTGGAAATGCCTGCCGAAATGTTGATGTCTCCGCCCTTATTAGCGTCACCAGACCCAACGCGAAGCTCGACGGAACCGCCTTTTCCACCCGTTGCATTTGATGTCGAAATGGATACCGCTCCCGAGCACCCTGCTTTCGACAGGCCCGACGAGAGCATCACACTGCCACTAGTATGCGTCGCACCCGAGTCAGCGCTAGAGATAACTACGTCGCCGCTAGTAGCGTCGCTGCCGTTGCCACTAGCAATAAGCACGCTTCCGCCGATACTTGTCGATCCAGACCCACCATACAGCGCCACGTTGCCTCCCCTTGTATTACCGGTTCCACCTGTCAAACTGACCAGGCCTCCGACGCCGGCACTACTGTCTCCGCCACGCACGCCGACCGAACCACTATCACTGGCATCACCGCTACCAACAGACACGACGATGGAGCCACCCTTACCGCCCGTCGCGCCAGAAGTCAAGATGGAGACCCACCCGATGGGCCGCTTTTTGAAATGCCGCTCGACACCGTCACGCTGCCGCTCGTCTGAGCGGGGCCCGAACCCGCCGTGGACACTACCACATCGCCACTTGTCGCCGTGGCTCCGCTGCCGCTGGATATGCGCACGCTTCCCCCCAGTGACGCATCGCCCACGCCGCCTGCCAACGTCAAGTCGCCACCCGTCGTGGTTCCATAGCCGCCGCGAACCGCCACCGGGCCTCCCTTGCCGGACGAAGCCCTGCTCTGGCCGCCGTCCACGCTCACGGACCCTCCTGTCCCCGCGTCGCCAGAGCCCACGCTCAGAGATCGACCCGCTCGCGCCGCCCGTCGAAGTACCCGTCGACACGGACACCGATCCGGAACTACCGCCGCTCGACGCTCCCGACGACAGCCGCACCGATCCACTCGTGCTCGTTAGCGCCGTTCCCGACGCCGCGCTCGACACGGTCACGTCGCCGCTCGTCGCGCTGTCCCCACTCCCGCTAGAAATCAACACGCTGCCGCCGAGGGCCGACGTACCGGACCCCGCGGACAGCTGCACATTGCCGCCCGTAGCTGTGCCGTTCCCACCCTGCACCGACACTCGTCCGCCGACGCCCTGCTGGTTCACGCTCGTGCCGCCACCGATCTGCACGTCGCCTCCGACAGCAGCGTCTCCCGAACCGACACGCACGATGATCGACCCGCTCGCACCGCCGCTTGCCTTCGACGTCAGCAGCGACACGTTGCCGGAGTTGCCGCCCACTGACTCGCCACTCCAGACCGTCACAGACCCGCTCACCTTGCCCGTGCCGGACTTCGCGCTAGCCACGGACACCGAGCCACTCGTCGCAGCCGCTCCGGTACCGCTCGAGACCACCACGCTACCGCCCGTATCCGCTGAGCCGACACCGCCGTTGATATCCACTTCGCCGCCGGTCTTGACGCCCGTGCCGCCAAGCAACACCACACGGCCGCCAACGCTCACACCGTTGCTGTCCGCCACATTGCTGTCGCCGCTGCGCACGAGCACGTTGCCGCCCGCGTTCGAGTCGCCAGACCCCACCAGCAAGTCGATGTCGCCCGCCGCGCCCTTCGTCGCGCCCGACGTCACGATGTTGACCGCTCCAGAGTTGCCGCCCACAGACACACCCGTCGACAACGAGATGGACCCGCTCGCCTGTGCACCGCCCGTCGACAACGAGATCCGGCCGCTCGTCAGAGCCTTGCCGGACTCAAGCTCGAGATCAGCACGTCTCCGCTCGCCACGTCCGTGCCGCCGCCGCTTTGGACGGTCACACTACCACCACTTGTAGAACTGCCGCTGCCGCCAGCAATGGCGATGGCTCCTCCTTGCTTGCTAGACCCAGCTTTCAGGCTGATGTTCCCTCCCGTCCCGGTAGTATTGGTGGAAATGCCTGCCGAAATGTTGATGTCTCCGCCCTTATTAGCGTCACCAGACCCAACGCGAAGCTCGACGGAACCGCCTTTTCCACCCGTTGCATTTGATGTCGAAATGGATACCGCTCCCGAGCACCCTGCTTTCGACAGGCCCGACGAGAGCATCACACTGCCACTAGTATGCGTCGCACCCGAGTCAGCGCTAGAGATAACTACGTCGCCGCTAGTAGCGTCGCTGCCGTTGCCACTAGCAATAAGCACGCTTCCGCCGATACTTGTCGATCCAGACCCACCATACAGCGCCACGTTGCCTCCCCTTGTATTACCGGTTCCACCTGTCAAACTGACCAGGCCTCCGACGCCGGCACTACTGTCTCCGCCACGCACGCCGACCGAACCACTATCACTGGCATCACCGCTACCAACAGACACGACGATGGAGCCACCCTTACCGCCCGTCGCGCCCGAAGTCAAGATGGAGACCCCACCCGATGGGCCGCTTTTGAAATGCCGCTCGACACCGTCACGCTGCCGCTCGTCTGAGCGGGGCCCGAACCCGCCGTGGACACTACCACATCGCCACTTGTCGCCGTGGATCCGCTGCCGCTGGAAATGCGCACGCTTCCCCCCAGTGACGCGTCGCCCACGCCGCCTGCCAACGTCAAGTCGCCACCCGTCGTGGTTCCATAGCCGCCGCGAACCGCCACCGGGCCTCCCTTGCCGGACGAAGCCCTGCTCTGGCCGCCGTCCACGCTCACGGACCCTCCTGTCCCCGCGTCGCCAGAGCCCACGCTCAGAGAGATCGACCCGCTCGCGCCGCCCGTCGAAGTACCCGTCGACACGGACACCGATCCGGAACTACCGCCGCTCGACGCTCCCGACGACAGCCGCACCGATCCACTCGTGCTCGTTAGCGCCGTTCCCGACGCCGCGCTCGACACGGTCACGTCGCCGCTCGTCGCGCTGTCCCCACTCCCGCTAGAAATCAACACGCTGCCGCCGAGGGCCGACGTACCGGACCCCGCGGACAGCTGCACATTGCCGCCCGTAGCTGTGCCGTTCCCACCCTGCACCGACACTCGTCCGCCGACGCCCTGCTGGTTCACGCTCGTGCCGCCACCGATCTGCACGTCGCCTCCGACAGCAGCGTCTCCCGAACCGACACGCACGATGATCGACCCGCTCGCACCGCCGCTTGCCTTCGACGTCAGCAGCGACACGTTGCCGGAGTTGCCGCCCACTGACTCGCCACTCCAGACCGTCACAGACCCGCTCACCTTGCCCGTGCCGGACTTCGCGCTAGCCACGGACACCGAGCCACTCGTCGCAGCCGCTCCGGTACCGCTCGAGACCACCACGCTACCGCCCGTATCCGCTGAGCCGACACCGCCGTTGATATCCACTTCGCCGCCGGTCTTGACGCCCGTGCCGCCAAGCAACACCACACGGCCGCCAACGCTCACACCGTTGCTGTCCGCCACATTGCTGTCGCCGCTGCGCACGAGCACGTTGCCGCCCGCGTTCGAGTCGCCAGAC
This sequence comes from Phytophthora cinnamomi, assembly GCF_018691715.1. NCBI lineage: Eukaryota > Oomycota > Peronosporomycetes > Peronosporales > Peronosporaceae > Phytophthora > Phytophthora cinnamomi. The sequence continues at coordinate 512,912 of NW_027151035.1, forward strand.
CCCACCAGCAAGTCGATGTCGCCCGCCGCGCCCTTCGTCGCGCCCGACGTCACGATGTTGACCGCTCCAGAGTTGCCGCCCACAGACACACCCGTCGACAACGAGATGGACCCGCTCGCCTGTGCACCGCCCGTCGACAACGAGATCCGGCCGCTCGTCAGAGCCTTGCCGGACTCCAAGCTCGAGATCAGCACGTCTCCGCTCGCCACGTCCGTGCCGCCGCCGCTTTGGACGGTCACACCACCACCACCAGCCGAGTCTCCTGTGCCTCCGCTCACTTTGACAATACCGCCCGTTTGACCCTCGCCGCCGGACACCTGCACCGTGCCTCCCACACCCGACGACGTGCTTGACGACGTCCCAGCAGACAGCGTGATCGCGCCGCTGGCAGCCTTGCCTCCGGCTCCCACGCGCATCGTGATATCACCGCCCTTCCCACTCGCAGAGCCGCCAGACGTGGCCACCAACACAGACCCAGAGTCTCCACCGTTTGCGATGCCACTCGACACCGTCACGCTGCCGCTCGTCTGAGCGGGGCCCGAACCCGCCGTGGACACTACCACATCGCCACTTGTCGCCGTGGATCCGCTGCCGCTGGATATGCGCACGCTTCCCCCCAGTGACGCATCGCCCACGCCGCCTGCCAACGTCAAGTCGCCACCCGTCGTGGTTCCATAGCCGCCGCGAACCGCCACCGGGCCTCCCTTGCCGGACGAAGCCCTGCTCTGGCCGCCGTCCACGCTCACGGACCCTCCTGTCCCCGCGTCGCCAGAGCCCACGCTCAGAGAGATCGACCCGCTCGCGCCGCCCGTCGAAGTACCCGTCGACACGGACACCGATCCGGAACTACCGCCGCTCGACGCTCCCGACGACAGCCGCACCGATCCACTCGTGCTCGTTAGCGCCGTTCCCGACGCCGCGCTCGACACGGTCACGTCGCCGCTCGTCGCGCTGTCCCCACTCCCGCTAGAAATCAACACGCTGCCGCCGAGGGCCGACGTACCGGACCCCGCGGACAGCTGCACATTGCCGCCCGTAGCTGTGCCGTTCCCACCCTGCACCGACACTCGTCCGCCGACGCCCTGCTGGTTCACGCTCGTGCCGCCACCGATCTGCACGTCGCCTCCGACAGCAGCGTCTCCCGAACCGACACGCACGATGATCGACCCGCTCGCACCGCCGCTTGCCTTCGACGTCAGCAGCGACACGTTGCCGGAGTTGCCGCCCACTGACTCGCCACTCCAGACCGTCACAGACCCGCTCACCTTGCCCGTGCCGGACTTCGCGCTAGCCACGGACACCGAGCCACTCGTCGCAGCCGCTCCGGTACCGCTCGAGACCACCACGCTACCGCCCGTATCCGCTGAGCCGACACCGCCGTTGATATCCACTTCGCCGCCGGTCTTGACGCCCGTGCCGCCAAGCAACACCACACGGCCGCCAACGCTCACACCGTTGCTGTCCGCCACATTGCTGTCGCCGCTGCGCACGAGCACGTTGCCGCCCGCGTTCGAGTCGCCAGACCCCACCAGCAAGTCGATGTCGCCCGCCGCGCCCTTCGTCGCGCCCGACGTCACGATGTTGACCGCTCCAGAGTTGCCGCCCACAGACACACCCGTCGACAACGAGATGGACCCGCTCGCCTGTGCACCGCCCGTCGACAACGAGATCCGGCCGCTCGTCAGAGCCTTGCCGGACTCAAGCTCGAGATCAGCACGTCTCCGCTCGCCACGTCCGTGCCGCCGCCGCTTTGGACGGTCACACCACCACCACCAGCCGAGTCTCCTGTGCCTCCGCTCACTTTGACAATACCGCCCGTTTGACCCTCGCCGCCGGACACCTGCACCGTGCCTCCCACACCCGACGACGTGCTTGACGACGTCCCAGCAGACAGCGTGATCGCGCCGCTGGCAGCCTTGCCTCCGGCTCCCACGCGCATCGTGATATCACCGCCCTTCCCACTCGCAGAGCCGCCAGACGTGGCCACCAACACAGACCCAGAGTCTCCACCGTTTGCGATGCCACTCGACATCGTCACGCTGCCGCTCGTCTGAGCGGGGCCCGAACCCGCCGTGGACACTACCACATCGCCACTTGTCGCCGTGGCTCCGCTGCCGCTGGATATGCGCACGCTTCCCCAGTGACGCATCGCCCACGCCGCCTGCCAACGTCAAGTCGCCACCCGTCGTGGTTCCATAGCCGCCGCGAACCGCCACCGGGCCTCCCTTGCCGGACGAAGCCCTGCTCTGGCCGCCGTCCACGCTCACGGACCCTCCTGTCCCCGCGTCGCCAGAGCCCACGCTCAGAGAGATCGACCCGCTCGCGCCGCCCGTCGAAGTACCCGTCGACACGGACACCGATCCGGAACTACCGCCGCTCGACGCTCCCGACGACAGCCGCACCGATCCACTCGTGCTCGTTAGCGCCGTTCCCGACGCCGCGCTCGACACGGTCACGTCGCCGCTCGTCGCGCTGTCCCCACTCCCGCTAGAAATCAACACGCTGCCGCCGAGGGCCGACGTACCGGACCCCGCGGACAGCTGCACATTGCCGCCCGTAGCTGTGCCGTTCCCACCCTGCACCGACACTCGTCCGCCGACGCCCTGCTGGTTCACGCTCGTGCCGCCACCGATCTGCACGTCGCCTCCGACAGCAGCGTCTCCCGAACCGACACGCACGATGATCGACCCGCTCGCACCGCCGCTTGCCTTCGACGTCAGCAGCGACACGTTGCCGGAGTTGCCGCCCACTGACTCGCCACTCCAGACCGTCACAGACCCGCTCACCTTGCCCGTGCCGGACTTCGCGCTAGCCACGGACACCGAGCCACTCGTCGCAGCCGCTCCGGTACCGCTCGAGACCACCACGCTACCGCCCGTATCCGCTGAGCCGACACCGCCGTTGATATCCACTTCGCCGCCGGTCTTGACGCCCGTGCCGCCAAGCAACACCACACGGCCGCCAACGCTCACACCGTTGCTGTCCGCCACATTGCTGTCGCCGCTGCGCACGAGCACGTTGCCGCCCGCGTTCGAGTCGCCAGACCCCACCAGCAAGTCGATGTCGCCCGCCGCGCCCTTCGTCGCGCCCGACGTCACGATGTTGACCGCTCCAGAGTTGCCGCCCACAGACACACCCGTCGACAACGAGATGGACCCGCTCGCCTGTGCACCGCCCGTCGACAACGAGATCCGGCCGCTCGTCAGAGCCTTGCCGGACTCAAGCTCGAGATCAGCACGTCTCCGCTCGCCACGTCCGTGCCGCCGCCGCTTTGGACGGTCACACTACCACCACTTGTAGAACTGCCGCTGCCGCCAGCAATGGCGATGGCTCCTCCTTGCTTGCTAGACCCAGCTTTCAGGCTGATGTTCCCTCCCGTCCCGGTAGTATTGGTGGAAATGCCTGCCGAAATGTTGATGTCTCCGCCCTTATTAGCGTCACCAGACCCAACGCGAAGCTCGACGGAACCGCCTTTTCCACCCGTTGCATTTGATGTCGAAATGGATACCGCTCCCGAGCACCCTGCTTTCGACAGACGAGAGCATCACACTGCCACTAGTATGCGTCGCACCCGAGTCAGCGCTAGAGATAACTACGTCGCCGCTAGTAGCGTCGCTGCCGTTGCCACTAGCAATAAGCACGCTTCCGCCGATACTTGTCGATCCAGACCCACCATACAGCGCCACGTTGCCTCCCCTTGTATTACCGGTTCCACCTGTCAAACTGACCAGGCCTCCGACGCCGGCACTACTGTCTCCGCCACGCACGCCGACCGAACCACTATCACTGGCATCACCGCTACCAACAGACACGACGATGGAGCCACCCTTACCGCCCGTCGCGCCCGAAGTCAAGATGGAGACCCCACCCGATGGGCCGCTTTTTGAAATGCCGCTCGACATCGTCACGCTGCCGCTCGTCTGAGCGGGGCCCGAACCCGCCGTGGACACTACCACATCGCCACTTGTCGCCGTGGCTCCGCTGCCGCTGGATATGCGCACGCTTCCCCCCAGTGACGCATCGCCCACGCCGCCTGCCAACGTCAAGTCGCCACCCGTCGTGGTTCCATAGCCGCCGCGAACCGCCACCGGGCCTCCCTTGCCGGACGAAGCCCTGCTCTGGCCGCCGTCCACGCTCACGGACCCTCCTGTCCCCGCGTCGCCAGAGCCCACGCTCAGAGAGATCGACCCGCTCGCGCCGCCCGTCGAAGTACCCGTCGACACGGACACCGATCCGGAACTACCGCCGCTCGACGCTCCCGACGACAGCCGCACCGATCCACTCGTGCTCGTTAGCGCCGTTCCCGACGCCGCGCTCGACACGGTCACGTCGCCGCTCGTCGCGCTGTCCCCACTCCCGCTAGAAATCAACACGCTGCCGCCGAGGGCCGACGTACCGGACCCCGCGGACAGCTGCACATTGCCGCCCGTAGCTGTGCCGTTCCCACCCTGCACCGACACTCGTCCGCCGACGCCCTGCTGGTTCACGCTCGTGCCGCCACCGATCTGCACGTCGCCTCCGACAGCAGCGTCTCCCGAACCGACACGCACGATGATCGACCCGCTCGCACCGCCGCTTGCCTTCGACGTCAGCAGCGACACGTTGCCGGAGTTGCCGCCCACTGACTCGCCACTCCAGACCGTCACAGACCCGCTCACCTTGCCCGTGCCGGACTTCGCGCTAGCCACGGACACCGAGCCACTCGTCGCAGCCGCTCCGGTACCGCTCGAGACCACCACGCTACCGCCCGTATCCGCTGAGCCGACACCGCCGTTGATATCCACTTCGCCGCCGGTCTTGACGCCCGTGCCGCCAAGCAACACCACACGGCCGCCAACGCTCACACCGTTGCTGTCCGCCACATTGCTGTCGCCGCTGCGCACGAGCACGTTGCCGCCCGCGTTCGAGTCGCCAGACCCCACCAGCAAGTCGATGTCGCCCGCCGCGCCCTTCGTCGCGCCCGACGTCACGATGTTGACCGCTCCAGAGTTGCCGCCCACAGACACACCCGTCGACAACGAGATGGACCCGCTCGCCTGTGCACCGCCCGTCGACAACGAGATCCGGCCGCTCGTCAGAGCCTTGCCGGACTCCAAGCTCGAGATCAGCACGTCTCCGCTCGCCACGTCCGTGCCGCCGCCGCTTTGGACGGTCACACTACCACCACTTGTAGAACTGCCGCTGCCGCCAGCAATGGCGATGGCTCCTCCTTGCTTGCTAGACCCAGCTTTCAGGCTGATGTTCCCTCCCGTCCCGGTAGTATTGGTGGAAATGCCTGCCGAAATGTTGATGTCTCCGCCCTTATTAGCGTCACCAGACCCAACGCGAAGCTCGACGGAACCGCCTTTTCCACCCGTTGCATTTGATGTCGAAATGGATACCGCTCCCGAGCACCCTGCTTTCGACAGGCCCGACGAGAGCATCACACTGCCACTAGTATGCGTCGCACCCGAGTCAGCGCTAGAGATAACTACGTCGCCGCTAGTAGCGTCGCTGCCGTTGCCACTAGCAATAAGCACGCTTCCGCCGATACTTGTCGATCCAGACCCACCATACAGCGCCACGTTGCCTCCTTGTATTACCGGTTCCACCTGTCAAACTGACCAGGCCTCCGACGCCGGCACTACTGTCTCCGCCACGCACGCCGACCGAACCACTATCACTGGCATCACCGCTACCAACAGACACGACGATGGAGCCACCCTTACCGCCCGTCGCGCCCGAAGTCAAGATGGAGACCCCACCCGATGGGCCGCTTTTTGAAATGCCGCTCGACATCGTCACGCTGCCGCTCGTCTGAGCGGGGCCCGAACCCGCCGTGGACACTACCACATCGCCACTTGTCGCCGTGGCTCCGCTGCCGCTGGATATGCGCACGCTTCCCCCCAGTGACGCATCGCCCACGCCGCCTGCCAACGTCAAGTCGCCACCCGTCGTGGTTCCATAGCCGCCGCGAACCGCCACCGGGCCTCCCTTGCCGGACGAAGCCCTGCTCTGGCCGCCGTCCACGCTCACGGACCCTCCTGTCCCCGCGTCGCCAGAGCCCACGCTCAGAGAGATCGACCCGCTCGCGCCGCCCGTCGAAGTACCCGTCGACACGGACACCGATCCGGAACTACCGCCGCTCGACGCTCCCGACGACAGCCGCACCGATCCACTCGTGCTCGTTAGCGCCGTTCCCGACGCCGCGCTCGACACGGTCACGTCGCCGCTCGTCGCGCTGTCCCCACTCCCGCTAGAAATCAACACGCTGCCGCCGAGGGCCGACGTACCGGACCCCGCGGACAGCTGCACATTGCCGCCCGTAGCTGTGCCGTTCCCACCCTGCACCGACACTCGTCCGCCGACGCCCTGCTGGTTCACGCTCGTGCCGCCACCGATCTGCACGTCGCCTCCGACAGCAGCGTCTCCCGAGCCGACACGCACGATGATCGACCCGCTCGCACCGCCGCTTGCCTTCGACGTCAGCAGCGACACGTTGCCGGAGTTGCCGCCCACTGACTCGCCACTCCAGACCGTCACAGACCCGCTCACCTTGCCCGTGCCGGACTTCGCGCTAGCCACGGACACCGAGCCACTCGTCGCAGCCGCTCCGGTACCGCTCGAGACCACCACGCTACCGCCCGTATCCGCTGAGCCGACACCGCCGTTGATATCCACTTCGCCGCCGGTCTTGACGCCCGTGCCGCCAAGCAACACCACACGGCCGCCAACGCTCACACCGTTGCTGTCCGCCACATTGCTGTCGCCGCTGCGCACGAGCACGTTGCCGCCCGCGTTCGAGTCGCCAGACCCCACCAGCAAGTCGATGTCGCCCGCCGCGCCCTTCGTCGCGCCCGACGTCACGATGCTGACCGCTCCAGAGTTGCCGCCCACAGACACACCCGTCGACAACGAGATGGACCCGCTCGCCTGTGCACCGCCCGTCGACAACGAGATCCGGCCGCTCGTCAGAGCCTTGCCGGACTCCAAGCTCGAGATCAGCACGTCTCCGCTCGCCACGTCCGTGCCGCCGCCGCTTTGGACGGTCACACTACCACCACTTGTTGAACTGCCGCTGCCGCCAGCAATGGCGATGGCTCCTCCTTGCTTGCTAGACCCAGCTTTCAGGCTGATGTTCCCTCCCGTCCCGGTAGTATTGGTGGAAATGCCTGCCGAAATGTTGATGTCTCCGCCCTTATTAGCGTCACCAGACCCAACGCGAAGCTCGACGGAACCGCCTTTTCCACCCGTTGCATTTGATGTCGAAATGGATACCGCTCCCGAGCACCCTGCTTTCGACAGGCCCGACGAGAGCATCACACTGCCACTAGTATGCGTCGCACCCGAGTCAGCGCTAGAGATAACTACGTCGCCGCTAGTAGCGTCGCTGCCGTTGCCACTAGCAATAAGCACGCTTCCGCCGATACTTGTCGATCCAGACCCACCATACAGCGCCACGTTGCCTCCCCTTGTATTACCGGTTCCACCTGTCAAACTGACCAGGCCTCCGACGCCGGCACTACTGTCTCCGCCACGCACGCCGACCGAACCACTATCACTGGCATCACCGCTACCAACAGACACGACGATGGAGCCACCCTTACCGCCCGTCGCGCCCGAAGTCAAGATGGAGACCCCACCCGATGGGCCGCTTTTTGAAATGCCGCTCGACACCGTCACGCTGCCGCTCGTCTGAGCGGGGCCCGAACCCGCCGTGGACACTACCACATCGCCACTTGTCGCCGTGGATCCGCTGCCGCTGGATATGCGCACGCTTCCCCCCAGTGACGCGTCGCCCACGCCGCCTGCCAACGTCAAGTCGCCACCCGTCGTGGTTCCATAGCCGCCGCGAACCGCCACCGGGCCTCCCTTGCCGGACGAAGCCCTGCTCTGGCCGCCGTCCACGCTCACGGACCCTCCTGTCCCCGCGTCGCCAGAGCCCACGCTCAGAGAGATCGACCCGCTCGCGCCGCCCGTCGAAGTACCCGTCGACACGGACACCGATCCGGAACTACCGCCGCTCGACGCTCCCGACGACAGCCGCACCGATCCACTCGTGCTCGTTAGCGCCGTTCCCGACGCCGCGCTCGACACGGTCACGTCGCCGCTCGTCGCGCTGTCCCCACTCCCGCTAGAAATCAACACGCTGCCGCCGAGGGCCGACGTACCGGACCCCGCGGACAGCTGCACATTGCCGCCCGTAGCTGTGCCGTTCCCACCCTGCACCGACACTCGTCCGCCGACGCCCTGCTGGTTCACGCTCGTGCCGCCACCGATCTGCACGTCGCCTCCGACAGCAGCGTCTCCCGAACCGACACGCACGATGATCGACCCGCTCGCACCGCCGCTTGCCTTCGACGTCAGCAGCGACACGTTGCCGGAGTTGCCGCCCACTGACTCGCCACTCCAGACCGTCACAGACCCGCTCACCTTGCCCGTGCCGGACTTCGCGCTAGCCACGGACACCGAGCCACTCGTCGCAGCCGCTCCGGTACCGCTCGAGACCACCACGCTACCGCCCGTATCCGCTGAGCCGACACCGCCGTTGATATCCACTTCGCCGCCGGTCTTGACGCCCGTGCCGCCAAGCAACACCACACGGCCGCCAACGCTCACACCGTTGCTGTCCGCCACATTGCTGTCGCCGCTGCGCACGAGCACGTTGCCGCCCGCGTTCGAGTCGCCAGACCCCACCAGCAAGTCGATGTCGCCCGCCGCGCCCTTCGTCGCGCCCGACGTCACGATGTTGACCGCTCCAGAGTTGCCGCCCACAGACACACCCGTCGACAACGAGATGGACCCGCTCGCCTGTGCACCGCCCGTCGACAACGAGATCCGGCCGCTCGTCAGAGCCTTGCCGGACTCCAAGCTCGAGATCAGCACGTCTCCGCTCGCCACGTCCGTGCCGCCGCCGCTTTGGACGGTCACACCACCACCACCAGCCGAGTCTCCTGTGCCTCCGCTCACTTTGACAATACCGCCCGTTTGACCCTCGCCGCCGGACACCTGCACCGTGCCTCCCACACCCGACGACGTGCTTGACGACGTCCCAGCAGACAGCGTGATCGCGCCGCTGGCAGCCTTGCCTCCGGCTCCCACGCGCATCGTGATATCACCGCCCTTCCCACTCGCAGAGCCGCCAGACGTGGCCACCAACACAGACCCAGAGTCTCCACCGTTTGCGATGCCACTCGACATCGTCACGCTGCCGCTCGTCTGAGCGGGGCCCGAACCCGCCGTGGACACCACCACATCGCCACTTGTCGCCGTGGCTCCGCTGCCGCTGGATATGCGCACGCTTCCCCAGTGACGCGTCGCCCACGCCGCCTGCCAACGTCAAGTCGCCACCCGTCGTGGTTCCATAGCCGCCGCGAACCGCCACCGGGCCTCCCTTGCCGGACGAAGCCCTGCTCTGGCCGCCGTCCACGCTCACGGACCCTCCTGTCCCCGCGTCGCCAGAGCCCACGCTCAGAGAGATCGACCCGCTCGCACCGCCCGTCGAAGTACCCGTCGACACGGACACCGATCCGGAACTACCGCCGCTCGACGCTCCCGACGACAGCCGCACCGATCCACTCGTGCTCGTTAGCGCCGTTCCCGACGCCGCGCTCGACACGGTCACGTCGCCGCTCGTCGCGCTGTTCCCACTCCCGCTAGAAATCAACACGCTGCCGCCGAGGGCCGACGTACCGGACCCCGCGGACAGCTGCACATTGCCGCCCGTAGCTGTGCCGTTCCCACCCTGCACCGACACTCGTCCGCCGACGCCCTGCTGGTTCACGCTCGTGCCGCCACCGATCTGCACGTCGCCTCCGACAGCAGCGTCTCCCGAACCGACACGCACGATGATCGACCCGCTCGCACCGCCGCTTGCCTTCGACGTCAGCAGCGACACGTTGCCGGAGTTGCCGCCCACTGACTCGCCACTCCAGACCGTCACAGACCCGCTCACCTTGCCCGTGCCGGACTTCGCGCTAGCCACGGACACCGAGCCACTCGTCGCAGCCGCTCCGGTACCGCTCGAGACCACCACGCTACCGCCCGTATCCGCTGAGCCGACACCGCCGTTGATATCCACTTCGCCGCCGGTCTTGACGCCCGTGCCGCCAAGCAACACCACACGGCCGCCAACGCTCACACCGTTGCTGTCCGCCACATTGCTGTCGCCGCTGCGCACGAGCACGTTGCCGCCCGCGTTCGAGTCGCCAGACCCCACCAGCAAGTCGATGTCGCCCGCCGCGCCCTTCGTCGCGCCCGACGTCACGATGCTGACCGCTCCGGAGTTGCCGCCCACAGACACACCCGTCGACAACGAGATGGACCCGCTCGCCTGTGCACCGCCCGTCGACAACGAGATCCGGCCGCTCGTCAGAGCCTTGCCGGACTCCAAGCTCGAGATCAGCACGTCTCCGCTCGCCACGTCCGTGCCGCCGCCGCTTTGGACGGTCACACCACCACCACCAGCCGAGTCTCCTGTGCCTCCGCTCACTTTGACAATACCGCCCGTTTGACCCTCGCCGCCGGACACCTGCACCGTGCCTCCCACACCCGACGACGTGCTTGACGACGTCCCAGCAGACAGCGTGATCGCGCCGCTGGCAGCCTTGCCTCCGGCTCCCACGCGCATCGTGATATCACCGCCCTTCCCACTCGCAGAGCCGCCAGACGTGGCCACCAACACAGACCCAGAGTCTCCACCGTTTGCGATGCCACTCGACATCGTCACGCTGCCGCTCGTCTGAGCGGGGCCCGAACCCGCCGTGGACACCACCACATCGCCACTTGTCGCCGTGGCTCCGCTGCCGCTGGATATGCGCACGCTTCCCCCCAGTGACGCGTCGCCCACGCCGCCTGCCAACGTCAAGTCGCCACCCGTCGTGGTTCCATAGCCGCCGCGAACCGCCACCGGGCCTCCCTTGCCGGACGAAGCCCTGCTCTGGCCGCCGTCCACGCTCACGGACCCTCCTGTCCCCGCGTCGCCAGAGCCCACGCTCAGAGAGATCGACCCGCTCGCGCCGCCCGTCGAAGTACCCGTCGACACGGACACCGATCCGGAACTACCGCCGCTCGACGCTCCCGACGACAGCCGCACCGATCCACTCGTGCTCGTTAGCGCCGTTCCCGACGCCGCGCTCGACACGGTCACGTCGCCGCTCGTCGCGCTGTTCCCACTCCCGCTAGAAATCAACACGCTGCCGCTGAGGGCCGACGTACCGGACCCCGCGGACAGCTGCACATTGCCGCCCGTAGCTGTGCCGTTCCCACCCTGCACCAACACTCGTCCGCCGACGCCCTGCTGGTTCACGCTCGTGCCGCCACCGATCTGCACGTCGCCTCCGACAGCAGCGTCTCCCGAACCGACACGCACGATGATCGACCCGCTCGCACCGCCGCTTGCCTTCGACGTCAGCAGCGACACGCTGCCGGAGTTGCCTCCAGATGATGCGCCGGACGATAAAGTTAAACTTCCCGATGTTGAAGAAGAAGAGGTTTGCAGAGTGATGTTGCCGCTGCACCCTGGGGTCCCTTTTCCGCTGACTATGATTATTGACCCACCAGTGGCGCTTGTTCCAGATTGACTGACTCCGTCAGCTGCTGATAGCTGGATGTTCCCACCAAGGTTTCTGCTGGATCCTGCATTAACGAAGACGGAGCCTCCCTGTAGTAAAGGGTCAACAGTCGAACCAGCTGAAATGGCAACAATGCCTCCTGCACCAACATCTCCTACACCAACGGCAATTTGGACGGAACCGCCGCTTCCACCCGTCGAAGGGGATGTTTCAACTGCGATATCGCCCGAGTTGGCTCCGCTTGCGGAACCTGTCAAAATGAGAATGTCCCCCGAATCGCCGGTGCTTGCGTTGCCAGAAGAAAGACTGATGACTCCCGATGGACCTGCATTCCCTATTCCCGAACCAATCTCCACTGATCCAGACGAGGCGTGAGAAGCAATACTATCTGCCGTGTGAAGAAGCAACTTTCCGGAGGCTGCACCGTAATTGCTTTGGCCACTTTTAACGTCGATATCACCCCCAAGCTGCCAATTTGATGCCCCTGAGCGAATAATCACTTTTGAGCCGGGCTTGTTATCGAGAGATCCTGCAGTGAGTGACAGATCTTTCGCTGACTGGAGGCTAATAGAAGCCACTTCCGACGAAATGGTCGTGGTACCTCCGAGAAACTGGATCCCAGTGTCGTTAATTCTTAGACGACCCGCTGAAACACCGCCCGAGGTTGTGGAAATCACCACATCGGTCGCGATTACATCGTTCAGTTGTGTCGCCGTCACATCGATACTCGCACCTGCACGAACGCTTGTGCCCGCCCTGACATCCAGCAATATGCCTGCGCCGATGCCATCCACAAAAATGGGCAAGTCGTCGTAAGAAGCACCGGCAAATGGTCGGTCAAGGAAAAACTGCGTCGACGTCACTGGTCGAACGGGGTCAACCAGATAGGACCCGCCTGCTAGACGGACGAACGTGCTGCCGGATAGCTCCTTGGACAAGTCCAGCAGCGTCGTCACGGCATCGCTGCCATGCACAACCGACACGTTGCCCGGTAGCAGGCGTGCCGTGGTCGAGCTGGCGTCTGCGAAGTGGCGAATCTGCAGCACCTTGTGTGGCGAAGACGCGTTCACCGTGTCGTCGTGCGAGTGCAAGTGGAAGCCGCGCGCGTTCATCGCCGTCTGCAGCGTCGTGTCCTCGGCCGTGGAGAAGGTCTTCTTCCGAGTCTCGATGCTCTCGCCCCCCACCAGGGGGTGCTGCAGCCCCTCGTCCACCAGGATCGTGGTGTTGGAGACGCCGATCACCGTGCGCGCGTCCAGCTGACCGAAGAACACCACATCTCCGACGTTCACGAGCGCCCTGCGTTGGCCACACCACACACGGAAGACACACATGAGTCAAAAAGACACCGTCAAAGCCCAGCACGAGCCCTCCGACCGACCTGACGTCGTTCGTGGTCGGCACGCTCCTAGCCCCGACGACGGCGCCGGGGCTGCCCACCGAGTCGATGTTGCGGTACACCTTCCCGGACCTCACGGCCAGCGACGCCGAGCCGAAGATCGGGTGGCTCTTCACCGTCACCTCGCCCACCATGTGGTTGTCTGCACGGCACCACAGCGAGCAATCGATCAGCACGAGCGCTTCCTCCCCAGCAACTTACCGGTAGTCGCCGCCGCCGCACCGAACATGAACGGGTCGCGCGGGTTCGGCTTGGTCGCCGCGTCCACGAGCCGCCGCGGCAACTGGCGCGGCGCGCTCGGTCTGGCCGGCTGCTGCATCTGTTGCTGCTGCTCCTGCGGCGTCTCTGCGTCTGCCGTGGCCGGCGGCGCCCACAGCGCGAGCGCCGCAGCCAGCAGGACGAGCGTCCGTAGCGCGCGCATCCTCTCGTGTCGTCTCGTGCTGTCGCTCTCAGCCTGCTCCTGCTCCTGCTCCTGCTCCTAGTCCTGCGCCGATCCTCTCGAAGTGGCGCGCGCTGCGGGCCGCCCGATGCCCATGCGGAAAGATTTTAGAAGGATCCATGACCTTTCACGGCGGGCAGACCGCCGGTGTCCTCAATGCGCGCAAGGCGTCCTCAATGCGCTTCAGGGGTCGCCACTGCGGGCGGATAAGACGCGCGTCGCCGCTGAATGGATCGACGGCTCGGCTGCGGCCGATGGAGCCGGCCGCAGCCGCCGGAAACCCACGAGCGCGTGCCTGCAGCCGGCGCGGGGAACACTGTCCGATGGTTCGGTGGTGTGTCAGACACAAGTTTAAGACCAGTATATTTACCGGTTTACGGAGGGGTAAAGCTGACCACGGTCATTGTAATTGGCGGCACCCGGTATACCGGTGAAACACGTTGGAATGTTACCCCTACCCCGTTAAATTTAGATCTGTACCGGACGGTATTTACAACGTTTCGCACCGGTAGAAAACCGGTTTAAATCATTTAATTAATTGTATTTTAAATGTGGTATTCTATTTTTAGAAAACACAAAACCTTCTTTATTTTGGGGATCCTAAAGTAGGAGGTACAATCCAAATTAAGATTTGTCCACGTATTTAAGAACCGGCAACCTGAAATAGCGTTGTTTGAACTAGGAGGGGGTCGATCAACGCCATTGGTCGTTCTAAATTAGAAGGGATGATAGGTGGACAAGTTGGAGGACCCTTCTTGTAGACTGGGGGCCGATGTACGAGAAAGAGAACCCGCGGATTCCCGGGCGAACGCGACCTCAGGTTGGTGGTCTACGACAAACCTGGTATGGTTGTTTGCAACCATACCATTTGGTTGTTACTCGAGCTCACATGCGTACTGAGTACTGAGTCCATCAAAATTATCGTGCGTACGTTCGACTATTGCTTCTTACAAGCTGCGACCACGCTGTGGGCCATTACATTTCGTGTCGTATTGAACGACCTTCGCGTGGTGGTTGTGCTGTCCTGCTGGACGAATTTTTACCTGTTGACTTCTTCAAGAAACATACCTACGCACTTCTTGCTTTGTCATCTGTGTCGCTCCGTGGGAGTGACCAGTACCTGAAGAGCGCGTTCTTGCGCCGATCTCGGTTCTCCTTCACATTTCTGGAATTGTTGTGGCCTTAACCGACATGCGCGTCGAGTGCGTCAAGATCATTGTGAGGCCTTCGACTTCTGCTTCTTGCAAGGTTCGAACACGTTGTGGGTTATTGTGCTGAGTATTGAAATAAACGACCTTCGCGTCCTGGTCGTGCTAATTTGCTGGCTAAATTTCACGTGTTGGCTACTGCAAGAAACATATCTGCAAAATTCGGACCTCATTGTCGGTATAGGCTTTTGCGCATGGGTATTTTTCGTGATGCTGCTACCAACTCTATCGCTTGAACTCGTAGAGGGCCTCCAGCACTACATTTTGGTCACTGCTCGTCGGCGAAAACTTTAAACAAAGGACGTATTAGCAAATGCTTTGGGCACCATGGCAATGCTGAAGTTGCGCAATCTTTATCGGAGGTATCAAAACGTCAAATATTGCAAAATCAAACCAGGAGCGGCCATGCAATCGCTTGGATACAGGTGCAAAATCGCATTGGTGTCGGGCCCATTGGTCGACTCTAAACATCATTTCACCACACAACTGGGTAGAACCCCAGAGAGTACGAGGTCCTTCGCGCCATCACAGCTTGGGAATGGCTGGTGGTACATTTGCAGCGCTCTCCATGTTCCTCCCAGAGAACACGTACGGGGCAGACGTAGGTGCTGTATTAAGCGTTTTCACAAGCGCCATGTGTACCGGGATTTTTCATAGATGTTGCCACCGCCAGTTGCTCAAACGAGTAATGACTTCTTTTAATTTTCTGTCTATCGTAGCTCAGATGATCACCACAGCCTTTTGCGTTATTGACATCTTCAGCGGGCGATGGATCCCGACTTGCGGCGTCGTCTCTAGTGTTGGCGTACACTGCTTTAGCACTGACGCCTAGTATGAAGCGCTGACTTCGCTACCGGTACTCGATTGTGGTCGGCGGTATTATTTTCTTTTGGCTGGTAGAAGCAGCAGTGCTGTTAGACATCCTGGTGCTGGAATCTGCAGGATCGAGTTCTCTTGGACTTTACGATTACCGGTCGGCGAGCAAGATTTTACGTAGCACCATTCATGTTGAGTCGAGTAATTACAGTCATCATTTGGTCTGGGCGGTTCATGTTCGTCGCACTAACACGGCAAAACGATAATGCGCTGGTTTTGCTTCGTGGGGATGTGGAATTCGACTACGAAAGGTGGAAACGAGGAGCTTGTCGGGATCCTCTCAGCGTTGTTCAAGGTGTCATGTAAGAGTTCGTCTTGAATTTCGACACTTTCTCGAATGAAAAAGCAAATGCGGAATTGTTGATCGAATATGAATTCAACATAGCTTATTAAACTTGAGCGATTAGCACAGCTTTTGCTGCTGATCGTGAGAATAGTTTGAACACAGTATCAGAGCTCTGGTTCATGTGCATTAATTGGAAGTTTGTGTTATTGTTAGATAGGCCAAACTGAAACAAACATAGCAGCTCATCGAGCCGCTGTTAAGCATGATCTATCCCTGTGATTCTAGCCGCGTGACCAATGCTGCCGATGGCCGCTACCGAATAGTTGCGTGGAATGGCAGTCTACCAGCTTTTGACCCCCTGCCGACATTCAAGACAGCCTTGCTGAGCCCCAGCTCGATCAAGCAGTTCAACCGCTTCACGGTTGGAGTTGCCCCGTTCCTTGGAACACTTGGCGTTGCTGGTATCTCGGTACGAATTGCGACTTTCGCGACGCCAGCACCAGTTGGGTGTATTCTTGCGCCAGTTTCCGTGCTGTTGCAAACTCCTGGTTTAATCGTGGCAACAGCTCACATGCGTATCGAGTACATGAAGATTCTGACGTGTACCTTCGACTTTTGGTTTATAGAGTCGGCCAACACGTTGTGGGCTATCACGTTCTGTGCTGTCCTCAGAGATCTTCGCGTGATTCTCGTGTTGTTTTGCTGGGTGGATTTTACTTTTTGGTTGCTAGAAGAAGCATACATGCGCAACTCGCGCTTGATCGTCGGGGTAGCGCTAATGCAGTGGACATTTTACGCGATGCTGACGGTGATGCTATCGCTGGGGCTTGTAGATGACGTGCAGCACTACAAGCTGATCACAGCAGGGGGTCGAACGCTTTCAACAGACGACATACTTTCCAATCTCCTGGTAACGATGACGATGCTGTCACTGCGAAATGTTTATCGCAGATACAAACATCTCAACCATCAGCAAAACAAACGAATGAAATCGCTGGGATACCGTTGCAAGATTGCATTGAGCATTTTAAGCACCCAGGTCCCTTCAGCTTACGACATTATCGCCCCAAAGAAATTGCAACAACCAGATCGAACGACAAGAGGCACAAAGTTACCTGTCAAAGAACAATGCGTATCTTCACACACACACCAAGTAACCAAGCGCCCACTTTTGCAAATGGTATTAGCTGTGGAAACCATCCACATCGACCCTCGAAACACCGTGTGGCCTCGAATTGGAGCACTTACACCGCTTGCGATATGGGAACTCATCGCTCTTCATGTGTGCGGAGGAATGGGCGGTGTATTCGCTACGCTTTCACTCTTTCTACCGACGAATACTTTGGGCGCTCGAGTTAGTGGTGTATGTGGACTGGTAACAAGTGCTTTATACTGTGGCGTTCACACTTGCTGCTCGCAACGTCAACTACTCAAGCGGGTTGTGACATCATTCCACTTCCTTTTCCTTGAATTTCAGATTATTGCTGCAGGCGTGTGCGTCGCAGAAATGTTCGAGTGGAAATGGGCACCAACGTGCGGTGTTGGTACGAGTTTGCTTCTAGGTTTCCCCATACTATCCAACGACGCGCTGACACCCGTCATGAAGCATCGGCTGCGCTACAAGCACTGGATAATTATCAATGGGATCGTGAGCTACATCTTGGTAGAAATCATGGTTCTTCTAGACGTATTGATGTGGGGGAAATTGGGGTTGCACGACCGGGTGATCTTCGACTTGACAATTTTTACCCGACACACGAAATTCTACGCGGTACCGTTCTTTCTGAGTCGTATAGTCACCATTACCGTTTGGTCTGCACGCAATGCGTTCGTCGCGCTGACGCGTCCGGACGATAATGCCCTCATTTTGCTGCGTGGAGAAGTGGACTTTGACTACGAAGGGTGGAAGAAGCAGTTTATGTTGGGCCCTCAGCTGAGATAATAAGCGAATGGAGAAAAAAAAGATTCGTTTCCTTTGAATGCTTGGGATAATAGACTCTTTCATTGCTTGTTACAGTCCACCTAACACAAAGCCATTACGCTACGGGAATCACGCTACTCTGACGACACTTTGACACGACACATACCACGCCCTGACCACTTGACTTGGACGCTCATTCACTCATGACCGGACAGTACAGTACAGTACGGTACCACACTTAGAACTGGTAGTTGTAGTTGGGGCGCTGCTGCTGCTCCTCGTTCTTCATGAGCAGCGACGCGATGGACGGTAGCTTGGGGGACACGTTGCCCACCGGCTGCGCGTACGCCGCGGGCGTGGGCAGCTGGAAGTGCACGGCGGGGCTCACGACCTGCGCCTTGTCCGCGACGGTGGGGGTGGCCACGTCGCCCATGGGCGAGCACGGCTCGGACAGCACGAGCTCGAACGCGGCCTTGCTGCTGGGGCTGGCGGGGCCCTTGAGGATCGTGAGCAGCTTCGATCGCTGCTTCTGCAGGTGGTCGTTGTACGAGCGGCGCTGCGCCTCGGACTCGCAGCAGCGCAGCGCCTTCTCGATGGACCAGATGCTCTTGCGCAGGCCGCGGATCTGGCGGTGCGGCCAGCGCGGCACGCCGTTCTTGCGGCAGATCTTCTTCATGAGCGTCATGCAGATGCCGAAGATGTTGGCCACCTCGGCCAGCGGCTTCTCGAAGTGCGGGCGCAGCATGTCCAGCGTGATGGACTTGGACGCGTTGGGCAGCGCGCGCACGCGCTTCTTGGACGGCGACGCGGCCGGCTGCATGGCCAGCGACGCCGCCGGCGACGCCATGGGCTTGTGCATGGGCGAGTAGCCGTACGCACGCGACGGCAGCACGTTGAGCGGCGGGAGCGCCATGCGCTCCTGCGCCGGGTTCATGGCGTAGCTGGCCAGGCCGCCGAAGCCCTGGCACTGCGGATACTGCTGCATGGGGAAGGAGCGGATGGACGAGAAGGCGGACATGCTCCCTGTGTGTGTGTGTCTTTCTGTGTGTGGCTGTCCGCTAGGCGACCAAATGAATAATGAGGCTGCGAGACGCGCGCCACGCGCACCATGAGAGCGGTCGGACCAGAAGGCAGTGGCTCTCTCTCGCGGCGCCGGCGCCAGCAGGCAGCGGAGACCGGAAAGGCAGGGGCAGCGAATCCGATCCACAAGCGAGCATGGCCCACAATCCGGACTCTTGACACCTCGGCGGCAGCTGGGATTCCGGGTGGATGACAGCTTCCAGCTGGCGCCGCGCCGCGAGTGGAGCCCCAGCGGCTCGACGCCGCGATACATGCCGAAACGCGGCCTTGCCTTGCCACGTTCGAGATGGCCATGACACCGTTCGACTGTTTGTGCGGCGGCACTCACTCACGGACGAACGTGCGTCGCTGTGACGGACACGGAGCGCCAAGCTGGCAAACCATGCAGTCTGCAGCCGTCGAAGGCCGAGGTGGCGGCAGGCTGGCGAACCATGAGCCGAGCGAACCGTACACGGGTCTTATGCCCGGTGCCTACGTCTTTTACATGCCAGGATCACAAGTCCTGATGCATGGGTGCCCGACGGCAAGAGCACGAGCGCGAGTCGCCGAGTCGCGCCGCTACGTGCTGTCAACAGCGGTCAGAAGCGTTGTCCTCGCGCGAGACAGAGGCAGGCGGGGAGGACCACGAGAGAGCGAGCTGGTCACCGTCGCACCGTTACGCGCGCCGCGCTGAGCGCAATTTTTCAGGCGTTGCCCGACTGTACATGTACATGGGACGATCGCCGAAAGGAGCTGGCTAGGCTGGCTGGATTTTCCTGTAACCTGTACACGTACAGTAGCAGCTCGCGGGGCCTTTGCTTCCTCTTTGGACGCGGGAGCTCAAAGGCGTCCATTGCACCCTCGAGGGGATGCAGGCAGGCATCAACGCTACCGAAAGCTCCGGTATCTTCCTTCGGCCAGCTGACCCAGACCTTCCACTAGCTGTGGACGGCCACCACCTCCTGGAGCAGCCACAACTGGCGATTACCACGCCCAGCGCGGCGATCAATCAAGCCTCGCCCCATGGCCAGCGTTGCCAGCGGAGACTTGCGTGGCCAAGCCGGGCGCCGTGCCTCTCGGGGCGCTGCCAGAAGGTAGCCATCTGGCCGGTCAAAGGACACTGGCTCCACCGCAGGCAAGCAGGAGGGCCGGCCGGACGTCCGTCGTCGCGCGACAACGAACGTCTGCCGCGATTGAAGCGAGTCACCGCGATTCACCGCGATGGTGAGTCTGCCTGACAGTTGGTGGGCCGGCCAGCCAGGTGACGGCGCTTACGGGCAGGGCAACGCAGGTGTCTTATGTAGGGAACCGTCGATCTTGTCTCGCCGGTCCATTCCTACCGCCGGCGCGAGGCTGACGCTCGTGTTCATGCCACCGCGGTGCGGCTCGGCTCGGCCGCTGGAGGATACACCGATCTGGGCTGCCCAGACCGTCGCAAATTTTGCGGAGACTTTGCCCGGGTATCCGTTCCCGAGCTCCGCGTCCGCGTTACCAGCTGGATGCTCCGAAGGATGACAGTTGAAGCAGGATAGGCAGGCGTCGAGTCTGCGCTGGGCGTGTGAGGAACTTCCGCGTCTCGACGCAGAGGCCCCGGCAGAAGCTGGAGCTCGGGATACCATCGTGTACATGCATATATCGATGGCGCGGGCCGCGCAAAGGCGCGTTCTTATCCAGGTCTATCCAACCAAGATGTCGGCAGTGTAAGATCTGCTCCCAAAATTTGCGCCGCAGCGTCGGCTTCTACGCGTCGAGCACGCATGGCGTCCGGGTGGTTGCACCCGCTGCGGCCGCGGCTCCGTATTTTGTAGTAGCCGACCATCTGCTGCAAGATGTTCACCGTGGGTTGAAGTGGCCGATGGAGCAGCTTTGAAAAATGTTGGGTTTCTTCTTCGCGCCGCCACCTTATTGTACGGCTTCAACGTGCTGCACTACAGTACACTTACAATTGCAACGCGTTTTGGTGTAAACCGCGGTGGGGCACTCAACTCCCTGTGCGACTGTGTCGCGTAGGCAAAACGCCAGGTTCACGAAAAAAAAGATCAATATGTTGAAAATGCCTGCGCGGAAGCCTAGCCAGCACAGCCACCCAGGTGAGCCCACCCGCTGGTGTCCAGGATAACTGAAGCAGACAAGCAAGAGTCTCGCTCGCTATCAGCAACGCTGGCGCAAGCGTGGCAGGAAGCAAACGCCGAACGACAACGCGACCAACGTAGTTATGTCGAACAGCCGTCTGCATGGACACTTCCGTCGCACCTTCGACAGATGTGCACAAAACAACGGGTGAAACCGCATTCGTCTACAAGCGCTGAGCAAGATGTGCATGCCCGGATTTAACGCTGATGTTAAACGCTAAGGGCAACATGCACGTCAACTTTAGCTCTAGGATTCATCGGCGCGATATAATCGCCGAAACAGCTACACATTCTTACAGCTCGTTGATGGCCACGCGTGGTCCCCCAAGCGCCGTCAACCGACTGACATCTACTGTTTGCGTATACTATACGCAAACAGCAAAGTTATAAACTTTTGCGTTTATCGCTGCTACAGGCGCCGCCTCCGTGAAATGTGGCTCAGATTTCATTTCGACCATCATAGCCAAATAGCAGGTCGTTGTCCAGATTTCTAAAATATTTCCGCGGCTCGGATGGTGGTGGCGACAAGAGGCACAGACATTAGTCAGGGCGGTAGAATACTCGGTCGATTCGATTGTTGGTACAGCATTCAACCATCCTTTTCGAGTACCGTACTACAAGACTATAATATAGTCTAATATATAATAATCTTTGATGGAATGATCCGCTATTAGCTTTGTCCATTACATAACTGCCGAGTTAACCCTTTCGTGAACAGAGCTTATTGAATTCAATCAGCTGCCCGAGATATTCAAATGATTGCAAATTCAACGTTGCCTTCGATATACTACGCTTTTGTATGAGCAAAGTTGAAGTGTGATGATGGGCAAAACAACGGCCACTTCAACTCACGGTGAACATCTTGCAGCAGGTGGTCGGCTACTACAAAATACGGAGCCGCGGCCGCAGCGGGTGCAACCACCCGGACACCATGCGTGCTCGACGCGTAGAAGCTGACGCTGCGGCGCAAATTTTGGGAGCAGATCTTACACTGCCGACATCTTGGTTGGATAGACCTGGATAAGAACGCGCCTTTGCGCGGCCCGCGCCATCGATATATGCATGTACACGATGGTATCCCGAGCTCCAGCTTCTGCCGGGGCCTCTGCGTCGAGACGCGGAAGTTCCTCACACGCCCAGCGCAGACTCGACGCCTGCCTATCCTGCTTCAACTGTCATCCTTCGGAGCATCCAGCTGGTAACGCGGACGCGGAGCTCGGGAACGGATACCCGGGCAAAGTCTCCGCAAAATTTGCGACGGTCTGGGCAGCCCAGATCGGTGTATCCTCCAGCGGCCGAGCCGAGCCGCACCGCGGTGGCATGAACACGAGCGTCAGCCTCGCGCCGGCGGTAGGAATGGACCGGCGAGACAAGATCGACGGTTCCCTACATAAGACACCTGCGTTGCCCTGCCCGTAAGCGCCGTCACCTGGCTGGCCGGCCCACCAACTGTCAGGCAGACTCACCATCGCGGTGAATCGCGGTGACTCCGCTTCAATCGCGGCAGACGTTCGTTGTCGCGCGACGACGGACGTCCGGCCGGCCCTCCTGCTTGCCTGCGGTGGAGCCAGTGTCCTTTGACCGGCCAGATGGCTACCTTCTGGCAGCGCCCCGAGAGGCACGGCGCCCGGCTTGGCCACGCAAGTCTCCGCTGGCAACGCTGGCCATGGGGCGAGGCTTGATTGATCGCCGCGCTGGGCGTGGTAATCGCCAGTTGTGGCTGCTCCAGGAGGTGGTGGCCGTCCACAGCTAGTGGAAGGTCTGGGTCAGCTGGCCGAAGGAAGATACCGGAGCTTTCGGTAGCGTCGATGCCTGCCTGCATCCCCTCGAGGGTGCAATGGACGCCTTTGAGCTCCCGCGTCCAAAGAGGACGCAAAGGCCCCGCGAGCTGCTACGTGTACAGGTTACAGGAAAATCCAGCCAGCCTAGCCAGCTCCTTTCGGCGATCGTGCCATGTACATACATGTACAGTTGGGCAACGCCTGAAAAATTGCGCTCAGCGCGGCGCGCGTAGCGGTGCGACGGTGACCAGCTCGCTCTCTCGTGGTCCTCCCCGCCTGCCTCTGTCTCGCGCGAGGACAACGCTTCTGACCGCTGTTGACAGCACGTAGCGGCGCGACTCGGCGACTCGCGCTCGTGCTCTTGCCGTCGGGCACCCATGCATCAGGACTTGTGATCCTGGCATGTAAAAGACGCAGGCACCGGGCATAAGACCCGTGTACGGTTCGCTTGGCTCATGGCAACCGTGATGGTTTGCCCGCCAGCCTGTCGCCACCTCGGCTTTCGACGGCTGTGAGGAGGTTGGTAAAGAATCAGCGCAAATGCCGATCGATACTCTACGACCTGGAGGTGATGAATCATTCTTCGTAAAGACTCCTTACCGTAACGGGGACTCGCTACGAGTCAAGTCACAGTCAAGCTACTGTGCAGAGAGTTTGTCTCTTCAACTTCCTTTCAACAAGGTAGCACGTGATCTTTTACCTAGATTCACGAAGGTATACCGTAGTGCGAACAAACAGGTTTATAAATCTGTGCGTGATATTACTGGTGACGCTGCACGACGTTCCTCATGCTGAGCGAGTCTATCTGCATCTCGAACGCGGCAAGATTATCTGGCAACCCACAGAGCGTATGGGCTGCCAACTCGCGACGTGTAGGCCAAACGGGCCCACAGCCCCTGTCGGCTCCCGAATAATACTCAAGACTAAGGTAGCCCTTTTCGGGGAACCCGCCGTCTTTGAGCCACGAGTAGTTGAGTTCCCATCCTGGCATTTTCTCGTCTCGGCTCCAGCCAAAAGTTTCGTTCTGCCAGTTTTCACCAGGCTCGTCGATTGCGAGTCGCACAAGCGCCTTGGCCACCTCTCGCTCCTCGTAGCGAGAGAGCGCCAGTTCATAATAGTTGTCAGGCCATAACGGGGTTAGCACGTTCAACATACCCAAACGATACAGCGCTTGTGCAGCTTCTTCGTCTGTGAGCGCGGACAATACGCCACTAAAGTTGTGCAGATCCGTGACTCGATCGAATATGGCGCACACTAAATCACAGCGGGAGTTCGCGAAAGCTGCAGGCCACACGCTCAGCAAACGTATAGCCTGTTGCACAGTTATCCAGCGCGTTGACAAACACCACTGTATGTTAAACAATAGTCGGCGCGCAGTGCAGATGTTCGGAGCCACAGGGATCGCAGGGGTAGCCACGCGCTCAAACCCACCATTTTCTCCATCAACTGGGCTATCACTGCTTGGCAGGGATTTCTCTTCGGCACCTACGGACGAAGTTGCTGGGCGAGAACCAAAGTCGCTGACATTTTCATCTTCACTGTCGATTTTCAGAGGAGTGGCGTCTTCTCCAGGTAGTTGCGTTAATTCGATAGATCGATTCAACCCAGCCCCGAATTCAATGTAGTTCCTTAGGGTGTTCATCTTTTCGAACTCCTCAAACGTTTTTTGGGTGAATGGACGCTGGGGTGGAAATACATATTCTGCAGGGATAGACATGGGTGAAGGTGTCGACACCGAGTTCTTAGCCCCTCGTGCATTCTTGACACCTTTCGAGGCTGAAGGAACTGGGGGCGTTGTTACCCCCATTCCTGGCCCCATGCGGTCAATCTGACACAACTGAAGCATTTGCTCAAATCGCTTGGTCGAGAGCGCGTGAGCTGGGGCTCGTCCAATCTGAACGTAGTCAAGCTCCAAGTAGCCGAATTTTGGTGCGTTGTCCAGGAACTTAGGCTCCAGAACGATAGATTTACCATGAAGCACTTCGTTTCGAAAGCCGTGGTAGTTGGCATGCTGGCTTGTGTCTTTCATCCCTCCTTTCTTACGGAGAAAAGCTGTGCGATTACTATTCTCCACGAGCTTGCGTAGTGTTATCCGATCCATATCGTTACTCAAATCAATTCGATAGTGTCCTGATGCCAACCCCAGCATGGGTTGAAGCGCCTGGCCCATAAGGTGCTGTACGCGCAGCCGATCAGAGGCACTGAGGTTGCGCTCCATCAGCGTATACGAGTTACGAGGGTCCACCATATGAGGCAACAGCGCTATAACGGCTTGCGAAGGATCACAGACATCACGAACTGCTTCGAGAAGTAGTTGAGCCTCGTGTGCTTTGAAAACGAGGCCAGTCTTAGCCATATACAGCATCTGGGTCTTGTTCTTGCTCGTCGAGATATTTTCAATTAGACGCTCTACACTTGCGTCTGACTGAGCGCTATCGTTGCCCACGGATACGTGCAGATCCACAAAGTCTAGCTGCAATCGACCTTCAATAGGGATCTCGAACGGCAGATCGGTCTCGACATCCACGCATTCGCGGGCGAAACCACCATCAATTTCGTCTAGATTGAAGCTTTCCATTAGCTCCACAAACTCGTCCATCTCAATTGTGCCCGTGCCATCCAAATCGTACAGCGCGACATAGCGTGGCACATCGTCCTCGCGGAACTGCAGCCCAAGCTTCCGCATACCGACACGAAGTTCCGTCTCGTCAATAAATCCCGAGTTATCCTTGTCCAGCTCATGAAAGAGTTCTTTTAGTGAAGCTCGATCCAGACGTCGTGATATCAGTTCGCGAGCACTGGGGGCTTCCACGTCGGTCAAAATACCAGCGGTTTTAAGCAATTTACGTCTCGCTTCGAGCCCCTCTCGAGTCTCTCGCAGCTCAACACGAATATTGCGGCGCTGCTTATTGATCGATGTAGTGTGAACGATCGACAAGAATTTGCAACCCTGCTTCGTATTCGCAACTCGAAGCAGCTCCAACGCCACAGCGCGCTCGTACGGAATCTCCATGCTCAAGTCGTAGCTTCCTGTAGGATCCGCTGGGTCGAAGGACCCGTCGCCGTCACCGGAGGCATCGAAGTTACAGCCTTCGAGAGACACCGACAGCTTCTTCTTGTCTGCACACGCGGCGGCGGCGTGTAATACGGCTCGACCGCCCATGTTACCCAGCGGATTGCCACCCAGCGCCAGTTCTGTGAGCGGTAGTGCGTAATTAATCTTGAGTGCGCTTGCAATCGCAAGCGCACCTTGGGCAGGAATATTGTTGTGGCTCATGTCCAGACGCTGCAGCGTAGTATTTGATAAAAGCGCGTCGCCTATAGCCTGAGCACCGGCATTGCCGAATGCATTATAGGCCAGATTCAACTCTCGTAACCCCGAGTTGTAGGCCAATGCCTTCCCGATATCTACTGCACCTGCAAGCCTAAGATAATTCCACGATAAATCGAGAGACGTGAGAGTACTGTTGATACTAAGCATTGTAGCCAGCGCTTCGCCACCCGTGGTGACCGAGGGCCTAACAACGTTGAGATGCTCGCTGCTGCCCACAGAATTTCGTGACACATCAAGCGTTTGAAGCGAATTGTTGGAATGCAATGCTCGCGCGAAGGGCACGAGCTCATCGTCGTCCACATCGGCGTTTGCAAGACGAAGTGTTTGCAACCCGCAGGAAGCCGACCCCAAATACGACGCAAGTGCATGAGCAGCTTGGCTGTCCACCTTATTCTCCGACAGATCCAAGTGATACAGATCAGACTTGGACACGACCACATCGACGAGAGCTTGAAGCCCTCGATCGCGCAGCCGATTATTGCGCGCGTTGAGCCCTGTCACCATGGGTAAATCCAACAGACAGGCAGCAAACACGCACGCGAGGTCGTCGCCTATTGACATGTGCGAGACGTTGATTTCTGGAGAGAAATACTGGCGTATGATGAGTCGGATGCACGGAGGCAGGTCGCGCTCAAGACACAAAGACGAAAACTTGTGCCGTGCAGTGAACGGGTCGCCGCTTAACACACTTCCGATTGCATTTCGTTGACTCAGATGCGAAGGTGTAGACAGGGTACCGACTTGATGCTGCTTGTGGGAGCCACCGCTGTTCTTAACAGCCTCAGTAGATAAGCCAGGCACCGCTGAAGTGCCGTCTTCGTCTCGAGTGCCATGCAACGGTCTCGTTCTCTCTTGCTCCGCAAGAAACTCGCTCAGAGGCTCGACCGAGAAGTATTTCTGCGCTGCAAGCTGCCTGAAAATCGTGTAGCATTCGCTCTTCGCAGCCTTGCCGAAATACTTAGCCTTGGTCTCGGCGTTGACCGTGACTGCTCGTTGCGAGACGTTGCGACCACCGCGAATCGGAGTTGCCAGGTCTAACAGCAGTGAGTCAGGTGGAGGCGACGCCGGCAGCGGGAGCTTGCTCAGTCGCAGGAACTTGTTGCTGGCCGACTCGTTCTCAGCTCGTTTGGCGCGAGCAAGCGCAGGTAGACTCCGCCGCAGCTCCGGGTCGATCTCCCAGTGCCTATTGATACGCGAAATATCCCACTTGTCCCGATCCCTCCCGGGCGACACGGGGCTCGACGGGCTGCTGTTCTCAGCCGGCGGCGCATCCTTGCCTGGCATGACAGCTCAAAGTCTCGAACAGGAACAGCTTGCACTATTTCGAGTCGCGTCGTTTCGTGCGCACAATTGTACCATAAAAAGGGTACAAGTTGAAGTGGTCATTTCGACTTCAGTTTCTCTTCCCATGTCGAGACGATGCTGAAGCACTGGCACACGTGGATATGCAATGCTGTTGCCACGAGTTCTGCGCTCAATAGCGATCGCAACCTTGGTCTCGGCGGAGTTACGCGCGATGACGCACAGTAGTGAGCACGGTTGGATCCTGCCAGCTTTGCCCAGTGCCTCTTTTAGTCGCGCGCCAAGAATCCGATCCTTGTCTCGGGCTCCAAGGGAATCCGTCACACGCCGTCCAGCCATAGGCTTTGCGGCAGCAGATTCTACGGCGACGAAGACTGGTCAAAACCCACAGCCCTACCGCTAGTAGCTTGCGCGCAGTGCTCCAGCCGTAAACTGCTTTTGATTCAGTCGCCGTGCTGATTGGCTGCTCTCCGCCCAGGGGGCCTGGCGTGCGGAGGACAAAAGCACGCCAGCGCGCGAGCAATACCGGCTAGCGCTGACAGGCATCGCTGGGTGTTCGCCTGGGCCACTGGCTAGTACATGTATAGCTGCCGCTGCCGGGGCGGCAACATACAACCTTCGGTCTCCGAAGCGTAGATAGTCAAAGGCTCGCTCAGCCCCGTCTGAAAAAATCACTTGGTTTCAGTATGCAACCTGATATCGCGCCAACGTAGCGTCGTGGTCCCACACGCAGCACCGCCGCCCCCCGCTCGTGAGGCTTTAAAGGCGAATTATATGCTCTCTGTGCGGACTTTGTAGAGAGGAGAGAGGAAAGTCTCTGAATGGCGTAAAATTCAGACTCGCAACCGTCGCAGACGTCAGCCAGGGGTGGGGGCACGAGCCCCGATGGTGCCGAAACTTCGCACGGGCGAGAGCACACTCCTCTATATTCACCGCTCGCACCAAGGCAAAGGGGCCGAGAACCCCCCGCGGAGGCAGCAGCGCAGCAGCGGCGCGTCGCGGCAACCGGAAACCTTCGCCCGGCGGCAACTTCAACTCAAAAGTCTCTAAACTACTCTCACTGGCAAAAGGCAACTGGCAACCGCAACAAGAGAGAGAGGGAGAGGGAGTACAAGTAGTGTCTTCATCTAACCAAGCGCACCTTTCCACCTAAAGCGACAGGGGCATGTACGAGGGGATGTCCACCCCTCAGGGCGACAAGATGACGTCGCTGCGTCCCCGCATGTCCGACTCGGAGGCCAAGACGCTGTCCAACGAGAGCCGACAGTCGGCCGGCGGACACGGCGCGCCGCGCGAGGACGACCAGGAGGACGCTCAGCGCATCCCCATGATCCCGCTCATGGGGCAGGGCACGGCCAAGTCGGTGGCGTCCAGCGTGGTCTCGCGGCTCAGCGTGGGTTCGCACCTGTCGCTCAACCAGTTGGGGACGTCCAGTCAACTGCGCCGACGTCCACCGACGTCCATGTCCAGCAAGAAAAGGTCCTTCTACCACGGAGCCAACGGCGCCGTCAAGCTGCGTGGCAAGATGCCGCACGTGCCGCGCCACTGGCTCAACGCGCGCTTCCGACACAACACCTTCTTCGCGCGACGGCTGCTGCACACGGGGCTGCCGCTGGCGCTGGTGCTGGCCACAGGGCTGGGCTTCTACTACTTCTACAAGCCGGACTGGCTGGTGCTTAATGAGCCTCTCGCGCCCGATGAGTACGGCTTCATGCTGCACTCGCCGAGTCTGGTGTACACCTTCCAGGCCTCCAGTTGCGAGAACGTCGTGGGGTTCTCGGCACTGATCTATCACACTCTGCCGGCGGTGATCTTGCTGTGCTTGCCAGGTTCGGGCTGGCGGCTGTTCGAGCCGTTCAAGCGCGAGGAGGAGTCCACGCCGAGTGCTGGCGCTCCTGGCGCGCAGTTGGACAAGACGGACGTTGAGGCGGGAAATGGGGGAATGGATCTGGACGATGACGAAGAGGACAATGGCAACCTGACCAAGATCAAGCGACGACTGGTTTTCCAGTTCTGCGAGCTGGTCGCCGTGCTGCTGCTGCTGTTCCAGGCAGTCGTGGTCATGTTCTTCCTCTACATGTTTTTCAAAGGAGGCGTCTTCTCGTGCGATATCCACGCGGTGCAGTTGTTCGCCATCGTGAGCATCGTGTGCTTCGTGTGGATTTTCACCGAGCTCCAGTACTTCGCACGATTCCGGGAGCACGTTAAAATGCTCTTGGGGGCTTTCCAGGAGAGCGACCAGACTGGCGATGTGCGCAACCATGTCATGGACCCGGGTGTCGATCAACTTATGAACCAGTCCGACAAGGCGCTCGCAGTAGTGCGCAAACGTTTGTACAAGGCTACTCGCCAGGGTGACTTGCGTGAAATGCGCGACATCTTGGACTACGCTGAAGCTGCAGGGTTGACTAGTGAGGAGCAGGGATTTCCACGCAAGAGTTACGCTCCGTCTTCACTACTATTAGGCTTTTTCGCGCAGTCTCGCAAGAATCCAGTGCACGTGGCGGCTTATCACGGCAATATTCGAGCTTTGGAGCTGCTGGAGTCTCGTGGATTTGATGTCACTGCAATGGACAAGTTCACTCGAGTACGGTTTTCTACCGGAGATCTCTTTTGGTACTTCGCTCGGTTCTTCGTGACTCGACCTGGAGTCGATGGAGGTGGTGCTGATGAAGAATCGGCCGCGTCAATTTTCCGTACGACGTTGGTGACTCCGTTGCACTGTGCAGTGTCCACGGGTCAATTGGAAGCTGTTCGATGGCTACTGGAGCGTGGTGCCTCGGCTCGAACTCTAGCTCTTTCATCATACCGATCGGATCGTGTACCGCCACTTTTCCTGGCTGAACACCCTGACGTTGTCCGTGAGCTGCTTGTGAACGGTGCTGATCCTTTGGCGGTTCCGGATCCGGGCTTTATGAACACGCTAACTGCGCTGCAACTCGCGTATTTGCGTGGAAATTACGCCGTGGCCCAGGAACTCGAGGAGTGGGGAGGTGACGTAGCTCTCACACCCTTCCATTCCGCAGCGGGTCGGAACGACGTGCTGGCTGTGCGCAAGTTCCTGCGCAAGAAGACCGATGTGGATTGCCTGGGCGAATTGGGCTACGTAGGACTCAACCGACGAACTCCGTTGCACTGGGCAGCCGTGAGTGGTGCACTGGAGGTGGTTGATTTACTGCTGGAAGCGGGGGCTGACCCCAATTTCCAGGATGCCCACGGACGTTCGCCGCTGCACTGGGCAGCTCGCCTCAACAAGTCCGACGTGGCGCGCTCGCTGATTCAGGCTGGGGCCGATCCCAGGTTGATAGACTTGGACTTCATGACTCCGCTGATGTGTGCTGCGAGTGGACTGGATGCGTCTCGCGAGTTGTTTGGCGTCCTGACGTCTGCTGGTGCGGACATTAATTATCAGCTTCCCACCACAGGCGACACAGCACTGCACATCGCAGTGCGTGAGGAGAACGAGCAGTCCGCGCTTGCAATTTTGGCGAACGGCGGCAACCTCATGAAGATGAACATTGAAGGCTTGCGCCCGCTGGACTGCACGACCTCGACCCGACTTCTTTTCGAGGTCAAGCGTGCTGCTGGACAACGCGATGTGATGATCAGCTACACGCACTCTCATGCCGAGTTTGCTAAGAAGATTCGCAAGGCGCTTGAAGATGCAAATGTGACGACGTGGTTGGATTTGATGGACCCGAGCGGCATAGGCGGCGGATCCGTTTGGCGCGAGGAAATTGCGCGAGGTATCACGAATGCTGCGGTTGTGCTGTGTCTTCTTACTGAAGACTATGCGGCGTCGGAGTGGTGCTTGAAGGAATTGGCATTGGCCAAGCAGGTCGGCACGCCCATTCTGGCCGTGTCTTCTGAGAGCGTGAGCATTGGCGAGGACCTACAGGTGTACCTGTACACCCGCCAGATCATTCCGTTCGAGCCCGCCATCACTCAGACTCGGCGCAACAGCACTAACGTGCGGCAGATCGAGTACGATTACGACGAAGCCAAGTTCAAGTCGCAGTTCCGCCTGCTGCTCGACGGTGTCCGCGATGAAATCGAGAAGAATCGCGATGCCGTTCAGCAGAAGAACATCGCCAGTAGTCGTCGCAATGCTGCTGGGCTCAAGCAGACCGCAACCGGAACGATTTTGGCGAGCGGTGGCGGCGGGTTCTCGAGGCTCTTCCAGCAATGGGACCCGAACGCCAGTAGTGTGCAGAAGCAGTTCGTGTTCCTCTCACATGGTGACAAGCACGCAGGCTTCGTGCAGCAGCTGTACTGTGAGCTCACGGACTCTGGCATCATGTGCTTCGGCGACCGCAACGTGGAGGGCCAGGACTTTGAGGACCGCATCCACGCTGCTCAGGAGGCCATCATTCACTGCACGTGCTTCATCGTGATCCTGTCCAAGCAGACGATGAACAACGAGCTCGTACGCGATCAGTTAGCATTCGCTGAAGACAAGGGCCGACCCATTTTCCCGATTGCGCTCAACGACCTGGACCCGGGCCTCGACAAGCGCTACTCTCTCGCTCGCAACGAGCTGTTCCACTTCATGGGCAACGGCATGAGCTTCAAGCCCAGCGCCGACCGGCTCGTTCAGGGGCTTCGCCGCCACTATACGGCCCGCGACGAGAACCTCGGCACCATGCTGGACAACGGCACGCGCATCGCAAGTGCCAACACCTCGTTCGTGAGCTTCACCTTCGAGAACGAGGCCGCTGTGGACCACGACCACGAGGCCTCGGGCGAGCCGATGATCCAGGAGGGAGCCGTGCTGCGCGAAAGCTCCGATAGCAGCGAGCCGGACCCCAGCACCGTCACGCGCAACTTCGAGTCCATTTCGGGCATCGAGGACGCACAGCTCGACCTCTCGAGCACCCACGTCCGCATGTAGGGAGCGCCGATAGACGCAGGGTAGTCGTGTAGAAATACCTAAACAGCAACACCACCATAAACTAAAGGTGCTTATTGACAAGACCCGCGTTTCAATTTCCATCCGCGACGGATGACTCATTCGAGCGGACGACGTGGTGGTGGTGGGTGAATTCCATTCAGATCTTATTTTTGTCTTAAATAAATAGTGTTTCTGAGGGTATCTACAGTACACTACAGCTCGAGCTGGAAGATGAGGTCTTCCTGGTCCTGGGCGTCGCCGTCATCGTCGCTTTCGTCCTCAGATTCGGGCTGGGCCCAGGCCGCGAGCAGCGACGAGGCCGTGGACGTGTCGGACAGGTCGAGCGCGTCGTCCAGCAGGAAGGCGGCGGGCAGCTTCTGGCCGGGGCTGTAGTACGTGTGGTCCTTGCTGGCCTGGTAGTAGCCGCCCTCGTCGTCGCCGTCTTCATCGTCATCGTCGTCGCTGTCCTCAGCCTCGTCGTCGGCCTCGGAGGCGGCCACGAGCTCGTCGAGCCCGCGGCGGATGGACGCGAGGAAGTCCACGGGCTCATCAGCGGCGCCTTCCTGCTGGTGGCAGCTCTCCATCTGACGCACAGTGTCCTCATCACCGTCCTCCTGGACGCCCAGGCGCAGCGCTTCGTCAATGTCGGTGCAGCTGCCCACGACGGCGATGGGGTCCGAGTGGCGCAGGAAGGCGCCGGCGGGCTGGAGGGTCTGCGCCTGGCGGAGGAAGGCACCGGCGGGCTGGAGTTGCTGCAGCACGTCGCACATTCACGTGGGGGAGTGGGCTTCGGTGGAGTGGGGCGGGGCTTGAGGTCCGAGCGAGCAATTCGAGAAATGACCGCTGGGGGCAACGGGTTGGCGCGTCTACGCTTCGAGGGCATAGCCGTGCGCGGTCGCACTTAGGCGAGCGCGTGGTTCCGGTGCGAAAACGTGAGATTCGAACCGACCTCTATGAACGAGTTAAAAGTACGGTACTGTTTTTAGTGTTTGATAGGTGTTGCATCTGAATGACCTGCGAGATATGGTATGTATAGAGGCGGAGAGAATCTCGGCTTTTTGCACCGGGGCAACGCGGCGCTGGCCACCAACGGGCCTGCTTGCGCACACAGCTTGGTTATGAGTATGCGCGCCTCGCGCGACCAGTGATCTGGGTGGCCCGAGGTCCTGCGCTTGTTGGATGTTGGTGGGGGCCGTGCTCCACCGCCCAGCGCCGCCACTCCACGAGGACTGGCAGTGTTTAACGAGACCCGTATGAATGCGAATTTATTTTTAAAAGTGTGTCCTCATGCACGGCAACTTGAAGGTCGCCGATTGTGCGCTGGAGACGCACACCAACTTCACTGGAGCTCTGTATGGTCCAGGTTCAACCAGTGCATCGTTTTTGTCACAAACCGTAGCCAATTGTTGCGCTGTGGCAATGCAGGTCATACCGTGCCAGCCCCACCTTCGGCTCGCTCAACCGTCGGTTGTGTTGACAACCAAAGACTCGAATGGAAGTCGCTTGGGTGGCAATGCGTTCAGCGCCCGGAAATCAGCGGTGCGTGCGCTTTCTGGTGCAGTGGCAGCGGCGTTCTGGTGCGCTGCCATTCTGGTGCATTGGCTCGCCCGCGGCGGGTCGTCAGCGGCAGCTCTTCCGATCCCTGTACTGCAACTGCAACTACAGCAGTTAAACCGGCGGCAACTTCAAATTCAGGAAACAAATCGCCTACATTGGCGCGCGTTCAGCTGCACAATCCACCGCAGACTCTGCGGCGTAGAGCTCGACCAGCTAGTCGGGCTGGGCTCGAGATGACTGCTGTCGGGTGTGTCCTCGTTCAGCTTTGTCCAGCCAAGACTGCTGCGTTACTTTGGACATGAAAAATTACCACGGTGCTCGCAAAACGCCTTCACATTTTCGGCTGCGTCTGCGTCGATGACTGCGGCTGGGTTGCCTTGCACGAGCTCGTGAGTGCCGGCACTCATAGGTACACGTAGAGCATGTCATACGTTGGACGAGCGAGGAATACGGTGAAGATAAACAACACAAGTCCTTATTCTCTGAACGTGCACAGACTTTCATGCCTTTGGTAAATGCATGTAAGGTCAAATCTAATCCACGTACAGTCAAGTCAGCGACACTACTTTCAATGTGGTGCGCTCTATTCTAGGTTACACAGCTTGAGGTCGAGCTGAACTCACACGTCAACGCCGCGACCAACGACGACGAGCTATCGGCCCACGTGTAACTTTCAATAGTTTTCATGCGATGTCGTCGATGCGTGCCCCTGGGTTGCTCGCCGACTCCAGGTGATGTGATACGTGTGCTCCGATGGTTGTACTGTCGCCGCCGTTAATTAACAAATCGCACTAGGTGGGCTTCCACACTCCTTCAGCACAGCGCCATTAATAGTGATCGACGGCCTGCTGCCTCGCATGGCAACGATAGAGGCGATGCATGCGATGCTCAGGTCAAGGTTGGAGACGTCACTGCATTTTTGCATTTAACCTACAATTGTCCTAGTCCACAACGAGCTAATTCCTTCCTGCAGACATTCAACGTGGAGCTCTGCATCACGACGTCGGTGTGCACTGCAGTTATCTGGATATCGCAGAAGCTGAAACTGCTGAATTCATACGCACCAAATCGGCACCAGCAGCTTCGCAGTGGTATGGCTGCGGGTGCCGTCACTTCTCGAACTGGGCAGAAGGCGCCTCGGTACCGTGGATGTCTTAGTTCCGACGGCTAACAATCCCACAGCGGAGTCCAGCATTGCATACACCTTTCCTCTGCGCCCGTGGAGCGTGTTACGACGATCCCACATATCACCGTCGAGCGGTGCGCTCACTGCCGACAGGGCTCGGCGCTGGTGGGTCGGATTGGTTCATCACTGCGATGACGCAGCGACGGCAGCTAATGAGCGAAACTAGCGGTCTTAATGTCACTGCGTTCATGGTTATTTTGCAACGTGCCAGCCTCTGCCCCGACGCCCAATATCCACCAGCGCAGGATAAGACTCGAGTACATCCGGTATACCTCGACGACTTGGGGGGCAGCAATAAGCTTACCACTTCAAAGAGCGATCACGCCACATCTTGTGATAGATCGAGCCTTGCGCTTTGCACTCGCTGCAGCCCCAGCATTGCTGGCAGCGTAGACATCGTGTCCGAAGAGCTGGCGGCGGCTCTGCGACGCTCGGTTCCCCACACTGCAAATGAGTCACTACACTGGGGGCAGCCGCGTCGCACTTGACGTCAGCGAATTACCTTGATTTCTGTGGTATCTCGCCTATCTCACCCTTCTGACCCCTAAAACGCCGCGCTCTGGTAACGGCCGTTGACTTGCGTCTTGTATACCGTCCGACTCTCCACCCTTATTTAGCAGCTCGAGACGGGGTGTGTGTAACGCGAAGCGTCTATCCCATAGTCAACCGTCCACTCCGGCACTCGCCGACTTCCCCGTGTGCCGAGATGGAGATGGAGACCCCGGCCGCTGCGGACGACGGCTCTGCCGCCATGGAGCTCGCGCGCAACCTGCCGGCGCTGGTGAAGCAGCTCAAGGCGCTGCGCGAGGACATGGAGCGCAAGTCCAAGCTGTACGACGCGCTGCTGCTGAGCGCGGCCGACGGACTCGAGCCGCGCGCCGCCCACGCGCACTCCGCCGCCGCCGCCTCGGGGCTGGACGGCAGCCAGATCGGCATGCGCGGCAGCATCTTCACGCCCTTCGCCAACTCGCAGCTGGACCCTCGCGCCAGCCAGATGACGCTGGAGGACCTATCGGCGCTGGACGCGGCGCTGGACGACGCGCACTACTCGAACACGCTGGTGAGTCGCCAGAGCTCCATCATGATGCGCCAGCAGCAGCAGCAGTACCGCCAGGCGTCCCGCAGAACGCAGCACCGTCCCACCTACGCGGCCCCCACGGGACGTGTCGGGCCCGACAACTACACGGTCATGTGGGTCAGCGGCGAGTGCGGCATCTCGCTGCGCAACTTCTCCCGCAAGGACAACAAGGTGGGCGCGCAGATCGCCGTGCTGCAGCACGCGGACGGCGTCACCACGGGCATCAGCAACTGCCGCCTCGGTGACCAGCTCGTGAGCGTCAACGACGAGCGCGTCGACTCGCTGCGCTTCCGCGAGATCGTGGACAAGCTCAAGACCACGAGGCGCCCCATCTCGCTCGGCTTCCGCACCAACCCTAACGTGGCCACGTCGCCTCGAGGCGCCACCTCGCCTTCCAGCAGCTTCAGCAACACCACGGGCGGCTCCAGGTCCAGCAACTTCTTCTCGCGCGGGTCCTCCAAGAGGAACAAGGCGACGTCTCCGTCGGACAAGCACTTGGTCAGCGGAGACAGCCACTCGCACTCCAACTCGAACGGACGGGTAGATGAGGACGAGAGCAGTGACGTCGTGCACGAGATCATGGGCCAGCACGAGTTCGGAGACCTCGGCATCAATCAGCTCCCGAGGTCTAGCAGCGCCGGCGCCGTGCTGTCGGCGGACCGCTCTACGACTACATCGGTGCAGTCGTCCTCGTCAACGCTGTCGGAGGATGTGGAGGTCTGGTGCCGAGAACAGGAGGAGATGCACAGTGACATTATCGTGCTGCTGACGGAGACCGTCATGCGCTGCGAGAAGCTGCAGCAGGAGAACTTGGACCAGCTCCAGAATCTCATGCAGCTCTCGGCCGCCGAGTCGGCGGGTACTGGCAGCCCACGCCCCAGTGACAGAAGCAGTGCAGCGTCATCGTACGTCGCCATTGAAAATGTGGGCAAGGCGGACGATAACCAAGCAGATATGTTGGATGTGGAAGCTATCGCGCCTGCTACAGCAACTAGCCCGGCGGCATCGCCCCGGGCGTAAAGTTAGCAGGTCGTCCGAAATCCTGGGCTAGACTACTAATTGGGTGGGATTCTGGAGGAGATTCAGAGGCGAGGAGGCATGCTGCTTGCCATACCTGGTTCACTCCAGTCTACAGCTCTATATCCTGCGAGCAGAGGGCGTGTCGTTCGTGGTGGTACAATGTTTGAAAAGTGCATGTAGCTATAGCGAGTCAGTGGACCGATCTCCAGCGTAGCGCGTGCAATGTATCCGTGATCACCTCAACACCCTCGTCCGTGGCTGCATGGCGATAGACAGCAAACAAAGGAAGGTTTTAAGTATCTACCTACTGAGTATGAATTTGCATCTGTCCGTCTTGACTTGAACCCCGCTCATTACTTCGGCTTCCTGGTCGAATTCTCTGAGGCTTACTGTAGGTTATTGTTGCCAGAGTGACCATTACGCCGACGGACCCAGCAAACATTCACCTCGAGTGTAGCCATAAGCACTACAGTAAAAAACATGAAAGTACAGTACATAATAACCTTCATGAACGGCACCACGGCACCAGAGCTGTCGATGCCATCCAAAGCACTGCAATTTTTTTCTGCGTGCGTCGAGGCGCGGGACCGGGGTGTCTCCTTCAGTGACAAAGCGGCACTGCGGATGTTTTTCAGTGCCCAGCTAAACTTCAGGAACGGCGCACTCGACCTCGGATCGGTCTGCTTTTGCTGCACAAACCTTCACACGCGCTGTTGTTGTCCCCACGGGGTTTATGGTCACTGTTGCTACACCGAAGTAACACGCGACACCGAGCAAAAGCTGCGCCAGCCAGAAAATTTAGCAGCTCGCGATGCTCTGAGCCTATCGTGCGCCCAATCTCGCTTTTATCCTCTCCTCCAGAAACCGGGGCATGCTGCACGAATAGCGTGGCTAATTGGTCCATCACAGGATAAAGCGCTCTGCCAGACCGTCCGGCGCGTAAAGACGAACCCAGGCCTATCGGCGAGATCGGTTGAATTGAGCGGGCACCACTTCGCTCGAACCTACATCGCTCGTTCATTTTCATTCCCTCATTGCGTTCCCAGCGAGGCTAGAGCGTTTGTTGAATTCACACCACAGCAGCACTCGGGCGCGACAGGTGTTGCTACTAGCGAACTGGAGATTGGTCGGACTACATTTGCTGTTCGCAACCTACACGCAGGAACTCTCTCAACAACGTTTAGAGCAAGCGCACAGGCTCAGCACGGATCACATGATTCGTACACGCAGGTCTCTCAAGACGATGGCGACCTGCTCGGACGTGACGACGTGTCTGTCCGAGGGATCGACCGAGTGCAGCCTCTCGTCGAAAACGTGTCCGCCGTGCGTGTATGCGCTTACGGGCGGTGACTACTCCTGCTACAGCCGAGACACGTCCGGAGACTGCCCGTTTTCGGGGACCTACGCGGAGTGCGATAAGTCCTCGTCCTCTTCTTCCACGAAGAAGTCCACCTCGACTTCTACTTCTAGCAAGGACAGCAGCAGCAGTGATACCACTCCGAAGCCGACTACTAAGACGCCGGCTAAGACGACGGCAACCCCGTCGACTTCAATCGAGGACACCCCCTCACCTGAGACTCCGTCGCCTGAGACGCCGGCGCCTGAGACTCCGTCTACGGGAACCACTAAGTCTGGAACCTCTGCCACTACGCCTAGCAGCCAAAACAACGCGGGTGACAGCACGTACACGACGCAAGCAACCACGGCTCCGTCAACGACGACGGCGTCTGCCGATTCGGACGTGACCCAGTCGTCTAAGTCGGACAATTCGGATAACGGCACGGAGAAGGCGTTGACCAGCAGCACCACGACCACAACCGGGTCGCCTGCCGTTGTCAACTTAGCGCTCATCGGAGGTGCGGTGGTGTTCGTCGTGATCGTGATCGCGTTCGTTGCACGTCGGGTGGTGCGCAAGAAGAAGATGGCCCACTCGCAGGAGCGCACGGTCACGTCGCAGAACAGCGCGTGGTCGGACCGAACGCTCGGCACCAACACTTCTGGCGGCAACCTGTATTCGACGTACAGCTACAAGGACGAAGCCGGTAAGGCTAACGTTGTTTCGATGGCGGACTCGCAGACCAGCAGCACGTACGGCCCAGCGTACGCCGGACAAGCAGTGCACAGCAGTTCATCGCCCAGACCGACGGCCGACTTCTCTACCTACGGCGGTGAGTCGAACTACAGCGAGTCGAACTACAGTGAGTCGAACTACAGCGAGTCGAACTACAGTGAATCGCAGTACTCCGAGACCTCGCAGTACACGGGACCCGAGCTCTTGCCGGTGGGCGAGGTTGCTGGACACTACGGCGACAACAATATGCCTCCATCAGCAAGGAGTACCAGCAACTTCGTGAACGTGACGGCGTCGTCGATGCGGGGATCCGAGCTTGATTCGATTCGTTCAGGACAGCAGCCCCTGACTGTGAGCCAGCTTATGCCTACGTCGATCGGAGAAGACGAGGAGGAGGCCTACGCCAGCCGGAGGCCTGCCCCGAGGGCGTACAACATCCAAACAGCAACCCCCCCTGTCCCACCTAGCACCAGAACCCCTCAGGTCTATGCTACGTCCGGGGTTTCAGCTACTAGCAGCATGAGAAGCGACTACGACATCGTGGACCCGATCACAATGCGCGATGTTGAAGCTCGCAACACCGAGATGTTGGCCGAGAACGGCCAGTACCCCAAGTTCTCCTTCGAGTCCGAGGCGGACATCTACGACGGGTCTTCATCCGGCGAGGAGAGTAGCGACGACGAACGAGTGCACCAGGGTGAGCACACGATTTGAGGTGCCTTGTGAGCCGGAACAAGTCAAATCCGAAGCTGTGTCAAACAAGCGTTCGTTCAAGGATTGATAATTGTAAGCGCCACGCTCTGTCCGTCCCAACCGTCGGGCAGACTTGGTCGCAGAGTCTCCGTTTGCATCGCCGCAACGCTGGTTATTGCGGGAAATATGAGCACACCGTCGGTAAGGAGGGCGGGTTGAGGCGGACGCCGTTATTCATCGACGTCAACAGATTCAGTAGGAAGTTTTGAGTAAGGCAGTGCCAAATAAATTCGTGTTTTGTCTTAAACCTCCGCAACCAATCTCAGGTCAACTTCATACTGTACAGTGGTGTACATGCAACTCACAAGTTTAGTACTTCGAAGTATTATAATACGTGTAATGTTTTAGGCAAAGCATGATGGCATTAAAAAATCGATGTGGTCGCAGAAGCTAAGCCGATCGGTTCTGTCGGGAAGCATTTCGGCGCGGATGGCTGCCTGGGTAAGCGATGTCGCCCTGCTCTCGTTTTAACCCCGATTGCATGAGAGGATTGGGGAGCGAACCGAAATTTCACGCGGATGTTCGATGGGGCAGCACCACTCGATCGAGCCTCTATGGCACGGCCTCCTGCTTTCCGCGCCACCAGACAGATCCACCGATAAATGCCACCATCACCCTGGCTACGAGGTGTCAATTCATAAGTGCGTGTTAATAATTAGTGGCGCTATCTCTCTACATACATGTCTTCCAGTCGTCGGAGCCGCCTCCTGTTCACCAGGTTGAGGTTGGTGCTGGTGGCTGGATGCTGCTCACTACCAGTGACGAAATCGGTGGCAGCACCGATCGCGTCTCTCGTCGCAGTGGCGGCAGGTAGATCGGTGGCGACGAAACACCACCGCTCGACGTAGCCGCATCCGTAACGTAGTAGCTTGAGGTAGGGTAGATCTCCGGACGAATTTGCTGGAGCTTGGACAGCGGACAGAGCTGGTGGTACTTCTGGGTGTAGCTCGGTTCGGAGTGGTGCGCGGCTGACAACCACATCGGTGACGTCTGCGTCGGCATCGCCGCGGAGGATGCACCGTAGTAGGGCGACTCCACCAGCAACGGACCGGTGGGCGACGACGCGCGGGTCACCGATGCAGGCGGCACCTCGAAAGTGCCTTCGGGCTGCACCGGCGGAGCCTTGGCGCGGCTCCGGACCACCTCGTCGCGCCGGTCGTCATCCGACGCCAGCAGAGGGTTGCTCGTCGTCGGGTCCTCGAGCAGCGCGGCCAGCTTGTTCTTCTGCTTGAGCAACTGCTCCGCGTACGACTCGCGCCGGTCGCCGTCGAAGTAGCCGATGGCGTGCTCCATGGACGCGATGCTTTTGCGCAGGCCAGTGATCTGGCGGTGCGGCCAGCGGGCGATGCCGTGCCGCCGGCAAATCTTCTTCAGGAGCGTCACGCAGATGCCGAAGTTGGCGGCGACCTTGGCCAGCGGCTCTTCAAAGTGCGGGCGCAGCATGTCCAGCGTGATGCTGCTCGACGCCGTCATGTTGGGGCGCGTCTTGGCCGTCTCCACCGAGGATGTCGACATGGGCGAGCCCGGCGGTGAGACGGGCTCCGGGAGTCTGCGTCTCTTGACGGGCGATGATCCGGCGGTGGTGGTGGCGTCCGAAAGCTGGCGTTTGTGCACCAGCGGCTGTAGCTCCGCGGATCCGGCGGCCATGGCGACGATGGCGGTGTCTCTTGGGAGCGCGAAGGCCTCCATTTAGCTGGCAGGCTCGTGATCACTTGGGCGTAAAACGAAAGATGGGAGACGACGCCCCGACGACCGACTGCAGCTTGTGCTTGTCGGACTTGGCAGATGGCTGCGCGTTGCTGGCGTGGATGACTGGCGCTGAGTGTCGGATTTGAAGCGGAGACTTGCGTTGAGTCCGGTCGCTGCGTCTGTCCAGGAGAGAGGACAAAGGCAGTTTGCAGCTCCGTTTTCTGCAGCGGTGAATGCCGCTGGCACTGGCAGGCAGGCAGTTCTGTTGGACGAAGGCTCGAAAAGCTCGATGGGGTAGCGGTGACAAGGGCTGTACCTATCTATCGCTCACTTCAAAGAGCGCTTAGCCGGGATCGGACAGTGGTCGCGGCGGGATTCGATTCAGCGGACTACGCGGCTGGAGCAGCGCCGTGCGTGATCGAGTCGGCGGCGGCGAGCAGATTCGGAAATGGAGCACTCGGTTCGATTCCAGGCACGCAGCTGGAGCTGCGGCCGAGAAGCTCAGCTCGCGACGCCGTGTCTTTTTACTGCTGATACATGTACCGAGCTGAAGCAGGAGCTCTTGAGGACCTCTCTTGCGTACCACGCGAGTGCGACCGCGGGGAGGTCCACCGCCGCAGTCGGCTATAAGCTTTGATGAGTGCTTGGCATGATGGATGTGCCGGCGGGGACGCTGCATCCAAAGTGCGTTTGTCGCCACTTGGTGTTTAACAATGAACACCAAAGGCGAGCAGAGCGAGAATCTCCTTCATCGCTTCATGCAGCCAGCCCGGAACCAGGTGACGAAAAGGGATGTTTTGTATTCCACCCACACGTGACACCGAGGTGGACGTCTTGTCGCGCGTGGCTGCAGCTCGGTGCTCTGTTCAGCTCGGTGCTTTGTTCACGGGCTGCAGCCCGTGATCCGGTCTTTGCCCGGTTCGTCTTCTTCGGGTGGATCCTCGCCGCAGACAGGCAAGCGAGTTGCGGCGCTGCCCAAGGCGAGGCCATTCGTCTCGGCTCTAGCAAGGCGGCGTCGAAGAGCTGGAAGGAGGCGGAGGCGGCCAGGAAGCCCCCAGGCTCTCTGCTTCTTATGCCCTGGACACGCGCTGCATTTTTGCAGGGACTGGTTGGTTCTGGCCGCGGCGGCAACGCGGTTCCATTTTTCACCATGCACCAGCGCCGGAACGGCGGAGCCAGGGAGGGCGGATGGAGCAGGTGCCATCCCTGCATGATGCAGTGCATCGCACAAGATGTGGCCGGCCAGCCGCGGCCGCCGCCCGCAAGGGAGAAGCCCGGCTGCCGTCGCAGACCGCGGGCCACATAGGCTCCGTCGTCTGCGTTGCAGTCGGCAGGTGCCCGCGCGCGATAGACCGCACGCGCGGCTTCCGCGACAACATTTGCGCCGTTTACCTTCAACTGCGTATCCTGGGAGAAGGCGCAAGGGCGCGCGATTGTCGAGGCAAAGGCGCTCCATTGCAGACCAGGCTGGGCCGTCGGTCTCCGATACGGATGCGAGCGGATCCCGAGGATGGCCCGCAGCATCCGATGCGTCCTCGACATCAGTGGAAGCAGCAGAGAATCCACACATTCAAACCGGGTTCGTAATCCGCGCTGCATGGGGCACGCAAGCCAAGACGGCCAAAGCGATCGACAGACACCAGCGCGTCAAGCCATCATCTGCCATTTGGCGATGCCCATCCAGCGTCCAGCGTCCACCGTCCACGGCTTGATCACAAACGTTGTCTGTTTACTTTTGCAGGCGAGCCGGCTCTTCCGTGACCACCTGGCTGAAAACCACCACCTGGCCAAGTTGGCGAGCCAAAGTACACGTTCGGCTTGGCCATAGTATCTAGGATATGGTTGATGCACTTTTGCGCTGTCTTACGTACAAGGGCTACCTCGCGGCCACGCTGACGCCGAGCCCTGCACATATCGCACCGCAGTAGAGCCCTGTACCTCGAGACTCCCGCATGGAACTTTGGTGTCCCTCGACCACCAAGACCCGCTCGGCATCGCTTCAAATCTGAGGTGATACCGTTCATCTTACCATAAACGGAGAGTACATTATAAGAAGATCATAAACGAAGTTCGCGGCAAGTTAGCGCTCTTGAGCACACGTTTGATAGCAGCTCGAGATGACAACTGCGCACAAATTACCAGTTAACTTCAATCACGTCACGAGCAGATCCTTGAGGGCGTGAGTCAGGTTGTCGCCAACTACAGGCCCTGCAATGCATTGCGTCCACCATGTTAAACTCGTGGACACTGGTCACCCAATCCACGTTAAGCTCATTGTCCTCCTGAACTCTGGGAGTGAATGTTCACGCCAATTTGCAAACGTTCTGTATTCGTCTGCACGACAGTGTCCGCGCGAGGTATCTAAGCTACCCCTGGGTCCACCTACGCCGTCATACGGCATCGCCGTTCGTCGGGGGGAAGTATCGCCACTGTTGTTGCTGTTGTTGCTGCTGCTGCTCCTCATACCGTGTGGACACAAGCGTCGTTCTTGAATTTTGCGTCGACGCGGCTCGACTCGGGCTCGAGTAGCTCTGATGCTGCAGAATGGACGCGATCGACGGCAGTGCGCGATGATGTGTAGCGATCGTAGGAAACACTGGTGGCCCTTGCGGACGGGCGTGCATGCCATCCCATGGCCCTACTGTCGTAGCTCTCGTCGGTGTCGTGTGTTGTGTTTGCACTTCTGGTGGGCTCTGGGCCACGTGCATGTTACTATAATGCGGCTGTGCAATGCTGGGCCTGGTCGTCCATGTGGGCACCTCCCGCGCCTCCTTTTCCTCCTCCTCCTCTTCTTCGTTGTCAACCCTTGTTGTGTCCGAAGCGGTTCGATCCGATGGGCCATCGCTAGCAGCCTCCTCGCTAAGCGTTCGGAGGAACTCCTCCGTGGGTTCGTTTCCTGTACGAAGGTACGACTGGAGTTCTTGTTCGAGCTTCTCTAACTGATCCGCGTACGCGCGCTTCTGCTCGCCGTCAAAGTAGTTCACTTGCTTGGCCATAGACGCAATGCTCTTGCGAAGCCCACATATCTTGCGGTACGGCCAGTTGCTG
Source organism: Phytophthora cinnamomi (assembly GCF_018691715.1). Lineage (NCBI taxonomy): Eukaryota > Oomycota > Peronosporomycetes > Peronosporales > Peronosporaceae > Phytophthora > Phytophthora cinnamomi. The sequence goes on from NW_027151035.1 coordinate 557,491, forward strand.
ATGCCGTTCCGCCGGCATATTTTCTTGAGCAATGTCGTGCAAACGCCGAAGCTGTCGGCCGCCTGCTGTAATGGCCGCTCGAAGTGTGGTTGCAGCATGTCGAACGTGATGTTGCGCGTAGCGTTCGAGATCGGGCGAACGGGTGGCGTTACCACCGACCCAGGAGATGCCGCAGAACCGCGAGATCGTTGAGCTCTCGACGCCTTGGTGCCGGCCATGGAAGGAGACCATCTCGTCGTGGTTGTAGTCCGTCTAGTGGACACTCGCAGTGGCGGGGGCATCTCGGCGACAGCCGGTTTGTGTGCTTCATTTCCTTGTGCTTCTTGCAATACAGCTTGGTCCGAAGCAGCATCGACGGTGTCGGGGTGATCCGCTGTCGAAACGACCGCCCGCTCTGGGAGATCCGGGCGGCGAATCTCGTTCCCGGCTTGTGGGGTGTCCGGTTGCATCGACTTGGACTCTTCCTCGTGGTGGATCATCTCGCCCGAGGCCCGGCGCTTGCCGGTGTGCCGCCGGGTGTCCGAGCCGAGGTGGGGGCTGGCAGTCGCTTCGACTGGAGACGGCGAGGCGGTTGCAGGGGCGGTGGCGCCGAGCGAAGTCAGGGCAAGTGGAGAATGCTGCTGCTGCTCGGGCGGAGTTACCTCGGAACGAGCAGATGATCCACGGTCGATTGGGGTGTGGTCTCCGGTATTCTCCGCGGAGGAGGAGTCCGGGACCGATTCGCCGGATCGGCGGCGGCGGCGTCGACGGGATTCCTCTTTCGAGTCACCCGTGGGTTCCATGCTGCTGTAGTACCTGATAACGCTGGTGGTGTAGTCCCTGATCTCGCTGTCCTTGCTGGAATAGCTAGCAACCGACTTGAGCATTCACGACAATTTGCGCGGGGCTCAGCGATCACTGTCACGGGAAGAAGCTGAGTAGCAGGAACGAGTTGGGCGAGTTGGCCACTCGAAGCCGAAGATGGTCAATGGCGGATTGGGCGCCGTCTAGCGGAAGCGGTTGCAGCGGAGCGGTGCCCACGGCCGAGAGACTATCAAGTAGGCCGGCAGCGAGCTTGTATCTATCCGGGATAGATGTCGGAATGAGCGATCTCAAGCCAGGAGAAGTCGGCACTGTACTCCTTCTCGGGGCTTCTCGCTAGTAGTGGGATCCGCTGCTGGCGTGTTGATGTGTTTGTGTTCGCTTGTCGTCTTCCGACCGGTGCGTGCTCGTGAGCGATGTCCCACAGCGGAGTTGGCTGCTCGAGCTACAACGAGGTAGAGTCTATCTCGCTGTCCAGGGTGGACCGCTCTGCTTGGAAGAGGGAGTGCAAATTGCAGCGGAGAGAGCAAAGGGATGGCGGGCGGTACTTCTGCCAACTTGGCGAGCTTCGTCGGACAGCTCGCAACTGCAAATGAGGAAGGAAGGGACGGCGTTCTCGCGTCGCTGAGGTCCGCCCTGCCCTTCATCACGACGCCGTCCTCTCTGTCCTTTTCTTGTTGGTGGCGGAGATCGGCGCTCGCAACCTTGATGGTGAGCGAAGCAAGCTCCTGATTCTCGCCACAGCTCTCGACGTTCCGTTGACCCCACCGCAACGCGAAACCATTTCCCGATTCCAAGCAAAACCACCGAGCTTGCTGCCATAACGAGTCATCACTACACAGAAAAACTTTCGCGGTTTGCGAGGCCTTCAGTCGTCTCCCGAAGGTTGTTGCTTCACTCAGCAATTTGCACCCTCGAGCGCATTGACATGCTCGGGTTGGAGGATGTTGTTTTGGTGCTTTGCGTCCAGAGGAAGGGGGGGGGGGGGGTAAATGGCATCATGCTACTCGTGCTCGTGATTCACGGCAGCAGAAACTGGCCGGCGGATTGCGCACTCGACGCGGACAACCAACTTCCTACCGATGTCTTATGCCGTTGTTGTTCACCATGGAAACGGGTGCACGTATTGTAGGCTTCAATCCAATACAACAGAACCCCTAAGCGAAGAGTGACAGGCTCGTGGAATGGCGTGTGTACGTGTATCTCGACGTCGCGTCTCTACTATCTTCAAAACTTTTGAACCGAAAGCGCTGTTGCTGTAAATTGGCGTCTTTTTTAGCGACGATCAAGTGACGGCGTGTGTACATACATGTGCATGCACGTTGAAGTGCACACGCGATGTGGGGTCCGATCGTAGGGATATTTTATAGAGGTGCGCGCGGGTACAGCGAGGGACACAGGACGCATCCCTTGACGTGGCGCGCGTACACAAAGCGACATTATTGCGGTGAGTAACGCGCAGCGAGGGGCCAAGCAGCAACTCGGCCGCCCGCGCTGCAGCCGAAGAGGTGACCGAGCGGATGGTGTGGCATCAATGATGCCTACATGTAGTTGGAACGGCACGCGCCTGGAAAATCAACGTACGTTCATCTTTTCATCCTGCAATCTCGTCGATGCTGTGACGTGCGGGCGCTGGAGAAGGCAGGCCCAAGTCGATTCACTCAACCAGAGGAGGTGTGTGCAAATCTCGCACTTGATGAAAGGCGTAAGTGTATGTAGCAGTGTGACACACTAGCGCAAAAGAGGCGAAGAAGTCGGCCTGCTTGGTGTCCAAGTCATGTTGAAGAGCGACAGAGCAAGCAGGCACAGTAGTCTCGTGAGTAACGCGCTACGTTGGGCTTTCGAAAAAGAGGGGCTCAGCTCGCTGCACGGCGCGCGGCGGCGGGCTCCTCCCAAGTCGACTCGCTGCGAGCGCAGCCCGTAGAGTACACGTGCATGCAGCAGTGCACCCACCGCACGCGTTGTTGTCGCCCGCACAGGCGTGGCTATTGAAGTCTGGGCACCGATCAACGCTGGCTTACGACTGCTGCTCGCTCCGAACTCGCAGTGCTGAGCCCTTCAACTTTCGATTTTGGAGGAGCGTTTCGTACGTTCACGCTGCGTGCGATAGTATGACCTGTCCTCACAGTTCGTGTAGGAAACGGCGAAGAAGGCAACCGAATGAAGACGTCGGGCACTCTGCGCTGCTGTTGCTGTTGTATCAGCAGCAAACTGTGGTATCCGCGCATCGGCGTCGCTCGCGTCACATTGAGACTGCTCCACATATTGAAAACATATTGAATACTACAAATGCATTGTGCGTGAGAGCCTTCTAGCATGGATCGCTATCAACAGATCAACAAATAGCAGCGATACAAGTCAAACGAAACCACTCCGAAACCACTTCCTGAAGAATGACGTACAAATATATTCGGCCTCTGCTCCTAATGGTCCTGGATACTACGCAGTGTGGAAAGCTATACTCCCGTCTACGAAGTCATTCGTAGTCTCGATCGGAAGTCTCACAAGTATGCTGTCTGCTCCGCTGCCATTTCCCGACAGCGGGAGGCGGGACAACTTAACATGGACGGTTGGGCGGCCCACTTCAACTTGAGGGGGCACCCACGCGGCACCACTCGATACCGAAGAACGCGCACGCGTCGAAGTCGGGGTCCTCCACGTTCACGTCGTCGAGCCTGCCCATGACTCGGCGGTACTTGAGCACCTTGCGCGCTACCAGCGCGTTGGTGGTCATCGCTTCGGGATCTTTCTGGACGACGTCGAGCAGCCGTTGCACGTTGCCACAGACCCGCGCCTTGGCGTCCTCGTCCTCGTAGATGAACCGGACGCGCGTAGGTGAAACAACTCTCGAGCGTGCTCTGGTGGTGTTTGGTCGGCGGGGGTAGTCGCATTCGTCGTCCGAGTCGCCATGGGCAGCAGCTCCGTTCCAGGACATCCGGCGCTGGCGAGGGTCCTCCTGCGCGATCGAGACGCTGAGGTTGTGGTGCGCCTCGCCGCCCGTGGGCTTCCAGGTGCCCGTCCAGCGGTACGTCGTGACCGGGTGCACTACAGCCGCCTCAACGGGGGTTTGCATGTTTCGTTCGAGGTGCCGCCGGAGACGTGCGCGAAGGCTCGCAAAAGGCCGAATGGGTTGGGGCTCCGCCTGGCGCGGCGCCGCCGCGGCGCTGGGCACCGTACAGTGCAGGGATCATCGGCCACTGCTGAGAAGCGCCCCCGCAAAAGGACGCACGGTTACTGGACGGAGAATTTCTCGGAAGACAGCTCCATCATGCGCGCTTGTGCGCGGTGCCGGCCACCGGTCCGCTCTGCTGAAGCGGACTTGCTCGCGGCAAAACTTCAAGCGTTGCAAACGCGGAAGAGGAAGGGATGACGAGCGCGCTCGTTCTCGTCCCGCGCTACGCTAACCAACCGCTCATAACGCCCCGCCAGCATTGCACGGAGCTTTGAGCTTTGAGATGCCGCGGAGACGAGCCCCCGCGCTAAATTCACGACACCATGAGACAGCGGCGAGGGCAGTTTTCCGGGCAGGAAGCGGCCACCGGTTACCGGACCGAGAGCTCTGAAGCCTCGCCAATGCGGCGCGCGAAGCCACCGCTGAATATTTGCTCGCCCGCGGCGAAGTAATAGCCGGAGGCTGCGTCAGGTGCTAGACGAGCCCCGAGGCTGACGTCGGTCGTTGGCGCGAGCGCGCGGGTCTAAAGTTGAACCCTTGAAGCACCAGCTCCTGGCCATCGACCAACAAATATCACGTGCGTCGGCCAAGCGCGCCGGCGCCGCCGTCAATTGAGTCCAGTCAATGCGATCGCGTGCCACATGCCCACTACCCGATCGGTTGTCGCGACGCTTGAGAGCTCGATATCTCTGAAGGGGTTTGCGATGCTGCTGTGCAGAGTTTTGCTGGCTGTGACTTTGCTCGCGATGCGGCGGGGCGTTGAGAGCTGCCCGACGGAGTGCCAATGCATTGGCCAGGCGCGCGTCTCCGTCCACTGCGACTTCCGCGGGCTCGAGGTGAGATTTCGCGATTTCGTGGGCGCGGTGACCAGTGCGCGGCCGATATGCTGGCTGACCCCTTCGGCCTTCGCTCTGCAGGAAGTGCCGATCAACATCCCGGTAACCACCACGCACTTGTACGAAGGAATCAAACCGCACGTGACAGCGGGCGGCAGAACTGAACGCCTGGGCATCATCTCATGTGGGGCGTTGGGCTGAACTGACAGGGATCTCTCGGGGAACAAGTTCACCAAGGTGGTGCCCGAAATGTTCCTCGGCTACGTGGTTGACAGCGACGGCGTATTCACCAAGCAGACAGCCGCGCTGGCGCAACTCAAAGTGCTGTACGTCAAGCAACGAGAACTCACCACTTTGGACTGCTTTGACACGTTGGCTCACAACGTTCCGGCCGCTGCTGCACTCACTAGCCACCTGGACTTGAACCCAGTTGCAGTCGTGAACGAGCACGCGTTTGAGACGACGCCATCGCTGGAGCTCATGTACTGTACTGCATTCGTCACACACCTGGCACATTTTCGCAGTCCACTTTGCTGACTAAAAAAACATTGTTTTTCGTTGTTCTGATACAGCTACCTGCCGTTCGACGTCAAGATCCAACGCCAAGCGTTCGCGGAGATGAAGACGGATAAGTTGACATTTGACGGCTATGATCGCGTGGAAACCCACCCGCTCGAAGATCCGCACTTCGTCGCGTTCTCCCGCTCTGCGTCCTGAATCATACTACTAGTACTAGTGAAGAGACCGAGCTTCCAACGCACGTAGCTTCATCGCTTGCTATTCACCGTTCATACTCTCTTACTACTGTAGTTAGTGCTCTTCCTAAGTACTTGCTTCTCTTCAAAAAAATAAAATATCGCCGTCGCCTTTTATACCAAACTACTGCTACGTCCTCCTCTTTGGCGAAGAAATCTTGATATACACCGCCGCCTTCCCTTCCCTCCGTCCGTCATCTTCTCCTCGTGACGTCGCCAGACTGCCTTCCTCCGCCAGTCTGGCCGTCGATCATAGTAGTTTCCCCAAAACAAAACAAAAAACCTTTTGCTGCCGTCGATCCCCATCAAATCCACTCACTTTTGGGCATGTTGGCGCTGCCCTTCTTCACGCCGAGGAGCAGCGGCTTCGGGGACGGCTCCATGTCCGGCTGCCGCTCCGGGTGCAGCGCGTAGTCGAGCGCGCTGATGGCCTCGGCGTACAGCTGCGTGGCCTGGCTCATGCGGCGGTTGACCTCGGCCGAGTACTCGTCCCGCTGGGTCTCGTGCGCCAGGATCTCGTCCTCGCGCTCCTGCTGCTCCTCGGCCGCGCTGCGGCGGCGCGACGAGGTGCTGGACCTCCTGGACGACGAGCAGCGCGAGTGCGCCGGGTTGCTGCTCAGGCTGCCGCGCAGCACGTCGTCGGGGTCGTCCACGACGCGCAGCCCGTCCTCCTCGTCTTCAGAGGAGGAGGAGGAGGAGGACGACTTGTCCTCCAGGTCGTGCTCGGTCTCCTCGGCCACGCCCTGGCCGTCCATCCGCCGCTGCACGAGCTGCAGCGCCTCGGCGGACTGGCGCTTCATCTCCTGCAGCTGCTGGCGCAGGAAGCTCTTCTGGCGCACGGGCTTGGGGCGCCCCAGCTCCTCGCGGCGCGCGGCGTTGGCCTGCTGCTGGTTGGTCACGGCGCTGAGCGTGCCCACGGGCCGCCGCCGCTGGTTCTGCGCCGTCTCCTCGTCGTGCTCGCGCAGCAGCTTGCTCTTGCTCTTGCCGCCCGCGAACTTGCTCACGAACCACGAGCCGAGCTTGCTGTTGGCCTGCTGCCGCTGGCGCCCCGCGCGCTTCTGCCACGAGCCGGGGGCGCTCGTCGGGACGGAGCTGCTGCTCATCTGGCTTCAACCTGCCTGCCCCTAATCGACCTGCCGCTGCTGAGGCGCGATTTTCCTTCTGAGCGCTTCAGGCCCTGGGCAATTAGCAAGGCCGTTTTTGTGTAGCCGGAATTTTGTGAGTCGACAAAAGGACCACGACAGAGGTTGGTACGAAGATCTGCCGCATGCGGGTACCGCGGATTTTCACGCGGATTTACTGTGCTGCGTTCGTTCGTGTACGCGACAGCGCTGACGCTGACGCTACGGCAAGTGCTGTGTTAATCGAAGAACAAGCAACGTTGCGGGGACAGCTTCAGTATCCGTCGGAGAAGACGGTCTGCGGGTGCGGCCCTGCGTCTCGTAGTGCTAGCCTAGTGGCGGGAAACCATGCTGTGATTCGATCCATGATGGTATCCATATAGGATACCCCCCCTTGTTGAAGTCAGATTCGATACTGAGGGATTTGACGTGCTGGCAGGCTATAATAACTCATAGATCGACCATAGTTTGACGATATGTTCAGCAGATAATGCAGCGGTGACTAGTTACTGTACTTGTACGCAGAGGACACTGGACACCCCGCTGTGCTTCATATCACGGTGGGGACAGCATGTCCCGACCAAAGCCCGAAAGGAGTGCTACGGAGCGCAGTGGCTTGGCCGCTGCCTCGCTCGTCATGCTTGAAAGTGCGTGCTTGGACAAGGGTACCTGTCCCTGCGAGAGTACCATCCTTTGGCAAAATCGCATCCGCTTAAGTGCGACGCCGAGCTTGAAGGAGTCGGAAAAGATACACTTTCTGGCGTATTCACGGACAGTTACGTTTTTGCGAACGAAAACGCCAAAGAAAATGCGGTCGTCAAGTCAATATTTGGGAGAAGTTGGGCTCCCAAAGCACGTGTCGAGCTCCATCGCCGCCGCCGCGGTCACACCTCCACGCGGCGAGGCCGGGCACGACGGAACATGGGCAGTCTCTGCTGCAGAGCTGCAAGAAGCAGGCAGCCAGCGCGAGGGAGGAGCCCTTCAAGGACCCCAACTGAGTGATGCGCGGAACTCGCGCGCAAGTATCCACGGGGACGGGTGTCATGGCTCTGGGTCCTGCGTCAGCGGCTCGGCCGCAGAGGGGGTGAATCCTGCCGTCGCGTTGTGGCGCTCCTATCGCGGTCGAAAGCGCAGCCGACCAGCCCCCGAATTGGGCTTGTTCACGCCATGGTCACACGCCGAGCTTCCTGACTCCGAAGCTGCTTGCATTGCACTGCACTGCACTGCAAGTTGAGTTGAGTTGAGTTGAGTTGCCGTGGCGTTATATTGCAGCGAGTTCTGCTGCGGCCGAGGAGCGTTGCACTTGTCCCGTGCCGACGTGGCGTCAGCCCCAGATGGCTGCACTTCCGCGGCAACAGCAGCGCCTGCGTCACTCGACCCCGGCAGATTTCGACACTTATGGCAGCGATCGCGGCTGCAACACCTACAACGAGCTCGTGTCTATGGTGTCTATTAGATTAGCTTTACCTACACAGTCGAGTCGAGTTCGGTTGATGGTACAGTCAGTATCTATAAGGTGCTCCTCGGGTGCCTGCGTGGTTATCGTCGCCACTTGGGGTCGTCACCGTAGGCCATGGTAGTGTTTCACAACTTCACTCACTAGTAGTGAGTAAAGTTGCTGCTTCGCAGCCGTCATAGCTCAGAGGATGCTGCTGCTGCAACGGCGGATCTCGAACAGCCCGAAGTCGCGGCCCCAGTACTCCTGCGGGAGCTGGAAGTCCGGGATCTTGTAGAACTCGAAGCCGTCGCGCTCGAGCTGCCGGAAGAACGTGAGCCGCGTGTCGGCGCGGTTGAGCCCCAGCAGGATCAGCGTGCGCGCCGAGGCCAAGCGGTTCATCGTGTGCAGCAAGGGGTCGTACAGCTCGCGGAGATAGGCCACGTCCGTGCCTAGGATGACATCGACCTTCCCGACTTCAACGTCGTCGGAGCCGTCGCTCGTCGCGGCGATGGACTCCAGCAGACCCGTCTCCTGCTCTGCCGAGCCCCAGCTTAGCTCCGACACGTGTACCTGCACGCCCGGGTGCAGGGCGCCGGCGTTGCGCTCGACGTTGCGCTGCAGGCCCCGGACATGGGTCTGCAGGTCCGTGAGGTACACGTGCGCCGGCTTGAAGCAAGCGGCGATCATGAGCCCCACGTAACCCGTGCCGCTGCCGAGCTCCACCACGCGCGCGCCATCGAAGATGGGGCGGTAGTGCTCGCGCTGCAGCTCCAGGTGCGCGGCCAGCAGCTCGCCGCTGGTCCAGACGGAGCCGCCGATGCCCGGCGCCCAGTCGCACTCGAACTCGAGCAGCGCCTCGCGCTGCGAGGCGTCGTCGACTCGTACGCGCAACGGGACGATCGTTGTCGCATGCTCCTCCTGTTCCTGCCGCTGTTGGTCTCCGTTGTCTGCACACGCGCTGGCATCTGCGCCGACCTGTTCCTGTTGCTGCTGCTGCACTTGCTGCCGCTGGACCATGGCGCTGGCATTGCTGCGTGGGGCCGCACCCATTGCCGCTGAATTGGCACGAAGGCCCCAGAGAGGGAGCTCTCTGTTGGTGGCGCTCGAGTCGATTCTGCGTTGCGCCAGCAGAGCGAGCGTAGCCATTCGACTTGTTACGGCCTTATATTTGGGGTGTAGCCATATGCTAAAAATGGCTACACGAAAGCTCGCACCGCTTCGTGCGCAAAGCAGCATAGTCATTGCAGAGTATTGCTGTATTGCTGCATTTACCCGGGTTTACCGCAATAATGGAGGAGAACTCGCCGGTTGTTTGTGACGATGGCAACAATGAGCACGCGGATGGAGCCGTCGCGGAATCGAGCGGCGAAGAGCTGCCCGCTCCACAGACAGATCCTGAAAGTGACGTCAAGGAATCGGTGGAGCCTGCCAGGGCGTCGCTATCGCCATCACCAGTACTAGCACCGCCGAAACGTCTGAGCGACCTGGAACAGTTGGAGGAGACACACTTCATCGAGAACCAGAAGGAGCTGGTGGCGCTACAGAGGCTTGACGACAAGTGCGCGCAGCTCCAGCAAGAGGGAAGGTACACCGAGGCTCTAGAGTGCATGGAGAAGGGGCTCGTGTTGAGACAGCACTTCTTCGGCGCCGACAGCGACGAAGTCTGGACTTCGTGTCGAACCGTGGGCGAAATGTGCAACCTGCTGGCGATGACCTATCTGCAGCAAGAGGAGTTCCGCGTGGTGCTCGAGCTATTGAAAAAGGCTGAGATTCTGACTGAGCGACACCCAGCAGGTCGAGCTGTCACGCTGAATAACCTGGCGTGCTACTATCGTCGACAAGGAAATCTACATAAGGCGCTTACTTACTTGAATGAAGCGCTCAAGATCGAGTCGCGACTTGATAATTTACCGAACAAAGCTGACACCCATCTCAACATGTGCGCAGTACTCTCGCAACTCGGCAAGCACCAGAGTGCACTTGGTCATGCGCAATCAGCACTTATCTTCCTACACGAGGAACTTCATTTAGGCCGCGCGGTGAATGGCGGGTCAAGCCCAACACGCAAGGGGAAATCTGGGGACAAGGTTGACCCGAGCGTCAAACTGGATCGTGTAGCAGTTCTGGGCATTGCCTACCACAACGTAGGCGTCGAGCAGGAGTTTCTCAAGTGCTGGGATCTGAGCCTGCAGTCCTACAAGAAAGGCATGGAAATCACATCGACATATCTTGGTGAGTCGCACGGTATAGTGATCACGCTGCAGAACTCATTACTTAGTGCGAAGCGCAATATGGCCAGCAAGATTCGCACAGCTGGAACGCGCGGTGACGGCATCTCTCTTCCCAATATCAACAGTTCTAGGAACGGTGGTAAGTCTGCTGGAATCAAAGCACTTGTTAGTCAAAAGGGCAAGGCGAAGAGGGTGATCCGATCAAAGGACGAGTCTCCCACCAAACTCCCACTGGCGTATAGCAACAACGGTAGCAGTAGCACTCGCTTTTAAGAATTATCTAGGCATTCAATCTGTCAATCTGTGCACTTGTGCATTGACCTTGGTCATTACTTTCCTTGCTGATAGCATGTTTGGGAACAGGCCGCCCAGCGCGTTCATACAGCCTCGAGTATTGCTCCAGTGTTCTGTGGGTTGAGAAACGCTCTATGATAGTCTGCCGTGCTTGCCTACCGAGATAAAACCGAAGATCGTTGTCGTTGACAAGCGTAAGGAGACCATCAGCAAACGCTGCGGGAGTAGCTTTAGTGACAGCTATGCAGTTCACACCATCTTCGAGAAACTCTCCCGTGCCGCCAGAAATGAACGCCACTATAGGAAGCCCTACGCTCATAGCTTCCAGAACGGCTAACCCCAGCGTCTCTGCGAACATGGGACTTACAAACACGTGCATTTCACGGAGCTCTTCCACTAATGCTGAATCGTCGTTATATATCCCATCCACAAACTCAACGCTTGTACCCAGCATACCCCACTCAAAAGCAATCGACTTGAGCTGAAGCTCTTGTGGGCCATCTCCAATAATTCGCAGCCGGCACTGAGAACAAATAGGAGCAAGAAGCTTCATCGTTGCCAGTAAAATTCCTATACATTTTTCTGATGAGAGTCGCCCAATGTACCCTATGACAAAGGTCTGGTCCGCAGAAAGCGGGGCCGCTCCAGGCGCAAACTGCAAAGTGTTCACTCCCGTTGAGAGCACAACTCGATGGTGAGCACGTATGTTTCTCGTAACGGAGTAGTGCTCCATTGCGAAGTGCGAAGGTGACAGCAGAATATCAACATCAACACGGGTTGGATGGAGATTCGCGAGCTCCATGATGATAGCTCGGGGTCCAGCAAGCCGGGCCGCAAGTACTAGCAATTCGTCCGAAACACTGCGTGAGTTTGAAAATACAATGAGCCCCTCGCCACACGGAGAGCGCAGTGCATTGACAAGATTTGTCCAAACTCGAGCAGCATAGGGGGGATGAAGCTGACGAAGAGCAGGCTGGTCCAGCACCGAAATTTGTCGCGAGTCATGTCTTGCGAATGGAAATCGTCGATAAAAACTCGCTAGCAAAGCCTTGATCACTCCATTAGGGGAAGTATCTTCACCAAACAACTCATTCCGGAAGATCTGCAAGTGTTAAACATCAATTTAGACTGCTCTCATTACCCTCAGCAATTGCTCACAACTTACCTCCAGTGGAAGTCCGTGAACACTGACGTTCAATCGCCGTAGAGCCTTTATGAGTGGATCGTCCACCACCACATGCTCAAATGTCTTCACCTCAAACTGAAAACCAATCGACCCCCTGCGATTCTCACCATGGAGCCCCTCCATAATCTGCAGCCACATCCGCCGCTGTCCGTCAAAAGCACCAGACGTAGACAACACGTAGCACACCGTGTCCATACCTACTTCCTGTTGAAAATTAGGATTGCTGAACACAATTGGCCTCCTCTCACGCTCCTGCAACCTGTATTTCCACGGTGAACGCTCGTCCGAGGGGTCCACCACGACCTCGACATGCAGCGTCGCCTCTGCAGCCGCAAAAGAGCTGTCGTTCCACGATCTCAGCTCCAGTTTCCAGAAGTGCGTGCCCGGGTCGATCCCGCCGAGCACCACCGAGTTAGCGTCCGCCGTTTGTCGATAGCCATCGTCAGGCACGCTGTCCCCCGTCACGAACAGGAATCCGTCGCGCGGGATCTTGAAGTTGTGTGTCTGGAAGTACACCGGTAGACTGGTCAATAGTCCGTCGGCGTTCGAGACCTGCCACCAGGAATGCTGCGCCGGGAATGTGATCTCAAGTTTAGGATCTGAAAACGAGCTGGATGCAGTCACCACAGACACTGCAAACCATAGTGAGCTCAGCAGCACCACGTTGCGCATGACTGTTGATAACCAAAAATGGTCCTTCGAGTCGCGATCTTTCACCAACGAATCTGATTCACTGCCGTTGTCTTGAGTTCACTATCCATACATCTGATTCCGCGATCATGGAAAAATGGGTTCATGTGAGGAAAACGCAAACTCACTGTACTACCGGTATATAGGTGCCATGGAGCTGGACGTGTTGGTGTGCTCGACTTCCGGGAAGCCCGTGTTCCGCCACAAAGTGTCCACCTCGAGTGACAATCGTCCACCCGAGGAGGACGACGACTCGTCCACCAGCTCCTTCGCGAGCTCGCTGCAGGGCCTGCTGTCCTTCGTGGCCTGCACGCAGCACGAGGAGCTGCTGGAGCTGCGGGCCGCCGACTGCCGCTGCGTGTTCCGCAGCTCCGACAGCCTCACGTTCGCGGCCATCGAGCGCTCTGTCCACGAGGACACTGGAGGTGTCCACAACGGTGAGACGCCCAGCGTTGCATCGGAATGTCTGCAGCATCTGCTGCGCCTGCTGCAGCACCAGATCCTGTTCGTGCTGAGCGACCGCGGGCTCGACGTGCTGCGGCGGCAGCCAGGCTACGACCTGCGCGAGCTGCTCAGCGGCACGGAGAGAGTCACCAGGTCTCTCACGGAGCTCTGGGCGTCCACGCCCAGCGTGAGGTTCAAGGACTGCGGCGTGCCATTCGTTCGACTCAAGCCGGAGAGGCGGCGAGAAGTGGCCAGGGCTTTGGAGTTTGAGGCGCCCAGGGAGAACACTACTACTACTACTACTACTACTACGACCACAATGATCTGTGGGTTGCTGCTTGCAAAGGAGAAGGTGGTGGCGGTTGCACAGCCCAACAAGAAACAATTCAGCATGCTCGTGGACGGTGAGCTTTCACTATATTCTTTTCAGAGGAGAAGATGTTGTTGGTGTATTTTTCTGCTGACAATGAGTTGTTGTACGGGTAGATTTGTTGTTGTTGATTAATTTCGTGTATCACACGCCGTCGCTGGAGAAATCGGAGACTTGGACGCCGATCTGTCTGTCGAACTTCAACGCTAGGTGCGTGAACGACTTTTCTGCAAGTGTTGGCTTTTTATTTGTGGCTGATACACTGTTGTCATTCTTGCAGCGGGTTCCTGTACGCGTATGTGGTTTTCTTGACGAGCGACGTTTGTTTGTTGCTGCTGAGCAGCCAGCAGTCGCCAGAACAGTTCCCGCATTTCCAGGCGAAGAAGGATTTCGTGAAGCAGCGGCTTGAAGAAATTGGAGCAATGGAAGCAATTGACGCCTCGGTGAAAAACCATTCGGAGTGGCGACCGCACAGCGATCTACCGCTATTGCACCACTTTGTCTACAAGAATGAGCTTACGGGAGAGTGCGCTGAACCCGACCTATCGTTCCCGTTTGATGATAGGGACTTTAGCACTCGTCTGCAGCTGTTGAACCAGTACGCTAAGGTACACCATCTCATGTTCCCGACGCCAGCCGAGCCTCAAAGCCGTGAAAGCCAAGTGCTGGGCAAGCGGCTATCATCGTTGCAAGAATCCACCGCAGCGCGTATGGTGTATGAGCGCAGCGATACAGGCCTTTTTGTTGGCATGTGTAGTGCCGACTATCGGCTGTACGTGTGGTTTGACTCGCTCGCCACGGTTTCCGACGCGCGCGAGCAAATGCAAGTGCTACTGGACCGACTCCGGCATGACGAAGAGCTAATGTCTGTAGCGCTCTTTCTTTCAGGTGGCGGATTTCCTTCGGTCAGCTCCCTTGGCATGTGGCCATGAGATGAAACAGTAGTCCCGTAGTTCAGTGTCTCGATCGGACTTGAGGTATCGATGCCACTTTATATTTTGAACGCGAGAGAGATCGCCAACACTCCAAGTATAAAACCAAACATTTTGACCAGAATGACGGCCGGCATCAACACAAGAGTTTATGCTTGACTCGTGGACAAGCATCTGGAAGGCGAAAACAATTACTTCGAAGTATGTTGACTCCGAGGCAGGAGTGAGTGCTGCAGATGCATGCGGCTTGCTGCTGCATTCCGCCCACAATCCAATTTCCTGATCATTACCACAAGCACGCCTCCTAAATCAAGCAAGATGATGATGCCCTCGATGCCTTCCGAGCAATATGAAGTCATGTACACGCTACGATCTGAGTTCGCCAAGAAGAATGGCTATGGTCCTGGCGGCTATGGTCCTCCTCGTGGGTTGGGCCCACGAGGCTTTGGTCCCGCACCCTGGCTGTAAGTGTCGACAGTATTTAATGCGTAGGAAATTTCATTGATAACACTGATTCATCGCTTTGTGTGCAGAATGGATGCCAGTCCGGCGGAGAGGGAGGTGTTCATGAAATTTCGCGCGAGAGGTACTAGCCGCACCGCTTTTGGAGGGTTGTTGGGAGCGACAGCTATGGCTGGCATTTGGAACGCGGCTGCGCTCGGAACGACGATGGGAGTCGTCGGTGTGCTCGGTTGGTCCTTCACTGATCACATTGAGCTATCGTTGCGAAACAACACCGCTGCTAACGTACCTGTTTGGCTTTAAATTCTGTAGTTGGTGGAGCAATTGGCGCTGGGGCATCGATTCGGACGAGCAACACCCGCCAAGAGTTGTTCACAGAGCTGTTGAAGCTTCCAAGTGACCAAGCTCCTCACGCAGCTCAAGCGAGAGAGATGTACGTGATAGACCCGAATGCCTTCTCGGTTTATGATGAAAGTAAGTAACCTTTGACATGCGTTGTGGTTGAACAATAGTCTCCAAACGAAGCTGGCCCACAACAGCTACGCTCAGGAGCTGCTCCGAGGTGCGGAGCCATCGAAGTACGTAAAGCACCTAACGGCTGGAATCTCACGGGCATTGCGGTGCTGACTTGAGCCTACCTCCTTAATTACCAACATAGGTCTCTCTAGGCAGGAGATAGTTTAGCCTTCGGGTGAATGACAAGCGAGCCTACGAATGCCGGCAGCATTTCCCCTTTACTGCCACTAACTTAGGACTACTGTAGTAATGCTGAACATCGACGGAGTTTCCAGGTCGTTTAGTACTTGTTCGCTCTGCAGCCTCGCATAATTTCCGGAGACTTACATTTGTGACTTCACGTAACCATGATCGGCCGCGGTCCGCACACGAAAGCTCGAAAAACGACGTCGACTTCACCCGCTTTTAACAGCGACATAATGCACATTAAAACCATGGTCACGTACCGGGCAGGATGTTTTCTTCTTCAACGTTGCGTTCCAATTAGTGTGAGTCGGTCGATAGATTCACCAAACGCGATAACTCCTTCGGATCTACACGGCGACGTAAACACAGCAACGACAACTGATAAAGGGATTCACTTGTGTCAACTGCGATGTACTATGAGATGCAGCGCCACCAAAGACCGCAGCAAGCCCTGCTACGATAGGTAAGAGCCGCGATTCCTACCTGGGCTCTCTAGGCGTGCTTCGGCTTCTTGTTCCGTGCATCCTGGAAGGTCGTCATGCCCTGGCCGCTGCCAATCACGCCCACGCGGCCCTGCACTGTATCTGGCGACGCAAACATACTCGAACCGCGCTTAGACAGCACCCCGCTGACACCTTTCTTCAAACCTTTCTTTTTGGCCTTGTGCTGGAAGGCCTTCCAGTCGTGCTGCTTGATGTTGCGCTCGTTGTCAATGTTCTTGTGTCTGTTTAGGCTCTTGATCGCGCGCACGCGTTTGCGCTTGCGCTCCTTCTCGGCCTCCGAGTCTGTGGGCAGAATCTGCAGGTTCTCCGGGATCTTAATGGGCTTGGCAATCACCGCAGGCGCGAGCGCTGCCGTTGCTGCAGCAGTAGGCGTGGCAGTAGCATCGGCTGCGTTAGTAGAGTGAGAGGCCGCCTCACCAGCAGTTTCTACCTGGTCCTGCTGCGCCGCTGCTGCAGGCTTCAGATACTCGTACGGCACCTCCTCCGAATTGCCGTAGCCGTCGAACAGCACCTGGAACCCTAGAGCCGTGACCTTGGTCACCGAGCACGGGTACACCACTGCGTCTGCGTAGTACTTGGCCCGGCACTTGAATCCCTCGGTAATAGTCTCTTTAGGCGGCAGTTTAGCAGCGTCTTCCGTATCCACCTCAATGTCTCTCAGAGCGTCGGCCTGGAGCTCTGCAGCAGTGCCGAAGCCCAGGAACTTGACATTGTAGCTGCCTTCACTCGTCACGGAGTCCACGTGCGCCGGGTACCAGACTCCCTGCTGCAGCGCTTCCACCACGGAGCCCGGAGAGAACTTTAGCTCTAAAATGTAGCAAAATAAGATAAAATCAAGTCAGCGTTTTCGTCCGCAGTAGCAGGTCCACGACGTCATTTACCGAGCGTGGGCGGCGTCTGCTGCTTCGTGTAGGGCTCCTGCGGCGCTGCAACGTGAGCGGACGACGCGGCATTCACCTTGAGGTCGATCTGGTGCAGCAACAACAATAAATAACGCCGAATTAGGCGTAAATAACGCCTCGAGCGCACTGAAACACGCCGCGCCCCACCGTCTCCTTGGTGAGCTGGATGACCTCCACCAGGTCCTTGGCGATGCCCAGGAACTCGGCGTTCGTCGGGTCGCTCTGCAGCAGCTCGTGGATGTTCTGCAGCTGCTCCGTGAACGTCACGAGGCGCGTCTCCAGCTCCTCCAGACTCGCGTCCGTCGCCATGGCCAGCTCCCCAGCGTGCAATTGAAAAAACCCTCTCCTAACTTTTAGCGTAAAACGCAGCCTCTCATTTTTAATTCCCCTACATATATATGTGGCACACACAACTTCCCGATCGTCGACGCTGTCATGCCAGATCCTTCCTGCCTTCCCGGACTCAGGTGCCTTGCATCCATCCCTGCATCCCCCGCTCGCGCCGCGCCGCCCGCCCGCCCGCCATGAAGAAGCTGGTGATCAAGCCGTACCGCCAGAACATGGGCATGGACCAGGCGCGCGCCGCGGAGATCTGGGCGTCGCTGCGCACGGCCATCCACGAGATCTTCTCGCACAACGCGAGCCTGCTGAGCTTCGAGGAGCTGTACCGCAACTCGTACAACCTGGTGCTGCACAAGCACGGGGACCTGCTGTACGGCGGCGTGGTGGGCGTCATCACCGAGCACCTGCAGGCCGTGGCGCGCCAGGTGGCCGCCGCCTCGGACGACCTGCTGCTCGTGGCGCTGCACGACCAGTGGGCCGACCACCAGGTCGTCATGACCATGGTGCGCGACATCCTCATGTACATGGACCGCACGTACGTCACGCAGAAGCGCAAGCTGCCCGTGTACGACAGCGGGCTCTACATCTTCCGCGACGCCATCGTGCGCCACGACAGCGTGCGCGAGCGCCTGCGCGCGCGGCTGCTGCGCTGCATCGAGCGCGAGCGCCACGGCGAGCTCATCGACCGGGGCCTCGTCAAGAGCGTGCTGCGCATGCTCGTGGACCTGGGCGTGCACTCGAACGCCGTGTACGAGGCCGACTTCGAGCGCTTCTTCCTCGACACGACGCTCGACTTCTACCGCGCCGAGGCGCAGGCCATGCTGGACGTGGCCACGTGCCCCGAGTACCTCGAGAAGGCCGAGCAGCGCCTGAACGAGGAGGGCGCGCGCGTGCTGCACTACCTGAACCCGTCCACCGAGCACAAGCTCAAGGCCATCGTCGAGACGCAGCTCATCAAGAACCAGGCCAAGGCGCTCGTGGACATGGAGCACTCGGGCTGCGTCGCGCTCTTCCGCGACGGCAAGGCGCAGGCGCTGCGCAGGATGTACTCGCTGTTCCGGCGCGTGCCCAGCACGCTGCCCGAGATCAGCGACTGCGTGCTGCAGTACATCAAGACGAACGGAGACGAGATCGTCAAGACCCAGTCCAACCCGGAGACGGCGCTCGACGCGTCGCAGTTTGTGGAGAAGCTGCTGGCCCTGCGGGAGAAGTTCGTGGGCTTCTTGTCGGACTGCTTTTTTGACGACCCGCAGTTCCACAAATCGATAAAGCAGGGCTTCGAGGCCTTCATGAACACGAACACAGTGTGCGCCGGATACCTGGCGCACTACCTCGATGAGCTGCTGCGGTCAAAGAACAAGTTTGAAGAGGAGATGGATACCCGCGTGACGCAGGTCATCGCGTTATTCCGATATTTGCAGGACAAGGATGTGTTCGAGGAGTTTTACAAGGTGCTGCTCGCCAAGCGACTTTTGAACAGCCGTGGCACCTCGGACGAGGCGGAAAAGCTCGTGATTTCAAAACTCAAGGCAGAATGTGGTTATCAGTTCACGTCGAAGCTGGAAGGCATGTTCAAGGATATGAGCATTTCCAAGGATCTCATGGAGTTATACAGGAAGTCGAGCTATGACACAAGGGGAAGCAGTTTCAATATTGATCCCTCCGTCGCTCCCATGCCGCTATCTGTGCATGTGCTGACAAGTGGATTCTGGCCGACAGAGATGGCGCCAATGTGCGCGCTCCCTGTGGAGCTCGTCCAGTTAACGCAAACGTTTGAATCATTCTACTGCGCACGGCACAACGGCCGAAAATTGGCATGGATGGCAAACATGGGTACAGTTGACGTTCGCGCTACGTTTTCTGCCGGCGTCGAGGACACGAAGCGCCGTCACGAGCTCAACGTGTCCACGTACCAAGCTGTCATTTTGATGTTGTTCAACCAGCGCTCCGAGTGGCGTTTCAAGGAGCTTGTGGAGCGCACGCGCATCGATGTGAAGGACTTGAAGCGGCACCTGATCTCGCTTTGCACGCCCAAGTACAAGATTTTGATCAAGAGTTCCAAGGGCAAGCGCATCGACGAGGAGGCCGATACCTTCTCGATAAACGATGCGTACAAGTCCAAGCTGCACCGCGTACGGATACCGCTGGTGTCGCAGAAGGAGACGTCGTTGCTGCCAGCTGTGGCCTCCAGTACGAGCAATCCGGCCGACGCGCTGCCGCCCACTGTCGCCGAAGACCGCAAGCACCTCGTGGAGGCCGCCATCGTGCGGATCATGAAGACGCGCAAGCAGATGCAGCATAACCAGCTTATCGCCGAAGTCACTCGCCAGATGGCGGGACGCTTCACGCCATCGCCGCAGCTCATCAAGCTGCGCATCGAGAGCCTCATCGAGCGCGAGTACCTGCAGCGCAGCACCACGGACCGACGAATGTACAACTATTTAGCTTGAGCGCGGCGCCGACAGCGACAGCAGCAGCCGATCCGACAAAATGGCAACATCAACCCTTACTACAGCCCAAGACAACGCCAGAATTCGAGCGACCGCAGCAATTTTAGAGCCTGGAGAGACAACCACCAACACAGAGAGCAGCAGCCTCCCACCAACGCATGCCCGGGACATGCCCACCCCCAATTGACGCTTGCTTGCATGCATTTCTTGTCATGACATTCGTCCCAGCATTTTCCTATTCGCTTCACTACTCTACCTGACTATAGCGACTTAATCCATTACAAATCCGCGCCCTCAACACCGGAATGCCTCTCTCCAGTCCCTCGTTATACAAACATGCCGCGATTACGACACGTCGCGCAATAACGCCTGAGCCCGAGCCAAAAGCCCAATAGGTCGCCCAATCGCGAGCCAACATGGCCGAGTCGGAGCTCGCGGGGCTGCGCTCCGTGGCCGTGCAGTCCACCCACATCCACCGCGTGCAGCTGCTGAGCCTTCCCGCACCTGCATCCGCTGCCGCCAAGCCGCGCGCCGCTGCCCAGCCGAGTCTGCGCGCGCGGCTGCAGCGCCAGTGGCGCGCGAACGCGTGGCTGCTGCTGACGCTGGGCTTCCTGTGCTGCCTGGGCCGCCTGCGCGCGGACGCCGCTGGGGCCACCGCAGCCAAGAGCAAGGCCGACAGCGACCTGTACGTCGTGCTGGTGAGCATCCCCGTGCTGGACAAGATGCTGCCGCTCAAGCACCTGGCCGAGACGCTGCTGTCGCGCGGCGCGCGCGTGGGCTTCGCGCTGCCCGAGAACTGCCGCCAGTGGGTGAGCGACCTGGACGGGCTCGAGTTCATCTCGCTCGGCAGCATCGTGGGCAAGGGCCGCGCCACGGCGCTGGACCCGACGCAGCTGCAGACGCTCGGCGTGTACGAGAGCTACGCCAGCACGCTGCGCTACTACGCGTCGTTCCAGCGGCCCATGTTCGCGCCGCTGCTGGAGGACCTGGAGGACGACCGCCCCGACCTCGTGGTCGTGGACAGATACACCTTCGCGGGCTTCGACGCCTGCCATCGCCTGCAGCTGCCCTACGTGGTGAACGACCCGCACCTGCTCTTCGACGTCGACTCGCCCCCCGCCTACATCCCGGCGCCCTTCTCCAACTTTACCATGCACGTACGAAGTTGGCTGTGATGTCGGGGGTGGTTGCTGGAACAAACTAACTTTTTTTTTTATTTTTCATGGTGTGTTGTGGTTCTTTGTAGACGACGAGTGTGCTCGAGCGGTGTCTGAATAGTTACTATCGCCTACGCTTCCGACTGGGGCTGGTTCATGTGTATAAGGAGATCAACGCCGTGCGAGAAGAGCACGGGCTCGAACCGATAGACAGCAAGCACCAGATGCACGGCCACTCGCTCGTGCTGGTGAACTCGGTGTTCGGGCTGGACGAGGCCCGCCCGATGACCCCTCAGTTCAAGATGGTAGGCTTGCTGCAGTCGCGGAAGCTGCAGCTTGAACGTGCAGCATACGAAGCTAGTCCTGTTGTGCATACCAGCCTCCCCGAAGCGCTGACCACGTGGTTAGAGGCTGCTGCGTTTCGCGACGACAAGCCGCTGGTGTTTATTAGTTTTCAAACGGACGTGCCTTTGACCCCAGAGTTCATCACGACTATTGTAGGTCTCGAGCTATTGCGATGGGTATTGGGTTTGCTGGCATTGACTGTGCTCTGTTGATTCTTTACAGATGAACGCGCTGGAGACGGTAGATGCCCGACTCCTGTGGAAGATAACTCTGCAGGAACAAGCAGCATTTGATTTGCGCTCTCGTCCCCGAGACTCGGTGTTATTTCTCGGCGACGGCGTGGACGATGCAGCAGTGCTTGCGTTGGCACCCGAGATAGAGCTGCTGATCACTGCAGGAGAGTTTCAGACCATGCAGGAGGCTCTTGTCGTGGGGGTGCCCATCCTGGGGCTACCTCACTCAGCTGAGCAGATTGAAGGCATGAATGCTGTCGTACGAGCGGGGGCTGGTCTCCGACTGGACGGGAAGTCGTTCTCCGAGGGCAATCTGCGCTTGGCAGTGGATAGAATGCTGATTGACGAGCGCGAGCGCTTTAAAGCAAAGGCCGAGCACCTCGGAGAGTTGGTGAAAACTGGCGGTGGAGTGGAGCGCGCTGCGGACGAACTGCTGGCTGTTGCGGAGTTCGGAGCCCGTCACTTGCTGCCCATGCGCAACCTGCAGCCTCTGTACAAGACGTACCTCGTGGACGTGTACCTCATCTACGGAGCCATCCTCTGCGGCGCGGCCATCATCCTGCGCACGTTCGTGTCGGTCGTGCTGTCCGTCTTCCAGCCGCTGACCCCGCTGGAGGTGCTCGAGGCGGAGGAGCTTGCCGCAAACGGCCTGATGAGCCGAGCCGACGAGGTGGGCCGTAAAGCGGTCCAATAAACCAACAACGACAACACTGCGCGCCGTGACGAGGTGCAGTGCCCCACCAGTACTGTAGTTGCAGCCCTCCTTCCGTGTGCACTCTTACCGCAGGCTTCAACTTCGCGCGGACGATGGGAATCTCGTCACGAGATCAGGTAAGTGCAGTACATGTATCCCTAGATAGGTATTTTGCTGGGCAGGACGAGTTCTACGGACCCCGCTTTTTCGTGGCAAACCTGCGTCTGAACTCGGGAGCACTCGCTGCAACATGACTGTCCACGGCACCAGCAGGCCGGCCACTTGCGGTACGTTCTTGTCGCACCCGTTGCGTGCAGTGGTACGTTGCCAGCTCTTCGGCGAGTCGGTCAAAGTGTAGGATCCATGTAGTGGTGAGGTGTCGTTCTCAGCCGTGTCGAGACTGCTGTGGCGCATTGCAATGCGTGAGTATCCTGCCAACGGAGCGGAACTGTGGATAGTCCTCAGCAAAAGTGCTGAACATCTGCAGACACACGAGCTGTCGTTACGTCGTGCCATCAGAGCGGTCACCACATCCCCGTCACTCGCGACGCAGCGAAATGTCCTCCGCGGCGCGGTGGAGTCCACCCCCGCCGAAGCCAGTCACCTTGACCGAAACTGCAACATGGCCAGCAGTTCCACGGGCGCAGGGCAGCACCACGAACGCTGACACTTCCGCAGTCCCAGAGCGTGGACTAATGCCCGCCCGATGGTATCACCGCGAGCTGCGGTCGTCGTCGTCGCGGCGGCCTCATGCACGAACGATGAACATGTCTGCGCTCTTCTTGCCAGCAGTCCTCGAGGCAAACTCGTCGAGGCGTCCACTGCAAAAACTGCCCAGCGCGTGACGTGGCGTGACGTCCACCGCCGCACCAGAACGTGTCCTCCGCCTGCTGGATCCGTTCAGACGCCACGCGCGCCGCGTCTCTCGCTGGCGGCTGTTCCACGGTACAATACGTTCGGTCCGCGGCGTGCTCGACGGCTCTTACAGCAAAGAGAACCGCAGGATTAGTTAGTTAGCTTCTACACTGCAGAGGACTGGGGACGACGACGACTCTGCTGCATTCGACTTCCACGCGCCCCAGCGCGATGGACCCCAATAGCCATGGCAATCCCCCTCTGACCGTGCGCACGGACCACGACGAGGCCGCGCAGCAGCAGGAACAGGAGCAGGAGCAGCAGGAGGACGCGCAGACGCAGTACGCCAAGCTCGAGACGCCCGTCAAGCTGCGCGCCAAGGAGTTCGCGCGCCAGGACACGTTCAACTCGGACGCCGAGTCGGGCGGCCAGGGCTCGCTGGCCTCGGCCGCGGACGCCGCGGACTACGCGGCGCGGCAGCGGTCCACGATCGTGGCCAAGTACCGGCCGAGCGGGAGAGCGGCGGACGGCTCGAGCGTGCGCTTCAGCGGCGCCGACAGGATGGCGCACGACATCCAGTTAGGACCCAGGGCCAGCACGCTGGAGGACGACGCGGACCACCGCAAGGGAGACGAGGTAGAACAGTCCCGGAAGGACACGGACGAGAGCAGCAAGGCCGACGCCACGGAGCACACCGTGCAGATGAGCTCCATCGAGCTGCGCGACTCCGTTCTACCCGTTCTACCCAGGCGGTACCTCAACGGCCAGTTCCTGAGCAACTCGTACTTCTCCCGCAGGCTGCTGAGACTCTCGCAGCTCATCGTGCTGGGCGACGTAGTGGCGCTCGGCTTCTTCTACTTCTACGAGTCGGATGCGGACGACATCCGCCACGGCAGGCTCTACGTAGGGTCCCCACTGAAGGTGCTGGTCTCCAGCGACGAGCCGAGCTGCTCGACGTCGCTCGCGCTCGCGGCGCTGGTGTATCACTTGTTCCCGGCCGTGTTCGTGCTGGGCCTGCCGGCGTCGGGCTTGAGGATATTCGAGCCCTTCAGGAGAGAGCAGAGATTCGACCGCGGAGGCAGGCTGCAGAAGGTCAAGCGCACGGTGTGCCTGCAGCTTTGCGAGATCGTGGGGGTCGCCATCTTCCTGTACGAGGCGCTGATCCTCGGCTTTTTCGTCTACTACGTCGCGAGCGGCAAGATCTTCGTGGACTGCGACTCTAACATCCCGGCCTATGTCTTCTGCGCCTGCGCCGTTGTCATGTTCTGGCTCTTGTTCGTGCTCATGCGCGCCTTTGCGAGGTTCCGGGAGCACTTGAAGATGCAGCTGGGCGCGTTCAAGGAGAGCGACCAGACAGGAGACGTCAAAGCGCACATGCTGCGCTCCAAGATGAAGCGCAAAAAGCGCCAGCAGCAGAAGAACAACAACGGCACCCAGACCTCGCCGCCAACTCCGTCCAAAGCAGCCGTGACGAAGGACATACGAAAGAGGCTGTTCCGAGGAGCGCAGCTGGGAGATCTCAAGTTAATTCGTCGCTCGATCCGCATCGCCAAGAAACATCTTGGAGACAATTTTGCGCGCGATCTGTACCCGGACCCGGTCATGGTGCTCGGCATTTTTGGGCTGGCCAAAAAGAACCCCATGCACGTGGCGGCTTATCAAGGCAATATCGCAGCGATGGATCTGCTGTTCAAGGCAAATTTCAAGGTAAATGCTTTTGACAAGGTCTCGCGTGTGCGATTCAGCACGGGCGATTTGTTCTGGTACCTCGCAAGCTACTTTATTCCCAAGCCAGTGGTGTCATCGGACGAGACGTACAGCTCCGTGTTCAAGACGACGTTGGTCACTCCACTGCACTGTGCCGTGAGCACAGGCCGTCTTGCTGCGGTGCAGTGGCTCATTGCCCATGGAGCTGATGTCAACCTTTGCTCCAAGTCTTCGTACCGATGCGAGAGTCGGCTCCCGCCTATTTTTCTTGCCGATCACCCCGAGATCGTGCACGTATTGTTGCGCGCTGGTGCGAATCACCTGGCCATTCCTGATCCTGGTCACATGAACACCATCACAGTGCTACAACTCGCGTATCTGCGGGGTAACTATGCCGTTGCGCAGGTGCTGGAAGATTGGGGTGGTGATGTAGCACTCACGCCGCTACACGCTGCAGCAGCTGTGGGCGATGTCGGGGCAATTCGGAGTTTTTTACGCAAGAAGGTAAACCCTGATGTTCTTGGTGAATTGGGCTACGTTGGACTCAATAAACGTACGCCACTGCATTGGGCTGCAGTGAATGGCGCAGTAGGGGCCGTCGAGATTCTACTGGCTGCCAAGGCTAACGCTAACTTCCAGGATGCGCATGGTCGTACCGCACTTCACTGGGCTGCTCGTGTCAATCGCGTGGACATTGTACGAGTACTTCTGGCGCACGGTGGAGATCCGACTATCGTTGACGACGGCGATATGACTCCTATTATGTGTGCCGCATGCGCCGGTGGAACAACTGTGGATATGTTCAAGGCGCTGGTTGCTAGTGGTGGTGATATCAACCACCAGCTTCGTTCCACGGGTGATACAGCGTTGCATTTGGCTGTGAAATTAGACGACCAGCAAACGGCACTGGCACTGTTGAGTATGGGAGGTGATATTATGCGCACGAATCACGATGGGTTCCGGCCGATTGACTGCACTACGTCAACAAGACTACAGTTCGAGATTAAGCGCGCAGCAGGAACGCGTGATGTGATGATCAGCTACACGCACTCTCACATGGAGTTTGCTCTCAAGTTGCGCAAGTCGCTGGAAGACGCGAATATTACGGTGTGGCTCGATCTCATGGATCCAAGCGGTATTGGCGGTGGATCTGTGTGGCGCGAGGAAATCGCGCGTGGTATCACTAATGCTGCGGTGGTGCTCTGCATCCTGACCGAGGACTACGCGCAGTCTGAGTGGTGTTTGAAGGAACTGGCATTGGCCAAGCAGGTGGGCACTCCCATCATGGCCATCTCTACTGAACACGCGAAAATTTCAGAGGAACTGCAGGTGTATTTGTACACGCGGCAGCTTGTCCCGTTTGAAAGTGCTATCGTGAAGGTGGAACAGGCTAACGAGAAGGAAACGCGATACGAATACGACGAAGACGCGTACAAGAACCAGCTACGTATGCTGCTGGATGGCATGCGTGATGAGATCGAGAAGCGAAAGGAAGATAATATTAAGCGCAACATGCGTCGTGCGGAGACGAACCCGATGGCAGGATCAGGCCACGCAAGTAGTGGAATACGTAGCCGCCGCCTCAATCACGCGGCGTCCGGTATGAGCTCTACGAACACGTACGGCATGGACTCGATGAAGTTTGACGAGCGCGCGCTGGCACTGTCAGCATTCGACACACCGAACTACTATGCATACGATTCAGGCAGCTCGTCGGTCCACGAACTTGGTGATGACTCGGCCATGCCTGTCGTAATTGGCAACAGCCGTCGGCGCGGCCCACCGGGATCCTCTCGGTCGATCGGATCCAATGGTGTGTTCTCGACCAGCCAGCGGCAAATGCGTCTGAACTACGACTACAACGCCACGAACCTGAGCATTGTGAGCAGCACCAGTAGTTCGAACAGCTTCGTGGACGATGGTGGTGTATCGGATAGTATTGTGCTTGACACTGGCGGATACTACTTCCACAAAGCTACGAACAAAGACAAACCTAAGCGCGGAGGACGCAACAACGCCATTACGGAACGAGACTCGAACGAAATCGACGAGCCTGGCACCAGTGACAGCATTGTCGAAGACTTGCAGGAGCTGAATACGGCTACAGCTAGCGGTGAGCAGTTTGTCTTTATCAGCCACGGCGACTACCACGGGCGGTTTGTTCGCAAGCTATGCGTTGAAATGTGTCGCGTAGGGGGTCTAAGATGCTATGTGGATCGCAAGCACATGGCGAAGCTGTCGACTGCGATTGACGAGGACATGGAAGAGGAGGCAGACAAATCCAAATCTAGCCGCCCGGTGTTGTCGCGGAACGAGGATATGTCAGTGCGAATCCACGAAGCAAAGGAGGCGATTCTTAAGTGCTCAGCTTTTGTTGTGCTCATCTCCGAGAAGACGTTGGCAAGCGAGTTAGTGAAGGATCAGCTTGCATTTGCGGAAGACAAGGGCAAGAAGATTCTGCCGGTTGTGGTAAACCGCATGGACTTTAGTCTCGACATCAAGTACAGCCTCGCGCGCAGCGAGTTTTTCCACTTCTTCACGAAGGGCGACATGGTAGGCTTCCGTCAGTCACTACGGCACCTGCTGGACGCGTTGCGTGAAGAAGTATACGGCATCAGCATCGGCGGTCCACTTCCCGGACAGCTTCCTAGCTTCAGTTCCGGCGGCCAACTCCCCAGTTTCAGCTCAGTGCCCAGCTTCAACGGTGGCGGTCAGGGCAACGGTAGCGACGTGAAGCTTCGTGGCGGGTTTGCGGATTTGCGTGACAGCTTTGTGTCGAATGGGTCCTACAACCCGTCCTTCCAGGGTCCTAGCGTTGAAAGCAGCATGCGTAGGCGCCGTCCAAAGTCGCAAGGCCTCAAGTTTGCGAGTGCACGGAGCGACACATCCAACTTTGGGTTGCCTCCCACGCGGCTTTCTCAAACGTTTGCCGAGACGACAGGAACTACGCGCAGCATCACGTCGGACATGAGTCTTTCGCATTCCATGATCGGCAACTTTTCCACGCTCGTCGGACGCATCGACGACTTCGACGAGGAAGAGGAGTTATCCTACGCTGGCATCCAAGACGACGACTTCGATTCCGATGAGGAGGTGGAAGTGGAGGAGAATGGAGAAGTGCGTGCTGTGCAGGAAGAGGCTCCATCGTTTTCCAGAGCGATGCGGCAGCACCCTGCTCTGGGCGCGCTCTCCAGTGACGGCAGTTTCGATACGCGCCAACGAGGATCCAACTCGTCCATAAGTATGCTCGAGCTTGCCGAGTCAAGCGAGACCATCAACATCAGCTTCGATGCCTTGCTCGGGGACAAGACACCGACAAAATAATTAGCTACCCCGGCCGTGCCAACGATACGCTCGTCCAACAAACCATCGATTGGATGTGCGCTCATTTTATTAGGTAGTTCCGACAAATTTTGCTCAAGTAACACAACTGTAATACAACTTTTAAACCGAAACTACATG
Source organism: Phytophthora cinnamomi (assembly GCF_018691715.1). Lineage (NCBI taxonomy): Eukaryota > Oomycota > Peronosporomycetes > Peronosporales > Peronosporaceae > Phytophthora > Phytophthora cinnamomi. The sequence continues at coordinate 585,575 of NW_027151035.1, forward strand.
TAGAGTACATATTCAAGCCTTATAAAACTCCAACATTGCACGTTGCAGTGCGGCACTTTCATTGAGGGATTGCTGCCGTGTATTGATCTGCATTACTAATCTATCGCAGTTAGTGCAATTTATGCAATATCCCCCAGTTTGCAGGCGCTTAGACAATGTCTTCGGCGGTGCTGATGCTGCCGTGTCGATTGCGAGCGGATACAGTCAATCGTAGACTGTTTTCCCTGCTCTGGCCGCCGCCGGCACTTCCGTTAGAAGTGCCTGACCCTGTACGTGATCGGTCATTTGAGCTGTCGTAACGAAGTCCCTCGAGGACGTCAGGATCACTCCAGCCGTGGCCTCCGAAGCTTGACGCCGAGCCACCTCTGCTCCCAGTTCTTGATGTGTTCAATGCCGCAGGCGAGGTCATAAAAGTCCGAACAGGTAGTGTGGGCAGCAACAACGACGAGTCCGATGATAAAAACTCCCCATCAAACGGTGACTGCACCTCCACCGCGTCTGTATAAGCTCCAAGTGATGATCGGCGTGACTGAGAGGAAACCGAAGACACTGGAGACAGCACCGCCATCGCCCCCAAGCCTAGGCCGAGATCACCTTGATCCTCGTCCTGACGACGCTGGAGACGCCGCAGCCGAGCTTCATTTTGTTGTTGCAATCGCAAAAAATTCGTGAGTTGTTCCACGCTCTGGTCGTAACCGAGCGAGATGTTAAAGTGATGCACCATACTGCGGGAAAAGGTATACCGCTTGGCCAGGTCCACCTTGTGCAGAGACAGAAGAATGGGGACTAAGAGTTTCCCACGGTCTTCTGCGAATGCCAGTTGATCAGCGAGGAGGTCACAGGTGGCTGATAGCGGTGACAGCACCACTAGCACGGCAGAGCACGCGAGAATGGCATCTTTCGCTGCCATTTGCCGTGCTTGAACAGGCAAACGTGCCACTGGCTGGTCAGCCCCGATATCTACGCCGAAGCCACCACTTTGAGCATCATTACTTGCAGCATCCTGTGATTGATGAGCATACTGCACCGCCGGCACAGTTTGATCCACAACACAACGAATGCCTTGCTTGAGCATTGACTTCTGCAGACGCAGACAGAATGAGCGGTGGTAATCTCCATGTGCAATGAACACGAACGCGTCGGAATCTGACGTAATAGCAAGCGACGATGTCAGGGATTTAATCCTTCGCAGTGGACGGATAAGGGGCACATTCAATGGGCCATCCGGGAAATTGATCTCCGCGCTTGAGGCTTCATGGTCTTCACTCTCGCTATCTTTGTTAGTATCGCCACCATTTCCACATAGTATTCTGTCATCTTCCTCAGGGTAGCATTCGCTGTCACCCCGACGGCTTCCGTGACGAGACGAATCCCCAGCATTACAGTCAGTCTCATGTCCAGGAAGTTGAACTTGTTGCTGCTGGTGCTCCTGTCGCCGAGCTAAGCGCGCTCGATGCTCCTCAATTTGGTCATGAAGACCATCCAGGAGCATTCGGAGGCAGTGACAGAAAGCCTCATCATTGTAGTCTGGTACCAGTTCAAGGCTGCTTGTAACGCGTTTGCCTAGCGTGTTGGTCACCTCGTTTGTGGCAGTATCACCCTCACTCTGGAAAATTGATTCACCTTCCCGGGAATCAGTATCTTCCATGGTGTGTGAGCTTCGTGGACGCTCGTCTTCACCATCTTCTTCACCAGGATCCGAAGCTGGCACGCTGGCACTTACATCATAATTGTGTTTAACTGCCGGCCGGAAATCGATCACCTGACGTGTCCACAAGTACACTTGCAGCTCTTCAGAAATCTCCATGTCCTCGCACTGGATGGCAACAACTGGGATGTTCTGCATCTTGGCAAAGGCAAGTTCCTTCATGCACCACTGGGACTGTGGGTAATCTTTTGTTAATACAGCCAGTACAAGTGCACTGCTCTGAATGCCGCGCGCGATCTCCTGACGCCACACTGAGCCACCTGTGATTCCTGTGGGTCCCATAGTGTCGATCCATGTGGTGACCCGTTGGCGTTCCAGCGCATCTCGGATCTTGCGTGCCAACGGCGCGTGTGCATGACTGTAGCTGATCATAACATCGCGCTGCCCTGCTTCCTTCTTGACAGCGAAGCGTAGCGCTGGCGAACGCGCACAGTCAATCGCACGCTGACCGAGGAGATTAACAGCCGTCAAGCTTAAACCAGCACGGACAAATAGCACGGCAGCGGTCTGGTTTCGACGCCGAAGAGCAACGTGCAGAGCTGAATCGCCGTTGTTGGTGCGCGTCGCGTGCAGATCTACTCCATTCTCCAGAAGCATCTGAAAGATGCGTGGGTCAAGGCCACGCGCTAGTGCGACCTCGCCCTCAACACCGCCACATTCGTCAATTTCATCGTCCTGCACGCGGTCATCACCTAGTTTGTCTCGTTTACCTGCCGAGGTTTTAGCGCCCCTCTTGATGGATGCGCATGCCCCAGCAGCACAAATGCAGAGCAACGGATCCCCTTGTGCGTCACGTACATTAACATCTGCACCGCTTTCCAAAAGAGCCTCCACAGCGCGTGTTCGATTCAAAACACAAGCCCACGCCAACGGCGTACGTCCAAATATGTCGCGTGCATCCACATTAGCTCCATATCGTATAAGGTGGCGAATGATCCGCGCGTGCCCACGCATCGCAGCCCAATGAAGTGGTGTACGGCGGAAGCAGCCGATCACTTGTTCGCCGAGTGTATCTGGATCTGCTCCGTGCTCCAGCAAAAATTCGACTTCATGCCGGCGTCCACCAGCACAGGCATCATGAAGCGGAGTTAGAGCCACATCTCCACCGTACTTTTCCATCTGCCGAGCGACAGCGGCATTTCCTGCGATCCGCGCAACTTCAAATGCAGTCAGCAGCAAACCGTTAGCATCGCCAGGCAGAGCTAATGGGTTACCATCAGCGTCCAAAAGCAGCCGTGTACATTCCTTATCCACGGCCCAATACAGCGGCGGAGTCGCGAATCGTGGATGGGTGGATAATGCGGGTGCATCCGGTTTTGCGCCGTACCGCAGCAGCAGCAATGTGAGCTCTACGTGGCCCAATGTTACGGCCACATGAAGAGGTGTCAAAAGTGTGGCTTGAAACAATCCAACTGGACCGAACGGGTGTGAGGCACTAGCTAGTCCAGGAGCAGCACCGCCATTACCTGCTCCGCCACCTGCTGAAGTATTGGCAACCACACCTGCACTAGACCGTCGCGCCACGAAGAACAGCAAGCGGAACATAAACTGATATAACCACGCCAGGTCTAACCGCAGTAGCTCCAGCTTATCAAGTTGTTGGACGTCGAAGTGCCCATTAGCAAGCAATTCACGGACAACCTCGATCTGGTCAAAAGCCACAGCCACGTGCAGCGGGTTGCGTTGGCCACGAGCGAATAACGCCATTCCTCCTAGCTTCCAAACGCGCGGCTCGTACCACTCGGTAGCAAATTCCGGGCCGGATATGCTGACTGCCGTCTCCAACAGCGACCGCACTTGGTCAACATCGCCACGCTTTGCAGCACTGTAGAGCCCAACCTTCACGTAGTGCACTTGCTTTCTGGTGCTGCCCTTCGGAACCGATCCAGCTTCATTTTGGCCGTCTTGTGTGCCACCATATCGGTTGCCTCGAGCAGCATGATGCAGTCGCTTACAGCGCCGCCAACACGCCCACACCGGAGCCGGCAACCAGGCGTACAGTGGCGTGGCAAACGATTGCTCCACATAGTCGAAGCGTGAATGGCCTGGCACGTAGCCGCGCTGGAACAGGAAGTGCTGGTGCAGTCGGTGGAACAGCAGAATCTGCCGCCAGCGCAGCATATACGCAAGTACTGCCACAAGTTGCACGCCGAGCAGCACCAGGAAATACCCCGTGGCGAGTTGTCGGTCGCAAGACACCATCATATCCGACACGCTGCTGGAGTGCGACGGCACGAAGATGGCCACGAGAATATAAATCAAATACGGGATCTCCAGCACCACAATGAGCTCGCAGAGCGTGAACAGGTACGTCTTCTCGAAGCGTTGGTGCTCCTTGGTAATGTCCGCGATCGCCGACGAGGGCACGACGACCGCCGAGGGCTCCGCGCTCGCGGCGGAGGCGGACGAGGACGTCGAGCTCACCGTCGAGTACTCCCTCCGCGCGCGGCGGTAGAGTCTGCAGGCCTTGAAGTTGAGCGCCGGCAGACACAGCAGCACGTTGGCCACGAGCGAGTACGCGTACATGTCCAGGAACTCGAGGGTGTGGTCTCGGCAGCGCGCCTCGGCCTGGCTGCCGGCGCCGGCGTCCCTGTGCTTGACAATAGCCGGCACGAGCGCGTGGTTCAGCAGCTCGCGCAGCAGGTAGACGGCCACGATGAGCGTCGAGTTGGCCACCATGCGCGCGCACAGGTACGTGTTGCTGTCGCGCTTGAGCCACGGGAACACGCACCAGAGCAGGCGGCGCACGCGCCTGTAGCACCACCAGAGCTTGCGGATGCGCAGCTGGCCGCCGGCGTCCACGTAGTAGTTGCCAGAGGGCAGCGGCGCGTCCTCCGCCACGTCCACGTGGACGCTGCCCGAGTGCTGCAGCGTCGCCGAGCTGCCGCGCGGCTGCGACGCGTGCGCGGACGCGGCGGAGGGCGCCGCGCGCCGCGGCCAGTGCGTCGTCGTGGCCTCTGACTGGATGGAGCCGTGCGTGCGCCCCGCGGAGCTCGCGGACACGGCGGCCTGGCCGGCGGGCGACGCCTCCGTGTCGCTCGGCGGCGCGCGGCGCCTGCGGCCGCTGGCGGACAGCGGCGAGCGCAGCGTCTTGAAGTAGCTGGCCACGCCCGAGGGTTCCTGCGGTTGCTGCCGTTGCTGCAGCTGCTGGCGGCGCGCGCCAGCTGAGGACGAGGCGGAGGACGAGCGCGAGGACGAGGCGCACGAGTCGGCGGCGCTGCTGGTGCCGCGCGCCGAGCCGCGCAGCGCGGAGAGCTGCGGGTCCGCCATGGCGGGCTGCTGTAGTAATTCTGGTGAGTGCGGTACTAATGCTGGGTCGGGCTGTTGCTGGTCGCGCTAAATATGAAACTGGATGTCGGGACGTTGACACCGGATTACTATTATATTTTACGGCGGATTACGCGGGCCGCGGTATTGGTGGGCCAGTTTACCGTGATGCGAGGCCCAATCAGCAGCCGAGTTATTTAGCTGTTGGAAAAGAAGAAGATGGCGGGTGCGTGGATAAAGAATGGGAGGTTTTATCTCGTTGTTTTATTTATTGATTGACGACGCGGCGCAGCGGCTATTGACGAGGGGCTGCAGCGGCTGCAGCTGGCGGACGAGGGCCTGCGCGTGATCGAGCTGCCGGGCGCGCTGCTGGACCAGCGCTACCTGGTGCAGATCTGGCTGCTGCGCAACTGCGTCTTCGTCTGGATGGGCTCGGCGGCCGACAAGCCGCGGCTCGGGTGCGTGCGCTGCTTGCAGCAACTTATTATTATTGTTCTTATTATTATCTTATTATTCTGATATCTTATATTGGGTGGGCAGGTCGCTGTCGACGGCCATCGCCACGCGCTACAGCCCCATGCCGCTCATCACGTCGGTGGTGGGCGCGCCCGAGATGGAGGAGCAGCAGATCGCACAGAGACTCGCGCGCCGCACGGGCCGCCAGTGCTTCGTGTCGTGCCAGCTGCCCGACCACGTGCCCGAGCTCTTCGCCTACGTGGAGAAGCAGATCACCAAGCGACTCGCGGACGAGGGCGTCGTGCTCAGCAAGTGACTGGCGTGGAGACCTACCTAAGTAGATAGGGGCAGTGGACGAGAGGGTACATGCAACCTGGACTTGAAGTTTACGGGTGCACGTGCTGCATTTAAAAAAAAATGTTACGGTGTTCTGCTGGTCGGAGCTGCACCGAAAACACGGATAGGATGGAAACATGTACGTAGCTCGATTCACGACAGCCAATCCGTATTGCTTTTTATAATGTCATAGAGATGACACTTCCGATTAGTCTCACGAAAGGAAGATCTCGAAATCGGGATGTGAGCTGGCTAACGCGCGAACAGAGAAACCGTTTCTTGGTCTTCACGGCACAACAAGAAAACGACAAACTGGACAAGCTTGAGATATAGTTGAACGAGGAGGAGTGCAGCGTACTGTACCTGCGCGACCCTGAATCTTCAGGCGAGAGCCGGCGCGTCCGACTCCCACAACACTTCATCGCACATTGAGGTTGTTGAGGAAGCTGAAACACACAATATCTCATTGTTTTTGGTCGAGTCGCGCAACCAAAGTGCTCAAAGGCTTACCACGCGAATACCATAGAAATGTTGTCAAGATTGTCTCTTGATTTCATTGCTAGGAAAATGGAGGAGAAAGCACACACTAAGAAAGGCAAAGCTACGTGTATGGTCTTGAGTTCTGGACTAGCCAGAATACGATTCGCATTGCTAAGCTGGTCCACATCATGCTTGCAATTTTTTGTTGTTGTCCATCGTTAGCTCAGGCTTTACTTGTCCTTGGAGCTTTCCGGTGCCGCCTTCTCCTGCTTCCAGTCACTAACATCAAATCGAGAATGTCAAACTGTTGCTGCGTTTCAGTGAGTTTAGACACTAAATCACTCAACAAACCTGGCAAGCTCCGCTTCCTTGAGCAGCTTCTGCGCGTAAGGGTTGGACGGGAGCTTTGTACGGAGACTACTCGTACAATACAGACAAGAAATCAACAGACAGCTCATAACTACTCAAGTGGAAAGTACTCAGGACACCCATACATTTCTCTCGCCTCGGCTGCGTGGGGGGATTTGTCGTCCGGCAGCTTGATCATCTCCTTGACCATTTTAAGGCGAATGCGACTCGCGCGCATTGACATCCAAGCTCCGAGTAGGCCACCCACTGAAAAAAAAATGTGTCCACTCAATGTCAAGGCCCATCGAGACTGAATGTGCTGTTGAGCCGATGAAACGCACCGATCACCCCGGTGACTCCGAATGCCGTGCCTAGCGCCGCAATCTTCCACACACCAGCCATCGCCAATGCTCCAAGCAGACCGCCGATGGCAGCACGACGTGCACCTTTCTTCCTGTACTTCATGAAAACCTCCCTCTCCGCAGGCGTAATGTCTTTCCTGCTCAATGTGTAAGCAAACGAGATTGAGCAACACAAACTTTGGAGGGGTGGTAAGCGAGAACCATAAAACACCTACATCCAGCTTCGACGGCATCCAAATCGCCCGAAACCTTTCTTCGCCAACTCGGAGCGCAGCGTGTAAATGACTTCGTATTGGTCGGAAGTCATCATCGTGCTTGTTTTTGACAGTGTTGTTGTGTTTTAGTGACTGTGTGCTCGGGGTCTGGAAAGTTGAAAAGTGAGTGGATAAATCGTGATCGCTGTGGTCGGACTTTAACGGCTGGTTCTGCAACCATTCTTGCTGGTTACGAATGAATGTTCAACCTACAGGTCGGAAGTGGGTAAAGTGCGTGGTAAGAAAACTGCACTCCACACTAGCAAAGAAATGCTGGTGGACGGTGGAGAGGAATACAGTATGCACTTCTCATGTCTCCAGTCCCGATCAAAGCCAGGTAACCCTCAAGGTAAATATCGTACGTCGAATTCATCGGTGACGGTGCTAAAGCGCCCCCCACCCATGCAACACTTGCACTTGCAGCTTGGACCATCTGCTATGCTGTAGCGACTCCAAACGGAACTCGTATTCTCTATTGAAGTTATTCGGCTCACACTGCGTTATGACCATGTTCTTTACTTTAGTAATGTATATCCGCGATGTGGGGTTTTAGGCTCAGACTGGAAATTCTTGTAAAAAAAACGCTTCAGAGACGCCTTGACATCTACATGCGCGCAACGTATGAGAATGCTATACGACTCGTACTAATACAATACGAGATAATGCACAACGAGCCAAGCACAACACTGAAAAACACGCTTCAACACGCCATGTGCCATCGCAGATGGTTACATTCACTCCTACCTTCAGGTGCCATCCACGAGTATCTACCAACAAACATTCTGTTGCACGCCTTGCCGCAACTGAAACAGACGAAGGTCTGGTGTGGAGCTGGTGTCGAGCTGGTGCACTCACAATTCAATTCTTCAGCAACCAAGATCCTCCATCCAGCACGATGACGTTCTGCATGTCCTCCGAGCAGTACGAAGTCATGTACACGTTGCGCTCCGAGCTCTTCGGAAAGCAGGGGAATTCTAGTCCTGACCGTTTCGCTGGTCGAGGTTTCGGCCGTACCTGGATGTACGTGTTACGCATAACACGAGAAACCATCATTTGATCGATCAATGCTGTTATACTTACCTTGCTTGTGTAGGATGGAGGCCACACCAGCGGAGAGGGACGTCTTGATGAAATACCGAGGGAAGGGCACGCAACGTGCCGCCGTCGGCGGACTTGTCGGCGCGACTGCGATGGCTGGCGCGTGGAAGGTGGCGAAGTTGGGCAGAGCTATGGGTGTCACGGGCATGATCGGTGAGTGTTCCTACTTTTCGTCGACAGACCGGCTGACAAGGTCCTGAGATTGTAACTTGTTGTGTTTGTGCAGTTGGTGGTGTGATCGGTGCAGGGGTGTCGATGCGCACTAGCGGAATCCGCGGGGAGGTGATATCTGAAATGCTCAAGCTTCCTGAAGACAAGTCGCCCCACGCGGCTCAGGCACGAGAAATGTAAGTTGATGCTTGATACAGATACTGTGCGGAGGCTAGGTATCTGACGTCCTTCCGTTCGCCTATGATCCTGTAGTCTTGCCACGAAGTTGCAACATAACTCATACGCGCAAGAGCTGCTTCAGCAGTCCGGCTTTGCCAAGTAGCTTTGGAGGAGAGGTGGGTAAGGCGACCGAAGCTTGAAGATACTTCGATGACGTAGATCTCGCGATGAAAAAGAAGGAAACAAAACACTTCATACACTTACACAAATGCACGTACTAGCCACATTACTGGCTAATTGTATCATCTGCTTAATAGTTTTCTAATAATTATTGAAGCCCTCCCCGGATGAGAAAGATTCACAGACGATATAATTGCCACAATCACATTGCTTCATTTTCCAATAAATACAGTCCTTTAACTTTTCCTGCACATCGTATCGCATGTAAACAGTTGCCAGTGTACGCGGGAATCAACACCGAATGGAGTCAACACGTTGACGCCCTGAACAAACATTCGCAGAGCGCTGCATCGATAGCCTTTGTGATCACAACTCAATCTGCAAACGCATTGCGAAGCAAGCCTACCGGAGATGATGTCGTCCGAGGAATACGAGGTCCTGTACACGCTCCGCTCCGAACTCGCCAAGAAGGGAATTAATCCAGGCGTTTTCGGCCTCGGAGGCTGCAGTGCCCCTGGCCCTTGGGGCTTTGGCGGACCTGCACACTTCGGCCCGTGGGGCTTTGGCGGATCCGCACATTTCGGCCCGTGGGGATGCAGCGGATCAGGTCCCTTTGGCCCAGGCTCCCGCCATGGCTGGATGTGCGTGCTGGCGCAACTTGTAATTGCTGTCTTCCGTCACTTAGCCTAGATTTTTTTTGCTTTGTGCGTAGGAAAGATATCACCCCGGCGGAAATGGGCGTACTCATGAAGTACAGGGGGAAGGGTAGACAGAGAGCTGTAGTCGGAGGAATCGTAGGGGCTTCGGCAATGGTTGGCGTCTGGAAAGTGGCTGCGTTGGGAGGCTTCATGGGTGTCGCTGGAGTGATCAGTACGCCATCTTGCTGTCGCGTTTTGGCAGGACGGAGACACTGACAAGTGCGATTCTTGCTCCCTTCCTGCAGTGGGTGGTGCGATCGGTGCCAGGGTGTCCGTGCGCACAAGCGGGATTCGTCAAGAAATGTTCACCGAGATGTTAAAGCTGCCGAGCGAGAGATCACCACGCGCCGCTCACGCGAGAGATATGTACGTTGTGGAGTTTGGGAGCTATGGATATCGCAACGTAGTTGCTGACCTCGCTATTTGGTGGACTCGATTTTTTCGTACAGAATCCGGCAGAAGTTGCCGCATAATGCCTTTGCGCAGGAGCTGCTGAAGTAACCGACCGGGTAGGCTGTGGGCAAAACGTTTGCCATCGCGAGCACGAAAAATTCTAAGTACAGGAACGCGTTGAGTAGGCCGGACTCGCTTGACTAGTACGAATAACTCCACAGCGCAGCATCAGAGGAGGATAGTTTCGAGGGAAATGCAACAAGAATTGATGATACTTACATACACTTTTCGTTTGCACCTAGTGGTGTGTTCAAACAATTGCTGCTTGCCTACCTGCAGCTGAATGGCGGATGGATACGGCTGTGCGTGGGCATGTCGTTGCATATTCATTCTGACACTTCGGCATCAACACGAACGTTAGACATGGCTAACCGCAGCCATAACGGACAGCACAGGATCCTGCTAGGAGTCATGGGATCCTGCTAGGAGTCGCTGTGCCAGAGGTCGCAGTGCTACGGACGACCATTGCAGGAGCTGTTGGCAGCACCTTTGATTCAAACTTTGAATTTCAAAGGTGTCAAAGTTTGATTGCAGCACTATCGATATCAAGAACAGCGCAAAAGACACGTTTACTCCAGCGTTGGACTATCGGAGCGGTCTCCTTGCTCACAATTCAATTCTCCATCCCACGAGCACAACAAGCTCCAACGCAAGCAGACATGATGCCTTTTATGTCCTCCGAGCAGCACGAAGTCATGCACACCATGCGAGCCGAGATGTCCGGCAAGAAGGACGACTCCGCCCCCCAGCGCTTCGGTCCTCCTCGTGACTTCGGGCCATGGGGTTTCGGACCTCGAGGATTCGGCGCTGCGCCTTGGCTGTAAGTACATATCGTCGTGCTGTTGACGGCTCACTGTCAGGAACAGACTGTCACTAACTGTTGCTACTAACTTTTCGTCGAGTAGGAAAGACATCACCCCGGCCGAGCGAGATGTCTTCGTGAAGTACCGCGAGAAAGGGACGCGTCGTGCCGCGCTCGGTGGCCTCTTGGGAACGACAGTCATGGCAGGCGTGTGGAAGGCCGCTGCTCTTGGAAGGACTATGGGCGTCGTGGGGGTGCTCGGTTCGTTCAAGTTTTCATCGATGGATGAGTGAGCATTTCGCTCCAACAGCTAGCTTGTTGTGTTTCAGTGGGCGGTGCGATTGGGGCCAGTGCGTCGGTGCGTTCGAGCAACATCCGCCACGAGTTATTCACGGAGCTACTACAACTCCCAAGCGACAAGGCCCCGCACGCTGCGAAAGCGAGAGAGATGTGCGTGGGGACGACTCGAATTACCCAAGTTGAGATGTGTGAAAACTTATGCCGTCAATGACCGTGATTGCTTCACAGCCTCCAGACCAAGCTGGCGCATAATGCCTACGCGCAGGAACTGCTCCGAGGTGCGGGAATCCCAATGTACGCACAGTACTATACCGTGTTCATGATCTGCATTAGTGTACTTGACGTAGAGCTAACTTGCCTGGTGGTTACTTTCTTTGCAGTGGTTTGGAAAAGAAGGAGGACAACCTCAAAGCCAAGTGACGGGCCCTGCGACACAACCTTTTCATCACCGGGTGCTGGGTGTGGCCACACTTCGATCGTACTGGCAACGGATGATCTTACTCACACAATACATTCAAACACTTTATTTTTCGAAAGTGATTGATCCATCATTATTCACGTTTCCGAGGCGGTTCCGAATCCCTGAGCGACTAATTTACGCCCTGTCGGGCATCTCTGCGCTGCCACTCGATCCCGAAAAATGCCGAGACATCAAAATTTGGGTCACGAGGAGCGACTTCTTCCAGACGATGGAAGATGTTGCAGGGAGGAATTTCCAGAAGTCAGTACCTGTGATAAGTACTGAGATTTAGTCAGATGATAGGATTGCCCCGCTAGTGGATCCAGACTTGGATGCCTCTGGTTATATTATATAGTTTTTCCACTGTGCTCGTGACCACAATGAGGAGATCGCGATGAAAATACGCCAAGTTCGACCCTGTTCGCAAGCCGTTACAGCTTGAATCGTTCCCACGATTACGATTGCGTCCACTGTAGGTTACGGGTTTCGAAGCGCTGTACTCGCTGCCATTCGCAAGATACACGAGGGTTCGTAACAGAGCTGGATTATGTTTTATTTACTGCGAGGAGTGGCTTGTCACCGATCAACCTGCGTTTAATAATATATTTAACACCAACAAGCATCGACAGGTGCTGATCCGGATCATTCCACTCAGATATAGTGTCCTGCATCGTTTCCGGCATCCCTGATTCCCGGAACATACCCCAAATGCGCAGCATAGCAGCGTCCCTATGGAGGTCGGAAAATATGCTCAGAGCTGTGTTACCCAAGCCATCGATCCTCATCAGCCAGCAAGAGAAGTCGTCTGCAAGTTGAAGTGCTCTTCGGTCTCCTATTGGTCCAAATCAATCACTCCTTTCATCCAATCCCCATTCCCCGTTCTATTAGCCCCACATTCCCTTACAAACTCCCGAGCGCTATGACGTCCTTCGGCACTGTGCCCGTGGACGACGCTATCCGCACGCTGAGCGTGGAGATGTCCAAGGACAAGGACGCGTCCTTCATCGGCAAGTACGTGGCATCAATTCTTCACCTAAAACAACGCGGATACCGCTTAAAACCCACCATAAAGCTAAATCCTACCAACAGTAAAAATTAAGATTAACCTAAATTATCCGCAGGACCGAGGCGGAGATGGAAATCCTGGCCCACTACGCGGCCACAGGCAAGCGCCGCGCCGCCATGGGCGCCGTCTTCGGCTCGTCGGTCATGGCTGGACTGTGGAAGATTTCCAAGAACCAGAAGAAAGTGGCGGGCGCCTTTGCCATGATGTGTGAGTTATCATCTCGAAACAATCTTTTTTTGAACCTAAAAAACTTTTTTCACTAAGTTTTTTTTTTTCATGATGTTGTTGGGTTTGTGTAGCTGGAGGCCTGTTTGGAGCCTCGTACGGCATCATCAGCATCCGCCGGGACCTCTTCTCGGACCTGCTGATGCTACCGTCGGACAAGTCGCCGTTCGCGGCCAGGGCCAGGAACATGTGGGAGTTTTTGCTGCTGCGAAACTAGCGCAGTTGGATAAAACTCTCACTTTTTTTGCTGTTGTTGTGTTAGTTTAATGAACAAGATCCCGGACAACCCGTTCGTGCAGGAGCTTCACGACAAGTTCAAGCATTCGGCGGCGTCTACGTGAGTTAATTTCTCCTGGTAAGAGGGTGCTTCAACTACGTCAGTGCTGACGTATTTGCTCTCTCTCTCTGTGTCTGTGTCTGCGGGTGAAGGGACTCATGGAATGAGGAGGCTGCGGAGCCGGGGAGCTTCGCGTCCAAACCGACGGCAAAACTTCCTCCTGCGCCCCGCCGCTCCGACAACGGCATCGCCAGCAGCATCCCGCCGATCACGGGTCTAGACACGCTGCGTGACAAGAAAGAATCCAAGGACTGGCAACGTGACGACCACGATCAGGAGGCTTTCGGAGAGCCCAACGATAGTGGAACTCGCTCGCCATTTTTCTTCGGCGCGAAGCCTCCTACGGCTGAGGATGCTTCCGAGTTTGGAGACCGTGATGCGCCTATTTCTCGTGACCCATACGCGAACTACTCGCGGGATTCACGTCGCCCAGGGTCCGATAAGAATCTGCCGCCTCTCCGCCACGATGAGGACGACTATTTCTTCGGAGTACCCAGTGATGCCCCAGCAAAGGCCACAACCTGGGAAGAGATCCGTCGCCGCGCTGCCGAACAGCGGAAGTGAGCAGTGGACTACCGTAGCAACTGCAAAATCAGCAAAAATGGAGTGCCGTGAAGCAGTGCTTGGGAGGCGACTGAAATTGGATCCGCTTTTCAAGCGCCGACTGTTCAGTATTTTGTTAGTGTGTGTGTTCCTAGGACGACCAGGATGCAACCAGCGAGCACCAGCGACGAAAAGCCTAAGACCCATGAGAATCTGAAGCCGTACATGTCTGGTGTGCAGAAGCAGAAGGAAGGTGGGCAGCAAGCTTCTAGCTCGGTTGTGAGGTTCTCCAGCACGAAGGCGCTGTCGTATGAGGGATTACTATCTGAAGAGGAGCTTGTCGTGCTGAGAGCAATCGTCGCTCGAGAAGCTGGGATGGATGAGCTGTTGAGCTGCTGCTGTGCCTTTGAGGAGGACCGAAGTGTTGAGTTGCTTGAGGCTCTAATTCGTGTTCGAGAGCTGTCTCTTGCGACGGTGGATGCTGTCGCAGGGTGGCGACGACGCATGATCCAAATTCAACCATTTCTGTGGCGAGACCTGAACTACGTGTTGAAGATGACCTGTGACCTCGACTTCGTGAGCAAGAGCCAGCTCGCCACTGCTGCGATGGATGGAGTACGTTTGCCTCGTCGAAATCCGTTCTCAACGATCGGAGGACTGGACAACAGCATGCGCATCTTCTGGGCGATTGAAATGCCCGAAGAAGATGACTTGTCCGTGCTGTTGGACTCGGCGTCGTTCGCACCCAGCCAGGTCACCGTCGACCTTCCGTCCAAGATTCGTCTTGCTGAGTGTTTCTTGCTCTACGAAGAGAAGCGCTATGGTAAGTTTTCAAGGGTGCAAGCTGCTGCAGACCACCGATTGAAGGAGTTGGTGCAGGGGGAAGCTGAGTACTCGTCCAAAGCGCGCTTTGGTGCTGTGACAGCGCCTGGAGAATAGCGAAACTACTAGTACAAGGAGTATACGTACAAGAAACCTGCCAATAAATAATTTTAAGCCTTTTATTATTGTACTCGTGGAACATCGATGATAACTTACTACTTCTGTAGTAGTTGCCGTCAATCCGAAATCCGGAGCAGTGGAAGTACTTCCAGCTGGCCGAAGGGGCCAGTCGCTAGGGGTTGAAGGTGTACATTTGAAAGTTCCTGTGGGTACTGTTGTGGGCGACTTCTGCGAAGTGCTCGCGACCCGCAAAACTCTTTTGCCCGTAAACGGACGCTTCGGCCATTGAAGTATCCGAACTGCGAGACGGTGGAGGCTGTGGGTATGAATGAAAGTTTTGGTGAGTACGGAGTGGATGAAGATGATTCTCTCTCTCATCGTGAAAGTGCCCACGATCAGGTTCCAGCTAACGGAAGCCAACGCACCGTTGCAGCTTGGGTCTCGTTCACCAAAGATATTCCAGTGCGGGGTCTACGGAATACAGTCTTCTCTGCGTTTCGACCCATTCTCCCCAATCTGGTGGCAAGTCAATTGGTGGTTTACGAGAGCCACGCGGCGTGTGGCACGAACGTTCATCTGGAGAGCTTAACTTGCTTGGTCAAACAGAGATGACAGCGCGTGTGCCCCGACTGTCGCAGCTTGCACAAGTCGACTTTCGTCCTGCCGGACCATCGCCTGGTGCAGCAGAAGGTAGCATTTTGTCCTGGTTGCCAGGCTACTGCGCTCAACGCGAAGGCCATCAAAGTAGCTCGCGACGAGCTGAACAGTGGGTGGTGGTCGTTGTACGAGTCGAAGTACGCGCAACACGTTTCTTTTTCTTTTGATCGCGACAATATCTGTCGTGAGACTTTGATAACTGAATTGAATTTACGCAGTTGCTTTGCTTGCAAACATCGACTGAAATTCACCTTATTGCTCGCGAGGAATCTAAGCATCGAGCACTCTGCCATCCAAATTCAAAACGTCACGGTAAGTTGCCAAACTGTTGCAGATCATCACTGCAAGATTGAGAGGGACCATAAAATAACTTCACTATCAATTAAAGCCGCAACAGCGACTAACAGATTATCCCTTGCGGTTCCTGCAAAAATAATAAGTTGGACCTCGGTCCACTCGGCACCACTGCCCCAGCGAAATCGAACTAATCGAACTTGGTCAGATCCAGCGTCATCGACTTGGACTGTTGCAACGTGATATCCTTGCAAATGCCGACGAGCGCATCCGCCTTCTCGTAGAACGAGTCCTTCAACGAGATCACAACACACTGAAAGTCGCAGTTGGCGATATATGTCGATACCTTGTTGACGTTCACGTTGTCCAATGCGGCATCCACTTCATCAAGCACGAAAAATGGAGAAGGCCGGTAGTTGTGAATTGCGAAGAGTAGAGCTAGTGCTGCAACGGTCTTCTCTCCACCGGACAATTGCTCCATCTCCCGGAAGCGCTTCATCGGTGGCATGGCGCTGTACTTCATTCCGCCGAGGTAAGGCTCTTCGGAATTCTCCAGGTTCAAATATGCCGTACCTCCAAGAGGGTGCTTGGAGCTCTTGGTAAGCTGCTTGTACGTCGAATCGATCACTCCCGAGATGTGGTTGAACGCCTCCATGAAGCGATCGAAGCGAGCCTGTTTAACTTCCTCGAACTTCGTCGCAGTTTCAAACGACTTGTGCTTAATACGATCCAGCTCCTCCTCTTCTTTTCCAATCCGGCTCTGGATCACATCAAATTTGTCCAGAGCTCGCATGTTCGGCCGCATGTGTTCCAGCTCGGTGAGCAGTGCACCGATTTGCTTTTCGTACTTCGCGTTGATCTCATCAAACTCCTTATCGTCCACCACCACGTGAGCATCAGGAAGCGAGGAGAAATCAACTTCTTGATTTGCTGCGTCGTCCCCTACTAGCAGATTCGAACCCCCAAGGTTGTCTTGACCATTTGAGCTGCTTGCGTTTGATGGAATGCTGGCCTCACTAACGTCTTCCATCTCGACATCATCAGTGCCATTAGAGGACTGATGAGGAATAGTTGGCAGTGTGACCTGATCCAATGACGCCCGCTTGAAAATTTCAGTCTTGTGATCTTTGAGGCGCTCCAGTACGGCCTCTTCGGAAGCAATTCTCCGTTGAATCTTACCCTTCCGCTCCTCGTACTTGGACTTCTTGCTGCCGATCTCTCGAAGCTCTTTCTCGAGTTCCTCCACTTTTGCAGACAGGTTTTTGCGTAGCTGTTCTTGTTCCTTCCTTTCTTTCTGCAAAACTGCCACTCGTTTCATCAGACCGGCTTCCTCCTCAGTTAATTTCTTCAGATGTTCTGCTTCCCGAGATGCCCGTTCCTTTGCGTCGAGCATTGGCTGGTTGAAGTCCTGCGACTGCAGGTACTCGATCTGGCAAGAACAATACAACCATACTGGATTAGAGCTGTACTAGATCTACAACAGCACACTGAATCACCAGCTAGTTACCTGTGCACGTAGTTTCGCTTCGTGCTCCGTGATTTTGCGTCGCATCTCGATTGCCTTTTGGTGCCGCTTCAATACTTTCTCTTCGTAGACTCGGATGCTTTCAACGCCCACTGCCTCGCTGAAATCAGCAAACATCTCATCTTCTACTCCGTGGATTTGCTCTTGCAGTGCTGCAATGGTGCCCTTACGAGAGCTGGCCGCTGCTTCAAACTTGTGAAGCTCAGGCTCGGTGCTCTTGAACATTCGCTTCTTGGCCTCGTCAATCCGCGCTTGGATCTTTGGTTTCTTAGTTTCGGTGATCACGAGGTCGGCCTTGGCATGACTCAGTCGGCTCTTCAACCCCTCCACTTGCGTCCGCAGTGACTGCATTTTTGCGTAAGAAGCACCATGCCGCTCCATTGCACGGATTGTATCAATGAGACCATCTTTTTGTTGCTGCAAAGCCTCGACCTCCTTCTCATCCCACCGACCTGCCCGACGCACGTCATTCTGGGTTCTACCTCCAGTCATACTTCCGTTCTTGCTCACAACCATTCCGTCCAACGTCACCGCCTTCACCTTCTCGTTCTGGCGGAAGCATAGGTCCCGAGCAATGTCAATGGAGTCGCACACGACAGTGTCGCCAACTGCATAATGGAGCGCCGGTTCAATCTCAGCGTCGCACTCAATCACGTCAACGACCATCTTGATGTTGTTGCCGAGACCACGGAAACGCTCATTGATCGGCTTCACACGAATTTTGTCTAGAGGAATAAACTGTGCACTACCCGCACGGGAGTCACGGAGGTACTGAATGCAGTCTTGACCTGTCCTGTAGTCTGTCACCACAATTGCATCCATGTGCTTTCCAGTTGCCACGGTCACAGCCATGTTGTACTTGCGTTGGATCGGCTTGCACAGATCTACAAGGCGGCCACGAACACCAGGGTACAGTCGTTTTAGCGTATCCAACGTCTCTGCTCTGCGCGCTTCCGCCTGTGACTGCCGCTTGTCGTCTTTAAGGTCGCGCAACTTGTTGTTGACTCGGTCCAACTGCTGTGAAAGCTTTTCTTTCTTCTGAGCCTGCCCTCGATTCTCCGCATCAGCATTTTGGATGTTCTTTTCAGCTTCCGCAATGTCTTGCTCCGTTTGGGAAATGACGTGCTGCATGCTGACGATGCGTTCATCGGCCTGCTTCAAGTCCTCCGTCAGCATTTCCACCATCTTGAGGTTTTCCTGGCGGTCTTGAGTGAGAGTCTGTACTTTGTTTTGGTCCGCCTTTTGCTGGCGCAGAATCGACTCCAGTTCGTTCCGCAGCAGGTTTGTCTTTACCTGCACGTCTTCCTTAATGCGATGGTACTCCTCCAAGCGGGTCCCTTCCAAAACCAGCGCAGCCGCCCCGCCTCCTTGGCTAGCATGGCGGCTTTGGTTTGCGTCGAGTTCTGCCTTCGCTCGCTCCAGCTCCTGCAAATCGCTCTTCAATGCGTCCACTTCCGTCGACTTCCCCTCCAGCCGCCCCTTCATCGTCTTCTCCGTGGTCTCCGCTTCCACGATCTTTTTCTGCGAGTACCTGGTCTGCTCTCGCAGCTGAATCACCTGCGGCTGGATGTCCTCCATCTCGTTCTGGAAGTCCTGGATCCGCTCCCGGTTGGCCTTGACCTCGCGCAAGCTCGCGCTGAGCTCCTTCTTCTTGTCCTGGTACACCTTGGCGACGGCGTCCTCCTTGGTCGCGCACGTGGCGCCAGCCTCCTGGTACTGCCTCACCGTCTCCTCGCGCTGCTTGATGTCGTCCTGCACCTGGAACAGCTGCCACAAGTAGTGCTCCACCCGCAGCTCATTCTACAAAAATAAACATAAACAATAAAATAAAATAAATAAAAGCTCCACAGCACCTCTCCTCCACCTCCCAGCAGCACACGCAGCGTACCGCCTCCTGCAGCTTCTGCCGGAACTGCTCCGCCTCCTCCTTCTGCTCCCGCACCTAACAAAAAAAAAAAGTCAACGACCAGTCAGCAAATAATAACAAAAAAAATAAAAAAGAAAGAACTTCCTGCCCTACCATCCTCTTCTCGGCCACGAGGCCCTTCCGCCGCTTGTAGGCGAAGATGGTGTTCTCCTCGGCCGTGTTCTTCTCCTCCAGCAGCCGCTCGTACTCCGCCCGGAGCGCGTCCGACGCCGACACCTGCTCGAACAGCCGCGTGAGCTCCGCGGGGCTCTTGCTGGCCACGCTCTCCACGTCGCCCTGGAACACCAGGAAGTTGCGCGCCTTGACCAGCACGCCGATCTGCTTGAGCTGCGCCTGGTACGCGTCGGCGCTCACGTCGCGCGCGTCCACGCGGTACGAGCCCACGCCCCTGTGCGAGATGAGGCGCGTGAAGCGCACCTCCCTCCGGGCCGGAGCCTGTTGTTGCTGCTGTTGCTGCTGCTGGGCCGCGGCGGAGGCGGACGGGGCCGCCTCGCCGTCCGCCAGCTCGTACACGAGCGTCACAACGGCGGCCCGGGCGTTCGTTGTGTCGCCGTTGCCGTTGCCGTCGCTCGGCGCGCGGTGCACCAGGTCCTTGAGCGCCGTCGAGCGCAGGTGGCGCGAGGGCACGCCCAGCACGAAGGAGATGGCGTCCATGAGGTTGCTCTTGCCGCTGCCGTTGGGCCCCACGACCGCCGTGAAGCGCGCGAACGGGCCCACGACGTGCGCGCCGCCGTACGACTTGAAGTTCTCCAGCTCCAGCCGTGCGATGCGCCCCATCGTCACGAGGTTGCTACAGTGTAGGTTGATGGAGTGCTGCGGGTTGCAGGGCGTTATAGGCTGTGGATTCTGTCGGGTACCTAATCGGTGGCGTTATGCTATGTCGTGAAAACGCGCATGTACTGTTCACACGCGAAGGCCGCGTGGGCGTTCGCTCTCACCCATTAGAAGCTCGATACGCTTTCAAACGATTTACGGAATCCACACGAGAAGAGCTCTTCTCAACTTTGGCGTAGCTCGGACGTAAATGAGCACTCAGACATTTCTGATGCCACACTTGGACTGGCTGGCGTTAGGAGACGGCAGTACCACAGTTCTATTGACCCGATCGAGTACATCAACTGTAACAACAGCACGCAGGAAGGAAGGCATAGAGTTGCCCTTGATAATTGAGCGTCGAGAGAGTGACTTATGACTCGCTCACTGAGTGTCATGTCACTCTGACTGTACGAGATTTTCTTGCTACACTAAACTCACTTCCGTGGCGAGATCCAACACCAATAACAAGAAACCCCCATAGGATACGACGAAACGGTACAGTTCCAACCAAATGGAAGAAAAACGCCACGCACATTTTTCTGGTCGTACGTTACTGGGGGCTGGGCTTCGCCCTGACGCTGTCGGTCCCGCACGTCGGCCGCTTGCAACACATGTAGGAAGCAACGAACGGATTGAGCCGTTGCAGCTGGGCCGTATCGGCCAGATAGGAGTTGCTCGGAGGAGATACTACCAACGATCCTTCTTCGAGGAACATGGAGTCTCCTCTGTGGAGAATTATATGCACCGTTCGTGTCGATCTTCCGTCCGTGGAAGATCTACGGTGCTCACCACTTATGTGACCTCCCTTATGGGTAACGGGGCTTACTCCGAATCCGAGACTCCAGCACTCTCCGGCGCTAAGCCTAGCACAGTTCGCCAGAGCGTCTCGAGATGGAGGGCCCGGCGATTGCTAGATGTTGTGGTGAAATCGACGTATCAGTGTACAGTGCGCTTAAGCACCTCGCTCCTAGAGAAGGGGCTCAGCGTTTAGGCGCAACGCACTTTTCTTCTTCATATCTTGTGTTGGTTGAATGCTTGAGCTATGCAACGGTCAAGCGCGTTCCGAGACGATACGGCGCGCTGTTTCGAGAGACCTCATTTTGCGATTCGCTTCCGCGGGCACAGACAACTCCAGACGCCAATGCAGCCCGACTCTACACGCAAACCACCCAGCATCGACGGCGCCCACCTCGCGCAACCAAAGAGTAATACCAAGCAAGAAATCCTCAACTTCAACACCCTTCAATGGCCGCTCGACAACGATGAATCCTTAGATGAGCAACTGCATCGATTAAGCGACAAGCTGCTGCGCACAAGCCACGCCGACGCAACGAAGTCGCCGCGTGTGCTTCTGCTCTACGACGACGAGCGAGTCCGTGACCGTTTCTGCTCCAACGCACGGCGTCTTCTGAATGCCGCTCTGGAAGATCCTCGCGCGACTTCGACGAGCGCTCTCATCGCCCACAAAATCCTCCGCTACCGGAAAATCACGCATCGGCTGGAAGAAGTCGATCCTCGTGACCCAGCATTCGACGTCTCTGCGTTCTTCGGGGTCGAGTGGCGGAGGAAGGACGTCCAAGTGCGTGCTGGGTAAGCTGGTAGCGAGACAGCCCGAGAGTGACCACCACCTGAAAATGCATGAAAAGTTTATGGATTCGTTTGGCAATATAAAACCCAACACTATTTGTAAAAGCGTACGTACGTTCCTTCACATGGAAGATCTCAACACACCACTACTGCAGCATGTCCGTTGAAGCCATTTGTACATCAAGAAGCGCTCGTAAACTAGAACGGCGGCGGAGTAAAACCTCAGAGATGAAAACGTATGCTCCATTTCGGCACAAGTCTAACTGAGGAAGCTCGAGCGGACAATTCGATGACACAATAAAAACTGTCTCAGTGCACGATATGGTGATTGTAGGGCGATGCATGGACGAGTGATAGCAAGAGATACTGCTCAGCGGATTAGTTGTATGCGCACTGAAGCTGGAGGATGCCACCGTCGTTCTCCACAACGGTGATCTACGCACGGAGGGCCCGCGCCCCAAACCGGAAGCTTCGACGCGCGAAACACGCAAGCGAGATGGCCCCAGAACGACCGACGGCTGTTGTGAGTCTTCAAATAGACCAGGTAGGAGAGGTGCATCACAAGGAGTTCCTAGCTTCTGTTTTTACAGCGCCCACCAGCGACGTTCGCGTTACCGTCCTCGCGGATGTTCTCTCCGGACGGACGAGACCAGTGTCGGTGTGTTCTTCGGGTGCATGCCAGCGATGTCGGTTGAGCGGTACAACACCTCGTAGAATTTTCGGGTGAGTCGGAGGCCTGTTGTCCTTGCGTGGTGCGCTCAAGGGTTGAAGCAAGTTGACTAACAACCTGTCCAGGCTATCATTCAAGTCGACCTTAGTAGTTGCTTACTTGTGCTGTGGTCTGGCGGCGCTTTGATTGGTCAGCAGGGATATTCACTCATTATAACGAGCATGCCGTTCATACAACCTCGCTGATTCGTGCAAGAAAGCAGCTCAACCCCAAAGCAAAACCGGAAAAAGTGTAGGTTTGGGTACACGAGTTACACTTTGTTGACTTTTATTTTTCTCCGCATCACTCTTCAAGCGATAAAGCTTTGAGGGCCAAGTCATCGCGTGGCCTGCGTCAATCAAGTCGACGACCTACTCGCGAGACGACGACTTGGTGCCGGCAGGGGCCGGGCCGGCGCATTCTGCACCGAGGCCTCCGAAATTGGCAACGTGGCCAGCGCGATCGTGGCGACGGTGACGACGATAAGGAGCTTGACGATCTTGACCATCGTGGAGTGGGGGTGAAAGGAATTCTGGAGAAGTTTCGGGTTGTGCTGTGGATGGCAGATTTCGCTGTGAGGGTTTTCCGGACGAATGCGATCGCTGCGACGGATATTAAGGCTCGTGTTCGAGGCAGCGACAACTAAAGCAACGATTTGTGCGTGGGATATTTTCCCTTCATTTGGATTCAGATGCTGACATTGCACGCTTCACAGAGCTTCGTCGAGTTTGTAGTCAAGTTTATATTCATACAAGCTGGGACGGGAGAGTGGAGCTGGAAAACAATGATGCATTTTCATTGGCATTGAAGCTGGATTGCTGGCGTGGAGGATTGGAGGACACCTGTAAGGATTGGATGATCAGCTTGTGTGTAAAAGGTCATCGGCGTAAGAAGCAGCGGATTGCGACAAACTTGGGGAAGAGGTTATCGGACACGTGATCGGGAGTGACGTGGTACCGTGGCAGTGAACAAGCACACACAAAACGGATACATCAGTCAGTTGACACTGCTAGGTTGTCCACCTGAACAATTCATGAGCCTCAAATACTTGTGTTGGGTTGAACATCTCAGCGTGATGCTGAAACTTTTGAGTTGGCCTCGAACGCGGCTTAGGTGCACAGCAAAGGTGCAGCGCAACCGGAGAAATCGTTGTGAGTTTTCTACTTTCACGCGGCGTGGAGGTGGCGCGTGGCACAATTCGATAACCTCAATGACGTCTCAGCGGAGTGTCATCTTGCGAGACTAGCAACACGATTACGCTCTGGCTATGATACGGCTCATCTACACCTACGCACTTGTGGCTTCGCTAAGCTGGTGCGACGTGCATCCGTCATTCTTCGCCAAGCTCTGGCAACCGAGTGGAAACCCACTGTTTGTATCACCCTCGACAACACGGGTGAATTTCTGGTCTTCTTCGACGATGGCTCTCGAGGCAATCCTGGTCCAGGAGGCAGTGGAGCGATTGTTGTACGTGTCGGCAGCTCCATTGCAAACATGGAAGTCTGCTGAGAATGATCAGTATGTCATATGCCGCTTGGTCCACCACCAACAACTCTGGGTGGGCTGAAGGCCCCAAGTGCCGAAAAATGCCCCATAGTGTACTGAGGGGTATCGGAAGCCGGTCCCGAAATGGGTCGGATAGCCACAGGCATCCCTACCAGAGCAAGCCTCAAGCCTGGTGTGTGGGTTCTGGTAGCTTAAATCTCTCTCCATCACCACCAACTCGCCGAAAATATGGGGCTACTATCTGGGCTACGTGCCTGCAAGGAGCACGACTGGTTCCCTTCGCATGTCGTCGGGGATAGCGCGATAATTATACGCCAGTACGCTACACGAACACCTCCTCGCGCCACTCGACTGAATTCTATTCATTGGCAATGTCGGAGGCTTGCGGACACGCTAGGAGTTATTTCTTGGCACCATTATCTACGGGAATTTAACAATGCGGCTGATGCATTGGCGAGTATTGCTCTGGACACCAAGAAAAGTGCTCAATGAGTACTACGTACTGTTGGACATGACCACCCAAATGTGGGAGACAGCTGCGATGCTGATTCATCCGGATGTGGGACACTGGATAGCACGCAACTGGAATGCGGACCCTTCGGGGCCCGAGGTATCACCGGTGTGATACCAGGGGGCCCTAGGCTGATGGAGGAAGATCAGCTAGCGATCACAGAGCAACTCGCGATTTAGACACGCAAGTTGGTATGGACATAGGAAGTCGTTAGATAACTAAGTGACATCGATGTTTCTAAAATAAAATCGTTGTAAGTTTGCTGGCTATCGGACCAGATCGAAATATGGTGCACGGTGTGTGATGATTTCCACGCATGGTTAAGTATTATGACAAAAGCTTGCCGACTGCGCCACACAACCCGAAACACATGTTACGTAAGTCCTCCAACTTCGATGTCAATACACGAGATCGAGGTGGATCTGCCAACACTCAGTATAAGTGCGTGTACAGCGATAGGTCAACACGAAACTCTCTCGAGATTCAAACGCGCAGATCAGCCTGCACTCCAGTAGCCGCAATCGAGACGTTCCGTGTGTCCTCCACATCTGTGAAGCGTGCAATGGCAGCATCTGAATCCAAATGAAGGGAAAATATCCCACGCACAAATCGTTGCTTTAGTTGTCGCTGCCTCGAACACGAGCCTTAATATCCATCGCAGCGATCGCATTCGTCCGGAAAACCCTCACAGCGAAATCTGCCATCCACAGCACAACCCGAAACTTCTCCAGAATTCCTTTCACCCCCACTCCACGATGGTCAAGATCGTCAAGCTCCTCATCGTCGTCACCGTCGCCACGATCGCGCTGGCCACGTTGCCACTTTCGGAGGCCTCGGTGCAGAATGCGCCGGTTCCGACCCCGGTACCAAGTGATCGTCTCGCGAGTAGGTCGTCTACTTGATCGACGCAGACCACAAAATGACTTGCTTCCCACTGAGAGGCTCCCAGAGCTTAGTTGTTGAACGCGTTCGAGTGGAGAAGAATAAAGTGATCTTGTATCCACATCTTTACGAACTTTTTTTTTGCTGAAGTGCCCTCATCTTGGCGTGGATCATTTCCTCCAAAGTGACCCACCATACCTATCACCTAGCATTTATCATGAGATCTCCCCAAAGGTGTAGAGAGATTTTCGCCACGATCGTTTACCGTTATTTCTCGCTCGGGGAGCTTGGGCCACCATTTAGAGCATTGATTTCTTAGTGTAGGGTCCGTCTTGCCGTTACTGCTGGCAGTCGGCTTGGCTTCCTACGTTGTAGCCTTTCCCACCGGACAGTCGAGAAAATACTCGTGCCTTGTGGTGAGGACGGTATCTTACAGTCAGTCAATTATCCGCTTCGAAGTTAGTGCGTCAAAACGGCACCATCGTTTACACCTGCTTGAAGAGTTCTCATTTTGACGTATTCTCTCGCCGACAATAGAGCGATTGAGTGCGCGCGGTAGATTGCAAACTCTTATCAGCATCTGATGGTTCAGCAGCAACTCGATTGTCCGCCAGAAACGCCTGTAGGCCTATCTTCTCGGTCGAACATAGTCGAAGTCACGGAGCGATCAGTGTTTCTGTGGACAATACTGAACGTGCCTACAAACCTGGGACTGTCTAGCGTGGAGAGATTATGCAGTCCGGATTGCAGCAGCGATGTGACCTCGAGTAACTGCGATCGGATGCTGTTGTAACGGACAGCGCTGGTTCGGAGGTCGCTCAATTGCGAACCCGAATCCGACCGAAGAAACATGTCGGCCCGCTGCTACGAGCGTAGGAAGCAGCAAACAGTGTGTGGGGGTGCCTTGCTTTGCACTGGTGTTTGTTGACAGCGTTCAAACTCCTTTGAGGATAAAAGCCGCTTTACACCGCCTTTCCGGCAAAATCTTGGTTCCGGCCTCTCCTTGAACGATGGCGCTTGGCTGCAACCATACCCAAGGGCTTCTCCAAGAAGACTCGAATGCTCGAAGATATGGCGGACATTTAACCTTTCAGCACAGCTCATTTTTCTGCTGGTATCTTCTGCTGGGTGCGTGATCTATGCGTGCGCGATACAGAAGCCCCTCGTGTTCCGAATGACTTTCCTCAGGTTCATTTACCGATTCGCGCCGACGACCACACATACCCGACGAAGGCAGCTAAGCCAAACATGGCAAGCAAGGGCGCCAACGTTGACTGCTCTCTCGCCACGCCACAAAACCCGGAAGCCAAGCAAGAGGACCAGAACGTCGCCGACCCCCTCCTACCACTTGAGATAGACGAATCCGTGGACGAGGAACTAGACCGTCTGCATGATAAGCTGCTGCGTTCTTGCAGCTCTGGTGCAGCGAAGTCACCACGCGTACTTCTGCTCTACAACGACGAGCGAGTCCGCGACCGCTTCTGCGCCAATGCGCGGCGCCTTTTGGATGCCGTGCTGGAGGACCCTCGCGCTAGCTCCAAGAGCGCTCTTATTGCGCACAAGGCTCTCCGCTACCGGAAAATCACACATCGACTCGAAGAAGTCGATCCTCGCGACCCAGGTTTCGACGCCTCCGAGTTCTTCGGTGTCGAGTGGAGGAGGAAGGATACCCGGGTGAACGCGGAGTAGGTGGCTGCAAATGAGGATGGTATCTTACAGCCTTGCATGGGTCGCGCATAAAATGCATGTAAGACGTTTGAATCCAGTTCCACTATTGACGACCTTCGTTCTCACCGTAAAGATAATTACTGTGGAGTGTTGCAGGTCGTCGAGTTGGTGGAATTGTTCTCATCAGACTTTGTTATGGTTGACGTGTCTTCGTGTCCATGCGACGATTAGTCCGAGGTGGTTCGAGCACATGTGCGTTTTTCAGAGTAGCCTCTGTGCTTGATTGCCGATCACAAGAGCATACCCAACAGTATAGCATGATGCTTCTCTTGACGACTTTTGGTATTAGAGCAATCATAGACGGATCTGCTCTATTCACGATAGGCTCGCTGCGCGGGAACGAGTGCTCACGTTCCAAGTTGGAGGAAAGCGCACCTGGGAATCAACTCCGATTGAATATTAGTTCGCAGGAAGAGGGAGTCTGTTACCGTACCACGACTGGAGAGGAAGTAAGATAATTCACAGCGCTCCAAATTGGGGGCGGCCGATTGTCTTAAAACGACCGACGGCTGTAATGCCGGTACCACCTGGAATAGCTCGAGTAGACTTCTTGCCCGACAATGACCTACCGCCTTTTATTTATGTTATTTCTGCGACGCCCGTGACTTTTACCGCCGCTGCGGACGCACACGAGTGCTTGTTCTCGGTTATTCTAGTGCAAGGCCCAGTTCGCATTGTTCAGCACGGTGGCCCACAAGTTGCTGCTGCCGGTATCTAGATACAACCGGCGTCATTGCGGCCTAATACTCCTGCAGAATCAGCTTATGATGACGCTGGTGTAAGCTGGTCATGGATTTGCTTCTAGCCTTCTCGCAAAGATGTGCTGATATCACCCTGTTTTTTTTTTTTTCTTTCGCCAAGACGCAGTGTTTGCAAGAACTCAAGTAGAGCGATTTGGCCAGGCTTGATTATTCTAATGCACTTGCGCTATCAAGAGGTTGTACGGCTCACCGGGCGGCTGGGCCGATTGTGCGTTTGGGTCGGCTTTTACTGTTCCATGCCATGACTCGACCAGATAAACCTGAATGGCGCAGTTGCTTAGCTGCATTGGTGCGTTGTCTGAGACGTCGATCGCTACGGTCGGTTCCCCAATTGCACGCAGCATTTTGTGTCGGATCCACCTTGCAGGGATTTGCCAGTTATCGCCTTTCACTTTGGGGGAATCCAACGAGCTGCCCAGGCACGATGAAGAATCTGTCGGGCTGCGGAGACAATTTCCTTCTTTCCTGAGCCGCTCCAAGTCACACAATTGTTGCGCTATGTGATGATGAAGAAAGCGTGTGCGCATGCCAATTTTTGCAAGCGAGGGCAGATATGGTAGATTCTCGGGAGAAAACGTGCAATATCTCCTGATTCAGTAATTCCAGTCGGATGTCGTTGTAGCTGGCAAATATTGCGTCCGGAGGTGGGCGACATATAGAAGAAAGATTTTTCTCGTTGTGACATCACCTACACGTTGGCCATCAGCTTTGTACTGGATGACTCCCTTCCTATGTGCTCGCAACCTCGCTGGCTTGGCTAAGAGGGAGGCCCACTATTGAGTTTTTACTGCCTCGATAGGGTGGAAATAAGGAATAGAACAGGACTGGGTAGTCTCGAGTTGGCAACGACTGATGCCATTAGTTTGATGTCAACACCAAGTGATATTCCCTTCAAATGCAAGAACGGATGCCTTACGCTGTCACGGTGAACGTGTTGGACGTGGCAGTGTACGCTGTGAGTGCACCCAGCAAACTCTTCGAGTACCCGCGGTGCACGAAACGGTAGGTGCCGGCGACGCTTGTGCTGCCGCCCTTGCGGATATTCCACTCGCACGTATTCTTGCTCTCGGCAACGAGGTACCGTTCCCAATGATAACGGAGATCCCAGTGTGCGTCGGTCATCACGGTGGAGTACGAGCCGCTCGAGCCGAGCTTTTGGACGTCACAGAAGGACGAGACCAATGTCAGCGCGTTTTTCGGGTGTGCGCCGGCGAACACAGCTGAGGCCACACTACCAACAGCGTAGGAGCTGGAGGGTTGCGTGCGCACGTAGCTGAATGAGTACAGCAAAGGGGAAGAGTCGAACACTACACCGGTCTGCAGCGTGATGAGTGAACTGCGGTCGAGTTGCAGCGGTGTGGGCCCCACGTCCAACTGCACGGAGGAATCCGCCACGGAAGCCGCCACGCGAGCCAATTCCTGCTGCACCGCGGCCAACTGGTTGGGGCCGAAGAGTGTCGACGCACCCTCGTAGTTTTGCGTAAGGTACTCTTCCTTAGTCGTCATGTACTGCGCGTAGGCGTTGCTGACGGCTGCAAGCTCGACCTCGGTTACCCCAGCTCCAGCCAGTGCCGTCTTCACGGTGTCTCGGATGCGTCTGCCAGCCATGGTGGTGACTTCGAAGTTGGTGACAGCGATGGCGAACTGACCGATCTTGACGACCTGCACTGGCAGGATGTTGGGCACCCAGGGCACGGGCTCCATGAGTCCGACGGCCAGCAGCGGCACCTTGTTGGCGTTCTGGCAGGTCTGCACCCACTGCGGCGTCTCCTTGATGACAGCTCCGATGGTCTTGAAGAGCACGTTGGCTTTCAGGTTACCCTCCGTGAACATGCTGAGCCCTCGTCCGTCCTCGGTGCCAGCGGCGAAATTCTGCCCCACAACGGCTGGGCAAGTTCGGTATGCGTAGGGATCGGCGGTGGTGGCCTCGACACCGTTCAGCGTTACATTGGAGAAGTCGACGTACGAGAGCTTGGCGACGATAGAGCCCTGGATGAGCTCCGAATTTCCGTTGATAAGCGCCGACAGCGTGTCGTACTGCCGCTTGCCCATGATCTCGGCGGACTCGATCGGCGTACTTCCTTCGCCACTGAAAGTGCCGTTGCCGTTGTCAATCAAGTTGGGGCTCACGTCACCAGCGTTAGCGATGCCGATGCCGACGACCACATTATCCAGCTCGTTCTCGAGTAGGAACTCGGCGTAGCCCTTGTTGTCTCCACTGATAAGCAGGTTGTTGGCAGTGAGACTGGTGGGATGAACTGGGTAGAAGGCCAACACACCACGCAGCTTCCCAGTGCTGCTGAAAAAGTGCAGTGCGCGCATTGTCGTGTCGATATTACTCGAGTACTTCGCCCGTTCGGATGCTGAGTTGGCCAGGTAGGCGTCGGGGGATCGGTTCTTGCCTCCTTTGGTGACCTCGCCCTTGTTCCAACGGATGGTGCCGCTCGCCACGGAGTTGTGCGCCTTGTCGATAGCGTCCATGATGCCACTGACGATCTTGTCGAAGTTCTCGTTGATATATCCGAGGATGGAAACGTCGTAGAGGAAGTAGCCTGAAGTTCCTCCGGGTCCGGCGTGCGTGTGCGTGGCGTGTAGAATGACGTTTTGCTCGGTGTAGACGCCGTTGTACTTGGTGGCGAGCTCGGCGAGGACTTCTTGGTGGACGAGTTGCATGACAGAATGCAAGTCGCAATGGACGAACATGACACGCTCGCTTGTGTCGGGATCTTCGATGAGGAAGGCCCTGGCATACAGTCGGTTGAGGATTCCGGCATCACTTTCGTCGGTGTTGGCGAACCCCATCATGATGACCTCCGCGGCTGGCCCAGTGATGTCACTCTTGCCGATGCCGATGTTGTATGGAGCAGCATGCTGGACAAAAGCCACACTGAGTAGGAGGAGAAGAAACCAGCGTGGCATCACGTCGTTCGTCTCGATTCGGTCTACCGATGAAGAGCTTGAGCACTTGTCCGTAAATTTGAAAATGAAGGCCTCGTCGGGGTCGAAAAGGAATAGAACCAAGATGGCCAACTTGAACATCCATTCCGGTGGAGAGAGGGCATGTTAAACCAGCTAGAGCTGATCGGACCTCTTCAGCAAGGCCAACGGTGGCACTCCAACGAGACTCATCAATGTTGAAGTGGTCTAATGATGGTTGAAGCACCCTGAACGAGCACCAAGAACATGGGGAAGTTATGCTGGTGCCGCCAGCTACGCATGCAAGACAACCGAGCGCCTGCATTAGCTGAACTGAAGCAGCGCGAACCGTGCCGAACTTGGATAGTCCCAGGGAGTTTCGTATCCTATCTTTTCAGCAGTCGCGTGAGTCAAGTCGTGCTCGCTTCAACTTACTAGAGTGAATTCAACCGATGAACAACTCGCTCCATTCGACTGGCGACAGGGTTCACACAATAGCCGAGCACCACATTGTAATGCCCTGTACGATTTTCTCTCTGAATGTCGGTCTTGGGGCAATGCGACGGGGGCGTCTTCTTCCATGCAGCTTTGAGCTTATATAAATCCTTATCCATGGCGGAGGCGAAAATAAAAATGCATGCCACAGCAGCAATTCGTCAAAACTAGGCAGAGGACGTAACGACTATTCGAGGCACAGGGGTCGGTCGTTCTAGGACGATCGACCCTGTTCCTGGAGCCGACACTTCCAAATTTGACAGATAAGCCAGACTTGCTGCGTTCACCTTTATCGACTACGACGACGACGCCAGTGGCAGTACCCGTGTCACGAGCCGACCAGCGGGACAACATTACCCGAGATTTCCCTTCCGGCAGTTGCGCCCCGGGGGATATCGGGTTCGATCTTCATTTGGTTCGACCCTCATTTGCCAGTTGAGCCCGACAACGGCAATCTCGGAGGCGACGAAGAGCCCCGAGGAATTACCACTTCACACAAACACGACCCCGAGCGCGTCTGCTGTATATTGACAAAGGTGTACGCGAACGCTTCTGCTTCAATGCGCAGTATCTTCCGCAAACGGCGCTACAGGACCCCCAAACTAACTCCAAGAACACTCGATTCGCTTGCAAAGCACTCCGATACCGCAATGCACCGGAGGAGCTGACCTCGAGGACCCCACATTCGATATCTCGGTGTTTTTTGGCGTCAAGTGGCAGCGCGACGACACCTTGGGGGCTAAGCGAGGAACATGGTGGATGAGACAAATTGCCGTCAATAATTTTACATATGATTCCTATCGATGTGAAACTGACACCTGAATACCTTTATTTCCCCACGAGCTGCGCCACGCACTCGCTGCGTATTTACGTGTGATCTCTGCGGCAATATTTTCTAGGTGTGCAACTTGTATGATGGTGTGGTAGATCCGAGCATGGTCAATTTCTCCAACTCGGCCCTAACTCGAGTGGCATTTTCCATGATGACCATTACTACCACTGACCCACAACCAAGTAATACTTGGCAAGTACAGCGACATCTTCCGATAGATGATCCGCGCAGCTCCCACAATACATGACTGCGCCCGCCCCAAACGGAGACGGGCGTGTTGGCCTCATCCCGTGTGCAGTTCATTACTGTTGTGCACGTCCAGCTACCTGCACACGCTACCGACTGGGCTCCTCGGCCGTCGATAGCGTGGCTTCGACCGTGTTCGCCGGCGTGTACCCGAACAACGCGCTGGTCTCGACCTTTTAGCGGCACCCAGTGTATTAGGTAGTTGGGAATGCTACCAAGAGCAAGATCACGTACAAATACTTCGCGCATGTACAGTTGAACATTCAGTGTGCTGTACGTGCTCATTCACTGGCGGCTCACTTCAACATGGTCAGCAACGACGTGATGGGGCCGGGACACGAACAGCACAGAACCTAGACCCTGCGACTCGTGTGCATTTGAGCAGGGTGGGATCTTGGATCAAGATTCTTGATACACTGTAGTATATAATACATGTAACAGTGTCCGCGATCTTGGTTTCAACTGGAGGTGACGCCTGACCTGCGTCACTGGTGGATGTGCAGTGCAAACACGATGGGAAGGAGTGCGGACTAAACGCCTGTAGAACAGAAAAGGTCAACGGGCGTTCCTGCCAATCTTTGAGACGAGGAGGCTGCCGTTCAGACGCTTTTTACTGCAGCTGCAATTGATGACCAGCTTTCTTTGCCGTCCCTATTTTCGCCACCTCACTTACGCACAATGCATGCATGTCCGATTATGGATGCTCACCCAGTGTTCGGGGCTGCAGTCCAACAAGATACTCCAGCTGGTGATCTTATACTGTTGTCATGACGTTTGCAATGCGAGTCCCTGTCTGGTCAACATTTGATAGACTCTGCCGGTTATCTTTGCATTTGTAGCTTATCAGCATAATAACCGCTCACCAAGCCTCTAAAATGCGGGAGCGCTGTCGTCCTTCCGGTAGAGGAGGTGACCGTGTGGCCACCGAAAGACAACCTGCAACTTCGTAGGACACAAGGTGTCTCCTCGAAGTCGTCACGAGAGATTGCCCCGATCTCATTTTCACTTTTGCTCCGCAGCAACAAGCACCGCGGCAAATAGTTCGCACTCTCAACGTCCAGTCCAAGTCATAAGTCTTTCCTGTCCAGTCCTCAGTGTCTTTGTTCAAAATGAACCTCACCAAGATCATCGCTCACCTCGCCATTATCGCGGCCGCAATGGGCTCGCTTACGGAAGCAGGCAACATCAGCCCGCAGGCACCGCAAACCGGCGTCTCCAACGATGATTCGTTTACAACGCCCGTGCCAACAACCGGCACCCCCATTGTCACGCCGGTTTCAGCGCCTGCTACCCCCAGATCGGGAGGTGCGCCATCCCCAATGGCAACCCCTGCTCCAACGATGGCAACCCCACTCCCAACTCCTTTTGCAACGCCGTCTCCGACGACTAACGCAGCGGTTGAAACTACAACGCCATGCCCAACTAAGCCGGGTGACGAGAAAAATGATTCCTCCAACGATAGCGACGACTCTCCTGCTACCAACAAGGGCAATAGCCCAAGCACAGTCGGCAAAGACCAAACCGAGAGCACAACAATGCAGAAGCACGGGGAGGACGAACGTACTATTAGCGGTGCCAAAACTGCTCCAGCAAGCGCTGGTCAGGACGACCACGTCGGCGGAGGAGCTGCCGGTGGCGTCGGAGCTGGTACTGGTGTCGGTGGCCACATCGGTGGCGGTGCTTCGGGTGGCGTCGGCGCCGGAGCTGGTGTCGGTGGCCACATCGGTGGCGGTGCTTCGGGTGGCGTCGGCGCCGGAGCTGGTGTCGGTGGCCACATCGGTGGCGGTGCTTCGGGTGGCGTCGGTGCTGGAGCTGGTGTCGACGGCCACGTCGGCGGAGGAGCTGCCGGTGGCGTCGGAGCTGGTGCTGGAGTAGGCGGTCACGTCGGCGGCGGTGTTTCGGGTGGCGTCGGCGCCGGAGCTGGTGTCGACGGCCACGTCGGCGGAGGAGCTGCCGGTGGCGTCGGCGCCGGAGCTGGTGTCGGTGGCCACGTCGGTGGCGGTGTTTCGGGTGGCGTCGGCGCCGGAGCTGGTGTCGACGGCCACGTCGGCGGAGGAGCTGCCGGTGGCGTCGGCGCCGGAGCTGGTGTCGGTGGCCACATCGGTGGCGGTGCTTCGGGTGGCGTCGGTGCTGGAGCTGGTGTCGACGGCCACGTCGGCGGAGGAGCTGCCGGTGGCGTCGGAGCTGGTGCTGGAGTAGGCGGTCACGTCGGCGGCGGTGTTTCGGGTGGCGTCGGCGCCGGAGCTGGTGTCGGTGGCCACATCGGTGGCGGTGCTTCGGGTGGCGTCGGTGCTGGAGCTGGTGTCGACGGCCACGTCGGCGGAGGAGCTGCCGGTGGCGTCGGAGCTGGTGCTGGAGTAGGCGGTCACGTCGGCGGCGGTGTTTCGGGTGGCGTCGGCGCCGGAGCTGGTGTCGGTGGCCACATCGGTGGCGGTGCTTCGGGTGGCGTCGGTGCTGGAGCTGGTGTCGACGGCCACGTCGGCGGAGGAGCTGCCGGTGGCGTCGGAGCTGGTGCTGGAGTAGGCGGTCACGTCGGCGGCGGTGTTTCGGGTGGCGTCGGCGCCGGAGCTGGTGTCGGTGGCCACATCGGTGGCGGTGCTTCGGGTGGCGTCGGTGCTGGAGCTGGTGTCGACGGCCACGTCGGCGGAGGAGCTGCCGGTGGCGTCGGAGCTGGTGCTGGAGTAGGCGGTCACGTCGGCGGCGGTGTTTCGGGTGGCGTCGGCGCCGGAGCTGGTGTCGGTGGCCACATCGGTGGCGGTGCTTCGGGTGGCGTCGGTGCTGGAGCTGGTGTCGACGGCCACGTCGGCGGAGGAGCTGCCGGTGGCGTCGGAGCTGGTGCTGGAGTAGGCGGTCACGTCGGCGGCGGTGTTTCGGGTGGCGTCGGCGCCGGAGCTGGTGTCGGTGGCCACATCGGTGGCGGTGCTTCGGGTGGCGTCGGTGCTGGAGCTGGTGTCGACGGCCACGTCGGCGGAGGAGCTGCCGGTGGCGTCGGAGCTGGTGCTGGAGTAGGCGGTCACGTCGGCGGCGGTGTTTCGGGTGGCGTCGGCGCCGGAGCTGGTGTCGGTGGCCACATCGGTGGCGGTGCTTCGGGTGGCGTCGGTGCTGGAGCTGGTGTCGACGGCCACGTCGGCGGAGGAGCTGCCGGTGGCGTCGGAGCTGGTGCTGGAGTAGGCGGTCACGTCGGCGGCGGTGTTTCGGGTGGCGTCGGCGCCGGAGCTGGTGTCGGTGGCCACATCGGTGGCGGTGCTTCGGGTGGCGTCGGTGCTGGAGCTGGTGTCGACGGCCACGTCGGCGGAGGAGCTGCCGGTGGCGTCGGAGCTGGTGCTGGAGTAGGCGGTCACGTCGGCGGCGGTGTTTCGGGTGGCGTCGGCGCCGGAGCTGGTGTCGGTGGCCACATCGGTGGCGGTGCTTCGGGTGGCGTCGGTGCTGGAGCTGGTGTCGACGGCCACGTCGGCGGAGGAGCTGCCGGTGGCGTCGGAGCTGGTGCTGGAGTAGGCGGTCACGTCGGCGGCGGTGTTTCGGGTGGCGTCGGCGCCGGAGCTGGTGTCGGTGGCCACATCGGTGGCGGTGCTTCGGGTGGCGTCGGTGCTGGAGCTGGTGTCGACGGCCACGTCGGCGGAGGAGCTGCCGGTGGCGTCGGAGCTGGTGCTGGAGTAGGCGGTCACGTCGGCGGCGGTGTTTCGGGTGGCGTCGGCGCCGGAGCTGGTGTCGGTGGCCACATCGGTGGCGGTGCTTCGGGTGGCGTCGGTGCTGGAGCTGGTGTCGACGGCCACGTCGGCGGAGGAGCTGCCGGTGGCGTCGGAGCTGGTGCTGGAGTAGGCGGTCACGTCGGCGGCGGTGTTTCGGGTGGCGTCGGCGCCGGAGCTGGTGTCGGTGGCCACATCGGTGGCGGTGCTTCGGGTGGCGTCGGTGCTGGAGCTGGTGTCGACGGCCACGTCGGCGGAGGAGCTGCCGGTGGCGTCGGAGCTGGTGCTGGAGTAGGCGGTCACGTCGGCGGCGGTGTTTCGGGTGGCGTCGGCGCCGGAGCTGGTGTCGGTGGCCACATCGGTGGCGGTGCTTCGGGTGGCGTCGGTGCTGGAGCTGGTGTCGACGGCCACGTCGGCGGAGGAGCTGCCGGTGGCGTCGGAGCTGGTGCTGGAGTAGGCGGTCACGTCGGCGGCGGTGTTTCGGGTGGCGTCGGCGCCGGAGCTGGTGTCGGTGGCCACATCGGTGGCGGTGCTTCGGGTGGCGTCGGTGCTGGAGCTGGTGTCGACGGCCACGTCGGCGGAGGAGCTGCCGGTGGCGTCGGAGCTGGTGCTGGAGTAGGCGGTCACGTCGGCGGCGGTGTTTCGGGTGGCGTCGGCGCCGGAGCTGGTGTCGGTGGCCACATCGGTGGCGGTGCTTCGGGTGGCGTCGGTGCTGGAGCTGGTGTCGACGGCCACGTCGGCGGAGGAGCTGCCGGTGGCGTCGGAGCTGGTGCTGGAGTAGGCGGTCACATCGGCGGCGGTGTTTCGGGTGGCGTCGGCGCCGGAGCTGGTGTCGGTGGCCACATCGGTGGCGGTGCTTCGGGTGGCGTCGGTGCTGGAGCTGGTGTCGACGGCCACGTCGGCGGAGGAGCTGCCGGTGGCGTCGGAGCTGGTGCTGGAGTAGGCGGTCACGTCGGC
This sequence comes from Phytophthora cinnamomi, assembly GCF_018691715.1. NCBI lineage: Eukaryota > Oomycota > Peronosporomycetes > Peronosporales > Peronosporaceae > Phytophthora > Phytophthora cinnamomi. Next base: position 622,255 of record NW_027151035.1, read on the forward strand.
GGCGGTGTTTCGGGTGGCGTCGGCGCCGGAGCTGGTGTCGGTGGCCACATCGGTGGCGGTGCTTCGGGTGGCGTCGGTGCTGGAGCTGGTGTCGACGGCCACGTCGGCGGAGGAGCTGCCGGTGGCGTCGGAGCTGGTGCTGGAGTAGGCGGTCACGTCGGCGGCGGTGTTTCGGGTGGCGTCGGCGCCGGAGCTGGTGTCGGTGGCCACATCGGTGGCGGTGCTTCGGGTGGCGTCGGTGCTGGAGCTGGTGTTGGTGGTCGCTCTACTCGTTTTCTGCGGGACTAGGCTTGTGAATGTAGTCGTGATGTTATCTTAGTCGATAACCTGCTGTGAATGTATGCATGCATTTGATTGGTTTGATCATGAATTCAATAACTAAAGCCGTGCTTCGCCCGGAACAGCTCTGGATTTTGCGGTGAGCGTGCGAAAAGTAATATGCTACATGTATTCCAGCCACTCAGTTATAGGAAGTGGTAGGCTGATCCGCAGCACGCGCAGTGAAGTAATGACAGGCTGGCTGGATTAGTCTCTGCGACGCCGCTGAGCGTCAAATGAGTGCCAGGCGGCATCCACTCCGCCGTTTCACCGCTGGCACTCCATCTCGTGCACCACAGCGCCTCAGCATCTCGATAAGCATGCGAGCCCAGCGCTACTACAGCGGTCTCTCTTTCCACTCTTTATCTTTGGCTTGGACCCGCTCAGCCGCAGGCTGCGGCTGCGGACAATTATATTTATATCTATTTTATCATTTCGTTAAATAAATACCAGTTGCAACTATAACATACAAAATGCCAAAATGAATTATTTTCCTAGAATATTGTAAACATGGAATTGGTCGCCTTAAAAAAAAACGCACGACAAACTGAAATGCGAGAAAATAAATATCGTGATGGCAATCAATTCATACGACAAATAAATTGTCAGATCGTAAAATATAAATATATTTTCAAAAAGTATATTTTTCGGCTTCAGGAAGGGATCGATTAGGAATTCCACCCGCCCAGCAGCAGCAGAGACAACAACAAACCAGCGACGTCGGCCGTCGTCGCCGGCAACGCCACCAACGTACGCCCGTGGCAGCCACGTCGACTGCTGGACAAGTTGAAGAGGTGAGACGAGTTCGGCGACCCATCTCTTCGTCTTGGATCCACTATGGTCTGACTCCCTCCGCCGGATCAGCCCCAAGCACCAGAGAATCTCTCCTTGGAAAAAAAGTACTATAATAATAAATAATACTATTTGTGTACGGCATTTATTATTATTGTAAGTTGAAATGTCGGGGAATATTGCTACTTTTATAAATATACTTTTCCGAAGTAATGAGACCTCATAGTGAATGTAAGTCAGGTTGCTCGATGAAGTTGCGTCCACTCAATGTCCATATTCCTAGTCAAACGGGTTAACAACGTGCAAATGTATACTTTAGTGAACACAAGTAGTTTCTTAGAGTCCATCACATCCACTAATCACCTAGTTTGTTTCCCTGCATCGCAAATGGTGGATATATCTAGGCTAGCTCATGCGTGTCGGTATCGCGGACATCGAGGACGCTTCCGCTAATTAGGACAACTAGGTACAGCGAAGAGCAGTAGCGTGCGCGCAATACAATAGCTATTGTCCCGTTATTTATTATTGCTGAAGTCGCAGCGCAAGTATTTATTATTGAGTGGCGAAATTGACATTTCAATTCTTTATTGTAATTGCCAGAGATTGACAACCAGTTGATAGGTAGTGCCTTGCTCGTTCCTCCTCGAACGAAAAGCAACGGAAGGGGGGATGCAAATATACATGCAAGTCTATCGAGGAAGGCGCGAGAAAGATCGCGGCCCGAGCCGCTTACGCCAGCTCCTGCGCCAGAATGTTGAGTGCTTGAGGGGATTTACAAATAGGCACGCACGTCCGAGCTCTGCCAGCGCCATGGGTCCCGATTCAGAGAAGAAGACGCGGAGACTTCCCATGGTCACCTCCTGCAGGATATCGGCCTGCTGCAGTGGGCACCAGCTCGAGTCGCAGATTTGTTGCCGCGCCTGGGCGTACAAGGCCGAGGGCATGTCTAGCTCCGACAGCACCACACTGAACCATAACATATCGGCGTCGGTGCTGTACATCTCATCGCGAATGACCTCGGGGGCCATCCACAGAGTCGCATTCTTGCTCTGGTTGAGCGTCACGGTGATCTTGACTTCGGCCACGAAGCTGTCGACGTGGTCGTCGTTCTCGTGAGTCTCGGGCGGCAGCTTCTTCACCGCCACCCTGTCGCCCCTGAAGGAGCCCGAGAACACTTGGCCGAAGTTCTCTGATCGATGGGCTGGTCCACCTGCACCTCTTTCCACGGGATCCGCTAGCTGACCGATTAATAATCATTAATGAACGGAGGCGACCACCCCTCACCTCCACAATGACTGCATGTTGCCTGAACGCGGAAAAAATCCGCGGCTGTCGCTCGAGTGATCAGATAAATTACCTGTCACAGGCATTATGTACTCGAGTACAAGTTATTTGAAATAATAGGTTTTTTAACTTAATAAAAACTGGATGGGTCAACGTACCAGCATAATTTGAGCACAGGTAATTCAACATCACAGTCCAGTCAAGGGCCTGCAGAACCAAACTCAATGAATGATATTCAGCAGGTATTTCGATTGGAGAATAATGGCACCTGAGTGGCAACCGCATAAGGACTTTGGATAAAATCCAGTCCAGAGAAATGTCGTGACAGTTCTTTGGAATTACAATGTTAGTACGTTCGTAGTATAATGTTACAGGGAGGGCTAGGTAGTTTTGCCTGTTCGGCTTTTCTTTCGCTCCAAAATGTCGGCTGGGTTACATGCACATGTATTTTTCGTGTACCATCCCGTCAGTTTCGGCAACCTTAGCTCAACTAGAGTATCGTGCTATTCACTCTGCAGATTCGCTACCAACTTGGAGATTGTTGTGCCAGCGGCAGCAGCCTCTGTTCGGCATCAAGATGCGGTTCACGAAGGCCGCGAGCTACTTGACCGCCGCGCCGTACCTTTGCCGCGGGGAGAACGGGAACGCCGCTGTCACGCGCTGGAAGTTGTCGCCCTGCTCCAGCCACGGCACGATGGCGCTGACCAAGGACAACGAGAAACTCAGAATCTAGAGGAGGATCGTGCACTCAACGAGCGGTAAGTGTACGAGCCACTTGTAATCAAGGAGTTGATGGGCATGAAGCGGTCACGCACAAGTGATTTTTAAATCGATTAAAATCTTACCAATCGAGGTAATCGCGGGCGGGGGGTCAGAATTAGCAAATCGTCAAACCATTTCCAAAATATCACCCTGCTCAGATATAAGCTGACCGGTCATTTCTATCTGACAATCACTCTAAATAAGCCCCGCTCGAGCGCAGCAACCATGCCTTGCATCCCTCACTGCAGGCAGCTCATGGCGGGTCATCAAAGGAACACGAGTGGCGGTCCTCGACGAGGAGGACTATGAAGACTTCCTGTAACTCGATTTCCTGTTTGACGTTGGCGGAGAGCTCTCGTTGGTGGACGATCTCCCTGGCACCCGAGGGTCGGGCATTTTCTAGGTCGTTAGGTAAGCTATGTGACTGTAATGTAGCTCAACGAAAAAGGAACGAAACGATCTCGCTGGGGTGCTGGTCGAGGCCAACCGATACCTTTCCCCGCGCCAACTCTACGACAAAACCCGCAACTTTGTGATGAACTACTTCTTCAATTTGCGCTTACCAGTGTGGGACAGCAAAGGAACAGTGGCGGGATGCATCGTACTTGCTGCACGCGAGCGAGAGGTAAGTTGCCGCGGCTGCCTTAACCTTCCAAGTGTGCGCTGCGGGGGAAGATTCAAGACTGAGGGGAAACTTGCCGTTGCGGATGGTCGACTTTTCGGACCATTTCAGAAATAGTTGGTCATTTCGGAAATGGTTGGTCATTTCGGAAATGGTTCAACCAAAGAGCTGAGCGTTTTCGCAAAATGTTATGTCCGCTGACCATAAAAAATATGTTGACCATTTCGGTCGGAAAATGTTGGCCAAAAAGCTAGTTCTGACCCCCCCCCCCATTTTTAGCTCAAATAACGATTTAAGCGACAGCGATCTAGTTTTTTTAATGAAGTCCCTCTTTGTAACTTTTTTTTCGTGTTGATTATTGCCTCTCTTGCTGTCTTGCTCTGCTTGACCATGACCCGAGTCAAAGATTTTCAGGATTAAATGCGGAGTTGGTATTGACCCGCACGCGTAACGTAGCGAACCCACTTCGTCGTCGGGTAAGAACTCTTTTCGAAGACCTTGAGGAACCGCACGTGCAGCCCAGACGACGTGAACATGGGCACCTGGAACTCGATCTGAAGGGGCGGGCGTGACCACAACTTCTCTTTCGTGCCCTTCATCATCTCAACCTCAGCGTCCAGCATCCGCTCCAGTTTACCTTGGAATTTGCGAATACGCCACACAATCGCGTGATTTTCTGGTTCGTGCTTCGCCCTGCCGATGGGAACGTTAATACGAGCCCTGGCAGTGTTCGGTGGTGTCTGCAGAAATGAAAATGTGGTGAGTAAATCAACAACGGCGAAGGATCAGGGAGTCACCCTACGTACATACCGGGATTTTAATGACGACATTGGTGGCAAACAACCGTGGGCTGAAAAGCGAGGCCAGCTTCAGCGTGACAGAGAGACGAGTGGTGCCCTGCTCCTGGTAAGCCGGCATGATCTTGAACGGCAGGTTAATATTCTCGGTGACACGATACTTCATGAGCTCGAACTCTCCGTCCGGCGGGATGAAAGTGATAGTACGGTCAGCATCGAACTTGCCCAGGCGAACGCAGCGGTGGAAGGTGCAGTCGTCAATCTCAACCTCGCGCGAACCGCGCTTCTGGCCCGCCACTTTGGCGGAGGGGGCGTCACCCTTCTGCATCGTGAGTTTGTCGTTGAGTCCAAGCTTGCACTCCGGCATGCCCGTAAGCAGCGTCTTCATGACCACTTGGCCCGCCACTTCGTTGCGAAGTACCGTACCCGTCGAGGACATGAGCAAGTTCACGCTCTCAAATACGTCCAGGTACACTTCGTTCCTCTTGTATCTGATGCCCTCACGACGCCAGTCGATGGCACCGGTGATTTGAGACGTCAACTGCGAGGGAGGAGCTCCACCAGGATTCTCGGGGGTCTGTTCAGCCACAGCCAGTATATTATTGAGTATAGCAAAACAGGACAACATGACATACAAATAAAGAGGGCGTACCGCCAACGAGGATCCGAGGTTGATGAACAGCTTGAGCACGTCGCTGGAACAGTTTTGGGGATAGCCGTGGTCCATGGTTTCGTCCAGTAGCTCGTACACGAGCGTGAAGTTGTCTCGAATGGTGTCCTCACTGTACTTCTTGCCAAAGTACTCTTTGAAGATGATGTTGAGCTGGTAGAGGAACTGGAACACCAGGGCGGCGTTGATGTTGGCGCGCGAGACGGCCACGAGGTACAAGTTCTCGTGGCGCGTGTAGAGGAACGAGCACCCGTCGATGACCTTGACGGGCGGCAGTGTGCCGGTCTCCTTGGCCGCGATCACCTGCAGCCGGAAGTTGTCGGCCGCGCGTCGACTCACATCATCGCGATAGAAACGGTTGAGCACGACCTCGCCCTTCTGGCTGATGAGGAACAGCGCGCTGATCATCGGAGCTCGCGGACGCACCGATCGGGTCGAGAGATCTTCCGCCTCGCGCGAGCAGGGCTAGGATCGAGGGCTTATCTGCTCCGCGCCGCGCTTCCAGGACTGGTGCGACCGGTCGAGAAGAGAAATCCTCCTTGTAACGACCCGCCTTCGGGTCGCGTCGCTTCGCGGCATTTTGTGTAGCGGTGGTGTTCAACGGGAGTCCTCCCATCCTGCTTGTGGGCGGCTTTCACCACCGTGCGGCTGTCTTGAGAACGGCAATTTATGGCAAAGTTGGACACAACTTTCCTAGCCAAGCGGTGTGTCCAAGTAAATCTAACTTAGATTGAGCGGCTCTGTAGTTGAGGAATCCTCATCTACCGAGCTCCATGAGGAAAAGTGCAGGTACCTGCTAGCAACAAGAAGCTGGAATGACATCCCGAATGTGGTAGATAAGATTCCTTGAAATACGATGTTGCATCCTGCTGCAGGATTCTTGTATGAGTAGGTTCTCGGGAATATCTTCTCGACGGCCGCGGTTCAATTTCGCGGAAGTGACTTCGGTCGCAAATTCGTACAACTTCACATCCGCAAGCCACACCACATGGCTACAATCTGCTGCACACCAACACTTCGGTACAATCTATTGTGACAACGCGCATCAACATCGAGTCGTTCGGTGGCGCATGTTGACGCCAGATACCGGTGGCGCCATCCACCCATACAAAGTCCAAGCGAGCCCGACGTACGTCAGCCGGCCGTCGGCACCGCTTCAGCCGTCCTCTGCCTTCCCCACTTGCCAATTCGCCGCCCTCCTGCCACGATGACCTCCCCCGCCGAGAACTACAAGAAGTACCTGGACGTGTCCAATGCGCCGCCCGTGTACACGTCGGCCGAGGAGCTGAACGCGTACTTCGGCCAGTTCGGCGGCTGCTTCGTGGCCGAGACGCTCATCCAGGCGCACCACAACCTCATCGACGAGTACGTCAAGGCCACGCAGGACCCGGCCTTCCGCGAGGAGCTGGAGCACCTGGGCCGCGACTACATCGGCCGCCCCACGCCGCTGTACCACGCCAAGCGCCTCACGGCCCACGCCAAGGGAGCCCAGATCTGGCTCAAGCGCGAGGACCTGGCGCACACGGGCGCGCACAAGATCAACAACGCGCTGGGCCAGGCCGTGCTCGCCAAGCGGCTGGGCAAGACGCGCATCATCGCCGAGACCGGCGCCGGCCAGCACGGCGTGGCCACGGCCACGGCCTGCGCGCTGCTGGGCCTGGACTGCGTCGTGTACATGGGCTACGTGGACACCCAGCGCCAGTCGCTCAACGTGTTCCGCATGAAGATGCTGGGCGCCAAGGTCATCGCCGTCAAGAGCGGCTCGCAGACGCTCAAGGACGCCGTCAACGAAGCCATCCGCGACTGGGTGACCAACGTGAACAACACGCACTACATCATTGGCTCGGCCATCGGCCCGCACCCGTTCCCGACCATTGTGCGTGACTTCCAGGCCATTATCGGCCGGGAGATCAAGGCCCAGCTGCAGGAGGAGATCGGCCGCCTGCCCGATGCTATCGTGGCCTGTGTGGGCGGTGGCAGCAATGCTATCGGCATGTTCCACCCCTTTGTGAAGGACAATGATGTAGCCATCTACGGCGTGGAGGCTGGCGGCGACGGCGTGGACACGCCCCGACACTCGTCCACGCTTCTGGGTGGCCGACCTGGCGTGCTGCACGGCACGAAGACGTACATCATGCAGGACGCTGCTGGCCAGGTGCTGGAGACCCACTCGGTGTCCGCTGGCCTGGACTACGCTGGCGTGGGCCCCGAGCACGCGTTCCTCAAGGACTCGGGCCGCGCCAAGTACGTCAGTGTCACGGACAAGGAGGCGCTTGAGGCCTTCCAGCTCATCTCGCTGCACGAAGGAATCATCCCCGCGCTTGAAAGCTCTCACGCTGTGCACTACGGCGTGAAGCTCGCGTCCACATTGTCGCCCGACCAGGTTGTGGTCATTAACATCAGTGGCCGCGGAGATAAGGACATGCTGCAGGTCGCCAAGGAGCTCGGCGTGAACCTGAACGACGACCTCACCGACAACTAAAGATACATCCACAACACATGAGTAGCAGTGCATTAGGAGGAGCTTAATATGATCGCTCTTTGTCTGTTTAAAATTGTATGTCCACTCGGAGACACGGGTCCAGCTGCTGCTGCTCTAGACCGTCGCTTTGTGCTTCAATATTCTAGCGATGGCGTCTTGGAGGTGTGCTGGGCAACGAGCCTGATGCGTTGATGCCGTTGGGGTCGTCGTCGTCGAGGTAGTTTCCGTCCGGAATGGGTTCGTATCCGTCCTTGGAGTTCTCCGCGTCGTCCGAGCTCTTGCCCCAGAGCGTGTACAGCAGGAAATACAGCACGAAGATCTCCACGAGGTGTTTAGACGCGACAAAGAGCCACCACCACTTGGACTCCAGGTAGGCCCCGGCTTGGTGGAAATGTGCGAGGCTGATGATCGAGTAGGTCAGGAACACGCAGTTCGAGACGAGAAAGAACGCGCAGATGGACGTCGCCCAGTTGACCGCCTTGATCCTGTCGGTGGTGTCAATCTGGCTCACCTCGAGGAAAGCCTGCAGCACGGTCTTCATCCGGAATGAGTAGACGAGCACCGCCGCAAGCGAGCCCAGCGACAGCAGACACATGATGACGTCGTCGTAGACCATGAGCCAGTACGAGTCCTCCCGCTTGGCCGCGAACACCGCAAAACCCATAGCCTCGATGGCCACGATGGCCAGCAACACGAAGAAGAAGAGCCGCAGCGGGTGCGACCGCACGCTCTCGTGCGTGAAGAGCCGGCGCAGCATGTCGGCCCAGAAGACGACGATGAGCACGAAGACGCTGTAGAGCAGGAAGGAGCCCAGCAGCTCCACGGCCTCGGCCAGAAGGAACTGGGCCCAGCCGTCGTCGCCCATCATGATGCGTGGGGGCTCCACCAGCACCGACTGCACGCCGTAGGGCGTGGCGAACCACAGCACGCGCGTGAGCGAGGCCAGTCCCATGAGCAGGTAGAAGCCCAGCGTCGCAGCTTGGCGCGTGGGCGACTGCGCGTGCATGGCGAAGGCCCAGAAGGAGAAGAAGCAGGCGCCGCCATAGGCCAGCGCCAGCACTGTGTCCACCTGGCGGTAGCGGAACTCGAGGTGGATCAGCGGCGCTGGAGGTGGATCGGTTGATTGATTGATACACATGCGACAAGGGAAGCAGGTTAGAACGAGAGCGGCATGGCCAGGGAGAGCGAGCAGCGCTGCAATGGGAACGCACCGTGCGTGCCGTCGTCCAGCGGCAGGGCCGGCGCGCTGGCGTCCGTCATGAAGCGCACAGAGGTGGTGGTGTAATTAGGTCGGATAGTGGCGCTGTGTATCCGCTGAATTGTATTGAATTGAATTGCGGCGTGCAAAAACTCAGGGCTCAGTTTGTACGTACTGTTTTAGCGCCGTGCGAGATCGATGTGATTGGCTGAAAAATTCGAATGCTGTTCGGAAATGTGGTCCACACAAACGGTACATTGTACCAATCGCGTCAAATATCGTATTATTTGCCAATAAGAGGTCGATTTTTTGAAAATAAAAAAGTACTGTAATCTACACTGTAATAAGCCGTGCTGTAAAGCACGGAGAAGCTCTGGATTTTATCATGAGGTAAGTTTTGCGTCTAACCTACACAGCCTCTCTGTTTCTGTCCGTGTATCTTGTGTTGGCGTGACGTATTATAGGAAATCCAGTGTAAATCGTTCCTCTAGATAGAGTTCTTTCATTGTCTTAACTCGGGTCACCGCGACATAAAATGACGTTTAGACCGTGAGCCCTTGGCATTTTTCGCTTGCTGGTTGAAGTTGAGCGCTTCGATTGAGAGTAGTGCTGTGACTATAGAAAATGGGACTAGCAGAAGTCGAAACGACAACTCGCAGGTTGTTCTTGTCACGCGAATGTCGCCCCTAAAAGACTCAAGCAACATGCAACTGGACACCGTAAAATATCACAACGGTATAAAACCTAACAGGTTCGTATCGATGCAATATTATTTTGTCACCTTATAAGTAATTTAGGTATATGTGTTTTTTTAGTGATTTGTACCTCCACTCGTATCGCTTTAACAACTCTGGAAAAAATCCAGAGAACTGGCGCTGCCAGGAAGCATAATATTTCGTCTTTTCTTTCACAGACAACACCACACACATTCTCGATTCTACAACACACGTACACTATCACGGACACTAAAATAATCGCATAAGTTAGGTAAACACAACTAAAATATATGCTGTAGTTTTTGCATAATTAAAAAAATACTGTTGAAAAAATGGTTTTATTGACAGAATTTTAAGCGTGGCTATATAAAGAAAAGTGGATTTAGAAGACTTAAATCCAATTATCTTTATATCTTCTAAACTCAAATTTCGTTGTATGCAGTAACGAGAAGGTGAGAGTTACCCATTTTAGGCGTCAAATGATTTGATTCAAATCCATACCATGTATTAAGATAGGATCATAAGTGAACTTTTGTGTTCCTTGCCCTCCAAATTTTAGAGGCGGTAAGCAAACCAAGTGTAGTAGCAACCAGACTTAACTAGTTAAGCTACTGAATCTTACAACTTTCTTCCTTTATAAATTATACGACGGGCTCCACGTAAAACATCGAATCCTTGCTAACATTGTGATGCATCTTGGCAATAGGGGACCCTAGCATCCCTTTCGGTTGTCGTTGTGCTATGCGGAGCCGACGATTTTCCTAAAAAGTAAGAGTATGCGTATGTGTCAGCCAAATCAAGATGAACCACTTTTTCTAGGCCCCTACCTCTTCGAATGCTTGCTCGAAGTGAGCGTGGCGGTGCAAAGCCTTAGCAGCCAACCGCATGGCCTCGTGCTGCTCAGTAACCTTTTGCTGATGTTGCGAAAACGCCTCAATCCGATTGATATGCGCAAGCAAGATGCGTGACTTGGCTTCAGCTCGCCGCTCTTTCCTCACTTTGTCAAATTCATAAGATAAGCGGTCCACATCTGTAGCAGCAAAACAACTTGGATATTAGTCGGATACGATGCAGCCCTGGGCTTGCTAGAGACGCACCATTATTTTGACTCGACAATGCTTTTCGGCTTGGCCCGTTGTTGGTAAGAGGCGGGAGAACGATCGAAATCAGCTCTCTAGCGCTGTCAACCATGGCTCCTGCAGGGTTTCTTCGAGTAGACGCAACGTCTAACGCTGCTACCTTTTCGATGAGCTGTGCGGCGTGCGTCCGGACGCGATTAATGTAGCTTTCTTGATAGAATATGGTTGGGTCTTGCCCCGGCTGGTTCGATCGTTCGTCGGATAGCCGAAGGTGATTCACAAATTCACGGTAGGGCACCTTGGCACGTTCATCCAGTAATTCGGCATCGAAGTCAATCAACAGCGATCGAGCTTGCCGTCCTCCAAGCCCGAAGTTGGGCGCTTGCAGCGCCTCGATTAATTGTTTTGAAGTGATGACCCCGGATCCCCCAGGGTCGCGAGACTTGAGTGCCGCCATCAGCACCGACTTCTTTGACCCGAATCCGATGGGACTGCTGTACCAGTGCTCATTTTTGTAGGACTTGGATGCCGTTTCGTGGGCGTCTATCGAGTCCCCGAGTACGAGCTAAAGACGCAACATGGAACAACGCGGACGGGACGGGCAGAAAGAAAGTTAGTCGCTAACAGACACACAAACTCCGACTCCAACCGCGCGACTTACTTTTGCCTGTTCGTGCTCAGCGAGCTGAGCTTCTTCTCGCGGTGATAGCTTCCGTTTGGTCCTGCCCTGCCCAGCCCGGTTGGCCGTTTCACTGTTCGACGAGGGTATCAGAGGCAGCTTGAACTTGTCGTGCCGCGTCGGTTTGAGCTTCACGTCGCGGAGGCGCTGGTCCATCGTGTCGTTGTGGCATGTCGGCGCCCCGCCGCGTCTGGCCGCTTTCGCGTCTTGAAGTGTGGCGAGTGCAGTGCCTCTCGAACTCTGCAGATGGTATGCTCCAGTGCGGGCCTCACAGTGGTGGGTGAGCACAGGCAGGTTCGTGCTGCCCATGACACCTCGCCGCTGTCGCCCCATGGTCCGCCCCACAAACGGGTGCAAGCTGGTCTCCACAGGTGCCAGGCCACGTGGGATCCCAGCTCGAGCCTTGCCTTCCGACGTCTGACGCGGCTGGGTTTAACGCGATGCTCGTGGCGAGCTGGAGCCGCTTGGAATTCTCGATCCGCAACCGACTGCGATATGGTGGCGCTCGGTGTTGGCCCTGAGTCGACACATGGTGAACCTGTTCCTGAAGTTCAGGAAGGTCGGAAGACTTATCCGAGATGGCTACATCGGATCGGGTTGCAGGGACGAAATCGGATTTTAGCGGAGACAACGCGAGTTAGCGGAGACTTGCTAAAAGTTAGTACCGCCGATCCTTGCGTCTGACTAGCTAAGGGTTCAGCAGCAGCATGGCCCCACAGTGCAAGTTCGCGCCGTTACGCGTATGCATGCCTGCAGAGGACATGCGCACACGCGCGTACTCATGCTGACCAGCAAGCTGGCGCGCGGGTGTTCTCAGGTCTTGAAGCCGCTTGCTGCTGGTTGGCATCAACTGCCCGCGCTCTACGCGGCATTCAACTCGACGCACATCTGGTGGTTGCAGCTCGCAGAGCAGCGCGAATCGCGGCATCTCGACTCTGCACCGAGCTGACAGATACGGGTCTGTAGGAGACACCCAGCCAGCTCCGCACTGGTCCACTGTGTGGGTCTCTGCGCGCGGGGACCGTCCCCCGAGCCTCCGACTCTCTTCTACGTTGGGCCGGCGCGAGCGGGTTTGGCAGCCAAGTTGGCTCGGTTTGGGGCAAATTTTGCCCCGGGTATCCTCGCGCGAACCGCCGAGATGATGAGGGCTTCCCGACGGGGGAAAATACTGCCGCGCCGTCTCGTTACTCGCGCCCACGTGCGTCTGTATAGGGCTGTTCTTCCTCAGTGACATCGGCTTTCCCAGCTGGCTGGACATTAGCCGCCAAAGCAAAACAAGCAAGCAGCAGCGCTGTTTTGACGCGATAATAATCGCAGTAACGACGTCGTCGCCCAGCCAGGCTTCCGTCGCACCCACTCGCCGCAGACGGTGGCCGCGAACCAGCCAGCCGCGCTCGCTGAGGGGCAGGCAGCTCGGCTCGTGCGCCCAAATTTCCCGATCTCCCTGTGTCGCAGGACCAGGACCAGAAGCAGGCAGGCAAGCGCGACGGGCGACTCGGCAGACGAGAGTCTCGCCGTTTGTATGGCTCACTCACACCCAGCGGCGCTGGCCTCCGAATTAGCGCTAAAACCCCAAGCAGAGACTTCAGATTGATTCGATTGGCTCAGTGGGCCTTGTGGTGCACAAACGGGGCGCGCGAGAGAGGAGCGATTTGGTCGAGCCAGTTGGCGAACTGACTTCTACCTGGGCGGAGCGGCATCCGCGACCGCACCACTTTGGCAGAGACCGCGAAGCGCACAAGAAGGCGAGGAACGCTCAGCGAATCGCTTGCTCGGACTTGTCGAGAGAAACCGCTTCGAGTGCTTGTGACTTCAGCAGCAGCAGCAGGCCCCACAGCAGCAGATCCGAGGAGACTTGCCAACGCACCTCCTCCGCAGCATCAGACTAACCCACAGCAGCAGCAGCACAGGACGGCAATGAACCATCGCGCCCCCTCGTCGGGGCCCTCTCGCCGCGGCGGGGGCCGCAGCGGCAACGGCCTGAGCATCCCCGGGCTCAACGTGGACATCGAGATGCTTGTGCAGAGCACGCAGGGCTCGGCCATGCACTTCGGCCGCAAGACGGCGGGCGAGAAGTTCCACGGCTGGCTCTGGAAGAAGTCCGGCCGCTTCTCCAAGTGGCGCAACCAGCACTTCGTGCTGGACGGCGCGCTGCTGACCTACTACGACACGTTCCCGACCGACCAGTTCGTGTCCGAGTCCTCGCTAATGCCTATCGCCGGCGACAATCTCTTCACGACCAAGAGCGAGTCCACCCCTGCGGGGGCCGTGCGGGTGGCACACGTGGAGACGTCCCAGAAGTCCAAGATTGCTTTCAAAGTGTACGCCGTGAGCGGCAAAATCATTGACGTGCGCGCCAAGAACGAGACGTTGTGCAGACAGTGGGTGGATCGACTGAACGAAGCGGCGGCGCTGGCCAAGCGACAGGAATCACTAAACACTAGCACCACCAGCACGGCGTCCTCAACGCTGTCAGCAGGTTACTCGGACTCGGAGCTCGACTTGCAGTGCAACATTGTGGACAAGAGCGGCTGGCTCGAAGTGGGCGATCGCAAGTCGAAGCGAGCACGGTTTTGCGTCATGCAGGGCAACATGTTTACTGTGTACGACACGGAGGACGCATGGGCCGTTCCGCTCAGCCGAGCCTACGTGACCCACGCCGAGAAAATCAGCGAAGCCACCTGCGAGTTTTCCGTGTCGACGTGTGCTGGAAAGAGCACCAAAACGCTTATGGTCAAGGCCAAATCGCACGACGAAATGCACTTGTGGATGGAGGCGCTGAGCAATGCGTTCGAGTAGGCCCAGCAGCTTCCGTTGCATCGCCAGTTTTTCATTCACCCACCGCGATCAAGCGACCCGCGGTACCTAGCGTAGTAGATGTGACGGCCACGCCGAGCGCCATGTTCTCCTCGGTTCAAGCGGCAGCTCCCAAGCACCAGCTCGACTCTTATCATCGTTGCCACCCCGACTCCAGCGCTTCTGTTCAAATTGTCGCGAGGGGTGGCGAGCGTGTGCGGCGTATTTAAGTTATTCACCGGCCCGACTGAGACCGGCAAGTTAGTAGTAAGCGTTTTGTCGAGACCACGTAGTCCAAGTGCAGCCGATTGGAAGTTGCATGCAGTTAATCAAGCAAACACGCGATCTTCATCCGTTAAAAAAGTCACTTCAAACTAGGTGTTTTCTCGTTCTAGCAAGGTGTTTAATTCGTATGGAGAAGCAGAGGTAGCTCAATTCAAGTCGCCACCATTTGGCGTCGTCATGTAACCTTAGTGAACGGCGTTGAATGTTCAGCGAGATTCACGGCGTTGCACTAACGAGCGTTGCATTGCATCGCGAATCCGTAGACATCCAGGCGCTCGACTCCACGGTCTCCGTTGCCAGTGCCAACCGGTCACTCCGAACTTACAAATCGTAGCACGTGAGTTAAAGGATGGAGCGCATTGCTAACCACAGTTTTGCAATCGCGCAACCGATTCCTCCGCACTCATATTTCGTGCTCTCGCGGCAGCGAACCCACGAATTCCATGGAGCGACGCACGCGCTGACAACGACACGCTGTGCCCCAAATCTCGCAAGTCGGACTGTCCATCCGTTACAAGTGCACTTCAACACGTTGCCGTTCCATGGCTAGCGAACCCCTTCAGCTGCAAAATGCTCGGAGGCGTCCAGGGAAAGTTAATAAGATTCATTACATATACCGGGCTCGTATCCAGGTTCACCGACCGCTACTAGCGGTCTGCAGCTCCATCACATCTCCAGCTGTGCCTCATAAGACGCTCAGTCGTCATCATGACTTCGCATAAGATCCTGCAGTCCGCGGCGATTGAGTCGCTGGTGCTGCTGCATGAGCACCAGCCGGCGCTTGTCGGTGACGACATCCGTGGAGTTCTGGTCGAGCAGCTCTTGGCGCACCTTGTGCTGGAGAGCGTAGAGAATCTCCGTCATCTTTGGCCGCCGCTTCGGATCATTGTCCAGACAGCGTGCGATGAGCTCACGACGACAGGGCGAACAGGAGGGCGGGATGGTTGGCCGCAAGTCCCCACGTGACACGCCCATCATGATGTCGATCGTCGTGTAGTCCTTAGGGAGGTCATGGTAGGGTTCATGCCGCGTCTCCAGCTCCACCAGGATGACGCCAAAGCTGTAGCAGTCCACCTGCGTGTCGTACCGCTCCTCGCGTAGAATCTCGGGCGCCAACCAGTACGGCGTGCCTACGATTGTACTGAATAGCTTCCCCGGTAGCAACTGCCGCTTCGACTCGCCGAAATCGGACACCTTGCACGAGTACGTGCGTGTGCACAGCAAGTTGGAAGACTTGAGATCGCGATGCACCAGCGGTGGGTCACAGTTGTGCAAGTACGAGACGCCTTGCGCCACATCAGTAGCTATCTTCAGCAGCGGATCACTCCAAGCCAGCGCAATGGGGCTTCGCAACAGTGATAGCACGTCGCCACGCTCTAGATACTCCATCACGAGGCCTACGTTCGATAGGTTGTCGAACGTGGCGCCGATAAACAGCACGATGTTTGGATGCCGTAGGCACGCAAGCAACTCCACCTTGCTCTTGAAGGCTGCAAGGCCCTCGGCTGTTAGGCACGATTGCGCCAACCGCTTCACCACAACATCCGTCTGGTGGTATTCGCCCACCAATACTTCACCGTTTGGCGTCTTGGCCAAAATCTCCTTCAACTTCAGGTCTGCAAACGGGATGGACACCGTCATGAACAGCTCCATATCCCCGGTTGCACTCAGGGCTCGCTCCAATGCCTCCTTTTCGTCGCGCGTCATGGCATTTCGGTTCTCCAGACCAATCTGCTTGACGGACAGATCCAGTTTCAGTGTTGTGTTAATGCGCTCAGCACGTACTTTTGAAGCATATGCCATGCGAGCGGCACGATCCTCCGAGTATGTGGCCGTGAGGGCGAAGCATGTCGGTAGGAATACACACAGGAAGAACAGGAATGCCTCGTTACTCATAACACGCCTGCTGGATGAAATCAGTGGTGTCGCGCCCAAGAAGCACAGCATCAGCGTTGTGATCCATTCTGCCACGGACAGCAATAGTACATGCGTGAAGTCCAATTTCATTGCCACCGCAACGATGCCAGCAAATGCGGCCAGTATGGCAAGCACACCCATAAGCAACGAGTACGCCAGCTTGCTATCATATAGCTGCAGCCACGACAGCATGGTCATCTCGCCGTCCACACCCGATATTTTCCCCCATTCCGACGTGTCATACCACGACCTCGGCATCACCGTATCGTACGCGCAAACCATGCCATTCGCCAGACTCAGCTGCAAGTTCTTCCGCATGCCCACCAGTTCATGGTGTACAAACACCGCCAGCCCCACGGACCAGCACAGCACGATCAACGAAGCAATCACCTTCCAATGTCGCCGGATGTAGTACACCCCGATCCTGAGCCTCATACTCCCTTCAAAGTACTTCAACGGCAGCATGCCGTAGATCACCGCAAACGGCGCAAAGCTCCACAATAGCCACGTGAGTCCTTCGTCCTTCGACATGGGCTCAATGAACGTGACGCAGCTCGTCTCGGAGGCGTTGGAGCTGCCCGAACGCTGCTCCTCCAGCAGCGACGCGAGCAGATCCACCCACGCGTAGTCGTTGCCCGAGGGCGCGATGCACGTGTCCTTGAACCTGTGGAACAGGAAGTAGGCCGCCCCCTCGAAGGCCACGAGCGCCAGCATGAGTCTCCGCGCCACGGGGAAGTCCACCGTGGACGAGTAGAGCTGGTACGACTCCTCCATCCTCTCGTCCCGGAAGTGGTTGCTCAGCAGCTTCAGGTCCACGCGCGGGTCCATGTGCGCCTGCCACGTGGCCGAGCCTTGGGCCGAGAGCAGCTGCACGCCGCTGGGCGTGCGCGTGGCCTGCTCTGCGTCCCTGGAAGACGCGGAGGAACTGTGCGACGAAGACTCCGACGAGCTGGACGGCGAGCGCAGGCGCATCTGCGCGTCATGGTCGTCCGGCTGCCCGTCGGGGGTGGTCACCTGGCTGTACACGCTGGCGCTGCCGTCGTCCTGGTCCACGTCCGAGCCCTCCAGCACGTCCAGACGCCGCTCCAAGCGCGACGTCTGCATTATTGCTCGGGATCGAAAAATTGTGTTATTTTTTTGTGACGATGGGCGCAAAAATTAGGGTCGGACTAAAATATACTCTCTCCCAAAAACCACTTGGAGAATGTAACGGCGGCTACTCGCATCAATCCAAGCCAGGGCATCGAGGGGCTACGCTAGGCATTAACTTCCGGTAGCAGCTCGACACCTCCGCCCCGCGACCATGAACCACACGCGCCCGATCCCCATCGGGGGTAGCGGCAGCCAGCGCGGCTCCCCCGTGACGCGCAGCCCCAGCGGCGCCGCGCTCGTGGCGCACTCGCTGCCCGCGGACATGCACCACGTGCACCTGTCGCGCTTCATGACGAGCTCGAGCAGCGCCAGATCCGGCGGGCTGCAGCCGCCCAGGGCGCCGCTGGTGGGCTCCATGCCCGAGCCGAGCTTCCTGGAGCTGGACAGCATGCCCGACCTGGCGCTGGGCCCGCCGGCAGAGACCATCCGCGAAGACTCGCCGCCGCGAGCGCCCGCCGTGATCCAGGTACAGTTTTTTGTGTGTGCCAGTGGGTTTTATTGCGTGCGGTGCTGTGTTCTAATGTTTTTTATTTGGGTGATTGGGTTTTATTACTGGTCCTGTCGCAGTTTGCCAGCTCGTGTCCTGGGGATATCGGCTTTTTGAGGAGCAACCCGGCAAGGGGCTCGTGGACGCCGTCGCTGCAGCCGTACCCGGCCGAGCACGACGACTTTGACCTGTCCAAGAGTCCGGCGCTGGCGGCCATGTCGGCGCTGAGAGAGAGGATGCCGCCCGGTGGGTTCGGCGGGGATTCAGCAACTACACAACAAGCGAGCAACGGCTCGTCGTACAGGTCCTTTAGTGCGCGCCCGGCAGGAACACAGCCCACAAGGCATTTCTACGCCTCGGACGAATCGTCGAGCTACGCAGTGAGTGCGGAGCTGCTGGAGAGGCTGAGTATCACGTCGGAGGAGGAAGGAGAGGACGCGGAGGACAGAGAGGAGCGCTATCGGGTGCCAGAGTACAACTTGCAGATGCCGTCAGAGCAGAGACGGCGGTCCGAGCGGCACGGATCGTATGGCAATGTGTCGGATACCGGCGACACCGGCATCTTTGAATTCGACGACCAATAGACTCGGCAGGCAGTGCGATGATTAAAGCAGCAAAAATGACAAACAGCGAAAGACAGGTGCCGGGGCTGGTGGCTTATGTAAGCAGTAACAGGACGGACGGATGAAGCTGCTTGGCTTGCCAAGGCAAGACAAGGCTGCTGCTACGCAGCAAGACGAGAACAAGCCAAGAAGAGCGGGTGGCGGCGACGACCAATTGCTCCGAGACCGCCGTCCGCTCATATTTGTAACGAAATGCGTGGTAGGCGGCGAACAGGCCGAGTTGTTGCCTCCAGCAATGTATGGCAATTAATGGCCGAAACGCAGCGAAGCTGAGCGCCGCGAGCCCGTAGACGCAGCTAGTGTAGGTACTGTACCACGCCACTCAATGCACCAATCGTTTCTTTGAACTGCAGCTGAGCTCCTCCTGCTCGACCAGCGAAAAGCCGTTGCAGTCCGTTAGACTCGCTTGTCAAAATCCACCGCCCGCAAATGCACACTGTCCATATATTGCATGCAGCCCGCGCTTCGCATTCTTACGATGGATAGTGTACGCCGGAATCAATGCCTTGTGGCTTGCATCCTTGCGACGGCAGCACAGCAACCGAATAGCGGATCCCTTCGTTCTGGCTTGTAGCAGTCTCTCCGTCGCCTCGTCTGGCTTGAGGAGGGCCATCATGGACTTGTTGGCAGAGCTGCAGCGCTCGCTCGCTGCTTGGCTTGCATTTCGGTGCTAAGGTTTACCGTCGCCATTTCGTGGGTGGCGGCGACTGCGAACACTAAAAGCGCATGGCGGTGGATTTTGTCCATCTGTCTCACTGCGTTTGAAGCTGCTAGACGCCACACCACCCCTACACAAAAAGAACCCTTCAAGGTCAGGCGGGGCGACATCACACGCACTATTCAGCTCCCACAGTACCGGGAGGGACGACCCGCCTTCTGCGTGCATGTCAACGTGTCGTCTGGTCGAGCTCGAAATGCACCCAGCTGCGGTAGCGGGTCGGTCAATCATCGCGCTGTCGCTCGACCTCAACAATAGTCAGCGCGCACCAGTTCCCTACTTGACCAGCACGACTAAAATCACGCCTCCAGCCGCGCTCCCTGCCATGTTATTAGTCGACTCCAAGCCCGTGATGATACACGCCACGCCGGAGGCGGTGGAGCTCGCGCAGCTCCCCAAGCCTTGCCCCACCCAACCACCAGGTAGAGAAGCCCAGGCCGCCGCCCGCTGGGGGCTGCTCCGCGCGCACATGGGCCAGTTGACGCGCGGCATGAAGCGCTGCAGACGCCGCAGCGCCGACGGCGAGACGGAGCTGCTGTGCGGGGCCTCCATGCTGCACAAAGACTTCTGGCTGGAGGCGCTGGACGAGCAGCACCGCTACGGCTTCAACCTGCGCGCGTTCCACAAGGCCTGGAAGCACGAGATGGCCGAGGGTCCCCGCAGAGACAGCAGCGACGACGCGTCGTTCTTCCACTGGCTCGACCACGGCAACGGCAGCACACTGGAGCTGCCCGAGTGCAGTCAGCAGGAGCTGCGCTCGACCCACGTGGAGTACTGCACACACGAGCAGCGCAAGAAGTACGAGCTGGAGTTTACATCAAATGGGGAAGAAGGCGGCGTTAGGGTGCAGTACGCGGCATCAGGACGCGTGGTGCACACCGACGAACGCAGCAAGTGGATCTTCGTCATGGACCTGGCGGGGCGCATGTACCTCGGACGCAAGCGCAAGGGCCGCTTCCACCACTCGAGCTTCGTGTCGGGGGCGCCCATTTTCGCAGCGGGCAAGATCATCATCAAGAACGGCGTCATCATCGCCATTGAGCCGCACAGCGGACACTTCAAGCCGCGGCTAGAGAACCTCTTGTCGCTCTGCTCCATGCTGGCTAACCACGGCGTGGACATTGACGACATCGTCTTCATCAAGCCCAAGAAATGGACGTGCGAGTGGCCCTTCCCGCCACAGCCAGACGTCGAGCTCGAGGATTTTGCTGGTGCGTCCGACACGGACTACGGCGCTGACAAATCGGACTCGGAGGAGCCACAGACGTTGCTGCCTGTACTGTAAGAGCAGCAGAGTCGAAAGAAGATCAGATGTGCGAAGAAGTGTAGTGGTGTGTTGGTATTTATCGCAGAGCGGCGTCTCGAATAAATGTCCTATGAACGAGTTGACGTTTTCTATCGCCGTTTGTACTCGCAAGCCTTGAACTCGATCGGACCCACCTTCTGCGGCTTACGAGAGGACTTGACAAACTCAAACAGCACGAACATCTTGTTGCGCTCGTCCTTGTGTTTGCAGTCGAAGCCCATTTTGCGCAGCGTCTGCACGAAACCCTCGATGCCGCCCAGCGACTCGCTCTCAAATCGACTTTTCACCTCCGCAACCTTCAACACGCCACCAGGCTTCAAAACACGGTACACCTCGCGCACATACTCGCGCACACTCGTCCCCATAAGCGCCAGGCAGTACACACCGATATCAACCGTGCTGTCTTTCAATGGAACCTGCACCACAAAATCCCACAAAAAATCCTCATCAGCCACAAACCCCTCGTCGACACACCCGTGCAACGTCAAACTCACGTCGGCAATATTGCACGCAGTGACGTGCGACTTGCGGGACACCAGGTCGAACGAGTGCACCTTGTTCGGCACGCTCTCCGCCAGCCTGGCGTCTCCACAGCCGAAATCCGCCACCACCGCCTTCGGGTGACGTCTACAACACGTGAAAAACAACAGAAATAACATTAAAATCAACTGCAGCACCGCCTCCAATTGGGTTTCGTTGGCCACGCACTTGACGTAGTCGATGAAGGTGTCGAGCGGGTTGGTGGGCCACTTGTCCGCCATCTCGCGGAAGCCCTGGTGGTACACGTCGAAGAGCTCCGGGTCGCTCTGGAACGTGGAGAAGGCGGCGTCGCCCGTGGTCGTGTACAGCTGCTCGTTCAGCATGCGGAACTTGCCGCCGTCGATCTTGCGGCGCATCTCGGCCAGGCGCTCGGCGGGGGTCAGCGGCTTGGACTTGGACTTGGCTTTTCCCTGGCTCTGCTGCGACTTGTGCTGCGGTTTCGACACGGCTGCGACCTGCCGCGTCTTGTGCTTCTGCTGCACCTTCTTGCTGCTTCCGGCCGAGGCTGGCTTGCCCTTGGCGCCGCCCTTAGCGCCGCCCTTGCGACCCTTCTTGCCCATGGTCTCCGATAGCTGCTGGACGAGAGGAATTGGCAACAAGGAAATTCTCGCTCCGCCAATCAAAGCGCAGGATTGTCTACAGTTGAAAATTGGTGTGGACGTTGTGTACACGTTGAAGTGAGCAGGACATTACGGTCCGCTTGGTGCTTGTGGCATTCATCGGTAGAGATGACGCGGCGGGATCCAGAGTCGAGGCTCTCGCTTTCCATCGTTGTGAGTCCCACGGAGCGGGGTCTCGTGCCGGCGCGTGCCATGCACCACCAGAAGTCTCTGATTGGCGGCATGCATCCTGCCAGGAGGCCACCTCCTCGCTTCAATTAGAGCAGCTCGCAGGGATTTGTTGAGCGGCGCGCGTGGCTGAACCATCGGGATCTCGCGCGAGCCAAAAGGGGCGCGTGCCTGCAGGTTGCAAATTGCAATGGCGTGACACCTTCCGGGCCGCGGTCAAGCTCGGCATGACGCCTTCCTCGCTCACAAGTCAACTGGCGCTGTGGAGCACAAGTCGCGGATCCAACTACTAACTATGAGCACCAAGTCCGGCATCTCGTTCCTGCTCAACCCGCAGTCCTCCGATGAAGCGGGGCTGAAAGTGACGGCGCCCACCAGCCCGCCACCCCCCACCTTCCAGCGCCTGATGGCCATGGCGCAGAGTCCCGACGCGGAGGCCACATCGTCGCTGCTGCTATTGGGGTCCTCCATCGCACCGCTGGAGAAGAAGAACGCCAATAAGAAGACGGTTGTGCCGGCACTGTCACTGGCTGCACTGTGCGAGGCCAGTAGTGGCAGCAGCTACAGCACCAGCGGCGCCT
This sequence comes from Phytophthora cinnamomi, assembly GCF_018691715.1. Classification (NCBI taxonomy): domain Eukaryota; phylum Oomycota; class Peronosporomycetes; order Peronosporales; family Peronosporaceae; genus Phytophthora; species Phytophthora cinnamomi. The sequence continues at coordinate 644,847 of NW_027151035.1, forward strand.
CGTCCGGCGACAGTGACGATGACGAAGCAGAAGAACAGCAAACCGTAGTAAAGACAACGGAAGTGAAGGCGGATCCCCCTGCTCTCAAGACACATGCCAAAGCCAAAGCTAAAGCTACCCGAAAGCGCATCCGAAAGAACCGCACGCCGCCCTGCAAAGTGGAGGGGTGCACCAACATCACCGTGTCCCGAGGCTGCTGCGTGCGTCACGGCGGCGGCTCGCGCTGCAAGATCGAGGGCTGTCCGAATCGTGCCAAACTGTACAAGCGCTGCTTCCAGCACGGCGGATTCAAAACTTGTGCGACCGAGGGCTGCACGCGGAAATCCAAGCGCTACGGCCACTGCTGGTCGCACGGTGGAGGCCGCATTTGTGTGATCCCCGGCTGTGACAAGGTATCAACGCAGGGCGGACTGTGCTGGGCCCATGGTGGCGGCAACCGATGCAAACTAGACGGCTGCAGTCGCCGCTCGTACCAAAAGTATGGCTACTACTGCGTCGACCACGCGTCTCTGAGCAAGGGCGAGGAAGCTTGAGCCGATGACATCGTAATTGTCGATCGTGTACGCTAGTAACCACTTCTGCACGTCATGCTCCTTGTAGATTCCAGTATATGTAAATTGTAAAAACACTTCAAATAGTATGTTTAACCTCAACTTCGACCCGGGGTAAAGCTGGCGATTGTGTTCCCAACGACACTATTTTTATTGCTGTTCTGGTGGCTTCGCCCAGCTCGTCGAGAAAGATGATGATCCTGGACAGTGTGTCGGAGAAGCTGCGCTCGAAGCACGTACGCACATTGGAGCTGCTCCAAAAGACACTCGATGAGAACGTCGAGCTGCGCGAACACATAGCAAAACTTCAAAAGGTACAGCACAGTTGATTCCTAGGGTGGCCTCATCGAAATCGACTAACGTGATCCAACCTGTGGCGTAGGGAACACTCCATCTCGGCCAAGGTCTGCCACGCTCGAACTTGTCATCGGAACTGGAGGACGAGATCGAGCGGCTCAAAGAAGAACATGCACGAAAGTTGCAGGAGGTCGAAGAAGCTGCTAGTGCGAAACTGGCCGAGCAGGTTCATGCTGCGGAGGCAACACTGGCTGCAAACAACAAGCTGAAAAATGACATAATCACGATGAACGTTGCGTTGTGTGACGCGCGTGACAGGCTGAAATACGAACGGCAAACCTGGAATGGAGAACGCGCTCAGCTTGAAGCGACTACAAGGGAGGCGACGAGGACCCAGCCACCCCCAAGTCCCACTCGAGCGAAGCGAAATCAACCACAAACCGAGGTTTTGATCGAAGAAGAGAAGTCAAACCAACGTCTTGAAGCGGAGCTTGAGTTGAGTCGCCAAGCTTGCATCAACGCAGATGCTGCTCGTCGGTCAGCAGAGGCACGCCTTGTTGACGTGAAAAATGACTTCGAGCGCATAGCCAAAGAGGCTGCAGCTCAACGAGAGCAGATAATAGCGTTGCAGACGCAGCTGGCGACCGCACAAACTCAGCAGAAATCGATGTTCGACGAACTCAAAACCGTTCGCGACCGCAATCGAACTCTCGAAGCCAAATCTCCAAAGGAGCGTCCGTCATCCACAGCATCAGCAAAGCTTCAGCTCCAACAAATGACGCTGATGGCAAAATTGCAAGACACAGAGGAACGCTATACAAAACTCGAACTGGAGCACCGAACGCTTCAGTCCCAGACAGTAAGGCTACAACAACAGCTCGCCAACGAGGTTGCACAGCGCAGGGCGGATGCCGCCGAATCTGGGATCTTCGCGATCCATGTTGAGCTCAAACGCGAGAACTTCCAGTTACGAGCACAAGTTGAAGAGCTCAAGGCAATTCAGAAACGCTTTCTGACATCTGCAAAGAAGAAAACCATGAGTTTCCCCTCCCTTTGAAACAGATAGTATGCCTACATGAACACGGCCGGTTAAACGTTCACACCATGATTGCTCTATTTTCTCGATAGTTCCGCTCCACACAACATCACTCAGCGTAGTTGCGCACCCGAGAATTCAGCTTAAGTCTCCAACGATCCGTACGTGTGTCCAGCCGGATCAATACGTCGCCGCGCATCCGCGTCAGCCACAGGCTGATACTCCGTCATAAACTCGCGCCGGACACGGTCCCGATCATTCGCATTCGGTGTCCGGCGTGCAATTTCCGCAGCCTTCATAGCATTCCGCGTGATCAACGGCGAGCGCGAGAACGTCGACGCCGTGAGGGCCTCCGGAGTACGGATCGGCGTCAAGGCCTCCTCCAAAGGCTCCAGGTACACGAAGCCCGGCAGACGCAGCGTGCCGTTGTACACCGCCGTGCCCACCAGCAACGTGAGCATGCCCGCCAGCTGCAACCAGCTCCAAACCGTCCAGCGCTCACCGAAGTCGCCCTGCGTGAAGAGGTAGAACAGCAGCAAGTCGGCCCCCCAGACTGTGATCGGGCGGAAGTTGTCCAGGATCGCGTGCCAGATGGAGTTCAGCAGGTACGTGACCGACACGGCGAACACGTTATACCCCAAGATCACCAGCAGGTAGACCAGCACCACCACCTGCGCCAGGCCGCTGTTCAGGAGCATCTGGTACGCGTCGTCGAACCTCTCGTTCGAGCCCAGGTCGTTGCCCGGCACGAGGTAGGCGACGGGGTACACGACGAACGTGGTGAGCACGAGTCCCCAGACGCCCTCCATGCCCACGACCACGAGGGGCGGGGCGCTGTCGCCCTCGTCCATGAGCTTCTCCTCGAACACGTACTGCACCGCCTGGATGGCGCAGCTGAGCACCACCATGAAGACGCCGAACGCCGGGTGCTGCGCGGCCGCGTTGTTGTCCTGGCTGTCGGCGTCCGCGAGGCTCGTGGCGCCCACCATGAGCGCCGCCAGCATGTTGAGGCCGATGCCGATCCACATGTAGCTGCGCAGGCGGTCCTTGAGCACGAACACCTTGAGCAGCGCCACGAACACGATGACGGTGCACTTCATGAGCTGGAACACGCTCACCGTGACGTAGAGCAGCCCCAGGTTCGCCACAAACGTGGCCAGCAGGTCGAAGGCCGCCGGCAGCGCCAGCATCAGGTACATCTTGCGCGGGATGCGGTAGCGGTACTTCATGTTGTTGCGATTGCGCCGCCACTGCCGCTCCACGTGGTAGTGGTAGGCCCAGTGGATGGGCAGCGCGAACACCATGGCCAGGAACATGAGCCACGTCTGGAAGATGGGCTTCTCGAACTTCTTCACCTCGCCGTCCAGGCCCACCGAGTCCACGCCGTACAGGATCTGACGCACAACCGCGCGATTGGTGTTAGATCAGATTTAGGATAGTGTTAACCGGGTAGGAGGGTTTTTTTGCACACCTTGCCGGTTCTGGTTTAAGTGGGGGAAAGAAATGGTTGCCGTGACAAAAGGCAACATGCAACAGCCGGTGAGACTAGTGTTAAACGAGGAACTTGACTCGGCAAACACGTACAGTGTGGTGCCCGTGCCCGTGATGAGCCCCATGCCGAAGACCACCGCCTCCCTCGTGCCGCACGACATGGCTGCTGCGATGGAGAGAAAAAGTCTCGAAACGCCCAGAGCCTTGCGTCTCGCGCGGTCGAAGTGATTGTGAGGTCCTGTTGCAGGCAAGAAAAAAGAAAGATGAAAGATACCTTCAGAAGATCCCTGCGCAGTGCCCAATCAGCGCGCGTTCTGAGCGGCCTCCGACGCTGATTGGGCGGAAGTGGTGCTATCAGTCGGACAAAAGTTGACACATCCATACAAAATGAAAGTGACCGATAGAATCAGGTGCGGCAAAAGCACCAACAAACGTCGCTTATCAAAATGTGACGTGCGCGGGAGGGATCAGCAAGTACGTCGCCGAACGGATGACTGGCGCCCGTGCGTCGACACGCATTGCAACCCCACCTTTTCCAACCAATTGAGACTTTACCGTCAGCGTAACAGCTCGTGCTAAGCGTCCGTCTCTATTTGGTTTGGCTGGTTCTGATTAGCGCTGGATGTTGAAGTTGCCGTTTGCTTCAACTGCCAGTCTCCTCTATTGGTTTGGCTGGTCTCTCCGTGAACCCTCGCAGCATGGACGCGTAGATTTGCCCCGATGCGTCCCCCGACAGCTTTTTCCAGAGCTCAGTCACTGCAGCTTCCGTCAGTTGCGGCTCGCAGCTTTCTTGACTCGGCGGCTGCTCAGGTTCGGCGCCAGCAGCTTGGATGCGAGCTTCAGCTTGGCTCTGCAGCGTGGCGACAAACTTCTTCCGCTCTGCTTGATACTTAAACAGAGCGAGCGACGCGGTCTCTTTCGTGACGCAGCAGCGCTCGAGCATCGCAGTTTCCAGTGCTGTTAGCCGCTGGGCGGTGTGTGCATCGATGAAGGTCGGGGTGCTGGTGACATTTGTGTCCACTTCGGTGTCTGCACTATTGTCTGCTACACGTGACGAGCTCGATGCTCGACTAGACGACCGCGACGTTCTGGAGGAGCGCGATGAAACACCGGAATTGTTTCGACCGCTGTTACTTGTGGACAAGTTGCTGTCGGTTTTCGAGGCCACCCTCGACCAGTCCAACTTGTGGAAGACCACCCTGTAAGGCTTTCGCTTGAGAAAATTCTTCGGTGGTGATTTGGGCGAGTTCGCTTTCGTTTCGATAATCGGCTCTTCCTTCGGCGGTGAAGGCGTGGTGGGTTTGCTTTGCTTTTGCTGTCGCTTGGGCGGGAAAAAGCGTCGACCTACTTGGACCGGTCGACTGGCTTTAGGCGAATCAGTTGAGTGCGTGCTATCGCCAGCTTCCGATGATGTCACAGAGGACGGGGATGGAGGGGGCGAAAGTGCCTCGGCACGGGAAATCCTCCCTATTGGATTTGATAGTGAGTCTTTCATCGACAGCACCGGAGGCTTCAGCTTCTCTGGTTTGTTTGCTTGATCTGTAGCTTGTATCGCGCGTTTCCGATGGAATATCTTGTTATTTGATACTTTTCGCTGAGCCATCATCGTTACACCTGCCGTCTTCTTTATTCGTCTCGTACTCGGCTTATTAGGTTCTTGGGCTATGGTTTTCTCATCGAGTTTGTTCGAATTTGTGGTGTTCACGTATGGAACCATTGTGAACTTGTCGTTATTCGTCTGCCGCATAAGATAACATACACTGACTCGAAGATCACCACGAGCGGTATGTCCTGGATAGGCTTTCTCTAGTGGAAACCATCGACATAGTGCGTATTCAGTCGCCAGTGGTGTCTCGAGCAATGATAACGGGATGCCGACGACACCCAACGCGTTGGAACTTCCTCCGCCATCGTTGCTTGTATTCTTCACAATCACAGCAGCACTTATTTCATCAATAACGCTCTGAGGCGAAGATATTCCATGCTTCATTCCATTGTTCAGGTCGATTGCGAACCGAAGTGAACAATCGCGCAATAGAATCTCCGCACTATTGTCCAGAAAACTTGAAACAAATTGCCTCGTCGGCGCAACACGCGCGATTACTTTAGACTGTCGCTTGAGCAGCAGTTCTACCTCGATGTATTTTCCGTCGAAAGAACCAGCAGATCCAAAGCCAAGCGCTAGCTCACGGGCAGAAACCAACTCGACTACTACTTCGTACGGAGGTAAAGCAGTACTTCGAGGTGGGTCGATTTGAGGCACGTAAACATCAACTGGAGCAATCACGATTGGATTCGTAGGAGGCGTCGCAGGTTTCGCGACCTCCAAAGCGATCAGGATTGAAGTGGAGGGCAGCTCCACTTCGCCTTCTCTTGCTACATTTTCACGCAGCTTTGAACGCCTTCGGACAAAGCTCTGGATCACGCGAGCTGACTGGTGTCGCTGGGCTCTGATTTTCTCCCGATCAACAGCCAAACGCTTCTGCTCAATAACAAAACCTCGACATACAGGAAAGCCATCATCCTTGTTCTCTTCCTGATTCCCAGCATCCGTGCAAGCGTCGACTTGTCGCCGTCCATGATCAACCTCGGCGCCTACCGTCAGCAGAAAGTGTCGAAGATGCACTCGAAGCAGCTTCTGCTGAGCAGTTATCGTCCGCCCAGCATGCTGACTGGCAAATTCTTGTCGCCTGCACGCCTTGAACGCTTCGTACGTCTCCCCAACCACGCTCTTAGCCATGACCTCCTCTTGCAGCGACCTTTCATGGAACATGGCTACACTCCAGCCGTTACGCGCGCTTCAACCTGCAGCCCAGGTCCCCGCAAACCACGACCAGAACTCGAGTCGACCCCGAGAACTACCGTCCACTACTAAGTTACGAGATAATAGTTCTCCATCGTGCACCTTTGGGCCCCATGAGCTCCGTGCGCCTTGCAGTCGAAAGCCTCGATCCTCAGCTGTACCTCAAAGTTTGCGTCAAAGTCGCGTTCTGCACACAAAACCTGCTCGTAGAACCATGCACCAGCCGCGCCGTCATGGGGCGGACGACGTGGCCTTCTCGGCCTACAGCGCCGACAGCGAGGATTACTACGCCTTCCTGCCCAGTGACGAGTCCATGAGCGACGTCGAAGAAGCTCCAGCGTCGCCCAAACGCGCTGGAAATCGCGACCCGGTGGACGAATTGGCGTCGGCCTTCGCGTCCTCCAGCTCCATCGGCGCCACCTCGAGGGTCCTGACGCCCATCGGCAGCTTAGGCGGCAGTAGTTCAGTGCACAAGGAGGCTAAAGGCAGTAGACAACAGGTCACAGCTCCAGCTCCGGGGGTCTTCGACCTCGGAGGCGGCCAGCAGCTCAGGGTCTCACCTCGAGCTCTGGAGCAGCACAATGCGCGCAAAACGCAGCTGCAGGCGGCGCTGGACGCTGCTACGGGCGATACTATGAGCGACGGGGGCGTTGGGGAAGCCCCGTTCCGGTTCGTGACGCAGCACAAGAGAGCGGTCAAGTTTGCGGATGAGGTGGAGATGCTGGGGGCCTCTCCGGCTCCGGAGCTCGAAAGGGTGGAAGGCCATGCCCCCGAGAAGAAGAACGTAGGGGTTGACAGGAGGCACCGAGCTGGAGCAAGAGGAGAGCAGAAGGAGGAGGACAGTGAGGACGAGACGGTTGAGCCCGATCCGCTGTATGACGAGCAGCTGGACGAGGCGGACGAGCAGTGGGTGCAGACCAACTTTGGTGAGGTCGACGCTGGGGTGGAGAAGGCATTTGCATCGGATGGCTTACGTGGTGGCTTTGGGGCGTTTGGTGTAGGTGGAGCTCGGGCTGCGAAGCCAGAGACGGATGCCACGTTGTGCTGCCCGTGCTGCTTTGTGACAGTGTGCATGGTTTGTGAACGGTACGCATTTGCCGTCAGGTTGTCGATGCTGCGTGGTAATGGATATGCTCATGGTAGCTCGAGTGTTGCTCTGTTTGCAGGCATGCCACCTACGCCAACCAGTATCGAGCCACAGCAGCGATCAACTGTCGCGTGAAGAAAGATGAGATTCTCACATACGCCACTAGTGAAGGCAGTCGCGTGCCAGCATCGCTGCCGTTCCACAAGCGTCAAAACCTGGCAGCAAGCAGCAAGGCTGCTACGACCGGCCAGCAGATCGCACGACTGCTGCAAGAAGACGAGTTTTATCCTGTGGCATGCTCGGACTGTGGCACGATGGTGGGCGTCTTCGACCGAGAGCAGCAATACCACTTCTTCAACGCCTTACCCAGCAATTGCTAGCAAAGCTTTCCTGGCGTCAACGATGTGGTGGATGTGGTGCATCGTGCTCATCATGATAAGGGCTGGCTACACTGCCTGGTGGCCTCACGATAATGCTATATGATTACAAGAGGAGTTCGCCTCTGAATATTGTGTTCGACCTAGGTGTTGCCATGAAGATGGCATTTCGATGCTCATAGGCACCTGCGCTCGCATCGCTTTCGACTTTTGCTTTACCACTGTACATTTCACGCACGCACGATTTCGTGGGCGCTGATTGTTTTACTTCGCACACACAAAAAGCCACTAGTTAGCGAGGATCGCTTGTCTGCCAGGTCCCTTCCAGGTGTCGTAGGAATCCGCCAGAACCGCTTGCCTCGCGCTGCTTCGCTGCTATCTGCTTTTTCGTTGGGTTTCGGGATTTTCCGCTGCGGTATCTTGTGCGCTTTACGCCACAGAACCAGTTGCTCGCTTTCTCTAGGCAAGAGCAATGCCTACGTTCTGGACCTTGTCATTCAACTCGGACACCAGAGCTTCCAGCTGCAGAGTAGCCTGCGAGCGGTCACGCACCTGGCGAACAGCGGCAGCCAGCTTCGCTTGAAGCTCGCGCAACTCCTCCAGAGCCGATGCCGGCGTAACCGTAGTGCTCGACGCTGCTATTATTTTGCGTAGCTGCTCGCAAACTTCTTCACTCGTGGGTCGCTCGCCAGGATCAATCGAGGTCATGCGCAGCACCAGTTCCATCTCCATAGGAAAGTGTTCACGCGCCTTCTGAGGCACGACACCGTGGCGCACTCCGGTAAGAACCTGAGAACGCTCCATCATCGTACTGAACGGGCAGCACAGCTCCAACAGAATTACACCCAGCGCGAATATGTCCGACTTGATCGAGTACTTGGCGCTTTTGAGACGAGTAGCAGCATTCTTTAGCACGTTGCTACTGCTGAAGCGATACCCAAGCTGTTCAGGCGACGCGTAGGTAAACGTGCCTAGTGCAGTTGTGTGATCACCTTCACTTAGACCAAGCTCTTGCAGGCGTTCACGCGGAGACACTGATCCATCAGACGAACTGTCAGCGAATACTGACTTCGACAAGCCGAAATCGCCGATCTTCGCTACGTCACCGTGAATGAAGATGTTGTCAGGCTTCAAGTCCCGGTGGATCACTCCGTATGAATGCATGTGAGCAACGCCCTGTACAGCACCCAAAAACAATCTAAGACCCTCCAGGTGCTTCGCCGACGTGTTGGACCACGCAGACCGTTCCTCAATCGAGGACCGAAGCCAAGCTGACAGGTTGGAATGAATTTCTTCGCCAGCCTGCTGTCGCTCTTGCTGGGGTGTGTTCAACTGGTCCAGGATGTGATGAATCGGCTCGTGGCTGCCAGTCGGGGTCGAAGGAACGGAATTCACGGCTGTGCCGCATAGCTCCATCTGAATGTACAGGATAACCTGCGACTTCATGACCACTGGCTGGACAGCTACATCAGGGGGAACAACTTTGCCCTCGCTCTTCAACTCGCTGGGTTGTCCGAAAGACGCCTCATCATCCATACACAAACCGACAGAGTCCTCGCCCTCTTCCTCAAAAGTGAAACCAGGAGTGGAGTACTGGTCGTCGTAGTCCAGTGAATCCGACGAAAACTCCAGTGAAAACGACTGATCAGCAGCCTCCATGCTACTCATACGCAATTCATCTTCCTCGTCCAGCAGTTCCAGTTGCTGGCGGTGAAGATCCTGTGGACCACAGTCACTTTCCAACGACGGTACATCCGAGCCACGCACGCTTTCTGTTGATGAGCTCGTGTGAGGAACGCACGCATCCACTTCCGTCCACGCCGTATGGTAGCGCACTACGTTCGCATGGGGGGCCATGGAGGCCATCAAGCGCACTTCACGCAATGCTTGGCTTTCAGCACGCTTAGCGTCCAGCTCGGTAGCACGCGGCAGAACCACCTTCTTGACAGCGTAGTAGCAGCCATCCACCTTGCTGCGCACCTTGAACACGGAGCCTTGGCCTCCTTCACCGAGAGAGCCCACTACTGCAAAGTCCTGCTCGAAGCGGGAGTTCGAAATAGTCGAATCGTGAGAAGTCAATGACGCGGTGGGTTTCATCTCCAGCGGCGTAGTATCAATTGGAGTCAGTCCTGCTGCCGCCGCTTTGGTGGACATGGCAGCAGGCATCGACACTGTCCGCTTGAAGGAAGAACCCTGTTGCTGCTGTGCCTGTTCTTGATGATATTCATCCGTCGAGACCTGCGCCAGCGCTGGCGCGTCCAACTTCAGCGAATTTAGGAACGCCGCGCGCTTCTTCTGCTCGTCCTGCTGCTGCTTTTGCTGCTTCGACTCGTTCTCGTCGCGCTGCTTAAAGAACGGCGGGAGGCGACTCTGCGAGCCGATCCACTCCGTCATCCGCGTCTGCGGCGTAAAGAACGCCGACGGGTAAAACGACGTCATGGACGAAAGCGTCGCGCTGCTCTGCGTGCGGATCGGCACGCGGCGCACGGGCACTGGGGGCGACGGCGGCATCGGAGAAGCACTCGCCCTCGTCCGAGCTGCTCCCGGCGCCGCCGCCGCCAACACATCGTTCTCTTCTGTCCCTGTTTGGAAGTACCCAATGAACGGGTTCGTCTTGTCCACTGAGGTGCCGCGCTTGCTCGGGTGCAGGTCGTCTGCGGCCTCGCAGGGCGTCGCCGTCCTGATCACGCCGCCACTGTGTGCTGCGGCGGCCTTGGCTGCCAGCGCCGCCTGATCGCTCCCCAGGTCCGCGAACGCGATGGGCGAGGACGCCACGCGCGGCATCGCGGCCAAGGACGCGGCCTCGTCGAACGTGTCGTCGCCGCTCTCGGCGCCCACCGGGGAGCCCGGCGTGGACAGTCGACCGCCGACCTGCGAGGCCGTGGCCGCGCGCCGCACGCCGGGCAGCCCGTTGACCCCGTTCTTGGCGAGGCCGAAGGCGAAGGCGCTCTGCATGGGCAGGATTCCGGGCGTCTTGGCTGGTCTGGTGGCTGGGCTGGCTGGCTGGCTGGCGCGGCCAACTGCCTGTCAACTTATGATGAAGACGCAATCACTCGATTTCGGTCGCAAATGCCCCGCTGGCAACTTTTGCGAGAGACGCGGAGCGCACTGCCCTCGACCGACACGTCTGTCGCCACTCAGTCACTGCCGCCTCCCGCTCCCTCGGCTGCTTTCCCCCCTCCCCCTAGCTCTGTGTGCTGCGTGCGAAGAAGTCGCGCAGACCCCTGCTGCTTCGGGGCGACTAGCTGACCTGTAGACACCTGCTGCTGCTCCTGCCAATAGCGAAGTGTGGGGAGCACATGTCGACGGGCCGGGCCCCCCGAAAACGCATTCTAGCTGTTTTGACGGGGGTCGACGTCACTTCTCGAAACGTCGACCGGTTGTGCAACGCCCAAGAGTTGATGAGCATCAAGCACGCGCTCGGTACTGTACATGTACAGCGGCGACACTCTGGCATGCATTTGGGCTGAAGGCGGAAGATAGAGATCGGCCGTTTGCGCCTTGATGACCCCGTGGTGGCCGTCGCAGCGCGCGATATGTGCGTTTGGCATCCGTTTTCAGTGAAATGGCGTCTGATACACTGGATTTGGCGGGGCTGTGCGTCGCGCGTTGCACCCAACGCCTGCGCAGTCTCGACGTGCGAGTTCAACATGTTGGACATTATTTGCAGCAACGATGGCCGAAAACGTAGAGCAGCACAGGCCGGCAGGAACGTCCGGGTGTATTTCGGCCAGCAGTGCGAAGGGCTACAGTGCTTGGAGCGCAACGCCTGCTGCAACTTGTACATCAAGTTGCCCCCGCGTTTGGCCGAGCCAAAAACGGCTAATAGTCGCGGTCCGCGCAAAGCGTTTCTTTGCTCACTCAGGAAAGGCCACCTCCGCGAGCCTGGGCGACACGTGGGCGGCGCTGGCCTGGCCAAAACGCCCAGCTGGAGCTTCAAGCCGCGTTGAAAGCCGGTGTTCAACCAGGTGCGGCAAAGCCCGCCAGGCGCCTCTCAAAAAACTGCTGCGCATCCGCCCAAGCAGCACGGCGGGCGAGCTTCATCACCGCTACCGGCACGCGAAGGCCACGCTCCTCGCGGGGCTAATTGCGTGCACCAGTGCACCAACGGGCCTCGCCACGTCACCGCCGTGGTCTCTGCAGGCAGCAACGTGCGGGGCCAACAATGCGAGCCAACGTAGCATTTCGATGGCTTGCGCTGGGTTCCCGTACTGTACTTGGCATACAGCGGTTTTTAGCTTAAGTATCGTTCATACTCCCTCACTACAGCTGCAGTGGGACGCCGTTAACTTAGCCGAACTATCCTTCATTGAAGTTCCCGTATGCGACATGTGTGCAGAGTTGCACTTTGTAATCAGATCCATGTGGTCCACCCAAAACGATCTTATCACCTGAGCTGAGCAGCTCAAGACTGAGCACCATGGCTGGGCGACACCTGCGCCTGGAGGAGTACGCTTCCTCGGGCCTCGCGGTCGAGTGCGAGGACGCGGGCGACGCCCTCTCACGCGTGAAGGTCCGTCCCGTGCGTGCGGGAAGAGGCGGCGACCAGCAGGAGGCCGGCGGCGCAGCTCGCGTGGCGCACCGAGCGGCCGCCTCCCACCGCGAGAACGACCGCTACATGGAGGCGTTCGACGCCGCCTTCGAGGAGCTGTCGGCAGCGGAGGCGGCACGTTCGGGGAGGGAAAGACACGAACCCGACGAGGCGCCGCTCGACCCGCGAGAGGCCAAGACGAAGATGACGTTGCCCGCAGCCAAGCGGACGTCATCCGCGACGACTGACTCAGCGCTTGGAGGCGCGTGGCTGCAGGGCCCGAGTGCCCCTGAGGGCCAACTGCACGCCGTGTCGGCGCAGCCGCTCATGTGCATGAGCCTGAGTGCGGACGAGAGCGAGGTGGTCGTGGGCAGCAGCGACCACGCGCTCTACGTGGTTCCTCTAAGCGGCGGCGGCTCGTCCTCGTTCAGTAGACCATCGTGCGGAGCTAGCAGTAGCAGTAGTAGCAGTAGCAGTAGTGGTAGTTGCGCCAAGATGCTGTACACCAAGAATTCTTCTGCATTGGGCATTTCTTGAAGTAGTCACAGATATCCCGCAATTTAATGCAGGCGAGATAATGCGCGACGTAGAATGGCGAACCAGCAGCAACAGCACCAGCACCAGCAGGTGCTACATAGACCTGAGGCTTTGAAGATTTGCGCTGCCTCTCATAACATCGAATGCAAGCTTCGAGCTTTGTTGGTCAAGAGCGGTCGTTCAGCGGCTCCCCTGCTCGAGTAGGTGTTAGCCAATCCAAACTCACCAACATTACTACACCTTTGCCCGTCCAAGTTCGCGGTAGTGTAAAGCAACATGGAATGGGAGCAAAAATTTAGACATAAAATTGAAAAACACATTTTCTCAAATTTTGGCTTGTACTCCAAAGTGGATTTAGTCCACAGCTAAGTCCCGTACTTCATGGGCTCGCCGCGGATAGCGGCCGCCACGGACAGAGCACAGTGGCGAGCCATTTTATTGACCAGGCGGAGGTCCATGCATGGCATCGCATGCTCGGCTGCCTTCTCGAGTAGCTGCATTCGCAGCTCGGTCTTCTGACCGTAAGGAACGTTCATCACCTCCTCGTGGCTGAGCGCAAGGTAATCCTTAATGCGTGCTTTCAAGGCGCTGATGCAGCCTGTCAGTTGTACATGTACTGTAGTCTACCAGCGCGCTCTCCATCGCTGGTGTGCAGATAGTGGTGGAAGCACGCGCCCCGCCTCTCTTCATCAGCTCTGGTGTCCCCCGCTCGACAATATTACGTGCAATGGTGGGAGGAATACCATTGTGGTGCGCTACTAGCATCCAGTCGCCGCCGTCTCGGTGAGCATCAAGGACGCGCGCGCGTGCGGCGAACGTGTGTTTCGGCTCCTTCGGCATGCTGCCGCTGGAATACTCACCACCAATTTGCCCTGTACTAAATCCACCTTGGAGTAAACCCAAATTTCAGTATTTTTCTCTAAATATAGCAGTTACTTCAACTACTTCATACGATATTGCTTTATACTACCGCGAACTTGGACGGGCAAAGGTGTAGTAGCTGTCATAAACGACGAAGTAGCCAAGTTATCGAGCGATTGCGCAGCTCCGCTAGTCCCTTGGATCGTTGGCGTGGAATATTCATCCAATACAAAATTGCTGGTTGGCCCATGCTTGACATACGAGTTGTAATCGGTTTCAGTCAGAGCCTTGAACGTTGTATTCATATTCTCATGAACCTGATTCGTTTGGACAGTGGTTCTGTCAATAACAACTTGAACACTATCAATGAATTGCCATGCGCCGGCCTTAGGTACCAATTGGTCAATAGTACAGGCTGCAGTTGAAGTGACCGAACCGGCACCGCCATTGAGAATTAGAAGCTTAATTGGAAGCTCGATAACAGCTTCTTCCCAATTCACAAATGCGGCCTGCGAAGAGATGGTCGAAAGATTAAATTGGATTTGCCCGACATACTGACCAGTGTTACTAGTCGAATCCTGAACGTATGCCCATTTCTTATCACAGAAGAGCGTATCAGCTGGAGCTGGTTCGACGGAGTGTTCGAAAGCAGAAATATCGGAAGCGGAAGACATAGTTTATGCGATTATATTGATGACGATTATGTTGTACTTGCCGAAAAAATAAAAGCACCATGAGCAAAAAAAGAAGTATTAAATTGTCTAGAACGACGGATGATCAACTCATGAAACTCGCCAATTCTCTTGGAGTCAAAGTAGATCATATTGATTTCAAACAGAATTTAGACAAAAGCAAAGACTATTGCATAATCAACATGGGAAATCCGATGATTGGCGGCCAACACTAGATGGCAGTCTCAAACAGAGATAAGGCCTACTTCGACCCTCTAGGATTACCAAGGCCTCGTGTCATTCCAAAAGATTATTCCTACCGCGAAATCGGCATCCAAAATCCTCGATGTGGACACTGTGGGCAGTATAGTGTTCTGTGGCTCTACTATCTGCAACACAATCAATTAGATAAGTTCTTCAAACTCTTCAAAGATCAGTATGATAATTTTTGATCAATCGCTCAGTATAGAGATGGATCTTACAATTCTGGATTACAGAACAATCGACAAATATGACAATAATGACGGGTTCTTCGTAAAAGTATGTGGCCAGGGAGAAGCCTTTTGGTGCCGTTTTATATCATATGATCCAAACCGAAATGCGTTTGTTTTAAGGGTCGATCAATTGCTCTGCCGGGAACATCCATTCAAATACGGACAGCTGATTATGGTAGATATCGGCTGCTGCGAGATCGAGCTGTAATACAATTTTACTTCGTTCTAATATACACACAGCAATGGATGTTGAATACATTGAAACGCACGAGTCAGAACCAATTCGCATTGATGAGAACTACTACGCATTGCTAACTCCCAAATCAAAGCCAGAAGTCGTAGTTGAGTCGAAAATTACCCTGGATGACATTAATCGCATTACCAAGAATACTTCTCCAGCCAAGGTTTATATAGTGGAAATACCAAGTCTTGGGCAGTTGCGCGCTAAGTATCAGTGAGGATCATAATTTTTTTATGATGTCACACTCTGGAGCGCTCCAGCGGGAGTCACAATAGCGGATTATCGTTCGAGTGTCGCTGTAGATGTCGATTTCGAGTGATTCACCACTGAATCACCATGAGGTATCACTGAGTCACCACTATGGTGACTCATCAGCTATTTCATTTCGATGTTTATTCATTCTCTAAGTCATTGTAGAACGACCTCTATTTACCTGAGTCAACTGAGTCACCACTTTTTATCAATATTCAATATATATACTTATAAGAACGTATAGTATGATAGAGACATACATGATATAGTACAGTCTTTTGCCTGAATAAAGAACAGGTAGAAGCTGATAACCTTCTGTTTCTGATGTTACTGAAGTTGTAGCCACTTGCACTGCTACAAGAAGGGTTGAACTTGGGATTCCGCCAATTAGATGGTATCTACAACGATTCCGCCAATCAGAGACCGCAAACCGAGGACATCGACGAAAAGCTGGTATCCATGCACGAGATCGAAAATGGCAACGATCAACCCTACAAGGTAGGAATGCTTCGAGGAATTCAATGGTGTGCGGATGCATGGCGGGAGTTACCCGCTGAGACTATTGAGCACTGTTGGCAACACACCGGTCTGCTTAGTAAGGCTGATATCAGTTTCATCCTCAATTAACATAATTTAGTTTTTTGCTGTTATCGAGGCTCAAGCATTTTGCCTGTATAGTCCGATGACCTTGGGCTTTGAATATATATCAGGTGTTCTTTATTCAGGCAAAAGACTGTAGTGACTATAAAGTATATATAGTGGGAGGAAGTTGCAAAAAGTGGTGACTCGGCGACTCATGCTGACTCTTATATCTAGAGTTACTGTAGGCGGCTGTCATTGAGCGGAAGGTGGTGACTCATGGTGACTCAATCGTTTTTTAATGCCTCTTGGCCATTTTTTGTGAATACCGGGCTTTTTGTTTTGATAGTGGTATATACTGGTTCTGCTCGGTTAGGTTCAGAAGTGGTTGGTTCGTATTCTAAGGTGGATCTAATACATTTGGGCACTAAAATAAGGTAGTAGATGGTGAGAATATAAAGTTCATTAAACGCCGCCCATCGCTCCGCGAATCGCTGACGATATGCATCGACACTTAAACATGTCTTCACTAGTTTTCCTGAATTAGCCTCTCTACGAGCGGAAATAAATCGATCACTACATTGGGCCGAGAAAAGCCTTGGGGAGTGCCACCTCGTCCAACGAGGCCTAACAGACGGCGCGAATTGAATGCCACATTTGTCGGATTGACGATAGGTATCGGATTCATGGCCGGAAGTGGATTTGCTCGATTAACCACCGTGTAGAGCTTGTACTGACGAACCCGCAGCGCTGGTGATAGACGAATGCAGAGAATGTACTCGACGCCGGGAAATTGCCTCCATTGATCCGCTTTTCGATCCAGGTAGGGCCATCCTCGTGAGACTCCCACTTCCACCTTCAATGTGTGGTATTCTCCCCAATCCATTCCAACTGGCAGAGCGGCACCAATACCGGGAGGAGGACCAAAACTGCAATCGGGCTCAAGCTTTCGAAGAGATTCAACGTAACTCGATCCTCGTGGCCGCAAGTGCTGATTTCCCGTGCCAGTCGCAGTCAAGATAGCGAAGTCCAGGTCACGACAGAAGTTATCGTGTATCTCGGTCGGTAGCTCGACAATGTAGATTCTACCATCTTCAAATGCCATCGCCCTCGACACCAGCGCTTGATTCTCCGACTTGACATATCTCTCCCAGTCTTCTAACGAGGCTTCACAAACTTCAAATCCAGGATCCGCGTCAACGCGCTCAGTAGAGAACAAAGTAGCCTCGACTTCCTTCCAATCCAGCTTCTTGATGATGCCATTAATACGCTTGGTCGCCATGTTCCGCGCCGATGAAGCCGCTGACGGCGCAAAGTATGAATTGCATCGAGAATGTTCTTCTCGTCCGCTCGTCGTGCCCCCATCCATCCCATATAAGAGCATCTCCCATATAAGAGCATCGAGAGTACCCCTAGACACCCTCAGAGACAACCATGTAGTACAGCGGCGACACTCAGCTGGCATGCATTTGGGCTGAAGGTGGAAGCTAGAGATCGGCCGTTTGCGCCTTGATGACCCCGTGGTGGCCGTCGCAGCGCGCGATATGTGCGTTTGGCATCCGTTTTCAGTGAAATGGCGTCTGATACACTGGATTTGGCGGGGCTGTGCGTCGCGCGTTGCACCCAACGCCTGCGCAGTCTCGACGTGCGAGTTCAACATGTTGGACATTATTTGCAGCAACGATGGCCGAAAACGTAGAGCAGCACAGGCCGGCAGGAACGTCCGGGTGTATTTCGGCCAGCAGTGCGAAGGGCTACAGTGCTTGGAGCGCAACGCCTGCTGCAACTTGTACATCAAGTTGCCCCCGCGTTTGGCCGAGCCAAAAACGGCTAATAGTCGCGGTCCGCGCAAAGCGTTTCTTTGCTCACTCAGGAAAGGCCACCTCCGCGAGCCTGGGCGACACGTGGGCGGCGCTGGCCTGGCCAAAACGCCCAGCTGGAGCTTCAAGCCGCGTTGAAAGCCGGTGTTCAACCAGGTGCGGCAAAGCCCGCCAGGCGCCTCTCAAAAAACTGCTGCGCATCCGCCCAAGCAGCACGGCGGGCGAGCTTCATCACCGCTACCGGCACGCGAAGGCCACGCTCCTCGCGGGGCTAATTGCGTGCACCAGTGCACCAACGGGCCTCGCCACGTCACCGCCGTGGTCTCTGCAGGCAGCAACGTGCGGGGCCAACAATGCGAGCCAACGTAGCATTTCGATGGCTTGCGCTGGGTTCCCGTACTGTACTTGGCATACAGCGGTTTTTAGCTTAAGTATCATCCATACTCCCTCACTACAGCTGCAGTGGGACGCCGTTAACTTAGCCGAACTATCCTTCATTGAAGTTCCCGTATGCGACATGTGTGCAGAGTTGCACTTTGTAATCAGATCCATGTGGTCCACCCAAAACGATCTTATCACCTGAGCTGAGCAGCTCAAGACTGAGCACCATGGCTGGGCGGCACCTGCGCCTGGAGGAGTACGCTTCCTCGGGCCTCGCGGTCGAGTGCGAGGACGCGGGCGACGCCCTCTCACGCGTGAAGGTCCGTCCCGTGCGTGCGGGAAGAGGCGGCGACCAACGGGAGGCCGGCGGCGCAGCTCGCGTGGCGCACCGAGCGGCCGCCTCCCACCGCGAAAACGACCGCTACATGGAGGCGTTCGACGCCGCCTTCGAGGAGCTGTCGGCAGCGGAGGCGGCACGTTCGGGGAGGGAAAGACACGAACCCAACGAGGCGCCGCTCGACCCGCGGGAGGCCAAGACGAAGATGACGTTGCCCGCAGCCAAGCGGACGTCATCCGCGACGACTGACTCAGCGCTCGGAGGCGCGTGGCTGCAGGGCCCGAGTGCCCCTGAGGGCCAACTGCACGCCGTGTCGGCGCAGCCGCTCATGTGCATGAGCCTGAGTGCGGACGAGAGCGAGGTGGTCGTGGGCAGCAGCGACCACGCGCTCTACGTGGTTCCTCTAAGCGGCGGCGGCTCGTCCTCGTCCAGTAGACCATCGCGCGGAGCTAGCAGTAGTAGCAGTAGCAGTAGCAGTAGTGGTAGTCGCTCCAGGACGCTGTACACCAAGAAGTTCGGCCACACGGAGTGGGTCACCTGCGTCGCGCACTTGCCGGATCGGCGCGTCCTCAGCGGCGGCATGGACAGCAAACTCTGTCTGTGGGACGCCACGGGCGTCAAGTGCGAGGACCTGCTCGGCCACAGTGGATCCGTGTCGTGCGTGCTGGCTGTGGGCGACGAGGTGGCGCTTAGCGCGGGCTACGACAAGATGCTAAGGCTCTGGAACGTCGGTCGACGCGCGTCGAGCCGCCAGCGCGAGATCAGCGTCATTAAGGCGGGCACGGCGCCGATTCTGGACGTGTCGCTGCTGCTCGGCGGCCAACAGCAGGCGGCGGTGTGCGGAGACCGCGACGGAGGCGTGCAGCTGATCGACTTGCACGCGAACAAGGTGCTCCGCAAGCACGCTAATGCACACCGAGGACACACCACCAGCGTGCTGGGCAGTAGAGGCGACGACGGCACGGATGAGGCGTCGGTGTTCTTTTCCGGAGGGCAGGACGGTGCAATTAAGGTGTGGGATACGAGACAGAAGAGTGCGGCGTTCTCGCTTGAGCTCCACGTCGATCCACGCAGCGGCAAATCTGGTGCGGTGGGCTTCCTTCGAGAACCGGCGGAGGATGCCAACATACTGATAACAGGCGGCGCCGATGGAGTCATCAACGTGCTGGACAAGAGGCAATCCTACGGTGTCGTGCACAGCTTCACCGAGCACTTGGACTTCATTTATTCGCTGCATGTTCGCAGCCAGCTATGCTTTAGCGGAGCTGGAAATGGTATGCTGCATGTGCACGACTGGAAGCAAGGCAAGCTGTTATATGGTCTCGGCGCGAACCAGGCAGCAGTTAGGGCGGTAGAAGCATCGGAGAACCAGCTAGTTGCGGCTGGAGACGATGGTGGAGTTATTGTCTATGATATGTACTAGAAGGCCGAATGCTTCTCCTCAAAAGTATCTATATGCACACGAGTGGGTATACTTGACGCAAAGTATCCCAATGAGTTCAATATGAAAGCGGGGAAATTCTCAAGCAGCGCCCTTTACATCCACAAACTTGAGAAGATGCCAGATCTTTTGGAGTTACTGCTCGTCGCCCAAGCCACCTCCATCAAGTCAAGTTGTTGCAGCTTTGTTACGCCGCTTACATGCACAAAGTGACTATGAGTTGTGGCTGTAAGGGAATTTTTTGACGTCTGAAGGCTTTTAGTGATAGTCCAAAACAATATCGGGGCTAGCACAAGGCCATTCAAGCTGACCATTCTCAAAACTTCCTGCGCGAGCTCAAACCACTACTTCCAAGCTCAAACATCAACTAGCCAAGATGATTCGTGCCATCGTAAGCTCCTACGTGCTTTTCCTGCTGCTTAGTGTCCTAATCCAGCTTCCTGCGGCATACAACATCGGCATTGGAAAAAGCGACATCACTGGCCCCGCTGCCGACGTCGTCATGATGGGGTTCGCCGACTCAACGGAGAGCTCTGCTGGCATTTTAAACCGTCTGCACGCTCGCGCGTTCCTGATCGAAGATCCCGACACCAACAAACGCGTCATGTTCGTCCACTGCGACTTGATGTCCGTCATGCAACTTGTGCACCAAAAAGTTCTTGCCGAGCTTGCCATCAAGTATCGTGGCGCCTACACCGAACAAAATGTCGTGCTTCACGCATCTCACACTCACGCAAGTCCCGGAGGCACTGCCGGATATTTTCTCTACGACGTCTCTATCCTCGGATTCGTCAGTGAGAACTTCGACAAGATCGTCAGAGGCATCCTGGACGCTATCGACAAGGCGCACAGCTCATCTCATAGCGGAACGATCCGCTGGAGCAAGGGTGAGGTCACCAAA
Source organism: Phytophthora cinnamomi (assembly GCF_018691715.1). Taxonomy (NCBI): domain Eukaryota; phylum Oomycota; class Peronosporomycetes; order Peronosporales; family Peronosporaceae; genus Phytophthora; species Phytophthora cinnamomi. Next base: position 665,535 of record NW_027151035.1, read on the forward strand.
GGAGGCAACAACCGTTCACCAAGTGCTTATCTGGCTAATCCTGCGTCCGAGCGAGCAAGGTACAGCAGCAACATTGACACGACGATGCGCGCGCTGCAATTCTTCAGCAGCTCTGGCAAGCTTCGAGGGGTGTTGGCATTCTACCCTGTGCATCCGACTAGTCTCACTGCAAAGAATCGGTTGGTTAGTGGAGACAACAAGGGGTACGCCGAATTTCTGCTCGAGGACGAGCTCGACAATGTGATTGTCGCCATCGGAATTGCCAATGCTGGCGATGTGAGCCCAAACCTAATCGACAACGGCAACGGCACTTTCCGTGGGGAGGGCAACACCACGATCGAGTCCGCTGAAATCATGGGCAAGCGGCAGTACGACACACTGTCGGGGCTTATCAAGGGGAAATCGGAGCTCATCCAGGGCCCCGTCGTCGCCAACCTCTCCTACGTCGACTTCTCCAACGTCTCACTGAACGGCGTCAAACCCACCACTGCCAGCCCCTACGCCCATAGAACCTGCCCCGCTGTTGTGGGACAGAATTTCGCTGCAGGTACCGAGGATGGTCGTGGGCTGAGCATGTTCACAGAGGCCAACCTGAAGGCCAACGTGCTCTTCAAGACCATTGGAGCTGTCATCAAGGAGACGCCGCAGTGGGTGCAGACCTGCCAGAATGCTAACAAGGTGCCGCTGCTGGCCGTCGGACTCATGGAGCCCGTGCCCTGGGTGCCCAACATCCTGCCGGTGCAGGTCGTCAAGATCGGTCAGTTCGCCATCGCTGTCACCAATTTCGAAGTCACGACCATGGCTGGCAGACGCATCCGAGACACTGTGAAGACGGCGCTGGCTGGAGCTGGGGTGACCGAAGTCGAGCTCGCCTCCATTAGCAACGCTTACGCGCAGTACTTGACCACCAAGGAGGAATACCTCACGCAAAACTACGAGGGCGCGTCAACGCTCTTCGGTCCCAACCAGTTGGCAGCAGTGCAGCAGGAATTGGCTCGCGTGGCGGCCTCCGTGGCGGATTCCTCGGTGCAGCTGGACGTGGGGCCCACACCTCTGCAGCTCGACCGCAGTTCACTCATCACGCTGCAAACCGGTGTGGTGTTCGACTCGTCTCCTTTGCTGCGCTCCTTCAGCCACGTGCGCACGCAGCCCTCCAGTTCATACGCTGTCGGTAGTGTGGCCTCAGCCGTATTTGCGGGCGCGCACCCGAAGAACGCACTGGCATTGGTTTCCTCGTTCTGTGACGTCCAAAAACTCGGCTCGAGCGGCTCGTACTCAACCGTGATGACCGACGCACACTGGGATCTCCGCTATCATTGGGAACGGCACCTCATTGCCGAGAGCAAGAATACGTGCGAGTGGAATATCCGCAAGGGCGGCAGCACGAGTGTCGCCGGCACCTACCGCTTCATGCACCGCGGGTACTCGAAGAGCTTGCTGGGTGCACTCACGGCGTACACTGCCACATCCAATGCGTTTGTTGTGACGGCGTAGAATCCAAAGAAAAAATGTGGAGGCATCCACCTTGCGCCAATCTACTACTACCTTACATGTTGTTGTGGCTGCTACGTGTATTGTACTGAGGTTACCTTGGCAAGCGCGACTGGCTGCTACGAACGGTGCTGGAGCTTGTGTCGGCTGGATGCACAAAATCGTTCGTAAATGTAGCAAAAGCAAAAAAAAGGAAATGTACGAGAATCAAGGTTTGAATTACGGTTATCTCGTGCGAATCGTCAGGGTGCTGAGCCCAGAGGCTCACCTCTGCCAGCCAACGTTTTGATCGCCGATTATGAACGAAATTCCTGGAGATTCACACGCGTAGATGTGTTAGCCACCACCAGGACAATTGCTGTGTTCAATGGTACGAAGTATGCGAAAGCAGCATATGAATATGAAGGAAAACAAAATATCCCAGCAGCCCCATTGTCGTTGCCTCGAGCAGCGATCGATTTCTTCCGGAACACTGCACAACGAAATTTACCTTTGCCAGCACAACTCGGAACCACTCCAAACTTCACGTCGCCTTCACTCCACCATGATCAACATCATCAAGTTCCCACGATAGCCCTGGCCACGCTGCCGCTTTCGGAGGCGTCGGTGCAAAATGCCGGCCCCGACTCCAGCAGGCACCAAATGGTACACTCCTCACGAATAACTCACGTCACCCTGAGTCGAACCGAAGGTTTGCTTCGTACCGAAGTACCAGTACTACGGTAGTACTATGTAACGTTAATAGTACTACTGTATAATAATACCGTACGTTATTTGAGGCCACCCCTGGCACAGATGGCTACAAATCCTCAAAAAGACGAAAGCAATGGACACCTCGAGCTCGGACGCCTCCGACGTGACGTCTCCGCGCCAAGTGGAGCTGCAGCTGCAGCTGCCAGACGCGGCCGCCGCCGAGGACGCGGCCACCAAGTTCGCGTGCAAGAAGTGCCGGCGCGTGCTGTTCACGAGCGAGCAGCTGACGGCGCACGAGCCGGAGCGGCACCAGATCTCGGCGCGGCGGCGGCTGAAGGACCTCAAGCAGCAGGCGGGCGGCCTCGTGGACTGCTCGTCGCTGTTCCTGGAGGAGACGCTGCCCTGGATGGACGAGGCGCTGCTGGCCGAGGGCAAGATCCACTGCCCCACGCCCAAGTGCCAGTCGCGGCTCGGGGCGCTGCACTGGTCGGGCTCGCAGTGCTCGTGCGGCACGTGGGTCACGCCCAGCATCAAGATCACCAAGAGCAGGGTGGACGCCGTCTTCAGGCAGAGCTCCCTCAATATCGTCACGGGCGTCGTGCTGCCGAACGCCGCGCAGGCGGAGGCGCCCTCCAGCACCAGCTCAGTGAATTGACGGGGAAAAAACGCGCTGAACTGGCACTTGACTTGTTGGCTGTTGATTGAGTTGTCTTGGCCAGGCTCATTGGCAATTGAATCTTGGTTGGAAGTCTGCTGAGGCGCGATTCCTTCGTTCCACTTTTATTCGACTGCTACCAGCTGGAGGTGCAGGTATGAACTCAAGTGTTATCTCCCGCTGGTCAGGTATATATACGCCTGCTGTTTATTCTGGTGGTTTAACCTCACCACGCTGGCTGGGCGAGGACCGTGCTGCCCAAATTCGCATCGACGGTAATAACATTGTGAGAGGTTCAACGTGTGCCCGCAGAAATAGCATGACATGGCAGGTGAATTATTCTCGTCCACGGAGGGGGAGGGGGGGGGAGGAGGAACAAATCGCTTTGCTGCCACCTCTTGAGTCCTCTAAAGTCCATCCGCCACAAGACGCGTGCGATTGTCAAGTTCATCAATGATCTTGGCAGCGCCACGGTAGAGCACAAGCACAGTACTGAGATCGGGCTGAAGAGCTCACATGAAAACGAACACAAAAGGCTGCCCAGGTCGGAACTCGGTGGTGCAGCATGCAACGATTGTACCTCAGCCCGAGACAAACCGGCTTGGAAATACACGCCAAGCATGGCGGAGTTCACTGCACCAAGCATCACTCGGAGGATCGCCCGTGTTCGAGCTGGTGCCACTTGAGCAATTGCCTGCATTTGACGCATCAAAGACGCTCAAAACCATGCTGCTGACGCCGGAGCAGATCCGACGCCTCAACGCGTTCAAGAACCAATGGAAGTACATAATCGCTGTCATGCTACAGCTCGGAAATTTGCTTATGCTATTGACAACCGCTGCACCACGGCGAATCGGGTCCGTGATGGCAGTGCTAGCGCCTGTGATGCAGTTTCCGGGTATGTCGTTCATCCTGGCTTCTGTGCGCATCGATATGTTGCGCTTACTCTTAAGCACGTACGACTTCTGGTACTTCACTGTGAACAATCTTGTATTCGGGGTCTGCTTCACAGCAATGTTACGGGATATCCGCGTCACCACTGTATTTGTGGGCTGCGTGATTGTGCAGATTAGTATCGGCGCCGATGCACTCGTCGGCGATAGACGCCAGCTTTTCATTTCCAGTGCCATCAACTGCGGGACGCATTTTGCTATGTTCGTCGCTGTATTCTTAAAATTTGTGGACGACAACGGTAATGGTGATGCCTTACTTCTCTCCTATTCATCGACTGGCTACGGGTTCTCCGTACGCGACACCCTCATGAACGCCCAACTCAATATGGTTCTGTTGTTTGGGCGACTGGTTTATCGAAATTGGGTCGCCATGCGCGAGCAAGATGTTGCTAAGGCCCGACGTGTCAACTCCGAGACCAGCTATATCCCCGGCCGGCGTCGATGTGTCAGCTACTATTGCACAGTTGGACTACGCCCGAAAACTGGTAGCGCCCCAACTACATCTATTCGAGAAACCATTGGTCGAGCTAGGAGTACCAGCTCCATCCCAAGAACCAGTACTGCTGGCAGCACGAATGACAGATCAGCTCTCACCCGAACAGGTAGCGTTGTCAGCATGTACGCGCTGGACAGTTATCACATCCCAATCAATTCGCGGGGTTTGACGAGAGGAGCCCAACCAAGCGGAAGACGCACTCATACTCGGCATCTCTCTAAAATCCAGCTGCTGTTCGTGCCTATTGAAGAGGATTTCAATTCCTACAAGACAGTCGTACCAGGTTTTGGACGCCTCCTTGACCGGGTCTTAGGATCTTCCTCTTCGAACCAGGGACGACGCATATTGCTAGATCTCTTTCACGTGCTGGGTTATGTAGGGATGGGAGTGCTTGTGGTGGGAGCTTTTGTTGCTTGGGTATTGAAGGACCAGAATCTTGACCACCTGCGGCCAGGTCTAGCGCGGACCCAGAAGATGGCATTCTTCGCATCCCTCATTTTCTGCGGCGTGTTTTTTGCGGCTTATCAGCGAAAACTACTCAGGAGGCTATACTCATCTTTCAACTTTATTTTTCTGTCCACGAAGCTCACGGTGGCCTCGCTGGCACTGTGTCAATTTTTCGCTTGGGATCGACGCGTGGTTTGGGTGTGGGGTGCGTGGCTTTGGATGCAGTGGGCTATTACTCTGGATGCACTACCGCCGAGTGCTATGCGTTTGCTAGCATTTCGAAGAACCACACTCATGCTCTCCGTGCTCGCGTTTGAACTCACGGGACTAATCATTGTGTCTCTAGAGCTCTTTGTCTTCGATGGGTGGATCGTTCCCAACCGCACTGTAATCGATCGAGTCGTCAGGGGGCGGCATATTCAAGTGAGTACTCTGTCCGCTTTGGTATCCAGGCTCTGGACCATTTTTCTCTGGGACTGCAAACTCATTTGGTTCCTCACAGCTGCGCTGCGTCGCCAGCGGCGCCGTCGCATGAGCACAACCGACGTTACTAAAGGCAATGATGACGACGAAGGAGAGCGTTTGCTTCTCACGGGCCGAGTCGAGTTTTTCTACGAGTGGACCTCGCATTCACGAGCGCGAATTGCCAAGTCGCGCTGGTCGAAAGGTTTCCGGACGCTGCGTATATCTCGAGCACTGCTACGTCGCTACACAGATACGGCATTGCCCAGAGAAGAAGCCAAAGAACCAGAAGCCAAACCAGGTTGATACGCATGTATTCTGCTAGTCTACTCGCCAGATCGTTACGAAGTTAGCGTGAAGGTGTTAGACGTGCCCTCGTACGCTGTCAGTTTACCGGTGAGACTCCTTGAATACCCGCGATGAATAAAGCGGTACGTGCCAGCCACGCTCGTTCTGCCACCAGATCGGATGTTCCACTCGCACGTGTTCTTGCTACCAGCGATACCGTAGCGTTTCCAGCGGTAACGGAGGTCCCAGTGAGCATCGGTCATGACGGTGCTATAGGATCTTCCGTCTGAGTCGAGCTTCTCCACGTCACAGAATGAGGTGACAAGTGTTAGCGCATTCTTTGGGTGAGCTCCAGCAAAAACGCAGGAAGCCACGCCGCCGACGGCGTATGAACTTTCGGGCTGCGTGCGAACGGCGCTGAAGCCACCGGATGGAGCAGTGTCGACAACTACGCCAGTTTGAAAAGTTACGAGGGAGGCGCGGTCGATTTGCAGCGGAGTAGGACCCACATCCAACTCAACTGAAGTATCCACGATAGAAGCCGCGACACGAGATAGCTCCTGCTGCACCGCAGCAAGCTGGTTCGGACCGAAGAGTGTGGAAGCGCCTTCGTAATCTTGGACAAAGTATTCCTCTTTCGTGGTCATGTACTGCACGTACGCGTTGCTGATAGCTGCCAACTCGACTTCTGTGACGCCAGCATCTGCCAGGGCTTCCTTCACCGTGCTTCGGATTCGCCTCCCAGCCATCGTCGTGACTTCAAAGGAAGTTACTGCGATCGCAAACTGACCAATCTTCACGATCTGAACCGGGAGGATGTTCGGGGTCCAAGGAATGGGCTTGGCGAGCCCAGTGGCTAGCAGCGGCACTTTGACGCTGTGTTGGCAGTCTTGCACCCACTGCGGCGTCTTGGTCGTGAGAGCAGCACCCAGTGCCTCGAAGAATGGATTGGCCTTGAGGTCACCCTCGCTGAACCATCCCAGACCGCGTCCGTCTTCAGTACCAGCAGCGAAATTTTGTCCGACAATTCCTGGACACGTTCGGTTTGCGTACGGATCATCCTCGGTAGTCTCAACTCCATCAAGCGTCACGTTGGACATGTCCACGTACGACAGTTTGGCGACCGCGCTTCCCTCCACCAATTCAGATGTGCTATTGATCAGCGTCGACAGAGTATCGTACTCCCGCTTCCCCATGATTTCAGCAGACTCGATTGTCGTGTTTCCCTCACCGCTGAACGTGCCATCACTGTTCTCAACAAGATTGGGGCTAACGTCGCCAGCGTTGGCGATGCCAATGCCTACGACGACATCGTCCAGCTCATCCTCCACCAAGAATTCGGCATAACCCTTGTTATCACCGCTGATGAGAAGGTTATCTCCCGTTAAGCTATTCGCGTGAACTGGGTAGAAGGCCAACACACCGCGCAGCTTGCCAGCGCTGCTGAAAAAGTGCAGCGCGCGCATCGTCGTATCGATGTTGCTTGAGTACTTCGCCCGTTCAGATGCCGGATTGGCCAGGTATGCATCCGGTGAACGATTGTTGCCTCCTTTGCTAACCTCGCCCTTGTTCCAGCGGATGGTGCCGCTCGCCACGGAATTGTGCGCCTTGTCGATAGCGTCCATGATGCCACTGACGATCTTGTCGAAGTTCTCGTTGATATATCCGAGGATGGAAACGTCGTAGAGGAAGTAGCCTGCAGTTCCTCCGGGTCCGGCGTGCGTGTGCGTGGCGTGTAGAATGACATTTTGCTCGGTGTAGACGCCGTTGTACTTGGTGGCGAGTTCGGCGAGGACTTCTTGGTGGACAAGTTGCATGACCGAATGGATATCGCAATGAACAAACATGACCCGCTCACTGGTATCAGGGTCCTCGATGAGGTACGCTCTGGCGTACAACCGGTTCAGGATTCCAGCCGTACTCTCTTTGAGGTTCGAGAACCCCATCATGAGAACTTCTGCAGCAGGACCGGTGATGTCGCTCTTGCCGATGCCGATGTTATATTCTGCGCGAGCACTCGTTGACACAAAAGCCACCCATGCCAGCACGGGAATCACAAAAAACGTCTTGAGCCAACGCATCCCAAGCTGAGTCGGTGCCGTGTTCGTTGTGTGGGCAAAGGAGAAATGACAAAATTGATCGTGCTTCTTCAAAAGACCGGGCTGTGTGTAGGTAAGATCGCGGAGCAGGCATCGCCGATGTTGGAGCCGATATAGACACACGCCATCAGCGCCATTGAGATCTTTAGCAACAAACAGTGCACTGGTTCTCATCGGCTTGGGGCGCCCCGTGTCTTTATTCAATTTCTGGTCTGTCTTGCACAGCTCGATCGATCGTGCTGCTCGTATCCATAGCGTGCTGACGTGTCGTTCAGCGAGGCCTTGAGCAACAGCAAACTGCGACTGGCAGCCACCGCCATGGCCTCGCACGTAGTGGGAGGCAGCATGAATATGCCCCACGCCGTGTTAAGCGGGACACGAACAGCACAGAACCTACTCAGATGGACTGGCCCTGGTGCATTTGAGCAGGGCGGGATCTTGATTCCGTGATAGCAGTTTCCGCGATCTTGGTTTGATCACTGCAACGGGAAATGACGCCTGACCTGGGTCGCCGGTCGACGTACAGTGCAAACACGATGGGAATTACATGTAAACGTTCCTGCACCCCATCGCGCACAAGTAGCGTAGGGGGGGGGGGGGGGCTAGTTCGTATATTGCAAAACCCATATAAAACCGTTTGATCAGTTTAATCGGTAATGTATTTTAAATTATCGCAGCGTTTAATTAGAATGTTTTGGTCCGACCACTTTTTTTGTCGGATCTGATGCGACTTTTACGCAGCAACGTGATTAAACTAGAAACTGAACTTCACTATACCCGATTGGGGGCGCATTAAACGCGTCGTAATTTAAAATAAATTACTGATCAAACTATTTATCACTGGGGTTAAGGTGCATTAAACAGTCGAAAAGTAACACGGGCAATTTTCTCTCTGTGTTTTAGTTCCCAGCTGTGGTACACGCCTAGAAAGTCCAAAAGCAAAATACCTGCGCCATCTTCGGACTCAGATGACGACCTCGTGCAGCAGGTTAATGCTATGCCACGGCCCGACAAGTTGAAATGGCCTACGGGCACCAGGAAGCTTCCGACAACGAGGACTACCGTCGTGGAACTTTTTTTTTTCTTCTGGTATATGAGTTGGGTCAGTTTTAACTTACGAATTATTAAGTCGAGTCTTGGTATTGCTTAGTTTCTGCGTATGCCACCAGTGGGTTCCTAACACTTCGTATGTACGAGTCGATTCTGATGACATCAAATTACTCTGGTACATCAGACAACGGATAACGCTGGATACTGCAAGTCATCGTGATTCAACGACCCTATAACGACTTCGCGTTGTTGCTCACCAGCTAGCTTAATAATCACTAACTAGCAGCCAAGCACGGAATAATATCGAATTCAAGCGGATTAAGGCTTTATCGTATGTTCGCATGTAATTGTTTCCGATCGGCGTTCAGCGCAACGGACTACTGCGCGCTGCTGGAGTCCGATGCAGCCACAGTGGATGCAGGGGCTGTAGCAGTACTGGTGGCGGCGTCGGCTACGCTGTCTCGTACTCCAGATGCATACGTCTTGCGAACGAGCCTCATTTCTTCCGCCATAACTTGCGAGGCTACGGCGGAGAACTCCTTCTTCACCGGGTCAATAAAGAGTTTCTGCGGGGGGCAACATTCAAACGGGATGTCAGAGAACAACAAGGTACCACTGAGTTTAACCTGTTGGTCAGCCCGGCACCTTTATGCGATCGTCGAACCGGATGATGGCCTGGAACAGGTTCACGTTTTCGGAAGCACTGCTGTCCTCGATCAGCTTGCTGTAAATAAGCGCCAGAATGTCGCACAGAGACAGCAGCACCTCCCTGTAGTCCAGCGGGAAAGGCTGCCAGCACAACCAAACAAAGCAACACCGCGAGCCGAATTAGCGATCACATCGACAGCATGTAGGCGCAACAAAGCTCCAACGCAGCATACAATCGGCGGCGTCATGAGGCGGCGATATACCGGACGCTGGTTCCACTTGTGCATCGTGGGCCGGAACGGCTCGTCGATCGAGTACTGCGGGCTGCTCTCCTGGCCCAGCGGTTCGTGCAGCGTACTGGACGTCGCCACCATCATTTTCTACCAAAACAAAATCGCGCAACCAGCAGCAGCACCACCGTCAGTCCTGTCTGAACATCCACACCTTCTCCACCCGCCGCCTCATTGCTTACCATGCCCTGCACCGTGGACGACGAGAAGTAGAACTCGAGCTCCTCCAGCAGCTGGCAGCAGTCCATGGCCAGCAGCTCCGGGTGCAGCGACTCCCCCACGAGCCTGCCCAGGCCGATGCCCAGGTAGAAGAACTGCGCGCCGCGGCGGACGCTCTGCTTGTCGCCGAGGTGGCTCATCACCTGCTGCTCGCGCAGCAGCGCCACGTTGAGCCAGTAGTTGGAGCCCTCGTGCATGGCCTTGAGGTAGTTCCAGTCCGAGCGCCGGTGCTGCACCAGGTCCTCGAGGATGCGCAGCCGCTGCTGGGCCGTCACCTGGTGCAGCACGGCCGCCGCCTCCTCGGCCGCTCGGTCGGCGCCGTCGGCGGCCTCGTCTCCGACGCTGGAGCTCTGCGACGAGAAGAGCAGCGAGCCGAAGGACGACGACGCGCTGGCCAGCGACGACGTGAGCCCCGACGTGAGCGACGCGACGGACGCCAGCGGGTCGGCGTCGCCTGGCGCCGTCTCAGGCTCCGCAGCGGCAGGCTTGGCGCTGCTAGAGGTGGAGGTGGCGCTGCTGGGGCTCTTGGCCAGAGGCGACAGAACTTTGCGCCCGCTCTTTGCGAGCTTGGACGCCATGGAGCGTGCGGCGGACGAGGCCTTGGCCGGCAGCTTGGAGGCGGATGCACTGCGGGTGCCGTCGTCGTCCGCGCTGGCCTCGTCCGCGTCTGCATTGGCGTCCGCGTTGGTGTTGTCGGCCTCTTCGCTGCGCGAAGGGTAGTCCGGCAGCGCCGAGGGCGGTGGGGGCAGCGACGCCAGCACCTCCTGCTCGCTCCGCGGTGGCGCGTCCGTCGCTGCAGTTGCTGCTGGTGCGTCCATTGTTGCGCAGGATCTCGTAGACGACGAAAAAGTAGATACAGACTCGGCGCTGTGTCGCTTCCACGACATATCGTAACGCCACTGATGACCCGACAGAATACACAGCCTATAACGCCCGGCAAACGCAGGCAAAAATTGACACGGCAATCGCTATAATAGAAAAGGGGTGGTGTCCACGCGTCTGGAGGACATCCTGGAATGGAAATTGGTAGCTGGTTTGGAATCTATTGATGGTAATAATATGCTTAGAGCAATATTTATTGCTTTACGAGTGCAATTTTGCTGTACAACATCCCTGAACGTGCCCGCCTGAAGACAAAGTGTAGAGGATCATTTAGAAGCTCCCCCACGACCACTCTTCCCTTCTCACGTAGTAGCTATTGTGGCCGAGAGAAGGTTGCGACGCGTGGTCACCACCGTTTCCGAGCCATTTTCTATTATAGCGACCCCTCTCACTTGCCCGATCAAGTGGTAATTACCCAAACCAAAACGTTCAATTCAAAAATTGTTCTTGTGCAACCACGGCGCTGGATTGTTCTTGCGCAACTACGGAGCTGGTATTTGTCCCCACCCCACCCACCCACAGGCAAATCACGATACACCTTTTACGACGAGAAGAGCGTTTAGTGACGAAGCGCGCGGCGGGATTGAGTGGCAGACTGTTGTGTGGTTGAGTCCGCATACGAATCGGCCGACGAAGTACCCGAGGAAATGCTTGATGCCGTCTTGGTCGAGACGCCTGTTTTACCAGACTTGGTAGCAGTGGTGGTCGATGGGGTTGACGTCGCCGACGGGACAGTCGCCTCGGCAGTACCAGAGCTGGTTGAATCTGTCGAGGGGGCGTTGGTGGCCACTGAACTCGGTGACGAGACCGAGCCGGTCAGCACACCGTGCTTGTAGTCCGGTGTAGTCCAAGAAGTGGTTGTGCCCGTTGAACTTTGGTCGCCAGAGCACGGAGTTTCGGAGGATACACCGACTTGTCCAGACATGCCTAAGCCAATCGATCCTGATACAGTCGTCTGGGTCGACACTCCCCACTTGCCCGCTCCGCTCTGACCCTGCTGGGTGCCAGCAGAAGTTTGACTAGATTGACCCTGCTTCTTGTTACTGGTATCCTGCGATGAGTGGTCCCAAGTTTTAGCCTGTCCATTCGATGCTGAAGTCCAATGGCCATCCGTCTCCGCCGACTTACCTCCTTGGCCAGAACTCTTCACGCCAATAGATCCTGACACGGTAGTTTTCGAGTTTTGCCCCTGCTCCTGGCGGGAAGAAGACTTTGAAGACTTTTGCCGTTGCTGCTGTTGCTGCTGCTCACCGGTGGAGCTCTGGTCGCCCGAGCACGGCGTCTCCGCCGACTCACCCTGTTGGCCCTGAGCCGAGGTATCCACACCGACGGAACCCGACACGTTCGTCTGGGTCGACTGGCCCTGCTGGCCCTGCGACGAGATGTCCACACCGACGGAGCCAGATACCGTCGTCTGGGTCGACTGGCCTTGCTGCTGCTGCTGCTGCTGCTGTTGCTGCTGCTCACCGGTGGAGCTCTGGTCGCCCGAGCACGGCGTCTCCGCCGACTCACCCTGTTGGCCCTGAGCCGAGGTATCCACACCGACGGAACCCGACACGTTCGTCTGGGTCGACTGGCCCTGCTGGCCCTGCGACGAGATGTCCACACCGACGGAGCCAGATACCGTCGTCTGGGTCGACTGGCCTTGCTGCTGCTGCTGCTGCTGCTGTTGCTGCTGCTCACCGGTGGAGCTCTGGTCGCCCGAGCACGGCGTCTCCGCCGACTCACCCTGTTGGCCCTGAGCCGAGGTATCCACACCGACGGAACCCGACACGTTCGTCTGGGTCGACTGGCCCTGCTGGCCCTGCGACGAGATGTCCACACCGACGGAGCCAGATACCGTCGTCTGGGTCGACTGGCCTTGCTGCTGCTGCTGCTGCTGCTGTTGCTGCTGCTCACCGGTGGAGCTCTGGTCGCCCGAGCACGGCGTCTCCGCCGACTCACCCTGTTGGCCCTGAGCCGAGGTATCCACACCGACGGAACCCGACACGTTCGTCTGGGTCGACTGGCCCTGCTGGCCCTGCGACGAGATGTCCACACCGACGGAGCCAGATACCGTCGTCTGGGTCGACTGGCCTTGCTGCTGCTGCTGCTGCTGCTGCTGTTGCTGCTGCTCACCGGTGGAGCTCTGGTCGCCCGAGCACGGCGTCTCCGCCGACTCACCCTGTTGGCCCTGAGCCGAGGTATCCACACCGACGGAACCCGACACGTTCGTCTGGGTCGACTGGCCCTGCTGGCCCTGCGACGAGATGTCCACACCGACGGAGCCAGATACCGTCGTCTGGGTCGACTGGCCTTGCTGCTGCTGCTGCTGCTGTTGCTGCTGCTCACCGGTGGAGCTCTGGTCGCCCGAGCACGGCGTCTCCGCCGACTCACCCTGTTGGCCCTGAGCCGAGGTATCCACACCGACGGAACCCGACACGTTCGTCTGGGTCGACTGGCCCTGCTGGCCCTGCGACGAGATGTCCACACCGACGGAGCCAGATACCGTCGTCTGGGTCGACTGGCCTTGCTGCTGCTGCTGCTGCTGCTGTTGCTGCTGCTCACCGGTGGAGCTCTGGTCGCCCGAGCACGGCGTCTCCGCCGACTCACCCTGTTGGCCCTGAGCCGAGGTATCCACACCGACGGAACCCGACACGTTCGTCTGGGTCGACTGGCCCTGCTGGCCCTGCGACGAGATGTCCACACCGACGGAGCCAGATACCGTCGTCTGGGTCGACTGGCCTTGCTGCTGCTGCTGCTGCTGTTGCTGCTGCTCACCGGTGGAGCTCTGGTCGCCCGAGCACGGCGTCTCCGCCGACTCACCCTGTTGGCCCTGAGCCGAGGTATCCACACCGACGGAACCCGACACGTTCGTCTGGGTCGACTGGCCCTGCTGGCCCTGCGACGAGATGTCCACACCGACGGAGCCAGATACCGTCGTCTGGGTCGACTGGCCTTGCTGCTGCTGCTGCTGCTGCTGCTGTTGCTGCTGCTCACCGGTGGAGCTCTGGTCGCCCGAGCACGGCGTCTCCGCCGACTCACCCTGTTGGCCCTGAGCCGAGGTATCCACACCGACGGAACCCGACACGTTCGTCTGGGTCGACTGGCCCTGCTGGCCCTGCGACGAGATGTCCACACCGACGGAGCCAGATACCGTCGTCTGGGTCGACTGGCCTTGCTGCTGCTGCTGCTGCTGCTGCTGTTGCTGCTGCTCACCGGTGGAGCTCTGGTCGCCCGAGCACGGCGTCTCCGCCGACTCACCCTGTTGGCCCTGAGCCGAGGTATCCACACCGACGGAACCCGACACGTTCGTCTGGGTCGACTGGCCCTGCTGGCCCTGCGACGAGATGTCCACACCGACGGAGCCAGATACCGTCGTCTGGGTCGACTGGCCTTGCTGCTGCTGCTGCTGCTGCTGTTGCTGCTGCTCACCGGTGGAGCTCTGGTCGCCCGAGCACGGCGTCTCCGCCGACTCACCCTGTTGGCCCTGAGCCGAGGTATCCACACCGACGGAACCCGACACGTTCGTCTGGGTCGACTGGCCCTGCTGGCCCTGCGACGAGATGTCCACACCGACGGAGCCAGATACCGTCGTCTGGGTCGACTGGCCTTGCTGCTGCTGCTGCTGCTGCTGCTCACCGGTGGAGCTCTGGTCGCCCGAGCACGGCGTCTCCGCCGTCTCACCGCCTTGGTCGGTGGTTGTTTGTCCCCATTGTGACTGTTCTGAGGCAGCCGTCACAGTTCCCGTCCACTGGTTGCTGTCGGTGTCCGAGTTGTTACTTGCACACGGGGTCGCTGCCGATTCACCACCCTGGGTTGTTGTGCTCTGGGTTGCAGATCCCGTAGTTGAAGATGTCACGGCAGTAGACGGAGCAGTTGTACTCTGCTGGGTGGCCGAGTCGCTCGTGGTGCTTTGCTGGGTCGTCGAGGTGTACGTGTCATCGCTCGAGATCGATGAGGTCGTGGTCGTGGGTGAAACACCGCCGCCGCCGCCAAGCTTCCGCACTGCAGGGCCAGTTGCCGCGACGGAGGCGTCTGTGAGGGAGCTCACCGTCAGCGACGCGATTGCCAGGAACGCGATAATCTTGCCGATCTTCATCTTGTGACGAAGAGGAAGTCGAGGCGAAGGTAGCACGCCCAGGTGCTGGAGGAAGGCACGATGCTTGTGAGCGAAGCAAGGTAAGTTGGGGAATGGCCATGCTGGAGGTAGAAAACTCGATCGAGTGCCCCCACGAAGGGCCAGGCGGTCCCCATAGCACTCTCTCGATGTGCCGTGCACGGACACATTGGGTTGTCGTCGGGTCACAAGATGCAGTGAGCATCGGTAGCACGATCGCCAGCAGGAACCGATCGCACGGGGTGAAGAGTATCCAAGCATGTCCACTGACAACCATCACCAGCTGTCACGCGCGACTTCTCTCCGTCTGTAATCCGGTCCTGCGCCAGAACGTCGGAGACGAGGCCTGTGAGATGCCCACGCCGACCATCGAACTTCCCCGGGAGCTCTCGCGTTTCAGTCCAGCTGGTCGTGCGCGTGTGGCTGGGAAGTCGGGTATGGTGTCCTTACTAAAGAGTTTAACCAATGAAAACGCAAGTTCGTTCGGAACGACCAACTCACGAGCCGAACCGAGCTACCGTCTCAGACTCACCAGTCTCTGCAAGTTGTACAAGTTGTCGCTCCATCCTCTACGGTGTCAGACGTCAGACAACGCACTCAGACTCCAACGAGCGTGGCTGAAGTAACTTCCGACGGGATACTGTAGGTGTCCTGAATCGGGACCCGATACCCCTGCCTTTAGGAGGTACTTTGGAACTCCCACGATTGGTACTGCAGCTCAACCATCGAAAAACCTGCAGATGTAAGGCGTAACAAGGTCGCTGCGTCGTCGCATTACAGTCACTGCAGTGCCACGAGACTGCCTAGGCTTCCGGTGGATTTTCCCCGCGCCAGTGGGCTGTGTAAAGGCTCTTTACTATAACTTGCGTGATGGCGGTAGAATCGGCCCCAGCTCACCAAGGTGCATTGTCCAGTGCTCGCACAAGAAACGAGGTCGGACGCATCACGGACGCTCGCCAAACCAAACCCGATCAAATAAGCAGTCGGCAAGGTCGCCGGTGCTCTCGGAGTGCTGAGCCCTTATTGCACATACTCGTACAGACGTGAAGGGAAAAATGCACACCGACTGCAAGCAGCACCAGCGTCGGGGAGCCAACAAACAATACCAGTACGAAATGCCTCAGTCCCCCAAACATGCTCATGGAGGGAAGTTATTGCTGCAAATTTGCTGCACTCCCTGGCTGCATGTACATGGTTGTTCAGCCATGGATAATATAATAGCTCTCGCCACGCCCGCACTCGTCGAGGGCTACACGGTGCAACCAAGCCCTCCCGCCGCAACGTTGAAGACGCGGCTCCGTCCACCGAAATGGTCTCCGTGGCTCATCGCGTTGTTACGTCGTAGTGCTATGCTGGTCGGTGATGTGCCAGACCGATCCGAGCGCGTGGATACTTTCGTACAGCGTGGTGCGCCGCTTGGCAGGCCTCTACGATAGAGCCTGACCCCGCACGTAAAGACTTCATACAGGGACTTGCCCTCGACGAGCTGGTCCGGGGACATAGTGGCTGCTCGCACCTGATACGACAATGAAAGCGAAAAAATTGCCCCAACGATAGGCCTCTACGACCGCGAACCCGCAATGCGCCGGCGGGATCTCTCATGCAGTTCCATGTGGGGCGCGTTCCCATACGCACAGGCGGCTCGAAGCAGCCCCGAGTCCTTCCGAGTGCCAGCAGGATGTGAGCGGGGCGGATGGCCAGCTGCAAGGCCTGTGAGCTATTCGCTGTGTGACACAGGTGCCATGGAGCAATGGACACCTCGGTTGGTCATTAATTAGCGTCGCCGCCCATCGTGTTGGATTGTAACAGCGCAGTGAAATGAGCACGCCGGCGCACTGCGTTGCAATTTCCATCACACTAGTCTGCAGACTGCAGTGCGTGTAGCAGCTAGCGGTGAATCTGGAGCTTTACTGCCGCCGCACCCGACAGATGGCTGCCTCTGGGCATATCACTGAAAAGGATGTTCACCATGGACTCGATCCGCCTCTCGGTGTGAGTGAGGCTTAGCTCGAGCTGGAGCGAAAGGCTGCCGTACATCTGCACTCAAGACGCCGTAGGATGAATAGGCCTCGCCAATGCGGAGTTGCAAGAAGACGGCTCCAGCTCCCATTGACTCGAATCGAGCGTGTCACCTCGGCTCATTTCCAATTCTGCTTGGCTCTCCACAAGCAAAACATCCAACCCGAGCACTTGAGCTTGATACCTCTGCAACTCGCTCCATTCAGCAGTACCCGACACTTGCAGAATGAACCTCCGCAAGATCTTCGCGCACCTCGCTTTGCTGTCGCTGGCCGTGGGGTCCTTCGCGGATGCCTCTGTCAACGCAGTGGCCCCCATCACGAGCTCGGTGGTTCGACAGAACAACGCACTGCGCAACCTGAAGGTGGCAGGAACGGGCACGGGTGTCACCACTTCCACCTCGTCAGGCGACTCGTACACCAGCGGGACAGACTCGACCACGAGCACCACGACCGACTCGGCCACCCAGCAGAGCTCGACAACCGCGAGCACCCCGTCAACGGACACGACGACGACCTCGTCGGACACGACAGCGGCTTCTTCGCCGTCCACTTCAACCACCTCCACGGACACCACGACGCAGGGAACTGGCGCGACTACGCAGGGGACAACTGCCAGCACTGGAACCACCAGCGGCACGGGCGCGGGAGGAACCAGCACGGGAGCCGACACTGCCACTACTGGCGGCACGGGCACATGGGGTGCGAGTACAGGCGCGACCGACACCACGTCTCAGCAGACAACAGGCACGTCGGGCTGGGGCACTAGCACTGGAGCTGACACGGCCACAACGGGGACGTCCGGTTGGGGAACCAACACGGCCACGACTTCCGCCGAGACGCCTTGCTCGGGCGACCAGAGCTCAACAGGAACGTGGGGAACTTCGACCGACACGACGGGGACTTGGGGGGCTTCAACGGGCACTACTTCGGGCACGGACACGACCGGCACTACGTCTCAGCAGACGACGGGCACGTCGGGCTGGGGCACTAGCACCGGGACTGACACGGCCACAACGGGGACGTCCGGCTGGGGAACCAGCACGGGCACCACCTCCGCTGAGACGCCTTGCTCGGGCGACCAGAGCTCAACAGGAACGTGGGGAGCCTCGACCGGCACGACTACCGGCACGGACACGACCAGCCAGCAAACGTCGGGAGGCACCACTTCCCAAGACACTACGACGGGGACCACGTCGACTGGCACGACGCAGCAGACGAGTGGCACGGGTACGTCAAATGCCGACACTACCACTGGCACCTGGGGCGCCACGGGGACTGAACAGGCTGGAACGGTGACGGCCGCCAGTGAGACTTCCGACACGTGGGGTTCTTCCACCGGCACGTGGGGCGCTACGGGCAACACGGCGGAGACTCCGTGCTCGGGTTCGTCGGACACCACGCCGGGAACGTCGACGGGCACCTGGATTGAGATCACCAACAGTCCTAGCACCGGAAGCACCACCACCACCGATACGACCCCGGGCAAGACTGGTGTCAATTCTGCCTCGTCCGCGACGTCGTCAACCGCGGCGACGTCGACTGCTGCTACGAGCGCCTCGGAGACGACAGCCCCAGCAACCTCAGCCCCGGAGACGGCGGCTCCTGCTACGACGGCTCCTGCTACGACGGCCCCAACCACCACTACAGCGTCGACATCTTCGACTTCGTCAGGCACCACGTCAACCGGCACGACCACGTCGGGCAAGACGGGTGTCTCCGCGACCAAGACGGCGTCGACGACGTCCTCGGGCACCTCGTCGGCGGACACGTACACGGCCAGTTCAGACGAGTCGACCACGCAGCAGTCGGCGACGCAGTCCCGCCGCCGCTCGTTGCGCCACTAAGCGGTCCTCTCGCAGGCAAGAAGATCCCGGCGGCGCAACGGTCGTCACTCGCTCGAGCCCACCTTCGATGTAACCACAGGGACAGTGCTTTACTGCATCTGACCTTCCTCGCGTAAAACCAGTAAATATGCGTAATAAATACATGTCTTCAATCCGATCCAGCCTGAAAATGATTTTAGAGCTGTTGGTTCTGGGGTTGGAACTACAGAAAATCTGAATAATTTGAACAGATAATAGTTCGGATAAAATATTGGCCTCTGTAATACCTGTGTTTTTGTGATCGCCAATTTAGGTTCAAAATCTGAAATAGCTGCGGAAAATACAGTTCTCTATGTAGTATGCCTGTCCGACTTGCTTATTAGAAAGGATTACGATTAAGTGCCGGAAACATCAAGCCGATCCCTGGGCACAGGTAACTGACATGCGCGCTCTGTTATTTCGATCCTAATGCTAGGAATAATACACGCTACATCTAACAGAGAATGTTGAAATATCTGGGGTTTGAGCTAGGACAAAAGTTGGATAGAATACAGATAGATTATTAGAAGCAGATGCTGCGGTTGTTATACAGGAATATATTAAGACGTATCTGAAAAAATTGGCGAAAACATATTTGGTGGTCCTAAACATATTCTTGTTCTTCGTTGGTATCCAACTTTTGTCCTAGCTCAAACCCCAGATATTTCAACATTCTCTGTTAGATGTAGCGTGTATTATTCCTAGCATTAGGATCGAAATAACAGAGCGCGCATGTCAGTTACCTGTGCCCAGGGATCGGCTTGATGTTTCCGGCACTTAATCGTAATCCTTTCTAATAAGCAAGTCGGACAGGCATACTACATAGAGAACTGTATTTTCCGCAGCTATTTCAGATTTTGAACCTAAATTGGCGATCACAAAAACACAGGTATTACAGAGGCCAATATTTTATCCGAACTATTATCTGTTCAAATTATTCAGATTTTCTGTAGTTCCAACCCCAGAACCAACAGCTCTAAAATCATTTTCAGGCTGGATCGGATTGAAGACATGTATTTATTACGCATATTTACTGGTTTTACGCGAGGAAGGTCAGATGCAGTAAAGCACTGTCCCTGTGGTTACATCGAAGGTGGGCTCGAGCGAGTGACGACCGTTGCGCCGCCGGGATCTTCTTGCCTGCGAGAGGACCGCTTAGTGGCGCAACGAGCGGCGGCGGGACTGCGTCGCCGACTGCTGCGTGGTCGACTCGTCTGAACTGGCCGTGTACGTGTCCGCCGACGAGGTGCCCGAGGACGTCGTCGACGCCGTCTTGGTCGCGGAGACACCCGTCTTGCCCGACGTGGTCGTGCCGGTTGACGTGGTGCCTGACGAAGTCGAAGATGTCGACGCTGTAGTGGTGGTTGGGGCCGTCGTAGCAGGAGCCGTCGTAGCAGGAGCCGCCGTCTCCGGGGCTGAGGTTGCTGGGGCTGTCGTCTCCGAGGCGCTCGTAGCAGCAGTCGACGTCGCCGCGGTTGACGACGTCGCGGACGAGGTAGAATCGACACCAGTCTTGCCCGGGGTCGTATCGGTGGTGGTGGTGCTTCCGGTGCTAGGACTGTTGGTGATCTCAATCCAGGTGCCCGTCGACGTTCCCGGCGTGGTGTCCGACGAACCCGAGCACGGAGTCTCCGCCGTGTTGCCCGTAGCGCCCCACGTGCCGGTGGAAGAACCCCACGTGTCGGAAGTCTCACTGGCGGCCGTCACCGTTCCAGCCTGTTCAGTCCCCGTGGCGCCCCAGGTGCCAGTGGTAGTGTCGGCATTTGACGTACCCGTGCCACTCGTCTGCTGCGTCGTGCCAGTCGACGTGGTCCCCGTCGTAGTGTCTTGGGAAGTGGTGCCTCCCGACGTTTGCTGGCTGGTCGTGTCCGTGCCGGTAGTCGTGCCGGTCGAGGCTCCCCACGTTCCTGTTGAGCTCTGGTCGCCCGAGCAAGGCGTCTCAGCGGAGGTGGTGCCCGTGCTGGTTCCCCAGCCGGACGTCCCCGTTGTGGCCGTGTCAGTCCCGGTGCTAGTGCCCCAGCCCGACGTGCCCGTCGTCTGCTGAGACGTAGTGCCGGTCGTGTCCGTGCCCGAAGTAGTGCCCGTTGAAGCCCCCCAAGTCCCCGTCGTGTCGGTCGAAGTTCCCCACGTTCCTGTTGAGCTCTGGTCGCCCGAGCAAGGCGTCTCGGCGGAAGTCGTGGCCGTGTTGGTTCCCCAACCGGACGTCCCCGTTGTGGCCGTGTCAGCTCCAGTGCTAGTGCCCCAGCCCGACGTGCCTGTTGTCTGCTGAGACGTGGTGTCGGTCGCGCCTGTACTCGCACCCCATGTGCCCGTGCCGCCAGTAGTGGCAGTGTCGGCTCCCGTGCTGGTTCCTCCCCAAGTGCCCGTGCCGCTGGTGGTTCCAGTGCTGGCAGTTGTCCCCTGCGTAGTCGCGCCAGTTCCCTGCGTCGTGGTGTCCGTGGAGGTGGTTGAAGTGGACGGCGAAGAAGCCGCTGTCGTGTCCGACGAGGTCGTCGTCGTGTCCGTTGACGGGGTGCTCGCGGTTGTCGAGCTCTGCTGGGTGGCCGAGTCGGTCGTGGTGCTCGTGGTCGAGTCTGTCCCGCTGGTGTACGAGTCGCCTGACGAGGTGGAAGTGGTGACACCCGTGCCCGTTCCTGCCACCTTCAGGTTGCGCAGTGCGTTGTTCTGTCGAACCACCGAGCTCGTGATGGGGGCCACTGCGTTGACAGAGGCATCCGCGAAGGACCCCACGGCCAGCGACAGCAAAGCGAGGTGCGCGAAGATCTTGCGGAGGTTCATTCTGCAAGTGTCGGGTACTGCTGAATGGAGCGAGTTGCAGAGGTATCAAGCTCAAGTGCTCGGGTTGGATGTTTTGCTTGTGGAGAGCCAAGCAGAATTGGAAATGAGCCGAGGTGACACGCTCGATTCGAGTCAATGGGAGCTGGAGCCGTCTTCTTGCAACTCCGCATTGGCGAGGCCTATTCATCCTACGGCGTCTTGAGTGCAGATGTACGGCAGCCTTTCGCTCCAGCTCGAGCTAAGCCTCACTCACACCGAGAGGCGGATCGAGTCCATGGTGAACATCCTTTTCAGTGATATGCCCAGAGGCAGCCATCTGTCGGGTGCGGCGGCAGTAAAGCTCCAGATTCACCGCTAGCTGCTACACGCACTGCAGTCTGCAGACTAGTGTGATGGAAATTCCAACGCAGTGCGCCGGCGTGCTCATTTCACTGCGCTGTTACAATCCAACACGATGGGCGGCGACGCTAATTAATGACCAACCGAGGTGTCCATTGCTCCATGGCACCTGTGTCACACAGCGAATAGCTCACAGGCCTTGCAGCTGGCCATCCGCCCCGCTCACATCCTGCTGGCACTCGGAAGGACTCGGGGCTGCTTCGAGCCGCCTGTGCGTATGGGAACGCGCCCCACATGGAACTGCATGAGAGATCCCGCCGGCGCATTGCGGGTTCGCGGTCGTAGAGGCCTATCGTTGGGGCAATTTTTTCGCTTTCATTGTCGTATCAGGTGCGAGCAGCCACTATGTCCCCGGACCAGCTCGTCGAGGGCAAGTCCCTGTATGAAGTCTTTACGTGCGGGGTCAGGCTCTATCGTAGAGGCCTGCCAAGCGGCGCACCACGCTGTACGAAAGTATCCACGCGCTCGGATCGGTCTGGCACATCACCGACCAGCATAGCACTACGACGTAACAACGCGATGAGCCACGGAGACCATTTCGGTGGACGGAGCCGCGTCTTCAACGTTGCGGCGGGAGGCTTGGCTAGTGCGGGCGTGGTGAAATTTACCAACAAGATTTAGCTAAGTTTGATTTGGTGGTAACTGCCGCCCGAGTGCGGCAAACCGTAGGGAATGCCGCATTGAATACCGCAGCTCGTCCCGCTCTGCTAAATCGATGTGGGGGCGTGATAACTGGATAAAGTAAATACATCTACACGTACATACATGTTCATGTCGTTTCGCGTCCGATTTGCGCGCTGCAAAGCCCATTTCTATCGTCCAGTCCTACGAGACTTCACGAGGCGAAGCATAGGATATCAATTGTGAGGCGGCTACACGCTCAATCCGTTCATTAACGTCACGCGCGAGGTGCTCTCCACCTCTTGACCCACCTGTACAGAGGGGAGGGGTCCGTCTGAAGGCTCACCGCTCTCGATATTAGGAGCTCGCACCGATGACTCCGCTCTATTTAGCAGTCGCTTCTTCTACTGCGCTCTGCGAGGCGTGGATAATATCCATATTATGCCATGCCCGATCCTGCCGATTTGCATGAATTCCCTTTTTCTCGACACATTTCGCAGCAAAAGTCTCCATATTTTGGGATCACATAATGAAGCGCCGGACGCCCCGCGGCCGGCCCGAGCGCTCGCCGCCGGCGCCTGCGCGGCCCCGCAGCGCTACGCGCAAGCCCGAGTGGAACGCGTACCTGACGGACGACTCGCGGTACAAGCTGAGCCAGCAGCAGCAGCTCCAGCGCGCGCTGCAGCAGCTGAGCGCGGCGCACTTCTCGGCGCGCAGCCCGGCGGCCTCAGCCTCGGCCTCTCGCCGGCGCCTGGCGGCCAAGAGCGCGCACAGCTCCGCGTGGAGCACGCCGCAGGACGTGCGGGTGGGGCGCACGCGACTGGCGGACGTGGAGGACACGGGGCAGCTCAGGACCGCGAGGCGCCTGCAGTTCGCGGACGTGTCGATGGACCTGGAGGAGCCCCCGCCCGCCGCCGTGACGTTCCAGGAGCAGAGGATGGACCCGCAGCACAAGGCCAGCTTGCAGGGCGAGCTGGCGCTGCTGGAGCAGATGCTGTGGGAGCTCGAGACTGAGACGGAGCGGCTCGGCTGGCAGCAGACCCCGCAGAAGGCCAAGGCGCAGCAGAGGAGCAAGTCGCCGAGGGTGGCGAGCACAGGGTCGGCGGCCAAGTTGGAGCCCCGGGAGGAGGAGGAGGTGATGCAGGATGGAGAGGAAGAGGAAGAGGGAGGTGGGGCGGAGACTGCCGCGGAGGAGCGGCTTGGAGACGTGTGCTATAAGTCTCTGGAGATCGGCCTGGAGCTGGCTCGCACAATGGACACGGTGCGAGGCTGGGTGGACGTGGGAGGGGGAGGTCTGCGGGGTTAACGCTGGGTTTTTGTGTGAGTGTAGCTGAAGAAGGAGCTAGATAACG
Source organism: Phytophthora cinnamomi (assembly GCF_018691715.1). Taxonomy (NCBI): domain Eukaryota; phylum Oomycota; class Peronosporomycetes; order Peronosporales; family Peronosporaceae; genus Phytophthora; species Phytophthora cinnamomi. Next base: position 689,340 of record NW_027151035.1, read on the forward strand.
AGCGAAGGCTACGTGAGGACCGCGACCTAAAGGTGGAGATGCTGGAGCAAGAAGTGCGATCGACGCAAGCCAAGTGCAACTACTTAGAAGCCAAGTACCAGGGCATTGCGGCTCAGGTCGAGGGAATGGTGCGTGGCAGCGGAAAGCTTGAGCTTGATGCGCCAAGTACGTTTTTGGAATGCCTTCTCTCACCCGTTTCGATGTAACAATATGCCTTTGCAGCGAGAGGCGGTCATTGCCACGGAGGAGGCCGTTCACCGGATAACTCTAGAGTATTCGCAGCGAAGACGAGGCAAGACCTCGAATTCAACGACTCCTAGCAAACCAGGTAAAGCGCAATGCGTCTGCCTGCGCAATACTACGCGAACTTTTTACCAACCTCACGTTTGGTCTTCTGTTGGCAGGTGTTCTCCGGTCCCCCCACCCCGCCAACGATTTCAAAGAAGTAAAGAAAACCATGACACCAAAAAAGCAGAGGAAACGGTTGGATGGCCAGGAAAATTGGACACCCAATGGCCAACAGTAGCTCTGGCAGTTGCTAGTGGTACCGAGTCCGTGAAGCGCAGTCGTGCTTGAAGTTTTCCTTGGCTTCGTGGGGTACTTCTACTGATGCCCTATATACCCGACGAAGAAAGATAGACAACTTGAGTATTAGCATGATCGATGTATTCAACGTTTAATATGATAAAAGCCCGGTAACGATATACTGATTTTGTGCTGTACCAATAACCTGAGCACACTGTGACACGAGCTCAATAGAACAAGACTCGGGGAGCTTAGCTAGGATGACGCAGGCCCTTAACTTCACGTTTGTGGGTTTTTCCATCGTGTGTACTACAGTACATGTAGTTTGTAACTGCTGTTGCAGACGTGTTTGCCTGCCACCCTGTGATAACTCAAAATCAGCTTGCGCTAATTCGTTCTCACCATAATAAGCAGTCTGCAAACACTAATGTATACAACTAGTGTTTTGTGCGAACTATCGCGTACCTAAGTTTCGAACCTAATGGTGAATATTCTCTATTCACGTATTTGCGACTACCAACGACATGGAAATCAGATTTTCACTTAGATAAGGTAATCCCTCGACGGCAGAGCTGGCTTCCTGCAGAAAGTATCCAAACACGGTCGGAGCGCTTCAACCAGATGCAGTGCCTTCAGGGAGAATCAATCAGCGAAAAAAATTGACAACATGCGGAACCAACGACTATCCGAAATAACAGACTTCGACACCCAAGAGATGCATCGAAGACCCGGTTCGCCTGGAATATCGTTGGGGTACATGTGCGTCCACCACGACACGGCGACGACGAGGCTTTCCACGATGTCCATCGACAAATAATTTTGGTGGGGAAGCGCTTAGGCAACGTGGGGCCAGAGCTTGTCAACCGCGGGCGTTGGGTCCAGTTGGTGCCACTCGATCCTGGCGCGAGGTGCCTACAATGCGGACGATGATCCACTCTGCATAATGCCGGGTGGTCAACATTGCTCTTGCCAGTCGTCCTCTTGTCCATCCGGTGTTTGTCTTCAAATTAGAGTATCCAATGACAGTGAGCACATGGCGTTGGGTTCCTCCGTTATCTGCATGTGGCAGCCTAAACAGCCTGCAACACTAGAGAGCCGTGTCTGTACAATGGTTCTGTCAGACTTCTGGCAGATAACTAGAATCCGTGTGGCGGCGTTGGTGAGACGGCCTGCATCTCGCTGAGCGATGGCCCGTCGAAAAAGGATCGCTCCAGTTTTGCTCACTTTCAATTTTGCCTCGTACTCGTTAACAGCCCAGCAAGTGGTGTCCACCTTCTCAACGTTCTTTTGTCCAAGTCCGTCCAAGTCGTCTTCGTCCAACCCCAGCTCTCTTTGTCCAAGATGAACCTCACCAAAATTATCGCGCACCTCGCCATCATTTCTGCTGCCATGGGCTCGCTCGCGGAGGCTGGAGAATACAACTCGCAAAACCAGCAAACGAGCATTTCCGGAGATGACTCGTACACGAGCAAGTCTACGAGCACCCCAACGGCGACCCCAGTCGCCAACTCCGGCACCATCGCTGACGCACAAACCCCAACGCCTTCCAGTGACACTCCAGCGGTAACCATCACAGAGTCACCTTCGACTTCCTGGTCCAGCTCCTCGACCGAAAGCATTCCCACAAGTTCTCCTAACGGCGGCGTCGGTAGTGGTGTGAGCGGCTCGGCCAACGGAGGCGTCGGCGGTGGTGTCTCGGGCTCCACCAAGGGTGGTGTTTCCGGCGGTGTGTCGGGCGGCATCGGCGGCGGTGTGAGCGGCTCGGCCAACGGAGGCGTGTCGGGCGGTGTGAGCGGCTCGGCCAACGGAGGCGTGTCGGGCGGTGTGTCGGGCTCTGCTAACGGGGGCGTCGGCGGTGGTGTCTCGGGCTCCGCCAAGGGAGGTGTTTCCGGCGGTGTGTCGGGCGGCATCGGCGGCGGCGTGAGCGGCTCGGCCAACGGAGGCGTCGGCGGTGGTGTCTCGGGCTCCGCCAAGGGAGGTGTTTCCGGCGGTGTGTCGGGCGGCATCGGCGGCGGTGTGAGCGGCTCAGCCAACGGAGGCGTGTCGGGCGGTGTGTCGGGCTCTGCTAACGGGGGCGTCGGCGGTGGTGTCTCGGGCTCCGCCAAGGGAGGTGTTTCCGGCGGTGTGTCGGGCGGCATCGGCGGCGGCGTGAGCGGCTCGGCCAACGGTGGCGTGTCGGGCGGTGTGTCGGGCTCTGCTAACGGGGGCGTCGGCGGTGGTGTCTCGGGCTCCGCCAAGGGAGGTGTTTCCGGCGGTGTGTCGGGCGGCATCGGCGGCGGCGTGAGCGGCTCGGCCAACGGAGGCGTGTCGGGCGGTGTGTCGGGCTCTGCTAACGGGGGCGTCGGCGGTGGTGTCTCGGGCTCCGCCAAGGGAGGTGTTTCCGGCGGTGTGTCGGGCGGCATCGGCGGCGGTGTGAGCGGCTCGGCCAACGGAGGCGTGTCGGGCGGTGTGTCGGGCTCTGCTAACGGGGGCGTCGGCGGTGGTGTCTCGGGCTCCGCCAAGGGAGGTGTTTCCGGCGGTGTGTCGGGCGGCATCGGCGGCGGTGTGAGCGGCTCGGCCAACGGAGGCGTGTCGGGCGGTGTGAGCGGCTCGGCCAACGGAGGCGTGTCGGGCGGTGTGTTTAACGGGGCGTCGGCGGTGGTGTCTCGGGCTCCGGAGGTGTTTCCGGCGGTGTGTCGGGCGGCATCGGCGGCGGTGTGAGCGGCTCGGCCAACGGAGGCGTGTCGGGCGGTGTGTCGGGCTCTGCTAACGGGGGCGTCGGTGGTGGTGTCTCGGGCTCCGCCAAGGGAGGTGTTTCCGGCGGTGTGTCGGGCGGCATCGGCGGCGGTGTGAGCGGCTTAGCCAACGGAGGCGTGTCGGGCGGTGTGTCGGGCTCTGCTAACGGGGGCGTCGGCGGTGGTGTCTCGGGCTCCGCCAAGGGAGGTGTTTCCGGCGGTGTGTCGGGCGGCATCGGCGGCGGTGTGAGCGGCTCGGCCAACGGAGGCGTGTCGGGCGGTGTGTCGGGCTCTGCTAACGGGGGCGTCGGCGGTGGTGTCTCGGGCTCCGCCAAGGGAGGTGTTTCCGGCGGTGTGTCGGGCGGCATCGGCGGCGGTGTGAGCGGCTCGGCCAACGGAGGCGTGTCGGGCGGTGTGTCGGGCTCTGCTAACGGGGGCGTCGGCGGTGGTGTCTCGGGCTCCGCCAAGGGAGGTGTTTCCGGCGGTGTGTCGGGCGGCATCGGCGGCGGTGTGAGCGGCTCGGCCAACGGAGGCGTGTCGGGCGGTGTGTCGGGCTCTGCTAACGGGGGCGTCGGCGGTGGTGTCTCGGGCTCCGCCAAGGGAGGTGTTTCCGGCGGTGTGTCGGGCGGCATCGGCGGCGGTGTGAGCGGCTCGGCCAACGGAGGCGTGTCGGGCGGTGTGTCGGGCTCTGCTAACGGGGGCGTCGGCGGTGGTGTCTCGGGCTCCGCCAAGGGAGGTGTTTCCGGCGGTGTGTCGGGCGGCATCGGCGGCGGTGTGAGCGGCTCGGCCAACGGAGGCGTGTCGGGCGGTGTGTCGGGCTCTGCTAACGGGGCGTCGGCGGTGGTGTCTCGGGCTCCGCCAAGGGAGGTGTTTCCGGCGGTGTGTCGGGCGGCATCGGCGGCGGTGTGAGCGGCTCGGCCAACGGAGGCGTGTCGGGCGGTGTGTCGGGCTCTGCTAACGGGGGCGTCGGCGGTGGTGTCTCGGGCTCCGCCAAGGGAGGTGTTTCCGGCGGTGTGTCGGGCGGCATCGGCGGCGGTGTGAGCGGCTCGGCCAACGGAGGCGTCGGGCGGTCGGGCGGTGTGTCGGGCTCTGCTAACGGGGGCGTCGGCGGTGGTGTCTCGGGCTCCGCCAAGGGAGGTGTTTCCGGCGGTGTGTCGGGCGGCATCGGCGGCGGTGTGAGCGGCTCGGCCAACGGAGGCGTGTCGGGCGGTGTGTCGGGCTATGCTAACGGGGGCGTCGGCGGTGGTGTCTCGGGCTCCGCCAAGGGAGGTGTTTCCGGCGGTGTGTCGGGCGGCATCGGCGGCGGTGTGAGCGGCTCGGCCAACGGAGGCGTGTCGGGCGGTGTGTCGGGCTCTGCTAACGGGGGCGTCGGCGGTGGTGTCTCGGGCTCCGCCAAGGGAGGTGTTTCCGGCGGTGTGTCGGGCGGCATCGGCGGCGGTGTGAGCGGCTCGGCCAACGGAGGCGTGTCGGGCGGTGTGTCGGGCTCTGCCAACGGAGGCGTCGGCGGTGGTGTCTCGGGCTCCGCCAAGGGAGGTGTTTCCGGCGGTGTGTCGGGCGGCATCGGCGGCGGTGTGAGCGGCTCGGCCAACGGAGGCGTGTCGGGCGGTGTGTCGGGCTCTGCTAACGGGGGCGTCGGCGGTGGTGTCTCGGGCTCCACCAAGGGAGGTGTTTCCGGCGGTGTGTCGGGCGGCATCGGCGGCGGTGTGAGCGGCTCGGCCAACGGAGGCGTGTCGGGCGGTGTGTCGGGCTCTGCTAACGGGGGCGTCGGCGGTGGTGTCTCGGGCTCCGCCAAGGGAGGTGTTTCCGGCGGTGTGTCGGGCGGCATCGGCGGCGGTGTGAGCGGCTCGGCCAACGGAGGCGTGTCGGGCGGTGTGTCGGGCTCAACGGAGGTGTCGGCGGTGGTGTCTCGGGCTCCGCCAAGGGAGGTGTTTCCGGCGGTGTGTCGGGCGGCATCGGCGGCGGTGTGAGCGGCTCGGCCAACGGAGGCGTGTCGGGCGGTGTGTCGGGCTCTGCTAACGGGGGCGTCGGCGGTGGTGTCTCGGGCTCCGCCAAGGGAGGTGTTTCCGGCGGTGTGTCGGGCGGCATCGGCGGCGGTGTGAGCGGCTCGGCCAACGGAGGCGTGTCGGGCGGTGTGTCGGGCTCTGCTAACGGGGGCGTCGGCGGCGGTGTCTCGGGCTCCGCCAAGGGTGGTGTTTCCGGCGGTGTGTCGGGCGGCATCGGCGGCGGTGTGAGCGGCTCGGCCAACGGAGGCGTGTCGGGCGGTGTGTCGGGCTCGGCCAACGGAGGTCGTCGGCGGTGGTGTCTCGGGCTCCGCCAAGGGAGGTGTTTCCGGCGGTGTGTCGGGCGGCATCGGCGTTAGTGTGAGCGGCTTAGCCAACGGAGGCGTGTCGGGCGGTGTGTCGGGCTCTGCTAACGGGGGCGTCGGCGGTGGTGTCTCGGGCTCCGCCAAGGGAGGTGTTTCCGGCGGTGTGTCGGGCGGCATCGGCGGCGGTGTGAGCGGCTCGGCCAACGGAGGCGTGTCGGGCGGTGTGTCGGGCTCACAACGGAGGCGTCGGCGGTGGTGTCTCGGGCTCCGCCAAGGGAGGTGTTTCCGGCGGTGTGTCGGGCGGCATCGGCGGCGGTGTGAGCGGCTCAGCCAACGGAGGCGTGTCGGGCGGTGTGAGCGGCTCGGCCAACGGAGGTGTCGGCGGTGGTGTCTCGGGCTCCGCCAAGGGAGGTGTTTCCGGCGGTGTGTCGGGCGGCATCGGCGGCGGTGTGAGCGGCTCGGCCAACGGAGGCGTGTCGGGCGGTGTGTCGGGCTCTGCTAACGGGGGCGTCGGCGGTGGTGTCTCGGGCTCCGCTAAGGGAGGTGTTTCCGGCGGTGTGTCGGGCGGCATCGGCGGCGGTGTGAGCGGCTCGGCCAACGGAGGCGTGTCGGGCGGTGTGTCGGGCTCTGCCAACGGAGGCGTCGGCGGTGGTGTCTCGGGCTCCGCCAAGGGAGGTGTTTCCGGCGGTGTGAGCGGCTCGGCCAACGGAGGCGTGTCGGGCGGTGCGAGCGGCTCCGCCAACGGCGGCGTCGGCGGTGGTGTCTCGGGCTCCGCCAAGGCAGGTGTTTCCGGCGGTGTGTCGGGCGGCATCGGCGGCGGTGTGAGCGGCTCGGCCAACGGAGGCGTGTCGGGCGGTGTGTCGGGCTCTGCTAACGGGGGCGTCGGCGGTGGTGTCTCGGGCTCCGCCAAGGGAGGTGTTTCCGGCGGTGTGTCGGGCGGCATCGGCGGCGGTGTGAGCGGCTCGGCCAACGGAGGCGTGTCGGGCGGTGTGAGCGGCTCGGCCAACGGAGGTGTCGGCGGTGGTGTCTCGGGCTCCGCCAAGGGAGGTGTTTCCGGCGGTGTGTCGGGCGGCATCGGCGGCGGTGTGAGCGGCTCGGCCAACGGAGGCGTGTCGGGCGGTGTGTCGGGCTCTGCTAACGGGGGCGTCGGCGGCGGTGTCTCGGGCTCCGCTAAGGGAGGTGTTTCCGGCGGTGGTGTCTCGGGCTCCGCCAAGGCAGGTGTTTCCGGCGGTGTGTCGGGCGGCATCGGCGGCGGTGTGAGCGGCTCGGCCAACGGAGGCGTGTCGGGCGGTGTGAGCGGCTCGGCCAACGGAGGTGTCGGCGGTGGTGTCTCGGGCTCCGCCAAGGGAGGTGTTTCCGGCGGTGTGTCGGGCGGCATCGGCGGCGGCGTGAGCGGCTCGGCCAACGGAGGCGTGTCGGGCGGTGTGTCGGGCTCTGCTAACGGGGGCGTCGGCGGTGGTGTCTCGGGCTCCGCCAAGGGAGGTGTTTCCGGCGGTGTGTCGGGCGGCATCGGCGGCGGTGTGAGCGGCTCGGCCAACGGAGGCGTGTCGGGCGGTGTCGGGCTCCGCCAAGGAGGTGTTTCCGGCGGTGTGTCGGGCGGCATCGGCGGCGGTGTGAGCGGCTCGGCCAACGGAGGCGTGTCGGGCGGTGTGAGCGGCTCGGCCAACGGAGGCGTCGGCGGTGGTGTCTCGGGCTCCGCCAAGGGAGGTGTTTCCGGCGGTGTGTCGGGCGGCATCGGCGGCGGTGTGAGCGGCTCGGCCAACGGAGGCGTGTCGGGCGGTGTGTCGGGCTCTGCTAACGGGGGCGTCGGCGGTGGTGTCTCGGGCTCCGCCAAGGGAGGTGTTTCCGGCGGTGTGTCGGGCGGCATCGGCGGCGGCGTGAGCGGCTCGGCCAACGGAGGCGTGTCGGGCGGTGTGTCGGGCTCTGCTAACGGCGGCGTCGGCGGTGGTGTCTCGGGCTCCGCCAAGGGAGGTGTTTCCGGTGGTGTGTCTGGGAAGGCTGATGTATCGACTGGACGTACTACGGGGTTGAAGGGATCGAGCAACAGTCAGTCGCTTGTAAACAAAGACATTCAATCCGGTACTGCGTCGACGGCAACGAAGAACGGTTCGTCTACCACCGTCTCAGGCAAGGTGTCCGATGCCAGCAATACTGCAACCTCGAGCGGCTCCTGGCTCACGAACTGGTGGAAGCCTGGATCCACGACTTCGACGACCCCGTGCCCGAGCTCGGCCACGACTTCCGCCTCCTCCAAGTCGGGCAAGTCGTCGTCGACAGCGACACAGTCGACCCGTGCGCTTCGCCAGTAAGCGCCCAACCGCAACTCAGTCCAAGTCAACGTCGTGCAGTTCTGTGTAGTGCCCAGTACCTAGTTCCGTGTAAAACTTCAACCAGGCAGCAAGTTCACACCATTCCAATTCGTACTTAGCCTCTCGAATCTACACAAAACAAAGTCTCTAATATTATAATAAAAATCTACACAAGCAATTCGTGCTCCGCGATGGCGCAGTACACTCCGCCGGAGTGGAGCGCCGCGGGGCGCAACGTGTTCGGCATCTACCTGGAGGTGATCAAGGGCGGAGTCGTGGTGGAGTCGCTGCAGCTGCCCCGCCGCGACGGGCGCAGCTTCGCCGTGGCCGGGCGGATGGAGACCGTGTGCGACCTGCCGCTGGCCCACCCGTCCGTCTCGCGGGTGCACGCGGCGCTGCAGTTCGACGAGCAGGGCGCGCTGTTCCTGTACGACGTGGGCAGCACGCACGGCTGCTTCGTGAACAAGAGGCGCGTGCTGGCGGAGGAGTTCGTGCGCCTGCACATCGGGGACGTGCTGGTGTTCGGCGAGTCCACGCGGCTGTACGCGGTCTGCGGGCCGCCGGAGCTGCTGCCGGCCGAGTACGAGTCGCTCAACCTGGCCAAGTTCAGGGAGAAGCTGGACCGGAAGCGGGAGATGCAGCAGCAGAAGAAGCGGGAGGAGGACCGCGGCGCGTCCTGGGGGTTCGGAGAAGACGCAGAGGAGGAGGAAGAAGAGGAGGAGGACGAAGACACTGCAGCTACGAGCAAAGAGGACCTGCCGGACTACCTCCGCAATGTAAGGGGGGAGAACGGGGGAGGGTGGAGGCCGTGGTGCTGACTTTGTGGGGGGTGTATTGGTGTGGTGCTCTTGTAGTTGAAGGAGGAGGAAGACCAGCCGTACAAGTCGAGTGTGAGCCACTCGCAGGTTAGTGAGAAGGACCAGCGGCTGTACCAGCAGCTGCAGACACGGATTCGCAAGATGGAGAACTTAAAGCTGGAGCGCTCGAGGATTCTGGCCAAGCAGAACCAGCTAGATGGACTGTCGGAAGGCCAGCAGCGCACGCTGGATCGGAACGAGCAGCGTATTGAAGCGTTGATGAAGGAGATCGACGACTTGGAAGGGAGAATTCATGCGAAGAATGACCAACGATCGAAGACCGGCGCAGCGTCTGGTACTGCTGCGCGGAAGAAGCGGAATATTAACGAGGAGCTGTACGGCTACAGCAGTGACGAAGACGATTTCTACGACCGGACCAAGGCCAACCAGCAGAAGATTGCCGCGCGGAAGCGGAAGGTTACGGGTTCGTCGACGACTCCCGAGATGGCTGTAGCGACAACAGCAGCGCGATCTCAGAAGAGCGAGGTGCTTACTGCCGAGTCGATTCAGGCCAATGTCAAGAAGCTTGAAGCCGAACTAACAAAACTCCAGGCTGAGCTGACTACTGCGTCGGCAAAGGCGGTGGGAAATCAAGCAACAAGTGGCGAGAGCAAAGATGAAGAGGAAGCGGACTCGTTGGATTCCTTTATGGCTGCAACAACCACGCAGTTGCATGCGAGCGAGGTTGACACGTTAATGAAGCGTAAGACAGAGGTGGAGGTGGAGCTCAAGCGCCAGCGGCAATTGCTAGTCGTTGCAACACCAGCATTAGCTGCGTTGCCAGTTCAGAAACCGGCATCCAAGTCAGCAATGGAACCTGTCGTGACCCCCTCCTCATCACCAGCCCGAACTCCCGTCTCCACTTCTACTGCGGCATCTCCGCCTGGCAAAGTAAATGTGCCTGAACCTGTCAATGCTGAGGCTGGATCCTCCGAGAAGAATGACGCGGTGTCTGCACGGCAGATTTCTTCCGCGGAGAAGAAATCCACCGAAGACAAGCCAAAAGCACGCTCCGCACGTCAAGTCGTAGCGCAAAAGACTGCCGATCAAGATCAATTGGAGTCATCAGCCCCGAAACGACGACGAATCTCTGGTCCAACAATGGGTCCTCCGCAACAGTCGAAGCTTAGCGAGCAAAAAGGTGACGACGCGAGTGTTTTGGAGGGAGGTGATCAGGTGTGGGTCCCCCCGACAAACCAAACAGGAGATGGCCGCACGAAGCTGAACGACAAGTATGGATACTGATCTCGCTAAAGACTCCGTTCAAGCAAAGGTTTACTCCATTCATAGTTTGTTATTGTACTTGGAGTCTGTTTTACCAGTCACCACGGTATCTAGCGCTGCCTAGCAGTTGCTCTTCTCCTTGCTGGGCGGCCATCGTGTTGAAAATGTGCTCCAACGACGTCTCGCTCACACCGTATTCACTCACGTGCAGTTGCTCCTTGCTCTCCTCGAGCAGCCCGAAGATGGCATACGGTCGGAGAGCACGCTTGGGAACTTGGAACCGGAAGTGTCCACCTTGGTGCTCGATCAGCTGGCTGCCCGAGAATTTGACCTGGAAGAACTCTTGCAGTGCTGAGCCCAGGTTCTCCGTGTGCCACCACGCACAGAAGACGTCCATAGGGATGATGCCTGCCGTCTCGAGGTAGCTGTGAAGAACGCTGCCATTGCCCTCGCCGTTCGTGATCTCGGGCGCACGGTTCGGCACCCCGAGAGATGAGCACAAGCTAATGACGTCGTCCGATGTTATGCCAGCTTTGTTGCCGCCCAGGATACGATACACCTCGAGCTGCAACCGGCCCACCGAGGACGAGCTCGGCTCCCGCAGCTTCACCTCCACAATGTAGCCTCGGCCAAATTTCTGCTTCAGGTGCTCGACACTGCCCAAGCATTTCAGCTTTCCGCTCACCAAAATTCCCACACGCGTGCACAGCGCTTCAACTTCCTCCATACTGTGCGTTGTAAGGACCACACACGATTCCTTGGCAGCGCAGACACTGGCGATCACGTCCCACATTTTCCTTCGCGAGCTCGGATCGACTCCAGTCGAAGGTTCATCAAGGAAAATAATACTAGGGGAACCAATCAAGGCGATGGCGGTCGAAAGCTTACGCTTGTTGCCTCCACTCAGTCCACGCGTCAGTTTAGTGCGGTACTCAGTGAGACCCACTTCCTCGATCTTTTGCTCCACAGCTTTCTTGACACGGTCGCTCGGGATACCCTTAAGACGTGCGTACAACTCAAGCTGTTCTTCCACAGTTAGCAAGTCGTGCAATGAATCAAATTGAGGGCAGTACCCAACCACTCGACGCGCTTTATCGCGATCACGAGACAAGTCGTAGCCTCCCAGCGTCACGAAGCCGTTGGTCGGAGCAATCTCGCCTGTCAAGACTTTCATTGTCGTAGATTTGCCGGCTCCGTTGATACCAAGGTAGCCAAAGCATTCTCCCTTTGAAATGGAAAGGCACAAGTCATCCAGCGCAACTTTGCCTCCGTCAGCGTACTGCTGGCGCAGGTTTCGGATAAAGACGCTGTCATTCTGGGTGGGGTACGAGCGTTCGACTTTTTGACGCTCTTTGGCCACATCATCGTCCTCATTGCGCGGCCATTGCTGGCGTTGTTCTGAGCGCCAGTGTAAACTGCGGTTCTCAAGCACAAATACCAGAATCATGAACAGCACGATTTCCACCACTGCGTACGCAACGGGAGCTCCAGCTACATCAAGGTCAAAAACGTTTCGCTCACAGCAATTTTCACCACTTGTAGCATCCCAACACGAAGTGCACGTGTAATCCGTGCCGAGACCAACCCAGGCTCCGAAAAACGAGGGCGGAGCAACCGTCTCCGTGTTGCTACCATACAGCGAGCTACGACTCAACTTTCGCGTGGCAATCTCATAAATGCCATTGTTCAGGCTGTAGCCAGGGAAGAGAAGGAAAATCCATCGCAGATAGTTTCGGTCGAGCGACGACAGCGTCAAGTTATCGGAGGAGTTGTTTGGGGTCAGGTCGAAGTCGATGAGCCGGCATAGGAACGAGAAAATACTCAATAACCCGCCGGTGCAAAGCGCAAACACCAGCAATGAGGTCTGCGCCACTGCGTGCTTCTTAAACTTGAAGCTGAATAGGTATGCCATTGGGATCACTGCTAGAGCGTGGGAACCGACCAGGCATACAACTCCCCACACTTCCATTGAACTTGTCAGCGTCCGATCCGACAAAGGCACAATGATCATGGCGGCGATGACTGTTACCATCATGATGACAATATCGTGCGTCCATGTAGACAGCCAGTAAGCTGACACGTTCGCACCACATATCAGTTGCAACCCCTTGGCGTTTTGGATAGGATTCTTCTCTCGAACGACGAAGGCCACAATTGCAGCTGGAACGAAGGCAAATGCCAGCATCACCACAACCGACGTCAAGAAGGCGTTCAACGTAGCCTGAAGCTTCGCGCCATCCCGGTCGAGGCAGTATTTGTTGTAGCACGGAGTGACTGGGTTAGATGATGACGTGCCAGCGCACATGTTGCACGCGTAGTAAGGAGATTCAACATTCGTTTTGTCGCAGCAAGTCGAAGGGCTGCAGTCGATCACACCGAGGTCGCAGTAGTTGAAATTGTAGCTGTCGCAAGCGCTAGGAACGGATACCAACGAGAAATTGGCGCTTGAACATCTACCCTGTCGCGACGATGAAGCAAGGTCAGTTGCATAATCACTCGTCGTTATAAAACTTGCCACTTTGATCTCAGGAAGCGAAACCAGAATAATCAGGAAGAGCAGAGGAATGCACACGGCATTCAGAAGATTCTTCTTGTCTCTTTTTGCAATCCGCACACGCTTTGTCAGAAGCGCTGCGTATTGGCTCCACAGTGTTGCACGGTTAGTCGCCTCGGATGAGATGGCGCCCGTAAACGTGTCACGGGAATTTGCTGATGTTGCCGACGTCTTACGGATTTGGTCCACAGCCTCCACTCCACAAGCAGCAACGCCCAATTCAGCTTCCTCTTCACGGTCGTGCGAAATACGCAAGAACACTTCTTCCAACGTCGTCACGGACACGCCATATTGAACGACGCGCAGACGACGCATTTCATCGTCAAGCACCTGCAACATCGTCGAGAACACTCCCGACGATTTTGATGGGAGCTGGAATACGACCTCGGAGCCAAAGTTGCTCAGGCATTTCGCCTCCGGGACGAAGCTACGCAAGAATGCGCCAACAGCTTCGACGTCGCACCCAGGCGCCTTAATCATAGTCAAATTGTACCCGGCACCATAACGGTTTTTCAAGAAGAGCGAGCTTCCAGCGCAACAGAGCTGGCCGTCAGCCATAATGGCAATCCTATCGCCCAGAATGTCAGCCTCGTCCATAAAGTGCGTCGTTAGCACGATGACACGGTCATCGCGGTTCCGTTGCAGCAAGTTCCAGGTGAAACGACGAGAGTAGGGATCCATTCCCGACGTGGGCTCATCCAAGAAGACCAGCTTGCTGTCTCCCATGAACGCCAACGCAACGCTAAGCTTGCGCTTCTGGCCACCCGACAGGTTTCTCGCGGCAACCTTCCTTTTCTCCACCAGGCCCACCTCTTTAATCATGCGCTCCACTTCTTCCTTCAGAGCGACCAACGGAATATGTTTCATAGTTCCAAACAGCAGCAAGTGCTCTTCCACGGTCAATTCGTTGAAAAGCACGTCATGCTGCGGGCAAATGCCCATGATCTGGCGGAGCTCGTTGAAGTCTTCACGGACGGAACGGCCGTAGAGCGTCGCATCACCCGACGTAGGCGGGATAAGGCCTGTCAGCATCGAAATTGTGGTTGTCTTTCCTGCACCATTGTGGCCCAGTAGCGCGGATATCTGTCCAGCGTACAGCGTAAGATTCAAGCCGTGAACTGCTACCTTCACCTCGCCATCATCCGACGGGAATTCCTTACGAAGACTGCGAATCTGAAGACACGTCCCCTTTTGTTCCTGCGCAGCAAGTGTAGTGTTGACCGGTTCAACAGACGCTACGAGACCAGGTCGGTCCTTCATCATCACGATCGATCCATCCGACGAAGCCTGGTGCAGGAGACGCATGCCCCGCGGTGACCCAAACGAATAGTTGGTTTGCGGCGATGAAGCCGTGCTGGGGGATTCCAACACCATCACTTCCTTATCAGTTTTGGCCGCACTCGAGGGTAGCCAGTATTCCTTCACGAAAAGGAAGTTCCACGGTTTGCGCACGCCAAACTCTTGTGGGAGTACGTTGTCGAAGTACCAGCCGAGTGCGACTAGAATGAACGAGTCGAGAATCAAGAACCAGCTCATCGCAAAAGCCGAGGGGACCGTAATGGGAGATTCGATGAGTCCAATGGCATATGCCAGCCCCCTTCCGAGCTGCGCGCGACGCACCAAATCATCAATACCCAGCGCAAAGGCAGTCGGGGGCGCGAGCGCTCCCCAATACTTGGACGAGTTGGACTTGGACATGACCGAGAAGAACGGGAAGAACAGCACGAGCCACAAGAGAACGGAGGCGATCGACGCCGCGCGGGACTTGTTGAAGAACGGCGTGATGAAGTAGCTGAAGCTCACGATCGACAGGCTCAGCGCCCAGAAGAGAAACACCAGCGTCGCGTACTCGGTCATGGGGAACACCTGTCCGTACTTGAGCTCCGCTGCAATGACGAACGCCAGGGGCGTGGCCAAGATGGCCGACGTGAGGCACCACGAGCTCAGCAGCGTGACGTTGGACAGCCCCATGATCTTCATGACCTCGCGGATCCGCGTCTCCTTCTCAATCACCATGGTCGTCGTGGTCGTGGACACGAACTTGATGTAGCTGATGAGCAGGAAGAGCCCGATGACGCTCTGGCCGCTGCTGTAGAAGGTCGACATGTTGGTGCTGAGCTTGCCGTAGTCCGTGTACTGGAGCGAGTCCAGGCCCGTGCACAGGATGGTGCCGGACAGCGACGCCGCCTCGGACGAGCTCGAGTACTTGTTCCCCGTGCCGAAGATCGAGTCCAGGTTGGCGATGAACACGAGCGCGAGCGTCAGCACGGGCGGCAGCAGCAGCTCGAACACGAAGGACACGGGCTTGCGGCGGCGGATGACCAGGTTCTTCCAGATGAGGTTGGTCACCTGTCTCCAGGCCGCGAGGGCGGCGGCCCACGTGGCCCTGCCGGCCGCGGCGAACCTGGACTCGAGCGCGGCCTCTCCGTCCGCCAGGGACGCGTGCGTCGCCTGCCTGCGCGCGTGGATCCTGGCGGCCAGCATGACGGCCGCGAACAGAGCGACGATGGCGGCCACGCACGCGATGAGCGCCGTGTTCTGCGCCGAGAGGCCGCACTGCTGGCTGTCGGCCACCGTGTCCTCGATCACGTCCTTGCAGTACGAGATGTTGCTGGACGACTGCGGACAGCTCAGCACGGTGCTGGCGGCGGAGCAGCACGAGCTGGAGGCCGCCATGGCCGGCTTGGTGCACATGAGGCTGCACGTGCCGCTCGAGTCCACGGCGGTGGAGCCGCTCGTACTACTGAGCGAGGCGATGGCGGTGGACGTGGCGGCGCCGAAGCGAGACGAGTCCACCTTGAAGAAGCCCGAGTTCATGACGCACAGCGCGTACGTGTAGTCGTTGGCGACGATGGTGGACAGGCACGTGGTCAGCAGCTCCGTGCCGGCCGAGGAGGACGAGGAGGAGGAGGAGGAGGCGGACGTCGACCCGGACGTGGAGGACGTCAAGAGCGACGCGGCGGACGAGGAGGAGGACGACGTGGCCGTTCTGCTTGTCGTGGTGGACGAGGGTCCACCATTGGGCATCATGGTGGCGGACTCCTGGTGCCTCCTGCGCCTGCTGTAGACGAATGCGAGAGATGCTGGACGTGCGGCGGATTCCAGAGTGCCAACCTATCGGCCGCACGTCAGGATGGCCAGGCAGCAGCCATCTGTGTCCTACGACAGGTTTCGCCACGCGACTGGGATACTGGATTATGAGACCCGCAATCTGAGAGATGATATCCCGACGTAACGAAATGGATACATAAACGATGTGTGTCCGGGATGTTGACGGGACGGGCTGTGTAGCTTTATATTCTGCTTTTGTCATAGCGTACCGCCGGAGTTCAGTTTTTCGCTGCTTGTACCCAAAGTTTTTGATCGCAGAACTGATACGTTCCGCCCGCCCGCCGCGAGGACGTTTGGCCGTTGATTCAAGCAAGCTGCTTTTAGTAACGCAACTAATCAAGCTGACTTCTACTTCGCGGAGTTCCAGTTCGAAACCGCGCTGGTCGGAAGGTAGTCCGTAACGGTGGGGAGCTGCTTTCAAGTGGGGCGCGTTACTCGGCTTGGGATCGGGATAGTAACCTTAGTAGATTAAAAGGAGGCGGCAAGTCGCCGTCCGTAACTACAGCAACCCCCAACGTCTATCACCGATAACCAACACCCGAGCAATGCCATGCCATGCATAACGTGAGCTTTTGCGCTGCAGGGTGCATGCCGGATGCGGGGCATACTTGGCCGCGGTAGATGTACGTAGGTACAGTGCCCATGTCCAGAAGCTCGAGTCCGCACGTTTACCGATCATGTCCTGCCTTGTCACAACTTGAGACTCACAAGGCTCTTGTGCAGGAGGCCGTGCTCAGGCCAACGTGGGCATCGGTGCCGATCCGGATGTGCTGTTCGTGCACTGTGTTCTGGCATCCAGTATTCCTTTCGCCAGTCCATTTTCGCGACTCATGGCGCGGACACCTCCACCGCGGCATGGCGCAGATTCCCATGCGTCCGAGAGCATGTTCCAGCGGTACGATCCCCACTCTTTCACGTCCGCCATATTCACCACCGTCTCCTCCATCCATCCATGTAGTTATCTCCCTCAAAGACCCCGTAACTCACGAGAAACCCAACGGTATCTGACAGCCACCAAGCGCTAATGCGACTCTACTCCGTCTCCACGCGCCGCAGCAACAGCGTCGGCAGCCACACAAGCTCCGTGTCAGCCCGTAATGACGGCGGGATATCGCAGACCGACCTGGCGGTGCTGAGGCAGCAGTTCCAGTTCATCCGCGATGACGAGGCCGACGCCGAGAAGGGCGAGACGGACTGGCAGGTCCGCATGAGCGTGCGCTACTACCAGCAGCTCTTCCGGGAGTACGCGCTGGCAGATCTGTCACGCTTCAAGGAGGGCAAGATCGGGCTGCGGTGGCGCACGGAGATGGAGGTCGTGGCGGGCAAAGGGCAGTTCTCCTGCGGGAACAAGCGCTGCGAGGAGCGAGCGGGGCTGCACAGCTACGAGCTGCTGTTCGCGTACGTGGAGCACGGCGAGCGCAAGCGCTGCCTGGTCAAAGTGCGTGTCTGCAGAGCTTGCGCTGAAAAGCTGTTCTATAAGAAGTTGATGGAGGTGAAAAAGAAGCAGGAGCGGAGGATGGAGAGGAAGAGAAGGCAGATGGAGGAGAAGCGGGGCTGTGGTGGGAAGCAAAAGGCGAAGCGACGGAGGCGGTCGGTGTCTAGCTCCGAATCTGGAAGCAGTAGTGACAGCGGTGAGGAAGCGGAGGAGGAAGACACTCAAGACGCGGTGTCAGGCGAGAACATCCACGAGCTGTGCGCGAAGATCAGCGCCGAGCAGAAAGCTGCGTACCCTGCTGACACTTCTCGAGCCGATAGCCGCCGAGCAGATAGCTCGGACGAGCGTGTGTTTCATGAGCTATTACCTTGACGTAGGTCGAAGAAGTTCAGCGTGTCGTCACTGTGCCAGTCTATTACTCATAGTCCTTGAGCCAGCCCTTCTCCTTGGCCTCCTGGAACATGTCAGTGATAGCCTCGCGCTCCCCCTGGACGAGATCCGGATGCCAGAAGTCAAACAACAACAGCACGCGGTCGCCCTTCTTCCCATTGTGCCAGACCTCGTGGTCAAACGCGTCTACGAAGAAGTCACAAGCACGTCAGAGCCATCATCATCGTCATCAACTCAAGCCTAGCACTAAATACCACACACTGCCTTACCGTCCAGCACGAGCGCCTTGCCCTCTTCCCACTGTCGTGTCTCGTCGCCCACGCGAATGCCACAGCCTTCCGGCACAAATAACGGGAAGTGGCAACGCAAGCGGATGTTGCACGGAGCCGAGTGAGCCTTGATACTCGATTCCGGCTTGAGGACGGAGAAGAACGCGTAGGCGAACGGCAGCCCCGCCATAAAGCCCGGGATGCTCTCGAGGATCTCCACCGTCTTGGGGCAGTGCACGGCGAAGTCCGCTTGGCGCCGGCCCTGCGTCACGTACGAGAGCCAGTCCCATTGGCCCTGGTGCAGCTGGTGCTCCTTGTCGTACACCTTGTAGTCACTGGAAGTCTGCTCATTCTCAGCCAGCGCCTCGCGCTGCCGCTTGAGCGTCAGGTACTCGTTGGTGATGGTCTCGCGGTTGGCCTCGAGGCGCTGGACCCAGTCGAACTTGCTGGCGTCGTGCCAGGGCGCGGACTCGAGCCCTGGGAAGCAGAAGAGCGTGGGCGACGGCCGCGGCTTGGCCGTCGTCAGGCACAGCGCCGAGCGCAGCAGTGCCGCTCGGTGTGTCATATTGGTTCAGTGCAGGCTCCGCCCACGTGACGAAATGTTACGAGAAGGTCGCTTGAAATAGATGTTGCGCGAGCGAAACACGACGCTGATTGGCTGGGCAACTTCAACGAGATCATATCACGGATGTTGGCGCTGACGAGGCCATAGAGTGCGGTCGTCTTCGCCGTCAGGATGAATGGGGTGCTGTAGGGCTTCTTGTTACAGCGCGGCGACGAACTGGTCGAGAGGAGGCCATTGTCTTTCGGCTTGGCCTTTTTGCTTACAGTCAGTCTACCTTTGTTGTGCGCTCCGAGGCGGAAGACGTGCTCTCGTGATATCTAAGACCAAGACAGGGAGGCTGGCGCCATGCGCTTGTGGCAAGGCGAGCTCGCTCTTGGAGCTACACATGAATCAAGCGGGCCCTTTCTGCTTGGCAGCTCGTGGCTCGCAGCTCGGCCAAGTTACTGATGGATCGGCGACATAGCAAATAGCTGTTTGGAGTTTGCATCTTCTGATGGGATCAGGCAAGGAAGCAGAACACTAGCACTGGACCGCGTTGGACTGGCCCCATCGGTGCCGGTCAACTGCGCCGCGGTGGAACCGGGGGTCGAGCCTGCAAGCTCGAGAGATCAGCTCGCAGCGGCTTTCCTTCGGTTTCCCAACCATTAGCGAAAAAGGTGGTGCTTCGCGCGGCGCCGAACATGTAAAACCAGCAGAGAAAATTACCAACCACAACACTGCGGCGGTGTTTGGCGGAGTCTACTGTACTGTACGAACGTCGGACTTTGATCCCGTGGCGCACCCGTCCATCCGCATGGAAAGTGTCGACCAGCGCACCTCCCCCGCCGCGAAAAGTACACCCTCGCTTGGCGCCGGCCTGCGCCGGCCAAGCAAACCAAACGCCATTTCTCCAGCGAAACGGACCGCGAAATGTCGTGGTGGTGAGTGCATCGGCTAGGAGTTGGAGGCTGCTAAGGCGGCAAGCGAAATGGCCAGAGCTTATTCGGTCAGGCGCCACCGCTGGAGCAGTTGTGGTGCGAGGCTCGGCTGCTGTATTTAACGCTGGCGCCGCCCCAGCTGGCAACGGAGTGCGTCACTAGGGACGCGTATATCGTCCGGTTGCACCTGGCTTCAACTTGGCTCAGCCAATGGGCGATTACGACCTTTCGGCGCGTTGATACGCGGCGTGTAAGGTGAAGGTGTGAGAACAACAAGGCCCGGCGGAGCCGTCTTCTTGCTCGGCTCATTCCTCATCTTCCGCCCGCGAGGCAGAGAGCGAGCGCGACGCAGCAGAAAGCATGGGAAGAGGCGGCGACGAAAACGAGGATGCCAACGCCTGCGCCAGCGAGGAAGAGCTGCTGGACGAAATGTTCACGGAGCGCAGCGACAAGGACGACGACGACTTGACGATCTCTTTGGACTGCAGCGACCACCGCATCGAGACGCAGCGACCCGATGACGACCTCGTATCCAAAGACTCGTCGGCCAACAGCGCCGACTCGGACGTCCCGACCACCGACCGCTCGAGCTCGAGCAGCGCCGTGGAGCGGCTACCCGTGCTCTTGAGGGCCACCAGCCAGGGCGCGTACTTCGACGAGCACCAACGAAGTTTAGACCCGGACCACACGGTGGGGCGCACGCGGGTGCCGTGGCACTCGAAGAGTGCCTCGGACCTGAGAGACCCGTCCACCAAGCCCACGCGCATCGTCGCGTTCGACGTCGGGGGCAAGCTCTTCCGCTGCAAAGAGAGCTTGATCGCCAAGTACCCGCTCAAGAGACTCAACCAGATCATCACGTGCGGCTGTGGGAAGATTAGCTGCCTGGACGACGCGTTCTTCATTGACCGCAACCCGCAGCACTTCGAGATGATCCTCGACTGGTACCGCACGGGCAAGCTGGTGCGCCAGCGCAACGTCGACGAAGAAGCGTTCAAGGACGACGCCATCTACTTTGACTTGTACGAAGAGCTGTTCCCTACGACTCCTGCTGGAGACCCGCCGCAGTCGTGGCCGACCACCAAGCCTCCGCCGGGGCTGCCCACACGAAGGCGGTCGGTCAACGACGTCGACTTGGGGCGCGGTAACACCAAACGGGTTAGCATGTTTGCCAGTATGCCGTCCCCTCCGGCGCATCAGGTGAAGAAGGCACCGCCGCAGAAGGAAGCGACCGAGTCGCCGACTGAAAGTGAGGACGAAAAAGCAGAAGATGTAGGCCTTCCTGCTACTACAGACGACGGCCCATTGCGCTTCTATCGACGCGAGAGACGCGTATTGACGCCTACTAGCATCCCTTTAGTTTTCAAGATCCGCAAATTCGAGCAGCTACTCGTGGAAAGCGTGAAAGGCCGAGGCAAGCTCATGCTTCGTGTGTGCGATGTTACAGGGATGCAGGCGGTGGATGTCCCTGAAGCCGTATTATTTGACAGTCATTCCCGTTTTTACTTGAAAGGTGAACGTGCGCAACTGCAGCACACCGCGTTGCTGCCCGGAGACCATGTCTACACATTCTGGGTCGAAGAGAGCACGAATGGTGCGAGCGTTCAGACTTCTTCGTCTCCTGCTTTGGATATCGAGTTTAAACTTCTCTTCACCTTCGATCCCGGTGATCGTATCACTCCAGCGATGGAGTCCGAATTGTCGCGCGCAACATCGGGAAGCCACGATATTCACGCGCTCACCCCAGAGGGGACCCCACAGCCAAACAGCAAGACGGAGTCGTTCTCTCCGTGTTTGTTTTTGCCGCCGTCACAGGTACAACGCGCGCCAGAACTCACCTCGCTCCAGGACGAAAGTAATGACAGGGTGAGCCAGGCGAAACCAGCCAAGAAATTGGCGCCGTTGTCGAAGAAGAACGGGGTGAAGCGTGGAAACCAGCACCAGCACTTGTCTTCTCCGATCCGCCACGCTGGGGCTGCGATCGTGCGTAGCGCTCAGCAACCTCACCCACGACCTGCTGAGGGAAAAATTACTGTTTACCGACCGGAGAAGCTGGATCTGGACCCTACGTTACTTGGGCTGCATCGCCACCCTGCGAGCTCCGAGCGAAGGATGATCAACCAGGCAGTGGAGTCAGCGTACCAGGACATGCAGCCGCGTCTATTTCGATGAGTAATTTGCCTTGCGGCTCCTGCTGATAGAAGAAGGATGTCTAACGCTAATCGACTTACTGTTGTTGTCTACAATGGTGGGTTCACGCTCCTTGGGGGAGCAGCGACGTGAGTAGCCGCTCCATTTGGCCGAGACTGTCGGCCGACAGACACATTTCGTCGCCCTCCGAGGTGCTGCAGACCTCCTGGAGCAGCTCGAGCATGCCTAAGTACTCCTGGAACTCCTGGATCGTCCACGACGGCTCGTCGCCCCGGACGACCTCATCTCGAGCGAGCGCGGACACGCACGTTGGGCTCAGCGTGGCGCTTCGCGAGCAGGCGGCGTTCGGGTCCGCGGGCTTGCAGATAATGGGCGAGCGGACGTTCACGACGTCCTCCTCCTCGTCGTCGGCGGCCAGGGCGAAGCGGGGCAAGGCCGCCATGCCAAAAGGCTTGCCCACCGACTCGAAACCGTCGTAGGTGACCATGGGCTCGCAGGCGTCGTCCGCGCAGCCGTTGATGCCATGCTGGTTGCCACTGTAGTCGCCGTCGTGGCTCGCTCGTCGGCTGTGCCGCTCTTGCTGGGACTGCTCGTCGTCTTCGTGGTCGACCTCGGGGCCGTCGAGCTGCTGCTGCTTGGGCCCTTTGGCGAGCGCCGTGGACGGCGCAGGAGGAGGTCCCAGCGGGGCCGACTCTGCAGCCGCCGCCAGGTGCGTGCGCGGGTCGCGGGCGACGGGTGCCTCCAGTTGGTTCATGCTCGTAGCTGGTCGACGCGTTGCTGGCAGGTAGCGAATTGCAGAGTGCATCGAGCTCGCGCGCGGCCGGCGGACAGAGTCGCGCGTGGCGGCGTTGGCCCTTCCGCTCTATTTCCGGCCCTCTCTGAGCTGAGCCGGCAGTGAGTCGAAAAATAAATGCTGCTAGTGCATGTACCACGCGATCTTGGGCGTGTCGCCCGCCGGCACGACACCGAAAGCGCGTTCCCCACCGCTTCGCGCGGGATGTCGCTGCAAGCGGCGCCGGCTTGGCGCCGCTGTTGGCCCTGCCACGGGGACTTCGAGCTGCCACCTTGCGGTGCCGTGGACTAAGATGGGGCCGTTGCGGCTTGCTGGCAGAGTTGTTAGGTGGCTGGCTTATCCTGAAGTGCCGTTAAACCGGCGACGTGCTGAGTTTGGGGACACACCGGCAACCTTGAGGGTCCGACTTGCATTCGATGGGTTCACTGGCGTAGGCAGCTTCGGTGGGCTTGTAATGGCGACATTGGTCCAGCGAGTTCTCGAGCATGAGGAGCGCTTTCGCCCGGCACGCGCGGGCTCACCCTGCTCTGTTCGGAGCGTGCACTTTTGGCTGACTTAGCCCACGCCATGCTATCCAGCCGTTACGCAGGACTTGCGCCGCCGATTGTATATCGCTTTCTCTTGCCATTGCCATGCCGCTTGCGATCTCCCTGCCTTCACCCAAGCAGTTTGGAGTTGCCACTCCAGGCTTGAGTCTCCAGCATTACCCACACTTCCGTCCTTGAGCTTGGGCGCATTCAGAGCCCAGCTTGACCGATTTGCCCGCTAAGTCGGGCAAATCGGCCCGAGGTTTCATTGGCCGCCCCAGTTGAAGTGGTCGCTCCGTGTCGCCACCTTGGGCGAACGCCCCGGGAAGGCGTCCCGCGAGGTCGCCGACAGTTCGAAATCTTAGTCGTGCGTTATCCCGATTGCCGAGGTGTCGGTGAAGCCGCCTTGCTGCCTGCGTCGGGTCCACACTGCCTTCAGTGCTGCAGCCTACGCTGGTCCTCCGCCGTTGGAACCCGAATCGAATCAACTGCAGCTGGACTGGAAGAAACGTATCCGTAGCATGTAGGCCTCGAGCAGCAGCAATTTGGTCCGTGAGTCTCCTGGTTGTCAGTGCTCGGTGGACTCCACCGCGGAGGCTGCAAGCCGATCATGGGCTGGTGCAATTGCTCCGCGGCTGGAACCGTGAGCCGCACTAACACATGCAGAGTCAAATGGCTAAGGATGAAGAGCATTTCCGCTGACGTTCTGTAATAAGGGCGACGTTGCGTCGGGTAACTTAAGTCAGTAGAATCATGGCTGCCCTCAGCGTCGTATCCAATAGCAAAATGTCTAAAACTTGCTGCTCTTGAAAACCACTTGTGGAGCAATTTTATCGGCACCCCGTCTCTGTCCCGTTTTGCGCTCGCCCCTTCCCACCTCCCTCGACTCCGGCACAACAGCATAGCGCCACTTTTCCTGCCTGCCAAGCCGCCGTCATGTCGGCTTCGCGAGCGAGGCACCACCTGACCATCGGCGACAAGAACCGGCTGCGGCGCCACCACCGCGAGCACCCGGAGCTGACGCAGGAGCAGCTGCGCGAGTGGGCGTATGCGGCGTTCGGGCAGTGGGTGGCGCGCTCCACCGTGGGCCACATCGTGCGCGCGCCCGAGGAGGCGTGCGCCAACCCGGAGGCCACGCGCTTCCAGAGCGGCCGCTACCCGGACATGGAGCAGGAGCTGTACGCGCTGATCGCGGCGCGCGGCGCGCAGCTGGGCGTGGACATCCGGCGGCCGGACGCGCCCGTGCTGAGCGACGCCGAGCTCTGGGCCAAGGCCAACGAGATCCTCAAGCGCACGCGCGGCAGCGACGAGAGCGTGTCGGTGGCCTGGGTGCACCGCTTCAAGAAGCGCCACGGGCTGCACCGCTCGCAGCTGAAGAGGGCAAGCAGCACTGATAGTCCTACTGCTGCTGCTGGAGCTGCTGCTGCTGCTGCAGGTGGACCAGAGGTGCAGGTGCAGGTGCAGACGCCCGAGCTCACAGTTGCAGAGCAGACGCTGGAGGCGTCGGCAGGAGACAAGCGGAGTGCGGCGGACGCTGCAGTCGGTGCAGAGCTGGGTGGGCTGGAGCAGTCGACGGCGCCGCCCACGAAGAGGCCAGCTACTGGCTCCGCTGCTGATGTTGTGGTAGTTCCTGCTGCTGCTGCCACGGAGGCCGCTGCTGCCGCCGGCAACCGGTCGCACTTTGTGTCGTCGGAGGACATCTTGCTGCTGACGCAGGCGCTGGCCGTCAAGCCGTGGGCGTTCCCGTACGCGATGGACGGGTGGCAGCAGGTGGTGGAGAAGCTGCGCGCGGACGGCAATTTCCGGCTGGAGAAGACGGCGGGCGCGTGCCAGGCCAGGGTGAACTTGCTGCTGGGCCACATGAAGGCGGGCAACACGGCGGCGCTGCGCAAGTCGGGCACGGAGGACGAGTTCGACCGCAAGTGCGCGTTGATCGGCGAGGTGTCGGCGCAGATTGAAGCGCTTGGAGGCACGCACACCGCGGAGACCCCTGCGTCGGTCTCAGCTGCAGCTGCAGCACCTGTGGTCGTTCAGGGTGCGGTTGGCAGTATCGACATGCCGGACCTGGCTCAGGAGCGCGAGCGAATGGCTCAACGTCGGCTGGAGTTGATGGAGCGGAAGTTGGAGCGGGAACTAGCCGCTCAGAAACGTCACTCCGAGGAACAGGTGAGTCGACTTGAAAAGCTTCACCGTGAACAACAGAAGATCCAGCAAGAGCAGCACGCCCAGCTACTTGGTACGATTCAGCAGCAGCAGGCGATGATGTTTGAGCTGATCAAGTCGTTAGCTCCTGGCGCTAGCAACCAGGCACAATCTCTGTAAAATCACGATGAAGAGGAAGCGATGAACCTACGCATAGTTTTGTCAACAGGAATGAAGAACGTCAAAATGAATCATGCTGTGCATATATTAGTGCATGACACGTCTACTTCGTCGAGTCAGCCGACTTCAACTTGGCCTGGTGGTCCGAGCGACCACGCTTGACACACTCCTGGAATCGGCGTTTGAGCAGCTTGTCATCAGGAGCAAGCTGCATGGCAGACCACATAGCGCAGGCGGCCTCTTCGTACAGTCCAAGCGCCTCCAGGCACTGGCCCTCGCGGAACAGAGCCTTCGGCCATTCCGGCCGTAGCTTCTTGGAGACACGCACGTCGTGCAGGGCCTGCTTGGCGTCGCCCGCGCCAAGGTGGGCCGCGCAACGGTTGCTGTACAGCACGGCGTCAGCCGGCACGATCTCAATCGCCTTCGTGTAAAGATCCACAGCCAGCGCGTAGTCCTTCGCCAGATACGCCTTGTTGCCCTCGTTCTTGAGGTTGGTGGCCTCCGTCTGCTTCTCCTTGCTCACCTCGACGGCTTCAGGTACGGCGATATCCTCCTCCTTCTCAATCTCAGCCAGCTTCTTCTGGTTCTCAGCCTCCAGCTTTTCCTCCACCGTCTGAGGCTCGTCCGCTCCAGCAGGGGCAGCCGGGGCCTTGTTCTTCGCAGCCTCCTCGTAGTACGCATCCAGCTTCACCTTCTCCTCCGCCATCAGCTTGTCCAGGTCAGCGTCCTCGAACCCCTTGGTGATCGGCTTGAGCAGCGTCACGATCTCGTGGTGTCCCATGCCAGCAGCAAGCTGCAGCGGCTTGGCTCCAGCGTCCGAGGCCGTATTCGCCACCTCTTTCGTGTCCTCCAGACGGCAGTTGAGGAACTCCTGCACCACCTCGGTGAAGCCGGTCTCAGCAGCCATGTGCAGCGCCGTGAGCCCGCCCTCCATGGTGAGCGACAGCGTCGCGCCGCCCTCCAGCAGCTCCTTGACCACCACGGGTTTGTTCATCAGACACGCCAGCATGAGCGGGGTCACGCCTCCGGCGTTGGTCACGTCCGCCTTGGCGCCAAGGCGCAGCAGCTCCGCCACCGTCTTCTCGCGGTTCTCGCTCACGGCAAAGTGCATGGCCGTGCCGTTCTTGGTGGTGGCCTCCAGCTGCGCCTTCATCTCCACCAGCAGCTTGACCGTGCGGATGCTGCCGTTGGCCGCGGCCTCGTGCAGCGCCGTGGTGCCGTTGGTCATGGCCGTATTGGGGTCCGCGAAGTACGCGAGCAGCAGCTTCACGGCCGCGAACTCGTTCTCCTTGGCCGCGTACAGCAGCGGCGTGGCGCCCTCCTCGTCCACGCACTCGACGCACTCGGGCGCGCGGTCCAGGATGAAGCTGATGACCTTGCGGCGCCCCTTGGCCGCGGCGAAGTGCAGCGCCGTGCGCTTGTGCGCGTCCTTGAAGTCCGTGAGCGCCTCCTTCACGTCCGTCACGCCCATGACCTGCAGGGACTCGAGCGTCTTCTCCAGCTGCTCCAGGTCGCCATCTACACGTGCGCAGAGAGAGTTAGAGGCGGCGGGCGCTTCGGCTGGGGCGCAGAGCAGCAAGACACGCACTCTCGGCGCTGGAGAGCAGGTCGCCCACGACCTTCTTCTGCTTCTGGTACTCGGACGCGCCCTCCTCCTTCTTCTTCGCGAGCTGCTCCGCCGTGTTCGCCGCCATCGTCTCGCCTGCCTTGGTGCCTGCTTGTTGCCAGTCAAAAGTGATGGCTACGGCGGGGGCCAATGAAAGCGCACCTACGCAGTAGAATGGAATGACGGAGGCGAGGTTGCAAACTTCAACGCCTCCAGCCAATCGACTGCGCGCAGCAAGGCGATGCGGATATTCACAAGTTAATTAACTCACTTGTCTTCCACCGTGATTTTGTACGAGATTGTTCTTTTCCGCACTTCAATCTGATAAAGCGACAGGAGGAGAGAGGAACGCAAACAAAGCGAATGAAGTCTACTCTTTCGCGCGCGCTGGTCTCGGCTGACTCGTTCGACGAGACCAGCTCACGATATTAATGACAGTTGCGTTGTGGTAGATTGATGAATACTTGTCGTCAATCCAGATCGACGACGATAATCCGGCTTTCCTGTTTGACTGGCAAGAAGACAGCGTGAACGCGTTCGTGGTCGCGGCAAACGGCTTGAACCCGGCTCAAGCGCCTCGGCGGCTGCGAACGCGACCACCACATGTCACGGCGACGTCTTTTGTAGACGATGTCGTGCACAGACTTCAGCCACCACTGGCAGGAGGCCGCTTTGGACATATAATGCTGGCGCCAAATAACCTGCAGCAGTATGGCGCCATTGCGGTGACGCTCGCCTCTCTACGGAATGACGCGTTCTTGCAGAATGCCGTGCAGCTGGCCCTTCCGGTGGTCAACAATGTCGAGCGATACCTCGCCGTGACGCCTCACCTCACTGACTCAAGAGTGCACAACGCGCGACCGAACACTCTTCCACAGACTCTTCTCAACGGAGAACCAGTGCGTCGGCATCTAATGTACTGTTGTCTGTGCGCGTATCGAGCCCACAACGCTTGTGAATGGCAGCCACCCGTATGCGTCACTCAATGAGTACTTCAGAAGTAGTATTTAAGCGCCCTATCGAGACAATAAAAAAAAACTCACAAGAGCGTCATCACAACTGGCAAAACCATGCCTCAAAGTCTTTTCGAGTCTCTGATGGGCCTACTTGTGGCTTGTTCGACTGTTTAGACAATCTAGCTTGACGAGCTATCTTCTTTGAGTATGCCTATGAGGAACCCTTCTTTGATCGCAGTATCGAGAACGATGGAGATTTGTTCACCGCTCGGAGCTTGTTGACCCACAGCTGCTCATACAGCTCAAGATGTATCTTGTCCACAACGTCATACGTCTCAATCACAATCATCTTCAGATCGCTCCACTTGAATTGACTGCCGTAATCGTAAACGAATAGACCGTTGCATCCATCCCAATGGGACTTGTGAGAACCAAAACGAATCCGTGAAGCATTAAGCGTTGTCCCACCGTACAATTCGTTTTTCTTTGTGCAGACAAGCTTGTAGACGTGTCCCTTTCGAGTTGAGCTCATGATTTATATATTGCAGTGCTAACATCATGATCATGCAGTCTGCACCATCCGCGCTACAATTTTCTCTCCTTTGAGAACTACAATGCACGTCAAAGTAGGAATGGATCGCAGTGACTCTATCGTCGGAAATATTTCTTGGAAAACGAGATAGAGCAAGAGAGAATAGCTCTCGCGATATTTTATAGTTGTCTTGAAGAAAATGGCATGCTTTGATTTGATTTGATATCGTTTTGTACACCAATACAAAGGCAGGCAAGTTTGCTAACTTGCTCCATCAAATTTGAACTACACCTGTTTACTCAGTTGGAAGACTTTCAAAGTTAAAGGGTCTCTTCGTTGGCAGCTTTGGTGTCGTCGTCTCGGAGAAGCCTCTGCTCGTTGTTGTACTTGACGAAACTTGGAAACTGCTGCGAGAACCGAGGCAGCAATCACGAGCAGAATGTAGCTGAGTCGCGTGGTTGCCTGAGGGTAATTGCTGGAAGTCGAATTGTAAGGTGAACTGAGTGTTCGACATGAGAAAGTGGCTCGGCCTGAAGAAAAGCGGTGCCACCAACGCTGCTGTCAAGATCCTCGAAGTAGATTTTTCTATGGAGACCATCACAGACGCGCTGAACGTCAAGGCGGCCAAGAAAACACTGTTCAAGACGTGGAACCACTACACCACGAAGCACGAGCGAGTTGGAAACTACTCAGGGAATATATCCCCCACGGACAGGGGGCAAAGTTGCCGATCTAACACCCCTTTAGTACAATGATCAGCTTTCTTGTTGCAATGGGCTCAAATGCAAGTGTCACACTACATATTCGCCTTTTGATGCTGCACCCTCAACCGTCTTGCCTTCAGGGTAAAACAATACAGATACATTTCCACATCCTCATTTCAATGTTTCCTCTATGCTGTTCATCATGTAGGGTTCATTACACATTCACTCACTCGAGATCATCACGCTATTTTCTGGAGTTAGTGCTCTACAAGAACGTTGCAGTAGCGTGCTGCACTTCGAGCAAGTTGTGAATGACGACCTCGGGCGTGGTACCGATGCACCGTGCGAGCTCCTTCTGCGCCACGTAGTCGAGCTGCAGAAAGCGGAAAAGCACAAATGCGTCCAAGAAACTCTTCTTCCACTTCTTCTTGCTCCATGCATCAGGCCGACCGCATCGTCGCTGTGCATTGGTTTTAAGCATGCGGAACTCCCTCGGGTTTAGCGCACAGTTCTGCGGCAGCGTGTTCACCATCACGTTCTGCAACGTAAAGAGGCGGCGGAAGACACGCTCGCCCACAGGAATCAAAGCGCCAACTCCGCCCTCTGAATTGCCCATAACGTTCACGTAGCAGGATGGTGGAGCCGATGGCCCCCGACCATTTGCAGCCGGCGCGACATGCCCAGGACCATCCACCTGCTTGCGAAACATGCTCGCCACTTGCACACCCAAGTGGAAATCGCTTACACGTAGAAGACGCTGACCGCCACGAGACTCAATATCCTGCGGTGCGAATTGCATCACGTGCAGATTTTCATCCATGTCGACTGCCAGCAGCGCCAACTTCTTCTCGAACACGCTAAACTCAGTAGCCGAGACCGCCAGCGGCTCATAGTCTTTTGCAAGAAGCACCAGCTGCCGCTGCATCTCCCTCCAGCGCAAGAAGTGCACACCCTTGTAGACATCGCCATACATGACGAAGTCCTTCACGACATTCAAAGTAACGATGAACATCTGCGCATCGTAGAACGCACAGCCGATCAACTGCTCCGACTTGAACTCGTACACAATGAGCTTCGATCCAACGGCCGCAAGTACGTACGGCCCGAGCTGTGCAACCATCGAAATGGCTCCCTGGCGGTGTTCCTTGATGAATACTAACCGCAACTTGGGCAGTTTGCCACTCGTGGAGCCACCCTCTTCGTTCACGTACTGGGCGTAGTCGAGTTCGTACAGTAAGAGACGACCGCGTCCACTTTCGTCTTCTCCATGCGGGCCGACCCACCCCGTCCCTATCACTAAGTACGGCCGCTTTTTCTTGTTCCACTCCGCCGAAGTCGAAGCCACTTCTTCCTTCATCAATGACGAGTCGTAGAGGTACATGAGTTTTACACTCAGCACGACCTCGTACCGCTCAAAATGCACGCGGAAAACCCCACGCCGTCCCCACTCGCCGAACTCATTTGTCTGTACCAAGCGTAACTCGTAAACTTCCTCTTCTGTGTGGGCCATTTGGTCGAGCTCGTAATCGGGGAACATCTCCGCTGTGGGTGCCATCACATTGCTTCCGACAGGATTTCCATTTGCGTCCAAGTTTTCAGGCTCTTCCTCCTCCTCTGCATCCTCAACTTCTGTGGCTCGCTTCGCATCTGCCGGCTTCATTTTCACACTGCAAACCACAGCATACGTGGGCGCTTCAAGCGCCTCGGACACACCACCAGGGCCGTGGTTGCCTAAGTACAGCATGTGATGCAAAGTAGTGCCAAACTCGGCTTTCTGGAGGACGAATCCGCCACTTGACGGAAGGATGGTCGATGTTTTGCTCGAAGGAAGTTCGCACACACGCAGTGCACCACGAGAATGGAAATAAATGAAGCCATTCGGACAGTTCCAATGGTGAAATGGTGTAAAGCTCAACACTGGCACACTCACCTTGGGGGCTACGTTCTTATTTGATGCACCATTTGCTCGTGGAGCTGACGGGGCAGATCCAGCAACACACATCGGGATAAAAGACGGTTGCCCTCGGTCGCCCAAAATCCACATCGGGTGCGCACCTCGGAAGAAGGCACCGCTCATGTTGTTCACATTGTAGAAACAGGTCAGCATAGGGTATCTGAAACCAGCTCGGAGTTTGGCCAGCACTGCGCTCGTGTTCACTTCTGGATTATTACCGGCCTCGTTGTGAGTGCTGGTGCGCGTTCGTGGAGGGAGGAATGGCCGCGTGATTAAATCGGACCCCACACGAACGAAATGGAACACGGGGGCAATTTCTCCGTTTGCTCGTGGTTTTAAGCTCTCGAACTTGGGTGTCGCAGAATACATCAGCAAGTCGCCATTCGCCAAGAACACCAGCATTACCATCCGCGAAAGATATTGCGCGTTGTGTTGGCCTTCACTTGGGCCGACACGGTGGATGACAATGTCGGCCACCGGCGAATTGATTGTGTGCGACTTCTTGATACGACCGTCGTTCGCGGAAGATGTCGATGCGTTGAGGCCGAGAACTGGAGCGGAGAACTTCACGGTCTTGTTTTTGCCGACGTGGTAATGCTCCAATGTGTTCACTAGTGACTGCGGAGCAAAGGTAAGGTAGGGAAACACGCCTCGTTTCTTAAAGTCGGGGAGGGAAAACACATGCAGAGAGCCATCTCCGAAGCACATGCCACACATCATCTTGGCATCCTTCTGCTTCAGCATTGGGATCGACACGGAACCGTCGGCATTCGTTTGGGCACTTTGACGCACCGACTTTGCTGCGCTGCTTCGGCTAGCTGGAGCCACCTTCGGGCTTGGTTTCGAACTGTACAAGGCGTCCATGTCATCGTCGTCGTCGGCAGCAGCGCTTTCTGTCTTCCTCTCGGCCGCAGTAGACTCAGTACGCTCTTCTCGGTCGTCTTCACCCCAAGCATTTTCACGGAACATACCTGCCCAATCGTAAAACAGGCAGGCAGAGCTACTACCATGCTTGGATGCGTCCGCAG
Organism: Phytophthora cinnamomi; assembly: GCF_018691715.1. NCBI lineage: Eukaryota > Oomycota > Peronosporomycetes > Peronosporales > Peronosporaceae > Phytophthora > Phytophthora cinnamomi. The sequence continues at coordinate 721,085 of NW_027151035.1, forward strand.
TTCCATTCGCTTCCACAACTCCATCGAGATAGTCGATATCTGGATCGATAACTGTTAACTCCATGTCTTCGTCGTCCCCCATCAGCAGTCGAACCGACCCGTCGGTCAGAAGCAACAAAATGTAAGGATCCACCACATCCACAGATACAATTCCCACGGATGCAGTATCCACGTTCATGCCTCCACATTCGACATCACCCTCCAACGTAATCTCCTGGGTGCAGACCAACTTGACCTTCGGTCCGTCATCTTCATCGTCGTCATCGTCTTCTGCATCTGCAGCCTTGTCTGCCCCGTCGTGTTCATTTGTTGTTTCCTCCTCGGGCACCTCCATCATTACCCTCGCGCCTTGCTTAAATATTTGAACAATCCGCTGCTTGTTAAAAAGGTTTGCTGCAGCCAGCGTTGGGCCAGACGTGTAAAAACCGCTGTCATCTTCTAAGGGCTCCATACCCTCTCCAGTTCGCAGCACCATCGTTCTGTGTGCGACACTCAAAATTAAGTACGCGTTGTAACTCCGTCCATCCGAGCTCTTCGTTGCAGAAGGCAGCGACGACGACACTGTCCACATGGCGCGGCATCCATTCAACTCAGCTTCCGTTCCAACAATTGGGCGCAACCCATTGTGCAGCACTGAGATCGCGCCGCTGCGCTCGTATCCACCACTAATCACAAGCTCCTCGCGTTTTTCATTCGAGTCAGCGTTGTTTTCAATACCCAACTCAATTGACGTGATCTGCCCGATACTCGGTAACACATCAATTTGGCGGAGCACGTAATCGTATGGGCCACTTTCATCTTCGGCAGCATGCCCGTTCTCCTCTTTCTTGACAGTGGATCCATTTGTGCCATTGGCAGCCACTGCAGACTCAGTTGCTGTCGGCTCTTCTTTCGTTGGCGCCGCGCCATACAGGAACAAATCATCTTCGTCTTCCTCCTCATCTTCAGCGGGCTCAGTCTTTACCTCAGCCACGGCTTCTTCCTTAACTGTCTCCTCTTTGATCGGCATTTCCTCGTCTTGCTGCTTCGAACCTTCATCTTCAGCACTGATCAGCTTCTTTTGGTCCAATGCGAACAGAACGGAGTCGCCTGACCGTGAACCCACAAACAACGTCCGTTTCTCTTCATTTACACAAAGGCAGTGCGCCTGAATGCCAGATCGGAGCATTCGTAGCGACAGTGACGCATGTCGGCTAGATGATGCATTTCCAAAACCGTACATGCTGCGGCTGGAGGTGTCTTCGTACGGCAAGGACAGAATATACGCATCCCCGTTCGGCAATGTCAGCAACATCTCCTTCTCGTGCAAGTACTCGTACTGGCAATCGTAGAGAACGATGTTAAGCTGCGCCGTCTCGTGGTCTGGTGTCTCGTAGACAGCATCACTGAGGGGGAACACCGACTGGTTTACCGTCTTGCTCGCGAAGACGTTGGTAGCAAGTCCGTGGAACTGTGTCTGGTTAAAGTAGAGGAAGGCGTTGGCGGACAAGACCACCACGCCACCTAGCGGCGCGCGGCACGGGATCAATCGAAAACAGTCCGACGGCAGGTTCTTCACCGTCCAAATCTTCGGGTGCAGTCTGGCCACGCATCACACAAAAAAAATCATCAGCACAATGAGCATCTCCATTCAGAGCCCCCAACAGCAGCACTCACCGCGTGTTCATGTTGATCGAGATGACTGTGATGCAGTACGTGTCGAAGCCGACGGCCAGCCGGCCGCACGTCGAGTTCTTCTCGTTCTCCTCGTGCAGCACCATGAGCGTGGGCTCCAGGTACCCGTCCAGGAAGGCCATGTCGACCACTTTGCCCGTGATCTCGAGCTCGCGCAGACGCAGCAGGAACTCCCGCCCGGTGAGGTCGTTGGGCATGAGGCCGCTCATGTGGTTGCGCTTCCTCTTGGCGCCCACCTTGACGCTCTTGTCCAGCAGCGCGCTGAGCGTGGAGCTCATGTCGCTGGTCACGCCGCGGTGCCTGCTCTCGATCACGAGCTCCTCGAGCTTCTTCTCCTCCTCGTCGTCCTCGTCGTCGTCCGAGTCGGCTCCCGCCTGCTCCGCGTCGTCCAAGTCGTCCTCGTCCTCCTCCTCGAAGAAGGACAGCTCCATGGACTCGCTGCGGAAGGGCACGACCACGAGCTGGTCCGAGTACACGAGCATGGCTGCGCAGCGCGTCTGCGGGTCCACGCGCGCGGCGGCGTGCGTGGCGAGGCCCAGCAGCTGCTCGCGGCCGTTCCTCTCGCCCTTGAGCGTGGCGCCCGGGCCGATGGCGTCCTCCTCGAAGGAGAACATGGCCAGCGTGGCCAGGCTGCGCGAGCGGCGGTCGAAGCCCACGACGACCCACTTGAAGCGCGGGAAGGCCAGCAGCAGCACGTCCTCGCCGCCGCAGAAGCGGTGCCTTCTGCGCAGCAGCGACCGGTCGAAGCGCAGCACGTGCGCGCTCTGCGCCACGCCCGCCAGCGGGAACGACGCGAGCAGGTGCAGCACGTGGCCCTTGGACGCCTCGGCGCTTGGCGACGGCGACGGCGACGGCTCCACGCGGTAGATGCGCAGCCACTGCGGCCCGAGCAGCACCAGGTCCGCCTGCAGGTCGCTGGTCAGCCGCGCGTGCACCGCGTGGTGCACGGCCGTGGCCGCCACCAGGTCGCGGTGGAACAGGAAGTGCTGCCCCATGGGAGCTTTGGAAGTGGTGGGAGCCCGTTATTGGATTGAGGGTACAGGGTACCCATTGAGGAGTGAATGTCCTCTGTAAGTGTATGTGAGGGAGTGTCGCAACTTGTGCTCTGCAACTGTTGTGTGGAGAGTACTGTAGCCATCTGTGCAGACGAGCAAATGTGGCGCCGCGAGCTGCGCTGGATGCAGCACGTGGTGCGCGCGCAGGACGCCGAGCAGCGGCTGGACCGCTGGCTGCGGCGCCAGTTCCCGGCGCTGCCGCAGAGCTTCTTGCAGACGCAGCTGCGCAAGCGCAAGATCCGCCTGCAACCCCCGGAAGACCAGGCGGTGGCGGTGGCGGTGGCGGCACGGGCCAACTCGCTGCTGCTCGAGGGCTCCGTGGTGGCTGTCGACGCTCACCTCTTTCAGCACAAACTGCAGCCGATTGCAGAGCAGCAGCAGCGAGGCGCGGAACAGTATGGCTCTCCAACGACGGCGGAAGACCAGCAGAGGCTGCAGCGATTGATGCAGCGCGTCGTGTACCGAGACGACCACTTTCTGGTGATGAATAAGCCCCACGGACTGGCAGTGCAGGTACGTGGGAGGCTGCTATGATACTGTGGAGTATCCGTAGTGCTGATTGATATGTTGTGCTACTCCAGGACGGCTCGGCGTTGACGGAGTCGCTGGCGCGGTACTTGCCGTGGATTGCCGATGCGCTGAGAGGAGGCTGTCCGCAGCAGTACGAAGAGCAAGAGCTGAGGTTGGTGCATCGACTGGATAAGAAGACGTCTGGCGTGCTGGTGCTGGCGCGCTCCCGGCTGGCAGCGGCCAGGTTCTCGGACATGCTGCGAAGTGGTGATGTGCACAAGACCTACGAAGCGCTGGTGTCGCCGCCTGGTGCAGCAAGCACTCGCGACAGCTTTTCGAGCTTGAAGAGATTTGAAGGACGAGAAGTGAAGCTGCCAGTGGACGGAAAGTCGGCTTGTACGTTAGTGGAGCGAGTGCTGCGGAGAAACGATCGTAGCGAGCCATCGGGGACGTGGCTGCAGCTCCAGCCGCGCACAGGACGCAAGCATCAGCTCCGGGTGCACTGCGCTCGAGAGCTTGGGACACCAATCGTTGGGGATTACAGGTACGGTGGGCGTCCTGCCGATCGGCTTTACCTCCACGCGAAGCGTATTCGGTTCCCAGACCCGTTCGCACCTGGACGTTGGATCGATGTGTCGGCTAATCTGGATGGTGTCCAGCCGAAGCAAAAGATCAGAGAATGCCTTCGGACCACAAGATGAGCCGGCCTCTTGGTTGTCGGCGAACACCTCACACTGAGTTAGCAAAGGTTCACTACGCACATTGGTGAACCAGGCCCACGGTACAGCAAGATCACCGAGCAAATAGAAAATATATCGATAAAGTAAACTCTAATCCTTACTCTTGGACTGAGCAGCGACCGATTTAATAAGATCCAACATCATTGCCTGCTGCTGCTGGATGGTAGCCAGAAGTTGGGCGTGTTGATTCTGCTGGGCTTCTAGCTGGGCACGCTGCAGTCGTTCGAGCTCCCGAACCTGCTCGTCGGCGTGTCGCCGCTGCTCTGCGAGTTCTCGTTCCATCCTAATCTCCAGCAGCTCCAGCCGACGCTGTCCATCCAGGGCTGCCTCCCCTGTTGCCTCCGCAACGGCGATAGCTGCGGCGACTTCGCCCACCTTGGCGACAGCAGCGTCGTGCTGCGTGACGCTAGGTGGCGGAGACGGTTCACCCCTTCGCTTGCGCAGGTCCTCCTGGAACTCCTCGAACGCGGCCTGCTTTGCCTGTACATCAACCAACAGTTCGCGCTTGCGCTCATACTCCTCCGACGTCCCCGACTTCCTCAGCGCCGCTATGTTGCCCGCTTTCAAGTGGTCCAGCAGCAGCGTCACGCGGGCCTGACACGCCCCTGCCGTCTTGTCCAGATGAAAGTCGCTGTGTCCCCTTAGCTGGTCGCACACCTCCTGCCACCCGTCCATCACGTGCGGGTACGCCCAGGGCTTCGTGGCCAGGACCTGCGTGAGCAATATGATGTCGTCCGCCGACACAAACTGCTTCCTGCTCGCCGCTCTTGGAGTTGACGCCGTGCTCTTCTTCGACGGCGGGATCAGCGACAGCTCGTCCTCCGTCTCCTCTCCGTCGTTCGCCTCCTCCCTCGCTCGTTTCCCTCCAGCAGCAGCAGCGGAATCCCCCTCCACCTCCACACTCTGCTCCACTCCCTCTCCACTCTCACCACCCCGCACAGCCTCTGCAGCTGTGTCCGTCACTGTAGCCGTGACAATGGCCGTCTCCGTCGCTGCCTCAACGCTCAACTCCACAGTTCCAGCAGGAGCAGCGACGGCCGAGCTCTCCTCCGCAGCCTCCCCCGGCTGCGCGCGCCTCTGGGAGCGGTGCAGGCCGTGGCGCTTCTTGAAGCGCTGCACCCAGCCCAGCGACACGGACTGGCTGGGCCCGCGCGTGCGGCGCAGGATGTCGTTGGCCCTGGTCCACAGCAGGCCCTCGCTCAGCAGCGGCAGGTCGCCGCCGCCGCGCTCCTGCTCGCCCTGCCTGGCCAGCACGAACTCGAACAGCTCCTGCTCCATCTCCGGGTAGCGGCCGCTCTGCACGCGCTTGGCGCTCGGGTTGGCGCACAGCTCCTCGGGCGTGGCGGCGATCTTGCCGATGGTGGAGCGGCCGATCCACTTGCCGAACTGCACGTGCGCCCACTCGCGCAGCTGCTCCTGCGTCAGCTCCGGCCGCGAGCGGTGGAAGGCGCGCAGCTGGTTCTTCTCCTGGATGGTCAAGTGGTGCCGCGCCACGGCCATGATGCGCTTCAAGCAGGCGCTCTTACGCTCTTGCTTTGGGTTGTTCTTGTGCTCGTGCGTTGATGGAGGCGAAAGGGCCGCCAACTGTCTCTTCGACCTTAAGTTCGAAACGGCGACGGCGCTAAGTACGCACAGACCAAAGTGGCCCCTCCCAAATGGCTACCCCGCAGGAGGAGGACACTTTCCTGCACGACTGCGAGCACTTCGAGCGCGTGTACCAGCGCCGCAAGCGCCGGTTGCTCGCGCTCCAGCAGCGTCGAGACGTGTCGAAGGACCGCCTCTTTCTCGTCGGCGACCAACGACCCTGGCGAGTGTTTCAACATGGCTACAGTTCCGGGAAACTTCAACGTCGGCAGCTGGTCTTCGAGCACAGCCGAAGTTTCCCAAAGTTGCACGAAGCGTGCGCCAGCGGCGATCGAGAGCAAGCTCGACTGCTTATTAATTGTCAAGGGGTTTGTGCGTTAGAACGAGATTCGTGCGGCAGAATCGCACTGCACCACGCCGTCGTAAATGAACAAATCAAAGTTGCCAAGAAGTTGCTGCGACGGCGAGATGCCAAGCTGCAAGTTCACGTTCGAGACAATTCTGGGCGGGCTGCTCTCCATTTTGCACTAGGGAAAATGGAGTTATTAGCACTGCATCGACGTAAAGGGCTGAGAGTTCCGGCATTGGTGACTGCAGAGATGAGAGCGGAGAACAGGCGGTATCGGCGACTGTGGGAATTGTCGGACAGAATGCTGGAGATGGTTGGTCGGAAAGTGTTGGAGGGAGAATTGGCTATTGACGGAAGAGATATTGAGGGTTTGAAAGTGCTGGACATGCGCTGCCGTGGTGACGCCTGGGATGTGTGTCGGTCCGGAGACGTGGAGCGGCTGGAGATGATCGTGAAAACTTACGGCTGTTCGACGGATTTGGAGTTGAGTGAGTTAAAGCGGACACTACTGCACGAGGCCTGTGAGAATCAGCAGCTGCAAGTCGTACACTTCTTACTGTCCACTTTGGGAATGCCAGTGTTAGTGCAGGATACGTCGGGCGGGACGGCGTTGCATTGTGCAGCACGAAGAGGCTTCCTTGACGTCTGCCAGTTGTTACTTGGGAAATCGCCAGGAGATTGTAGTGAACCGTTGAATGAAACTGCAGAGCAACTCGCGCTTATTCAAGATGTTCGTGGTAGAACTGCGTTGCATTGGTGCTTGCTTGGACCTAGTGATTCACTGGCACGACTGGAAGTTGGCGTGCTGTTATCGCAATCATGTCCAGCCACACTACACATTCGTGACCATGACGGTGTATCCCCGCTACATCTTGCTATTTGGCGGGGAAATCTCGAGTTGGTTCAGCAATTCATTAGTCTGGGTACGAATGTGTGCTGGTCTTCTTCTAGCGGTCCTCCACTGTGCCGTGAAGAGTATCCCGAGAAAGCGCCATGGGCACCATGTGGCATTTCCTTTCAGCACCGCCGCGTAAGAAGATTAAAACAAGATGAACCGACTAGTGCGTCGATTGATAAAGCACCGGATGCTTTTGATAATGACGAATCTTGCAAAAAGGGGGCACCCGACTGGGATAACGTACAGCATCCAGTAGAAACATTGTGGTATTGGACACAGCAACGGCGATCATCTATGTCTGAGGAGAAGACAGCTGCATTGACATCAGAGGCGATCGGAGATGCTGAAGAAATTCTCGCCGAAGACGAGTTAGGCTGCCGGAAATACGGTGGGATTTGTGATCACTGCAAGATCATTGCCACAAACAGCGCTAAGGATTCGAGGTCTACGTGTAGTGTCAACCGATTCCAGTTATCGCCGTTATTACTTGCAATTCGAGTTTGCGCGTTGAATTGTTCATTGTTGGATCATCGAATCAAAATTATCGAGCTACTTCTAGTGAACGGTGTGAATCCTGACGAACCGCATAACGATGGTTGTACAGAACGTGTATGTTCAAGCACGCTTACAGCTCTGGAAGAAAGCCTCCGTGTCTTTCCTCGGTATCCTCAAATACTGTCAGTGCTGCTTCATCACGGAGCTGAACAAATTAGTGTTGACTTCATTGAACGATGGCGTTTTTCACTAAGTTCAACAGATGCAAAGAAGGTGGAAAATGCATTGTGCGCACTGCTTGCGCTTGATAATATCGCTCGCAGTCGCGAGTTTGTGGTCATGCTCTTTGTTCGGAAGTATTTTTGCACGTTGCGTGGATTGCTAGAGTTGTGGTCACAGATGGCATCCAACTTCAGTTTGGTGATGGATTCAGCGGTGGCTGATGACGGTAAAATTATATACTTATCAGGAGGCTCTCCATGGCAACTGATCCATGAAAAATTGCTGTCTTTGAGGAATAGAAGGAGGAAACCTGAGGTTGTATACACTATTGACACCGAGCACCTGGAATATTTGTGCGGACAATTCTCACTCATCGAGCGAGACAATGGCGATGTTGCTACACTATTAGAGCTTCTTGAGTACTGCGTTAGTCAGTACTTTCAGCAACAAAAATATCTATGCACTTCCGCCGGGTATGCGACAAATGCTACAGCAGAAAATTTGCCCGCGGAATGTGAACGTATCCTACACCTTTGTATTCGAATTATCTTTAAGCGCTGGAAAACGATTGAGAAAGGTGGTCAAAGTATGAAGTCGAACGTGGCCACTTGGCTGCAACCTACAATTTTTCTCGGATATTTTGAGTGCGCTTTGGTTCTCCTTGAAACGTTAAATCGGCTGGGAGGCCGATGCGGTTTACTGGACACTGTTTTCGAGTTCTACGCTTCAGCAATAAACCATCGAGGATATCAAGGTCGTACAATACCCTGCTACCATCGAGAGTTTTTAGTAATCTGCACTGAAAATCTGTTGACACCCAAGCGCGGTACTAGTACGACGGGTCCAGACCAACCTCAGTCGGATGAAGTAGCCTCCGTCCGATCATTAGTGTACATGTGTAGCTTCAATATGGCTCTCCACCTCATCAAAAGCTGCTTTAACGTGGTGTTTCGAGACGGCATCATGCTCCCAACAATGAAAACAATTCAAGTGGGTGGAAAGACAATGGTGCAGTGGATTGCTTCTCACGCTCGAGTCGATATCATGGAGTGGCTTCTGGCCACGATTCCAGAAGGGCAAGAGCGCGTCTCATACTGGATCGATTTTGTTGCTGCATCGGCAACTCGATTTTCCGTTTGTGAAGAAGGAGTCGAGGATGCCTCCAGCTTTGTGGGCAAAATATTTACAGCTTATCAGAATCGTGTTCAACAGCACATCAGTATAAGCGATCGTATAGACCTGCTTCTAAATTTGATGATAAAACACGTAATCCCGAACGACAGTGTTGAGCTTACAACACGATTACTAGACGCTTCGAGGACAATGAACATTTCGAATGTAAGCGACACAGGATGTATCACGCGTGCATTGAAGGAATCACCTGTTCTCCACAGTATAGCTCGATGGGGTGCTGTACGGATTGCTGAGTATTGTCTGTCTGGACGGTGTTCAATCGATGACACAGAGAGCGACCGTATAAATTTGCAACAGATATTCGTCGATCAAGTTCAGAAACGACACGAATTAGATGAATGCACTCCGCTAGAGTTGTGCCGATTGCTGGGACATAACCACCTGTACAACCTGCTAACAGTTGGAGTGCTGCAAGCGAGTATTTCGCCATTGAAGACCAATGCAGACACAGAAGAAGTGGTGTTCGATGAGCCTGAAACCGCGATCGACAGTGATGCAGAAGAGGAATCGACTACACATTGGCAAGTCGGTGTTCTTCGCAGCGTTCTCGATACCAATCAAAAAATGTTGGCGGAAAACATGAAACAAGGAGAAGCCTTCAATGGCTATCGACGCTGGACAAATCTGCAAGATGACTGGATGTGTGCGGTGGCGCTGAATCAAGTGTCACACTTGCAAGCAATGGCGATAACACGCCCTCAATGTATCGGCCCAGACACTTTCGTGTATACATTGATCACCACGGCCGTAAAATATGCCTCACTGAAGTCTTTGAAGTGGATTGTGGAAGCAAATGCCCCCGTCACCAAACACTTGACAGACACAGAAAGTGTTGAGTGCATCTACGCTGCAGCCAAGCATCCAGGCGACGTATATGCAAAGATGACGTTGTTGCTTTTAGAAAACCAGCTCAGTCCTGGACGTTTGGCCGGCGATGGAATGGGTATACCTCTACTGCATCGTGCAGCTTGCTTCTCCAATGCGTTTCTTGCATGCCGTATCATGACGATGCTGTTAGAGAGGAGCGATTGTGACGTGAACGCCCTGGATGCCTTTGGAAACACCGCTGTGACGTATGCACTTGCAGCCGGACGCTTGCACAATGTGTGTTTCCTCATTCAGAACTTGAAATGCCGACTGGAGGCTGAGTACGAAGGCCAAGCATGCTTTTACTACGTGCTCCACCTCGTCCCGTCCTTCGCCTCTCGAGTGATAGTGCGGATGTTGTTGACTGCAAAGCGAGACCGCGCATTCCTCCACTGCGATGCCGTTAACAAGACTTGCGGTTGCAAAAGCTACGAGCACCCTCGAGACAACGAAGGTGATAGCCGATCATTGTGTGGCTTTTGCGGCCATGAATCCTCCAGCCACCGCACCATGCCGCTTCCGTCGTGGTTTCGAGACCAGTACGACACGTACATCGCTGCGCAGATTTCAGCCCGGGAACGTTCACGCTCAGATGATGAAAGCAGCGACAGTGATGGCGAAACGCCCCGGCACTATCTAACGGACGGCGACTGTGGTGCTGCTGGTGACGAAGACGAGGAAACAGTACTTGAAGACGGCCGTGGGCGCTTGGACGTTGGTCTACTGAGGCGAATAACCGTGCTCCGATATGACGACCTCCTTCAGGCCAACGGACTCGCCGTTGCTGCTCAGATAGATGAAGAAACAGTCACCGCAAGTTCAGATCATGTGCTGGGCGATAACTGCAGACCGACTTGGAATAGCTCCACCGAAATCGAGCGTGTTGCGGAGGAGAGCTGCACAATGCAAGAGACACCGGTTCAAAGTGCTGCCGCTGGTATTTTGCAACGAGATGCAGACAAAAGCGTTGGTTTGAACGGTACGTGCTCACGTCGACGAGATGCAGCCAGCGGTGCGAGGTTCTCGGACTACCCGTGGTGGTTACGATCAGAGCTTGCGATGGTTCACTCCCCGCGGTGTCTTTGTCAGCAGTCTGCATTCGTGACCAGCCCGACGCAACTTTTGCACGTTGCAGTGTGCCGATGGCTGCGCCACGCTGCGGTCGTCCATAGGCAACAGCACCACACAGCTCCGATGAGAGACTTTGGCCCATCTTGTTCCTCTCCTGGCGTAACGGAGAGCGCGATTGTCGCGTTAGCCTCCGTCCAACCGGTCTTCGAGCATTGGCGTGACGTTGCGCGGTTAGATGCGCGATTGCCCGCTAAAGCCGTTGCTAGCCCGCCCACGCGAGTTCTTAGCAGCGTACTGTTCCATTGGCAGCATGGCAAGGAGTTCCTCGCCTTTCAACGCTGGAAGAACCACCGCACGAGCGCTGAAGTCACGCACCATCGCCTCGCATCGCGCCTAGAGCAAGTCGCCGCTGACATGCGTCGCAATCGGTTCGCAACGCTGCTGCTCCGCCAGCAGCAGCTCCAAGACTCGACACGGGACCTCATGGTGACGCCGCCACGACAACACTATCCCGAGTAAAAATGTACAGTGGTCGTTCAATATTAATTCCATTCTTCACGCTACTTCACCTCCTTCACCTCTGCTCTCTCACACCTAAAAGAACTATCACTATCTGTCGATTCGTCCTGCTGTCCCCTTATCCCGCCACCTCTCGCGTATTGGGCTCCACCAGTCCGCACCGCCTTGAAACTATAGGTCGTCCATCTCAAAGACGCTTCCGTAGCGGTGCACGTGCTCGTCTTCCTCGGGACCAACGCTGCCGTCCAGGTCTTCTTCATCCTCGAGCACTGTGTCGGCTGTGGAGGTCATGGACGACTCGGATCTGTACTTGAGCAGGCGTCGCTCGTCCACCGAGTGGTCGCTGCTGGCGCGCGCCCTCGTGCCGCACTCCTTCAGCTGGCAGTTGTTGGCCTCGAACGACTCGCGCGACTCGAACGAGAGCTTGTAGTTCCAGAACTCGTCCCAGAGCCTGGCCTCGCACTGGGATTTGCTCAGATGTTGAAGTTGCTCGGCGTCCACGCCGTGCGTCATGTGGTCGCCCAGGCCGCCGGCGGCGCTGTAGCGGCGCTGGGCCTCGTGGTGCTGCGGGATGGGCACGGGCGGCGAGCAGGGCATCGGCGCGGGGCATTGGCCGCTCGTGAAGGACGCCGCGCGGCGCACGAGCCGCTGCTGGCGGTAGAGCCAGTAGGAGCCGCCGGGCTGGGCGTCGTCGTCCTCCTCGTCGTCGTCCTGCGCCACGGCCTTGGGCAGCGGCGCGTCCACGTCGATCGGCGGGGGCAGCAGCCCCATCTTCTGCAGCTCCTGCTTCTCGAGCTGCACGGCCTGCTTGAGGTCCATCTGGAAGCCGTGGCTCAGGCCGGCGGCGCAGCGGCGCAGCCCGGGCTTGGCGTCGATGCTGCGGCTGCGCTGCATGGGCGGGCGCGAGCTGCACGTGGAGGTGACCATGGTTGTGCTCAGAAAAATCTTGTTCGGAGCTGCTCGCTGCGGTTTCTGAAGTTTTGACACGCAACACTTCAACGTGTGGGGGGAGGAGTGTGTGTGTGTGTGTTGATTTGTGTGGATGTATTCTCGGGTCTGAGGGTATCAACCTCGAGGAGAAGCTCGTCGAAGCGTGGCAAAATTGACTGCGGCGGGTGTGCAGCGCCGACCGGGTCCGTTTCGATGTGAGCGCTAGCCTGCCGTTTGCTATCTGAGCTCAGAGCGGCCCGGGGCGAAGGAGAGGCGCAGACGCGGGCGGCTTCTTTTTTATTGCGGCTGTTCGCGTGTCTTTATCGGACGTAAGCGGGAGCATACTCAAAGCGAGTGCCGCGTTGCGTTTTCCAATGTGAAACCTGGGGCGGAAGGCTTCGAGAACCTGCGTGCCTTCAAGTCCCCAAGCAGCGCCCCTCCTGGGCGGGGCGGCGTTCGTTGAAGGCGAGCGGCGCGGACTCGTCTTGCTGGCTGTAGTGCAGCGGATTTTATCGAGCCGGTCGGCGGCCTGCCTGCCGGCGTGCCTCCCAACATTACATGTACTACGGTGCTTCTTGTGGCTCCGGACGCAGTGATTTTTATCGCGATCGCAAAGATTTGAGAACACGTGTAGTTTCGCGCGCGCGGATTGGCCAGATTCCTGCGACTTTTCATGAGCATCAGCGCGAAATATCACCAAATCGTCCAGGAAAAGCTGAGTATTACTGCCCCACCAAGCACAAAGACAGCAGACACCGGGTGGCTGCGCTCGCTGCTAGGGACTTGTACGCGTCCTCGGTTGTGGTCCTTGTCAGACATGGCGCGGCTGCAGCTGGCCGCCACATGCTTGCGGTTTCCTCCTTTTCGCGGCATCTGCAGCCGCGTACGACAATGGGCGGATCTCATGCTTGTAATCCTTGTACTCCGTGCCGCGGGTGTGCCGCGGGTTGCTGGCGCTCGCAGGGAGCAGCTCAGCGTGATTTGAGGCGCCTCTGGCTCCACCCTTTCACCCTGAGGAACTTACGGTACGCGAATCGAGAGATTCAACGAGGCAGCACGCTACAAGAGCATGGGGGAGCGCAGCCTTCCTAACGCTAGCCGCCGCGGCGCGGATAACGCGGAGGTCTTGGCGAGGGCGCTCGGCCCATTTCTGCCGATCAGGACGCAGTGTTAAAAATGTTCGTCAATCTTGGCGGATCGCACAAATTGACAATGCGCGTCGAATATGAGTAACGAGTAACGGCCGCGCGAGGAGGGGCTCCTCGCTGGATCATCGGAAATGCTAGCGCTTTGCCATTCGTGTCGACCTTGCCGTGTGGACGGCAGGCGTCAAGCCCGGATCCATGACCGGTGCCGCCCGGAGCTGGCGATTGGCAGGAGGCCGCTCCGGCCAGCGGCCACGCACGCACGCAACGGGTCAAAGCTAGCGGGCGGGCTCCGCTGGCCTGTCTACCGTTCCATTATCCAAGGCCACCCGTCGGGGCTTCATGTGCATTCATCCATCGCCGATGGCAGGAGGCCATGAATACACACCGCCAGGTGATCGCTGCGGACTGCGCTCTCTAAGTGGAATCTGGGCGCAGCGGCATGTTGCAGCAAGCCGAGAGACTCGGCGAGCCGGCATACAAAGCGTAAGCCCCTCTCTAAACTGCCAGTTGAGGAGCGCAGGAATCTCTGCAACGCAACAGCGTATAAAGCTGCCTGCAAACCGAGTTTCGCACAGACCCAGTCGAGCTCTATAAGTGTAGGATAGATTGTTGAAGCCTCTCCAACTGTCGTTTCCCATGTCGCAGCACACCCTCCCCTCCCCAACCGTAAAACTACGGTACGCCCTCCGCAGAAAAACGCACTTACGCGGACTCGACACACGGTGCCACATCATAACCGGAGAAACTGTACCAGCCGAGCGGTACCATTCTGACGTCAGCACAGCACAAATGCATACCAGTAAATGCAGAAGGCAATAAATGGAGAAGGCAATAAATGCAGAAGCGTCACCATGCGAGTCGTTCCAAACACGCGGACAGATGCGAGCAGCCCGCCGCGACGTCCTCCATGAGTTCTCGCTCACCAACAGCGCCGCAAACGGGGCCAGCGACCAGTGGCGCAGCTGCTGGTCCAACACTCCGCTCCACCGAGGTGTCACTGCCGACGCACGATGAGAGAATATCGGTTACGCGGTCAAAATTCTCCCGAGCAGCAAATGCCTCGATGACTCCAGCCTCGTCGAGAGCGTGACGATGCTCGACACGCGAACCCGGTAGACAAAAATCGGATCGTGTGGCGGCGACTGCAGGACGGGCCTGGCCTTTCTTGACTCTGAGGGCAGTCCCGTTCACAGGAATACTCGACTCTGTTGGACCGAACGACGCTCGTGGCAATGCAACTAAATGCAGTATCTAGTGGATACGAATATTGCGAGTCGCAGTCTGTACCGCAAGCAGGGTACCATTTTGTCGCGAAACGGTTTGGCCCAAAAAAGACAACAATCTCGCCAACCTCACCCCACCGCAAACTTTGTCGAGCGTCGACACCATGGACCAGCACTACGACGAGCTGTACAAAGGTGTATATGCTTTGGCCGCATGCGATACTTGTCACTGCTGTTGATTAACTACTACGTGCTTTGTGTTGCCAACCAGTGGTGCTCGTGGGTGACCCGGGCGTGGGTAAGACCAATTTGCTAGCCACCTTCCTCGCTGCAGACTCCGTCAATGAGAATGGCGTCTCGCCCTCCTTCTCAGCTGTGCGGAAACCCACAATTGGCGTGGAGTTTGCCACCGCTATTGTGTGCCATCCCAACGGCAAGCGCCTCAAGGCGCAGATCTGGGACACAGGTACCCAGTTCTCGTACCTAACTACATCGTGAAAGAATTTTTGCGCTAATGTGTGGTTGCCACGTTGATGCCGTTGCTGTTAGCCGGACAAGAGCGCTATCGCGCGATCACTAGCTCGTACGAATCCGGTTGTACATTATACATTTTGTGATTTCAAGAGGGACTAACACTTGCTGCTGCTCACAGGCACTACCGCCGAGCAGCAGGGGCACTCATCGTATTCGATGTGACCAGCCGCGAAACATTCATCAACGCCCAAGAACATTGGCTTAAAGAGCTTAAAGCTGCAGCGGGTCTCAGCACCACACTGACAAGCTGCATCATGCTCGTAGGCAACAAGGTGGACTTGGAATCACCACAGGCGATTCTGGACACAAACTACGTCGACCAGGAGCAGCACGAGGCAGCGGCCACAACTCTTGGTATCATGCACCGGCGTGCATCTGCCAAGACCTGCCACAATGTGCGTCAAGCGTTCAAAGATCTTGTGATCGCGATTTACAATGCCGACAAGAGCAAAACTCAGCGACCCGACGCACTCCCAACGATTCAGCTGGACCAGCGAACTCCAGTATTGCAGCAGTCTACCCCGAAAAGCCTGAGACTTGCGAACAACAAATGCTGCTAGGTAATCACAATAGTTAGACAAAATGCACCTCGAGTATGCATCAACCGGCGTGTAACCTCTATACACACGCTGTCATCAAAGCGGTCTACAGTTTGCTGAACGAGTTTCGAGCTTGTTTAGCGATTCCAGAGTACAGTGGGTCGATGTGTTGCTCCTCCGTAGCTGCATCTCCGATAGGCTTCCCGTCTGGCGATATGAACAGCGTTCCTACTTGTTCCCCGTTCAGAATTCGCAATAGCACCCCAGGCTCAGCCTTGGCGATAACAGCCGCACGAACAGCCCCGCTATCCACGGCTCGGATGCACGAGTGCACCTTATCGTTCTGTCCAACCGAGGACACCCTCGATTCTGGCGCAATAAACGGTTTGTCCCCGTGTTGGAATCGCGAGGTTAGCTTCCGATCCTCGTCCGAGGACATCGAGGCCGCGTAGACACCGTCGACGTCAGTGATTAACACCATGAGATCAACGTGCATTTCTTGAGCAAAGAGCGAAGCCAGCGAATCGTTGTCCCATGCCATCTTGTCACCGCTCAGTAGAGGTGCCGTCCGACGCGTGATGACATCGTTCTCGTTGATAATCGGGATGATTCCAACCTCCAGAAGCGTGCGCAACGTGCGCTTCAAGTTCTCGCGGATCTGCGGCTCTCGGAAGTCTGCGTCGGACGCCAGCACCTGCGAGCAGTTTAAGTGATACTGGGCGAAGAGCATCTCGTACAAACTTTGCAGTCCGCTCTGCCCTGCGGCAGCGCACGCCTTCTCGTAGAACTGCACGTTGTCCCCCACTTGACCACCAAGGTGCGACTGCATGGACCCCGACAGTAGATACTGTCGGTGCAGCACCATTTTACCAATAGTGATGGAGCCGCTGGACACGAGAATGATGTTGTGGCCGCGCATGTGCAGCATCGCGATCTGCTCCACGATGTTGCCGATCTGCCCCATGGCCAGCAGCCCCTCGGGCGAGTGCACGATTTCCGTGCCGATCTTGATGAGGATAGTGCAAGCCCGGTTCAAGTCATGGCTAAATTCCCGCATCTTCTGCTCATTGCTAGACATGCTCGCTTGAGTTCGTTGGCGGATATGGCGAGTTCTGGAATGGCAAGCACTGGAGCACGAAGCTTGCTCGCATAGATTAGATGTACTGTGCGATTGGAAGGCCCCATAACCTGGACAAAAGCGGGGGCCATGAACGTTGCTTACATTCATTTGTTAGACCGTGAATCACGTGTCATGAAATTCGGAAAAGCTCTGAGTTTGTCAGATAAAAAAATGGCAACATCTTCCAGATGGCTACCTTGGCTGTTAGTGACATCTGACGTGAAGTATTTCCTCGCGCTTTTGCGTAATACTCCTAAAAACGCTAAAAGAAAACAAAAAGACAGTTCCGATATAACGTTAGTAGGCGAGCTTCTCGTTCTCGTTGCCCTTGTCAGCATCGCCACGGGTACTCTTTTTGCAGTATCTTCAGGTTGTCCGCAATTTTCGAAACCGTTCCACAACGCCCTCCGCAGTTTTATCTCCATACCCAACAATTTTGTAGTGAGAAGGGAGTAATGATAGAAATCGCAGCACTAATATCGGTTGCCCCAATCCAGAACCACCACTCGCGTGGCTGAGGATGTTGGACGAGGAAGATGCTTGGTTGAGAAATGGATGTGAAGGCTCAAGGAACGCTATATTACGTCATCCATTTAGAGAGTTAAGCGCCAATCTTGGCGATCATTTAGAGAATACCCAGAAAGGTAAAGAGGCTTTTGATCAGTTAGAAAACCACTGAAGTGAAATTCATATAGTCCGGCTTGCATGGAAGAAATCCCAGTCAGATAGGGAACGCGTGGTCAGTTAGAGGGGCTCAATTAAGGAGGTGTGACTGTACCAGCCCAACCCTCTTGTGAAACATCGCTCCTCATTAGATTTGGTCGTTTTTTTCTATCCACAATAATAACAATGTTTTTAAACCCAGGGATATTTTCTTTTACCGGCCCGATTCTCTAACCATTGCAAGGCATCCACTTGGTAAAAAGTAAAATGGGAGAGTAAACAGAGTAACTGAATCAGAGCTACATCATTATAGGGGGCTTCGGTGATAAAGACTCAAACCCTTCGATCAATCAAGCGCGTATCGACCAGATAGAGATTACCCACGATAATTAGAGGCACTCTACAGCTTGCTCATGGGATTACGAGCCTGCGGGGCGATGCCCGAGTACAGTGGGTCAATGTGTTGCTCCTCCACGTCGGCGTCTCCGATGGGCTCTCCGTCCGACACGAAGAGCGTGCCCACCTTTTCTCCGTTCAGGATGCGGAGCAGCACGCCCTGCTCCGCCTTGGCCACGACCGCAGCTCGCACGGCGCCGCTGTCCACGGCGCGGATGCACGAGTGGAGCTTGTCCTTCTGTCCAATGGCGCCGACACGGCTCTCGCTGGCGATCAGCTGCTTGTCGCCCCTGCGGAACCTCGAGAGCAGCTTCCGGTCGTCCTTGGCGCCCGAGTAGATGCCGCCCACGTCCGTGATGAGCACCATGAGGTCCACCATCATCTCCTGCGCGAAGAGCGCGGCGAGCGAGTCGTTGTCCCACGCGATCTTGTTCTCGTTGATGAGCGGCGTGGTGCGCCGCGTGATGACGTCGTTCTCGTTGATGACCGGGATAATGCCCACGTCCAGCAGCGCGCGCACCGTGCGCTGCAGGTTGGCGCGCACCTGCGGCTCTCGGAAGTCGGCGTCAGACGCCAGCACCTGCGAGCAGGCCAGGTGGTACTGGGCGAAGAGCATCTCGTACAAGCTCTGCAGGCCGCTCTGGCCGGCGGCGGCGCACGCCTTCTCGTAGAACTGCACGTTGTCGTCCACCTGGCCGCCCAGGTGCGACTGCATGGACCCCGAGAGCAGGTACTGGCGGTGCAGCACCATCTTGCCGATGGACACGGAGCCGCTGGACACGAGGATGATGTTGTGGCCGCGCATGTGCAGCGCCGCGATCTGCTCCACGATGTTGCCGATCTGCCCCATGGCCAGCAAACCCTCGGGCGAGTGCACGATCTCCGTGCCGATCTTGATGAGGATGGTGCGCGCGCGCCGCAGGTCGCGGCCGAACTCGCGCATCTCGGGAGCGCTGGACATGGGCAGGGGGACGACAACGAAGGAGTTCCGATAGGGGAATGACGTCGGTCGGACGGGCTCAAAGGACATGCGCAGGCGCCGTGTGATTGGTCGACGGCGACTTCGCGGCTTTTTCTTCTGGCGTCTGCGACGTGTGAGAAAGGCAACAACCTGTCGAGTGATGATGACTCAACAGGGAGTTGGGTTCTACGGCAGCGGGGCGAATGGATCGAAGCCGAGGGCGCGCCTTGTTGGTTTGTGTATCGGAGGCCTGCCAACGGCGAAGTTGAAGGTTGGGCCTGGGACCTGGACCAGTGGTAAGACATGCAGAGAACCAGGTCCCTGCATGAGAAAGGGGCAAAGACCCGTAGGAGCTGGTAGTAGCTCAACCGCTAATCACTTAATATTTGACAAATTCGTAGGACAATAATCCTATGATGAAGGAAAGGAATTTTATTAGTCAAAATTAACCTAGTCGTTGCGTTTGTGCTCTGGTGTGGATGTTGAAGTCCGAACTTGCTGTTGCCGTACCTCCCTCACAAGCCGAAGTATAGTAGTGATTAACAGCTCTGCTACGCGTCTTTTTCTCTTCGAAGGTGCCAGTTGCAGATAGTCCATTCCTACACGAAAAACTTCCGCTGCCTGCTGCTCAGACATACTCGATGGAATAGCCAATCCAGCCGACACAGCCGCTGCTTGAATGTGCCGAATCATGACCGTCCAGTCAGAGAAAGTTTTGTTCAATGCTTTGCTAAGCAGATCATGTGCTCGAATAGTTTTAAAAGGAGGATATTCTTTGTGGGAATCGCCAAACCACCACAGTTTCCATGCTCCAAATGGACCAGTTTTTGGAAACTCAAAAGACTTCGGAAGTAGATGAAATTTCCCGTCACAGTAGTGTACTGTTCGGCGGTTGTTTGTGTCCCCATCACTCGAGGCTCCTGGCGCTGGAGGATGCGCAATCCCTGCGCGATCAAGTAGTTTATCAATGGTCGATTCGAGCTGATCCTTGATAAAATTTCCAGCTGCAACTCCCTTTTCCTCAATTAGGTTGCTGATTCCTACCAAAAGCACTGGCGGCAACTTGTCAATAGAGTTTTGCATTGCACGTAGCTGCTTGCACAGTTCTACATGTGGCGGAATTCCCGTTGCATTCATCCACAAAGGCGTGCTCACCACTAGTTTAGATCGTAGTTGACTCAATTCATCATCATGTCGAAACAAGTATGTTGAAAGCAGTGGGTGGGTAGCTGGCAATGTCTCTCCGAGGTACTTAGCATGGTAGACGAGAGATGCTACGCACAATTTCAGGATATCTTGAAGAGTGCTAGTGGTGTGAAGTGCGGGGAACATTTCAGCTAAGCAGTTACGCAGACTAGAATCTTGATTGTCTTCAAAATGGAGAGGAAGTATTGAAAAGTCCGCACGATTAAGCGGGAGCCCAGCAACAACACGCCCAAGGTACTGATCTCCAGCTGATTCGTATCGAATATACCGGTCTTGTACAGCACCTAACGACCAGCAAACTCGTAGACAATCACTAGCAATAGAGGGCCCACCGGTCGTCCCGCTGCAGGAAAATGTTGCGACACCTTTTCGAATAGAGTGTGTTCCATAGTGATTCATGCCTGAGCGCTCTGTAACGAGCTTTCTTAAAATTGTTCCAAAACGCGACTTCTGTTGGGACCCAGGAAAACGTGATCCAGGCTGCTGCGTAGGGCGACAAGCTAAGTATATTGCCAGGGCTGTGATCCAGCAGGTTGCAGGGTTGAACCGGTTCGCATATATGTGCCGTGGGTCTTTAGGCCCGCTTCCTTCCTGATTTGTCTTGGACTTATGCATGATGCAACCTACACTATCATCATGCGCGCTTAAGTGCTCGGTGCAAATGGTCTGTACCGATTCAGAACGGCACATGAGATTCCATTGCGTAGTAAGGAAAAAATGCGCAACTCCGGCGTCCTGACGCTCAATAGTTGCATTGCACAACTCCTGGTAAAGTGAAAACGGTAATGGGTCTTTGCGAGACTCGCGCGGGGCTCCCGACTGATACTTTGATGCCTGTAGCCGCTTCAACCCCGAAAAAAAGGTTGACATGCTCTTCTCGCACGAAAGAGGAAGAGGGATCTGCTTCCGACGGTAAAGATCTTTGATAGCACTTCGGTAGTTGTTCAGCGTGCTAACATTCACTGTCTTCCGCTTCTCCACTAGAAACTCTTCAAACTCTTGCTATGTGAAGCGGCTAAGGTCGATCTGGCCGCTTCTGCCGAAAAAATGGCGTGCTTCACTGTTTTTGGTGCTGATGATCCATCGCGATATGGCTCGCAGACTTTCTGCGTATGCGTGCCGAGTTCTCGTTGAAATGCATGCATCGCGTACATCTTGGGCGGTAATGTCTCTACGTGCATTGGTAGCAATCGCCTCATCAACAGCTAGGACTTCGCTCTGCTCATCCGCAGCGAGCACCAAAATGCAGTCTGTCGCAGTCTCCTTAGCTCCTGGAGCAACCGCTGGAGTGGGAATGCTGTCCACGCCCGAGGTGCACTTCGTCCCTTTGTTACAGGGCCTCGGCTTGTCCGTCGTTTGAGACACATCACTGGCATCATCGAGCACAGGGGTGCAAACCGTGGGCTTCGAGCTCGGAATGGCGATGGCATTGACGTCCTTAGCAGTAGTCAAGACGAAGTGGCAGCTGTGGCGGTGTTGGGTGAGCACGTACTGGTCGATGAGTGACGGGTAACTGCTGCGGCCACTGAGGCATTCTTTGAGGCCGTTGCCGAGGTCACGAAGTGCTTGGGAGTGTGGTGAAGCGGACCGCGAGACGAGAAGTGACGAGCACGGCGCGCCAGAGGACCGTTGCCCAGAGTGAAGGAACGCGATCAGTACGGAATCTTCTGCGGAAAGGGGTGAAAGACGCCCCAAACGCCAAGTCTGAGTCGGAGCCGTCATTCAGAGCTCTAGGACGACCTCATTTTAGTGACAACCCGCTTGAATGACCCGTCTCAGGTCTGGGACGACCCCGTCCTAGGAACCCCTGAGACGCGGTCTGGAGGACCCCGTCTCAGAGATCCAGCATCATAAATCAGGGTATGCGTCATCGAAGTAGGGTTAGGCATGGAACCGTAGCTTAGCAATCTTCAAGTAGTCGGTCGGTAGCATAGGATAGGTGTAAGGCTCAGTCCCGAATCTTCTTTGTGCCGCTCAAGTGGATTTCTCCCTTCCGGTCCAAGGCTTCCGAGTGCCGGCGAGCAGAGCCGCCCCGATAACGCGGCCCCCGTCCCTCGGTCGTCGGTGTACTCACCCTCAGACCCGTGCCCAACAGGAGGGACACGTTAAACGATACCGCTCAAGCATGCCCGATAACGCGTCGCTGAAAGCGAAGACCCGTGCTGGCCCCGATAACGCCGCACAAGACCGCGTCGGCCCCGATAACGCCACGCACCCAAAGGACGCGACGCACCGATAACTGCACGTGTTCAAGGGCAAGACAGGAGAAAAGACGGATCAAGGACAAGACCGTCCCAGTAAGGAAGACTTCACGCTCCAAGCTTGAGCTACTCGTTACCCTATCCTGAGATACGCTACTCATGTCTCGGGGAAATATCCGACGCGCCCACCGACAGCGGACGCGACGGGTTTGTGCGAGGACGACTTTGCAGATTTCTGTGAGGGCGCTACTCCACAGGAGTGCTGCCGGAGTGGGTGGTGAGTGATGAGTCGATAGAGAGGCCGTTCTGCATGCTGCGAGACGCGGAGACGGGAGGTGCCGGGATCGATCCCCGCCGAGTGCGGGACTTTCCACGGAGGCCGGAGATAGTCAATATCTTGGACGAGCAGCCACTCCGTGGAGTGGTCCGCCCTGCCAACCCGCACCCCGGTGTGGGATAGTTGGGTGGGCTGGAGGCCCCAAGTGCCGAAAACTGCCCCATAGTGTAATGAGGGGTATCAGAACCCGGTCCCAAAATGGGTCGGATAGCCACAGGCATCCCCACCAGAGCAAGCCTCAAGCCTGGTGTGTGGGTTCTGGTGGCTTAAATCTCTCTGCATGCTGCGTGTGCGGATCGTGCGAGAAGTGCGCGAAGTTGGCTTGGCGTTTGGTGCTCGCGTTTATGCGAATCACTGTCGACTATTTCCCGTCGGATTTTTCTCCGACGAAACACACGCCACTCAAGCATCATACAGCAGCAATACAAACTTCAAGTCATTCGCTTTCTCCTCATTTATAATTGCAGCAAAAACGTAGGCCAAAAATCCTACGATCCAATACAAAGACGTAGATACTGCCTACGAAACAACGACAATCTATTTTATCTTTCCTTCCCTTCTTCGGTGAAGAGCGTTCGACCGTCGGGTTTGGTTCGACGACCAACACGCCTTACTTCCTCCTCAACAGGTACGTGTCTCGATGATTCGGCGATTGAAAGAATGCTGGGCTGCGAGTTGAGACCGTGGTCAGTCCGACGTCGTAGAACTCGTACGACCAGCTCTGCAGTTCTGTGGACATCTTGGCGCAGAAGATGTACTGCACGTCAGAGATCTGCCGATACATTTGGCCCTTTGGCTTGACTTCGCTCCACTATTCGATGTGCAAAACCACCCCACTCTCCATATTGTACACGCCTCGGTGCCTAGGGCAGCCCATTCCGGGGTCTGGGGCGTTGAAGAGAAGTCAACAATGGGGCAGATCAAGTAGTACCGGCTGGTCCACGGGGCGAGTCGCCTTAGATATCAGAGCGATGGTGAACGTTTGGTGCTTCCTGGTGGTGCTGATCTTCGCGAGGCCGTGTTCGAGGAAAATAAGTATTCTCATTCGCCAAATTTCCACACTGAAGCCCTCCAGTGTTCGAGAACAGCGAGTCCGAGACGCCTCTGGCCGCGGGCTTACGTTGAGATGGCTATAGAGAAGTGCCCATGGTATGATTTCGGCTACAAGAAACCGGCAGTCGCACTCCGTTCGCGGGCACCGGCGCGGATTACGCCTCACTGACCGCAGAGAACGCAATATGGAGCATGCGGGACGCCGTGTTCGCTGCGTGCCAGCCAATTCTCCCAGTTCTGATACCGAGTCAGCTCAGAGTATACGAGAACCAAGAGGCATGCGGTTTAAATCAGCCTTTGATCCCCGACTCGCAAATTAAAGCGCTCGGTCAAACAGAAGCGACGGCGATCATCATGACCGTGCCAGTACGGATGAGATCACAGGAGGAGTCAAAGGATGAAGTTGCTGATGTCACGTAATAAGCTGAAAGTCGATGAGTCTTGGGCAACTTGGTAGGTTGAAGGCAAAAGAAAGACTGATGTATTTTGGTTAAGGGAAAGAATGCCGTGCGCTGGTGGTGGTTACCTACGAGCACAGGGGAGAGTAAAGAGTAGTTACTAGCGACTGCTGCGTAGAAGCTGCAGCGAAGCCTGACGTCTGAGGAACGGCGAAGCTGCCGATGCTGTCGTGCTCGTCCGTTGGGAACGGATGCTAGATCCGTTACAGTCCCTCCTGTAGACGAGCTGTTGTCCTCGTGGACGGCAAGCTCGAAAGATATTCGCGAATAAGACCACGAACTTGATTGAGATTGGAGAGCGGTTCCCAAGAGGGTTTGATGCCTGAGTCCATCCAGCAAACACGATACTGCTGGGCACCCTTGCGGCGGCGATGCCCCGTAATGGATCGGACGAGCAAGCCCTCGCTTCCGTCGGCGACAATGACGCGAGGAACTCGATTAACACGACTTGGGTCGTCGTCGTGGACGTAGGGCTTCAAGAGGGAAACGTGAAATTCAGGAAAAAGACGTAATCCTGGAGGTAGCGTGAGCCGATATCGCGAGGGACCTGCCACTGCCTCCACTGTGTAGGGTCCGAGGAATCGTGATGCCAGCTTTCGTCGGCCTGAAGCGCCGATGTGCGCCAGATCGAGGTTCTGGCTGTCGAGTAGGACTTTGTCACCCACAGCGAAGCTCTGATGACGCCGATTGCGATCAAATGCGGTACTCATACGCTGCTGAGCTCTTGCCATCGCGTCCTGGGCTTCGAGTAGGAGCGAACGCTGGTGGTCGACGAATGATACAGCAGCAGGAAGCACATTCTGCTGGGGAATGGTGAGGTCGAGCACGGACCGGGGCTGATAACCGAGGTCCGCTTCGAATGGGGACATGCCGATCGATGCATGTGGACGCGAGTTGTAAGCAAATTCAGCGAAGTGCACGTAGTGGTCCCAGTCAGTCTGATGAGGCCCGATGAAATGTCGTAAAAATTCCAAAACAAACTTGTTCGTCACCTCCGACTGGCCGTCCGTGGCAGGCTGGAAAGCTGAACTGAGCCGAAGCTGAGTATCCTGGAGCTGCATGATGCCAGACCATAGCTTCGAAGTAAATTTCACATCACGATCGCTGACAATCGTCCGCGGGAGACCATGTAGCTTTTGGTAGGACGAGCAAAACAGTTGAGCGATGTCCTTGGCCGTCGCGTCCGTGCGGGTTGGAAGAAAATGCGCGCGCTTCGTCAGTCTGTCCACGATGACGAGGATAGAGTCGAAGTGAGTGTGTTGGGTCTCTGGTAGTTGAACGAGAAAATCCATACTGATGTCGCTCCACCTTCTATCCGGAATATCCAAAGTGTGCAAATGGCCAGGTCGCTTGCCGCGAGGTAGCTTGTTCCGCTGACACCGTTCGCAGGATGCAACGTAGGCTTGAATATCGACAAACATGCGCGGCCAGAAGAATTTCGCCGCCATCAGCAGTCGAGTCTTGTGCTGTCCTGGGTGTCCGCGGGTGACTGCGTCGTGTTCTTCAAAGAGAAGCTGATTGCGAAGCTCTTTGTCCGTTGGAATACACAGTCGACGCGGCGCCGTGGGGTTGACCTGAAAGTACAAAAGGCCGTCTTCTAGGGAAAATTTAGCGAGCTGACGCGAATCCTGTGGGTTATCTTCGCCCAACGCACGAAGAATCGGAGCAAAGTACGGGTCCTCCAGATAACCACGACGACATCGAGTCGGTAAATTTGACCGCGTAAGGCGCTGATACAGTAGCGCGTTGGGCTCCTCATCGGGTTGCGACGTCGTTAAGGCCTGGAGTACTGTTTGGAGGCTCACTGCGCGTGACGTTCTGTCCGACCAGAGTGGGTTCCTCGAAATTGTGTCCGCGACGACGTTGGTGTTGCCAGCCACCCAGCGGAAGCGCGGCTGAAACAGAGAGCTCGTTCAACCAGCGAGCGAGTCTCTGTGAGCACGTTTGTTGCGTGAGCAGGCTCTCGATCGTCTTGTGGTCAGTATTGATGAAAAATGGGCTGTCGAGCAGGTATACCTTCCACAAGCGCATGGCATGTAGTGCCGCCAGCAGTTCCTTCTCGCGAGTCGGGTAGATAACTTCGGCCTTGGACAATTTGCGGCCACCGTACGCGATAATTTTCTCGGATCCATCTTCTGCTAGCTGGAACAAGTAGCCGCCGACAG
This sequence comes from Phytophthora cinnamomi, assembly GCF_018691715.1. Classification (NCBI taxonomy): domain Eukaryota; phylum Oomycota; class Peronosporomycetes; order Peronosporales; family Peronosporaceae; genus Phytophthora; species Phytophthora cinnamomi. The sequence goes on from NW_027151035.1 coordinate 747,197, forward strand.
CAAAATCACTGGCGTCCATATTAACGTGAAATGGTCGAGAAAAGTCAGGATGTGAGAGAATGCTTGGCGACGACAGCCTTGACTTCAGCTCGTTGAACACCCTGGTGTGTTCCTCCTCAAACACCACGGGGTCTCTGCGACCCTTTCCTTTGGTAAGTTCGATGAGGGGCACGCTCAGCTCAGCGAAGTCAGGACAGAAGCGAAGCACGTAAACGCATGTCCCTAGGAAAGACTGCAGCTCGTGCTTGGTCTGAGGAACGGGCCAATTGCGGATCAGCTCCGTCTTAGCGGGGTCCATTCGAACGCCGTCACGGCCAATGCGATCGCCGAGACAGGGGATCTCCTCAGCGCAAAATGTGCATTTGGACAGCTTGATAAAGAGCTGCTGCTCCTTGCACCGCTCGAACACCTGCTCTAAAGCGGCGAGATGGTCGTCGATGGAATCGCTGGGCGTGAAGACGAAAATGTCGTCAAAATACGTTCGGCAGAAGTCTTGTTGGTCGGCGAAAATGTGCTGCACCAAACGGTTGAAGCACGAAGGACTGCTAGACACGCCCATCGGCGTGACTAGGTACTCGTACAGTCCATCGGGCGTAGCAAAGGCTGTAAACGGAATTGAGTCCTCGCGCAGTCGGACTTGGTAGAATCCCCAGAGTAGATCCATGGCGGAGAAAACGCGACCCTGAGCCATTGCACGGTAGATATCGTCCTTGCGCGGGATAGGATTGGCCGGAACTCGCATCTTGGCATTGATTCCTCTGAAGTCGTGCACGATTCGCCACTCGCCGTTCGCCTTCCGAACGCAAAAGGTCGGGGCGCAGTACGGGGAGTTTGAAGGACGAATTATCTTGGCGGCGACCATCTCCTGCGTCCACGCACGTATGGCCTCGCGCATTGCGGCAGATAGGGGGTACTGCTTGCGGTGAACTGGCACGTCGTCATTGAGCTCAATTGTCGCCTCCATTCCGGTGAAGCGAGTCGGCGGTACTGACGGCAACTCCGAGCGGAAAATAGAGTCCTTGTAGCGAATTGCAAGTGGGTACACGGGGTTATCGACGAGATTTTCCCATGTCAGCTTCTCTGGAACCGAAGCATTTTCCTCAGCATTTTCGCCCGCAGTGATGAAGAAGCAGAATTCGTTATCGGAGGCACGCAGCAGTTTCTTGAGCCGGTGACTCGACACCAACCGAGTCATTCCGCGCGCCGACAGGTAACCGTGCTGGTGAATGTAGTTGAGGGAGCCCTGGTCTGTAGCCGAGGGAGCGCGGTGTACAGCCGAGCGGCGCGAGCCCCAGCCGTACGAGCTCGAGCAGGTTGCACGCACTGCTGAAAAGCGAGACGGAGGTCAGTCGAGCGAGGGCGGACCGTGCGTTCGGACCAGTCGACGTCGGGATTAGCCGTACTAAACCACGGCATGCCGAGCAGCACTTCGCGCTTCTCGGGGACGTCCATGACGAAAGCCTCGGTCTCGTAGGGTCCGAAGCCAGCGATCTGAACCGTTATTGTCGTTACTTGCCGAGGAATTGTAATAAACTTGTTGCCGCCCAGTTGAAGCTCCAATGGAATAGGGAAGTCGCGAACAGCGAGTTGAAGCTGGGAAGCAAGCCGTGGGGCTATAGCATTAAAAGAAGCTCCACAGTCGAGAAAAATAGAGCAGACTCGGTCACCAATCGAGCCTGTCTGCTCCAAAAAACCATAAACACCACGTCGCTTGCGGGGCAGTCGAGGGTTGTCCGTCGCGTAGTTGAACGAGTGCGAAGACTTGACCGCGGCGCTAGCAACATGGTTGGCTGGCTCGCCTGCAGGTGTATGGCCACCGCCTACAGGGAGTTGCTCAGCGGGGCGCCAGCCCGCCGAGCCACTTAGTTTTTTGCCGCGCGCGGCTTGCCCTTGTCTGGACAATCCGGCGCGATGTGGCCCTTCACGCCACAGATGTGGCAGATGGCGTTCTTCAAAAACTCGGGATCGTGGCGGCGGGCTAATTTCGGCTTCGTAAATTCGGTCGATGCCGCGGCAGCCTTGGCACTGGACCACGATTGTTACCCGTTGCGCTCTTCGTTGCCGCGGCAGGCTTCCGGGCATCCTCGAAGCGCTGGGCATGCTCAATAGTCTCCCGCAGAGTAGTTGGCACATTCTGGGAGATATGAGTGCTAGTGTCCGGTCGTAGATTCTGCTGGTAGAGCCAGCGCTTCATCAGGTCAGGCAACTCCAGCGAGGATTGGGAGAGTAACAGCATAAACTTAGCTGTATACTCCTGCTGGGTGCCCGTCGCACGCAGGTCATAGAGACGAGACAACAGCTTGTACTCGAAGTCGCTGTCCCGGAAGCGAATCCGCAGCTGTTGCTTGAACAGGTACCAGGTGCGTGGGTGTTCACCAAGCGTTTGTTTGAACTCTCGGTACCAGGACATTACGTCCGTGCCTAGGTATGGCACCACCAAATCTACGAAGCGCGAGTCGTTGCCGTCTCGCTCGGCTGCGTAGCTGCTGAAGTGCTCTTCAATCTGGAAGAGCCACAGCTCCAGATCCTCCTTAGCCGAGCCGTTGAACTTCGGCGGCTCGCCCTTGCTCCTCTGTCGGCTGGCCTTGGCCTGCTTCTCGAAGAGCTCATTCTGTACTCGGGCCTGGTGCTCCAGGAAGGCCTGGAACTGCTGCTGCTGGGTCTGCATGGCCTGCTGCTGCACGGCCATCATCTGCATCATCTGCATCAGCACACTCTGCTCGGAGACTGGAGGTTGGGTTGTAGACGAACCCACCGGAACTCCCTCAGCCGATGGCATGCCGGCCCCTACGGGTGGCGAAGTACCAGTTGTGCCACGCGGCGACGCAGCCGGTGCACTAGAAGGAGCTGGATCATCCATGTCCGTACGAGGTTGTTGGTGTGGGCGGAGGTTGGGCGACTCGTCTTCGGCAGGGCGAGGTGTTTTCATACCCCGTGTTGAAGTTGAAGTGGTCGAAAATAGTCGGGTCCGAAATTAAGAATCCGGTGCCTTGAATTCGGTCGATCAGAGTTTTACTCTAATTTCGAAATTGTCACGTAATAAGCTGAAAGTCGATGAGTCTTGGGCAACTTGGTAGGTTGAAGGCAAAAGAAAGACTGATGTATTTTGGTTAAGGGAAAGAATGCCGTGCGCTGGTGGTGGTTACCTACGAGCACAGGGGAGAGTAAAGAGTAGTTACTAGCGACTGCTGCGTAGAAGCTGCAGCGAAGCCTGACGTCTGAGGAACGGCGAAGCTGCCGATGCTGTCGTGCTCGTCCGTTGGGAACGGATGCTAGATCCGTTACAGCTGAGGTTCCATCGAAACGACTGGAACTCAATGCCTCGTGGGAAAGGAAAGAAGAGGAGCTAGTCTAGTGTGTGTGTGTGTGTGTGTGGGGGGGGATTATTTTTCGTGAGCCGGGATCGTGCGATTCAGCAGTTCCTGGGGTTTCACGGAAAAAAAAATATCGCGCTGAGACGCATGATGGAAACACGCGGGTGGACCTTTTGGTCGATAGTATCTCCGGCCTAGGCAAGTCAACGTTTGGCCAGGCGTACATTCTGAGAAGCAACCGATGATTCGACTTCTACCAGTCCCATATTCTATTGTCACAGCCCACTCCCAATCATAGGATTCAACTTCAACCAGCAAGCGATGTCAAGGGTTCACGGTTGATCGAATGATTCTCGGTCTTTTGCGCCCAATCAAGTCATTCAAGGCGTACTGCACCACCTGTACTGTAGTTCAAGTAAAACTCCAACTCCTGTACTAGATAGACTGAGTGCAGTACTAAAGTACAAATCTACCTCAGCTGCATGCCAAGTTGCCTGCAAATTAAAATCCAGAACTGTTCCGGGCGAAGCACAGCTTTGTATTTAAGCTGGTGTTGGGTGCAGCGCCTCCACCATCCCTCGAACGCGTTCACTACCATTCTATAATATCGCTCAAACTGCCCCTCCTGCACCAATCAATCACGATGACGCTCCCAGTCTAGCCGGTCACGCTTAACAACTTTCGCACGTTTTCGGCGCCTGTATTCGTTCGCTATCACAACCGCGGCAGCACACGCGAAAATCCGAGACAACTTTATTGTGCTAGCCTGTTGGCTGTTGTGAATCACAACTTGTGATCCGTGATCCGAAAGTGGATCACGCTCTTTGGCTCGGATCACCGAGTCATACCGAACCCTCCATTGTAATCAGCCAATCAGCACTTTATAAAGAGGATCATGATCCGAGCATGATCTCGTTAGGAATCGCCTTAGGATAAAGTCGCCCAACTCCACCAACATGTTGCTTTTTTTCGCTATACACTAGCAAACAGTTTGCAAACGTTAGCGTTTGTTATACAGCCAGTGTTTGTGCAAACACTAAGTACACTAGTTCGCAAACAAGTTGCCAGACTTCCATATCTTCCAAATCTGGCCACGAATTCATCGCATGATACTAATACCTGATCGGTTGAGTCAGGAAGACAAACGTTAACTTAGACTATTGGTTTGTAGAGAAATTAGAGCTCGCAGCCGTTGCTCGTAATAACAACCAACTTCAGGATACAGAAAGGAGATGTCTATTATAGCTCCAACATTATGAACAGCCGGATTCGCATTGCATAGAGCGACAAGGTGTTCAATTCGCGTTTAAGGCAACCTGCCTATATGTAACGCAGTGGAAGTTTGGTTTTGATAAAGGACTACATGAAAAGTGATATTGTAAGGGTAATCGGAACCAACTTGGCCGACTTTTTTTCTAAATTATTCACATTTCAACAAATATTGACTCAAAAAATATGGTGAGCATACCGATCGAAAGCTGTGCGCTTCAGCTATCTCCCAGATAGCTCCGAGCTGAGACTACACGCGAACTCAGCGACTTCTGACGTGTTCAAATGTTCACATATTTTCAGAGGCCCCAAATGGTTTGGGAGCCTTCTTGCCATCCCATTACCATATGGATTTTCGATCAAAATCTCACGAGCGCCACGATCTTGGGCGGACCGAGCGCGCTGCCCAGCCCGAAGCGGCGCTGCAGCAGCAGCTCCTCGCGCTTGTTGCCGCGCAGCTGCTTCTGGCGCTGCAGGCGGGCCGCCTTCTGGCCCGACAGGCTCATGCTGCCGATGCTCGAGCCCGTGCTGCGCACGCTGGCCCGGCGGCCCTCGACCTTGCCGCCCGTGCGGCGCGCCAGCAGCGTCTTGGACTCATGGCGGCCGGTCTTGTGCTTCTTGTTCTTCTGCTTGAGCGGCCCGGAGCGGTGGTGGTGCGACGTCATGGTGGCGGGGCAGGATGCACTATGGCCGCCATGGCATACACATTGTATTCAAAAGCTAAAGTCGGAGGACTCTGGTGTGGATCTAGATGCCTGTTCTACTTGCTCAGTAAAGCTCAGCGTAGACAATGACGTTGGCAACGACCAGCTCGGAATAACGTCGGGTAATGTCTCCGCTACCGGGCTCTTTTGCGTTTGCTTCGTTGGCCTTCTCCCAGTCTTGTTCTTTTGATTGCGCAGTGCTTGTGCTTCTCGCTCTCGCTGCTGCTTGAGTTCTTGCTTTTTACGCTTTTTCTCTGCCTTCTTAACTTCAATCTGTCGGCATCTTTCGGTTCGTTCTGCAGCCCGTAGGTGTTTTCTGGCTGCAGCTTGCTGCTTCTTTTCTAATTCGTCCTGTATCTTTTTCCAGGCTCGCTCGGTTAGTTTTTCGGCTCTCATCATGCGTTTGATTTCTGCAGCCTCAAATGCTGCGGAAGCTTTTCTTTCTTCAGCAGCCATGCAAACTTCTTCAGTAAGAATACGTTTTGTAGTCAGCTTGATTAGTGTTTTGTTTGGGGATCGTTTCTTCACGGATTCGGTCTTCGCCAAGTTGCGGTTTGCAATAGTGTATCCTCTAAAATTCTCGAAAGGAATGCCTTCTTCGCGAGGCCTCTGGTGGCCTTCGGCGTCGACTTCTTCCGCTGGGAACTCTCTTCGCTTAGCAACAAATTTGGAGTATTTGGATTTCGGCACTGTTTCCACATTGGAAGTTTTCTGTACCCGTGACGTCGCTTTTTCCAGAGCTATAGGCCACATTCCGGTGGACTCCAACGACTTCATCATCCCCGGAATGGTTACTGAATTCAGCAAACAACCACCAATTAAGGATGACCGGCAATGCCTTGGTAAATTTTCTGCGTTGTGTAGTAGAGACCATTCTTCAATTGCATCTCGCCATATCACTAGGTAAGTACTCTCCCTTGAAAATGTATAGCGGTGGGATTAGCTGGCCAGTTGCACTGATTGATAGCAGAACCGTTGTGTTCTCCCTGTCTTGGCCCCGACAAACTGAAATGTTTTTAGCTCCGCGAGGAGCAATAACTCCCTTCGGAGTTCCTCCTTGAGGATCAACTCCAGTCTCATCGCAATTAAAGATTTGTGAGGGAGGAATCGCATGATCCTTCAAAAATGCGCTGTATTCAGCGAAGAAATACTCGAGATCCGACTTCTTCACCGCGTTGACTCGTGTTGTGTCGAGAATTCGAACCTTTCGAACAGAAATTCGATCTTTGTGCCGCTTGAGAAAACCGGCAATCCATTTGACCTGCCGCACTGAATTGGTGTTCGCGACCATCGCTGATCATATCAAGAATAATTCCTTTGAGGCGTAGGCGTGTAGCAGGAAATCCGCGCCTAGCGAGGTCGATCAGTCCGTCGACTATGCCTTCTTCTTCGCCGTCTGACAATGCGGACTTGCGTCCAGGCATGATACCAACTTCAGCTCCATCTAAATAGCGAGTCAGTGTACGAACAGCAACTCCGTGCGCCCGTTTCGCTGCATTTTTAGAAATCTCGCCGTTTCTGACAGCACACACAGATCTCTTCAGATCCACATCCGTCCACTGCTTGTAGTTCCTCTTCAACGGCTCTTGCTTGCGTTGGACCTTGCCAATCTTGGTCTTGCTTAGCCGAGTAACTGCCATGCTATCTACCTGGTAAATTTGAGAATGACTTCAGGTTGAGCAGTACTATGTGCAGGTAGGAGCAGTGTGGGTAGGAGCTGCTTCGAGGAGACAGGAGCAGATTCACAGCTTACGCGCGGATAGACGCCGAAAGCAGTTCACAAAACGTAAAATAACTCGATTGTTGAAGAAATTCGCTTGTTGAAGCTGTTTTGGGTCACATTCTATACAGGTGGCGAGTTGGGTATCTCGGCAAGTTGGTTCCGATTACCCTTAACCTAAAGTCTGTGCTCTCTTGTACTCTAGACCAGCTACTCACTGGTCATTCGTAACGTTAGTTGAATGCAATTGTTAGTTGACGGGTCGACCCATAAACTTCACCAGCCGTCCCGTATGTCGTCCCGTAATACGTATCGTAAATTACCACGTAATTATAAATTACGTGCCCCGCAATAAATTACGAAATCAGTCATGTACATAACGCATTTACTTCAAGATCAAGACACTGTCGGAGTGACTACACACTGGAGTTGACCCGATGCAGGCTGAAGTCGGCGTGGAGAAAGCGCACGTCGTTTTACAAAGTTCGGAGGATCGGAGGCATCATACATGTAATAACAAAACGCGTGCTTTGTCTGATACGTTTATTATAATACATAGCGGCTTTAACTGCAGAATGTAAGTTTTGCGAGAGGCTCTTTGACATCCCTCACAGTTATTGTGCCCACGCGCATCCACGGGGAGACCCAGTGCGCAGACGGCTACCATAATACGGAGTTGCCTACACCTTGGAGAGAACTCAACTAACGGGTAAGGGCACCGACACACTGTTACCTTTTGCCAGGCAAAACAGAAGTCAAGTCGGTCTGCCCGTGCTATTTTGTGCGTATACCTTCGTGTGCACCACATAAAAACAGTGCGTGCCACGCTATTTAACGAGCAAGTTGCTTCGAGCAACAGGGGGCAACGTTCTTCCTTTCATGACCAGTATGAATTGGAGTAAGTTTGTACAAAGTATTTTTTAATAGTTTGTATCAGTGTACTAGTACTTGTTATGGATACAAACCAGCTCAAAACCGGCTCCCTGGTTTGTAACAATAGTCTCTGTCACAGTACTGGGCAACCCCCCTAACCTGGTGGACAAATCGCCATCTCGTGAACTTTCCTATTTGCCGACGGACTGCTATCCTGTAAAGTCCATATCGGAATCGGCTCCACACCCACAGAGTGGAAAAAACTTTAAAACCAACGAGAAGGAACTATGCAAGCAACCTACTTACTGCTTCTGTCTCTGGCTACACTTGTCGTCAGTGTCAATGCTGCTGCTACCGAGGAAATTCCCCCGACAAGGAGCCTTCGCTCCCTCTTGGACAAAGATGACGGCAAGCGCGGAGGGTTGTCATCACTAAACGACGACGGTATGAGCGACTTAGTGGAGAATGAAGACAGGGGCTTTACGTCCTCAGTAACGGAGTCACTTGCCTCGAAAATCAAAGGCTTGTGGAAGAGCACTGGTCTCAGCAGCAAGTTCGGTCGTTCTAGAAAGAATGCCTATCTGGTGGCGACTGTGGAGAGAATGCCTATAGTCAAGAAACTGGAAACTACGATTAAGAAGAACCCGAACTTCATCAGCCAGTTAAGTGAGAATCCTAAGTCGATCAAGAAGCTGGCGGAGAATCCTGAAGTTGCAAAAATGTCGGTTATTCTCAAGAATAACAACGTCAAGGTCACCAAGGACGGCATCAATAAGCTGCGTACTGCTGCATCGAATGATCCCGCAAAGCTGAGCACGCTGGATGCAATCGAGCGTATAGCGGAGATGGGAACTGTGGCAGCGTTTGGCGCGCTGTTCTTGTCTATATTGGCAGGTGTAGGTTATGGGATTTACATGGCGGCGACTCTTGAGTTTAAAAGTTGAGGCAGCATGCAGGTTCCAACTATGTGAATGTTGCCTAAAACAAGTGGAAAAGGAAGGGAAGCTGATTCACCGCTAGAGAGTAGAGCTACAGTAATAACTAGCCTGCGGAGTTCGGGGTTCTCAGGGAGAAGTATAGGGGGTCCTTTATTTGTGTTTACCCCGAAGCTACCTTCAAAACTGCAAATTCCAATTGCAAAATGTAAGATTGAAACAGCAATATTACATCATTGTATACACTAAGCCGTCCTAAAGCACGGAGAAGCTCTGGATTTTATCGTGAAGTAAGTTATACTTCTAAGCTACACAGCATCTCTGTTTCTACGAGTTCCTCTTGTGTTGGCGTGAATGGGCGATCCCGACGTTTACGTTGGAGGCCTTCCCAAAGTTGGTGGCTGTGGTCGCGAACATCGCCGCTGACCCCAAAAGAGCCGCCTACCTTGTTCAGCAAACGCAAAAGAGAGTAAGTTTGGCTCACATTGCGCCTGGCCACGGTGCCTATGCCAGACCACTATGAACAGAACCTCGTACGAGTGATAAGAGTGCCATCACGCTGATAAATGAAAGAAAGGCAAATAATCAGTCGATCATAGAAACTTCGCTTTAATTATGCTACCGCACTTCGCGCCGCAGCCCTACTTAGTAGCTGCTCGCGTTGAAGTGGTCGGCTGTCATGTCCTTGACTCACGCCGAAGAGAACACGTGCTTGAAGATGCACTCCACCGAAGCGAACAGCTGCACCGCCTCGTTCAGCTCAGGCGCGGCCGGCAGTGCCAGGTCCGTGTCCATCATGTACACGTCCTTTCCCTCCGCCTGCGTACTCTGGATAAAATCCAGAGAATAGTACAGTCTTCCCTCCCACAGATGATTATCACGGGAGAACAGGCCAGCTCAATCAGTTATCATACTTGGCAAATCATCATATTCAGAAGGGAGCATGATTGGCTCTCAGTGAGAGCCTCTCACTCAAGAATCCCTCCCTGTTCGCCACACCCACACCCATTCTTCGCACCCCAGCTCGCGATCATGCCATCCAAGACAACCACGCTCCGCACAGGAAACCTTACTCAAAAGGAGAAGCGGCAGCTGATCGAAAAGCACGTGCGCGAGCCAAAGCTCACGCAAAACGAGCTGAGAGAGTGGTGTCGCGTTCACTTCCAATTGTCCAAGGCCCCCGCACAGGCAACAATCTCCAGTATTCTCAAACGTTCCACCGAGATCCTTGATGCCGTGGTGAGCGACGACCGCAAAACGAATCATGTCGTCAGCTACCCTGGCCTCGACGAGGCCCTAAAGCTCTGGGTACTCGCGCAGCAGGGCAACCGGGTCCCCATTTCCGACGATCTCATCCAAACCAAAGCCCGGAGCCTCTTCGTCGATATGCAGCGGGGAGGGCTAATCGAGAGCTCGGCGGAGCCCCCCAAGTTCTCAAACGGCTGGCTGGCCACGTTCAAGAGCCGTCATGATTTCCAGGGTCTTAGTCGCGTCTAGAAAGCAGCAAACAATCACGCACCACTTTAAACCTGTCTAATATAGATGATATTTGGTCCCAGAACTTATCACTTATCAGTACTGAGAGGGAATATCGAGTGCTTAGCTTTAGTATCGGAAACTCCTATTGCAACAATCGGGGGACGACAAAAATGAAAAATCTGATCACTTATCATATCATATCGATTGAGGGGGGTTCAGATTTGGGAGGGCAGACTGTATTAGCCCCCCCAACCCGAGGCCTTTTGGTTGCGCCCGTCAACCGAATCCCTAGACACGATAATTTTTATCCCAAGGATGGGCTTCTATAGTGAAATCAACATATTTGGTAACGTGTCCTTTTCAAAGTCGGTACGGCACCCGACCCCTAGCTCTTCCTCAGCTTCCTTACCGTGTATATCGGATACAACGTGTCTTCTTGATAAAGGATAATACATGATAACACGTACGTCGTGGCTTTTGGTGATAGGGAACAAGCACTGTCTAGCCAAAGACGGAGCAATCGATGAGTATTCAGCGCACAGATTTGTTGAAGTAACTGCATGGCGACGTGCAAGCACGACAAGGTAATGTAGTATATTATTATCGAGTCAATTACACCTACGTGGACCGTGTCCGAATCATCAATGGCGGGTGTACGCTGAAGCCACTTCGGGGGGGCGACACTTGCCGAATCGTGGCTCGACTAGCCAACCGAATCGCATTTACCACCGAGGCGGCCTTCAGATTACATACCACACAGTAAAACGCCGTCTCCCCTTCACGCGCTTTACTCGCGCCACGATTAGGGAACTTGTCGCCGTAGGCGTAGTTGATCGTGGACATCAACACCGCCCACGAAAGTCTGGTAGTCCTTCTTGATTCATGGACACTAATTCAGCTTATTCTCCGGTAGCTGGATCACGACGTACAATACGATCCTGCGTAGCGCTGCCTCCTGCTGCGAACACGAAGATCCCTTGGTTACCCCACCAGCGAGTGAATTGGGCCCGAATGACTGTAAGAAGACCAATAAAGATGCAAAGATTTCTGCCCAACATTTCATGTTTTTTTTTACAGTTGTCTTGATTTGTTGTGCGGTTTACACTTGAAAAGTTGGTCGCCTTCGTGCCGGGTCTGTTCGCTTGACATGTTGTGTTTGCACGCGAGCTGTAGTGGGTCTAACTTGACTCACTACTTTAGCTTACACGTTGCGCAACGTGTATGAGGAAGCGTAAGTACTTAGTAATTACTTAGATTAATTATATTTGAATACACAAATATAAGTTAAGTAACAAAAGGATTCCAAGTGACTTAGATTAGGTAAAATGAGAACTGTATTGTTTGTAAATTGATCTTCCTCTAAAATCTGCTAAAAACTGTTTATCATCTATAAAAGGGTTGGCAGCGGCTGGCTGTCAGAGCCCCGCTAATATGCATGTCTCTGATTGGTAGAAAGATGCTGCTTTCTACCAATAGGATCTTTTGGGTATGTGTGGACCACTCACTGTGGTGGTCCACTTCAATGTATCCATCGGTGTGTCTTACACCAATGTGAGGAAGTATCCATAACGTTTAACAGATAACCTATCTGTTAAATTCACAAGTGGCTTGCAGCCACTTGTACGTGTAACCCCGTTACACCATCCCCCCTATAAGGTTAGACGCGCGGGGTCCCCGCACGTCAATCTTTGGAATTGACCATTCGTCAATTCTCCGCGTTTGGAGAAGAAATCCGCGCTCATTCAACGATGAGCGCGCCTCAGAAGAAGTCCGCTAAGTCGATGGGGAGTCATCTCTCCATCGACGACTACTCGAACGCCAGAAGGCGAAGTACGGTGACGTCGTCGACTTCGACGACGACGATGAAGACATGGAGGGCGAGGAGGACTCGCCCTCAAAGCGTAAAGACTCAGTGTCGAGCGAATCGCTCGACCCTCACGCCAAGAACGTTCGCCCGCGTGAAGGGGGACGAATCGGACGCTTCGAGCTCGAAGCGTTCGCGTACTGAGAGTGATACCCCACTCGCTTCGGCTGGGGCTCTCAGTACTCCGCGCGCTGCTGCTGCAGCGCGTGATGTTAAAGCTCAAGGCTCTCCGCGCGCTGCGCCTGCAGCGCGCGATCCATCGATGCCGTCCGCGTCCGAGATCGCGGGCCGGTTTGGGAACTCGGTACCTCCGAATGAGGTGCCGCTGTACGTATGCAGCGCCATCAAAGATGACGCTGTGGCTGCCGAGCTGCACTTTGATGCGGAAACGCATCAAAGGCGCGATACTACATCGGACTCTTTCATGAGCTCCGATGGTTTCAAAGCAAGAAGACCTCTTCTCGCAGCAAAGTGCCCGAATGGCAGGCACTTTGTCAAGCTGGAACGCCTTTGTTGAGAACTTCAACAAGAGGCCGAGTGCTTACCGTGATCGGATTAAGCAAGCGCGTGATCGCTTCGAGACGTACTCGAAGCGTGGAAAGCTGGAGCAACTTCATGTTGCTGCTGAGGAGGCAAATGTGCCGTGCGCTGTGCCCGAGGGCTTTCAGTGCACGAAGTGCTTCCAGGTGCGGTCCGCTTGAGCGACCGCGACCTGAACGGGTACACGTCGTTCCGTGTGCCCGAAAGTCTCAAGAGCTCCGTGCTAAGTTCTTAGCACGTGAGGGTTCGGGCGCTGGCGATGATCGCAGCGCTCGCTCTACTCCGCTGTGCCAGTGCGTACTGCTCCTCGTACGCCCTCACCATTTCCGGAACGTCCTCCAGCAAGACGTTCCGCGGCTCCCATGTATCTCGATGGGGAGGAAATCCTCTCCAACGAATACGAAAACGAGCCCCTAGAGGGTTCGTTTTCGGGATACTATGGTCAACAATCCGCTCAACAATCCAGCGGGTTGAGCCGCGGGCGTCACGGATCGGCGGTGGCGGGGGTGGGAACACGCCCCGGGTATGATCAGCCCCGGGCTGATCAGTATGCGCCTCTCCACGACCGGGTGACCGTCGTGGAGCGTCTGCAGGGCGCTGAGTTCGCCGCCCTGAAGCAGGAGCTGGCGAACCAGAAGGCCCAAGTCGCGGCGGTCTCGCAGACCGCCTCGAATATCCAGGTCGAGCTGGGGACCCAGATGAAGGGGTTGCTCCAGCGCGTCCGCGCGCTGGAGGAGAGGTTGCTCGTCGCCGAGGCCAAGTCCTCCGCTTCTGCCTCGGCTCCTGCCGAGGCTTCGGGTCAGCCGAGCTAGATGGCTCGTGCTGCCGGTATGGCTTCAGCCGTCCGACGTAAAAGGTCGGATGGAGGCGCATGCTAGACGGTATGTCTAGCGTGTATGCGTTGCCGTGCCGTGCCAACACAGTGAACGGCCCCATGAAGCGTGGAGCAAGCTTACTTGCTCCGAAGTCCGAAACTGCATGTCTAGGCAGGTTTTGTGTAGCTAACAAAACTAATGAACCAACTTTAAATTCATTTGTGTTGCCTCTGCCCGCATTGTCTGCGTTCAGCTTCTGTTGATCAACAGAAGCTGCTATAGTGTCTTGGACAAACCGAATCACGGCTTGTCTTTTGGTGATGAAACTGATTGCATCCGAGCTGAAGTCATTCAGCTCGCTCTCCGCTAGAGGCCCGGCCTCTGCGTGGTTCTTTGCGGTGTCTGCGCCCTGCGCAGACCCGTGGTCTTTGTCCTTGTTGTTGGGGGAGTCTGCGCCCTGCGCAGACTCATGTGGTTTGTTCATCGTTGCAGCTGACACTGTGCAAGTGTCAGCGGTTTTCTGCGGCTGCTGTATTGCAGTCGTAGATCCTCCCCCACTTAAAGTGGGAGCCATCACTCCGAGTAAACTCGGTAGACGTGGGTGCCGCATGGCATTCACGTAGAACGGTGTATGCCCGGTCGAGGCATGCACTGAGTTATTGATGGCAAACTCTGCCATCGATAAGCACTCGCTCCAGTATTGGAACGAGTGAGCGTAGCTCTTCAACATATCGACGAGCACGCGATTCACGCGCTCGGTTTGACCGTCCGTCTGCGGATGATCCGCAGTCGACATGGAAGCTGGCTCCCAAGAAGTGTAAACACTTCTTGCCACAGATGCGCTGTGAAGCGCGGGTCTCTGTCCGACACGATGTCGGACGGCATGCCATGGTGTTTGAACACCATGTCGACGAGCAGACGGGCTGTCTGCTTCGCGGTCACCTCTGCTGGCACCGCAGCAAGATGTACCATCTTGCTGAAACGGTCTACAAAGACCACAACACCGGTGTTCCCTCCGCTATCCGGGGGAAGACCAAAGATGAAGTCCAAAGACATGGACTTCCAACACTCCGACGGAGTCGGTAGTGATTGCAGTGGAGCCTGCGCGAATGGCGCAGGCTTTACGCGTTGGCATACCTCGCAAGCACGGATGTACTTGCGCACCCACTTATACTGGTGGTGCCAGTAGAAGTCGCGCGTGAGAAGGAGATATGTCTTCTCACGTCCGAGATGTCCCGCAGTCGGGGCATCATGATATTCGTACATGATCCTGAGTCGCAGGTCATGGTCATTCGGCACGACAACGCGATCCGCGTTGTCGTCGACTGCGTTGTAGAGTAGCAGTCCTTCGTGCACACGAAAGCGGTGTGCACGCGCTCGAAGGTGCTTGGGCAGCTTCTGACGGGACTTGTCAGAAGGCGCTGTGCCATAGGCCAGCAAGAGCTTCGCGTCCGCGTCGTGCGCGTACGCGGCCTTCACATCATCCAACAGAGATGATGTGGGTTTGCTCGATCGCATGGCGTCAATGGCATTGACGTCAACAGCTTCTGCATAGTCCGGCCGACGTGATAACGCGTCGGCCACCACGTTCAATCTTCCGGGTTTGTATTCGACCCGGAAGTTATACTCCGCAAAGAATGAGAGCCATCTCGCCATTCTTTGTGAAATGTGTGGCGACTTCACTGCGGTGCGCAGTGAAGCATGGTCGGTGTAGACCACAAATGGTCTACTCCCAAGCAAGTACACTCGGAACTTTGCGAGTGCATACTTCATGGCAAGGAGTTCCTTGTCATGCACCGGATAGTTGCGCTCAGCTGGCTTCAGCTGACGCGATTGGTAGTAGACGACACGATCACGGCTCTCGTGATCGTGCTGCATTAACGCGCATCCGATCGCGAAATCGGATGCGTCACACACTACGTGAAATGGGCGATCTTGGTCGGCCACTGCCAGGATCGGCGCCTCAGTCAAGCCCCGCTTGACTGCATCGAATGCCTTTGGCAATCGGGTGTCCAATTCCACACAGCTTCTTTCTTAAGAAGCTGTGACAGCGGGCGGATCTTGCCCGCATAATCCTCCACGTACTTGCACAAGTACGTGGCCAAGCCAAGGAACTGCCTCAGTTCCTTGACACTTGAAGGCGTTGGCCATTCATTTATCACTCTGACCTTTTCCGGGTCAGGGCGAACACCATTCTTCCCTACGAGACACCCGAGGACGGGTATCTCGCTCGCCCCGAAGATACACTTCTTCAGGTTCGCGTAGAGCTTATGCTTTCGCATAAGCTCAAGTAGCTTCCGGAGATGCACCCTGTGCATCTCTACGTCGGTCTTCCCGTCCACAGCCCGGCTGTGGATGAACAAATCATCGAAGTAGCTCGGCGCAAAGACGCGCACCGAGCGCAACAAGTGCGTCACGCACCTGTTGAAAGTCGCAGGGGCATTCTGAAGCCCCTGTGGCATTACTAGCCATTCCCAGAGCATGCCGCTTGGCGTGCTCACTGCCGTGAGAGGGATATCGCTCTCACGCATTAGGATTTGATAAAATCCATCTCGCAAGTCGAGAGCACTGTAAACGGTGCTCCCGGCCATCGAATCGATGATAACATCTTTTCGTGGTATCGGCGTCTGCGCCGGTACCGTCGCATCGTTCAGCTTGTTGTAGGCATGAACGATGCGCCATCCGCCCTGTGGCTTCTTGACACAGAACGTCGGAGCACTGTGCGGGGACTTTGATTCCCGCACTTGTCCTGCTTTACGACGACTTTCAAAGAAGTCGTCGATCGCTTTCACTTGCTCTCGCGGCAGTGGCCACTGCCGCGTGACACAGTACTTCGTGCCCGGCACGAGATCAATCTCGTGCTGAATGCCCTTATCCTGCGGAAGCTCCGCAGGAATGTCTTCCGGGAGTACGTCTTTGTACTCCCTCAACAATTCGTAATAGGGACTCGACTTCAGCGAGTCCCAACCTTGTTCCTCGAAGCGCTCTCGCTTCGTCTTCGCACTGAGAGTGTCTTCACTCTCAGTGGTACTTCCCATGAAGAGCTGCCTCAGCTCTTCGCTCTCGCTCGCCGTTCTTTCGCTGTCCGAAAGAACGCAGACTTGTTCGATGCGTCCTTCGTGCAAGTCGCGCGTGAAGCGCTTCCAGCTCATGGCTGGAAGCGAAGTCAACTCCGACGCCGTCGTCGGAGGACTAGCGAGTTCCATGTCACGATACTGGAATCCAGTATCGGTGCGCGTCAAGACGCTTAGCGTCTTGACATTCGGCGTCACCGCCGCAGTCTGCCCAGCAGACTGCTCTTGTTGCGTCTCGGTCCCGGACCGAGACTTGCGCAGCGTTCTCCGCTTGCGCCGTCTTCTTGTTGTGCGGAGCCCGGCTCCGCACAGTTGTTCTTCTTGTCCAGGCCCGGCCGTGGACAGTCGTTCGCCGGCGGACCCTGTCCGCGGGCGCGCGGTATCAAGCCCGGCTTGACCGCATTTTCCTTCGTGCAGCCCGGCTGCACGGTAATGTGTCCCTTCGCCGGCAGACCCTGTCTGCGGGCGCGCGATATCAAGCCCGGCTTGATCGCATGGCGCTTCGTCGTGCAGCCCTGCTGCACGACAGCATGCAAATTGCGTCAGTGCGGTATGTTTGCAACCGTCCGCACTGTTTGCAGCGTCAACTCCCGGAGTTGACACGCCTTCGTCACCTCGACGCCATTCATTGGCGGAGCCCCTCATGACTGAGGGTGCGTCGGCTCCCGGAGCCGACGCGTCGTTGTCGACCTGACCGCTTCGGGTCAGGGACTGTCCCTTACTCGCTTGAACGTGGGTGTTGGTTCCCGGAACCAACACATCTTTACTTCCGACGTCGGCAGCATTGCCGACGTGGGTCTCACTGTGCGCGCCCTCGCGCACTTCTTGGCACTCCGGGACAGCAGCATAAAGCGCTGTCTCGACTGGTGAGCCGCGCGCACCTGCTGGTGCGCGCGCTGCGGTAACAGGGCCATCGCTCTCTGTTCCGCTGTCGCGTCCGAAGCGCACGAGCGTGCGCTTCTTCCAGTCTATCACCGGATCATGCCGTGCAAGCCACGGCATGCCCATTACTACGTCGAATTTATCGTCCAGGTCCAGGACGATAAAGTGTTCGACAAACACTCGTTGTTTATACGAGAAGCGCACGTTCACGACGCGCTTCTCGGTCTTCACGATGGCACCTGTTGCCAGTCGTACCTCAGAAGACTTCGAGGTGTATCTACCTCCTCGAAGTCAAGTCTTGACAGGCTTCGTAGTCGAACAAAGTTGTTCGACGCGCCTGAGTCTACCAATGCTCGAAGAGAGTCACTCGCTCTCTTCGAGTAAACCTTCAAGATGACTAGGTTTGGCCTGTCATCTTGTTTCTTGCAGTGAGAGCTGGTCTCACTGGGGGCTGCAGTCCTCAGTGTCGCGTGCCCGATGTCGGCACGCGCGACTGCATTACCAGTAGGGCGCCCCGCGCCTACTGGATGTTCGCGTTTTTGTTGGTCCGCGGCGATGCCTAGCATCGCCACGACGGCCACCTCCAGGGGGCATGGGAGCTGTACACTCCCGTGCAAAGTGACCGATCCTTCCGCAACGGAAGCATCGCACGTTACCTCCCTGCTGCTGGTAACCAGCAGTTGTTGCATTCGAGAGGTCCATTGGTTCTGGACCTCCCGTCCTCGCTACCGGGCGCGGTTGCGGCCTCGGTACGTTTACATGGAGTTTAGCCTGCCGCAGGCTAAACTCTTCTTGCATGGCAAGAGTTATTGCAGCTTCGAGAGTACTCGGGTACTCTCGGAAGAGATAGGTCTTCACAGGCCCATCTCTAAGCCCCTTCATGAACGTGACGACCTTGGTCGCTTCGTCAATCGGGTTAGTCACGATATTTGATACCAAATATCGTGCGCGCTGCGCGTAAGCATGGACGTCATGCTTACCCTGCTGAAGGTCAAGGAACTCCGCCCTCGACCGGAACTCGTTTTGCGGGGGCTCAAACGCTTGTTTGAGCTCCTCTTTGAACACTTCGTACGTGCTGAAGCACGTAGGATCGGAGAGTCGGCGTCCATACGCCCAACTCCTTGCGCGTCCGCCAAGGCAGGACATGGCGAACGCGACCTTCGACAGCGGGTCGACGATGCGTCGAGCCGCTATGGCTGTGTCGAGTTCGACAAGCCATCGGAGGAGAGGCTCGCCCTCTCTTCCCACGTAATTGCTTACGCTCAACTTTAATGGTTGAGCACGCGGTGTCGTCCCTGACGACGCCGTCACTGAGGAAGCAGCGTCACGCTGCTCCTTCATGATGAATCCCAGAGCAACACCATGTTGCTCCGTCGGCGATAGCGTACGCAGCATTGTAGCTATCGCCGCTTCTCCAATGACTGTTGACAGTCGTTGGAGGGCCTCCCACTCTGGGTCAGACAGGTGGGGGCAGTCAACGCGTGCAACATGCGTTGCAGGCGTGTTGGAGCTCTCCATGGGCACCTCCGTGCTCATGTGGTTCTCGGCTCCGTGTTCGTACACCGCGTACGAACGTCAAGCAGTCGGTCGTTGGACGGACTACAAAGTGTTACCAGGTGTAGTGGGTCTAACTTGACTCACTACTTTAGCTTACACGTTGCGCAACGTGTATGAGGAAGCGTAAGTACTTAGTAATTACTTAGATTAATTATATTTGAATACACAAATATAAGTTAAGTAACAAAAGGATTCCAAGTGACTTAGATTAGGTAAAATGAGAACTGTATTGTTTGTAAATTGATCTTCCTCTAAAATCTGCTAAAAACTGTTTATCATCTATAAAAGGGTTGGCAGCGGCTGGCTGTCAGAGCCCCGCTAATATGCATGTCTCTGATTGGTAGAAAGATGCTGCTTTCTACCAATAGGATCTTTTGGGTATGTGTGGACCACTCACTGTGGTGGTCCACTTCAATGTATCCATCGGTGTGTCTTACACCAATGTGAGGAAGTATCCATAACGTTTAACAGATAACCTATCTGTTAAATTCACAAGTGGCTTGCAGCCACTTGTACGTGTAACCCCGTTACACGAGCGTCAAAGTTCTCGTCAACGTTCTCGTCAATGTTCTCGTCAAAGTAGCCATTATTCGCCCCTTCGATTTTATCCAACAGTTGGGGTACTACAAAACGCAGGAACGCTCCTAGAGCGGTCTGGTATCTCCAGGGAGGACAATGCTTGGATCCTCTGTAAAAGTGTCTAACACAATATAACAATACACGTTAAGTTTGATGACATGTATCATTAGCGTGTAAGTACACGATACACATACCGAATGTTGGAGGGCTTTTCGTCTTCCTCCGTTTCTTCGTATAGTGCGTGCGTACGAATGGGAGCCGTAGATCCATTTGATGTTTCTTCGTCATCCGAGGGTGAATCAGGTCTTTCATCGCTACTGCCATCATCAGCTACAGCGACTGGAGACAGCATCCACACACCGGTTAGTTCCCACCCAAAACAATAGCATTGTCAGCAAAACTCGCCTACCGGTTGTGCTGTCACCACTTTGTGAGCTTGTCTCGCTTTCCCCTTCGGTCATTACGTGTGGCGACGTTGCAATCAGCTCACGGCTAACTGGGGACTCTACGTGGTGAAAACGATTGTCAGTATATAGAATAGAAGTGGCAAATATAGCCACCATTTACCTGCAACCGTCGGATTACCCGAGTCGTCCCTGCCTTCGGTCAGCGCTGGGGTCTGCGCTGACTGATTATACGATTCTGTATAATATATGATAGTGTCAGCAGTGTAATGGGTATATAGTACAAGTCATTCAATACGTACCCTTTTGTGTGTCATTGCTGCTTGTGGAATGGTTCTGCGCGTCCGAGTACGCCTTCTGTCGACATTTACGACGTGTAAGGTACTGTAAATTATCCACCAAAACGTCGAGCTTACCGAGGTCCAGCCGATCCAAATACGTCATTAGCTCGTGCTCGCCGACAAAGAAGTCATCGCCGCGCACACCTTTCTTGCTCTTGCCGGGCTTGATGTAGAAGAATTCATTGGACAGGCCTGCTGGGCGCTTGGAGGTCCAGCCTGCGCGCTTGAGCTTTCTTCAGCGAACTTGGAACGCCACGATGTGGACGTTTGGCTGGAGCGAGGGAGATTTCGAGCTGAACTGAAAATGAGTGGCGCGCAAAACCACCTTCCACTTTCGATACGAATATGTGTCCCACACATAAAGTTTTCGAAATGCTATATTCTTGAAGTTCAGCTTGCTTGCATCTCTATGTAAGCCTGCGCACAACCCATGCACACTTGTGCAGGAACGATGTGCGGAACCCCATCCCTATTTGACGTCAATATGTAGAAGCCCATACAAAAACTAAGTAAAAAAACTCCTTTACGTGCCTTATACAACATTAAGCTTTTTTCTTATCGTGCCTTATACAACGTCTCGGGTTGGGGGGGGGGGGGGTTAATAGAAATAACAGCATCTCCACCGGTCGTGAGTGAAACAAAAAATCGTTTTTTTTCTTCCAAATAATAAACTAAAGTTATCACTATATCATAGTGATAAGTTTAGTTTGTGCGCTCCACCACTTGAAGTAAATTGCGCTAGATTTGCTGAGAATTTACGCGGACCGCGGATTTGAGCAAGTTCGCTCATGGAGAGCGTCTTGAGTAAATCCATGAGGAAAGCTCAACCGCCGATTTTGCGGACAAGACTGTGGTGGCTGCCACGGACACACAACGCCCTCAACGCTCTCCTGATATTGGCACGAGATCAGGCTGTCTGCACGCCATTGACACGCTGACTAGCGGCGCTAACCCTCCTGGCTGTACTTGCTCCCTTCTTGCCGAACCTTGTTTGACTTTGCAACTTGCTTTGCGTCGTCTACATTATTTCTTTTGCTGCTAAACAGTAAGTTATGCAATGATACAATGACAAAGATGACTAGGGGGTGCAATTTGTGCCATCACGCTGATATTGCCTAATGTAGCGAGAATGTAGCTGAATGTCGTTCGATGACAAATTTGCCTGGAGCGGCAAGCACAGTTCTAACGAACTGCGAACAACGTTCCAGTATTGAATTTGGAATTTGCAGTTTCGAAGTTGAAAAGGTGAAGTTTCTGGAATATCCTCGCGGCTTGTAGCCCAATTACTCGAAAACTTGTTATTTGGAGATTGTGGCCTCATACTTGTTTTGGAAGACGGAGAACTGGGCCGTAGTCTGTCTGGCCTTCCCGGAGGCCGTTCTCCTCATATTTAAGTCGAATCTTCGTGCGTTAATAGCTTCAATTTTAAAAATGAAGAATAATCGAGCCCTTCATCAAAAATGTTTTTTTTTACACGATACTACTATAATTTAAGTAGTAATAGACATCAATTTATGCGGTATCATCCGGGCGCGTGCTTCCGACCCACGCGCTGCCTCTTGACGTCAGAACGTACATATGTTGGTATATGGATGAATAACATCATCTCTCCGACCTCACTGATCTTTTGTATGGCGTTTTTTCGTGAATATTGACCAATGATTTGCATTGATTCTGTTTCTACCAATCCACTCGAGACATAGCTCGTATTTTTTTTACCAATAACAGCTCAGTATCAGTCAGAGGTCGGAACCACCTTAACTCCGACGTATCGGGTCGGAAGCAAGCCTCAGATATGTATATCTGTATAGAGAAGGCCGCCCAGCCACATATCATTTAGATATTACCTCCCTCTCCGACCCATTACGATGAGCCTCAACGATCTCAAGCCCGCCAACACCAAGCGCGCGCGCTCGACCGCTCTAAAGGCGTTCGAGCGCTTCCTCTCGAGCGAAGGGACCAGCCTCGAGCACGTTGGCGCCATGATCTTTGCCGAACCGAGCCGCGCAAGCGCCATCATCCTGACGATAATGGACAAGTTTGGCGTTTATCTTGCTTTCCACGCTGGCTCGAAGGGGCAGTATCTGTCACGGCACTCCGTGGCACAGTACTACCGACAGGTGAAGTGCTGGCTGCTCGATGAATATCCCGTCCCAGGTGGTGCTGTTGCAAGGCAGCTGCTAAGTATGGGTCGCACTCTGGAGCAGCACTGTATTAAGCGCGAAAGCGGTGGTTTCGTGAAGAAGGCGGTGGCATGCACCAAGACCGACTTGCAAAAGATGGTGGGATACCTGTATTCAACAGCTAGCTGCGCAGAGGGCTACCAAGATGCTGCATTGCTATGCTTGCTCTGGTACCTGTTTGGCCGCGCTTCGGACTTGACCTTCGTCCGCAAACAGCAGCTCTCCATCGGTGCTGGAGGGGTTTTCTTCATTCGCTTCATTCGGGTGAAGACGTCTGATGAGCAAGCGCTGTCGCTTTTCCCCGACGCTGACTTCCGGTCGTGTCCGTTGCTGGCTCTTGCGCTTGCGCTGGCATCTCAGGAAGCTCCATCGACTGCGCTGTTGAGCCATCTTCCAGCGCTAACGGCCCACGTGCCAGTTGAGTGACTGCCTCTGTCCCCCTCCTGGAGATGCTCGAGGGCTGCGACGACCAAACTCCTTCAAGTGCACCAGCTCAGTCGAATTCATCCAGGGCACCATAACCTCTTGGGATCCACGCTCAAGTTAATCGTCTCCTCGATCGAGTTGCGGGTCCAGCTGGAGTGGAAGAACCGCTGAGCTCGCACTCCTTTCGCCGAGGAGGTGCTCAGCATGCAAACGCTTGCTCGGACTTGACAGCGCAGTGGATCTTCGACCGCGGAGCCTGGAACATGACTACGACAAACAAGGCATTTGCATACGTCTTCAATACACCGAAGGAGGACCACCAAGTTGCGAAGGTGCTCAGTGGTATGGCACCAAAGCAAACCTCTGTGCTGCCGTCACTGGAAGCCTTCGACTCTTCTACGCAAAATCAGATCCATGAAGTCAGCCATAAAATATTCAGTGCAAGTCACTCACTGGGAAATCCGGCCTTCAACATCAGCGCTGCTGTGCGAGAAGTGCTGACTGCGACGCTGATCCTTCACTATCCGTCGCTGTTGAAGATTAACCCACGCGGTAAAGTAGTCGCGAAGATTGAGCACTGCGCCGAGGAATCCGGAGTGACGACGACCAACCTGCTCACTTGGTCACAGCAGCTCGCAAGATCATCAAACCAAGCAAACGGAGTCACTGAAGACATGACCGAAGGAAGTAAAGGAGCGAAAGCTGCATTCGATCATCAAACGGCCTTGATTGAACGATTAATCGAGCTGAATCGACAACTGGAAGCACGCGTAAACTCGTTAGAATCTGCAAACGACAGTAAAAAAGACGATATAATCGCACGACGAGGTGAGCAAGGATCGAAGCGACTGAGAGAAGAAGAATCAAACGTACCCCAGAAGCGCAGACGCCGTTCGAAGCTGCAACCGCTAACCGACACCTGGTTTGCGTGGTATGCAGGAGATCCGCGCGGCTGGAGATGCAACGACAAGCACAAAAAATCAGACGCCAAGCAGCTTGTGGCCTTCTTGAAGCTCTTTATCGAAGATGGATACGTGCTCGACGAATCGTCACCCAGCTACAAGGACGATGTTCGTCAGCTTGGGGAGTTAGCATCAGGCAAGGTCATGGCGTTCTTGCGGTTGCGAAACGTACCCTCATCAGGATCCTGCGCTGTGTTGAAAGCGCTTCGGCAGCTGCATCGCGAAGGAAGCCTGAACGTTCTCATCGGAGACTATCGGAAGCGCCTTGCCATCGGAAGAGTTGTAGATCCTGCACCAGCACACCATCAAAACACACTCAAACAAGTCCCATAGTCCAACACAATAACACAGTCATTGTTCCTCGTGTTTGTTGTTCTTGCTTCCGTTGATGTCGTTTGCGTGGAGGTCTGCATCGTTCATTCAATCATAGAAATTTTACCGATGGGTGGAATCGAACCACCTTCATCCCTTTCGGGGGCTCTTCCATTGAGCTACATCGGTGGGGGTTAGACAACAATATCGCAGGATACTTTACACTGGAGTGCTCGACGGGGAATTATCGACCACAGTTCTTCGTGGAAGCGACAACCCTCTTAGGTGCACCGATGCGCGGCACAACCCCCTCAATTCACCCTCCCGGGTGGTCAATCGAGCACTGAGTGCGCAGGGCAAACGGCGCAGTCAAACTTACGCGTGCACCACTCATTTGTTAGGTTATTTACGCGCGTAATTACCTGCTGTCATCCTATTTACGAAAACCTTCCCAAATTAGTTCGATATAAAGTTCTGTGATATGGTCGGATTCTGGTCGGAGTTGCATTCACGGTCGGAGACGTGATGATATGGTACATGTATAACTGTTTTGCGTTATGGTCAACTGTAATATTGAAGCTACTTGAAGAAATGGCAGCAGCAAAACCTGAGTCCGGTGTTTTGGGAACCACACCTCTGCATGCATTCATATTAGCAAACGAAAACTAGACTTGAAGACAGCTTTACATGGAATTACCATAAATCAGTGATTTTCACGGATATTCAATAAAACAACTGTGAAAAAGGCAAACGACTGACTCAGTGAGGGAGACCAGTAGTGTTAATACTAAGTGAAGTATTATATACACAAGCGCCGAACTTTGTGTTTGATGAAGTGCATGAGTGCAATATACCAAAGAAAATCATGTAGAATCATCTTAACTAAAAAAGACCTGAGTTTGTCAGTCGTAAGCTCGATAGTACTTACTTGCTGGGCTTGCCAACTGCTAGCAGAACTGGAAACCATGCAATACGATGCCCTGTACATTGATTCCGAATGTCTCCGGGTAACCTAGAGGCAGTGAGGCGCGTGGATCTAAGCAGAGAGCGCGCTTCGCAGCGTGGGCGGTAAAAAAAAGCAGACGATGGAGCGATGCTTCGATTCGCTGTTGTATGGCTACATAGGCATTTGGATTGATGATCTACTCCTATTCTCCGATGACATCGACACCTATGTAGCCAAGTTGGAGGAATTCTTCGACTTGGTGGCTATGTATGGGCTCAAACTGAGCGCGAAGAAAAGCAGTATCTACCAGCAGTCTGTCAAATGGTTCAGGCGCATCATCAACAGTGAAGGTGTTTCGCACGACCCCTCTCTGCTTTGACGTGCTACGGTCGATAGCTTACCCGACCACAGCGGGTCAGTTGCAGCAGTTCATGTGTGCTGCCAACTGGATGCGGGAATCTATTGTTGACTATGCACGAGCTGTAGAGCATTTGCAACAGCGACTTGATACCGCTCTCAAGAGTGGAAAGCGCACAAAGCGCGTCGCTGCTGGCATCTCGGTCACACTGACCGATGCAGAGCGGGTTACTTTTGACAAGGTGAAGGACCTATTGGCTACGTCGGCTACTCTAGCACTCCCATACGACTCGGCCACCACAGTTGTGTGCTCTGATGCGTCTGATAATGGCTGGTCAGTGATTGTGACTCAAGTGTCGGACTACGACGCTAAAATACCTGTCACCGCACAGCAGCACAAGTTGCTCACGTGCCTCAGCGGCACTTTTAAAGGTTCTCAGTTGTACTGGACGGTGATTGAAAAGGAGGCATATCCTATTGTAGTAGCCTGTGAAAAACTAGACTACCTACTGATGCAACCTCAGCAATTTCGCCTATTCTGCGACCACCGCAACCTTATTCATGTGTTCGCTCCGCACGTGAGCATTAAGAAGCACATTAGAGGCAAATTACTGCGGTGGGCGTTGAAGCTCATGTCATACCGTTATATTATAGAACATGTCGACGGTGTAGCGAATGTGTGGGAGACATGCTGTCCAGGTGGGCTGGGCAACCAACACTGAAGATCAAGTTGAAGCGATTTACTAAGAAGCAAACCAAGAAGCAGCAAACAGCCCCTCGAACACACTCAAGGCAGGTCCTCCGGCCTCTAGACGACGAAGGATTCGCCTGGCCCTCACTGGACGAGATTCGAACTGCACAGCAGCAGAAGCAGGCTCCTGTAGGGTCCGTCAGAGACAGCGATGGCGTCCTACGGGTTGACCAGCGGGTGTGGATACCGCGAGTGAGCTCAGACTTGACTCAACGTCTGTGTGTCATTGCACACTGTGGGGCCCAAGGCCTCCGAGGAAAAACGGCAATGGTAAATCACCTACGCCGCATCTTCCACATCCCCAACATCCGGAGTGTGGTGCACGCATTTGTGCGAAGCTGTCTACTCTGTCCACATGAGAAAGGTCCGCGAACGATCCACCGGTCATGATGAGAAACGATCGAGTGTAACGAGCGGAACGGAGTCCTACATTGGGATTTCCTCTCTATGGGTGAGTCATTTGGTACCAGACCACGCCACGCATTTTTGCGAGCTAGTAGTGTGCAACACTGCGGACAGTGCAGTTGCTACGGCAGCCATTCTTGACTGGCACAGCCGATTCGGTGTCCCACCAGTATGGGTCAGCGATAACGGTAGCCACTTCAAAAATGAAGTTGTGGCTGAGCTCTCCAAGAGACTCAAAAGCCAGCAAACCTTTACATTGGCATACAACCTTTGGATCAACGGCTCTGTAGAGCGCGTCAACCGCGACATCTTACAGGCGATCCGTGCTATGATTCTAGAGTACAAAATCTCTGCTAAGGACTGGGTTTACCTAGTACCTCTAGTGCAATCTAGCATGAACCATACTGCCGTTCCATCGCTCGACAACCGAGCTCAGGTTGAATTGTTCACTGGACTGCCCTGTCCATCACCATTGGCAGAATTCTACCACGCTCGTGCCAAGAAGCTAGTCAAATTGCCGAGCAATTCGGCAGCCATCTCCAAACATTTGGCCGCATTGCGCAACAGCCTGCACAAGCTGCACCAGCCCATAGCTGACCAGCGGCTGAAGCAGCGCCTGCTCAACAAAAAGCGCGAGCGCGGGGAGAATGTAGTTAACTTTGTCGTGGGGGACTATGTCCTGCGCTCACGCGTTGACGAGAAGAGAGGCAACAAGCTCCTCGTTACGAGGACCATACACAGTGGTCCGTGCCGACGCACACTCCTTCCGAGTACGTCACTTGGTCACTGGGGATGAGCTAGATGTCCACCCATCAAGACTTAAGTTCTATGCGGACAGTAGTCTTCACGTTACCGAGGAAATCCTCGAGCACGTGGCCTCCCAAGACATCATTTTAGCCATTAGTGAGATGAAAAAGCATCGCTGGAGCACTGCAATCAAAGACTATGAGATCCTAGTAAGCTGGAAAGGCTTGGAGTCTGTAGAAGACTCGTGGGAGCCGCTAACATCTCTAGCCAAAGAAGTCAAGGTTCTACTCGACCAATACATTCAAAAGCAAGACGCCAAGGTGCGCAAGTACTGGAAGGACTACCAGTTCAAATTTCAATAAATTTGGATGCATACTTTTGCCAAAATCAAACATTTTCTTCAATCCCTTCCTGGATTATGCTACCATGTAGCAATGTAATGTATAATTATTTTGCACCACTTCCAACCCCAAACAGTCCAATATTACTGACAGAACTCCCAGAAATGATTATCACCGTGGACTGAAAATCGTGTATCATTTATTAACAGTAGCAGATTATCATTTGATAGAATGTAGTGTGGACCACACATACAACGGAGCCAGTGGGTTTCGCAACCGACAGACGCGAACAGGAAAGAGAAGTGCAAGCCGTCGTAGCGAAGATGCCCACCAAGCCAAGAACTCTGCGCGAGGGCAACTTGACTGAGAGCGAGAAGTACCAGATAGCGGAGAAACGTAAGCGAGAGCCTAAAATGACGCAGGTTGAGCTCGCAAAGTGGGCGAAAACAAAGTTTAACCTAGCCAAGGCGCCAGTACAGGCAACCATCTCCAATATTTTACGCGCTTACAAGGACAAACCAGCTCCAGCTACATCTGCGACCCGCAAAACGAACCGTGCTGTCACTTACCCTGAGCTTGATGACGCTCTAGCTCTGTGGGTGCACTCCAAACAGGCAAACAACATCCCCATAACGGACGAGCTCATACAAGCCAAAGGCCGGCAGCTTTTCGACGCTCTGAAGGAACGTGGGCTAGCTACAAAGAACTTGTCCTTCTCTGCTGTGTGGCTAGGAGCCTTCAAGAAACGACACGACTTCAAGCATATCCGACTACATGGCGAGGCAGCTAGTGCCGCCAGTGAGGTAGCAGGAGCGTTCTTGGCTCGAGTTCAGCCGAAGCTGGACCAGTACTCACCGGATGATGTGTTTAACTTTGATGAATCTGGCCTTTTTTACAGAATTGCACCTCGCTATACAGTTGGAGTGCCAGATCGAGCTGCACGTGGCGTCAAGCAAGACAAAGCACGGATTACGGTGGGTTTGGCGACGAACATGACGGGTTCGAGCATGCTCGAACCGTTATTCATTGGCCATGCAAAGAAGCCTCGTGCGTTCAAGAAAAAATCGGCTCAAGAGCTGGGCTTCTTACACTATTATGCCAACAAAAATGCGTGGATGACTACTATTATATTTCGCCACTGGATTCAGAAACTTAATGTGGTAATGGCTCGCCAAGACCGTAAGATTTTGCTACTAATCGACAACGCTCCGTCGCACATTGATGTCCAGCTTACCCATGTCGAGGTGGTTTTTCTGCCTCCTAACGCGACGGCTGTGTTGCAGCCATTAGATGGGGGAATCATTGCCTGTTTTAAAGCTCACTATCGGCGCTTTCATCTCATGCACGCACTGGAAGTAGCTGACCCGCAACGAAGAACTCGTTTAAGGTGGACATTCTGACAGCAATGAAGTGGGTTGCGACGGCGTGGAGCGAGGTTTCTACCGATACTGTGGCAAACTGTTGGCGAAAATGTGGTTTCTCCTGCAACTTTTCTACTAGCTCGAGCGTGTATCCGTCAAGTGTAAAGCGCTCCATGGCTGATTCCGTTGCTGACATCTAGGCTGCTGTCAACGCTCTCAACCTGACCAATGCTGTCTCAATTGATGATATTCTCAACCCAACGGGAGAAAACGAAGTGCATTTTGCCTACTCTGATGATGCAGTGTTAGATTTAGTGATGTCAAGCCCAGAGAATGCTGATGAGGAAGCAGAAGAAGTGACCAACGCACCTGATTCTCTACTGGAAGGCGCTCCAAGCGGTGCAGAGTTTGCTGCAGCTGCCAGTGTCGTCATGCGTAGGCTGTCGAGTGAAAACGAGACGACGTGTGCTGTAAGTATGACGAAAAGCTTCTTAAGCAAATGGATCTTCAAGCATAACCTGAATAAGCTCGCAAACAAGAAGCAAGAGCTAATCACTTCGCACTTCAAACCGGTCTAAGCTCTTAATAATCGTCTGCGGGGATGATCAATTATTAGCTTAAAGAGAGAATATCAACTAGTATACAAATGCACTGTTTGTGAAAACGGTGGATCCCAGATTTGAAGATTATTATCACTTATTGCGCCATATCAAGTGATAGAGAATCATTTCTGGGAGTTCTGTCTGTAACTCCGAAACAATTCGGTAAGTTCAACTTCAACACGTTGCAGCTGTAACACTTGTTACATAGCATAGGCGTGGGTACAACGGCCCGTTACACCTGGTACATAACCCGGTGTAATTGTCTAGTCGAAACCACGTTATCGCCACTAGCTAGACCATGCTTGGGGGGGGGCAGTGTAGTGGAGGAAATCTCCAGCCTGTCCAAGCTAGCAGCTTCAGCACCAACTGGTCGCAGTCAATAACGGCAAACGTGATGACTGCGACAACAAATCGTGTGCATAACGAAAAGCAAGCGGAGCATACCGTAAAGCTGATGACCAGCCAGAAATCCAGTGCGCCATAACGACAAACTTGACGACTAGCTAACGACAACCTAGATTACAGTAGCTGCGGCTTCATTGGTTAGCAGGAGCCGCAGCACTAGGAGTACCTCGTGTCCTATTCACTTTGCTATTTACCTTTGGCAATACACTACGGCTAAACTTCCGGGAGCTTCGCCGACTCCCCCAGCGTGTCTTCGATTTCCCTGCAGACACTACAGAGAGGCTGCTATCCTGTAAAGTCCATATCGGAATCGGCTCCACACCCACAGAGTGGAAAACACTTTAAAACCAACGAGAAGGAACTATGCAAGCAACCTACTTACTGCTTCTGTCTCTGGCTACACTTGTCGTCAGTGTCAATGCTGCTGCTACCGAGGAAATTCCCCCGACAAGGAGCCTTCGCTCCCTCTTGGACAAAGATGACGGCAAGCGCGGAGGGTTGTCATCACTAAACGACGACGGTATGAGCGACTTAGTGGAGAATGAGGACAGGGGCTTTTCGTCCTCAGTAACGGAGTCACTTGCCTCGAAAATCAAAGGCTTGTGGAAGAGCACTGGTCTCAGCAGCAAGTTCGGTCGTTCTAGAAAGAATGTCTATCTGGTGGCGACTGTGGAGAGAATGCCTATAGTCAAGAAACTGGAAACTACGATTAAGAAGAACCCGAACTTCATCAGCCAGTTAAGTGAGAATCCTAAGTCGATCAAGAAGTTGGCGACGGATCCTGAAGTTGCAAAACTGTCGGTTATTCTCAAGAAGAACAACGTCAAGGTCACCAAGGACAGCATCAAGAAGCTGCGTACTGCTGCATCGAATGACCCCGCAAAGCTGAGCACGCTAGATGTAATCGATGGTATAGCGCAGATGGGAATTGTGGCAACGTTTGGCGCGATGTTCTTGTGTATATTGGCAGCTACAGGTTATGGGATTTACATGGCGGTGTCTCTTATGGTTAATAGTTGAGGCAGCATGCAGGTTCCAACTATGTGAATGTTGCCTAAAACAAGTCGAAAAAGAAGGGAAGCTGATTCACCGCTAGAGAGTAGAGCTACAGTAATACTACCTCCGTTCGGAAATAGATGACCATTTCCAATCATATTTCAGCCTCTCCAACATAATTCCCTTTCTAAACCAATCGAGTTTGAATGCTGAATCTCCCGCGCTTTCCCCGCTCACTAGCCACCACACACTGCTGGCCCCCGCACACTGGCTTCTGGATTCATTTCGAAAGTTGGCGGATGGGGGAGATTACCGATAGTGAACGCCAGGCCGTCTGGGAAACCCTACTGCTTCGCAGCGTAGGAGGCGTGCTTACACGTGGGGAGATCGTCCGGGTTGCAATGTACTTCCACGTGAGCCGCCAAGTTGTCGAGCACATTGGAAGCGTGGAATCAACTCGATGGGAGATCGAGTAGCAGCTGTGGTCAAGTCAAGAAAGAGTGCAAGATGGACCGCCGCCCCGCTGCCCCTGCCAACTGCCCGGACGACTCTCTCTCCCCCCCCCCAACCTCGCCGACGCCACGCGCTGACGCTGCTGCGCCGAGGCCTGGAACGCTGGATTTGACCTTTCGTGCCTGGACCAATTCCCCCCGTGTCTCGCATGTACTTGCGCTACGTGCCCCGCGCTTGACTTGGTGCGCGTCGTGTGCTGGAAGCGATGCGGGATCCGACGACGATGGAGGGCTCGGTTGCTGACGATGAGTGTGAGGCGAAGGCTGAGAGCGACGCTTGGACGGAGGGCTCGCGCTTCCCACTGCCAGCGCCCATGGAGCATATCATGAACTCTAATGGTGGAAATGATTACCGGCTCGAACATTTGCGAAGTACAAACTGATGCGAACGGACAGTCTTCCAACGTCATTGCCATCCGATGCAACATCTCTCGCCAATGCGAGCGCCTCCCTGCTACTCATCGCAGCAAGTGGGATCCTCGTAGCACCCGAAGTGCCCCTCAAGGATGACGTGAGATCTTAGATCCATTTTTGTGCGGCGGAACAAGAACGCCTGCGCCTCTCTGGACTGTGTCTTGCTTAGTGTCAACTCTAGATCTCCAGCCCTCCCACATTTTAAACGCCTGCGCCTCTCTGGACTGTGCCTCGCTTGGTGTCAACTCTAAATCTCCAGCACTCCCACAATTTTATAATCTGGAAAATGAACGAGGCGGAGCGCTGCGCAAAAAAAAAAACAAATGGTCATCTATTTCCGAACGGAGGTAGTGTAGTACTAGTAACTAGCCTGCGGAGTTCGGGGTTCTCAGGGAGAAGTATGGGGGGTCCTTTATTTGTGTTTACCCCGTAGCAACCTTCAAAACTGCAAATTCTAATTGCAAAATGTAAGATCGAAACAGCAATATTATACATGCATGATTGTATACATGCGCTCCACCGCTTGAAGAAAGTTGCGCTAGATTTGCTTAGAATTTACGGCCTATCGAGCTTACGACCGACGAACTCACGACCGACAAACTCAGGTCTTTTTTAGTTAAGATGATTCTACATGATTTTCTTTAGTATATTTCACTCATGCACTTCATCAAACACAAAGTTTGGTGCTTGCATATACAGTCAAATCTGTTTATATGATCCTCCCTATTTGAGCCTTGCCATTTATTTGATGCAAGCTTTGTTGCTACCAAATATTTTACTTAGTTTTTGTGTAACCGCTGTGTATATGTATACAAGGTATATGAGTCACATTTGGAGGACCAAATTAGGTCTAACCTGTTTATTTGATTCACACTGTTCACGACCACACACTCTTCAAAGTCCCCACTGCTCAACGCCCAACGCCCAACGCAAGCCCCCTTCCCTCGCAATGTCTCATCGCACCTGTTGACAGCGATTTTATCGAAGTGGGAGGGCGCTGTGAGCGGTAGTGAGTATCTGGCAGTGGACGAGGACGTGCCTGCGCAAGAGCCAGATGTGATAGTGGACGAAGCAGCAGGAAGTGATGCAGTTTCGCAGGACGAGCAGGAGGAGGAGGAGGAGGACCAGGAACCCACAATTCAACCTGCCATCGCTCTGAGACACTGCATGGAGCTGTCTGCATTTCTGCTTCAATGCGGAGAGCAGACTGATAGAGAACGAAGACTTTACAGACCGTGACCGCTTTGGTTCGGGAGACTACGGTGAAGGCAAAGCGGCAGCGAATTATGCGCGATTTCTTTACGTGCACCACATAATTGTTTTAACTGAGTCCATTTTAAATGGGCCTCATATAAACAGGTTTGACTTCACTTAGTATTAACTCTACTCAGGGGTTGCTGGGGCTGCCAACTGCTAGCAGAACTGGAACACATGCGGTACGATGTCCTGTACATTGATTCGAGAATGTCTCCGGGCTGCCTGGAGACAGTGAGGCGAGTGAATCTAAGCTGAGAGCGCGCTTCGCATCCATCTCAACTCGGTGCAGTGTCTGGACGATTGGGCGGTTGAAAAAAAAAGGCGGACTGCGAGTTGAAGCCGTGGAGAAGACCCAGTACCACGTCGCAGTATCGGACTTGCCGTTGATATATTTGCCGATACTGCCCTTGTTGCTCGAACAAAAATAGCAGTGACAGTGAGTGTAAACACCGACAAATTCATTTGTGATGAATCGTAGAATCAGTGCCGTACCTCGTGGCGCACTCGATGTTTCCCCACAACACCAGCTCCAGACGACTCTCTCTACCGATGTAGTCAACCTCTCGTATTGGGCGTTTGCAGTTTGGTGGTTTATTATCCTCGGTGTGCACGCGGTCACTAGCGTTTACAATGCCTTGTACGCCTACTGCTACTGGATATTGAAAGAGACGTCACTTGACGTATACTTGGAGTTCTATCATATTGGGTTGCCGCAAGAACACCATCACACGATCGCTATCGTCCACGCCATTATGTCTCTCATGCATGGAGCTTGTATTCTACTTATGCTAAGCGGTTCTTTATGGCACCACACGCTTGCTTTCTCTCCGTGGTCAAATAGTTCGTCTGGGCCAAAACGTGACGAAATAAAGACCGATTCCACGAACTCTGCTGTGCTGGAGAGTTTTATGGCCAGGGTGATTAACCAAATATATGGTCGATACGGATTTTGTGGTGTGAATGGAGCTCACTTTCATGAGATTTTCCTCTGGCGAGAGATTATCGAAACTACCTTTCAAACCGTCCAGGCCTACCGCATGAGTGCGCTCTTACCGAGGACAGTGCTCAACCGATTCTACGTCCTCTTACTCGCGGCAAACTGTTGGTCATCAATCATTATCTATTCAACGTTTCGTAAGCGAGGTGAAGCTCAGAAACGCCTAGCTTGCGTTGCCTGTGACTGCGTGCTGGATCTCGTCGCGTGCATGGGAATCGTGCTTATAATTGTGTCGAGCTATGCAGGTGACTACAACCGTCAAACTCAAAGTTTTGACGAGAAATACTGGTTCAACGATGAGTGGCTGGCTCGAGCTCTAAACGAGTTTCAGATGGTTGTTGTTGTCTCGTGGTCAGACCTGGCAAGTCGCTTAATTATGTCGCTAGGATTGATCGTGGCAACTACGGATATGAAAGCGTTAGTCAGATACCTACCGCGAGGTAGTAAACGTATTTCCCAATCACCGCCCGCAAATGCGTCAGACGTTGATGTAGCAAGAATGCGACACTGGGCTAGAAAACGCAGCACTGTAGGTCCACAACCGATAGATATGCGTTTAAACGCTCCAATTGTATTCAGGCGACCATCACTGAAGCACAGGGATAGCAACAGCGATATGGCAGTTCGCACACGCACGAGACACCGATTACTACATGCAGCTCATTTACTTTTCGGCGCGTGGGGTTTGGCGGTACTTGGTTTTCACATACACGCCACTTTCCAACGAACTTTGCCGCAATGCTTAATGCAAGTGAGACCATGGGCAGTATCGCGACCTGCTTGCTACTTGGCTGGACTTGACTGTCATTTCTTAGGTATATCCGGGACTGCCCAGGAAGTAGAAGACAAATGGAGCGAATTTGATGCTGCCACAGTTGTTCAACTATTTGTTCGCCATTGCCCCGCGTTAGAGATTCCTGATCTGATCGGCAACTATAACCACCTTCGCGGAATCAAAGTGTACAATTCGACCATTATCACCTGGGGCGAGTCTGCTGCGATAACAAACACGAACCACCCCGATCTAACGTATATGTCTATCGTTCGAGTAAATATGACGGATGGCTTGCTCCCGGCGGGGTTTAAATCGAGCGATTTTCCACAAAAAATGAACGACATCGAGTTCTGCGTCACGAATTTGCGCGAAATACCGGATGACCTTGACAAGAAGTGGCCTCTTAGAGCAATTATTCAAGTGGAATACAGCCAACTTTCCGAATTACCATTGGTGCTGACGAGACTACAACCTTATTATCTTTTCGTCACCGGAAACCCGATCACGGAGCTCCCTCCCGAATTTTTTGAAATCGAGGGCATGGTATATTTGGGCGTAAGTGGTACAAATATTCGTGAACTACCGCAAAATGTGACCCACGTGTATCCAGCATTGGTTTACGTCGGGATAATAAACACCAATGTGTCGATCTTCTGG
This sequence comes from Phytophthora cinnamomi, assembly GCF_018691715.1. NCBI lineage: Eukaryota > Oomycota > Peronosporomycetes > Peronosporales > Peronosporaceae > Phytophthora > Phytophthora cinnamomi. Next base: position 782,953 of record NW_027151035.1, read on the forward strand.
TCATGGGTAGACGAGCTTGTAGGCCGTTTGGATAGTCCAGCTATATTTGATGGTGGGGGCTCAACTTACTGCAATGACCTTGAAAATGACACCATGGATAACCACCCTCCGGTCTCACTTCCGTCGGAGTATTCGGCAATTCTAATGAACCTATCCAAAGCAAACCTACAGACAATCTCGCATGCCGTTGACTGCAATTACGCGGGTGAAGAACCATTATATCCACTCGCATTTGATGATAACGCCAACGCACTGCAGCCCCCACCGCCCCTACCAAGACATGGCCGAGGTGCAACATAGCAAATTTGCTGACAGTATTAGAATTTACCTTGAATTTGTGAGCATTGTTACAATACGATGTGCAACCTTGACATTTCAACACGAACATGCATTTTTTTTAGCTTTTTATTAAACGGTATTTTTTTATTTTTATACCTCACGCCGGAACACAACTTGAAAAAATAGTTGCACATAAATTAGCTCAGATTGTAACACGCTGTGTAGGAACGAGATCAAAGTGATGTTGCACGTGGTCAACCAGTAACGTTCGCTTTATTGATCGAGACGTACGCACCCGAGCAACAGGTTCAATTCTCGATCGCCTGGGGATATTCTATAACAAGGTCACGTATCCGTGCAGTTTCTTTGGTGTAAAAGGGAAATATTTCGAGGTCGCTCTCATCACCCGCGAAGTCGTGGAGACAGCGCTGCAAACAGTCAAGCTTACCGGATGAGTGCGCTGTTGCCATGAGCTCTTCTCAACCACTTCTATGTTGTTTTACTAGTAGTTAACTGCTGGTCATCCTCCTGGATCGCTATGGCCTTCCACAAGCAAGACGAGGACCGAAGACGCTTTGCATGCATTGCACTAGACTGCTTCCTTGACCTGACGGCTTGCATGGGGGTCCAGCTTATCGTGCTACTGGCGTACGTGAAGGACTACGATCCAGGCATAAAGGGATTGGATGGAGTTATTTGGTACAACGATGAATGGGTCGTTCGAGCACTCAACGAATTTCAATTAGTAGTTGTTGTGTCGTGGTCAGACCTAGTGAGCCGAACTGTTTTTTCGCTTGGCCTGTTCATTACCACGATGAGCATGAAAAAGCTGATTCGGCAACAGCCCCGGGGCAGCAATCGGATTTTTTCGACGAATCCGAGTGCTGTCCCAGCAAATAGTGGATCGGAGACTGAGCGTGTCACGCTGAGTCTTCTACCACTTCCTCAACTATTATCAGTCTTGGTCGAATGAGAAAAAGGTGGTTTCGAGGTGATAGTACACTGCTCCTTGCAGCTCACATCACGTTTGGGTTTTGGGGGGTTGTGATTCTCGGACTTCACATCCACGCATCGATACGCCCTACGCTACCCCAGTGTTTAATGCAAGTCAGACCGTGGACAGTACCACTACCTTCATGCTACCTGGCCGGGCTTGACCGTCACTCATTGGAAATTTCCGGCAGCATCCAAGAAGTGGAAGACAAGTGGAACAAATTTGACGCCTCCACAGTTGTCCAACTACTAATTCGACACTGTCCAGCGCTCGAGATGCCAGGAATCGTAAGTGATTTTCACAGGCTCCGAAGAATCAAAGTATACAACACAACGATCACCAATTGGGGCGACTCTGCAGCAATTACCAATACCAACCATCCAGACATAGCAACGCTGTTTATTGTTCGTACGAATATCACGGACGGTCTGCTGCCTGCGGATTTTCAGTCGAATGATTTCCCGCAAAATCTGAATGACATCGAAATTTGCGTGGCAAACCTGCACGACTTACCCAACGACTTAGACGAGAAATGGAAGCAGGGGGGCGATAGTCAGTTGGAGTACAGTGAACTGACGAGCGTACCGTTGGTGCTGGCGAGGTTGAAGCCGTTCTATCTGTTTCTCACCGGAAGTTTAATCACTGACGTCCCTCCGGAGATTTTTGAGATCGAGGGAATGATGGGCTTGGGCATCGGCGATATGGATATCTCTAACCTGCCTCCCAACGTAACGAGTATACCGCAATCGCTAGTTTTGATCGAGGTCGACTACAGAATGTTTCATTCTTCTGGTCGTGGATGGACGAATTTGTAGGCCGTGCAGAAAATCCTGGTGTCTTGGTTGCTGTAGGATCCCCGTATTGCGAAGATTTCAGCAAAATCAAACATGGCGTTGCCCATTCCTTCGGAGTACCACTAACATCCGGGTACTCTACCATTCTGATGAATTCGTCCAAAGCCAACCTACCGGCCATCTCACGAGCTGTTGATTGCACTTACTACGAAGCCGGACCGTTTTATCCGCTTGAATTTGACGACAGTATAAACGCTATCAGTTCTCCACCTGCAATACTAAAGCAGCGGTAAAAATTGAAGTCTGCGGTTCCGGTGATTTGAGAGTTTCGGTATTAATATCACGTTGCCCTAAAAGAGCAAACAATTTTACTACTGCTTTGGTTTTTAGCAAAAGTGGCACCTGAAGTCTAAAACAGGAGCGCGTTTGCTGGCAGCTACAGATAGGATTCTGGGTGGGCGGAGAAATCGTGCTTAGCCTGAACAGTACAAGAATAGAGATCAGAGCTAAGAAACATAAGCTCGTCAGAGTGAAGCAGCAGATTGGATGCTGGATATCATTTCACAGGGAGGGCTTTCGCTGCGAACGTCGAGCGTCTGAACTGATAGGATGAAACTTTCGTATTGGGCCTTCGCAATGTGGTGGGTAATTATCCTTGGTGTGCACGTGGTTACCTGCCTCTACAATGCGATCTACGCTTACTGTTACTGGAAGTTGAAAAGCACGTACCTGAACGTCTGTCTAGAATTTTACAAAATCGGCATGCCGCAGCCATATCACAGTGCTATTGCTATCGTACATGTGATGATGTCAGCGCTTCATGGAGTGTGCATCGTGCTAATGTTGGGTGGTTCATTTTGGCAGCGTTCGCTAGCTTTTACTCCGTGGTCATCATGCGTCGCTGGCCCTGGAGTACCCACTGAGTCAATCAATTCGCTACTCGAACGTCTCGAGGCCTTCTTCGACAAAGTCACGTATCCGTGCAGTTTCTTTGGTGTAAAAGGGAAATATTTCGAGGTCGCTCTCATCACCCGCGAAGTCGTGGAGACAGCGCTGCAGACAGTTCAAGCTTACCGGATGAGTGCGTTGTTGCCACGAGCTCTACTTAACCGATTCTATGTTATTTTGCTTGCTGTCAACTGCTGGTCATCACCCCTGATCGATATCGCTATTTACAAGCGTAACGAGGCGCGAAGGCGATTCGCGTGTATAGTCCTCGATTGCTTGCTGGACCTTATGGCTTGCATGGGAATTGAACTCATCGTGTTGCTAGAGTACGTGAAGGACTATGATCCAGGAATCCAAGGATTTAATGGGATTATCTGGTATAACGACGAGTGGGTCGCACGCGCACTGAACGAATTCCAGATGATTGTCGTTGTTTCGTGGTCAGATCTCCTAAGCCGAACGATGTTTTCCCTCGGCTTAATTATCACTACAGCGAGCTTGAAGACACTGATGAGCCATCAACCGCGCAGTAAAACGCACATTTCGCAAGTTGGTATCGCAAACGCAGTTGCAGTTTGTCCCATTCAGAGAGTATACAGGAAAGTTAGCTCACTGAAGCTGATACCTGCAACTGATATGCATCCGAGGAAATCTGTAGTTCAGGCGATAATCGTGGGGTCCCAAGCAAAGTGGCGATACTTCCATGGTAGCACTAGGCTTCTCCTTGCAGCTCACACGTTGTTCTGTGTGTGGGGAGTCGTGATTCTGGGCCTTCACATCCACGCATCTACACGACCTACGCTACCTCAGTGCCTCATACAAGTCCGACCGTGGGGTGTATCCCGGCCGTCTTGCTACCTAGCCGGACTTGATTGCCACACTTTAGGGATATCCGGGAGTATAGAAGAGGTGGAGGAGAAATGGAGAGAATTTGACAGCTCAACGGTGGTTCAGCTACTCATTCGGCACTGTCCAGCGCTGGAGGTACCGGATATCTTCAGCGATTTTTACCGACTCCGAGGAATCAAGGTCTACAATACGACTATCATCACCTGGGGTGAATCTGCCGCGATCACCAATGCCAACCACCCGGAAATGGCCACGTTGTTTATCGTCCGTGTGAACATGACGGACGGCTTGTTGCCGCCAGGTTTCCAGGCACACGATTTCCCGCAGTGTTTGACAGATATCGAAATTTGCGTCACGAACCTGCGCGACTTGCCCGATGACTTGGATGAGAAATGGCAGCAAGGGACAATTATTCAAGTGGAATACAGTCAATTCGAGACGGTGCCGTCGGTGCTCGCTCGACTCAATCCCTTCTACTTGTACTTGACTGGGAACCCGATGACTGAACTTCCTCCGGAGATTTTTGAGGTTAGCGACATGGTATACTTAGGCGTCGGAGATACGAGCATCTCCGAGCTGCCTCCCAACGTGACGAATGTATCGCCATCGTTGTCCATAGTCGAGATCGACTACACGAACATCTCGTTTTTCTGGTCCTGGGTGGATGAGCTTGTAGGACGCCCTACCGGCCCTGCGCTCTTTGTCGCTGGTGGCTCCCCCTACTGTGAGCAATTCAGCAAAATCGAAGACAACACGACCGACTCGTTCGGAGTCCCGCTTTCCCCGCAGTACTCAACCGTTCTCATGGACCCGTCCAACGCGAATCGACATGAAATCGCGCGAGTTGTCAACTGCGACTCCATGGAACGAGGACCGTACTACCCGCTCGCCTTCGACGACAGCATCAACGCCATCAGCACGCCTCCCACCTTAACCAGACAACGGCACACCGACACCACTTCAAGTCGCTGTTGAAGTCGACCCTATACAACCTATCTGTCCACAACACTCGGGTCAAGTTTATCAAAGTGTTTTTGGTATTTTGTTTCCTGGTCTGTCGCAGTAGCCAGCCGCCCGCTGTTCCAAACGTTTCTCTTCCGATATGAGGTAAACGCGATATGACGGCACCGTAACCCTCCGTAACCCACAGCAGTCGCATCTCAGCCTACCCGAGCAGGATCTTGTTCTCCTCGATGAACTTGTAGGGCGGGATCTCGAGGTTGAGCGGCGCGGGGCCCTTGCGGATGCGGCCCGACAGGTCGTAGTGCGAGCCGTGGCAGGGGCAGAACCAGCCGCCGTACTCGCCCGCGTCCGACGTGGGCACGCAGCCCAGGTGGGTGCACACGCCCAGCACCACGAGCCACTCGGGCTTCTGCACGCGCACGGCGTCCGTCTCCGGGTCGCGCAGGTTGCCCACGTCCACCTGGTTGCTCAGGTCGATCTCCTTGGGCGTGCGGTGCTTGATGAAGATGGGCTTGCCGCGCCACTTGACGGTGACCGTCGAGCCCTCGTTGATGTTGCTCAGGTCGAACTCGGCCGTGGCCAGCGCCAGCACGTCGGCCGACGCGCTCATGCTGCCCACGAACTTGATCACGGCCAGGCGCGCCGCCGTCGCGTAGGCCACGCGCGCGCCGCCCAGCATGAAGTACGTGAAGGCGCGCTTGGACGGGTCGCCGGCGTCGATGCGGTCCTTCTCGAAGTAGTGGTCGGGCGACTCGTACGTGTCCACGAGCGTCTTGGAGCTCATGGCGACGCGGCCTGCGATATGATATGATCCACGACCGTCATATTGCACCGGTTAGAGATATGAGTGGCGAAGTTAACCAACTGTCTAAACGAGGTTCGAGAGTTTTTGTTTTGTTTTTTTTAGGTGTTGCGCGTGGGCAACAACACATTCCGCGGGTGCGTGCACCTCTCTCTCGATAGCTGCGTTTAGGTGGGAGGGTGGAGATGTATACGGGCCACGTACCCTGGAAGGCCTGCATGCAGCGCGGGGCCACAGAAGAGCGCAGCTTCGTCAGCATCATGGCGGCGAGCGGGGGACTGGGAGGTGGTGCTCGGGGCAGTCAGTCGGTCGGTCTCTGTGTGTGGCCGAAGCGTGCGGTCTGCAGGCGGCGTGGGGGGAGGACGGAGGTCGTCGCGCGGAGGGGGTGTGATTCTGAGGGTCCAGCCACTCGCGATTGGCAGAAACACGGCAGGATAAACATAGCGAGGACGGTATGCTTTATCATAGTTCTCTACCGAGCAAAGACGCGCGGGAATGCACCTGTCTCCACTATGGTGCTGGCAGTGGAAACCAACTCGTGACGACGTACTCCGCAGCACAGGAATATTCGGTTGCATAGGCTGTTACCCAGTATAGTTAGTTAGTGTACGCCACCCAACGTTAAACCATCCATCAGTTACTTGGGCCATTCGAGAAGCTCCACGCCAGGCACCAAGTCAAGCTCGCGATAGAATGTCGTTCTTCCAGCGCCTCGTGTCCTACGTGGTGAACGACGTGGCCGTGAAGGCGCTCGCCAACTCGCGCACCTTCCAGCGCTTCGCGCTCAAGACGCACTACCACGTGGAGGACGCCAAGACCATGGCCTCGTCGGGCGCCGGCGCGCTCAAGAACTCGTTCGAGACGTACGCGCCCAAGGTGAAGGAGTTCGGCGATGCCTTCCGGGAGGAAGTGGCCAGGGACCTCAAGAAAATGAAGTGAGCGGGGGAGAGTGAAGAGAGCGGAGGCTAGGGGACTGCAGTCAGTCGGAGGCAACAAAAGTCTCTAAATCTGTTTGCCAGTTTCTCTAATCTTTCCAGTTTCCTTTCCCCCCAAGTCGACGAGGAGTTGATGCAGAGGAAAAGTTGCAGTTGCCGCTTCGACTGCAACTCTTTAATGGTTTATAATATTCTCATTTGTTGATAGACAAACGACTGTTCTCTATTTTTTTTCGTTGTGCTTTAGTCTAAACCATTAAAGGTAGAGGAGGTGGGGTACTAATAGCGCCGATGCCGTCTTCATAGTCGAGAGGGTAGAATACCCCCCTGTATGGTTGATCAGCGTTGCACAGGACGCCGCGCGACAGTACTTGGCGATTCGCCTCTGACGGATCCATGAGCGTCTGCGAGTATTCCGGTAGCAAGGGAACACTGAAAGACGTTGCAGTGCCGTTCTCGATCCTGGCGAGTTGGTCGCAATACGGAGAAGGCCCAGCCATCCAGGGATACGACGAGTTCTGCATCCGCATCACAAGTGGGTCGGCCCAGTTCCAGAAGAAGGAGATCTCGGTGTTGCCGATGAAAATCCACGACAAGTCCACCGACAGATTCGTCACATTCTGTGGGAGCTCAGCCAATTTCATGTTGCTGAGACTGAGCCAACCCATGCCCTGCACCTCGAACACCTCGGGGGGAACAGCCCGCAGCGGGTTCCCGTCCAACATCAAGTAGTATGGCTGGAGGCGAGCCAACGTCGGGGGCACGACGGTCATTTGGCCGTATTCCATTTGGATGATGGAGTTGGGAGGCCACTTGGTGTCCAGGTCGTCCGGAAGTGTACGCAGATTCGTCACGCAGAACTCGAAGTCGTGCAAGGTCTGGGGGAAGTCGGTCGAGTGGAACCCCGCAGGCAGCAGGCCGTCCGTCATGTTGACTCGGACCATGAGCAGCGACTCCATGGCCGAGTGGTTCGTCTTGGTGATGGCAGCCGACTCTCCCCACTCCACGATGGTGGTGTTGTAGATCTTGATGTCGCGGAGGCGGTGGAAGGTGGTGAAGCTGTCTGGCATCTCGAGCTCGGGGCAGTGGCGGATGAGGAGCTGGGCGACCGTGAAGCTGTCGAATTCGCTCCACTTCTGCTCGACCTCGTCTTTCTTGCCTGTAATTTCCAGGTCATGGCAATTGAGGCCTACCAGGAAGCATGACGGTTTGGATACTGCCCACGGTCTCACCTGCAGCAGACACTGGCGTAGTGTTGGTTGTGCTGCTGCGTAGATGTGAAGGATGAGTACGACCAAACCCCAGACGCCAAACAAAATATGAGCCAACCGAAGCATCATACGTGCACCTCGAGTACGCAGACGAGTGTCGAGATAGCTGTCGCTGTCCGCCTTCAGTAAAGATCGTTTGGATGATTCCAGGTTTGAAGGAATGGGCGGTAAAACGTGAGCAGGGCTTTTGGAGCTCGTGCCATTGATCTTTTCATGCCAAAACTTGTCACTGTCGGTTCTTGTGTCAGCAACGGTGCTGGTTGCTTGAACAAACACACTCACTCGGTTTTCGTTTCGTGGTAAGAACTGGAGCAGCTCTTTCATGTTCGTTGTCGTCATGACCAGACTAAATGAGAAGATGGCGCGACTTGCCAGATCCGACCACGAGACCACTACGACCATCTTGAGTTCGTTCAGAGCTCGAGCCAACCACTCATCGTTGTACCAAATGATAAAAGGGAAGCCGAGGAGGTTCGGATCGTAATCGGGCAGGTAGGTCAGCAGAACGATGATCTCAATACCCATACAAGCCATGAAATCAATTGCGCAGTCCAACACAATACTTGCGAATCGTCTACGGGCCTCATCGCGCTTGAAGAAGACATTCGAGTAGACGATGACCGATGACCAGCAGTTGATCGTAAGCAGAATGACGTAGAATCGGTTAAGCAGAACCCTTGGCAGCAGCATACTCATGCGATAGGCTTGCATCGTTTGAAGCGCAGTCTCGAAGGTTTCGCGACAAACGTGAACGGCGTGGAAGTGACTCCCGTTGACTCCTAAGATGCCGTGTCGATCGGCGGCCTTGTCGTAGACCTTCGTAAAGCTCTCCAGAATGACAGAGCTGGTTCGGCTGGCTTTCGAATCCTTTCTCTTAGCTTTAGCGTTGCACGATCTCCACGGGGTGAATGCCAGTGATCGGTATTTAATTGACCCCACGAGCATAAGAAGGATGCACAGAGCATGCATTGCTGCCATGGTGGCGTGGACGATGGCTATCGTGTGATGATACGGAGGAGGCATGCTAATCTGGTAGGCGACCAGGAACAAGTTGAGAAATGTTTCCGCTAGTCTCAAGTAGCAATACGCGTACAGCGCATTGTACGCGCCGGTAACCACGTGCATAGCGAGGATGAAGATCCACCATAGCGTGAAGGCCCAGAAGGGGAGACGAACAACCTCCGTTGAAGCCTTGGGCACTCGGAGCGACATCTCCTCGGGTCCTTTAACTCGATTGTTTTCTTTGAGCTGACTGACTGGAACTCGCTGAGATCTTCCGGGGACGCGGTGTATTCGTATCTGAAGTTGCTTCGTGCGGTTTGGCAGTATGTGAAACTAGTGTACAAATATTCTTGTCGTGCAATACTTGGATCCAACGGCTAAAGCTCTGATGACATGCAACATGTCGGGGCCATCCCAGAATGTTAATTCAAAAATACTTGTCGATGGGGGCCGGATTATTTCTATTTTAACCCTTTCGTTATAATAAAAATACATTCTGTACCTTTTAGCAAAAGTGGGTAACAATCTTTCAGAGGCCATACAAACACCAAGCTAAAGTGGTCGCGGTCTACCTTGTTTTGATACCCTGATTTTTCACGGGCACTCGCATTTTCGACCAACCAAGGCGACGGAATAATATATCACTTTATTTTGTCCCGTGAGACGTATATGCAAACAGCGGAGAGCTTCAGAGCTCAGTCACAGCCACAGCGAATGGCCCGCATCATGGTGGTCGTGATGCACATCCTCATGACCTCCTTCTTCGCTGTGGGCATCGCTAGCTACACAGCTAGCGGCTATCTGACAACATCTTGTGGATGGCGGTTCCTTCGAAGTTGCTGGGTTGCTCTCTCCTGACTTCAGCGCTAACCGCTGTGCCGTCGTTATGCAGTACATGTCACGCCGATTCACATTCTCATCGTCTCCCCGACACCCACATCATCAGCTTTAAACCCGACGCCGATCTCACCCACATCGACGAAGTGCTGAAGTTGCGTGAGAAGTAGTCATCTGTCAAGGTTCGCATCACCATTGGAGCTGTCCAATCGGTTGAAGTCGGCTTTCAGCGTGTTAGACCAGGTGAACGACCCTCCTGTTGCTATCGAGTTTGCTGAGGAGATAATAGAGGAGAAGCTCCGCACGATACCGCAAAAGCAATCCCCGCTACATCCCGCTATGACTGTGATCCAGCGGATCCTGTTCATTCTCGACGTCGTGGCTTAAGGCAAGCGTCTGGAGCTTGGAGTCCCTACATCTACGCGGTCGCCTAAAAGGGTTTGCTGCTTCTCATCTACCGGATCATTTTCAGGAGGAAAAATGCCAGTTTTCACTGAGAGTGTTCATGGACGTGATGGTCATGTACGGATACGCAGGCTTCTACATCATGGTCCATGTCGCCGAAGAGCGTTTTTGTTCGTAGTTCGACGACACATCTCCAACAGCACCAACTCGGCTACGCAAGGAATCGACCGGGATCATCAGCAACTTCAAAACTGTCCCACCCAATATCGCGAATCGCTCCGACCGTCTGGCTGCTGATTGATGACATTACTAAGGCCGTGATAGATGACACAAACTCTTTTGGATAAAACGTTGGTGACTCGACACAGCTGAAGATCCGGTACAGTGCTACAATTCACGTCAAAATTAGTTATAGCCAAAAGAAAACGTCGTATTTTTGCGCTACATAGGAAACTAGCTCACTACGGAAATATATTGAATAATGTGTTGTCATCCATCTCCAACTGATGCTTTCTTCCCTCTGTGATGCTCTAATCTTGACTATTCTTGGTCCGTTTTTTAAGAAATAGAGCCTGGGCTTTGTAAATGTCGGAGCTCCGCATCAAATTCCCAGCAAGGGTATAAACCCTTTTGAGATGATAGTATTGGTGATACTTCTGCCAGCAAGTCCAAGTTGCGTCTTGGCAGAGATGCGGCTTAGTTGTATTAATCGGGTATGTACGCTTGCACAATGCTACATTGTGTGATTCACAGAAATCTGTCTTCTGAGTAGGCGACCTCCCCTCTAACCGGCACACTGTACATTCTCGCATCGTTCGACTCCGTCCCTTGAGCACAAGCATCGATTCCTTTGCAACACACCGTTGTTGGATACTAACGCCTGCACTGCTGGTGTTATCTCCATCGACTCTACTTTGACGCGAAGTGACCGTGATATCACCCCCGGCGTACACCAAACCGTCCTCAGCTTGTTGCCAGCGTTTCCAAGTCCCATCAAACATTTCACGCGCAAGCGCTGCAACAAATGCTCGGTGCTTGTCACGACCACTTCGCGGTGAATGCGACTCTGGCTCCGACCCGTCCTCATCACTATATCTATCAACAGCACCGCCACAATTGCTCATCTCTTGAACCATGTCATGACAAATATAGGCGTTTCATCTTGCAATATCGATCACTGCCATGGCGACCGTTTTGTGCCATTTAAATGAATGACCATTTGCTATGGAGAAACGACCTCTCAGTTGATCATGACGATCCACCCCCTGCATGGCCGCGTTGTATTCACTAACACGAGTAGGGGCTCGAAACGCAACTCGTTCATTCTTGATTCTACGAAAGACACTGGTCGTTCCAGAATCGTCTGCGTTAGATACGACGTTTACGATGGAACCGTCCATCCAACTTGCTGCAACAATGGTTTCTCTAGACAAACACCTTGCTTTGAACTGCCTCGCTCTTTGTCCACCTTTGGGTCCAGCATGGTGACGTGGGGGAAATGCTTACTAGAAGATCGCACAGTACCTCGACCATACAACCCAATCGAACGTAAACTTTAGAGCAGAAGACAGGAGGTATAAAAATTGTTTGTGTTGACAATTCGACGTGATCCATTCAGCGAGTGCGTAACTTCAAGTACATGTCGACGAACTTCTGATGATGCCTTCGTCAGATTTTCTAGTCGTGCAATTTCCGAAGCCTTAACAACGCCTTCGAGCCGATCGTGCAATTCGCTGCTGCAATGCAACTTGAAGTTCACCACTAGCCATGATGTAGAGCAGCAGCACATATAGAGTTTAAAATGATATTTACCAGTGGGTTTCCCAGGGTTGTACACAATTATGTGCCGAGTGTATTGAGAGCGACACGCAATACTTGCTTCATCTACTGCTACGTTTCGGCCAACCTGGATGTGACGAATACAGCGTGCCTTCAACATAGTAAACAATGGACGAATTCTTGCGGCAGGGTCCCTTTTCACTTCAGCATCTGTCCCTTTCGCACGAAAAGCCAGATTCTTACGAATGTACAAGAATCGGTTCCAATTCATCACAGACACCAAGTTTGTCGATCTTGCTCCCGGAAATATTTTTCTCTTCTTCATTGTCTCTCCAGTAGTTCAACATCTTACCTTTATCCACAAGAGCCATATACCACAGAACCCCTAGAAAAAATCATTACCTCCCCTAGGTCAATTGGATGAGGCGATGGATTACCATTTTCTGTAGCAAAGGAGTTACTAAATTCCACAACTTGTTTCCAAAACGTAATCGGAAGAAAAGCAAAAAAACTTGACGTTGCAGAGTGACCAAACAGACTTTTGCTAGCTTCATGTACTTTTGTCTTCGTAGACCCATCTTCATGTGTGAACAAACCGATGGGCTGTTCAAATGATCCTGTCGGTGTAAATGTCATAGATTGTATGGCTTCAACCTCGTCAGGATTAAGAGGTATGTGTAGTTCCTTGTGACCTCGAAATGTATTCAACTCCCGATATCCCGTTTCATCCTGTTCCTCAAACTATTCTGTCAATGCGGGAATATCAGAATATTTCGGGACCATATTACACAATGAACTCCACGACTCAGCGAGTGCTGCCTGACCTCGATGTATTCTAACAAACTGGTCAATTCCACGAACTATAACATCCTCACAAACTTCATGGATGTGGTCCTTCGTTTGAAAAGCCGTATTTGTCCATTGAAGTTTGAAAGTTGCTGTGGGAACGCTAATTTTGTCAAGATTTGGTTCATCGGCAACTTGATATCGAGTTGCAATGCCAATAAGATACGCGGCTCCGATATCACGATAGAACTTCGCAGTCATCCATGGCTCTTCTGCTGGGGAAAATGCAACATTCGCGTTGAGATACTTGTTCGCTGTCTCCCGCGCTCGCCGAACCAGCTCGGCCTTGAATGCTTTAGCTACGTCTGTCGCTGCCTTTTTCGTTGTCTTACCCTTAACTGACGGTGCTTTATGTTGTTTTAGGCCCACCTTTTTTTCGTTTTGAAGCCGTTTTGGACTGTCCCTGATGTGATTCCGCGCTTTTTCGCTTTTGAGTCTTCTGCGCCCGGGACGTCGCTTGCACAGTTTGGGTAGGTTGGGGACCGGCTTTGGTCTTCAGTTTTTGGGCTACGGGTATGTTATTTGGCGTCATACCCGCAGTCTGGACAATAGAGGTTGAGCAAGAAAGTTCACTAGCAGGAACTGTCGACCTCCTACTCGCGTTGTTGGTAACCCTGTCTACTTCTCGTGTTACTATAGACAGATACGCTACGTTTTCATAGCATAGCCTACTGTAATAGCAGTATTCTCCAAAATCTTCCATTCGTTGACCGTGTTCATCACGGAGATCGAGAGTGATGCACACATCATGCGAACAGAAGTGGTGCATGGGCTTATTACAATTTGAGCACAAGCGCTCCGTTGAACATTCCAAATGACACACAGCACAAATTGTCGATTCAGAGGTCCCGCCTGAGTCGCCACTTGCAGTGTCTCCAATATCAATGAACCCCCCGTTTTCCGGTTGCGTTATCTGCTCGGTTTCGTCACTCACACGGTCCAAATTCCCACCCCCATTATGTCCTGAACCACGAATTATATCCGATTCATCATTGAAGCAACCACTGTTCTCATTACCAGCTTCTTCTGCACCAAGATAAACACCACAAGCTTTATCATTCCAGCTGCCGTCATTATACCTTTGAGTTTTGAAATGTAAATCTTACCAGAGAACTGAGCTGTGTCGTTCCCTGTCGTCAAGATGTAATTCTGCACAACACTGTCCTCGCCTAAGAAGTATTCCTCGCCCTCTTTTCCTGCTACGCTCCTTCCCGGGCGGATGTATCTGTACCGGTTTTGTCTAAGCCGCGCCTTGGTGCGGCCTTCGACGTCCATCCCTCACGAAGGAGAACCCTCCACAGTTCAATGAAATTTACCCTGCCATCTAATCATCCAACAGTAATCTGTCAGTGAAAGTATGTTTGGTACTGTCTCCTGTATACTTGACTTACAATCTGGGGTGGATGCGGTTCCTGCAGAGCCGGGGTTGCTACGGGTATGCCGGCGCTCAACGATCTTTTCCATCAGCCAAACCAGCGGCGGGATTTCGATACGATAGACAGTCTATCTGTTTGCCTGTGAGGATCTTACAAAATGAGAACGTGTGCCGCTGTTTATGGCTTGAGCTGCCATGAACAGTCGTGAAAAGGCACTAAGGTCTCATCTTGCGGTCCACGGAAGCCAATGTACCCATCCAAAAGTTTGGTCTGGCTTGATCACCCAGAAAATACAAAAATCGCACGACTGCATCGATTTTTCTGTTGGGCACGTACATATGAGTGCAAGCTAGCGCTGCTACATATTGATACTGATGAGTGGTAGTGCTGTAAGAATCGAGTGACCAGGTATTCACTAGGTCGTTAGGCATTGAATGACTATTATGAGCCTCACATGAAAACGAAACGAACGGATGGCACTGCATATATTGATTTTCCATCATAGTGCACGTTGGCAAGATGATGGTGTGTATTAGTGAGCTCAGCAAAAAAGATGACGTGCATATAAGAGATTATGTATTGAAACCAGCCACTGTTTTGAACAAGACAGCTACCAGCGGCTTACAAGATGGAACAGTGGCTTCGGCGGCAGAACCTCATAAGCCAGGTCGAGTGGCTGGTCGCCCAACCATTCCGGGCCCCGATAGTAGGAGCATGGAACGCATGGACACTGTTCCCAGACCTTGTTCACTCGGAGACGGTTGGCGTTTATGTCGATCTCGTTCATAGCCATCCAAAGTTTCTGAAGATCATTGAATCTTCCTTCATAGATTCGGCCTTTGAAACGGAAACGTCTGCTTTCATCTTGATATACTCTTCAATTTGCAAATCCAGGCACACTGCCTTCTCGACCAGGAAGTCTTAAAGGTATAACAACCGCCTATGGATCATGTCACGCGTGATCTAGAACAAATAGGTGTATGGTTAGTTTGAATCGAATACTCTATAAGAACGGGCACCCGCTTACCTCCGAATGTTCCAGACATGTTTGGAACCATCGCATCATCCGTACATAGTTGTGGACTCGCTGGAACCTGCATGTACAATATGCTTTGTACGCGGCGTGCATCTCCTTGACGGGCAGCATCTCAACGAAATCATCAATGTCCGGTGACGATCCAAACGAGACTTCGAATTCCTGGTCTCAAAACAATATGTTGGCATACTGACCGTGTGGAAGTTCGCAATATGCATTACCCGATTATTGGCTGGGACAAACACCGGGAGCAGGGAGTCGAAGTTGGCTTTAACCGAAGTTCCGTAGTATACCAATGGGGCTGAGAGAGTGCTCGTACGGTATATCCGTTTGCCATCGGAAGCCACCCCGCCTGCTAAGAACGGAAGCTATACAAACCGTTATTCAAACAATACATTGCCCAACGCCAAACCGCACAACCTGGAGTTTATCCTGACGACAGTCCATTATACATTGCAAGGGGGGTCGGCAAGGATAATCTTCTGGCCGGCTTGAAAATTGTGAAATGACCGTGTAGACCGCTCGTTTGGGCAATGGCGGCCCTGACCAGCCGCCGAGACTCCAAGATCCACACCTCGTGGCCTTTGGAAGCCGAAGAACCCATGACGTAGTTCGCACTGGCTCCATCACCCAGCGCCATGTGAATTTGTTGTAATTATTCAGTTTAGTCTAAAGTTTATGTTAGAAGCCGCAACGACAACAATGGAGATAATGCTCGCATTTGTAGTCTATCGCAATGGACTAGGGACGATCTTCAACTTGTCATTTATGCAAACCACTTGGGCCGGAACCACCACAATCGGAAGCAATAGCCGGTCTAAACAAGACTGCATCTATAAGCCCATATTGGGGGAGCGGTCAGTAACCCTCGCAATACATCTACCACCCCATCAGTACTTCTACGTTATCGAGGATTCGCACTAGCGTTCTATCGTGATTTTCTATCGGTGCCAGATAACAAGTTCCCGACGAAGGCTGCCGCAAATTAGGCTGGTCCGCTTGTTGCAGCGGCGACGACGCCAAGCATGGACCGAGAGCTGGATTTGTTCAGTATGGCAGTCGTCTTGTTGGCACCAGCAGCCACCACCCACCATCGATACAACCGCAGACCTGGCAGCTCTGGTGCACACGTAACAGCAGGAGACAGCGCGCCAACGGACGATTCGGTGCTAGGTCACAGCACCGCCGTCGCCGTTGACAGTGCCAGCTATATCACACACATCCGTCGCCGCTCTTGGATGGACCAGCGGCATACCGGCGGCGAAGCAGACGCAACGGGCCCGCGGATGTCTTCGTTACCACCCCAGATTCACACCTAATGACCTGGGGGGGGGGGGGGGGGGCGACGATGCAGGTGTGCTGAGACTCCTGCAGACGAACTCGCACTACCGTAGGCGTTGGCAACGATGATGACGTAGGAAAATGGGTCGGCATACCAGCGACAGCTCCTGCAAGTAAAGCGGGCCCAGCGTTGGGACCAAGCGCATGTCGGCCACGTATTTGTCCAGCGAGGCATCCATGGGGCCTTGAATGGGGGCAGCCATCAAACCAGCATGGGAATGGCAGCACGTCACCGACTTGGCTGATGAGATGCTGTCGATCAGGACCGGCAGCATGCCGCCCGATCACGCTTCCAGCGTGGCCGCCGTGGTGCCGTCCGTCGAAAATCGGGTGGAAGTCCATTGGAACCGGCAGCATGCCGGCCGTACTACCGTCGATTGTCTCGGTGCGGTCGATCAGCACCGGCAGCATACCGTACATGCAGTCGGTGCAGCCGTCGTCGGAAGTAGCGATGGGGTGGCAGATCCGGTCGCCAGTGGAGCAATGATATTGACAGGGAGCACGGCTTGATCCCGGGCTTGCAAATCGGGAAATGAAAACCAGGATGCCAAACCAAAAATCTTGGCGCGATGCAGGAGGTTCACGGGAGCTTTTGGCGGGATCTTTGTGCCGCCCAATCACAAGCAGTGATCAAGTAAGTGTATCACGGGATTGGCGGAAGCGAACCCGGCGGAAAAAACCTCGATTCCGAGTCTTTGACTTTACCGCGGGATCGGTTGGCTGGACGTCAACACGAATTTCCTCTGACAGGACAGAGAATTTACGTTATAGTGGGCATGTTTAGTTAAAAACACACAATTATTTTACGTTTCGTAAGAGTATGGATTGTTTTGCAGGTGCATGAAAACACATGTAATAGGCTAACGTAGGTAGTCCTGGTACTACGAGTCGGTTAGGATTTGTTAAAGCATCCACCGAGTAAGTTAGTGCTCTCGCCGTATGCGATTCATGCAGCATTATTCGCATTTTTCAGAAACGCAACCATACAGTTTGCATGTTTTCTCATTACATATATATATATATATATGTCGCTTGGTCTTGGGGACAAAGCTGACAACGGTTAGTTCACGATATATCTGCTATGTTTTTGGAGTCAGGAGGAGGACGATCTCCTCGACGCGGAAATGTTGCGCCTTGGGCACTGCAACAGAGTAGACATTAGAAATAGATGTTGCTTGAAGTATCAGTAATTTACAAGTATACATTCTTTGGCGTTAGTTGTATTGGCGGTGCCACCTCAATAATTGATACATCCCTGAGCGTTTGTGGATCACGACATGCTGGTCGGGCCAAACTTGTCCTGTGCAAACGATATTGTAGTTACCATTTTAGGCGTGGATAACGATTACTTAAAGTAGCAAGTGGGCGTGTGTTGTAAGCGTCTGGTAGTCTTAGCTGTGTGGGTGATGGCAATTATCATTAGTGCGGTATTTAACACAGCCGTCATTTTAGACGATCACAAAGCGACCCAGTACAAATAGTAACCTAGCAGCACTATCAATGCGGGTTTCGGTGTTGACAGGGTGGAGATTGAAGGTACGAGTAAGTAATATGCTGGTAAACGAGTAAGTATGAAGTGGACTTGGTAGCGCTACCACCAGTGATACCAGGATCACTCCTGTACGCAACACCGCCGTTATAATGATCATGAGTGCGGCTCGACAGTACTATAGGGTGTTTGGCTCAAGTGTGACGTTAGAAAAAAAAAGCAGTGAGTAATATGTTGTTGAGGGCTTGGATGTACCATCGAAATTGATCGGTATTTCCAAGTAGCGATAAGTTATGAAAATTAAGTTTCCCGAACGAAAGAAGGAAGCCACGTTGTCACGACTGGAGACCAGGCATGGTTCTCGATCAAATTCATCAAGTTCGGCTCTCCTCTTACTCTGGGGACCGAATGATATGGTTCGTATAGGCTGCCCAATAATAAATTTTCCCACGAGGCATGATGAAAGTTTCGGTTTGTAGGTCACAGCGTGTCTTGCACGCCGTGCCGCGCATAGTAGTTACGATAAATAGTCGTTCTTGATCGTCTTGGCTTGCCAGGGACGCTCCCACTTACGCGGACACAAGCGGATTCCGACGGCCAAAATACCATGAAGCTCTTCAGTATGGATCCGCCGATTTGATTATGCCTAATAGCTTGTGTCCGCTGAGGGCTAGTATGGTAGTTCTTATAGCGCAAAACGTATTGTCGTGTTTGTTCTAGTTTGTAATTCCTTCCAGTTAATTCTCCAGCACATTGCGTATTTCTCGGGTACAATTACAACCCCCCGTACTCGCGATTTACCTGCGCACGAAGTCGATAATTCAAACGATCACACATGCAACTTCACGTCAAAGAATCGGAATCGAGTTTTTTTACGCCGGGTTCGCTTCCGCCAATCACGCGTCGATCACATCGGATTCCGCCAATCCCGTGATACACTTACTTGATCACTGCTTGTGATTGGGCGGCACAAAGATCCCGCCAAAAGCTCCCGTGAACCTCCTGCATCGCGCCAAGATTTTTGGTTTGGCATCCTGGTTTTCATTTCCCGATTTGCAAGCCCGGGATCAAGCCGTGCTCCCTGTCAATATCATTGCTCCACTGGCGACCGGATCTGCCACCCCATCGCTACTTCCGACGACGGCTGCACCGACTGCATGTACGGTATGCTGCCGGTGCTGATCGACCGCACCGAGACAATCGACGGTAGTACGGCCGGCATGCTGCCGGTTCCAATGGACTTCCACCCGATTTTCGACGGACGGCACCACGGCGGCCACGCTGGAAGCGTGATCGGGCGGCATGCTGGCGGTCCTGATCGACAGCATCTCATCAGCCAAGTCGGTGACGTGCTGCCATTCCCATGCTGGTTTGATGGCTGCCCCCATTCAAGGCCCCATGGATGCCTCGCTGGACAAATACGTGGCCGACATGCGCTTGGTCCCAACGCTGGGCCCGCTTTACTTGCAGGAGCTGTCGCTGGTATGCCGACCCATTTTCCTACGTCATCATCGCTGCCAACGCCTACGGTAGTGCGAGTTCGTCTGCTGGAGTGTGCGAAAACGACGAGTGGCGAACCGGCGCCTGCAGCGGCGGCAGTGATGCCACCGAGTAACGCGACGACCAGGACGACAGCGGCGGGCAAGACGGACAAGATGATGACGGCCGCTTCACTACATGTGCCCCAGTGGCGGGAACGACGGCAGTTGGCCGCACTAAGGCAGCCACAGCGCCGGATGGCGTGATGACGACGAGCGACGTGTCAGCGCTGGCCACGGCAGCAGTGGTACCACCGAGCGGCGCAGTGAGCGGAACGACGGCGACGGCGACGCCTGAGGAGGCTCCGAGCCAACCTACAGCGACGTCAGGCATGGAGGCCAGTGTGAGGACGGCGACGATAGAGGTGACGGCAATGGACCGGAAGCAGTGGTGATTAACGAGGACGGCGGTGTGGCCACGACAGCGACGACCGACGAGGCAGTGACGGCCACGACCGACCAGAAGCGCGTGAAGCAGGCGGCAAAGCCCGCCACGAGACGCAGCGAGCGCCTCCACGAGCGTGAGCAGCGGCACGTGCACTGGGCGACGACAGTAACGAGCGTGGACGATACGATCAGCACGGCGTTAAGTGCCGGGCGAGCTTCAACTACGGGGACTACGGCGCGGACGGCAAGGACAGGGCGCTGGGCGACACCGCAGAGGCCCCGACGACGGCAGTGGCGCCACGGGCGACGAACACGGAGACGGCGGCCACTACGGCACCTCGGACGGCGCCGAATGCCGCGCCTCCAGTGTCGCCTCCAGCCTCACGCGACCAGGGAACCCCTGCGCCACGGGCTGATGCCGTACTAGACGACGGACACCATGCGGTGGCGCCGTCGATGCGAAAAAAAGGCGACAGCTACGACGCGGGCGAGGAATGCGAGTCCTACGCACCTGGAAACGCAGACTACGACACGAACGGGGGCTCCGAGCCCAACACGCACGATGAAGACGACGCCTGCACCACGAGGCGACGCGGAACCGGCGACAAAGCGCACGAAGACGAGTGCGAAATCACCCACAGCAATGGAAGCGACGTCGAGGCCCGTGACGAAGACGAAGACCACGTCCAAGGGCTCGACCAGGACGAAGACGGCGAACGGGTCGACTGTGACGACGACGGAGAGTGCTCCGACAACCAAGTACGCGACGAACAGCACAGTGACGATGGCAACCGGCGTAGATAACATGGACGGCGACGAGGAGACTGCCCTTGTGGATGCCTACACGCTCCGGCTGAGCGACGACGAGCAGGCGACGGCGCAGCAGCGCAGCATGTTTGTGAAGAGGCTGCTCACGGACGGCAAGTCCGGCAGCATGACGGTCGCAAATGAGTACGGCCTGGCGACGGTTGAGACACCGAACGGCTGGCGAGTTGTGCTTCCACCGACGATGTGGTCGGCGGTCTTCAAGGAGATGCACGGCAGTGTGTGGAGCGGACACCTGCGTGGTCCTCACATGTATGGACGCGTGGCCCAATTGTACTGGTGGCCCGGATTGTATCGAGAGGTGCGACGATGGGTGCGGGGATGCCCAGAGTGCGGCTCCAGGAAGGCGAAGTCGCGTGAAGTGATACCGCCGCTACGCGGTTTGCGCGGTGGTGCAGTTGGAGACCGGTGGGCGCTTGATATCGCCGGACCCTTTCCAGTAGCTGACGGTGGTGACAGGTATGTCATCGCTGCAGTCGAATACGTAACGAGGTATGCAGTGGCGAGCTGCGTGACGGAGCACGGCTGAGACGGTGGCAACGTTCATCATGCAGGAAGTGGTGCTACGGTTCGGGGTGTTCCGCGAGCTGTTGACGGACGGAGCTCCGGAGTTAGCTGGCAAGGTAATCGAGGAGTTAGTGCAGCTCCTACAAGCTCACCAAATCAACCCCGTGCCTTACAGACCTCAACTAGTCGGGCTGGTGGAGCGCTTTCACCGCTGATGGAGGGACTGCGTGGCGACGTTCATGCAAGACGAAAGACAAGTCGATTGGAACCTTTGGGTAAAATTCGCTCTTTATTCTTATAACTCGGCTAGACATTCTACGGTGGCGTTGAGCCCGAACGAGCTCATGATGGGACGATGACTGAGAGCTCCCAACGAGCTTCTACGACGAACGGAGGTGACGGAAGCTGGCGAGCTGCCAGCGTACCACGCGAACCTGTTGAAAGCAACGGAACGGAGTCATGAGTGCACAGAGCAGGCTCGAAGACGTGAACAAGAACGACAAGCTCGGTACTACAACCGCAAGACGCGGAACAAGCGGCAGTTTCAGGTCGGCGATTTGGTCTGGATGCACAACCCGCCCCGTGGCAAGAACGCCACGAAGTTCGTGCACCAGTGGATGGGACCACCACGGATCGTGGAACCTGCTGGCTACGACAATTTTGTGCTGACACGAGAGGATAAGACAAGGAAGGCGGAGACGTTGATCGCCCACGTGTCTTTCCACATTAGCTATCACTATCCTGAGGCATTACTCGCGCAGGTCGCGCGTGACATTGACGAGCAGCTCGATTATGAAGACCAGCGGCCGACGCGGGATGAACCGGAGACAGCATCGGCTGTACGGTCAGCGAAGGCGCCTGCTAGGCGAACGACGAGTGATGGAGGCACGAAACGGATGCGAGTAGCAGTGGACGACGCTGTTGTGCACGACGCCACGCGTGGACTCGTGGTGGAGCGACGGAGGCGGCGACAGCGCAACGGTGCAGGGCGGTACGTGCTAGAGTATGAGCTGTGCCCATACTGTGACCCAAGTCGATGGACTACATGTGACCGCGGGCTATGGCTCGACGATGGCCATGCACGGGCGCGATGGGCGTCAGTGGCGGAGTACGAGAGGCACTACAGAGATGCCCGGGTCGTGGAAGACCCGGGTGATGAGGAAGCCGTGTAAGGAGGCCAGCGTCTCGGCGGAGCGCGAGATGGCAGACGTGGCACGGACATCTGCCGACGGTGTTAATGCCAGCGTCGGCGTGGTATATGAATCCGGTCGGCCTCGCGGTCGACGGGATCTGTTGCACGGGATCTACGGGACCTCCGGGATCTCCGGACTCAGCGAGCCTCGAGAGACGAGCTCACTCTGGATTTAGACGGCCAGCGGACAAGCCGCCTGGATCCGAAACGTGTGCTCGGGAACGAGCTCGACACACGAACGTACAGTAAGCAAGGCGTGGCGTGAGGCTACTGGCGACCTCGGTTGACAGCTGCACGGCGTGGACGACGACGGAGTGCCGAACAAGGAAGCACGTGGCTTCCAAGTCTCTCGACGGCTGCGACGAGTAGGGTATGCACGTGTGGGCGCACCCCGAGTGGCTAGAGCAGGCATACGAGCGGAACTCAAGTTGTGCACGGCAAGTGGGCGTGTATTGTAGTTAGTCAGTAGTTGATACTGCATCTAGCCTGTCTAAATAAAGTAGATGTCGCTGCCAGGCGGGCACGCACCGGCGCGGTGTCTTGCGCTTGGACACTGTCGCCCAGACGGACTTCGGACTGCATCAGCACAGTCACGACCAAACCCCGAGCGTGTGGGGCACCAAACACGTTGCAACTGTATGCACTTCATGAAGTTGAACCTGGGGAACTCGGAAGGCAACATCTTTGCATACAATGCACGTACTCGAAAGTCAAGAAAAGCGCTCTCGAATGCATATACGATTCCAACCCTGGAGCACTGTATACCGCCATATTGCGCCGCGCATTGCGACAGTCGTTGTGGCGGGCGACGGCATACCAGTCTCCGCCCAGATTTGAAATTGAAGACGTCGAGGACGCGACGCCGTTCGTGTGGCGTGTTGCGCTTGCACGCAATACTTGAGCGGCACCACACCGTGTAGTGCTTCTCAAGCATCGTGTGGCACACGAGCTTTGGGCAGCTTCGTGCGCGCGGAAAATTCCCCGTCAAAATTTCGACGATTTGATACGTGTTGGTCAACCTTTTGACTGTGAATCAAAACAACAGCTGCCAGCTTTGGACGCAGGTACACGTATAATACGTCTATGATAACAATGCCGAGTACTGATTCACATGCTTTAAGGCCCGCTTGATATTGCAATTCGTTTTTTTACTTTAACTGTTGCTATATCGTTTTTGCAAAATTACTACCTAATTTTGTTAAAATACATAGTATTAGTAATATCTGTGTCAAGAAGAGTGTTTTAGGAGTTAATTTGTTCAAACTAAAAAACTGTTGTGCATGCACCGATTCCTGCGATCCGAGCTACAATCTCCTTCTTTTTTTATGTTTTTATGCCTGTCGCTGATCAACCTATCGATATCAAATTTCGCTGATAGTTGTTTAATTTCAAATCGCTTTACGACCAGGAGCTGTTGTGTATTACTTCATCAGTAATAGTTCTTCATCTCACCTAGTATCGACAACAGATACACCAATTGAACATATTGCAAGAGTCGTTTATACCCTTGCTGTGCTCGCATGAAGTCGGTCAAGATTTACGCTTTTCACCGTCAAAACGGCAAATTGCTAGTTCAAAACAACAAAATGGAAAATCGAAACTGCATGACAGGCAAAAATCATAATCAGTGGTGTATCTTCTATAACGGGAAATTCTCCGGTACTGTGTCTGCATGGCTCGAAGCGCTTCAAGCCAAAACGGATGGGCTGAAGAGCTATGCTGTCCTTGCGCCGATTCAGCGCTTTTGAACTCCATTCTCGTATTCCGCAATTTGCTCTCCCCGCCGAAGTCTCCCACACAACGCGCCCCACACCGCTGCGTCATTCTCTACAACGAGCCCACCAGCCTTCGCGTTCTTCGCATCGTCCGTGATGACCAAGGATGGCAAGACGTGGCAGCCAGGAACGACACCAACCTTCGCACGGCTTACAGTTGGGTCTCCACCACACGTGCGAACGGCGCGTGGAACGTGTCACCGCGTAAATCGCGCGGTGACAGGCGCAATGCAAAGATTACAGACGTTCATGTGGGCTAATTGGAAAGCTTACAGGTCGAGACCTCCTGAGTGAGATGGTCGACGCTCTGGAAGCCTTGTTCGAGCAAAACGTAACGCGCCAAACCATGAAGTGCCACATCGACGGCCGCATGTACACCATGAAGCAAATTCATCATGACAACGACTACTAAAACAACCTTCCCCACAACAAGGTGCGCTGCGACTACGTGGTCAACTTGATTACCTACAAAACAGAAGCTAAGAAAATATTTTATGTAGACGAAATTAATTTTAATCTGTGGTACTCTCGTCAAGGTGGATGCAGCTTAGAAGGCAAGCGTACCGTCGACAAGAACACAACTAGCAAAGGCTCAGACATCCACATCTTCGCGTGCACCTCCGAGGATGATATGACGTACTTGGAGAAGCGCTTTGGCTCCTACACCTCGTACGAGTGCAACAAGTTTAACCGGAGGCTGCTGAAGCACATTAGCCAGACCACGCCCTTCGACAACGTCGTGTTCGTCTGTGACAACGCTTCGAACCATGCATTCATCAAGGAGGTGGGCCGAGGTTTTACCCGCGAAGTTACTGCGCTTGGGACCCAATTCCCCCATGCTCAATCCGATTGAGAACTGCGCTTCCACCTTCAAGTCCATGATCAAGCGCTTCTTGGCGCGTCGCCACCAGGCCATCCTTCAAGTGCCCCCGCATCTTACTATTAAGAAGCACCGAGAAGGATACCTCAGGACGGCGGCGTATATTCTTGTCGGCGAGGCAATAACCCCTTACATCTGCTACAACAGCACGTTGTACACAATGAATTTTCATGCAAGAGCCATAAAGATGGAAGATATGCCAGTTGGCGAGTAAGCAAATAAAATAAATTATCACAACTGGGGACCGGTCCGGGACCGTCACCTACTGCCAGAGAGGTCGCACATAAACGTGTGTTATTAATCGGCTCGGTAGTTAGATAGAGGCAATATTTGAATTCAGGGCTTTCGGTTAGCTATTGGTAGAAATCCAACCAGAACTACCTGCGAGAGGGCCAAAAACGTCAGTCGGCGAACTTCCAGCAAGCACCAACCATGGCAGAGGCTATGTCGCAGGAAGGGTCCCGCATGAACGTTCGCCTCGACGAGTCTGTACTCCAAACGTACCAGCAGGCGTCGGTGATTCGACCTATGAACACAGTAAGGGCTTACAAGAGCAAGTAGAACGAGTTCGTGAACTGGTGCGACGATCAGGGGGCTGCTTTCAGGGACCTCACCCGATACACAGTTACAGCGCCGAAGCCGCATCTTTTCCTGAAACAGTGTGTAATTGGTAGACCAAAAAGACACAAATCGAACAGGAGGGGGCAACAGCAATCTAGCACAGAAGAAAATGGCACTACAAACGCAGTGGTCGGTAAGGCTACTGTCACAAGTTATGTTGCCGCGATGGTTGATTTATGGCGGCAACAAAAACTCGCTAAGGTCAACAGTCACCCTCTCCACGCGACGTTGCAGTGCGAGCTCTCCTAAAGATGGCGGGGTTTACTGAAGAAGACAGAAAGCGCAAAACATTTGCTGACCGGGGTTCCGATACGCTTTTGGATGGCTATACTACTAACGAACAGATTCAGTGTATCTCGACGTACTTTTGGACGATGCGACGAGATTATGGTACGAACTTAAGAAATCTGTTGACGTTTTTGCTTTCTCATTACGCACTCATGCGTGGAGAGTGCGCGAGAAAAATGGAGTTAGTTGACTTGCATTCGATTTGACTTGAAAATGAGGGGTATAGTCCATGTCGAGCGTTGGTTATGATTATGAAGCAGGGGAAGACAAACCAGGTTGGGCGGACTGAAGTCGGTGCGTGCATTCGAAATAAGTGTAGTGGGTCTAACTTGACTCACTACTTTTTGCTTACACGTCGCTCTACGTGTATGAGGAAGCGTAAGTACTTAGTAATTACTTAGGTTAATTATATTTGAATACACAAATATAAGTTAAATAAGAAGGGATTCCAAGTGACTTAGATTAGGTATAATGAGAACTGTATTGCTTGTAAATTGATCTTCCTAAAAATCTGCTAAAAACTGTTTATCATCTATGAAAGGGTTGACAGCGGCTGGCTGTCAGAGCCCCGCCAATATGCATGACTCTGATTTGTAGAAAGATGCTGCTTTCTACCAATAGGATCTTTGGGTATGTGTGAACCACTCATTGTGGTGGTCCACTTCAATGTATCCATTGGTGTGTCTTACACCAAGGTGAGGAAGTATTCAAAACTTTTAACAGATAACCTATCTGTTAAATTCACAAGTGGCTTGCAGCCACTTGTGCGTGTAACCCCGTTACACCATCCCCCCTTAAGGTTAGACGCGCGGGGTGTCCGCACGTCAATCTTCGGAATTGACCATTCGTCAATTCTTCGCGTTTGGAGAAGAAATCCGCGCTCATTCAACGATGAGCGCGCCTCAGAAGAAGTCCACAAAGTCGGTGGGGAGTCATCTCTCCATCGACGACTACTTCGAACGCCAGAAGGCGAAGTACGGCGACGTCGTCGACTTCGACGACGACGATGAAGATATGGAGGGCGAGGAGGACTCGCCCTCAAAGCGTAAAGACTCAGTGTCGAGCGAATCGCTCGACCCTCACGCCAAGAACGTTCGCCCGCGTGAAGGGGACGAATCGGACGCTTCGAGTTCGAAGCGTTCGCGTACTGAGAGCGATACCCCACTCGCTTCAGCTGGGGCTCTCAGTACTCCGCGCGCTGCTGCTGCAGCGCGTGATGTTAAAGCTCAAGGCTCTCCGCGCGCTGCGCCTGCAGCGCGCGATCCATGGATGCCGTCCGCGTCCGAGATCGCGGACCGGTTTGGGAACTCGGTACCTCCGAATGAGGTGCCGCTATACGTATGCAGCGCCATCAAAGATGACGCTGTGGCTGCCGAGCTGCACTTTGATGCGGAAACGCATCAAAGGCGCGATTACTACATCGGACTCTTTCATGAGCTCCGATGGTTTCAAAGCAAGAAGACCTCTTCTCGCAGCAAAGTGCCGGAATGGCAGGCACTTTGTCAAAGCTGGAACGCCTTTGTTGAGAACTTCAACAAGAGGCCGAGTGCTTACCGTGATCGGATTAAGCAAGCGCGTGATCGCTTCGAGACGTACTCGAAGCGTGGAAAGCTGGAGCAACTTCATGTTGCTGCTGAGGAGGCAAATGTGCCGTGCGCTGTGCCCGAGGGCTTTCAGTGCACGAAGTGCTTTCCAGGCGCGGTCCGCTTGAGCGACCGCGACCTGAACGGGTACACGTCGTTCCGTGTGCACGAGAGTCTCAAAGAGCTCCGTGCTAAGTTCTTAGCACGCGAGGGTTCGGGCGCTAGCGATGATCGCAGCGCTCGTGTTACTTCCGCTACGCCAGCGCGTACTGCTCTTCGTACGCCCTCACCATTTCCGGAACGTCCTCCAGCAAGACGTTCCGCGGCTCCCATGTATCTCGATGGGGAGGAAATCCTCTCCAACGAATACGAAAACGAGCCCCTTGAGGGTTCGTTTTCGGGATACTATGGTCAACAATCCGCTCAACAATCCAGCGGGTTGAGCCGCGGGCGTCACGGATCGGCGGCGGCGGGGGTGGGAACACACCCCGGGTATGATCAGCCCCGGGCTGATCAGTATGCGCCTCTCCACGACCGGGTGACCGTCGTGGAACGTCTGCAGGGCGCTGAGTTCGCCGCCCTGAAACAGGAGCTGGCGAACCAGAAGGCCCAAGTCGCGGCGGTCTCGCAGACCGCCTCGAATATCCAGGTCGAGCTGGGGACCCAGATGAAGGGGTTGCTCCAGCGCGTCCGCGTGCTGGAGGAGAGGTTGCTCGTCGCTGAGGCCAAGTCCTCCGCTTCTGCCTCGGCTCCTGCCGAGGCTTCGGGTCAGCCGAGCTAAATGGCTCGTGCTGCAGGTATGGCTTCAGCCGTCCGACGTAAAAGGTCGGATGGAGGCGCATGCTAGACGGTATGTCTAGCGTGTATGCGTTGCCGTGCCGTGCCAACACAGTGAACGACCCGATGAAGCGCGGAGCAAACTTGCTTGCTCCGAAATCCGAAACTGCATGTCTAGACAGGTTTTGTGTAGCTAACAAAACTAATGAACCAACTTTAAATTCATTTGTGTTGCCTCTGCCCGCATTGTCTGCGTTCAGCTTCTGTTGATCAACAGAAGCTGCTGTTGTGTCTTGGACAAACCGAATCACGGCTTGTCTTTTGGTGATGAAACTGATTGCATCCGAGCTGAAGTCATTCAGCTCGCTCTCCGCTAGAGGCCCGGCCTCTGCGTGGTTCTTTGCCCGTGGTCGTTGGCCTTGTTGTTGGGGGAGTCTGCGCCCTGCGCAGACTCATGTGGTTTGTCCATTGTTGCAGCTGACACTGCGCACGTGTCAGCGGTTTTCTGCGGCTGCTGTATTGCAGTCGTAGATCCTCCCCCACTTAAAGTGGGAGCCATCACTCCGCGTAAACTCGGTAGACGTGGATGCCGCATGGCACTCACGTAGAATGGTGTATGCCCGGTCGAGGCATGCACTGAGTTATTGATGGCAAACTCTACCATCGATAAGCACTCGCTCCAGTATTGGAACGAGTGAGCGTAGCTCTTCAACATATCGACGAGCACGCGATTCACGCGCTCGGTTTGACCGTCCCTCTGCGGATGATCCGCAGTCGACATGGAAAGCTGGCTCCCAAGAAGTGTAAACACTTCTTGCCACAGGTGCGCTGTGAAGCGCGGGTCTCTGTCCGACACGATGTCGGACGGCATGCCATGGTGTTTGAACACCATGTCGACGAACAGACGGGCCGTCTGCTTCGCGGTCACTTCTGCCGGCACCGCAGCAAGATGTACCATCTTGCTGAAGCGGTCGACGAAGACCACAACACCGGTATTCCCTCCGCTGTCCGGGGGAAGACCAAAGATGAAGTCCAAAGATATGGACTTCCAACACTCCGACGGAGTCGGTAGTGATTGTAACGGAGCCTGCGCGAATGGCGCAGGCTTTACGTGTAGCGGGGTTACACGTACAAGTGGCTGCAAGCCACTTGTGAATTTAACAGATAGGTTATCTGTTAAACGTTTTGGATACTTCCTCACATTGGTGTAATACACACCGATGGATACATTGAAGTGGACCACCACAGTGAGTGGTCCACACATACCGAAAGATCCTATTGGTAGAAAACAGCATCTTTCTACCAATCAAAGACATGCATATTAGCGGGGCTCTGACAGCCAGCCGCTCTCAACCCTTTCATATATGATAAACAGTTTTTAGCAAATTTTAGAGGAAGATCAATTCACAAACAATACAGTTCTCATTTTACCTTAAACTAGCTACTTGGAGTCTTGTCTAAGTTAACTTATATTTGTGTATTCAAATATAATTAACCTAAGTAATTACCAAGTACTTACGCTTCCTCATACACGTTGCGCAACGTGTAAGCTAAAGTAGTGAGTCAAGTTAGACCCACTACACCTGGTAGCACTTTGTAGTCCGTCCAACGACCGACTGCTTGACGTTCGTACGCGGTGTACGAACGCGGAGCCGAGAACCACATGAGCATGGAGGTGCCCATGGAGAGCTCCAACACGCCTGCAACGCATGTTGCACGCGCTGACTGCCCCCACCTGTCTGACCCAGAGTGGGAAGCCCTCCAACGACTGTCAACAGTCATTGGAGAAGCGGCGATAGCTACAATGCTGCGTACGCTATCGCCGACGGAGCAACATGGTGTTGCTCTGGGGTTCATCATGAAGGAGCAGCGTGACGCTGCTTCCTCAGTGACGGCGTCGTCAGGGACGACACCGCGTGCTCAACCATTAAAGTTGAGCGTAAGCAATTACGTGGGAAGAGAGGGCGAGCCTCTCCTCCGATGGCTTGTCGAACTCAACACAGCCATAGCGGCTCGACGCATCGTCGACCCGCTGTCGAAGGTCGCGTTCGCCATGTCCTGCCTTGGCGGACGCGCAAGGAGTTGGGCGTATGGACGCCGACTCTCCGATCCTACGCGCTTCAGCACGTACGAAGTGTTCAAAGAGGAGCTCAACCAAGCGTTTGAGCCCCCGCAAAACGAGTTCCGGTCGAGGGCGGAGTTCCTCGACCTTCAGCAGGGTAAGCATGACGTCCATGCTTACGCACAGCGCGCACGCTACTTGGTCTCAAATATCATGACTAATCCAATTGAAGAGGCGACTAAGGTCGTCACGTTCATGAAGGGACTTAGAGATGGGCCCGTGAAGACCTATCTCTTCCGAGAGTACCCGAGTACTCTCGAAGCTGCGATTACTCTTGCCATGCAAGAAGAGTTTAGCCTGCGGCAGGCTAAACTGCATGTGGACGTGCCGAGGCCGCAACCGCGCCCGGTAGCGAGGCCGGGAGGTCCAGAACCAATGGACCTCTCGAATGCAACAACTGCTGGTTACCAGCAGCAGGGAGGTAACGTGCGATGCTTCCGTTGCGGAAGGATCGGTCACTTTGCACGGGAGTGCACAGCTCCCATGCCCCCTGGAGGTGGCCGTCGTGGCGATGTTAGGCATCGCCGCGGACCAACATAAAACGCCAACATCCAGTAGGCGCGGGGCGCCCTACTGGTAATGCAGTCGCGCGTGCCGACATCGGACACGCGACACTGAGGACTGCAGCCCCCAGTGAGACCAGCTCTCACTGCAAGGAACAAGATGACAGGCCGAACCTAGTCATCTTGAAGGTTTACTCGAAGAGAGCGAGTGACTCTCTTCGAGCTTTGGTAGATTCAGGCGCGTCGAACAACTTTGTTCGACTACGAAGCCTGTCGAGACTTGACTTCGAGGAGGTAGATACACCTCGAAGTCTTCTGGAGGTACGATTGGCAACAGGTGCCATCGTAAAAACCGAGAAGCGCGTCGTGAACGTGCGCTTCTCGTACAAACAACAAGTGTTTGTCGACGCTTTATCGTCCTGGACCTGGATGATAAGTTCGACGTAGTAATGGGCATGTCGTGGCTTGCACGGCATGATCCGGTGATAGACTGGAAGAAGCGCACGCTCGTGCGCTTCGGACGCGACAGCGGAACAGAGAGCGATGGCCCTGTTACCGCAGCACACGCACCAGCAGGTGCGCGCGACTCACCAGTCGAGACAGCGCTTAATGCTGCTGTCCCGGAGTGCCCAAGAAGTGCGCGAGGGCGCGCACAAGTGAGACCCACGTCGGCAATGCTGACGACGTCGGAAGAAAAAGATGTGTTGGTTCCGGGAACCAACACCCACGTTCAAGCGTGTAAGGGACAGTCCCTGACCCGAAGCGGTCAGGTCGACAACGACGCGTCGGCTCCGGGAGCCGACGCACCCTCGGTCATGAGGGGCCCCGCCAGTGAATGGCGTCGAGGTGACGAAGGCGTGTCAACTCCGGGAGTTGACTCTGCAAACAGTGCGGGCGGTTGCAAACGTACCGCACTGACGCAATTTGCATGCTGTCGTGCAGCCGGGCTGCACGACGAAGCGCCATGCGATCAAGCCGGGCTTGATATCGCGCGCCCGCAGACAGGGTCTGCCGGCGAAGGGACACATTACCGTGCAGCCGGGCTGCACGAAGGAAAATGCGGTCAAGCCGGGCTTGATACCGCGCGCCCGCGGACAGGGTCAGGGTCCGCCGGCGAACAACTGTCCACGGCCGGGCCTGGACCAGAAGAACAACTGTGCGGAGCCGGGCTCCGCACAACAAGAAGACGGTGCAAGCGGAAAACGCTGCGCAAGTCTCGGTCCGGGACCGAGACGCAACAAGAGAGCAGTCTGCTGGGTAGACTGCGGCAGTGACGCCGAATGTCAAGACGCTAAGCGTCTTGACGCGCACCGATACTGGATTCCAGTATCGTGAGATGGAACTCGCTAGTCCTCCGACGACGGCGTCGGAGTTGACTTCGCTTCCAGCCATGAGCTGGAAGCGCTTCACGCGCGACTTACACGATGGACGCATCGAGCAAGTCTGCGTTCTTTCGGACAGCGAAAGAACGGCGAGCGAGAGCGAAGAGCTGAGGCAGCTCTTCCTGGGAAGTACCACTGAGAGTGAAGACACTCTCAGTGCGAAGACGAAGCGAGAGCGCTTCGAGGAACAAGGTTGGGACTCGCTGAAGTCGAGTCCCTATTACGAATTGTTGAGGGAGTACAAAGACGTACTCCCGGAAGAGATTCCTGCGGAGCTTCCGCAGGATAAGGGCATTCAGCACGAGATTGATCTCGTGCCGGGCACGAAGTACTGTGTCACGCGGCAGTGGCCACTGCCGCGAGAGCAAGTGAAAGCGATCGACGACTTCTTTGAAAGTCGTCGTAAGAGACAAGTGCGGGAATCAAAGTCCCCGCACAGTGCTCCGACGTTCTGTGTCAAGAAGCCACAGGGCGGATGGCGCGTCGTTCATGCCTACAACAAGCTGAACGATGCGACGGTACCGGCGCAGACGCCGATACCGCGAAAAGATGTTATCATGGATTCGATGGCCGGGAGCACCGTTTACAGTGCTCTCGACTTGCGAGATGGATTTTATCAAATCCTAATGCGTGAGAGCGATATCCCTCTCACGGCAGTGAGCACGCCAAGCGGCATGCTCTGGGAATGGCTAGTAATGCCACAGGGGCTTAAGCACGCCCCTGCGACTTTCAACAGGTGCGTGACGCACTTGTTGCGCTCGGTGCGCGACTTCGCACCGAGCTACTTCGACGATGTGTTCATCCACAGCCGGGCTGTGGACGAGAAGACCGATGTAGAGATGCACAGGGTGGATCTCCGGAAGCTACTCGAGCTTATGCGAAAGCATAAGCTCTACGCAAACCTGAAGAAGTGTATCTTCGGGGCGAGCGAGATACCCGTCCTCGGGTGTCTCGTCGGAAAGAATGGTGTTCGCCCTGACCCGGAAAAGGTCAGAGTGATCAATGAATGGCCAACGCCTTCAAGTGTCAAGGAACTGAGGCAGTTCCTTGGCAGCCACGTACTTGTGCAAGTACGTGGAGGACTATGCGGGCAAGATCCGCCCGCTATCACAGCTTCTTAAGAAAGAAGCTGTGTGGAATTGGACAACCGATTGCCAAAAGGCATTCGATGCAGTCAAGCGGGGCTTGACTGAGGCGCCGATCTTGGCAGTGGCTGACCAAGATCGCCCATTTCACGTAGTGTGTGACGCATCCGATTTCGCGATCGGATGCGCGTTAATGCAGCACGATCACGAGGGCCGTGATCGTGTCGTCTACTACCAATCGCGTCAGCTGAAGCCAGCTGAGCGCAACTATCCGGTGCATGACAAGGAACTCCTTGCCATGAAGTATGCACTCGCAAAGTTCCGAGTGTACTTGCTTGGGAGTAGACCATTTGTGGTCTACACCGACCATGCTTCACTGCGTACCGCAGTGAAGTCGCCACACATTTCACAAAGAATGGCGAGATGGCTCTCATTCTTTGCGGAGTATAACTTCCGGGTCGAATACAAACCCGGAAGATTGAACGTGGTGGCCGACGCGTTATCACGTCGGCCGGACTACGCAGAAGCTGCTGACGTCAATGCCATTGACGCCATGCGAACGAGCAAACCCACATCATCTCTGTTGGACGATGTGAAGGCCGCGTACGCGCACGACGCGGACGCGAAGCTCTTGCTGGCCTATGGCACAGCGCCTTCTGACAAGTCCCATCAGAAGCTGCCCAAGCACCTTCGAGCGCGTGCACACCGCTTTCGTGTGCACGGAGGACTACTGCTTTACAATGCAGTCGACGACAACGAGGATCGCGTTGTCGTGCCGAATGACCATGACCTGCGACTCAGGATCATGTACGAGTATCATGATGCCCCGACTGCGGGACATCTCGGACGTGAGAAGACTTACGTCCTTCTCAGGCGCGACTTCTACTGGCACCACCAGTATAAGTGGGTGCGCAAGTACATCCGTGCTTGCGAGGTATGCCAACGCGTAATGTAGTGGGTCTAACTTGACTCACTACTTTAGCTTACACGTTGCGCAACGTGTATGAGGAAGCGTAAGTACTTGGTAATTACTTAGGTTAATTATATTTGAATACACAAATATAAGTTAACTTAGACAAGACTCCAAGTAGCTAGTTTAAGGTAAAATGAGAACTGTATTGTTTGTAAATTGATCTTCCTCTAAAATCTGCTAAAAACTGTTTATCATCTATGAAAGGGTTGACAGCGGCTGGCTGTCAGAGCCCCGCCAATATGCATGTCTCTGATTGGTAGAAAGATGCTGCTTTCTACCAATAGGATCTTTCGGTATGTGTGGACCACTCACTGTGGTGGTCCACTTCAATGTATCCATCGGTGTGTATTACACCAATGTGAGGAAGTATCCAAAACGTTTAACAGATAACCTATCTGTTAAATTCACAAGTGGCTTGCAGCCACTTGTGCGTGTAACCCCGTTAAACCATCCCCCCTTAAGGTTAGACGCGCGGGGTGTCCGCACGTCAATCTTCGGAATTGACCATTCGTCAATTCTTCGCGTTTGGAGAAGAAATCCGCGCTCATTCAACGATGAGCGCGCCTCAGAAGAAGTCCATAAAGTCGGTGGGGAGTCATCTCTCCATCGACGACTACTTCGAACGCCAGAAGGCGAAGTACGGCGACGTCGTCGACTTCGACGACGACGATGAAGATATGGAGGGCGAGGAAGACTCGCCCTCAAAGCGTAAAGACTCAGTGTCGAGCGAATCGCTCGACCCTCACGCCAAGAACGTTCGCCCGCGTGAAGGGGGACGAATCGGACGCTTCGAGTTCGAGGCGTTCGCGTACTGAGAGCGATACCCCACTCGCTTCAGCTGGGGCTCTGCGCGCTGCTGCTGCAGCGCGTGATGTTAAAGCTCAAGGCTCTCCGCGCGCCCGCAGCGCGCGATCCATGGATGCCGTCCGCGTCCGAGATCGCGGACCGGTTTGGGAACTCGGTACCTCCGAATGAGGTGCCGCTATACGTATGCAGCGCCATCAAAGACGACGCTGTGGCTGCCGAGCTGCACTTTGATGCGGAAACGCATCAAAGGCGCGATACTACATCGGACTCTTTCATGAGCTCCGATGGTTTCAAAGCAAGAAGACCTCTTCTCGCAGCAAAGTGCCGGAATGGCAGGCACTTTGTCAAGCTGGAACGCCTTTGTTGAGAACTTCAACAAGAGGCCGAGTGCTTACCGTGATCGGATTAAGCAGCGCGTGATCGCTTCGAGACGTACTCGAAGCGTGGAAAGCTGGAGCAACTTCATGTTGCTGCTGAGGAGGCCAATGTGCCGTGCGCTGTGCCCGAGGGCTTTCAGTGCACGAAGTGCTCAGGCGCGGTCCGCTTGAGCGACCGCGACCTGAACGGGTACACGTCGTTCCGCGTGCCCGAGAGTCTCAACGAGCTCCGTGCTAAGTTCTTAGCACGCGAGGGTTCGGGCGCTAGCGATGATCGCAGCGCTCGTGTTACTTCCGCTGCGCCAGCGCGTACTGCTCTTCGTACGCCCTCACCATTTCCGGAACGTCCTCCAGCAAGACGTTCCGCGGCTCCCATGTATCTCGATGGGGAGGAAATCCTCTCCAACGAATACGAAAACGAGCCCTTGAGGGTTCGTTTTCGGGATACTATGGTCAACAATCCGCTCAACAATCCAGCGGGTTGAGCCGCGGGCGTCACGGATCGGCGGCGGCGGGGTGGGAACACGCCCGGGTATGATCAGCCCCGGGCTGATCAGTATGCGCCTCTCCACGACCGGGTGACCGTCGTGGAACGTCTGCAGGGCGCTGAGTTCGCCGCCCTGAAACAGGAGCTGGCGAACCAGAAGGCCCAAGTCGCCTCGAATATCCAGGTCGAGCTGGGGACCCAGATGAAGGGGTTGCTCCAGCGCGCGGACGCGCTGGAGGAGAGGTTGCTCGTCGCCGAGGCCAAGTCCTCCGCTTCTGCCTCGGCTCCTGCCGAGGCTTCGGGTCAGCCGAGCTAGATGGCTCGTGCTGCAGGTATGGCTTCAGCCGTCCGACGTAAAAGGTCGGATGGAGGCGCATGCTAGACGGTATGTCTAGCGTGTATGCGTTGCCGTGCCGTGCCAACACAGTGAACGACCCGATGAAGCGCGGAGCAAACTTGCTTGCTCCGAAATCCGAAACTGCATGTCTAGACAGGTTTTGTGTAGCTAACAAAACTAATGAACCAACTTTAAATTCATTTGTGTTGCCTCTGCCCGCATTGTCTGCGTTCAGCTTCTGTTGATCAACAGAAGCTGCTATTGTGTGTTGGACAAACCGAATCACGGCTTGTCTTTTGGTGATGAAACTGATTGCATCCGAGCTGAAGTCATTCAGCTCGCTCTCCGCTAGAGGCCCGGCCTCTGCGTGGTTCTTTGCGACCCGTGTTCGTTGGCCTTGTTGTTGGGGGAGTCTGCGCCCTGCGCAGACTCATGTGGTTTGTCCATTGTTGCAGCTGACACTGTGCACGTGTCAGCGGTTTTCTGCGGCTGCTGTATTGCAGTCGTAGATCCTCCCCCACTTAAAGTGGGAGCCATCACTCCGCGTAAACTCGGTAGACGTGGATGCCGCATGGCACTCACGTAGAATGGTGTATGCCCGGTCGAGGCATGCACTGAGTTATTGATGGCAAACTCTACCATCGATAAGCACTCGCTCCAGTATTGGAACGAGTGAGCGTAGCTCTTCAACATATCGACGAGCACGCGATTCACGCGCTCGGTTTGACCGTCCGTCTGCGGATGATCCGCAGTCGACATGGAAAGCTGGCTCCCAAGAAGTGTAAACACTTCTTGCCACAGGTGCGCTGTGAAGCGCGGGTCTCTGTCCGACACGATGTCGGACGGCATGCCATGGTGTTTGAACACCATGTCGACGAACAGACGGGCCGTCTGCTTCGCGGTCACTTCTGCTGGCACCGCAGCAAGATGTACCATCTTGCAGAAGCGGTCGACGAAGACCACAACACCGGTGTTCCCTCCGCTATCCGATGAAAACAGTTTTTACCAAAGATGAAGATCCAAAGACATGGACTTCCAACACTCCGACGGAGTCGGTAGTGATTAAATATAATTAACCTAGTAATTACTAAGGACTTACGCCTGCGCGAATGGCGCAGGCTTCACGCGTTGGCATACCTCGCAAGCACGGATGTACTTGCGCACCCACTATACTGGTGGTGCCAGTAGAAGTCGCGCCTGAGAAGGACGTAAGTCTTCTCACGTCCGAGATGTCCCGCAGTCGGGGCATCATGATACTCGTACATGATCCTGAGTCGCAGGTCATGGTCATTCGGCACGACAACGCGATCCGCGTTGTCGTCGACTGCGTTAATAAAGCAGTAGTCCTTCGTGCACACGAAAGCGGTGTGCACGCGCTCGAAGGTGCTTGGGCAGCTTCTGATGGGACTTGTCAGAAGGCGCTGTGCCATAGGCCAGCAAGAGCTTCGCGTCCGCGTCGTGCGCGTACGCGGCCTTCACATCATCCAACAGAGATGATGTGGGTTTGCTCGATTCGCATGGCGTCAATGGCATTGACGTCAACAGCTTCTGCGTAGTCCGGCCGACGTGATAACGCGTCGGCCACCACGTTCAATCTTCCGGGTTTGTATTCGACCCGGAAGTTATACTCCGCAAAGAATGAGAGCCATCTCGCCATTCTTTGTGAAATGTGTGGCGACTTCACTGCGGTACGCAGTGAAGCATGGTCGGTGTAGACCACAAATGGTCTACTCCCAAGCAAGTACACTCGGAACTTTGCGAGTGCATACTTCATGGCAAGGAGTTCCTTGTCATGCACCGGATAGTTGCGCTCAGCTGGCTTCAGCTGACGCGATTGGTAGTAGACGACACGATCACGGCCCTCGTGATCGTGCTGCATCAACGCGCATCCGATCGCGAAATCGGATGCGTCACACACTACGTGAAATGGGCGATCTTGGTCAGCCACTGCCAAGATCGGCGCCTCAGTCAAGCCCCGCTTGACTGCATCGAATGCCTTTTGGCAATCGGTTGTCCAATTCCACACAGCTTCTTTCTTAAGAAGCTGTGATAGCGGGCGGATCTTGCCCGCATAGTCCTCCACGTACTTGCACAAGTACGTGGCCAAGCCAAGGAACTGCCTCAGTTCCTTGACACTTGAAGGCGTTGGCCATTCATTGATCACTCTGACCTTTTCCGGGTCAGGGCGAACACCATTCTTTCCGACGAGACACCCGAGGACGGGTATCTCGCTCGCCCCGAAGATACACTTCGTCAGGTTTGCGTAGAGCTTATGCTTTCGCATAAGCTCGAGTAGCTTCCGGAGATGCACCCTGTGCATCTCTACATCGGTCTTCTCGTCCACAGCCCGGCTGTGGATGAACACATCGTCGAAGTAGCTCGGTGCGAAGTCGCGCACCGAGCGCAACAAGTGCGTCACGCACCTGTTGAAAGTCGCAGGGGCGTGCTTAAGCCCCTGTGGCATTACTAGCCATTCCCAGAGCATGCCGCTTGGCGTGCTCACTGCCGTGAGAGGGATATCGCTCTCACGCATTAGGATTTGATAAAATCCATCTCGCAAGTCGAGAGCACTGTAAACGGTGCTCCCGGCCATCGAATCGATGATAACATCTTTTCGCGGTATCGGCGTCTGCGCCGGTACCGTCGCATCGTTCAGCTTGTTGTAGGCATGAACGATGCGCCATCCGCCCTGTGGCTTCTTGACACAGAACGTCGGAGCACTGTGCGGGGACTTTGATTCCCGCACTTGTCCTGCTTTACGACGACTTTCAAAGAAGTCGTCGATCGCTTTCACTTGCTCTCGCGGCAGTGGCCACTGCCGCGTGACACAGTACTTCGTGCCCGGCACGAGATCAATCTCGTGCTGAATGCCCTTATCCTGCGGAAGCTCCGCAGAATCTCTTCCGGGAGTACGTCTTTGTACTCCCTCAACAATTCGTAATAGGGACTCGACTTCAGCGAGTCCCAACCTTGTTCCTCGAAGCGCTCTCGCTTCGTCTTCGCACTGAGAGTGTCTTCACTCTCAGTGGTACTTCCCAGGAAGAGCTGCCTCAGCTCTTCGCTCTCGCTCGCCGTTCTTTCGCTGTCCGAAAGAACGCAGACTTGCTCGATGCGTCCATCGTGTAAGTCGCGCGTGAAGCGCTTCCAGCTCATGGCTGGAAGCGAAGTCAACTCCGACGCCGTCGTCGGAGGACTAGCGAGTTCCATCTCACGATACTGGAATCCAGTATCGGTGCGCGTCAAGACGCTTAGCGTCTTGACATTCGGCGTCACTGCCGCAGTCTACCCAGCAGACTGCTCTTGTTGCGTCTCGGTCCCGGACCGAGACTTGCGCAGCGTTTTCCGCTTGCGCCGTCTTCTTGTTGTGCGGAGCCCGGCTCCGCACAGTTGTTCTTCTGGTCCAGGCCCGGCCGTGGACAGTTGTTCGCCGGCGGACCCTGACCCTGTCCGCGGGCGCGCGGTATCAAGCCCGGCTTGACCGCATTTTCCTTCGTGCAGCCCGGCTGCACGGTAATGTGTCCCTTCGCCGGCAGACCCTGTCTGCGGGCGCGCGATATCAAGCCCGGCTTGATCGCATGGCGCTTCGTCGTGCAGCCCGGCTGCACGACAGCATGCAAATTGCGTCAGTGCGGTACCTTTGCAACCGCCCGCACTGTTTGCAGCGTCAACTCCCGGAGTTGACACGCCTTCGTCACCTCGACGCCATTCACTGGCGGAGCCCCTCATGACCGAGGGTGCGTCGGCTCCCGGAGCCGACGCGTCGTTGTCGACCTGACCGCTTCGGGTCAGGGACTGTCCCTTACACGCTTGAACGTGGGTGTTGGTTCCCGGAACCAACACATCTTTTTTCTTCCGACGTCGGCAGCATTGCCGACGTGGGTCTCACTGTGCGCGCCCTCGCGCACTTCTTGGGCACTCCGGGACAGCAGCATAAAGCGCTGTCTCGACTGGTGAGTCGCGCGCACCTGCTGGTGCGTGCGCTGCGGTAACAGGGCCATCGCTCTCTGTTCCGCTGTCGCGTCCGAAGCGCACGAGCGTGCGCTTCTTCCAGTCTATCACCGGATCATGCCGTGCAACCCACGGCATGCCCATAACAACGTCGAACTTATCGTCCAGGTCCAGGACGATAAAGTGTTCGACAAACACTTGTTGTTTGTACGAGAAGCGCACGTTCACGACGCGCTTCTCGGTCTTTACGATGGCACCTGTTGCCAGTCGTACCTCCAGAAGACTTCGAGGTACATTTACCTCCTCGAAGTCAAGTCTCGACAGGCTTCGTAGTCGAACAAAGT
The DNA here is from genome assembly GCF_018691715.1 of Phytophthora cinnamomi. Lineage (NCBI taxonomy): Eukaryota > Oomycota > Peronosporomycetes > Peronosporales > Peronosporaceae > Phytophthora > Phytophthora cinnamomi. The sequence goes on from NW_027151035.1 coordinate 823,637, forward strand.
TGTTCGACGCGCCTGATCTACCAAAGCTCGAAGAGAGTCACTCGCTCTCTTCGAGTAAACCTTCAAGATGACTAGGTTTGGCCTGTCATCTTGTTTCTTGCAGTGAGAGCTGGTCTCACTGGGGGCTGCAGTCCTCAGTGTCGCGTGCCCGATGTCGGCACGCGCGACTGCATTACCAGTAGGGCGCCCCGCGCCTACTGGATGTTCGCGTTTTTTGTTGGTCCGCGGCGATGCCTAACATCGCCACGACGGCCACCTCCAGGGGGCATGGGAGCTGTGCACTCCCGTGCAAAGTGACCGATCCTTCCGCAACGGAAGCATCGCACGTTACCTCCCTGCTGCTGGTAACCAGCAGTTGTTGCATTCGAGAGGTCCATTGGTTCTGGACCTCCCGGCCTCACTACCGGGCGCGGTTGCGGCCTCGGCACGTTCACATGCAGTTTAGCCTGCCGCAGGCTAAACTCTTCTTGCATGGCAAGAGTAATCGCAGCTTCGAGAGTACTCGGGTACTCTCGGAAGAGATAGGTCTTCACGGGCCCATCTCTAAGTCCCTTCATGAACGTGACGACCTTAGTCGCCTCTTCAATTGGATTAGTCATGATATTTGAGACCAAGTAGCGTGCGCGCTGTGCGTAAGCATGGACGTCATGCTTACCCTGCTGAAGGTCGAGGAACTCCGCCCTCGACCGGAACTCGTTTTGCGGGGGCTCAAACGCTTGTTTGAGCTCCTCTTTGAACACTTCGTACGTGCTGAAGCATGTAGGATCGGAATGTCGGCGTCCATACGCCCAACTCCTTGCGCGTCCGCCAAGGCAGGACATGGCGAACGCGACCTTCGACAGCGGGTCGACGATGCGTCGAGCCGCTATGGCTGTGTTGAGTTCGACAAGCCATCGGAGGAGAGGCTCGCCCTCTCTTCCCACGTAATTGCTTACGCTCAACTTTAATGGTTGAGCACGCGGTGTCGTCCCTGACGACGCCGTCACTGAGGAAGCAGCGTCACGCTGCTCCTTCATGATGAACCCCAGAGCAACACCATGTTGCTCCGTCGGCGATAGCGTACGCAGCATTGTAGCTATCGCCGCTTCTCCAATGACTGTTGACAGTCGTTGGAGGGCTTCCCACTCTGGGTCAGACAGGTGGGGGCAGTCAGCGCGTGCAACATGCGTTGCAGGCGTATTGGAGCTCTCCATGGCCACTTCCGTGCTCATGGGGTTCTCGGCTCCGCGTTCGTACACCGCGTACGAACGTCACGCGGTCGGTCGTTGGACGGACTACAAAGTGCTACCAGGTGTAGTGGGTCTAACTTGACTCACTACTTTTGCTTACACGTCGCTCTACGTGTATGAGGAAGCGTAAGTACTTGGTAATTACTTAGGTTAATTATATTTGAATACACAAATATAATTTAAACCAGATAAGACTCCAAGTGACTTAGATTAGGTAAAATGCGAACTGTATTGCTTGTAAATTGATCTTCCTAAAAATCTGCTAAAAACTGTTTATCATCTATGAAAGGGTTGACAGCGGCTGGCTGTCAGAGCCCCGCCAATATGCATGACTCTGATTGGTAGAAAGATGCTGCTTTCTACCAATAGGATCTTTGGGTATGTGTGAACCACTCATTGTGGTGGTCCACTTCAATGTATCCATTGGTGTGTCTTACACCAAGGTGAGGAAGTATTCAAAACTTTTAACAGATAACCTATCTGTTAAATTCACAAGTGGCTTGCAGCCACTTGTATGTGTAACCCCCTTACAATAAGAATGTTCAAATTTGCCCCCACGGACATCTTGGTTTTTATTTGTTTTGGCGATGGCATTGTGAACAGGAGCCTTTTCCTAATTTTTCGGAGTCCAAGGAGTGGTTTCCTGTGAAGCTGCTGAAAACAAAACAGAATCCATCTACTGAGATGTCTTATAAAGTTCATTTCGATGCTGTAGCTGGAGCTCTTTCGCATATTGGGCTAAGATGCCGTACGAAAACCCATGTTGGTAGAGGCTCTGGTTCCAGAATGGCAGATCTCGGTGGTGCTAGTGAAGCTCAGATCAGAAGGTTAGGCCGCTGGAACACTCAAGCTATGGAAAAGTGTTGTTTGACATCGTTACCACGAGAAGCAATGCGATCTTTGGCCGGCTTTAAAGCCAGGGAGAGGTAGCTTTTTTATTGCTTGTGCATCGATAGAACCACCAGAGAATCTGCAGCGTCAAATATCCCCGCTTGTGGAGGAATGGAAAGAAAAGCTCGCCAATGGAACGTGTGAACAAACCCTTGCTGCTGGTGGATCCTTGGAACAGCTGGAATACTTGAGAACTGTGATTCTGCAAGATGCCGTATTGATGGTGAATGTGTTTCCTCGCCGTCCCGTGTGGAATCACGCAATTTTCAAGTCTGCCGAATTTAAGGTTTTCCGACCAACAGCTATTTGGACTCTTGGTCGTATTGAGGACCCTAGTGAACAGCAACTAGAGCGTGCAATGCCGATTCTGAAAGCAAAACTAGATGGGGTGCACCAAGACGTGAAGCTTTCCCTAGAAAGTATTCATCGTTCTGTGTTAGCAGTGGAGAGCAACATGTCTAGCTTATCGAAGGCCATATCACCGCTTACAGCTGGAACAGCTGCAGTACAAATCAAGCTAGTCCAGCAGGATGTATCCCAACACGTTTCAACAGATCCAATCTTAAGTACTCTGGGTGTATCTGCTTCAGAAACACCGAATGTTGAACCGTCCATCAACGCTTCCACCGTTTATAAAATGAGCCGCGGGATTAACACCATCTCTGACGTGTGGAATGAATGGGATCAATGTCTCGGCGGTGGAGTATCCGTGAGATCCCTCGAGGATCGGTACGGGGCAAAATGGTGCAGTAGTGAAGAGCGACGTTTTTTTAATCGCCGGAGACGCATTATTAATCTTATTCAAGCTAAGGCAAGGAGTTTGCGTTCCGAACAGGAGGTATCACAAGAGGAAGCCGTGAGCTCAGCAATCTCCACTATTGAAGCTATACTTGTACAACAGCGCAAATCTTTTAATTGGGTTTCCCTGCACGCGAAAGAGCTATCTGTAGCGCTCGGGACAACACTTTCACGACAACCGTGATGCCCAATATGTCGTACCCGGCATTGAGAATACTTTTTTTACTCGAACAGATTCACCTTAACTCGAACAGATTCACCTTAACTCGAACGATGCAAAAACCTCTAACTCGTCATACGTCAAGTAGCCAGTTGATCTCCTCTCATCCATCACTTCGGATTCCCCCCTCCAGCCGACAGATCCCTCCAAGGCCGACGATGGTGCGCTCTTGCAATAACCTCACGCTGGAGGAGAAGATAGCCAAGCTACAGCGGTGGAAACAATACCCTGAATGGAGTCTCAAAGTGGCGTCTGAGGAGTTGAATGTCCCCAAAGGATCACTGCACGGATAAAAAAAAAGTTTTGGCATCTGCTGGACCAAGAAATTCCTGCTGACGTTGCTCAAAGAAAGCGCAGGAAGAGAGCGGGACGTCCACACCGATTAGCCCCTTACGAACTACGCGTGCTGGAGTACTATGAGAACTGTATATATCATGACGAAAAGTGCAGCAACATCGACTTGCAGCAGTACTGCCGTGGAATTGAGGCGTTTGGGAGAGCCAAGTCTGACAGCGGCCAAAAGACATGGGTTCAACGATTTGTTGTGAGATACAAGGCTATTGTTGCAGTACGGGTCAAGGAAACAAAAGCAGCTGAAAAGGCTGCTCCAGACGCAACGGCTGCTGAGAATGCAGAGGATGTGGAGGCTGCAGAGACCACAACACGTACACTGACTGGCAGCAGTGACAATGGAGCGGGTGGTGACAGTGCTGAGGGTAGTAGTGACGCTGCTAAGGGTGGTGGTGACAGTGTTTGCAGTGGTGATAGTGGTGACAGTGACAGCAGTGGTGGCCGTGATGACAGTGATAGCAGTGATGACAGTGATAGCAGTGATAGCAGTGAATATGAACCCGACGAAACTAATGGTAGCAGGAAAATTGATCAAGTTGATGAGCCTGAATCTCGGCCGCCAGCGGCCGACAATGAGAGCGACGTGGAGATGCTGGACAGTGATGTGGGTATTCAAAAGGGTGGTATTGCGGCTGCTATCGCAAAACAAAATACGCAAAGTGCTACAATGCAACGTTTTTTTCGAACGCGTTATCCGAGCTACAGCCCACTTGTTGTGTGGACAGATCCACAGACAAAGCATACGCTACATGTATTCATGGACGACTCCGATAGTCTTCTGAATAGTACATCGACAACTGGAAACGCAATTGACTATTTCATCTACAGGTATATGATGAATAAACCAGGCATTGTTTGCGCGCTTGGAACTGCTGTATTCGCTGAAATGGAACTGGCATTTACTTTTCGGGGACGCGGCAAGAAAAAAGCAACTGTGCTCAAGTCATTGATGGAGGGATTTGATTGGTCTGCATATCGATATGTTATCATCCTGCTTTCAGGCAGAAATCACTGGAGTTTTATAATTGTTGAGAATGCAGCGGAAAATGGGCATTACAAGATGTATCATGTGGATTCACTGAAAGGCACACACAATTCTGATTACGTTTTTCAGGTATTCAAGTGGTTTCTCAGTCGCCGCTTGGCTTATAGTACAAACCTCCCTGTTGCAGGATTTGAAGCTACAACCTACGCGGAGAAGACAAAGCCGCAGAAAACTAATTCGCTTGATTGCGGTATCTATCTCTGGCACTACATGGACACTATTGCAAATTTGATTTCTGAGCTTGTGCCTGCATCCATTATGGATGACATCACGTCCTGGAAACCCGCGGTAGGTTTAATGCGACGAAGGCCGATCAGTATCGCGCTCTTCTCCACCAGCGACTTCACGAGGACATGAAACCACGGTAGTTTGCCTCTTTTTCCTATGTTCGAGTTAATATGAATCTGTTCGAGTTAAGGTGAATCTGTTCAACTTATTATGAATCTCCCCTCGATTGGATAAAATTTTTGAAAAAAGATATTTGCCCTGCGTTTTTTCCGCCTTACAAATCATCTTAGGTCCGGGACCGAGACCCACACTAAGCCAGGGTAGATAACCCCTCATTATCTCCCCCGCCAGGGACCACCAGTCCTCTCACTCCGTCTTTTGACTGCTAATTCACAACCGCCTCCGGGCATCCTTCCTCCTCCAAGACCTCTTCCTTCGGCACGTTCACGCTTTCCTCCGCTGTTATATTTCTCTGCTATCCTTCCTCTGACAAGTCCGATCCAAAACTTTAACAGATGGAATGCCTGTTCAAGTTACTCAAAATGTCCGTCCTACCAAGGGTGCCGCTAATGGTACTTTGGACACTCTAGAACATGTCGCCTTCTCTGCTAATACGACCTTAAAATTATTCTTGACTCGAACGCTGGTATTGATGTGAAGATTGCCTCCAACACACCACTTTATGCACTCGTCCGTATTGCTCGGGGCCCCAATGCGGTCGCTATCGATGCAGATTCAGATTCCGCCATTTTCCCACTTTTCTACGACGCACAGGCGTTCTCTAAGACTTCTATCGCTCTCTCCAAGTCTGTCACTGGTGAGAGAAGATCGCTATCTCGTCAATTTCAACAGCTCCCTATCATTTCTGCGGTCGCTGATACCATTTATAAAGTGCAAGTGGAGACATTGGAATCTATGGTTGTCGTCGAATGGAAGTCATTGGTCGGAATCATCAATAAGCCCAGCAAACATACCTGTTGGATTCTCGCGTCGTTTCTAGTTCGGTTTTCTCGAGTTTATCTCCCTTTACTCCTACCCTTGCTCAGTGGTCCAAGCCACTGAGCAAGGGTAGGAGTAAAGAGAGATAACGTCGAGAAAGCCAGGCAATAAAAGTCACTAAATCTGTTTGCTAGTTCCTCTAATCTTTCCTGTTTCCTTTCCCCTCCCCAAAGTCGACGAGGAGTTGATGCAGAGGAAAAGTTGCAGTTGCCGCTTCGACTGCACAACTCTTTAATGGTTTATAATATTCTCATTTGTTGATAGACAAACGACTGTTCTCTATTTTTTTTCGTTGTGCTTTAGTCTAAACCATTAATGGTAGAGGAGGTGGGGTACTAATAGCGCTGATGCCGTCTTCATAGTCGAGAGGGTAGAATACCCCCCTGTATGGTAGATCAGCGTTGCACAGGACGCCACGCGACAGTACTTTGCGATTCGCCTCTGACGGATCCATGAGCGTCTGCGAGTATTCCGGTAGCAAGGGAACACTGAAAGACGTTGCAGTGCCGTTCTCGATCCTGGCGAGTTGGTCGCAATACGGAGAAGGCCCAGCCATCCAGGGATACGACCAGTTCTGCATCCGCATCACGAGTGGGTCGGCCCAGTTCCAGAAGAAGGAGATCTCGGTGTTGCCGATGAAAATCCACGACAAGTCCACCGACAGATTCGTCACGTTCTGTGGGAGCTCAGCCAATTTCATGTTGCTGAGACTGAGCCAACCCATGCCCTGCACCTCGAACACCTCGGGGGGAACAGCCCGCAGCGGGTTCCCGTCCAACATCAAGTAGTATGGCTGGAGGCGAGCCAACGTCGGGGGCACGACGGTCATTTGGCCGTATTCCATTTGGATGATGGAGTTGGGAGGCCACTTGGTGTCCAGGTCGTCCGGAAGCGTACGCAGATTCGTCACGCAGAACTCGAAGTCGTACAAGGTCTGGGGGAAGTCGGTCGAGTGGAACCCCGCAGGCAGCAGGCCGTCCGTCATGTTGACTCGGACCATGAGCAGCGACGCCATGGCCGAGTGGTTCGTCTTGGTAATGGCAGCTGACTCCCCCCACTCCACGATGGTGGTGTTGTAGATCTTGATGTCGCGGAGGCGGTGGAAGGTGGTGAAGCTGTCTGGCATCTCGAGCTCGGGGCAGTGGCGGATGAGGAGCTGGGCGACCGTGAAGCTGTCGAATTCGCTCCACTTCTGCTCGACTGCGTCTTTCCTGCCTGTAATTTCCAGGTCATGGCAATTGAGGCCTACCAGGAAGCATGACGGTTTGGATACTGCCCACGGTCTCACCTGCAGCAGACACTGGCGTAGTGTTGGTTGTGCTGCTGCGTAGATGTGAAGGATGAGGACGACCAAACCCCAGACGCCAAACAAAATATGAGCCAACCGAAGCATCATACGTGCACCTCGAGTACGCAGACGAGTGTCGAGATAGCTGTCGCTGTCCGCCTTCAGTAAAGATCGTTTGGATGATTCCAGGTTTGAAGGAATGGACGGTAAAACATGAGCAGGGTTTTTGGAGCTCGCGCCATTGATCTTTTCATGCCAGAACTTGTCACTGTCGGTTCTTGTGTCAGCAACGGTGCTGGTTGCTTGAACAAACACACTCACTCGGTTTTCGTTTCGTGGTAAGAACTGGAGCAGCTCTTTCATGTTCGTTGTCGTCATGACCAGACCAAATGAGAAGATGGCGCGACTTGCCAGATCCGACCACGAGACCACTACGACCATCTTGAGTTCGTTCAGAGCTCGAGCCAACCACTCATCGTTGTACCAAATGATAAAAGGGAAGCCGAGGAGGTTCGGATCGTAATCGGGCAGGTAGGTCAGCAGAACGATGATCTCAATACCCATACAAGCCATGAAATCAATTGCGCAGTCCAACACAATACTTGCGAATCGTCTACGGGCCTCATCGCGCTTGAAGAAGACATTCGAGTAGATGATGACCGATGACCAGCAGTTGATCGTAAGCAGAATGACGTAGAATCGGTTAAGCAGAACCCTTGGCAGCAGCATACTCATGCGATAGGCTTGCATCGTTTGAAGCGCAGTCTCGAAGGTTTCGCGACAAACGTGAACGGCGTGGAAGTGACTCCCGTTGACTCCTAAGATGCCGTGTCGATCGGCGGCCTTGTCGTAGACCTTCGTAAAGCTCTCCAGAATGACAGAGCTGGTTCGGCTGGCTTTCGAATCCTTTCTCTTAGCTTTAGCGTTGCACGATCTCCACGGGGTGAATGCCAGTGATCGGTATTTAATTGACCCCACGAGCATAAGAAGGATGCACAGAGCATGCATTGCTGCCATGGTGGCGTGGACGATGGCTATCGTGTGATGATACGGAGGAGGCATGCTAATCTGGTAGGCGACCAGGAACAAGTTGAGAAATGTTTCCGCTAGTCTCAAGTAGCAATACGCGTACAGCGCATTGTACGCGCCGGTAACCACGTGCATAGCGAGGATGAAGATCCACCATAGCGTGAAGGCCCAGAAGGGGAGACGAACAACCTCCGTTGAAGCCTTGGGCACTCGGAGCGACATCTCCTCGGGTCCTTTAACTCGATTGTTTTCTTTGAGCTGACTGACTGGAACTCGCTGAGATCTTCCGGGGACGCGGTGTATTCGTATCTGAAGTTGCTTCGTGCGGTTTGGCAGTATGTGAAACTAGTGTACAAATATTCTTGTCGTGCAATACTTGGATCCAACGGCTAAAGCTCTGATGACATGCAACATGTCGGGGCCATCCCAGAATGTTAATTCAAAAATACTTGTCGATGGGGGCCGGATTATTTCTATTTTAACCCTTTCGTTATAATAAAAATACATTCTGTACCTTTTAGCAAAAGTGGGTAACAATCTTTCAGAGGCCATACAAACACCAAGCTAAAGAGGTCGCGGTCTACCTTGTTTTGATACCCTGATTTTTCACGGGCACTCGCATTTTCGACCAACCAAGGCGACGGAATAATATATCACTTTATTTTGTCCCGTGAGACGTATATGCAAACAGCGGAGAGCTTCAGAGCTCAGTCACAGCCACAGCGAATGGCCCGCATCATGGTGGTCGTGATGCACATCCTCATGACCTCCTTCTTCGCTGTGGGCATCGCTAGCTACACAGCTAGCGGCTATCTGACAACATCTTGTGGATGGCGGTTCCTTCGAAGTTGCTGGGTTGCTCTCTCCTGACTTCAGCGCTAACCGCTGTGCCGTCGTTATGCAGTACATGTCACGCCGATTCACATTCTCATCGTCTCCCCGACACCCACATCATCAGCTTTAAACCCGACGCCGATCTCACCCACATCGACGAAGTGCTGAAGTTGCGTGAGAAGTAGTCATCTGTCAAGGTTCGCATCACCATTGGAGCTGTCCAATCGGTTGAAGTCGGCTTTCAGCGTGTTAGACCAGGTGAACGACCCTCCTGTTGCTATCGAGTTTGCTGAGGAGATAATAGAGGAGAAGCTCCGCACGATACCGCAAAAGCAATCCCCGCTACATCCCGCTATGACTGTGATCCAGCGGATCCTGTTCATTCTCGACGTCGTGGCTTAAGGCAAGCGTCTGGAGCTTGGAGTCCCTACATCTACGCGGTCGCCTAAAAGGGTTTGCTGCTTCTCATCTACCGGATCATTTTCAGGAGGAAAAATGCCAGTTTTCACTGAGAGTGTTCATGGACGTGATGGTCATGTACGGATACGCAGGCTTCTACATCATGGTCCATGTCGCCGAAGAGCGTTTTTGTTCGTAGTTCGACGACACATCTCCAACAGCACCAACTCGGCTACGCAAGGAATCGACCGGGATCATCAGCAACTTCAAAACTGTCCCACCCAATATCGCGAATCGCTCCGACCGTCTGGCTGCTGATTGATGACATTACTAAGGCCGTGATAGATGACACAAACTCTTTTGGATAAAACGTTGGTGACTCGACACAGCTGAAGATCCGGTACAGTGCTACAATTCACGTCAAAATTAGTTATAGCCAAAAGAAAACGTCGTATTTTTGCGCTACATAGGAAACTAGCTCACTACGGAAATATATTGAATAATGTGTTGTCATCCATCTCCAACTGATGCTTTCTTCCCTCTGTGATGCTCTAATCTTGACTATTCTTGGTCCGTTTTTAAGAAATAGAGCCTGGGCTTTGTAAATGTCGGAGCTCCGCATCAAATTCCCAGCAAGGGTATAAACCCTTTTGAGATGATAGTATTGGTGATACTTCTGCCAGCAAGTCCAAGTTGCGTCTTGGCAGAGATGCGGCTTAGTTGTATTAATCGGGTATGTACGCTTGCACAATGCTACATTGTGTGATTCACAGAAATCTGTCTTCTGAGTAGGCGACCTCCCCTCTAACCGGCACACTGTACATTCTCGCATCGTTCGACTCCGTCCCTTGAGCACAAGCATCGATTCCTTTGCAACACACCGTTGTTGGATACTAACGCCTGCACTGCTGGTGTTATCTCCATCGACTCTACTTTGACGCGAAGTGACCGTGATATCACCCCCGGCGTACACCAAACCGTCCTCAGCTTGTTGCCAGCGTTTCCAAGTCCCATCAAACATTTCACGCGCAAGCGCTGCAACAAATGCTCGGTGCTTGTCTCGACCACTTCGCGGTGAATGCGACTCTGGCTCCGACCCGTCCTCATCACTATATCTATCAACAGCACCGCCACAATTGCTCATCTCTTGAACCATGTCATGACAAATATAGGCGTTTCATCTTGCAATATCGATCACTGCCATGGCGACCGTTTTGTGCCATTTAAATGAATGACCATTTGCTATGGAGAAACGACCTCTCAGTTGATCATGACGATCCACCCCCTGCATGGCCGCGTTGTATTCACTAACACGAGTAGGGGCTCGAAACGCAACTCGTTCATTCTTGATTCTACGAAAGACACTGGTCGTTCCAGAATCGTCTGCGTTAGATACGACGTTTACGATGGAACCGTCCATCCAACTTGCTGCAACAATGGTTTCTCTAGACAAACACCTTGCTTTGAACTGCCTCGCTCTTTGTCCACCTTTGGGTCCAGCATGGTGACGTGGGGAAATGCTTACTAGAAGATCGCACAGTACCTCGACCATACAACCCAATCGAACGTAAACTTTAGAGCAGAAGACAGGAGGTATAAAAATTGTTTGTGTTGACAATTCGACGTGATCCATTCAGCGAGTGCGTAACTTCAAGTACATGTCGACGAACTTCTGATGATGCCTTCGTCAGATTTTCTAGTCGTGCAATTTCCGAAGCCTTAACAACGCCTTCGAGCCGATCGTGCAATTCGCTGCTGCAATGCAACTTGAAGTTCACCACTAGCCATGATGTAGAGCAGCAGCACATATAGAGTTTAAAATGATATTTACCAGTGGGTTTCCCAGGGTTGTACACAATTATGTGCCGAGTGTATTGAGAGCGACACGCAATACTTGCTTCATCTACTGCTACGTTTCGGCCAACCTGGATGTGACGAATACAGCGTGCCTTCAACATAGTAAACAATGGACGAATTCTTGCGGCAGGGTCCCTTTTCACTTCAGCATCTGTCTCTTTCGCACGAAAAGCCAGATTCTTACGAATGTACAAGAACCGGTTCCAATTCATCACAGACTCCAAGTTTGTCGATCTTGCTCCCGGAAATATTTTCTCTTCTTCATTGTCTCTCCAGTAGTTCAACATCTCAACTGTATCCACAAGAGCCATATACCACAAAACCCCTAGAGAAATCATTACCTCCCCTAGGTCAATTGGATGAGGCGATGGATTACCATTTTCTGTAGCAATGGAGTTATTAAATTCCACAACTTGTTTCCAAAACGAAATCGGAAGAAAAGCAAAAAACTTGACGTTGCAGAGTGACCAAACAGACTTTTGCTAGCTTCATGTACTCTTGTCTTCGTAGACCCATCTTCATGTGTGAACAAACCGATGGGCTGTTCAAATGATCCTGTCGGTGTAAATGTCATAGATTGTATGGCTTCAACCTCGTCAGGATTAAGAGGTATGTGTAGCTCCTTGTGACCTCGAAATGTATTCAACTCCCGATATCCCGTTTCATCCTGTTCCTCAAACGCTTCTGTCAATGCGGGAATATCAGAATATTTCGGGACCATATTACACAATGAACTCCACGACTCAGCGAGTGCTGTCTGACCTCGATGTATTCTAACAAACTGGTCAATTCCACGAACTATAACATCCTCACAAACTTCATGGATGTGGTCCTTCGTTTGAAAAGCCGTATTTGTCCATTGAAGTTTGAAAGTTGCTGTGGGAACGCTAATTTTGTCAAGATTTGGTTCATCGGCAGCTTGGTATCGAGTTGCAATGCCAATAAGATACGCGGCTCCGATATCACGATAGAACTTCGCAGTCATCCATGGCTCTTCTGCTGGGGAAAATGCAACATTCGCGTTGAGATACTTGTTCGCTGTCTCCCGCGCTCGCCGAACCAGCTCGGCCTTGAATGCTTTAGCTACGTCTGTCGCTGCCTTTTTCGTTGTATTACCCTTATCTGACGGTGCTTTATGTTGTTTTAAGCCCATCTTTTTTCGTTTTGAAGCCGTTTTGGACTGTCCCTGATGTGATTCCGCGCTTTTTCGCTTTTGAGTCTTCTGCGCCCGGGACGTCGCTTGCACAGTTTGGGTAGGTTGGGGACCGGCTTTGGTCTCCAGTTTTTGGGCTACGGGTATGTTATTTGGCGTCATACGTGCAGTCTGGACAATAGAGGTTGAGCAAGAAAGTTCACTAGCAGGAACTGTCGACCTCCTACTCGCGTTGTTGGTAACCCTGTCTACTTCTCGTGTTACTATAGACAGATACGCTACGTTTTCATAGCATAGCCTACTGCAATAGCAGTATTCTCCAAAATCTTCCATTCGTTGACCGTGTTCATCACGGAGATCGAGAGTGATGCACACATCATGCGAACAGAAGTGGTGCATGGGCTTATTACAATTTGAGCACAAGCGCTCCGTTGAACATTCCAAATGACACACAGCACAAATTGTCGATTCAGAGGTCCCGCCTGAGTCGCCACTTGCAGTGTCTCCAATATCAATGAACCCCCCCGTTTTCCGGTTGCGTTATCTGCTCGGTTTCGTCACTCACACGGTCCAAATTCCCACCCCCATTATGTCCTGAACCACGAATTATATCCGATTCATCATTGAAGCAACCACTGTTCTCATTACCAGCTTCTTCTGCACCAAGATAAACACCACAAGCTTTATCATTCCAGCTGCCGTCATTATACCTTTGAGTTTTGAAATGTAAATCTTACCAGAGAACTGAGCTGTGTCGTTCCCTGTCGTCAAGATGTAATTCTGCACAACACTGTCCTCGCCTAAGAAGTATTCCTCGCCCTCTTTTCCTGCTACGCTCCTTCCCGGGTGGATGTATCTGTACCGGTTTTGTCTAAGCCGCGCCTTGGTGCGGCCTTCGACGTCCATCCCTCACGAAGGAGAACCCTCCACAGTTCAGTGAAATTTACCCTGCCATCTAATCATCCAACAGGAATCTGTCAGTGAAAGTATGTTTGGTACTGTCTCCTGTATACTTGACTTACAATCTGGGGTGGATGCGGTTCCTGCAGAGCCGGGGTTGCTACGGGTATGCCGGCGCTCAACGATCTTTTCCATCAGCCAAACCAGCGGCGGGATTTCAATACGATAGACAGTCTATCGGTTTGCCTGTGAGGATCTTACAAAATGAGAACGTGTGCCGCTGTTTATGGCTTGAGCTGCCATGAACAGTCGTGAAAAGGCTCTAAGGTCTCACCTTGCGGTCCACGGAAGCCAATGTACCCATCCAAAAGTTTGGTCTGGCTTGATCGCCCCCAGAAAATACAAAAATCGCACGACTGCATCGATTTTTCTGTTGGGCACGTACATATGAGTGCAAGCTAGCGCTGCTACATATTGATACTGATGAATGGTAGTGCTGTAAGAATCGAGTGACCAGGTATTCACTAGGTCGTTAGGCATTGAATGACTATTATGAGCCTCACATGAAAACGAAACGAACGGACGGCACTGCATATATTGATTTTCCATCATAGTGCACGTTGGCAAGATGATGGTGTGTATTAGTGAGCTCAGCAAAAACGATGACGTGCACATAAGAGATTATGTATTGAAACCAGCCACTGTTTTGAACAAGACAGCTACCAGCGGCTTACAAGATGGAACAGTGGCTTCGGCGGCAGAACCTCATAAGCCAGATCGAGTGGCTGGTCGCCCAACCATTCCGGGCCCCGATAGTAGGAGCATGGAACGCATGGACACTGTTCCCAGACCTTGTTCACTCGGAGACGGTTGGCGTTTATGTCGATCTCGTTCATAGCCATCCAAAGTTTCTGAAGATCATTGAATCTTCCTTCATAGATTCGGCCTTTGAAACGGAAACGCGTGATAGTGGCTTCGTCGACGGAGACGTCTGCTTTCATCTTGATATACTCTTCAATTTGCAAATCCAGGCACACTGCCTTCTCGACCAGGAAGTCTTAAAGGTATAACAACCGCCTATGGATCATGTCACGCGTGATCTAGAACAAATAGGTGTATGGTTAGTTTGAATCGAATACTCTATAAGAACGGGCACCCGCTTACCTCCGAATGTTCCAGACATGTTTGGAACCATCGCATCATCCGTACATAGTTGTGGACTCGCTGGAACCTGCATGTACAATATGCTTTGTACGCGGCGTGCATCTCCTTGACGGGCAGCATCTCAACGAAATCATCAATGTCCGGTGACGATCCAAACGAGACTTCGAATTCCTGGTCTCAAAACAATATGTTGGCATACTGACCGTGTGGAAGTTCGCAATATGCATTACCCGATTATTGGCTGGGACAAACACCGGGAGCAGGGAGTCGAAGTTGGCTTTAACCGAAGTTCCGTAGTATACCAATGGGGCTGAGAGAGTGCTCGTACGGTATATCCGTTTGCCATCGGAAGCCACCCCGCCTGCTAAGAACGGAAGCTATACAAACCGTTATTCAAACAATACATTGCCCAACGCCAAACCGCACAACCTGGAGTTTATCCTGACGACAGTCCATTATACATTGCAAGGGGGGTCGGCAAGGATAATCTTCTGGCCGGCTTGAAAATTGTGAAATGACCGTGTAGACCGCTCGTTTGGGCAATGGCGGCCCTGACCAGCCGCCGAGACTCCAAGATCCACACCTCGTGGCCTTTGGAAGCCGAAGAACCCATGACGTAGTTCGCACTGGCTCCATCACCCAGCGCCATGTGAATTTGTTGTAATTATTCAGTTTAGTCTAAAGTTTCTGTTAGAAGCCGCAACGACAACAATGGAGATAATGCTCGCATTTGTAGTCTATCGCAATGGACTAGGGACGATCTTCAACTTGTCATTCATGCAAACCACTTGGGCCGGAACCACCACAATCGGAAGCAATAGCCGGTCTAAACAAGACTGCATCTATAAGCCCATATTGGCGGAGCGGTCAGTAACCCTCTCAATACATCTACCACCCCATCAGTACTTCTACGTTATCGAGGATTCGCACTAGCGTTCTATCGTGATTTTCTATCGGTGCCAGATAACAAGTTCCCGACGAAGGCTGCCGCAAATTAGGCTGGTCCGCTTGTTGCAGCGGCGACGACGCCAAGCATGGACCGAGAGCTGGATTTGTTCAGTATGGCAGTCGTCTTGTTGGTATCAGCAGCCACCACCCACCATCGATACCACCGCAGACCTGGCAGCTCTGGTGCACACGTAACAGCAGGAGACAGCGCGCCAACGGACGATTCGGCACTAGGTCACAGCACCGCCGTCGCCGTTGATAGTGCCAGCTATATCACACACATCCGTCGCCGCTCTTGGATGGACCAGCGGCATACCGGCGGCGAAGCAGACGCAACGGGCCCGCGGATGTCTTCGTTACCACCCCAGATTCACACCTAATGACCTGGGGGGGGGCGACGATGCAGGTGTGCTGAGACTCCTGCAGACGAACTCGCACTACCGTAGGCGTTGGCAACGATGATAACGTAGGAAAAAGGGGTCGGCATACCAGCGACAGCTCCTGCAAGTAAAGCGGGCCCAGCGTTGGGACCAAGCGCATGTCGGCCACGTATTTGTCCAGCGAGGCATCCATGGGGCCTTGAATGGGGGCAGCCATCGAGCCAGCATGGGAATGGCAGCACGTCACCGACTTGGCTGATGAGATGCTGTCGATCAGTACCGGCAGCATGCCGCCCGATCACGCTTCCAGCGTGGCCGCCGTGGTGCCGTCCGTCGAAAATCGGGTGGAAGTCCATTGGAACCGGCAGCATGCCGGCCGTACTACCGTCGATTGTCTCGGTGCGGTCGATCAGCACCGGCAGCATACCGTACATGCAGTCGGTGCAGCCGTCGTCGGAAGTAGCGATGGGGTGGCAGATCCGGTCGCCAGTGGAGCAATGATATTGACAGGGAGCACGGCTTGATCCCGGGCTTGCAAATCGGGATATGAAAACCAGGATGCCAAACCAAAAATCTTGGCGCGATGCAGGAGGTTCACGGGAGCTTTTGGCGGGATCTTTGTGCCGCCCAATCACAAGCAGTGATCAAGTAAGTGTATCACGGGATTGGCGGAACGGAATTGGCGGAAGCGAACCCGGCGTAAAAAACCTCGATTCCGAGTCTTTGACTTTACCGCGGGATCGGTTGGCTGGACGTCAACACGAATTTCCTCTGACAGGACAGAGAATTTACGTTTAGTGGGCATGTTTAGTTAAAAACACACAATTATTTTACGTTTCGTAAGAGTATGGATTGTTTTGCAGGTGCATGAAAACACATGTAATAGGCTAACGTAGGTAGTCCTGGTACTACGAGTCGGTTAGGATTTGTTAAAGCATCCACCGAGTAAGTTAGTGCTCTCGCCGTATGCGATTCATGCAGCATTATTCGCATTTTTCAGAAACGCAACCATACAGTTTGCATGTTTTCTCATTACATATATATATATATATATGTCGCTTGGTCTTGGGGACAAAGCTGACAACGGTTAGTTCACGATATATCTGCTATGTTTTTGGAGTCAGGAGAAGTGTAACGGGGTTACACACACAAGTGACAACAGTCACTTGTGCACGATAACGGTCACAAGTGACAACTGTCACTTGTGCATGACATTTGTCACTTATGGTTTAACAGATAAATATCTGTTAAAGGTTTTAGATACTTCCTCACATTGGTGTAAGACACACCAATGGATACATTGAAGTGGGCCACCACAATTAGTGGTCCACACATACCCAAAGATCCTATTGGTAGAAAGCAGCATCTTTCTACCAATCAGAGACATGCATATTAGCGGGGCTCTGACAGCCAGCCGCTGCCAACCCTTTCATAGATGATAAACAGTTTTAGCAGATTTAGAAGGAAGATCAATTCACAAAACAATACAGTTCTCATTTTACCTTAAACTACCTACTTGGTGTTTTATTTGATTTATATTATACTTGTGGACTCAAGTATAATTAATTCAAATTATCAATAAACCCCTACGCTTCCTCATACACGTAGCGCAACGTGTAAGCAAAAGTAGTGAGCCAAAGTAGGCCCACTACACCTGGTAGCACTTTGTAGTCCGTCCAACGACCGACTACTTGACGTTCGTACGAGGTGTACGAACGCGGAGCCGAGAACCACATGAGCACGGAGGTGCCCATGGAGAGCTCCAATACGCCTGCAACTCATGTTGCACGCGCGGACTGCCCCCACCTGTCGGATCCAGAGTGGGAGGCCCTCCAACGACTGTCAACAGTCATTGGGGAGGCGGCGATAGCTACAATGCTGCGTACGCTATCGCCGACGGAGCAACATGGTGTTGCTCTGGGGTTCATCATGAAGGAGCAGCGTGACGCTGCTTCCTCAACAACGGCGTCGTCGGGGACGACACCGCGTGCTCAATCATTAAAATTGAGCGTGAGCAATTATGTAGGAAAAGAGGGCGAGCCTCTCCTCCGATGGCTTGTCGAACTCGACACAGCCATTGCGGCTCGACGTATCGTCGACCCGTTGTCAAAGGTTGCGTTCGCCATGTCATGTCTTGGCGGACGAGAGAGGAGTTGGGCGTACGGACGCCGACTCTCAGATCCTACGTGCTTCAGCACGTACGAAGTGTTCAAAGAGGAGCTCAAACAAGCGTTTGAGCCCCCGCAAAACGAATTCCGGTCAAGGGCGGAGTTCCTCGACCTTCAGCAGGGTAAGCATGACGTCCATGCTTACGCACAGCGCGCACGCTACTTGGTCTCAAATATCATGACTAATCCAATTGAAGAGGCGACTAAGGTCGTCACGTTCATGAAGGGACTTAGAGATGGGCCCGTGAAGACCTATCTCTTCCGAGAGTACCCGAGTACTCTCGAAGCTGCGATTACTCTTGCCATGCAAGAAGAGTTTAGCCTGCGGCAGGCTAAACTGCATGTGAACGTGCCGAGGCCGCAACCGCGCCCGGTAGTTAGGCCGGGAGGTCCAGAACCAATGGACCTCTCGAATGCAACAACCGCTGGTTACCAGCAGCAGGGAGGTAACGTGCGATGCTTCCGTTGCGGAAGGATCGGTCACTTTGCACGGGAGTGCACAGCTCCCATGCCCCCTGGAGGTGGCCGTCGTGGCGATGTTAGGCATCGCCGCGGACCAACAAAAAACGCGAACATCCAGTAGGCGCGAGGCGCCCTACTGGTAATGCAGTCGCGCGTGCCGACATCGGGCACGCGACACTGAGGACTGCAGCCCCCAGTGAGACCAGCTCTCACTGCAAGGAACAAGATGACAGGCCAAACCTAGTCATCTTGAAGGTTTACTCGAAGAGAGCGAGTGACTCTCTTCGAGCTTTGGTAGATCAGGCGCGTCGAACAACTTTGTTCGACTACGAAGCCTGTCGAGACTTGACTTCGAGGAGGTAGATACACCTCGAAGTCTTCTGGAGGTACGATTGGCAACAGGTGCCATCGTAAAAACCGAGAAGCGCGTCGTGAACGTGCGCTTCTCGTACAAACAACAAGTGTTTGTCGAACACTTTATCGTCCTGGACCTGGATGATAAGTTTGACGTAGTAATGGGCATGTCGTGGCTTGCACGGCATGATCCGGTGATAGACTGGAAGAAGCGCACGCTCGTGCGCTTCGGACGCGACAGCGGAACAGAGAGCGATGGCCCTGTTACCGCAGCACACGCACCAGCAGGTGCGCGCGACTCACCAGTCGAGACAGCGCTTAATGCTGCTGTCCCGGAGTGCCCAAGAAGTGCGCGAGGGCGCGCACAAGTGAGACCCACGTCGGCAATGCTGACGACGTCGGAAGAAAAAGATGTGTTGGTTCCGGGAACCAACACCCACGTTCAAGCGTGTAAGGGACAGTCCCTGACCCGAAGCGGTCAGGTCGACAACGACGCGTCGGCTCCGGGAGCCGACGCACCCTCGGTCATGAGGGGCTCCGCCAGTGAATGGCGTCGAGGTGACGAAGGCGTGTCAACTCCGGGAGTTGACGCTGCAAACAGTGCGGGCGGTTGCAAACGTACCGCACTGACGCAATTTGCATGCTGTCGTGCAGCCGGGCTGCACGACGAAGCGCCATGCGGTCAAGCCGGGCTTGATACCGCGCGCCCGCGGACAGGGTCAGGGTCCGCCGGCGAACAACTGTCCACGGCCGGGCCTGGACCAGAAGAACAACTGTGCGGAGCCGGGCTCCGCACAACAAGAAGACGGCGCAAGCGGAAACGCTGCGCAAATCTCGGTCCGGGACCGAGACGCAACAAGAGCAGTCTGCTGGGTAGACTGCGGCAGTGACGCCGAATGTCAAGACGCTAAGCGTCTTGACGCGCACCGATACTGGATTCCAGTATCGTGAGATGGAATTCGCTAGTCCTCCGACGACGGCGTCGGAGTTGACTTCGCTTCCAGCCATGAGCTGGAAGCGCTTCACGCGCGACTTGCACGATGGACGCATCGAACAAGTCTGCGTTCTTTCGGACAGCGAAAGAACGGCGAGCGAGAGCGAAGAGCTGAAGCAGCTCTTCATGGGAAGTACCACTGAGAGTGAAGACACTCTCAGTGCGAAGACGAAGCGAGAGCGCTTCGAGGAACAAGGTTGGGACTCGCTGAAGTCGAGTCCCTATTACGAATTGTTGAGGGAGTACAAAGACGTACTCCCGGAAGAGATTCCTGCGGAGCTTCCGCAGGATAAGGGCATTCAGCACGAGATTGATCTCGTGCCGGGCACGAAGTACTGTGTCACGCGGCAGTGGCCACTGCCGCGAGAGCAAGTGAAAGCGATCGACGACTTCTTTGAAAGTCGTCGTAAAGCAGGACAAGTGCGGAATCGAAGTCCCCGCACAGTGCTCCGACGTTCTGTGTCAAGAAGCCACAGGGCGGATGGCGCATCGTTCATGCCTACAACAAGCTGAACGATGCGATGGTACCGGCGCAGACGCCGATACCGCGAAAAGATGTTATCATCGATTCGATGGCCGGAAGCACCGTTTACAGTGCTCTCGACTTGCGAGATGGATTTTATCAAATCCTAATGCGTGAGAGCGATATCCCTCTCACGGCAGTGAGCACGCCAAGCGGCATGCTCTGGGAATGGCTAGTAATGCCACAGGGGCTTAAGCACACCCCTGCGACTTTCAACAGGTGCGTGACGCACTTGTTGCGCTCGGTGCGCGACTTCGCACCGAGCTACTTCGATGATGTATTCATCCACAGCCGGGCTATGGACGAGAAGACCGACGTAGAGATGCACAGGGTGCATCTCCGGAAGCTACTTGAGTTTATGCGAAAGCATAAGCTCCACGCGAACCTGAAGAAGTGTATCTTCGGGGCGAGCGAGATACCCGTCCTCGGGTGTCTCGTAGGGAAGAATGGTGTTCGCCCTGACCCGGAAAAGGTCAGAGTGATCAATGAATGGCCAACGCCTCCAAGTGTCAAGGAACTGAGGCAGTTCCTTGGCTTGGCCACGTACTTGTGCAAGTACGTGGAAGACTATGCGGGCAAGATTCGCCCGCTGTCACAGCTTCTTAAGAAATAAGCTGTGTGGAATTGGACAACCGATTGCCAAAAGGCATTCGATGCAGTCAAGCGGGGCTTGACTGAGGCGCCGATCTTGGCAGTGGCTGACCAAGATCGCCCATTTCACGTAGTGTGTGACGCATCCGATTTCGCGATCGGATGCGCGTTGATGCAGCACGATCACGAGGGCCGTGATCGTGTCGTCTATTACCAGTCGCGTCAGCTGAAAGCAGCTGAGCGTAATTATCCGGTACATGACAAGGAACTCCTTGCCATGAAGTATGCACTCGCAAAGTTCCGAGTGTACTTGCTTGGGAGTAGACCATTTGTGGTCTACACCGACCATGCTTCACTGCGTACCGCAGTGAAGTCGCCACACATATCACAAAGAATGGCGAGATGGCTCTCATTCTTTGCGGAGTATAACTTCCGGGTCGAATACAAACCCGGAAGATTGAATGTAGTGGCCGACGCGTTATCACGTCGGCCGGACTATGCAGAAGCTGTTGACGTCAATGCCATTGACGCCATGCGATCGAGCAAACCCACATCATCTCTGTTGGATGATGTGAAGGCCGCGTACGCGCACGACGCGGACGCGAAGCTCTTGCTGGCCTATGGCACAGCGCCTTCTGACAAGTCCCGTCAGAAGCTGCCCAAGCACCTTCGAGCGCGTGCACACCGCTTTCGTGTGCACGACGGACTGCTACTTATAACGCAGTCGACGACAACGCGGACCGCATTGTCGTGCCGAATGACCATGACCTGCGACTCAGGATTATGTACGAGTATCATGACGCCCCGACTGCGGGACATCTCGGACGTGAGAAGACTTACGTCCTTGTCACGCGCGACTTCTACTGGCACCACCAGTATAAGTGGGTGCGCAAGTACATCCGTGCTTGCGAGGTGTGCCAACGCGTGAAGCCTGCGCCGTTTGCGCAGGCTCCACTGCAATCACTACCGACTCCGTCGGAGTGTTGGAAGTCCATGTCTTTGGACTTCATCTTTGGTCTTCCCCCGGACAGCGGAGGGAATACCGGTGTTGTGGTCTTCGTCGACCGCTTCAGCAAGATGGTACATCTTGCTGCGGTGCCAGCAGAGGTGACCGCGAAGCAGACGGCCCGTCTGCTCGTCGACATGGTGTTCAAACACCATGGCATGCCGTCCGACATCGTGTCGGACAGAGACCCGCGCTTCACAGCGCACCTGTGGCAAGAAGTGTTTACACTTCTTGGGAGCCAGCTTTCCATGTCGACTGCGGATCATCCGCAGACAGACGGTCAAACCGAGCGCGTGAATCGCGTGCTCGTCGATATGTTGAAGAGCTACGCCCACTCGTTCCAATACTGGAGCGAGTGTTTGTCAATGGCGGAATTCGCCATCAATAACTCGGTGCATGCCTCGACCGGGCATACACCGTTCTACGTGAATGCCATGCGGCATCCCCGTCTGCCGAGTTTACTCGGAGTGGTGGCTCCCACTTTAAGTGGGGGAGGATCTACGACTGCAACACAGCAGTCGTAAAAAGCCGCTGACACCTGCACAGTGTCAGCCGTGACAACAAGGAACAAGACAACCAGGTCTGCGCGGGGCGCAGACCTTGGCAGGAAGAACCAACGGTCAGCGCAGTGCGCTGACCCCCAGAACAAGGAAAACGAGTCTGTGCAGAGCACAGACTCCACAAGGAACAAGGACCACGGGTCTGCGCAGGGCGCAGACACCGCGAAGAACCACGCAGAGGCCGGTCCTCTTGCGGAGAGCGAGCTGAACGAGTTCAGCTCGGATGCGATTGACTTTATCAAAAAAGACAAGCCGTAATTCGGTTTGTCCAGGACACGATTGCAGCTTCTGTGGATAAACAGAAGCTGAACGCCAATAATATTGGCAGGGGCAACACAAATGAATTCAACGCGAATTCATTGGTTTTGGTATCTACTCAAAACCTGCCCAAACATGCAGTTTCGGATTTCGGAGCAAGCAAGCTTGCTCCGCGCTTCATCGGGCCGTTCACTGTGTTGGCACGGCACGGCACGGCAACGCATACACGCTAGACATACCGTCTAGCATGCGCCTCCACCCGACATTTTATGTCGGGCGGTTAAAGCCATACCTCCAGCACGAGCCAAATGGCTCGTCTGACCCGAAGAGACAGACTCGACAGGGGAAACCCTCCTCTCCAGCGCGTAGTCGCGCTGGAGCAGTTAATACAGTCGGGCCTACAGCCCGACCGGCACGTTCAAGGCGGTCTGGGAGACCGCCAGAGCCGGGACACGAAGGAACAGAGCGGCAACCGCCACGCTCTGAATGTACTCCACGACCGTCACTTGGTCGTGGAGCAACACGATATGAAGGTCAACACGGCGTTGACCATCGGGGCGTGTTTCCACCACCTCCGCCACCGCTGCGAGACGCACGCGGAGAAATTCGCTGGATCGTCCAGCGAATTGTTGATCATAGGAAAACAATCCGAGGTCCGGATTGTTTTCGCATTCGCTGGAGAGGTTTCCCTCCCCAACACGACACGTGGGAACCACGGAACGTCCTGATGAAAGACGTTCCGGACATGGTGAAGGAGTACGAAACCCAACACGCACTACCAGCAAGAAGGTAGTGCGAGCGCTGTAGTAATCTACAACGACTGACAACTCGCGTGCTAGATAATTAGCACGGAGATCATTGAAGCTCTCAGGTATACACATAGTATACCTGTTGTGATCGCGGTTGCTAATATGCACCGCCACCTGGACGGACAGTGCGCACGGCGCACGGACACCAGCCTCCACCGCAACAGCGTGGAGTTGCTAATACTTGCCACTTCGAGAAGGACTCGAAGTGCTTTGGCGCTTGCTTACCCGATCACGGTAAGCAACAGAATTTCGCTTAGAGATGTCGACACATAGACGCGGTCGACATCGAAGAATCGTACACAGACACTGTGTTGTCTGTCCCCGTGGTAGCGGCGCACCTCGCGCTACCGCGCATTGTACACAGCAACAGAGAGTTTACACTCTGTTGCAATGGTGGTCTTCAGCTTGATCGTGCTCATTGCGGATGAGCACGGAAACTCCCAGCACAAACAATTGACACGCAGTCAATATTAATTGACGTGTCGAGACCGACACGTCTAAGCTTAATAGGGGGATGGTGTAACGGGGTTACACGCGAGTGACAACAGTCACTTGTGCATGACAACGGTCACAAGTGACAACTGTCACTTGTGCATGACATTGTCACTTATGGTTTAACAGATAAATATCTGTTAAAGGTTTTAGATACTTCCTCACATTGGTGTAAGACACACCAATGGATACATTGAAGTGGGCCACCACAATTAGTGGTCCACACATACCCAAAGATCCTATTGGTAGAAAGCAGCATCTTTCTACCAATCAGAGACATGCATATTAGCGGGGCTCTGACAGCCAGCCGCTGCCAACCCTTTCATAGATGATAAACAGTTTTAGCAGATTTAGAAGGAAGATCAATTCACAAAACAATACAGTTCTCATTTTACCTTAAACTACCTACTTGGTGTTTTATTTGATTTATATTATACTTGTGGACTCAAGTATAATTAATTCAAATTATTAATAAACCCCTACGCTTCCTCATACACGTAGCGCAACGTGTAAGCAAAAGTAGTGAGCCAAAGTAGGCCCACTACAAGGAGGACGATCTCCTCGACGCGGAAATGTTGCGCCTTGGGCACTGCAACAGAGTAGACATTAGAAATAGATGTTGCTTGAAGAGTCAGTAATTTACAAGTATACATTCTTTGGCGTTAGTTGTATTGGCGGTGCCACCTCAATAATTGATACATCCCTGAGCGTTTGTGGATCACGACATGCTGGTCGGGGCAAACTTGTCCTGTGCAAACGATATTGTAGTTACCATTTTAGGCGTGGATAACGATTACTTAAAGTAGCAAGTGGGCGTGTGTTGTAAGCGTCTGGTAGTCTTAGCTGTGTGGGTGATGGCAATTATCATTAGTGCGGTATTTAACACAGCCGTCATTTTAGACGATCACAAAGCGACCCAGTACAAATAGTAACCTAGCAGCACTATCAATGCGGGTTTCGGTGTTGACAGGGTGGAGATTGAAGGTACGAGCAAGTAATATGCTGGTAAACGAGTAAGTATGAAGTGGACTTGGTAGCGCTACCACCAGTGATACCAGGATCACTCCTGTACGCAACACCGCCGTTATAATGATCATGAGTGCGGCTCGACAGTACTATAGGGTGTTTGGCTCAAGTGTGACGTTAGAAAAAAAAGCAGTGAGTAATATGTTGTTGAGGGCTTGGATGTACCATCGAAATTGATCGGTATTTCCAAGTAGCGATACGTTATGAAAATTAAGTTTCCCGAACGAAAGAAGGAAGCCACGTTGTCACGACTGGAGACCAGGCATGGTTCTCGATCAAATTCATCAAGTTCGGCGCTCCTCTTACTCTGGGGACCGAATGATATGGTTCGTATAGGCTGCCCAATAATAAATTTTCCCACGAGGCATGATGAAAGTTTCGGTTTGTAGGTCACAGCGTGTCTTGCACGCCGTGCCGCACATAGTAGTTACGATAAATAGTCGTTCTTGATCGTCTTGGCTTGCCAGGGACGCTCCCACTTACGCGGACACAAGCGGATTCCGACGGCCAAAATACCATGAAGCTCTTCAGTATGGATCCGCCGATTTGATTATGCCTAATAGCTTGTGTCCGATGAGGGCTAGTATGGTAGTTCTTATAGCGCAAAACGTATTGTCGTGTTTGTTCTAGTTTGTAATTCCTTCCAGTTAATTCTCCAGCACATTGCGTATTTCTCGGGTACAATTACAACCCCCTGTACTCGCGATTTACCTGCGCACGAAGTCGATAATTCAAACGATCACACATGCAACTTCACGTCAAAGAATCGGAATCGAGTTTTTTTTACGCCGGGTTCGCTTCCGCCAATCACGCGTCGATCACATCGGATTCCGCCAATCCCGTGATACACTTACTTGATCACTGCTTGTGATTGGGCGGCACAAAGATCCCGCCAAAAGCTCCCGTGAACCTCCTGCATCGCGCCAAGATTTTTGGTTTGGCATCCTGGTTTTCATTTCCCGATTTGCAAGCCCGGGATCAAGCCGTGCTCCCTGTCAATATCATTGCTCCACTGGCGACCGGATCTGCCACCCCATCGCTACTTCCGACGACGGCTGCACCGACTGCATGTACGGTATGCTGCCGGTGCTGATCGACCGCACCGAGACAATCGACGGTAGTACGGCCGGCATGCTGCCGGTTCCAATGGACTTCCACCCGATTTTCGACGGACGGCACCACGGCGGCCACGCTGGAAGCGTGATCGGGCGGCATGCTGCCGGTCCTGATCGACAGCATCTCATCAGCCAAGTCGGTGACGTGCTGCCATTCCCATGCTGGCTCGATGGCTGCCCCCATTCAAGGCCCCATGGATGCCTCGCTGGACAAATACGTGGCCGACATGCGCTTGGTCCCAACGCTGGGCCCGCTTTACTTGCAGGAGCTGTCGCTGGTATGCCGACCCATTTTCCTACGTCATCATCGTTGCCAACGCCTACGGTAGTGCGAGTTCGTCTGCTGGAGTGTGCGAGAACGACGAGTGGCGAACCGGCGCCTGCAGCGGCGGCAGTGATGCCACCGAGTAACGCGACGACCAGGACGACAGCGGCGGGCAAGACGGACATGATGATGACGGCTGCTTCACTACA
Source organism: Phytophthora cinnamomi (assembly GCF_018691715.1). Taxonomy (NCBI): domain Eukaryota; phylum Oomycota; class Peronosporomycetes; order Peronosporales; family Peronosporaceae; genus Phytophthora; species Phytophthora cinnamomi. Next base: position 850,182 of record NW_027151035.1, read on the forward strand.
TGTGCCCCAGTGGCGGGAACGACGGCAGTTGGCCGCACTAAGGCAGCCACAGCGCCGGATGGCGTGATGACGACGAGCGACGTGTCAGCGCTGGCCACGGCAGCAGTGGTACCACCGAGCGGCGCAGTGAGCGGAACGACGGCGACGGCGACGCCTGAGGAGGCTCCGAGCCAACCTACAGCGACGTCAGGCATGGAGGCCAGTGTGAGGACGGCGACGATAGAGGTGACGGCAATGGACCGGAAGCAGTGGTGATTAACGAGGACGGCGGTGTGGCCACGACAGCGACGACCGACGAGGCAGTGACGGCCACGACCGACCAGAAGCGCGTGAAGCAGGCGGCAAAGCCCGCCACGAGACGCAGCGAGCGCCTCCACGAGCGTGAGCAGCGGCACGTGCACTGGGCGACGACAGTAACGAGCGTGGATGATACGATCAGCACGGCGTTAAGTGCCGGGCGAGCTTCAACTACGGGGACTACGGCGCGGACGGCGAGGACAGGGCGCTGGGCGACACCGCAGAGGCCCCGACGACGGCAGTGGCGCCACGGGCGACGAACACGGAGACGGCGGCCACTACGGCACCTCGGACGGCGCCGAATGCCGCGCCTCCAGTGTCGCCTCCAGCCTCACGCGACCAGGGAACCCCTGCGCCACGGGCTGATGCCGTACTAGACGACGGACACCATGCGGTGGCGCCGTCGATGCGAAAAAAGGCGACAGCTACGACGCGGGCGAGGAATGCGAGTCCTACGCACCTGGAAACGCAGACTACGACACGAACGGGGGCTCCGAGCCCAACACGCACGATGAAGACGACGCCTGCACCACGAGGCGACGCGGAACCGGCGACAAAGCGCACGAAGACGAGTGCGAAATCACCCACGGCAATGGAAGCGACGTCGAGGCCCGTGACGAAGACGAAGACCACGTCCAAGGGCTCGACCAGGACGAAGACGGCGAACGGGTCGACTGTGACGACGACGGAGAGTGCTCCGACAACCAAGTACGCGACGAACAGCACAGTGACGATGGCAACCGGCGTAGATAACATGGACGGCGACGAGGAGACTGCCCTTGTGGATGCCTACACGCTCCGGCTGAGCGACGACGAGCAGGCGACGGCGCAGCAGCGCAGCATGTTTGTGAAGAGGCTGCTCACGGACGGCAAGTCCGGCAGCATGACGGTCGCAAATGAGTACGGCCTGGCGACGGTTGAGACACCGAACGGCTGGCGAGTTGTGCTTCCACCGACGATGTGGTCGGCGGTCTTCAAGGAGATGCACGGCAGTGTGTGGAGCGGACACCTGTGTGGTCCTCACATGTATGGACGCGTGGCCCAATTGTACTGGTGGCCCGGATTGTATCGAGAGGTGCGACGATGGGTGCGGGGATGCCCAGAGTGCGGCTCCAGGAAGGCGAAGTCGCGTGAAGTGATACCGCCGCTACGCGGTTTGCGCGGTGGTGCAGTTGGAGACCGGTGGGCGCTTGATATCGCCGGACCCTTTCCAGTAGCTGACGGTGGTGACAGGTATGTCATCGCTGCAGTCGAATACGTAACGAGGTATGCAGTGGCGAGCTGCGTGACGGAGCACGGCTGAGACGGTGGCAACGTTCATCATGCAGGAAGTGGTGCTACGGTTCGGGGTGTTCCGCGAGCTGTTGACGGACGGAGCTCCGGAGTTAGCTGGCAAGGTAATCGAGGAGTTAGTGCAGCTCCTACCAGCTCACCAAATCAACCCCGTGCCTTACAGACCTCAACTAGTCGGGCCGGTGGAGCGCTTTCACCGCTGATGGAGGGACTGCGTGGCGACGTTCATGCAAGACGAAAGACAAGTCGATTGGAACCTTTGGGTAAAATTCGCTCTTTATTCTTATAACTCGGCTAGACATTCTACGGTGGCGTTGAGCCCGAACGAGCTCATGATGGGACGATGACTGAGAGCTCCCAACGAGCTTCTACGACGAACGGAGGTGACGGAAGCTGGCGAGCTGCCAGCGTACCACGCGAACCTGTTGAAAGCAACGGAACGGAGTCATGAGTGCACAGAGCAGGCTCGAAGACGTGAACAAGAACGACAAGCTCGGTACTACAACCGCAAGACGCGGAACAAGCGGCAGTTTCAGGTCGGCGATTTGGTCTGGATACACAACCCGCCCGTGGCAAGAACGCCACGAAGTTCGTGCACCAGTGGATGGGACCACCACGGATCGTGGAACCTGCTGGCTACGACAATTTTGTGCTGACACGAGAGGATAAGACAAGGAAGGCGGAGACGTTGATCGCCCACGTGTCTTTCCACATTAGCTATCACTATCCTGAGGCATTACTCGCGCAGGTCGCGCGTGACATTGACGAGCAGCTCGATTATGAAGACCAGCGGCCGACGCGGGATGAACCGGAGACAGCATCGGCTGTACGGTCAGCGAAGGCGCCTGCTAGGCGAACGACGAGTGATGGAGGCACGAAACGGATGCGAGCAGCAGTGGACGACGCTGTTGTGCACGACGCCACGCGTGGACTCGTGGTGGAGCGACGGAGGCGGCGACAGCGCAACGGTGCAGGGCGGTACGTGCTAGAGTATGAGCTGTGCCCATACTGTGACCCAAGTCGATGGACTACCTGTGACCGCGGGCTATGGCTCGACGATGGCCATGCACGGGCGCGATGGGCGTCAGTGGCGGAGTACGAGAGGCACTACAGAGATGCCCGGGTCGTGGAAGACCCGGGTGATGAGGAAGCCGTGTAAGGAGGCCAGCGTCGGCGTGGTATATGAATCCGGTCGGCCTCGCGGTCGACGGGATCTGTTGCACGGGATCTACGGGACCTCCGGGATCTCCGGACTCAGCGAGCCTCGAGAGACGAGCTCACTCTGGATTTAGACGGCCAGCGGACAAGCCGCCTGGATCCGAAACGTGTGCTCGGGAACGAGCTCGACACACGAACGTACAGTAAGCAAGGCGTGGCGTGAGGCTACTGGCGACCTCGGTTGACAGCTGCACGGCGTGGACGACGACGGAGTGCCGAACAAGGAAGCACGTGGCTTCCAAGTCTCTCGACGGCTGCGACGAGTAGGGTATGCACGTGTGGGCGCACCCCGAGTGGCTAGAGCAGGCATACGAGCGGAACTCAAGTTGTGCACGGCAAGTGGGCGTGTATTGTAGTTAGTCAGTAGTTGATACTGCATCTAGCCTGTCTGAATAAAGTAGATGTCGCTGCCAGGCGGGCACGCACCGGCGCGGTGTCTTGCGCTTGGACACTGTCGCCCAGACGGACTTCGGACTGCATCAGCACAGTCACGACCAAACCCCGAGCGTGTGGGGCACCAAACACGTTGCAACTGTATGCACTTCATGAAGTTGAACCTGGGGAACTCGGAAGGCAACATCTTTGCATACAATGCACGTACTCGAAAGTCAAGAAAAGCGCTCTCGAATGCATATACGATTCCAACCCTGGAGCACTGTATACCGCCATATTGCGCCGCGCATTGCGACAGTCGTTGTGGCGGGCGACGGCATACCAGTCTCTGCCCAGATTTGAAATTGAAGACGTCGAGGAAGCGACGCCGTTCGTGTGGCGTGCTGCGCTTGCACGCAATACTTGAGCGGCACCACACCGTGTAGTGCTTCTCAAGCATCGTGTGGCACACGAGCTTTGGGCAGCTTCGTGCGCGCGGAAAATTCCCCGTCAAAATTTCGACGATTTCATACGTGTTGGTCAACCTTTTGACTGTGAATCAAAACAACAGCTGCCAGCTTTGGACGCAGGTACACGTATAATACGTCTATGATAACAATGCCGAGTACTGATTCACATGCTTTAAGGCCCGCTTGATATTGCAATTCGTTCTTTTACTTTAACTGTTGCTATATCGTTTTAGCAAAATTACTACCTAATTTTGTTAAAATACATAGTATTAGTAACATCTGTGTCAAGAAGAGTGTTTTAGGAGTTAATTTGTTCAAACTAAAAAACTGTTGTGCATGCATCGATTCCTGCGATCCGAGCCACAATCTCCTTCTTTTTTATGTTTTTATGCCTGTCGCTGATCAACCTATCGATATCAAATTTCGCTGATAGTTGTTTAATTTCAAATCGCTTTACGACCAGGAGCTGTTGTGTATTACTTCATCAGTAATAGTTCTTCATCTCACCTAGTATTGACAACAGATACACCAATTGAACATATTGCAAGGGTCGTTTATACCCTTGCTGTGCTCGCATGAAGTCGGTCAAGATTTACGCTTTTCACCGTCAAAACGGCAAATTGCTAGTTCAAAACAACAAAATGGAAAATCAAAACTGCATGACAGGCAAAAATCATAATCAGTGGTGTATCTTCTATAACGGGAAATTCTCCGGTACTGTGTCTGCATGGCGCGAAGCGCTTCAAGCCAAAACGGATGGGCCGAAGAGCTTTGCTGTCCTTGCGCCGATTCAGCGCTTTTGAACTCCATTCTCGTATTCCGCAATTTGCTCTCCCCGCCGAAGTCTCCCACACAACGCGCCCCACACCGCTGCGTCATTCTCTACAACGAGCCCACCAGCCTTCGCGTTCTTCGCATCGTCCGTGATGACCAAGGATGGCAAGACGTGGCAGCCAGGAACGACACCAACCTTCGCACGGCTTACAGTTGGGTCTCCACCACACGTGCGAACGGCGCGTGGAACGTGTCACCGCGTAAATCGCGCGGTGACAGGCGCAATGCAAAGATTACAGACGTTCATGTGGGCTAATTGGAAAGCTTACAGGTCGAGACCTCCTGAGTGAGATGGTCGACGCTCTGGAAGCCTTGTTCGAGCAAAACGTAACGCGCCAAACCATGAAGTGCCACATCGACGGCCGCATGTACACCATGAAGCAAATTCATCATGACAACGACTACTAAAACAACCTTCCCCACAACAAGGTGCGCTGCGACTACGTGGTCAACTTGATTACCTACAAAACAGAAGCTAAGAAAATATTTTATGTAGACGAAATTAATTTTAATCTGTGGTACTCTCGTCAAGGTGGATGCAGCTTAGAAGGCAAGCGTACCGTCGACAAGAACACAACTAGCAAAGGCTCAGACATCCACATCTTCGCGTGCACCTCCGAGGATGATATGACGTACTTGGAGAAGCGCTTTGGCTCCTACACCTCGTACGAGTGCAACAAGTTTAACCGGAGGCTGCTGAAGCACATTAGCCAGACCACGCCCTTCGACAACGTCGTGTTCGTCTGTGACAACGCTTCGAACCATGCAAGCATCAAGGAGGTGGGCCGAAGTTTTACCGGCGAAGTTACTGCGCTTGGGACCCAATTCCCCCATGCTCAATCCGATTGAGAACTGCGCTTCCACCTTCAAGTCCATGATCAAGCGCTTCTTGGCGCGTCGCCACCAGGCCATCCTTCAAGTGCCCCCGCATCTTACTATTAAGAAGCACCGAGAAGGATACCTCAGGATGGCGGCGGGTATTCTTGTCCGCGAGGCAATAACCCCTTACATCTGCTACAACAGCACGTTGTACACAATGAATTTTCATGCAAGAGCCATACATATGGAAGATATGCCAGTTGTCGAGTAAGCAAATAAAATAAAATATCCCAACAGCAGCTGTTCGAGTTCAGCAGTTTTGATTTTACATTTTGTTGGTTTGAATTAGAAATTAGCCGTTTTGAAGGTGAACAGGTGTAGTATAACGATATGGCAGAAATATTGCCACAATCTATTCTACCACCGTCTCAATACAATCCGACAATCTGTCACAATCCGTCCTATCTATCACAACCTACCACAAACAGCTTGTACCAAAAACAATACAATCTCATACAATCCTATCCCGATTCTGCACGCGCTTCCAGCAGATGACATCTAAAGACAATGCATTTTGAGCTGACAGCATCCAAATGTTTGGGCGGTGTTATATTCGAAGCACATAACAGGACGTTTTAATTGGCGTTAATTTGCGTACCACACACACGTTCTGCGGGACTTCGATCTTTGGGACATATCCTGCAATGACGTTATGCATTATTGAGTTACGCTGACAGGACATTAAGCAAGTATCTGTTCCTAAGATAATCGACATCCATCAGAGCACCGTAGGTTTGGTATAGGTAGCTTTCAATGAAAGTCACAACTAACTAACACCCCGCCCATTTGCTGGCAATCCCTGCTGATATCGCATTTCCAGCTCTTGTCGTGACTCGGTAGCGGGTTGAAGTCGTTCTTGAACCAATTGTCGATGGTTTCGACAGCTTTCATGTCGTATCGAGGACCCGTCACTGTTTACGTCCATCTCTCCAAGCTCATGCACAACGCACACCAGTGATATCCGTCGAGAAGAACGGCACTTACGATGCTGTTCTTAGCATCCGTAATGTGCGCTTGCTCTCCAACCAAGCAACTCTTTCAATGTCAGTATCCTGCCCATTAACTGAGGCGAAAACGTACAGGAAGGTAACTAGTCTGTACGGGCGTCGGCTTCACCGGAAATGGCATCACGCGCCGCAGTGGTATAAAGTTAGGAAGCAATCTAGTTACAAACTAGTATAATTTGGTACGATCTCATTTACAATCCAATACAATCTGAAACTAGCCGCCATAATCTAAGTTCAAGCCGACGCCTACAACTCAAGACAGAGCGTGTCTAGTATGGCGTCGCTCCCCGGGCCGGAAGAGGCTTACCTGGACATTCCAGTCATGACCAAACGAATCGTGAATCATAAAGTAGAACAGTCGTTTCCGATCCGTGTTCACCCAATGTATAGCGTCCAGAAGAATCATTTCATGAAAGCGAGACAACAGTGACCACATATGGGTAAAGGTACGAAGTCAGGTAGAACGGGAACGCCGGGTTCCGCAAAAGCTCCGAAGCGGGACTCGCTGCCGGTCGTGGCGTTCATAGCTTGCATTTGCTTGTTCCGCTGCTGCCGCGTAGTTGATGTGCGCTTGTTGAAGTGCGACGACAGACGGAGGTTAGATCCTTATATCGAGCAGAAAGCAATAGGCGAGTGCACCTGGTGTGTTGCTTTTTGAATTTCTGTGGATAACGTTGCTCAATGACAAACTTGACTGGGTAGGGCATCGTTGTACCGGAAGGGCAAGGTTGCCTTGCTATTGTAGCTTGAAGGTTGGTGTCGCTCAATGACAAACTCGCCTGGAGGGACAACCACAGTTCTTACGAACTCCGAACAGTTAGAGGCTTTGATGATTGATAGAGTGTACATGGGACACTCAACTGACTTTGGAATACGTCTTGCTGTTGTGACGTGATACATTGCATTTGCATAACGAATATGAACGTTTGACCTGACTGTTAAACAGATTTGGCAACGAGTGCGGGTACCCAATTGACCATGCGGCCAGGCAGCGTGACCCGATAGGTGCAGTACAGGTATATTGTCCCGGCCACCAAACCTTGAACGGACTTTGAGTAATAATTAGGGGTATTATACTTACATACGTAAAACCGACAACGATATGCAGATGTAAGCGGTAAAATCGGCGTACATTCCGAATTTAAGGTCTATTTTCGCGTATCTCAACACCATATCATTCATATCGGCTGCTTGAAAATCCTTCTTATTCTTGTATTATTGTTTGCAATTGTAAGAAGGTCACGTGTTCATACTCGTGCAATTGATTGAATGAGGCAACATAACAGCTGAAATGAATGGATAAATTACCGTGTCTGTCAAATATCGCGATTGATGATGGTAGTTAGCGTGTTAGAAAAAAAACTTAGGAAAGGAATATTAGTGGAGAACCCGACATTCAGTCGCCATCACCGCCATCTTCGTCGCTGTTACCATCGCTTTCGTCATCTTCCGACAGCTCACATTCGCCCGCTATCTCCATGTTCCCCTTTTCGCTTCTTTTTCGCGTGAGCGTACGCACCTGCCTATGTAAATATCAAGCAGCACAGCGCTTTAGAATTAAATGCAAGAATTAATTACATATTCATATAGGCGAAATACCTTGCTATCTTCCAACCACTCCTGAATGTCGAGTTTTTAGCGTTCTGGAGTTAGGTGCAGGATTAGTTTGGTTTGTGTGATAGCTTGCGCCATCCATGTGATGGCAGCATGGCCCGTATTTTGTAGATGAAACAGCACTCAGATACTCAAACCACCTTTCAAACTGCTCCGTGTTGCAATTTCCGTGAGTTAAGGTTGGATTGCCAAAATTCACGTGAGGCTCCAATCAACGCCCCAACACTGCTATTTTTTTACGTTGAATTATCCCAGCACCAACAACGCAACACCTTTTTACAAAAATGATCGTTAACGCGGACAAGAAAATAACACAAACCCAATAATTATTTACCTGGGAATTCGACATTCCTTAAGGGCATGAGACCTCGTTAGTGCGCGTCTAACTACCTATTTCTATACTGACTCAATTTGGGATCCAGGTGAGGCTCCACGCGCGGAAATACCATCCATAACCAATCTAAGTCGTTTAGAGATGTCGTCGGGCAGATCTGTAGCGGGCAAGAACTGTCTATTATGCTACTAGAGGTCTCCTGCTAATCACAACAGCTCATCGTTGCACCCGCTCTCTACCGTTCATCACCCCTATCAAGGTGCATCCCGTCTGTGGCGTCAGTCAGCGAAACGACAGAGTCTGAATCGCCAACGCTTGTATTCGCTCCATCAGCAGCCGTAATGATAGCACCGAGCAAGCCAAATACGCGGTCGATAAGTCGATACTGACGAACTTGGTTGATTAGCTCGAACTCTTGATCGGTGAAATGGCCCCATCCCTCTTCAGGTCGCGGTTATTGCGATGGCGATGCCAGTTGATGTTCGACAGCGCAGAGCGGACAGGCTTGGCGCATGTAGAGCAGGGCTCGAGGGGAGCTCTGTTCGGATTCAGGTACATCACTGCTTCTGGCAGGCGGTGCTTGTTGCGAGCCAATATCGGGTCCTGGTAGCGCACGGGTGCTGGCCTGTGGATATAGCTATCGAACGCCCAGCGACTTGGGTCAGGCTAAGGCTGGTGCGTGAGCGGAAGGCCGAACGCAGGGGTCTCACTGGGGGTGGTGCTTGTGTTCGACATCTTGAATTGCTGAATGGGATTGGTTGCTGCTCGACGAGGCGGTGCGGCACGAATTCATGCTAAACATACTCAGGCTCACCGGAATAACCCATACAGCCGCACGAACTCATACCAAATATACTCAAATACAAAGATAACCCATACCGCCGCACGAACTCATGCCTCGAATCTTACGAATTCAAGTTAACTACGATCGTGTGGTGGTAATCATGTCCCCGAGGACCACTCCGTAAAGTATCAAATAATACAGGATTGCCGGATTCGACAGGGTCGACAGTGCCGGCTCTCCAAATAAAAGCGACGACTACTTAGGGCTACTCTACTCTCTTTTATATATTATTTTATACAGTGTCAATAAGTGTCGATGAAATAGTAATTTTATAAAAAAAGAGAATAAGTTAGACTCCGCACAACCATGATCTTTTTACTCCAGGGATTGCAACGTTTTGGAGTCAACTTTTTGGAACAACATCCATCCCCCAAAAATGAACTTTTGCACACCTGCGTCGTCGCCTCCCCAGGTCAGCAGGTGTGCATCTGGGGTGGTAACGAAGACATCCGCGGGCCCGTGGCATCTGCTTCGCCGCCGGTATGCCGCTGGTCCATCCAAGAGCGGCGACGGATGTGTGTCATATAGCTGGCACTATCAACGGCGACGGCGGTGCTGTGACCTAGTGCCGAATCGTCCGTTGGCGCGCTGTCTCCTGCTGTTACGTGTGCACCAGAGCTGCCAGGTCTGCGGTTGTATCGATGGTGGGTGGTGGCTGCTGATACCAACAAGACGACTGCCATACTGAACAAAATCCAGCTCTTGGTCCATGCTTGGTGTCGTCGCGGCAACAACCAGTGAACCAGCCTAACCCACGGACGGATCATCGAGCCACTATTCGAGAGTTTCGGTGTAATGGAGTTTGATTGAACCGGAGGGTTTCGCCTCTGTGTATCATTGTAATTTGATCCCGAAGTCTCTGTTGCAATATGAGGTAACGTTTGTGTACATATAATGGTGAACTTACCGCGTGTAGTCGTATTTCGCAACAGGGTAGTCGTAAAAGTTGCTCACCTGCAAGCCGAATCTAAATAGTCCCTTCAAGACCACCGAATCCAGCTAAGCGCGATATGTTTGCCGCTGAACTCTGGGTTCGGAGGCGGCATTAGGTCCTTTCCACTGCATTTGACCCGAAAGGTTAGCATATGTAGGAAGCAAACCACGCATCGCACAGTTGGCTCGGAAAACGGTAGTTTTAGGCTACAGGGCAGCAAAACCTCGCCATAGTTTTAGCTGCGAAAGTGCTGCAGGGAAAACCCGCCCGTGCCTTCACCTCGGAAAGCAGATTCGACATCCGTAAATACGTGTCCCACCTTTGCCGCAGAAAACGGTAGCTTCAGGCCGCAGGGCGGCAAAAACTCACCCGCGGCTTCCACGTGAAAAGCTGCCTATACTGCGGCAAAATATGCGTCCCACCTTTGCCGTGTAAAGCGGCAGCTTCAGACTGCAGGCGGCAAAAACTCGCCTCAGGTTTAGCTGCGAAAGAGGTAGGTGCATGATGCAGGGCGGCCAAAACTCGCCCGTGGTTTCAGGTCGGAAAGCGACTTGAAGGGCGGCACAAACTCGCCCCAGTTTCAGCGCTATGCACGCATCAATAGTTTCGGGTTCAAGAAAAGCAAAACATACCTGCCACTTCAGCTCTGACGAAAACTTTCTGTGGAACTCACGAAATGCTCCGGGTAGTTGTAGAAAATAGATAGGTTGCTTTGCTTCTATCGGAAAAAGTGACCCGTGGGACAGGGCGAAGAATCCTAACCTACAGAAAGGAAATCCTGGCAGTAAAATGTACGTCAGTCGAAGCGAGTTCTATCATATGTGCACAGCACTAAAGCAAACGGACACCAGAATCAATGAATACGAGAGCAAGAAGTTACGTCAGTACTTCATCACCTACGGCGTACCCGCAACAGAGGTATACGATTATCTCCGGTTATTTTTTCAGCGGGAGAGAGGCAGCATCAATTTTGAGAGAATTGATACTGCCTTTGCGAGTGGAATCCCGTGGTGGCTGGAGCAACAAGATGGCGTTCAGCGTCGAGCTCAGATCGAGCACGCCGAGCACATTACACGATACGAACAGCAAGATCATCATGCATTTCAACAGCAACATCAGTTTGGTCACACGGAAGCAGCTCCAACCCAAGAGCAAGTTCAAGATTTCCCCACACATGAACGCCACACTCAGACGCCTGAACAAGTTGCGCCCCTACATGAACGTCACACTCAGACGCCTGAACAAATTGCACACCCACTTGAACGTCACGCTCAGACACCTGAGCAAGTTGCGCCAGAGTTAGTCCCGGGAGGTGGAAATGAAGTTCCTCTCCAGCACATGGACGACATGTTTGGTACCGATGATGAGGTTGTGCATGAGCTAGTTCCAAATGAAATTTCATTGCTGATCTGGACGACGGTGAATATGCTTGCACGATATCAAGCCCGCGCTACGAGCCCGACGGGGTAATTTCTGTAAATGCTCACTGGGGGTTATGCGGATCCTATTGTCAAGGTTGCGTCCACGTGACAGAGGTGAAATCCAAGCTACTCAAAGTACACTTCGTGTCGAAGGTACAGTAAATGAGTCTACTAGTCAAGGTAGTGATAGCTCTCTCAGCGATGATGGCGATAGCAGCTACGTTCCCAGCGGCGATGACAACTAAAAACACTAGGCAATTCAAAATAAGTTCCCTTCTTACATTCCCTTCTTACAAGACGTCGGTAGCACGTAGAAATACCCATACACGACATACCATTGTATGCAAGTAGCCAGCTTCTGCTGACACAACACTCGTAGCAACAAACCTGCGCGCGTGTATCCTGGCAGCCAGCATGACGGCCGCGAACAGGACGGCGATAGCGTCCACGCACGCGATGAGTGCCGTGTTCTGCGCCGAGAGACTGCACTGCTGGCTGTCGGCCACCGTTTCCTCGATCACGTCCTTGCAGTAAGAGTTACGAGATGTTGCTGGACTACTGCGGGCAGCTCAGCACGGTGCTGGTGGCCGCGCATCACGAGCTGGAGGCCGCCATGGCCAGCTTGGTGTATGTTAGGCTGCACGTGCCACTCGATTCCACGGCGGTGGAGCCGCTCGTACTCCTCCGCGTCCGGGTCGACGTCCGCCTCGTCCTCCTCAGCCAGCACGGAGCCGCTGATCACGTGCCTGTCCACCATCGTCGCGAACGACTACACGTACGCACTGAGTGTCATGACCTCGGGCTTCTTCGAGGTGGACTCGTCGCGCTTCGGCACCGCCGCCGCCGCCAATTCCAGTGTCAAGAGGGAGACGCAGCGGGCGATGCCATCACTGCCCATGGCACCGCCGCCGCTCGTCGGCAATACCGAACAGCCTACAATCACCGCGGGCAAACCGCCATCAATCGACATGTCGACGCGTTCGCAGACTCCACGGCCTTCATCTGCTGCGCCGCGTTCGACTCTCCACGCTACCGCCACGCAACTCCACATCGCTGCCGACAACGCTGCTGTCGCCCTGGACGAGGCTTAGGCTGCCGCCAGAACCGCTACGGACGAACACACCGCTGCCACCAGATCCGCGCCGGAGACAGTCACGTCCCCGCCCACGCTGCTAGAAGACGCACCGCCGGACACACGCCAACAGCGCCACCAGACCGCTCGACGAAGAAGAACCGCCGCTCACGTCCACGGAACCGGAACACCCCGTCAGCGAACCGCCACCGCTCACGACAACACTCCCTTCCGACCCCGCCGCGCCGCTAGACCCGCCCGCCACGCTCAGCAAGCCACCGGGTCCCGTAGCACTAGACCCGTTGGACACGTGCACAGCGCCGGATGCGCCGTCCACTGCATTCCCAGACGCAACCGACACAGCGCCAGACGCAGACTCGCCGCTAGCAACACGGCTTCCGACCGACACAACGCCGCTCGGGACACTGCCAGTGCCGCTAGACACAGACACCGCACCGCCCGTCGAGGAACTGCTAGAGCCACCCGACACAAACACGCTGCCGCCGCTGTAGATGATTCGCCAGACCCCACGGACACATTGCCGCTGCAAGCAGCCTCCGATGAACCGGAAGCCACCGTCACCACGCCCGACACCGCAACCACCGACGCGCCGCTCCCGATCGTCGCAGAGCCGCTCAACGCGTCCCCGCTCGCAGAAGCACCGCTTGCCAGACTCACGTTGCCGCTGCCCAGCAAACCCGCGCCAGAAGAGATGTCCACGACGCCACCCGCACCAGCCTCTCTCGCGCTGCCGTCAGCGCAATGCCGCCTCCGGTCGCAGCGCCAGACGAACCAGCACCGTCCGCCAAGGCCACTCCGCCAGCAACGCCAGTATACGCACTCAGAGATCCGCCGAGCACGCTCACCAAGCCGCCGCCCACACTGCTGTCCGTACTAGGACCGGCTGTGACATCCACCGAGCCGCCGACAGCACTGCGACGAACGCCGTACGACAAGCTCACCACGCCGTCCTCGACGGACGACACGGACACAGAGCCTCCGCGCGTGCTCGTGCTGACAGTCGACCCGCCTCGGATCTCCACGTTGCCTGCGTCCGACGAGAGAGAATCACCGCTCGACACCACCACAGACCCGCTCGAGCCGATCGCACTCGTGCAAGACGCAACCGACAACGAGCCCGACGCGCCGGAACCGGCACCGCCCGTGTGAACACCCACGTCACCGCTCACACTCGAGCCGTCGTGGCTGCGCTCGCCACACTGATGCTGCCACTGGCCGCACCGATGCCACTCACCAGCGACACCGCGCCGCCAGCAGATGAGTCGCTACTGCTTCCGACACGCACCGACACGGACCCGCCGATGGACGTGACATTAGACCGGCAACCACTGACCCGAACGTACTGTCGAGCGAGTCGCCACTGCCGGACACGCCGCTGGATGAAGCGCCGCTCCTCACATTCACGGACCCGCTGACACCAGAACCAGCGGACGAACCCACCGTCACTTCACCGCTCGATGCAGCCGCGTCACAGCCGCCGCCGCTCAGCACGGATACGGACCCACCCTGCACGACGCCAGACCCGCCTGACACAAACACCATGCCGCCGGTCTTGTCTCCGGCAGAGCTGCCGCCCTCCAACCGAACGGCGCCTGCCACGACAGAAGTCGGAGATGATGCCGACAGGGACGAACCGCCCGTCAACATGACGTCGCCCGCAGCGGATGCAGCGCTCGACCCACTCTGCACGACCACATCGCCGCCGTCTCCGACAGACGACCCCACCGACATGCTGATGCTTCCAGCAGAGTCTGGGCTGCCAGACCTAGACGCCCAGCCGGACGAAATGGATACACAGCCCGACGCCGCACCTGACGCACTTGCCAGCCGCACCTCGTCACTGCTGCTCGAGTCTGCTCCACTGTGCAACGCCAGCGACGCGCCATACCCCGACGTGCTCGCGCCGCCAGACATCGTCACGTCACCGCCCGTCGCGCCAGCACCACCGGCCAAACCCAACGAGCTGCCCACGTCGACCGAGCTGCTACCGCCGGACACGCGCACCGACCCGCCAGCACCTGCAGACTCACCGCCACATACGCTCACCGACCCGCTTGACTGCGTCGACGACGCGCCAGACGAACCGGTCTCGGCCGACCCGCTCGTCAACGACGCCGCGCCACTGCTCACGGAACTCGCGCCGCCGTGAGATCCCAGCGTCACCGTGCCGCTCACCGTCGACGCACCGTCACCACTCAGGATCGTCACGCTGCCGCCCGTCGACGAATCCGACAAGCCCTGGAGGAAATCTAAAGTAGTACCGTGCGTAACAACAATTTTCTCTGTCGTTTCATTGCACCCTGTCAGTGCTGCGATATTCGATCGGTGAATTTAGACGAATAGAGACTAGTGGCAAGAATTTCAGCGAATCATGGCGGTGTATGCAGAAAAATACATTTTGTATGGTTTTGTTGAAGGGTCACCGAAACCCTGGCATTTCTAATAGGAAAACAGTTTATAGCACGATTTGCTAAGGGAAAACCTCTAATCGCTTATAAGCAAAACCATACAAAATGTATAGATAAATGGATTTCGTCGTGCAAAGTGCACGCAGTCTATTTTAGAAAATATTTTGAGACTTCAAATCTAGTGAACAGTTGCACAACAGCATCATGGAGGCCCTGGACGCTCGAGTTGATGAAGTACTC
This sequence comes from Phytophthora cinnamomi, assembly GCF_018691715.1. Lineage (NCBI taxonomy): Eukaryota > Oomycota > Peronosporomycetes > Peronosporales > Peronosporaceae > Phytophthora > Phytophthora cinnamomi. The sequence continues at coordinate 865,440 of NW_027151035.1, forward strand.
GGCAACACCACCGCAGCGTCCACCAAATACGCGTACTGTCGTGCATTGATACAGCTTGCGGGGTGGTTATATGCCAACACAGATCGTGATCACCGTGAAGTCCTTTTACAAGGCAATTTCTCGCACTGGAGTCCGTCAATGATGACAGCATATCTCAATGGTTCACACGTGAACCTTTGGAAAGCCCCATGGACCTGCAGGTGCTAACGACTAAGGATTGCATGCGCTATTTAACCTCGATGGAGCAGCGCGGTATAGGAGGGAAGTCCACGTTTGGTAATGTTCGCTCGGCTTTAGTGTATCTGTACGCTACGACTGAGCACTCACGTCCTCATGGTTTTGACCGCCAAATGAAAAGATTTTTCAACGGACTCCATCATACTGTTGCCCGCACTGCACAGCGAAACAACGAGCGACTTACTGAGGGTAAGGAGCCGTTCTCATTTTCGATGTACAAAGAGATTGCCAAAGCTATGCTGCGCTCAAGCAAGAAGAAAGAAGTTTTTGGTCACTCCTTTTTACTTATTTGTTGGATTTTAATGTACCGCGCTAAGAATGCAGCAACCATTCGACATGCACATGTTTCGTGGCAAGAAGATGCCGTTACCATAAAATTTGCACACGTGAAGAACGACCAAGACGGTAGGCGTCCTCGGGGTCCTCGCCATATTTACGCCAATCCGACGATGCCAGAGATTTGTCCGATTTTGGGCTTGGGGATTTATTTTGCTGTTCTGGGCTTCGCCAGCGATGGAAAATTATTCAAGGGTGGAAATCAATACAGTCGATTTCTCAAGTTACTGAAACGCGTGCTAAGTGAAGACGTATTGCAAATTGTGCTATCAAAGTTAGGGATGACAGTGAAGGATTTTGGCACTCATTCGGCGAGGAAAAGAGCCTCTACATACGCTAGCAGTTGCTCAACATCAGGTCCGTCCGCTGCGTCAATATGCCTTCGCGCTGGCTGGACTCTTCCTGGGGTCCAGGACAAGTATGTGAGATTTGAGGTTGCTGGTGATATGATTGTTGGGCACTATGTGTCTGGTCTGCCCTTTGATTCACCAAACTTTGCTACATTACCCTCATTTTTTAGCCCAGTAACCAGCTCTGAAGAAGATCGATTGGAGCTAGAAAAGCGTTTAAAGTTTGCTATGGATACCGTCTATTCTGGAGCACCACCAAGCTTGCGAATGGTGTGTCAGTTCGGTCTTGCTTCAATACTGTATCACTTTGTGTTCTTACGCGAACACTTGCCACATAATCACCTGCTGTTCACTACCTCTTTATTTACACCATGCAATCGATCGCATTTTGAGTGGCTTCGCCAACGAGTTGTTTGTCGTAATTTTCAAGTCAACGATCCCATCACCCCAAGTGGAATTCCTCCACATGTGGGAATAATGGTCACCTTGGCACAGTACAAAGCGGAAATTGATTCGTTAAAACAAGGTCTGACTAATTCCTTCGCGAATACTCTTAAACGGAACGTTCATGGTTCAATAACGACGATCGAGGCGTTGGAATCAGCTTTTGCTGCGGTTCTTGCTCGTTCACAACTTAGTTGTACCCATTTAGCTGGCGAACAACCGGATAGAAGGACTGTTGATGTCGTTTCCACGACGGAATCACCTCTCGAGCTACAGCAATGGGGTGGTGGCTTTCGCCGAGTTGCAGAAGATTTTGTACTTCCTAACGGGACACTCCGGCTAATATGGCAGCATTGGTGTGTTGGATCACCTGCACTACGGATACTGTCAAAGCATGACATGGCTACCCGAGTTGGAAAGGTTCGCCTGGCTGAGCTCCAGCGACTGATGCAAGTTATAGAAGGCTTACTATCAAACACCGAGCTGCGCCGAGCTAAAAGCTCTACCGACTGTGCTGGCCTTCTGTACGAGCAGATCAAATCTCGTCTTCCGTTTTCGTCTGTGTCTAGTAGGGGCAGAGAACGAAGATTAGATCACTTGTCGTGGAAAACACTAGCTAGAGAGATGAGCACCCAAAACTTACGCTGAAAAATGTATATTTTCTTTCTTTTTTCGAGCTGATCACGCATCGAGTCCCATCGTGCAAATTGCACGATGAATTCTAGTGAATGATTGCATTCTCGTGAACCCACTAGCTTTTTGTATGCCTGAAATAACTGCATTCGGTGAAATCTTCGTGCACAGTGCACGAAGAAATGCATAGCAACCACAAGTTTTACACGACGTTTTCCTGACAAGTAATACTTTGACCAGATTGAGGAAACTGGGAGGCTCATAAGCCTACCTGTTGAGATGGCTACGTCCTCTCAACAACTCATGTAAAAGGAGAGAATCGGTAGTAACATAAGTTACCGAGACTTCCGAAAGGAGACAGAAACAAAGCTAAGAGCAAAACATTCAATATCCACGAGCAAGAAGCTCGAGTAAAGTACTCTCGACGAACAGGTTTTATTCCAACCAGAATAAAAGGGTTTTCCTGAGTAGCCACTCAAAACTGCAACGATTCAAACGAAAAGGTTAATCAAATAAATGCGAATACGTATAATACACGCCCACAAAATCTACATGTAGTACATGCAAGCAACGGTGAACAGGTTTATCCTTCAACAAAAACAGGTTTTCCTGACTAGCCAAGTATACTAGCAAACTATCGGTGAACAGGTTTCTCCGTCACAAGAAAGGTTTCCTGACTAGCGAAGTACAGTCGCAATGCAATTATCTGCGATCACGAGCAATATGCACAATACTTTAGAGCATACACAATCGGTGAACAGATTTTCTCCTTCACAAGAAAGGTTTCCTGACTAGCCCCGTAGCTCATACTATCGGTGAACAGGTTTCTCCTTCACATGAAAGGTTTCCTGACTAACCCTTCATAACTCATACTAAATGACCAAACATTTAACACAACAACTTTGGCATATCACCCTACAGGCGAAATAAGCCACACGGGGTAGAAGATCACCACCGGTGAAGGCACAAATTGTCCACGCCGAGTGCTAAGGTCATAATAATTATGCCTAAACTTATGCAAGCTGCAACCCAGCAAGCAACGCACGTTCCTCGATGTGGGAGGCTGTTAAAGTTGAGCATCTCCGACGTGCTGATGCTGTGCAGGAGAACATGGGACTCACTCATAGAGCTGTCCCGTACAATGTAGACCACTTATTTAGTTGCAGAATAAGGGGGATTATCTCCCCCGCCAGGGACCACCAGTCCTCTCACTCCGTCTTTTGACTGCTAATTCACAACCACCTCCGGGTATCCTTCCTCCTCCAAGACCTCTTCCTTCGGCACCTTCACGCTTTCCTCCGCTGTTATATTCCTCTGCTATTCCTTCCTCTGACAAGTCCGATCCAAAACTTTAACAGATGGAATGCCTGTTCAAGTTACTCAAAATGTCCGTCCTACCAAGGGTGCAGCTAATGGTACTTTGGACACTCTAGAACATGTCGCCTTCTCTGCTAATACGACCTTAAAATTATTCTTGACTCGAACGCTGGTATTGATGTGAAGATTGCCTCCAACACACCACTTTATGCACTCGTCCGTATTGCTCGGGGCCCCAATGCGGTCGCTATCGATGCAGATTCAGATTCCGCCATTTTCCCACTTTTCTACGACGCACAGGCGTTCTCTAAGACTTCTATCGCTCTCTCCAAGTCTGTCACTGGTGAGAGAAGATCGCTATCTCGTCATTTTCAACAGCTCCCTATCATTTCTGCGGTCGCTGATACCATTTATAAAGTGCAAGTGGAGACATTGGAATCTATGGTTGTCGTCGAATGGAAGTCATTGGTCGGAATCATCAATAAGCCCAGCAAACATACCTGTTGGATTCTCGCGTCGTTTCTAGTTCGGCTTTCTCGAGTTTATCTCCCTTTACTCCTACCCTTGCTCAGTGGTCCAAGCCACTGAGCAAGGGTAGGAGTAAAGAGAGATAACGTCGAGAAAGTCAGGCAACAAAAGTCTCTAAATCTGTTTGCTAGTTTCTCTAACCTTTCCTGTTTCCTTTCTCCCCAAGTCGACGAGGAGTTGATACAGAGGAAAAGTTGCAGTCGCCACGTCGTCTGCAACTCTTTAATGGTTTATAAATTCTCATTTGTTGATAGACAAACGACTGTTCTCTATTTTTTTCGTTGTGCTTTAGTCTAAACCATCAAAGGTAGAGGAGGTGGGGTACTAATAGCGCTGATGCCGTCTTCATAGTCGAGAGGGTAGAATACCCCCCTGTATGGTAGATCAGCGTTGCACAGGACGCCGCGCGACAGTACTTTGCGATTCGCCTCTGACGGATCCATGAGCGTCTGCGAGTATTCCGGTAGCAAGGGAACACTGAAAGACGTTGCAGTGCCGTTCTCGATCCTGGCGAGTTGGTCGCAATACGGAGAAGGCCCAGCCATCCAGGGATACGACCAGTTCTGCATCCGCATCACGAGTGGGTCGGCCCAGTCCCAGAAGAAGGAGATCTCGGTGTTGCCGATGAAAATCCACGACAAGTCCACCGACAGATTCGTCACATTCTGTGGGAGCTCAGGCAGCTTCATGTTGCTGAGACTGAGCCAGCCCATGCCCTGCACCTCGAACACCTCGGGGGGAACAGCCCGCAGCGGGTTCCCGTCCAGCATCAAGTACAAAGGCTGGAGGCGAGCCAACGTCGGGGGCACGACGGTCATTTGGCCGTATTCCATTTGGATGATGGAGTTGGGAGGCCACTTGGTGTCCAGGTCGTCCGGTAGCGTACGCAGATTCGTCACGCAGAACTCGAAGTCGTACAAGGTCTGGGGGAAGTCGGTCGAGTGGAACCCCGCAGGCAGCAGGCCGTCCGTCATGTTGACTCGGACCATGAGCAGCGACCCCATGGCCGAGTGGTTCGTCTTGGTGATGGCAGCCGACTCCCCCCACTCCACGATGGTGGTGTTGTAGATCTTGATATTGCGGAGGCGGTGGAAGGTGGTGAAGCTGTCTGGCATCTCGAGCTCGGGGCAGTGGCGGATGAGGAGCTGGGCGACCGTGAAGCTGTCGAATTCGCTCCACTTCTGCTCGACCTCGTCTTTCTTGCCTGTAATTTCCAGGTCATGGCAATTGAGGCCTACCAGGAAGCATGACGGTTTGGATACTGCCCACGGTCTCACCTGCAGCAGACACTGGCGTAGTGTTGGTTGTGCTGCTGCGTAGATGTGAAGGATGAGTACGACCAAACCCCAGACGCCAAACAAAATATGAGCTAACCGAAGCATCATACGTGCACCTCGAGTACGCAGACGAGTGTCGAGATAGCTGTCGCTGTCCGCCTTCAGTAAAGATCGTTTGGATGATTCCAGGTTTGAAGGAATGGACGGTAAAACGTGAGCAGGGTTTTTGGAGCTCGCGCCATTGATCTTTTCATGCCAGAACTTGTCACTGTCGGTTCTTGTGTCAGCAACGGTGCTGGTTGCTTGGACAAACTCACTCACTCGGTTTTTGTTTCGTGGTAAGAACTGGAGCAGCTCTTTCATGTTCATTGTCGTCATGACCAGACCAAATGAGAAGATGGTGCGACTTGCCAGATCCGACCACGAGACCACTACGACCATCTTGAGTTCGTTCAGAGCTCGAGCCAACCACTCATCGTCGTACCAAATGATACTAGGGAAGCCGAGAAGGTTCGGATCGTAATCGGGCACGTAGGTCAGCAGAACGATGATCTCAATACCCATACAAGCCATGAAATCAAGTGCGCAGTCCAACACAATACTTGCAAATCGTCTACGGGCCTCGTCGCGCTTGAAGAAGACATTCGAGTAGACGATGACCGATGACCAGCAGTTGATCGCAAGCAGAATGACGTAGAATCGGTTAAGCAGAACCCTTGGCAGCAGCATACTCATGCGATAGGCTTGCATCGTTTGAAGCGCAGTCTCGAGGGTTTCGCGACAAACGTGAACGGCGTGGAAGTGACTCCCGTTGACTCCTAAGATGCCATGTCGATCGGCGACCTTGTCGTAGACCTTCGTAAAGCTCTCCAGAATGACAGAGCTGGTTCGGCTGGCTTTCGAATCCTTTCTCTTAGCTTCAGCGTTGCACGATCTCCACGGGGTGAATGCCAGTGATCGGTATTTAATTGACCCCACGAGCATAAGAAGGATGCACAGAGCATGCATTGCTGCCATGGTGGCGTGGAGGATGGCTATCGTGTGATGATACGGAGGAGGCATGCCAATCTGGAAGGAGACAAGGAACAAGTTGAGAAATGTTTCCGCTAGTCTCAAGTAGCAATACGCGTACAGCGCATTATACGCGCCGGTAACCACGTGCATAGCGAGGATGAAGATCCACCATAGCGTGAAGGCCCAGAAGGGGAGACGAACAACCTCCGTTGAAGCCTTGGGCACTCGGAGCGACATCTCCTCGGGTCCTTTAACTCGATTGTTTTCTTTGAGCTGGCTGACTGGAACTCGCTGAGATCTTCCGGGGACGCGGTGTATTCGTATCTGAAGTTGCTTCGTGCGGTTTGGCAGTATGTGAAACTAGTGTACATATATTCTTGTCGTGCAATACTTGTACTTCGTCCGATCCAACGGCTAAAGTTCTAATGATATGCATCATGTTGGGACCATCCCAGCCCGACGGAGAATGTTAGTTCAAAAATACTTGTCGATGCCTGGTGTACTGATCCCAACGCCCACGCGATCTCATGGAGAGATTCTCACCCACACTTAGATCTCTAAATGAAGCTAGAAGCAACATACCTCCGGTTTTTGTGGTTGGAATCTTATCATCACGTGTAGTCGTACGCGCAGTATCTGGGCAAAACCTCTTTGACTCTTATGGCGTGATGAACTAATCTTAACCATCCAGAAGCTGACACGGTGTTAGTGTTGTGTTTAGTGCAGAGGTGCTGTGGCGAGAATTCTCCTGTTCTCGGCGAGAACAAGCACCTATTTTCTTGGTCATCTATTGATACCAGGACAGGACAGCGTGCAGATGGGGATGCTGCAAGAGGTGTCCCGACTCGTGCTGAAAACACCGAAGAAGGTCATCACCCTACCTCACTGGGCGTTCGCGGTCTGGTGGGTGATCATCCTCTCTGTTCATGTGGTCACCTGGGCATTCAACGGAGTGTACGCCTACTGCTACTGGAAGCTGAACGGCACCTACCTCAATTCGTGCCTCGAGTTCTACCACATCGGCTTGCCGCATCAATATCATCGTACGGTTGCCATCGTCCACGGGGGCACGTCAGCGATCCATGGCATTTGCATTCTACTGATGGTTGGCGGTTCACTGCGACAGCATACGCTAGCGTTTACTCCATGGTCTTCAAGCACTGTTGGCAATAAACTAACAACGGATCGAATGGGCAGTTCAGCTGTGCTGCAGAGTTTTTCACAAGCTTATGGCAGAATTACATACCCTTGCGGTCTCTGTGGTGTGAATGGAAAATACTTCGACGCTGCTCTCGTCTGCCGCGAGATCATCGAGACCGCATTGCAGACCATGCAAGCTTATCGTATGAGCATGCTGCTCCCCCGAACACTGCTCAATCGGTTCTACGTCATTCTACTCGCAGTAAATTGCTGGTCATCGCTCATAGCCGACTCCGTGTTTTTTGGACGCGATGAGGCCCGCAGAAGATTTGCATGCATTGTTTTGGACTGCATTCTTGACTTGATGTCCTCCATGGGTGTAGTGGTATTAGTACTGCTCAACTACGTAGGCGAGTACAGCACACAGTTCAAAGGCTTTGATGAAAAACTTTGGTACAACGATGAGTGGGTTGCACGAGCTCTCAATGAGCTTCGCATTGCTGTCGTGGACTCGTGGCAGGATCTTGTTAGCCGCACCATTTTCTCGATAGGGCTAGTCATCACGACTACAAGTATGAAACGACTGCTATGGAGTATGCCGCGGAACGGAAACCGGATCACACAGTCTGCTACTTCGATTGTTGTTGCCGTCAAGGCTACACAAAAGTTACTTCGTAAATCCAGAGAACTGACGTCTACCGCTGAATTCGCTGGACCACGCCTGATTAAACCCAGTTACAAGAAATGGATGCGCACTCATGGCGATCGGATCGCACTGCGAGCTGTTTATCTTTTGTTTGGAACGTGGGGTGTCATAGTTCTTGGATTACACATCAACGCGTCGATGCAGCCAGTTTTACCGCAGTGCTTCATGCAAGTTAGACCGTGGGCAGTCTCTCGTCCGTCCTGCTACTTGGCCGGGCTAGATTGCCACACGTTAGGCATCTCCGGAGAAAAAGACGAGGTTGAGGTGAAATGGAGCGAGTTTGATGCCTCTACAGTTGTTCAAGTATTGATTCGGCACTGTCCTGAACTGGAAGTGCCGCCGATTATCAGCGAGTTCAGCGGCCTTCGTCTCATCAAGATTTACAACACAACTATTGCCAATTGGACGGAATCGGCGGCACTAACAAACAAGAACCACCCGCAAATGGTGTCGTTATATATTGCTCGTTCCAACTTCCCCGACGGATTAATACCTGCTGGGCTTCAGTCGCCTGACTTCCCACAGAATCTGAATGACATTGAAATCTGCGTGTCGAATCTTCGAGCGCTACCGGACGACTTGGCCGCAAAATGGCGGCCCGGTGGGATTATTTATGTTGAGTACAGCAATCTGAGCAGCATTCCCATTGCTTTTGTAACTCTGCAGCCGAGCTATCTTGCCGTAACAGGTAACCCGATCACTCAAGTGCCTCCGGAGATCTTTGAAGTCCAGAACATGGTTGAACTCAGCGTCAGTAGCACGAAATTACAAGTGCTACCGCAAAATGTGACACAGTTGTCCGCAAGCTTAGCGGTGATCTACGTCATCGAGACGGGTGTTTCCTTCTTTTGGTCGTGGATCGACGATTTAGTGGAGCACCCGAAGGGACCGCACGCCCCGTTGCGTGCTACGGGATCTACCTACTGCGAGGATCTAGAAAGCCTGCAGAATGGGAGTGCTAAGACGTTCCGTATTCCGATTTCTCCGGGGTACTCACGGATCCTCATGAATGCATCCAAGTCAAACCGGCACGAGATTTTCAGGGCTGTCAACTGCACGAAGGTCACTGATGACGAAAAACTGTTCTACCCGCTCATTTTTGACGATAGTATAAATGCTATTAGCACCCCTCTTGCATTGGTGCAGCAGCAAATGAAATACTGGCACCCGTGAATGAATCTGCCTGCTTCAAATGTTGTGTTATGCTCTCCGTGGTGGTAGTAGGCATTGAGATCGTTGGTGGATATTTTGACGACCACTTTTAAGTACAGACGGGCAAATTGAAGGGCAAGATCAGCGGCAGTCCAAGTTGGTCAATGGAAAGGCAGACAAGAGTAAGTAGCCTTGGCCGGTCAGTACGTGAAAATGAGCAACTTGCCAATACACCCGATCTCGCGAACGTCTGGAGGAGGATGGTTCTGTTTGCTTTGAAGGCCGTCCCAGATGTTGTCTGTCTTTCTTCCTGGGCCTTCACTATCTAGTTGATCATCATTTCGGGGATACACACCGTAACGTGTGTCTATAACGCGCTTTATGCGTATGCCAACTAGGACCAATATTATTCCGCCTTTTTGACAGCTATCACGATGCGAACATCCTATCGCCACAGGAACCGATCTTTTTGCGTATATATCATGTACTGTTCGCTGTCTGGGGATCGGTAGTGCTTGGGTTTCACGTTTCAGTACAGCCGACGCTGCCGCAGCCGCGGCGCCTGATGCAAGTGAGGCCATGGGGTGTATCTCGACCATCATGCTATTTAGCAGGTCTCGTTTGCCATACCCCGGCACGATAAGGGATGTTGATCTGGAATGGAGTGAGTTTGACAGCTCAACAGTAGTTCAACTTCTCATTAGGCACTGTCCGGCACTGGATGTGCCCGACATCTTCAGTGACTTCCATGCACTTCGAAGAGTTAAAGTGTACAATACAACCATAATGAATGGGGTGCTTCGGCTGCTCTTACGAACACAAATACCCAGCAATGTCGTCACTGTTCAATGTTCGTGTGAACATGACCGACGGGTTGCTGCCAGAAACCCTTCATTTCTCCGATATCCCGCGAAGAGTGTACGACAGTGAGATTTGTGCTACCAATTTGATCGCGCTGCCGAATGATCTAGATTCACAATGGCCGCGATATTCAATTGTTCAAGTGAGATTTAGTCAGTTAACTATCGTTACCCTTGCACTTGTAAGGCTGTTGCCGACATATCTAGCAGTAACCCAATCACTACTCTTCCTTCCGAGATTTTCGGCATCGAATTCTTGCTGTACCTTTGTGTTAGTGATATGAAAATGCACGAACCGCCACTAGATCGCGACTTCCATTGGTAAAACCTACATATCTTACTTCTGGAATTGGGTGGACGAACGCGTGGAGTGTATAGAAGAAAACCAAGCATCACGGTAGTTCGCTGGGGGATCCACATATTGTAATGATCTAGCGAAAATTTAGGCCGGGTCAGCTGACAGTTTTCGTCTCGCTGTTGCCTGAATACTCGCAAACACTTCCGGATGCATCAAATAGCGATTCCACTGTGATTTCGGATGTGGTTGATTGTGATGAATCTGTGGCGGGACTGTTTTACCCTATCGATATCGAAGATAGCATCATTGTTATCAGACCACCACCACCATTAGTACGACCAAATTCACTCCGATATTCATTTTTTGGGAATGAACAATTTGCCTTATCTCGAGTTTTGTATGATCTAAATGTATTACTACTTCGAACAGCTCGCCAGCACCTCATACGAATCTTTTGAAGCGTGAGGAAAGAGAAAAGCTAAGACTGTTTGAATAATGCATCAGACGCGGATGCTACAAACTTGTCAGTACACCAACTCACGACCAACAAAAATAAGCAGACATCCTAGGAGGATGCCAAGGTCTTGCCATTCTAACTTAACTCCGGGCAGTCCAACAAGTCAAGGTCTCGGCTAAATTTGAAGGCCTCCACAAAAGTTGTCAGCCTCTCGTATTGGATCTTCACGCTTTGGTAGGTCGTGATTTTGGGCGTCCACGTCGTCACCTGCGTCTACAATGCGCTGTATGCGTATGCCTACTGGAAGCTAGCGAGCACATTCCTCAATATGTACCTCGACTCCTTCCAGATCGGTATGCCTCCCCCATATCACGGAACCATCGCTATTGTCCATGCTACTGTGTCGGTGCTACATGCTGTGTGTATCTTCTTGATGCTTGTAGGCTCAGTTAAGCAGTGCTCGCTGGCGTTTACGCCGTGGTCGTCTTGCTACGCTGGAGCGAAAACCGAAGAAAAACACGGAACCCGTTCAATGTCGGCTGCTCTGCAAAGTTTCTCCAAGGTCTACAACACCATTTCTGATCGACGCGGATTTTGTGGCGTTAATGGAGACCACTTCCACGCAGTACTATTTTGCCGGGAGGTTGTCGAGACTGCGCTCCAAACCGTCCAAGCCTACCGCATGAGTATGTTGCTACCTCGAACACTGCTAAACCGATTTTACGTCCTCCTACTTGCAGTCAACTGCTGGTCATCTGCGCTGGTCTATTCAGTTATCTTTAAGGGCGACGAAGCTCGGAGACGATTTACCTGTATCTTGCTGGACTGCATTTTGGACCTCGTTGCCTGTACGGGCGTTGAACTCATTGTTTTGCGAAGCTATGCAAGCGAATACAGCCCGAAAACTCAAGACTTTCCTGAAACAATCTGGTACGATGACGAGTGGGTAGCTCGAGCACTCAACGAATTTAAGATTGTTGTCGTTGTTTCGTGGTCCGACCTGGCAAGCAGATCAGTGTTTTCGCTTGGTTTAATTTTGACAACTACCAGTATGAAGGAGTTGATCCAGAGACTGCCCCGGCATTCAAACCAATGTGAACAATCTAACCCTCCGGAATATATGGCCAGTGCTCGTATGCCTGTCGACAACCTAAATAGTGTGGCTCCAACTCCAGCACACGCTTCTTCGGGGCCCAAGGCATCCGATCTACATCGGCTTCACCGCAGTGATGGCTATCACCAGACGAATTTACGCACCCGTGGAGGTCGGTTGTTGCTACGCTTAGTGTACTTGATGTTTGGCGCCTGGGGATGTGCCGTCCTTGGCCTTCACATCCACGCCGCACTGCAACCAACGCTTCCGCAATGCTTAATGCAAGTGAGACCTTGGGTGGCAACGCGCTCATCGTGCTACCTAGCTGGATTAGACTGTTATAGACTCGGGATATCTGGTACGATGAATGAGGTTGACGCTAAATGGAGCGAGTTCGACAGCGGAATTGTCGTTCGGTTAGTGATTCGCCACTGTACAACACTAGAAGTGCCCGATATTTTCAGTGACTTTCATGGGCTCCGAGGCATCAAAGTGTACAACATGACAATCAAAGATTGGGGTGCATCACTAACACGAACCATCCTGGAATGTCCTCACTGTATATCGCACGCGCCAATATGACCGATGGCTTGCTCCCTGCGGGATTCCAGTCGGTCGACTTCCCACCCACACTCTACGATATCGAAATCTGCGTCACCAACATCCATAAAATCCCCAATGATCTCGACACGAAATGGCCGCCTAATGCAATTATCCAGGTGGAGTACAGTCAACTAACATCCGTCCCCCTTGTTCTCACACGACTTCAGCCATACTATCTAGCCGTGACTGGCAACCCGATCACAGAGCTTCCTTCTGAAATCTTCGAGGTGCCGGGCATGCTGTTCCTTAGTATTAGTGAGATGAATATTCCCGAATTACCGCGCAACGTGACCAATCTGTCTGCAGCTTTGTCCTGGATCTTCATCGGTGAGACCACCATCTCATTCTTCTGGGCGTGGGTGGACGAGCTAGTGATTCGGATGAAGGACCGAGCAAACCCCCGGCTAGCAGGTCCATCGCCGAATTGCAACGACCTTGCTAAAAATGAGAACGGCACTGCTACCGCCTTTCGTGTTCCGTTGTCATCTGAGTACTCACAAACGATGATGGACCCGTCCATGGCAAATCGACCAGTGCTTTTGAAATCTGTGAGGTGTGATCCCAGAATTGAGGGTCTGTTCTACCCTCTCGAGATTGAAGACAACATCAGCGCGATAAGTACTCCTCCTCCGTAGGTCCGGCAGACGTGATAAGGTTGCTATCGACAGCAGCTGCCCAAGCAGGAAAAAGTATGCTTTGAAGCATCTCTTACGCTCGCAGGAGACCTTTCAAAGTATACATTTTCTTGCGACTGAGGTGAGTGCCTCACTTGTGCAGTAGTCGATGCCAGTTTTTCCGCAGGATGAATGGAGAATATTGAGCCACTTTCACATTACTCAGACTATCTGCACTTCCATATAATCCACATTTGCCGCGTACGTATCGCGACCGCACTTCAGTAAACTGGCGTCTTGGAATGAGGTCGACTTTGATGTATCTGTATTGCACCTTGATATTGATAACGATGTCAATGCTATTAAACGCAGCTGCTTGGGGCGTTGGAAGGAGGCAACGGTGTCGTTTCGCTGGAAACCCCTCATTCCATAGGTGCAGTGGAAAAACGAAGGAAGTCGTTTTGCGCTTCCCAAATAGTCACTGCCATTCCTCTTCTCGGCACTTCCATCCGACGCTTCGCCCAGACAATATGCACCGCGCTAAAGCCAAAGCTCCGCTCAGTGTGCGTATTTCATTGAGCCCCGGTGTATGTAATCGCGCGAGACCTCATCAGCACCGAATTTGTAGATCATGGAGAAGCGGATTCCGCAAAACCCGAGATACAAGAACACCCAGAGCAAGATCGACTCGGGCTCGACGGTGAACAAAGTCCGCTTGATCTGTAAGTGCTATTCTACTCACCAGCATTATCTTCAGGTTTTGTAACTAAGATCATGTGTCCGCACAGCACACAAGGAGTTTTTGAAGCGTCGAGATGAGACCTTCCGCCGCATCACGTGCAGCTGTCTTGCTGAGCTGTTCAGCGAGTACGAAGACACCGGAAGCGCCAGTCAACCCGAGATGGTTGCGAGGATGGTAAAAGGTGCTAACGGGGAGTTCTCGATGGAGCGTGTGCCAGTTGGTGAAGACAACCAAGAAGGTTGTGGTCCTCGCATCGTCAGCTACGATGCGGAAGAAAAGGAGGACTACGATCCGCCCTACTTGGTGCTCGACACGCGCACCAAGGAGGAGTTTGCGACAAACCGTATCCACCGTGCTAGGAACTACCCTGCAACGTTTCTGAATCGAGACGTACTCCTACCCGAAATGCACCAGTTCAAGAACCAGGAGTCCAAGCTCGTCATTCTCTATGATTTGGACGACAAGACTGCGGCCCAAACTGCACACACATTGGTGCAGCGCGGGTTCGACAACATTTACGTGCTCACTGGCGGACTTGTCGACTATGCGGACGAATTCCCAGATCATATTGAAGGCACTCCGCTGCCCCCCAAACCGGTAGACCCTGCCAAGAAACCAGCCAAGCGGGACATGTACAAGGGCCCGTCGGCGCTGACGTCGACTACCAGCACGCGAAGCGTTCGCAGTGTCGCTACGAGGCGGAAAGGCACTCCGTCTGATGTTAGCTCTGTCATGAGCAATCTCACAGTTGCGGAGTCTGTCATCTCCAAGGCTACAGCTCGCAAGGAACGCATCGGCGGCACAGCAAACTACAGGTAGATTGGAACGTTACGACAGGCGTTCGCGTTCTTCTTAAAAATTGCATGATTCGTTTTCAGCGATAATTCTTTATCCACTTCCAAAGTGCAAAACCTGCTATATCTTGAAAGTAAAACTCAATATAGAAGCAGTAAGTCTTAGCACAAAAGCACCTCAATAAACAAAATAGCCGATTATTTGCGCTAACCGGAAATGTTGCCAGAGTTATAGCGTATTATACCAGTTGATCAGAAAATCAGACGAAGGATTTTAGTTTCCTACGACATCAACCGCACCCAGGGTTGTTGCCGCTTCAAAGTTGGGACCTCGATCGTTCACCCAGCAACAGTGTGGCTGCAGCTTTCGGTTGTCCACGACATAGGACGACAAAAGTCAGAGATGCTATTGATGTGCTTCGAGAGTACCAGTCATGAGCTTAAGCTAGGTGGAGACTTCAACATTGGCGACAGTGCGCGCGAGGATCTTGATTCCGTCCTTCATGTCGCTCAGTTGGCAGTACTCGTTGTCGCCGTGGTACACCGAGCTCTTGCCGAAACCGGTCAGCGTTAAATCGAGGCCAGCGCGTTGAAGGTCCCGAACAAGCGGCAGACTGTTACGCAGGTCGGTAAGGAGACAATGCGATCGCGCACAAACTCTTGTGATAGTTAGATACGTACCTGCCCATGATGGAGAACGGCTCGGCCTCGCCCAGAACGTCGGCAATGGCGGAAGAAAGCGACCTGCAACAACAGTATATGTTATCACATCACATGTGCTTGCCAATCCATGCAAGACTGCGGCTTACCTGTAGCTGACGGAGTCGAGCGAACATGCGATGCCCTCGAGGTAGTGCTCTCTGAATGAGAGCTCCAATTTGCCAGTCCAGGTCCCGTCGTGCAATGTGTACTTTGACACAGGACCACGCCTGCCTTCCAACGACGTGATGTTTGAGTTCAGATCGTCAACATACGACTGCATCTTCGTAAACATCTAACGACGGCGAAAACTCGTTAGCTTCGCCTAATCCGCTCCAATGAATAGCAAAGTTGCGTACGTCTTTCATCTCGTAGAACGGCGACAGACGCACTTCACCTGTTATCTTCACCCATGGCGGTCTGCGCGCAACAAAGCACCGTCAACTTGTCGCTCTAACAACTCCTCAATTTGCCAGCACGTACATCTGGTTGAGTCCATTCGTGGACGACTCCACCTTCATCGGCTTCATGGTCGACGGGCACAAGAAGTTGTACTCCTTTTCCTTCTCCACAGGACCAAAGTCCTGGTAGAACCGCTCCTGAATCTTGGTCACCGCATCCATCCCCAGCTCAATGCCATTAATGCCAAAGTTCGGCAGACCACTGTGGAACAGCTTGCCCGTGGCCTTCAACGTCCACGTGATGACACCGGCCGTGCCGATGCAAGCCTGGCTGTCGGAGCCATCCACCCAAATGACCGGGCCGTTCTTGATGAAGTCGATCTTGCCCGACTCCATGAGCGTCTCCACACCCACCCCGGGGATCTCCGTGTTCTCCTCCGACGCAATGAGCACGCACACGACCTTGGTCTCGAGTCGGACCTTCCGCTTGGCCAGCTCCTTGAACAGCTCCGTCATGAGCGCCACGTGGCCCAGACAGTCCGTCGTGCCGCGGCCGTAGAGCTTGTCGCCCTCCACCGTGAGCGTGAAGGGGTCGCGCTGCCAGCCCTCGGGGTTGGCCGGCACCACGTCCATGTGGGAGCCCACGTAGGCCACGGTCTTGTCGCTCTGGGCGAAGTCCGGGTGCTGGTACGTGATGATGACGTTGCCACGGCCAGCCACGAACTCGACGCGCTCGACCGTCAGGCAGCCGCCGTTCTCCGCCGTGTAGGGCTGCAGCTCGGCCAGCACGATGTCGGACACGAGGTTCTCCTGCGGGACGAGCCCCAGGCTGGGCGCATTTTGCACCTTCTCAGAGACGCCGATGATCTTGCGCAGCAGCTCCACGTAGGAGGCCTCGTCCAGCGCGATGTCTTGCAGGGCGGACGCCATGTTGGTACACTGTAGATGCACGAATGAAACACTTCCAGCACTCTCGAAACGGTTAATGAGTAATGCTACTCTACCACCAAAATGATTTGTTGGTTCAATCGATTGAAGTTGTACAGGTACGCTTCATTCACGTTAAATACTTTGTACAGTTCTCCTCCACTGTAATTTGCGCGGAGGTGCAGAGTAGTTTTAGACTTGAGGGTGGGTGGATTATACGACGGCAGCGATGTCCTTGTAGTCCGTCTTGGGAGTGCCGGGCGTGTGGTCCTTGGTGGTGCCGTCGACGATGTCGCTGTCGTCGACCCACGAGGTTCTGGCGCTCGCGCTCGCGCTGGCTCGGTGGGCCGCCACGGGCGTCTCGAAGTCCATGCAGTCGCTCACGAGGTAGCGGATCTTGCGGTCGTAGTGGTGCACCATGTGGTCCTGCAGCGAGCGCGGCGTGACCCAGATGCGGCGGAAGTAGCTCGCGTCGCGCAACGTGTACTGCAGCTTCTGCTCGCCCAGGAACATGGTGCAGCCGCAGCGGCGCGCCATCTTCACCGTCGTGATGTGGACGATCTCGCCGGGCACATCCACCTCTTGCGTGAAGTCTTCTTGGGGCAGCGTGATCATGGTGGCGTCGCTCAGGTCGCGCGAGGGACGATTTATGACGTTGAGGTCCGTCGGTGTCATCGAGCCGTTGACGAACGAGTTCGAGTTGACGAAGGAGCCCGAGCTTGTTTCCACCACGGTCGTTCCTGTGTTCGAGTTTTCCAACACTGTTGGCAGCCGGCCAAAGGTTTCGCGCTGGCTCGGCTCGGGTCCTACCGCCGGCACCGGCTGCTGACGCTCTTCCTTCAAGTCTTTTAGCTTGCCGTGCACGCCGTACTTCACTTTGTACAGCGGCTCAGTAGCGACAGCGTCGTAGTGAACGGCCATCTCGTCGCGCAACGTAGCCATATTGGCAATCGACAGTCGTGGAACGATATCGTCGCCATACACCGCAGTCGTAGCAAAGGACTTGGTCCAAGCAGCCGTCTCGGGGTCGAAGAGAGGCGGCGGCGCGTACAGGAACGCCTTCGTGTTCGGGAAGGCCTTGCGCAGCAAAATGGCAAGGATGCAGCCAACGCCAGCACCCATAGAGTGTCCACATACAACAACCTTCCAGTCGTCGTCCATACTTCCTTCATCGGTGCAATTCGCCATCGCAAAGTCCCAGAAGACCGACTTGCGAGTGCCCTCCTGAAGGTCCTTAAAAATCTGGCGTGCTGTGCGCAGCATACCGTAATGCGTCCGCGTGTCGAACGAATAGGGGATGTCATCCGGCAACTCGCTGGGCTCCATACGCACGATCTGCGCCAGCCCGTCCGTGACAAAGTCGTAGAAGGACATGCTTCCGCGCACGCTGATGATGAGCTCTTTGCGCTTCTTGTCCTTGACGATGCAGTACGGCGCCTGGAACACGAAGTTGTAGCAGTTCAGGTACACAAGATCCGAGTCCTGGACGCCGGTGTAGTTGACGAAGCTGGCACGGTTGCCGTGCAAGAAGTTGTCGTGCTCGAAGACCTGCTCCTCTAGGGGTTTCTTGAAGCACCCGAAGATGCGGAACCAGTAGCACGGCGAGTACCACACGTAAATAGGCCAGCCGTAGATGCCGATGGCCAGTCTGCAGTAAAAGGCTAGGTCACTAAGGCGCTTCTCCTCCTCGTCTGGCGCAAAGTGCTGCACCGTCGGGATGCCCTGGGCTGCCAGTTCAGCCTTGCGCTCTGCCTCCTGTTCGCGCTCTTTCTTCTGGACTTTAGACACTAAATCCAGGCTGAACTTGAGGTCTGTGAAGCTCAGGCCTTCGTACCGGTTCGTCTTGTACCTGACGACGAAGAACTTGCCCAGCACGCGTCCCAGCGTCTCGAACACGTCGTCGTCTCCCTCGTACTCGACCGTCTTGTGGCAGGTGAAGGCGTGGAAGCAGCACATGCAGCGCTTCTGCCAGCGCCTCTCGGCCTCTCCAGCGTCGTCCCCACTGTGCACGCCGCACATGTAGGACGTGCAGGCGCCCGCTCCGATGATGCAGAGCGTGAAGACGAAGTCGAAGTGCTGGAAGTAGCCGATGGACTCGGCGCGGTCCTGCACCTGCTCCCAGTTGACGTCGCCGCAGACGCTCGTGTCTGTGCGGAACGAGGCCTCTCCGTACGTGGCCCAGCCCAGGTTGGCCCAGTAGCCCAGGAAGATGCTGAGGATGAGCCAGCCCTCGGGCCGCCGCTCGTGGTACACGCGCGTGACGAGCGTGAACACGACGGCCGCGAACATCATGGCGGCCAGCACGAGGTGGAAGAGGAAGGACACGTGCAGCCAGCGGAAGAGCTCCTTGAGGCGGTGGCAGCTCTCGTAGCCCTCGTGCGGCTTGTCGATGAGCGCGTAGGCCAGGAACATGGGCAGGTGGTGGAAGACGATGAACACCACGAAGGGCGTCAGGTATGCGCGCGGGTTGAGCACCACGCGCTTGAGACTGGGCGGCTGCAGCGTGCACGTGCGCTTGGGCGAGCCCTCGATGGTCTCCATGGGCGTCAGCGTGTCCTCGGCCGCCATGGCCGCTCTAGCTCTGGCTTCCAGGCGAGCGGACGTCACGTGCGCTCCAGCGAGCAAATTGGGGAATGAGGCTCCGACTTTGATTGCGCTCCGCCAATGTGACACTTGCGCGGGCCAATCACGACACGCAATCCGACGAGGGTAGGGGTGATGACGACGGGCCCAGTTTTGGAGAATTGGGTAGGCACTGTACATGTAACTTGTTATAAGCCGTGCTTGATGAACTGTACGATTGTGAGGCACGATGCTACCAGAACGCCTGCGACGGCGTCGTAGGACAGAGGAGGGTGAGTCGTAAAGACCGAGCTCGACGTCAGATGCCGCGTATATCGATGGAAGTGACGAGTGACCCCGAGTGATATATTAGGATCGTGTGGCCTAAGATAACAGACCTGCGTTATACCCACCACACAAGCAACGAAATGCATACGGTATTAGGTGCAGCCTCCGTGCGGGGCATATGACAAGAACCAAGTGTTTCGACTACTGGTAGACATGGTAAACCAGCGGGTGGTTTCTTCCCATCCAGGTTACAGCAAAGCTTAGGCAGCTTCACTGGCATCGCGCCTCAATTTATAGCTGGCGCATCGTTCCCAAGCAAGAAGTCTGAAGCAACATGTCTGCCAACAAACCTTCTTAGGTATTGTGACGCTATCCACGGCTACAATAGTCTTGCTATCCCGACCTCCTTCAATTGCGTGCGCGCTACGATACGTGCCCGTACGATTCACCGCAAGCATTTCCGTCGGTAACGTTGAAGTGAAAAGGGATAACCTTTCATGGACCCGCTTTATGACCCATTTTCGTCTCTGTCCAAAGAACTGTCGCAGTCAACGTTGCGCCATAATCCGACCGACCCGTCGAATCGGCATCAGCATGAAAATGAGCGCTGGTTTTTCCCTTGGCAGGATGCTGCTCGACGAGCAGAGCTCGTCCAGTTTGAACTCGCACCTCGACGGAGGCTGGCTGCCCGTTGTCAATGCCGAGACTAAAGCTCTTTTAGTCAGGAAAGCCGGTGCACGGCAAGAGCAGCAGAGTGCTCTGTATTCGTGCAATGGATAGGGCGCCTTCAACTTGCAAGACTGGCCACCAAGGCCTCGCGGTCTGGCGCGAGTGATTCCGGCCGTCTGCTCGTGAGTACACACCGGTCTGGATTTTGGTTATCGGGCCGTTAGTGGCGACATGGCTGCACGACAATTGCCGATGACTCCATGGTCTAGCATGGTCGACCCACGAAACGCGTCGCGGTGTTGCAGAGCTCGCCGTGTGTTTGTTAGTCACGAGGCGGCTGTCGTTCGTCTACGGTTTCGACAATATGCAACTTGATCAATTTCGCTGCCGTTATATACTTCTTGCTTTGCTACTACTTGCTACTTGACGTAACGCGCTAGGCGTCCTCCTTCTTGGCCACAGACTCGAGATACCCGGGGCTCTCGTACGTAAAGTCTTTGAACGTGTCCGAGTCCCGTCGTGATCGCACCCCCAATGCGCCCAAGCCCCGGCCGCTGTGCGGACTCGCGACCGCGTTTTCCGCGCTAGGCAGGGGCAGCCGCGTAAACTCCGCCTCGAAATTCAGCGGGGCCTCGCCGTCGTTCATCGCCGAGTGGCATGGTCGAAACGGTGGCGTCACCTGCTTCTTCACCAGCTTCGCCCAGTCGATGCTTTCGAAGAAGAGGTGGTTCTTCACTTGGTGGGCGCCTTTCGACCCCAGCCGTTCGGCCGGGTTGCGATTCAACAACTGACGAATGAGCGCCTCGGCCCGCCGTGAAACGTAAGGCGGAAAATGCAACCTTGCCGAGCGGAGACGCTCGAACAACTTCTTCCGGTCGTTCGTGTACCATGGCGGCAGGCCCGTGAGCATCTCGTACAGCACCATGCCCAGGTTCCACCAGTCTACTGCTGTTCCGTGGCCTAGGCGGTCCAAAATCTCGGGCGGGAGATACTCCGGGGTCCCGCACAACGAGTTTGTACCGTTCACACCATCACGGATACCTTCTTTCGCGAGGCCAAAGTCCGCCAACTTGATATGTCCGTCTTTGGTGAGCAGAATGTTTTCCGGTTTGAGATCACGGTACACTACACCGAGCCCGTGGAGATGTTCGAGGGCCAAAGTGATCTCAGCAGCGTAGAAGCACGCCATGTGTTCCGGCAGCTTCTTCATGCGCGACAAATGATAGAACAACTCGCCACCGGGGCAGTAGTCTAGCACGAAGTACAGTCGCTGCGCCGTCTGGAATGCGTAGTGAAGCCCGACAATGAAGGGGTGTCGTGTGCATCCTAGCACACGGCGCTCCGTGCGAGTGTGCTCCACTTGCTTGCGCTTGACAATATTTTCCTTCGACAGAATCTTCATAGCGTAGAGTTTCTTGGTCGTTTTGTGGCCCACGAGAACAACCTTGCCAAACGACCCGCGGCCAATCACCTGAATCATTTTGAAATCCTGAAGGGTAACACTA
This sequence comes from Phytophthora cinnamomi, assembly GCF_018691715.1. Taxonomy (NCBI): domain Eukaryota; phylum Oomycota; class Peronosporomycetes; order Peronosporales; family Peronosporaceae; genus Phytophthora; species Phytophthora cinnamomi. Next base: position 887,086 of record NW_027151035.1, read on the forward strand.
TGATTGCCAGACGATAGTCGACCAGCCTCGTCGTCACCATCATCAGCTAGCGAGGCCCCAAAGAATCTTGAACGCTTTAACGGTAATCTGTCAAGCAGGAGCGGGGGCTGATCGGCCTTGCTGGTCAAAAATTTACGAACCTCCTCCACCAGGTGAGGGTTCTTGGCGGACTGATCCACGCGATCATAGTTCAGTAGACAACGCAGCCAATTGGACAGCTCACCCTGCCTCTTCGCAATGAAGTCGGGTTCGAACGAACCCAGCAGCTTCTTAGGAGGTAGCAACGGAACGCGCACCCCCATCGGGCGCAAGCGATCGTTCAGCTCCTTGAACTGCTGGTACCGGCGGTAAATGACCCACGTGGCGCCGGACTGCACACAGCGCATTTCGATGGCGTACACGGTGTACAGTCGATTCGACGCATCATACGCAAAGCCGTGACTTCCGATCTTGATAAACTCCGCGCGTGCACCACTCGGGATCAAATACAGAGCCTGAGCGCGCGAGTCTTCTTCTTCCTTTGCAATCATTTCATGGTCGGCACAGTAGCCCGACACTCGCTGGTGCATCTCCGTACACCCGGGAAAACTGCACTTGACGGGGGGTCCCGTCGGTAGCTCATCACTCGGTGCGTAGATCGCCGACATATTGGAGCTGCGGGCTCTCATGGATCCGGCCGTGTTCATCGCCTCTGCTTCGGGCAAGTCGTCCTCAATCTCAATGTCCGCCGTCTCATCCGCCGTGTACAGCGACAGCAGGTAGGACGACGTGGACTCGGCCGTGACCTCCGCCCCCTCCTGCTGCTGCTCCTCCTTGTGCTCATGCTGCGCCGCCACCGAGTCCAGCGTGACGAGCGTGAACTGCTGGTCGATCTCTTCGACGCGGTAGCTCTCGCCCGTGTCCAGATCTTTGACCAGGTAGGACGGGTTCTCCCACTCCGTGAGCTCCTTCTCCTTCTGCTCCGTCGTGCGGGCGTCCTGCTGCTGCTCGTCGCCGTCCTCGGACGCCGAGTCCTCCAGGTAGAAGTCCTCCTCGTCCCCCACGTGCTGCTCCACGTACGGGTTGATGCCCTCCACGAACTGCTGGCCGATCTGCTCCTGCAGCTCTGCGGCCGAGAACTGCGTCACGTCCAGCGGCGCGTCCTCGTCCTCTTCACTGCTGCTGCTGCTGGCGTCGCTGCTGATGATGCTGTCCGCGTAGCCCCCGCGCGACGCGCCCGTGATGTAGTCCTCGGCGTCCAGGATGTCCTGGTTCTCGGCGGATATCTCGGCGTCCAGCGCGTCTCGCGAGCCCGAACCGGTCGACACCGACAGCTTGGCGTCTGGCACAGATGCTGCGCTACTGCGCCGATCCACGGACGCCCCCGCAGGCATCGCTCGAGCCCCCAAGAGGTCACCACCCGTCAGGGGTTGCCCGGCCTTTTGATGCGTTCTCTCGAGTGACCCATGCTGGTTTAAAACGTGTTTATGCGACCGTAAGGATGTTTGAAACATGGATCGGTTTAGTGACACGGTACCTCGTGTTACTGACGCGGACGCTCCAGCCAGTCATAAGCGCAACAGAAACCGCGACCTCCAGCGAACCATGGCCACCGCCGCGAAGAAGCTGGACGTGTTCACGACCACGAGCGACTACTCCAAGACCTACGTGTTCCACGAGGAGGACCACACGCTGGGCAATGCGCTGCGCTACGTCCTGATGCGCAAGTACGTGGCTCTGCAGTCCGGAATTGGGACCATTGACACATTTTGTCGCCCATTGCATTCATGGCATTAGAACACGTGCAGTGTTATCTAACTGTTGGTGGCAATTGTTGCGTGCAATTGCAGCCCCGACGTGGACTTCTGCGGCTACACGATCCCGCACCCTTCGGAGCCCAAGATGCACATCCGTCTGCAGACCCGCCAAGGTGAGGAGAACGCAGTTATACTAGCGAGCAGGACGGAATGGACGGATGCAGCTCCAGTCTTTTGGAGACGCGAAGCTGGAGATGGAGTAGCACGAGCGCTTGACTCACTATTGTTATTGTGGTTTCTGTGCTGCTGCTGATGATGCAGGTGCACCTGCCGACGAGGCGCTGCGTTCGGGCCTGACGGACCTGCGCAAGGTGTCGACGCAGATCGGCGACGCCTACCGCAAGGAGCTCAAGGCCTTCAAGCGCAAGAGCCGCAAGAACTAGATGCCCAGCCGAAGAAAGCAACACAGGAGCGAGGCCACGTCCAAGTCGCTCTGTAATCATTAAACGAACCCTGCATGTTTCCTCCACCGCCCCGTGCTAGTAGTTACCTCTCCGTCCTCGTTCTTCCAGCATACAGCGCAGTCACCTCCAACAAACCGCATCTTCTTAGGGTAAAGGACACACGAGTGTCCTCTCAAAGTGGACGCAACTTGTGCACGTCCATCTCATTGGTCGAAAGTCCGTTTCCGGTGCTTCACATCAAATCCCCCGCAGCCACAGGTGACTCAGCAGTATCAGAAGCTCCGTTTAACATCAAGCCAGTCAGTCATGAGCCTCCAGGTGCTGCGCAAGCTCTCGCCCTCCTCCGTCAAGCCCCTGCTGCAGCGCGGGCTGGCCACGCACGCCGTGCCGACGCTGCTGACGGACGCCGAGCGCGCCGCGGGGCTGCAGCAGATCACCAGCGCCTGGGAGGCCGTGCCCGGGCGCGACGCCATCCGCCGCCGCTTCGAGTTCCGCGACTTCAACGAGGCCTGGGGCTTCATGAACCGCACGGCGCTGCTGGCCGAGCAGATGGGCCACCACCCGGAGTGGTTCAACGTCTACAACCGCGTGGACGTCACGCTCAGCACGCACGACTGCGGCGGCCTCTCCAAGAACGTAAGGGGCTCGCTGCATTGCTGGCCAGAACGCAATGTAGGCAGCATCTTTAACGTTGTTTTGGTGTTGTAATATTGGCAGGACATCAAGATGGCCACCGCCATGAACACCTACGCCCAGGCGGTGTAAGCACTCAAACGACTGCTCTAAACATCGCAGAAGAGAGTTTGGTTTTTGTGGACGTGAAGATGAAGACGTCGACTGTTGTTGAGAAAAAAAATAATGCCGGGCTAATTAACTGGGTTTTTAGCGCGTGAGTATCGTTTATTGCTGTCTACAGGAGTTGAAGGCTGGTGTACTGGTGGCTCATCGTTGTCTTTAGGGTCTTGCTACCTGTAGAGGCGGTGGGGGGCTAATCGCCATGTTCTCGTCGTCCAGGTTAATGAAGTAGTACGGTCCGTCGAAGCCTTCGCAGCGCACTATACCCAAGGCCGGTGGCTGATTTACCTCGGAAGGATCCATGAGGATGGAGGCGTATTCAGGCGACGAGGGAACGCTGAAGAAACTCGCAGCACCAATCTGGATCTGTTCGAGGTTGGCGCAATACGGAGTGCCGGTGACAACCAAAATCTCCCACTTCTCACTGCGCGTTATAAACTCGTCTGCCCACGGCCAAAAGAACGAAATGTTAGTCCCGTCGAGGAATACCGACCTCAGTGTTGGGGAAAGGTTGGTCACGTTACGTGGCAGCTCGTCAAGATTCATCCCTCCGAGTCCTCGCGTTTCCAAGCCCGGTGTCTCAAAGACTTTCGGGGGGATCTCCGTCATCGGATTACCAGTGAGAGCGAAGTACATCGGCTCCAGGCGCAACAACACTGAAGGGGCGCTCACTAGGTGGCTGTACTCGATCTGGAGGTCTGCTCTTTGGGCCCATTTCGTGTCAAGGTCATCGGGTATAAACCACAGATTGGTGACACAAAGCTCAAAGTCATTCAGGTTTTGTGGGAAGTCGCTCGATTGAAAGCCCATAGGTAACACACCGTCAGTCATGTTGACTCGAGCAAGATAAAGTGATACTACGCCAGGATGATTTGAATTCGTGATCGCGGCGGATTCTCCCCACTCGACGATAGTGGAGTTATAGACCTTAATCCCACGAACCCCGTGGAGTTTGCTAGAGTCTGGCATTTCCAGTGCTGGGCAATGACGAATCAACAGCTGGACGACGGTGGAGCTATCAAACTCGCTCCATTTCTCTTCGACTTCATCCGTCTTACCAGAAATCGCCAAAGTGTAACAGTCAAGTCCAACCGAGTAGCAAGATGGACGAGTAGCTCCCCATGGCCTTACTTGCATCAAGCATTGCGGAAGTGCTGGTTGTATCGACGCATGGATATGGAGGCTAAGAACTACGAGGCCCCAGGTTCCGAACAGTATGTGGGCAAAAGTAAGCAGTACTTGCCCAGTGCGTGTGCGTAAATTTGTTGCGTGAATGCTGCCACTGAGCTTAACCCGAAGCGTGCTTTTGGAGAATTGAGAACCCAACGCCGCCGATACTGGAGGTAGCTGAGGGACAACGGTGTTGAGTTTCCCGTGAAATGCCTCCTGTATAGTATGTACACGTGGTGTTTCGATTGGTTGGCCTTCACGTGGCAGACGCTGCAGTAGTGTCTTGATGCTTGATGCCGTCATGACCAATCCGAAAGAAAATATGGCTCGGCTTACCAGATCCCACAACGAAGTCACGACGACCACCCGAAATTCGTTTATTGCACGCGCTGCCCATTCATCGTTGTGCCAAAGAGAATCGTCAAAACCATCCAAGCTGTGATCGTAGTCTTTCGCGTAGTTCAGCAAGACCAACAGTCCCACACCCACTAATGCCATGAGGTCTAGTATGCAGTCCAAGACGACACACACAAATCGTCTACGAGCCTCGTCGCCTTTAAAAAAAGTGGAGTAAACCACGACAGATGATCAGCAGTTCACCACCAGCAAGAGTACGTAAAATCGGTTAAGTACCGTTCGCGGTAGCAGCGCACTCATCCTGTAAGCTTGTGTAGTCTGCAGCGCCGTTTCGATAGTTTCGCGAATAATGAGCACAACATGGAAGTGATCGCTATTCACACCACAAATGCCGTGTCGATCGGGAACTGTTGTGTAAACTTTCGAAAAGCTTCGGAGAACAGCAGAATTTCTACGGGAGTGCTTTTCTTCCTCCTGCTTCTCCGCGGCGTTACAAGACGACCACGGCGTAAATGCAAGCGAACGTTGCCAAAGCGAACCACCGAGCATCAAGAAAATGCATATAGCATGCACGGCTGCCATTGTGACGTGGACAGTAGCGATTGTTCGGTGGTATGGTGGAGGCATGCCAATCTGGAAAGGTTCGAAATAGACATTGAGGAAGGTGTCCTTCAGCTTCAAGTAGCAGTAGGCGTAGAGTGCGGCGTAGACTCCGGCGATGACATGGACGCTAAGGATGAGGGTCCACCATACCGTAAAGACCCAGTAGGAGAGTTGGACGACTTCTGTGGGGCGATCTTGTAAAAACTTCAGCATTATCTTGTCGTGTACGAAGCACCTTCCTTTGATGTTTGGTTAGAAGCTGCACTTAACGACTGTGAGTGTACCTGGGTAGCAATGGCCAGAAACAAACCGTCACCAGGTAGCTCTATTTCCATCTGCTCGCCTTTATCAGCAGTTGACGGTATTGCAAACCCGACGAACTTTCCATCTCAGCTACACTAAAGAAGAAAACAAAATTCATGCACACGCCGATTATCAAGCAATACTGGTGGTGAATTATGTAGAGGTAGGCTTGCTTAGAAAATAGATTCATCACTACCGTTGTGCCTTCATGTACTACATAGTCGTATGGATTAACGTCCAACGAGGTTCACTAATGGAGGAGGGGTGCTAATGCCCATATTTTCATCGTCTAGGTCAATGAAATAGTATGGCCCATCATCGCCAACACATTCGACAGTGTAGATGACTGGAGGCAAATTTGCGTCCGACGGATCCATCAGGATGGAGGCGTATTCGGTTGACGGGATTGCACTAAAGGCGTTTGCAGTGCCGTCTTGAATTTTCTCGAGGTCTACACAATATGGGGAGCCTGTGGCTACCAAGACTCCCCACCCTTCTAACGTTATAAGCTCGTCACCCCATGGCCAGAAAAAGGAGACGTTGGTCCAATCCATAAAAACCGAGTTAAGTGTAGGCGACAGGTTCGTCACATCTCGCGGTAGTTCCTGGATATTCAACGAGCCGATCCCCAGGGTCCTCAGGCCTGGAATCTCGAACACTTCCGGAGGAATCTCCGTGATCGGATTGCCTGTTAGCGCCAAATACTTCGGCTCTAGTCGTAACAGGACTGGATCAACAAACTTTAGCTGGCTGTACTCGATCTGGATAAGAGCGTGAAGAGGCCATTTGGTGTTAAGATCATCAGGCAGAGCTTGTAAATTTGTGATGCAGAACTCAATGTCATTTAGATTTTGCGGGAAGTCAGCCGATTGAAACCCAATGGGTAACACACCACCAGTCATGTTGACACGGGCTAGGTAAAGTGACAAAATATCGGGATGGTTTGTGTCGGAGAGGGCGGCAGATTCCCCCCACTCGATGATAGTCGAGTTGTACAGTTTGATACCGTGCACTTTGTGGAAGCTACTGATGGAATTTGGCACTTCGAGACTCGGACAGTGCCGGACTAGTAACTGAACAACTGTGGAACTCTCGAACTCACTCCACTTCTCTTCGACCTCGCCCTTCGTGCCCGAAATCTGGAGAGTGTAACAATCCAGGCAGACCAAGTAGCAAGCGGGTCGTGATGCTCCCCATGGTCTCACCTGCATTAAACATTGTTGTAGCGTTGGCTGCACGGAAGCATAGATGTGGAAACCAAGAACTAGAAAACCCCAGATCCCGAACACAAAATGAGCTGTATGCAGCAATGCGCGCCCAGAACGTGTGCGTACGCTTGTGGATCGATGGCTGTTGATTGCATTGAGTAGCTTGCGCCAAGAAGTGGTCGATGGAGTGGAGATTTCTGGGAGTTTGGGAAGCAGTGCGGAGGCAAGTAGTTTTTTCGCACCGTTTTCCTGAAAGAAATCGGCGTGAGTTACGTTGTCAGACTGACAAACACGATTTGTCTTCGGTGGTAAGCGTTGGAGTAATTCTTTTACGTTTGTTGTGGTCATCACCAGCCCAAGTGCAAACATGGCTCGACTTGCCAAATCCGACCATGAGACCACAACGACCATCCGAAACTCGTTGAGAGCTCGGGCGGCCCACTCATCATTCCGCCATAGGGAGTCATCAAACCCAAAGGATTGCCGATCGTAGTCTTTTGCGTAACTCAACAAAACAATGAGCTCCACTCCCATGCAGGCCATCAAGTCGAGTACACAATCCAAAATGATATACGCGAGCCGTCGTCGAGCCTCGTCGCCTCTGAAAAACATCGAGTGAACTACCACAGACGACCAGCAGTTCACCACCATCAAAAGCACGTAGAATCGATTCAGTAATGTCCGTGGCAGCAACATGCTCATACGATAGGCTTGTACAGTCTGCAGTGCTGTCTCGATCACCTCACGAATGATGAGCACAGCATGAAAGTGGTCACTGTTCACGCCACAAAAGCCGTGTCGGTCCGAAACCTTTGTGTACACGTTCGTAAAGCTCTTAAGAATAATAGAAGTGGTGCGTGTGGTCTTCACTTGTTCCTGTCTGACTTCAACACTGCAAGACCTCCATGGCGTGAAAGCTAGTGAGCGTTGCCAAAGGGAACCGGCGATCATCAGGAAGATGCACATTGCGTGCAGCGCTGCCATTGATGCGTGGACTATAACGATTGTGCGATGATACATTGGTGCCATGCCGATCTGGAACGATTCGAGATAGTTGTTCAGGTAAGTCTCCTGGAGCACCCAATAACAGTAGGCGTAGAGTGAGCAGTAAACACCTGTGACGACATGGATGAATATAGTTACTTTTCCGACAGAGGTGAATTTGGTTAATGTAAAAGGATGAATATTGTCCAATGAGGTGTTAGCCAAATTCACCTTTGACCAATTAAAATCGGTAGGGGTAGGGTATCCTCTTCCGACGAATTCCGACAAATATTTGTCGGAACTAGCATCAAAATATGAATATGCTCATACAAACAATAATACTAAAATATATTGTTGGCAGATTTTGAATATTCCGATATCTCGGCACTGTCCTAGGATAGGCAGCAAATAGGCAAGACATGATTGTTGGTGGCTGGGACAGCTCACAATTAAAAAGCAGACGAAGCAGACATGAGCTTGACAACGTTCGTGCCTGCGAACACGCAAAAAGCACGCAGCACCGCTGTTAGCGCTTTTAAGCGTATGCTTCAAGATGAGCTAGTGAGCCTAGAGTACGTACAGGCTAGCATTGCGGTGGATACTACTGGTAAGCGCTTTGCCTCAATCATGGACCGCTTTGGGTTCTACCTGGCTACACATGAAGGTAAGAAGGGCAAGCTTGCTCGCAATACTGCCGTTTCGTATTATAGAAACGTGAAACTCTGGCTGTTTGATCTGTATCCTCACCTAAGGGTGCCTACGGAACTACAGCTTCTGAAACAAAGTAAAACTCTGGACAAGCACTGTCTGAAAAGAGAAAAAGGAGGTGTTGTTAACAAAGCGCCTCCTTGTACTAAAGAGGACTTACGTGCACTCACTCAGTATGTCTACAGCAACGCTCGAGTGAACGCCGACTACCAGGATGCAGCTCTTGCCTGCCTGATGTGGCATTGCTTTGGACGCTCCTCGGACCTGGGGTATATCAAGAAGCAGCACGTGTCAGTATCAGCCGATGGAGTTTTCTACGTACGCTTGCTACGCGTCAAAACCGCTGAGGAACAGGGGCTGACGCTTGTACCTGACAAGGCGGACTTCTTGACCTGTCCGATCCACGCATTGGCTGTCGCCTTGGCCACGCAGGATGCGCCGTGCGGCTCTCTGCTCAGTCAGCTTCCCGATCTTGTGCCCGCCGAAGCAGCCGCAAGCTGCCCTGGTATCCCGCTGGCCGAGTTGCTGGAGGCGGATCCGATCTCGTTAAGCTTTGCATCGGCAGCTGCAAGCTCGTCCGGGAGCGCACGCGCCACCGGGAACACAGAAGGCACCGCTGCTTCATCTCCGCAAGCTGCAAGTCCAAGTCAGCCAGCGCCGTCGCACTCAGCAGAATCGGCTCGTGGAGAAGATGGTGTCCAAGCCTACGTGAACCGTCTACTCAAGCGCGTCGCAAACCCTGCTGGAACGTCAGAGGCCCTCTCGTCACACTCCTTTCGGCGTGGTGGCGCCCAACACGCGAACGCAGACGAGAGGCTTGCTCCGCAGTGGATCTTCGACAGGGGTGCCTGGGATATGAGCAAAGTAAACAAGGGCTTTGCATACGTGTTTAACACACCGCAGGAAGACCGCAAGGTCGCACGCGTGCTGAGCGGGTGGAGTGTCGACGACGTGCCCAACGTAGTGGACGTAGCAGCCTTGGATCACTCCACGCAGGAGCAGCTTGCGCGCCTTCAAGACCTGCTCTACAGCTCGTGCTCGGGATTAAATGACTCCCGATTCAACGTCAGCCACAAGGTTCTCGCAGTACTTACCGCTTACCTGGTGAAGTACTTCCCTCAACTGAAGATGCTGTCGCCTTGCGCACCAATCGTAGTCCGCGTGGAGGAGTGCTTGGACGAGGCTGGGATCTCTAGAGCCGACATGATTGCTTGGTCATCTGCCTTGAACAGCGCACCGTCGACTAGTTCTGAGGGCTCCAACAAGCAACACGATGAGGCAAGGGAATGCAGAGGGTGTCACCACAGCGCTGTTATTGAGGAGCTTATTGCGATGAATCGCACGTTGAACGCTCGCCTGGCGGTCATCGAGGCTGCTCTCTTGAAAGGTGCAAGCACGACGGTTACACAAGCTGCAGATGAACAAGGGGAAGCAACGTCAGATCCAGATCCCGAGCCCAAGCCCAAACGCAGGAAAAAGCAAGCCACTCACCTGTCGACTTCTTGGTACGAGTGGTACACAAAAGTACCTCCGGTCTGGAGCTCCACCGACCGACAGAAGAAGTCGGAATCGCGCCATGTTGTGGCCTTCATGAAGCTTTTCCTCGTCGGTGGCTGGGCGCTTGATGTCAAGGCGGAGGACTACAAGGATCAAGTCCTCGACGCCGGGCGCCGTGCTGAGAAGGCTGTGCTTGCTTTCTTGAAGTCGCGGGGTGTCAACGCGAAGGGATCCGGGAGTGTCCTTCGTGCGCTTCGTCCGCTGCACAAGGCTGGCGTCCTCGACGAGCGCGTCACGGCGTACAAGCGCCTACTCGCAATCGGAAGAATCGTGGACCCTGCACCACTGGATACACAAGACATCCTAACAGTAGTAGGCCACGTATAGGTTGTGTTAGAACATGCTATCAATACAATAGACGCACCGCAACTGCTTCACCAGCATTGCCATTAGCTTCTGCCGCGAGCCGCGTAGCTTACCAGCGGCAGCTCCTCGTCCAGCAGTAGCCTTCGTCCAGCAGCAGCCCTTCGCCTTCACGTTGTCGCTGTCCAAACGCAGTACACCATCCTCCAGCAGCACCAGCGGCACGCCGTCAACCATCGACACCGTCACCAAGTCGTCCAGCACGTCGTTCAGCGCGTCGTCCAGCACACGTCGTCTATCAGCAGCTTGGCAGCACAGCACCCGCCATCCCGCCATTCCCAAACAAAACGAAAGCGCCAGTCGGACTTGAACCGACAGCCTCAGAGCCGAAACTCTGCGCTCTAACCTTGAGCTATGGCGCTGGGGGGGGGGGGCAGGCGGGCAAACGAGCGCGAGCTGTGCGTGGGCACGGTCTTGGGGACGGAGGGGGAGGTCCGCGCACCAGTTAGGAAAAAATGAAGACTGAGAGAGGGGAGGCTCTGTCGGAGCCCCTAGACAGCTGGGGCGCCTCACAGCCACGAATAAAGGTGCGTGTGCTTGCCGCGACAGTTGGCGTCATCCTACTGGCTGAAAAAAGGCCAATAGTGATCACCGAACGACTTTGTCACACTTTGATGGTTTTGTATTGGTAGATGAGCACCCAATCACTGTCACGCATCAGACTGGCTGTCAAGATGCCCCTATTAGTGGACCCTCACCAGGCAATGCGGCCTCATTAATGAATTCACCCGCTCGTAAGCACATTGCTCCGAGCCAAAAATGCAGTAATATCGAAAAAGGTCGATTTCTCGGCCTAGAGGCCGTTTCAGGCCATTTCCTCGCGCCTGCAGAGGGCCCTTTGTGGGCTGAATTGAGTAGCAAAAATAGGATTTTCTTTTTCACATCTCATTGCCCAATCAGCTGGGCCGGTTTAAACCGATCCGAACCGGTCCTTCTGCTTGGGACCGCCTTCTGATTGGTCAATTTTGTAGCCATCCCAACTGTCGGAAACTGTTGGGATGTCGGAACGGTCACGATATGGGTAGTCCTTCTACCTCGAATTAATGCTAGAGTGGACGCCTACCAAAAATAGGGAAATCACCCAACATAGATGCAGCAGATATGACAGGACATAACGAGACATAAATCTCGTGAGACGTAAAAATCGTCTCAATAAACAGCCCTACCCCTATGTTTATTTCGTGTAGCCATCTTAAAAGTTATTGTTGAAATTTGTATAGAATATGCAGACCATCACTCTGCAGATGTCGCTGCCATATATCATGGACATAACTCATTTCGTGCGCACCAGCTTCAACCTCTCACTTTCGAAAAATCGCGGCCAAGTGGCAAGTGCTTGGAAGCGCTGCGTGCAGCAACAAAGAAGGCGTACGCAATACCTTGACTAGCGAGCAAGTCGAGTCTATTCTAACTTCTCTAACGTGCACAGCAACCATGGTTCATCTCGTCCACTCCGCCGTGCACTGGAGCTCGCGCTGTATCGTGGACACGTCGAGCGGCGATGAGAACGTGTCGCCCAACTTGCAACGAGGCGGCGTCCAAGCGCCGGCTAAGAGCGCCAAGTCTTCTTCGCCCGCCAACTCCACGGGGACCACGACGCCGCCGTGGATGTCGCCACAGCACGGTCTTCGCGTGCCGAGGGAGACGTCGAACCCTCCGCCGACGAAGCCTTCGAAGGCTGGTGCGGCAGCGCCCACGCTGACCACGACGGATCCTCTCCCGCCTGAAACCCCGCCGACCACTTGGAACCCACGCAGTCCGACTACGTCGTCTCCCGTCCTGCTCGAAGACCCGCCTGCTTCACGCCCACGATCTCCGTCGCCGGTCCTGCCTGAAGCAGCGGCTGCTCGACGTTCACGAACTCCGTCTCCACCATCTCGGCGGCCGCTTCGCGAGCGCCAGAGTTCGCGGAGGGAGCGTCGAGCGGTCGTCGCTCCATATCAACGTCGTTCTGGCCAGCATCAAGAGGCCACGTTGCCGACGGTGTCCCCCCAGGCTGTCATGCGTGCAACCCGTGGGTCGCGTGTTCGTGTCAGGCTACGTGCTGCCCAACCTCATGCTCTTCACCGCCAGCAGCAAGGTCGCTTCGTTCCTGCGCGGTGGCCATTTGCGGTGGCGCACCTTCGCGAGCAGTTTAACCCAACAGGGATAATCTTTCCTGCGGTTCCTCATTTTGGTTGGTGCGACTGTGTGGACCCGTGCCGAGTTGGGCGCTGCCGCAACTCGCTGATGCAGCTATACTGCAATATTAATTGCTGCCCGTACGGCGGCAACTGTGGCAACGGCCTGGCCGAGTCGTCGAAGGTCGCGTTGGCGAGGAACGCGGCGACCCGCGAATTGGCCGTGGTGGCGCAGGAGTTCATTGATGCGGGTGAGGTACTGGGTGAGTACTTGGGCGAGATCGAACACGTGAGCGTCTCTCACGCGACTCGGCCCGCCAACGAGGGCTACTGCCTGATCATGACACAACGCCCCGAGAGGCCCAACCACCCAGTCCGCGTTGCCATCAACGCTCGGCAAATGGGTGGCTTGATGCGCTTCGTCAACCACTCGTGCGCACCGGTGGCTCAGTTTCTGGAAGTGGCGAATGGACGCCGGACGACTGTCGTGATTGCCACGACGCACGCCGTGTACGAGGGCGACGAGATCACCGTCGACTACGGGTCCGACCTTTGGTTCGTGTGTCGCTGCGGTTACCCCAATTGCCGCCATCGCGACATCCAAGATCAACAAGACCCGTAGGCGTGACGCGCACGTGGAGGACAGGTTGCAGTCATGAGGAAGATAGTGGGAGCTTTGCTGCATTGGTAAGCATGGAATTTGTATGCTGTATTCACGTTAATTTGATCCTGCTGTTGAAGCTAACTGCGTTGAAGTTACCTCGAGTGTTAGAGCTTTGCCAGCTATGTTGACGTGTCAGCGGAGATTGCCGCTACGTTGGCGCCAAAATGAACAAGCCTCTGCATACTCTATTCGAATCTACTGCAAGCGCACTCGGTTTGCGCGCGAACTCGGCCTGCAGGTTAGACCTCACGACTATCAGTTCCGAGGCGAAAACTTCAAGCTAGCTGAGTTGTGCCGGCCTCGTTCAAACCTCGCCCGACCGAGCGGATGCCAAGCTCTACTAACCTTCATTCTTGCTTTTACCAAGCCGTCACAAGTCACCTCCTCCGTACCACCAAGACGGCTCTCCTCCTTCATCATCCCTGGTACGCTGATTTGCTGGCTAGTGCTACCGTCACCGATCACTGCAACTTACGTGTTCATGCTTTTTGTTCAGATGGCGAAGCTGACCGGAAGTACTAACTACAAGCTGTCTGAAGTGCGCCGCCTCCTGACGCTCGTCGAGCACTACCTGCCCATCGGTAAGGACGAATGGGAGCGACTGGCAATCGCTTACAACTCCAACCGAGTGCGTGGCGTCGCAGAGCGAGACCATGAGAGCCTCCGCCGAAAGTTCAAGATGCTCTTCGGAGCACGCAAACCCACCGGTGTGGGCGACATGCCGCCGCACGTGAAGCAAGCGAAGCTGCTAAAGCAGTCCATCGACGCCAAGGCCAGGGTGGTCGACATGGACGACGGCGCCGACGTCGACAATGAAGTCGAGGAGGAGGGCGAGGAGGAGGAGTATCAAGCCGATTTGTGCTTCGACCTCGAGGGCGACGAGGGGCTCGGTGACAACCCGCGCGTGGGCGGCGATGCGGACACGAGCGAGAGAGTCTCCACCAGCGACTCCGTGCATTCTGGCGAGACGCAGACATCGGTCGGGGACAACACCAACATGGCCAGCGGCGTCTTCTCGGACTTGCTGCACACGTCCGGTGTGTGCGAGGGGTTGGAGGCTTTCGCTACGCCGCGACCGTCTCCGCTGGCTGCGCAGTTGACGCAGAGAAAGTTGCGATCTTCTACAACAAAGAAGACGGGTCAAGGCCCGAGTGCGGCGGGACCGGCGGTCTCTGCTGCGTTCACAGCAACCGCCGACGCTGCTAGTGCAATGAGTTGCCCCCAACCAGCCTCGGCTGGACGTCCGCAAGACAAGAAACCACCGACGGAGACGCGCTACGCGACTTCCTCCAACAGGCTTGGAGGCATCAACTTGGCTGAGTTCCGCGATACCGTGGGACGCAAGCGTGCTGCGGACGAAGACGAAGAACTGGCTGAGGCAAGCTATGCTAAAACAAAGCGCGTGAAGGCTATGAGGGCGACCGCAGAGCTCAAGAAGCGCTTGTCTGACCTGGAGAGCAGCTCCAGCAACATGGTGGGCACCATGTTCGAAATGCTGCTCGTGATGCGCGAGGAAAACGAGCGCAAGGCGGAACTTCGCCGCGCTGACGAAGATCAGCGTCGTCGTGACGAACAAACGGCACGCGAGGCATGCTATCCAGCGGACAAGGCGGAGGCAGAAGAGCGATGCCGTCACGAGAAACAGGAGGCGGAGGAGCGGCGCCGTCAGGAGAAGCAGGAGGCGGAGGAGCGCGCCCGTCGTGACAAGGAAGACGCTCGTGCACGCACTCAAGAACTCTTGCTCATCCTGGGAGCTCTAACAAAGAAAGAATGAGCTGTGAATTCTCTAGTGTGGTGAAGATAACAGCGCGGAAGATACAAAGAGGGAGGAAGTGCATTTAGTAGCGTAACATCTCAAACAGCCCTTAGTAATGACGATCACAGCAACACAGTCCATTTACATAGCTTCGAGTGCGAACCCTGTTCTGTATTGGTTAGTAGCTGTGCCGATGCATCCAGCGGTAGCGCTGCTGTACGAAAACTAAGGAAATCAACTACGAAACTTTGAATTCAACCATCTTTACACCAACGCAATCATAGAGCTTCAAACACGCCCTGCTTCGGCAAATCCATCACGCCCGCGAACGTGGTCTTGATCTCGGAGATGCCGACCGTGCGAACTCTGTAGTTCGCCATCCTAAATAGGTTGTTGAGGCGCATGCCTCGTAGGATCGGGTCGTAGGGCAGCGGCAGATTCAGGCGGCTGTAAACTTTCTGGACACTGCCCATTCCCCACTCGGCGGCCTGCCGAATGGAGGTGATCGCATTGTGCAGTGTGCGTGCGGCACTGCGAAGACAAGGCTCAATTCGTTCGATGTCTCCGTCCTTCAAGGGGTCAGGATCCTCCCGTCATGGCCGTAGAACAAGGAAATGCAGAGTCAGACACTACATTCATGAGCTCATTGGGGCACAACTGCGGGTCCGTCAGCTTGTTGCGGAACTCCAAGGACGTGTCCGAGTCGTTCCACGACCTCGGACAGTTGTGCTTCGACCAAATGATGCAGCCGTCGGTCGCAAAACAAATCGTGCCGGTCACGAAGACCGAGTGCAGCCAGCCATTGTACATGGCGTTTTGAAGGTCGGCGTTAGAGGGCTGCTGGACCTGTACATTACCCACGTCACATCCGTCTAAAGTTAGTAGATATAGACTAAAAGCAGCTAATATCATTCACATGTACAGTACACGCACGCGTAAGTTTTTACCGTCGACAAATCCGAACGTGTGGGTCAGCAAAGGTTCGCGTTTGTTGACCATGCGTGCAAGCTCCACCTGACGTGAGGGCGAGGGCCAGGAGATGCGTGCAGGTGCGTAACCAGTCAGCGCTAGCGACAGCGCTTCTTCGGCCTTGCGCAGCGATCGTGATAGAGTGCTTGGCGGCACCCCGAACGTGATGCACAGCGAGCTCTGTTCCATAGATCCCACGTAGAAACTTAGTACGAGCCCCAGCACTTGGTGTAGGTAGCGCAGCTTTGGGGGACGGCCTCGTGACGACGGGGGCGGGAGGTCGTAGAAGCTAGCGAACCTACCCAGCAGCTGATGAAATGCACCCCTATATACATGTACATGGAGGAGGTGATAGCGTAGGAATAGAGTCATAGATGTTAGTTGCAGCTTACCTGGTTAGACTCGTTGCATTCAGAAAATTCAGGTCGGAGCCATGCTTGTAGAGAGTCATCCATGCGGACTCGTACGGTGCATCGAGGCACCTAGTAGTCAGGTAGTGGCGCGCGCGCATGGCGATGCGCCATTCCTCTTCCAGCATCAGCTGGTGGACGTCGCGTCGAGCGTCGCACACGCGCTCGTTTTGCGTCCTAAACGCCTCACACAGGAGCAGGAGCATGCTGTCGTCGTCCTCGAACATCGCGCTCGCAGGAAGCTCGCAGGAGGGATCTCGAAGGGAAATGGCGACCTTCAAGCCAAACTTCAAGCAGAACTGGATAGATTTGACTGTACAAGTGTCCCGTTCGAACTGTCCTATGTAGTGCAAACTGAATCGATATCTTTCTAATATGAGACCGTTTGAATCGACCAGAGATTGGTCATTAAGATATTTGTGGTGGACAGAATTTCGGCTATGTTGACATACTTGGTGATATGTCCTGTCATATCTGCTGCATCTATGTTGGGTGATTTCCCTATTTTTGGTAGGCGTCCAGTGAAATAATAAATCAGGGAGGTATTTCTCTGTCTAATTTACTGAAGAACATTCTTATCTTCCCAATGAATCTGGAGTACTGATAGCCAAGTAGTAGTCATCGGCGACTATGGGATATAATGACGGGTCGAAGTACGCACAGTAAACGGCGTTCAAGATGTTTTGCCGGTTTTCCTCGGATGGGTCCATAAGGACAGTTGAATATGCAGGTGATAATGGGACACCGAAGGTTTCCGCAGTCCCATTTTCAATCATGGCGAGATCCGTACAATATGGGGAGTCCGTAGCAACCCATAGTGCGGCTAGCAGCTCATCAGCCCACGACCAAAAGAATGATATGTCTGTTTCGCCAATGTAGATAAAGGATAAAGTCGTAGACACGCTGGTTACATTGCGCGGCAGCTCGACCAGGTTCATCGCCCCGATCCCCAACTGAGTCATACCAGTCACTTCGAAGAGTTCTTGAGGAACCTCTGTCATAGAATTTCCAGTTACTGAAAAGTGGGTTGGCTCTAAACGCATGAGCACCGGAGGAACCAACGTCAGCTGGCTGTACTCGAACTGTAGAATCCCACCAGGGTTCCACTTGAGGTCCAGGTCACTCGGTATCTCTCTTAGATTCGTGACGCAAAATTGGATGTCACTGAGGAATTGTGGAAATTCTGTCGATTGAAACCCCATAGGAAGCACTCCGTCCATCATGTTGGTACGGACAAGATACAGGTTTGCAAGGTGAGGGTGGTTCGTGTTTGTTATCGCAGCCGATTCACCCCAGTCGTTGATAGTCGAGTTGTACACTTTGATACCGTGCAGCTCGTGAAAGTTGCTGATAGAGTTCGGCATTTCCAGTGACGGGCAATGGCGAACCAATAGCTGAACGACAGTAGAGCTGTCGAATTCGCTCCATTTCACCTCTACTTCCTTCATTGTTCCGGAAATATCCAAAGTGTAACAATCAAGGCCAACCAGGTAGCAAGATGGACGGGTACCTCCCCATGGCCTTACTTGCATCAGACACTGTGGTAGCGTTGGCTGAACAGATGCTTGGATGTGAAGACCAAGCACTACGAGCCCCCAACCTGCGAGCAGCAAGTGGGCTGTACGCAGTAGGAAGTGGGCGCCTCGAGTACGTAAATTTGTGCTACATTTTGAAGACTGAGAGCTCGGTAACGTGGATGTAGAGGCGGCCATTGATAGTTTAGGGACAACGCTAGTTAAGGTACCGTCATGAATCTTTGTAACACCACGTCGTGGCGCAGTCCCCACTCGCTTTGTGTTGCGAGGTAGTCGTTGAAGCAACTCCTTCAAGTTAGTAGTTGTCATGATTAATCCAAGAGAAAAAATGGATCGACTCCCTAGATCTGACCATGAATTTACAAGAACCATCCTAAATTCGTTGAGTGCTCGTGCAGCCCACTCGTCATTGTACCACGTGAAGTCCCAGAATCCCCGGATCGCAACAACATAATCACTCGTATAACTTAGCAAAATGATGAGCTCCACGCCGAAGCAAGCCATCAAGTCGAGTACACAATCCAAAATGATACACACAAATCGTCTTCGGGCCTCGTCGCCTCTGAAAAACATCGAGTGAACTACCACAGACGACCAGCAGTTCACCACCATCAAAAGCACGTAGAATCGATTCAGTAATGTCCGTGGCAGCAACATGCTCATACGATAGGCTTGTACAGTCTGCAGTGCTGTCTCGATCACCTCACGAATGATGAGCACAGCATGAAAGTGGTCACTGTTCACGCCACAAAAGCCGTGTCGGTCCGAAACCTTTGTGTACACGTTCGTAAAGCTCTTAAGAATAATAGAAGTGGTGCGTGTGGTCTTCACTTGTTCCTGTCTGACTTCAACATTGCAAGACCTCCATGGCGTGAAAGCTAGTGAGCGTTGCCAAAGGGAACCGGCGATCATCAGGAAGATGCATATCCCGTGGAGTGCAGACATTGCGACGTGAATGATAGCAATGGTGGGGTGGTATGGCGGGGCCATGCCGATGTGGTTCGATACAAGATAAATGTTGAGGTAGGTGTCTTTCAACTCGAAGTAGCTGTAGGCGTAGAGCGCAGTGTAGATTCCGGTGACGACATGCACGGCGAGGATAATGGCCCACCAGATCGCGAAGTTCCAGTAGGAGAGTTTAACGACTTCGGTCGGGGACGTCATAGCACGGATGCACGTATAGTTCTCGTTCTAGTGATATCGCCAACTGAGCAGAAGTTGAGCGCCTATTCTTGATCAGACATCTCCTATCAACAGAACACGCTACTGACCTGAAATGTTTATTACTCTACCCATTCATGTACTATATTGGTATAATAAGATGAACACAACTGTCACTTCAACTTGCGGTGCACCACACAACGGAGGTACAATTCCCACTTTGTGCGTCCAATCAGCATGTGCACCACACAAAGTATCCGATTGCTAGACGTGCGTCATTCGCGCATCTACGCTGAAGAGAGAAGAGACCAGACCACCAACATGGCGTCCGCCCTGCAAGACATCGCGCTGGACGAGGCCTCCTACGTGGAGCTGCTGCGCAAGATCATCGGCGTCTCTGAGAAGGTGCAAAATGCGCCCAGCCTGGGGCTCGTCCCGCAGGAGAACCTCGTGTCCGACATCGTGCTGGCCGAGCTGCAGCCCTACACGGCGGAGAACGGCGGCTGCCTGACGGTCGAGCGCGTCGAGTTCGTGGCTGGCCGTGGCAACGTCATCATCACGTACCAGCACCCGGACTTCGCCCAGAGCGACAAGACCGTGGCCTACGTGGGCTCCCACATGGACGTGGTGCCGGCCAACCCCGAGGGCTGGCAGCGCGACCCCTTCACGCTCACGGTGGAGGGCGACAAGCTCTACGGCCGCGGCACGACGGACTGTCTGGGCCACGTGGCGCTTATGACGGAGCTGTTCAAGGAGCTGGCCAAGCGGAAGGTCCGACTCGAGACCAAGGTCGTGTGCGTGCTCATTGCGTCGGAAGAGAACACGGAGATCCCTGGGGTGGGCGTGGAGACGCTCATGGAGTCGGGCAAGATCGACTTCATCAAGAACGGCCCGGTCATTTGGGTGGATTGCTCCGACAGCCAGCCTTGCATCGGCACGGCCGGTGTCATCACGTGGACGTTGAAGGCCACGGGCAAGCTGTTTCACAGTGGCCTGCCGAACCTTGGCATTAATGGCATTGAGCTGGGGATGGATGCGTTCACCAAAATTCAGGAGCGATTCTACAGGGATTTTGGCCCGCTGCCGCAGGAGAAGGAGTACAACTACTCGTGCCCGTCGACGCTGAAGCCGACGCGTATCGAGTCGTCCACGAACGGTCTCAACCAGATGTACGTGCTTGTTTACTGGAGTTGGTTGCAAGGATAGCTGACGGGGTGTGGGTGTTCTTTGCTGTTTGTTTTGCAGTCCGCCATGGGTCAAGATCTCGGGCGACGTTCGTCTGTCACCATTTTACGACATGAAGGACGTACGTGCTCATCAATCTATGGCAGTAGTGGGAGGAGCGATGCGTGTAGCTGATTGTCGTGGTGCGTAGTTGATTGCCAAAATGCACTCGTACGTCAACGACCTCAACGACAACATCACGTCGCTGGAGGGCAAGCGTGGACCTGTGTCCAAGTACACTCTCCCTGACGAGAACTGGAACGGCAAGCTCGAGCTCACGTTTGAGGACCAGTACTTCGAGGGCATTGCGTGCTCGTTGGACTCCGTCGGCTACAAGTAAGTCTTTTGTTGCTACGTGAACCTACTGTTACGAGTGTCGGACTAACGTACGCATGTCTTCCTCCAGGTCGCTGTACGCTGCCATTGCCGACGTACTGGGCGAGGCCAAACCGTTTTCCATCAGTGGCAGGTAAGGACGTTCCTGCCCTCCTCCCTCCTTTGTTCGATGCAATACTCACGCTATCGTCCGCACCTGCTGCTACAGCCTGCCGCTCGTGCGCGACCTGCAGCGCGCTGGCCTGGACCTGACGCTGACTGGCTTCGGCAAGAGCTCCGTCTACCACGGCGACAACGAGTACTGCCAGCTGAGCGACATGAAGGACGCGATCAAGATCCTCGCGCGCACCGTCGCCAACGTCGAGGCCGCCACGTCCACCTAGGAAACGCCGATACAGGCGCTCGTCCACGAATCTATACGCTGCGCTTGGCTACCAGCGCCCAGCATTCATCACCTGTCTATGACCAGCTCACCCACTGCTTCAACAGGTGACCCTTTCGTCTACAGGATGAGTGTACCCGGTCCGTCATTGGTCCAAATCCCTTTTCCATTTCAGCCAATCAGCCGCTCTCATCACTCCGACCTTCACTCCCCATCCGCCAAACTTCATCTTCGAATCCTCCGCAACGACGAGAGAGAGATGGCCTCGCTGCACGACTTGGCGCTCGACGAGAGCGCGTACGTAGAGCTCCTGCGCAAGCTCATCAGCGTCTCCGTACGTGACTCCCTCCCGTGCTCTTCTCCATGCAACCGCCGTGCTCCAACTCCCCCTGGAGCCTGCAAGCCATCGCTCTAAACCTCGCCACCAATTCCCTAGGAAAAAGTGCAGAATGCGCCTGGACTGGGCCTCATCCCGCAGGAAAACCTCGTGTCCGACTTCGTGCTGGAGGAGCTCAAGCCCTTCACGGGCGGCGAGCTCAGCGTCGAGCGCGTGGAGTTCGTGGCGGGACGGGGCAACGTCATCCTCAAGTACGCGCCGCCCTCGGCCGCGGCGGACAAGACGCTGGCGCTGGTGGGCGCCCACATGGACGTGGTGCCGGCCAACCCCGAGGGCTGGCAGAGGGACCCCTTCACGCTCTCGGTGGAGGGCGATAAGCTCTACGGCCGCGGCACGACGGACTGCCTCGGTCACGTGGCGCTGCTGACCTGTAGGTCGCAAAATTGGGGGAGTTAGAGGGTAGATTTTTTTTTCTTACTATTATTTTATTATTATTATTATTATTATTTGAAGTGCTGTTCAAGGAGCTGGCGAAGCGCAAGGTGCCGACCAAGACGCAGGTGGTGTGTGTGCTCATTGCGTCGGAGGAGAACAGCGAGATCGAAGGAGTGGGAGTCGAGACGCTCATGGAGTCGGGCAAGATTGACTTCATCAAGAACGGACCCGTGTTCTGGGTCGATTGCTCCGACAGTCAGCCTTGCATCGGCACGGCTGGAGCTATTGGCTGGACGCTGAAGGCGACGGGCAAGCTGTTCCACAGTGGTCTGCCGAACCTGGGCATCAATGGGCTGGAACTGGCCATGGACGCCGTGACCAAGATTCAGGAGTACTTCTACAAGGAGTTCGGACCTGTCGACAAGGAGAAGGAGTATAACTACTCGTGCCCGTCCACGATGAAGCCGACGCGGATCGAGTCGTCGGTCAACGGACTCAACCAAATGTGAGTGATCCACTGATTTTGCTGCTAAGTCGAAGTTGCTGACAGATTCTGTTCTGTAGTCCGCCATGGGCCAAGGTCGCGGGTGACGTGCGTCTCTCTCCTTTTTACGATATGAAGGAGGTTTGTCAAGACGTGTATTGAACGAAGCTAGTGCGTTGCTCTTTGTTTTTGCTGACGCTTTTTGTTATTGCGATGCACAGATGGTTGCGAAGATGACGGCCTTCGTGGACGAACTCAACGCAAACATCACGTCGCTGGAAGGCCACCGCGGTCCGGTGTCCAAGTACTCGCTCCCGGCTGAAAACCTCAAGGGCAAGTTGGAACTTGTGTTCGACAAGAGCTACTATGAAGGTATCGCCTGCTCGCTCGACTCGGTTGGCTACAAGTACGTATCTATACTATTCGTAGTTTCCCGGATCAGCTACAGTGCTCACACCTATTGTGTCACGTAGGGCTCTCTGCTCGGCGATTAGCGATGTACTTGGTGAAGCGAAGCCATTCTCTATCAGTGGAAGGTGAGGCAATGACATAGTCTCAAACAAAACCTTGATGCAATTACTGATATAACGCTGTGTTGTCGTCTATAGTTTGCCTCTGGTTCGCGACATGCAGCGTGGTGGCTTTGACCTGACTCTCGTGGGATTTGGTAAGAGCTCCGTGTACCACGGTGACAACGAGTACTGCCAGCTGAGCGACATGAAGGACGCGCTGAAGATCCTTGCCCTCACGATTGCGAAGGTGGATGCCGCTCAGAAGTAAGTGGCCACACGCTGATATGGCCGCAAAAGCTGATTGGTCGTCGCGTTCTGCATTGTTCGTCACGTTCTGTACTGCTGCCTTGTGATGGTCGAGTAGCTGCAAGTTCAAGGCACTAGTATTGACTATGTTCATATGAAATGTGAAAATGAAGGCGAATCTAAGCGCGTGTGAAACGGAAATGATGTAGCGTTGTCATAGATGTCTTGGTCGACAGGAGCTTTTACGTGGAGGGCAGAATCAGCGCGTCATGGAGTACTCAGTCATCGGTGGCGGGGACCCTCTTGCGCTGCCAGGACATTTGCGAGAACTGAGGGCTTTGGGGTACCGTCGCTTTCTTTCGCTGGAGGGCTTCAGCGGCGGCACGCTTGCTAGCAACGGCATCACGACCGAGATTAAGCATAGCAGCGGTGACCGAGGACGGTAATTTGGCGTACGAGCGGTTCGTGACAAGGTTGACGTAGAACAAGCGCCCAGTCTTAGGATCTGTGCGGCGAGCCCATTCCTTTGGGAGATTGCTGGAGGCTCCGGAACCGGTTCGTCGACTTGTCAACGCTGAACCACCACCTCCACGACTCGTGTATGATTCGGGAGTAAGAGCACTAGATGGTGACGAAGATGTCGACGAAGTGCCTGGTACAACCTGAACGCTTTGACGGTGTCCATAGGCGGCTCGTGATGACGTTGTCGAAGAGCTTGACCCGCCTGCGAAGATGTTGTCAAGCGGCTGGTGCTTGATGGGAAGCTTCCAGGATGCCACCTTGTTGAGCGTATCGTAGAAGTATTCGCGACCGCTCTTCGAGTGTGTTCGGCGTATCCAGCCCTCAGGCAAAGACTCTTTTCGTGCAGATGAAGTTGGTCTCACAGTCCCAGAAGCGCTTGATTGTCTTCGAAGAGAAGACGCAGTAGCGGCGGTAAGGGTAGAGCTAACACGCTCAGGTCCGCGCAGCGCGTCACTCTTCACGGATTCGCGATCGATTGATTCACCCCCGCGGGAACTAAGCTGATTGTTGTTGCTAGAGCTGGTGGTTACCCGTGATGGTCCAGTTCTTGTAGCAATTGATGCAGTCTTCACAGCACCGCTCCGGCGTTCGTTTGCCGCATGGATTGAAGAGGTTGAAGCGCTGTGGCCACTAGAACGGTGAAGACGCGAAGAAGCAGTTGATGCCATCACGCTGGATCGCGGGTGGCCCCACTTTCCTCCGTGTTCGATCGAGTCGGAGCCGTTATTGTTGCTGTGCTGACGGTTGTTGCTACTCGTGCTAGCGATCGACGAGACTTCGTCTTCATCGCGCGGGTCTCGTTGTGAACGGTACGAAATGCCACCAGTGCTGGTTCTCGTGATTCCTGTTGACGAGGTCGTCGAACTACGACGTGCTGTAGCTCCAGCACTCTTGGGACGTGCCAAGGAACTTGAAGTGGTTATTGATCTGGTCGAAGAGGCTGATGCTCGGCGTGACGCCGCAGTAGACGATGAAGCATTCGCAACTGCAGATGCAGAAGGTCCAGAAGATATCGAGCGCTCCGATCTACTCGAGGCCTTGATCACGTTGTGAGGCTTCTCATCATCGTCATTGTTCTGTTTGTCCGCCACGACAACTACTGGTTGCTTCGTTTGAGGAATCACCTCCGTCTCGTCATCCTCCTGTTGCTGCCGCTGGTTCTTTTTCATGCCGTCAGACTCCGTATCCGACGATGCTGGTTCGAATTCGTCCATTTCAGGATCAATGTGCGCCTTGATCTCTGATGCTGTAATTTCCAAGTCATCTTCCGGGCCTGTGGGTATCGACACTGATGTAACTTCATCATGGGTCTCCACCCGCTTGGTTTGCTCCAGCTCTCCATCGTTGTCAACCTTTGTCGTAGCGACTTCCTGTTTCGCTACAGGCTTGATGGGCTCTGGCACTGGGCTGGAGTTATCGATGTCCTCAGTTTCCTGTGGAGGAGTTGCACCAGCAACTGGTTTGGCTGGAGCAATAGGAGACGCAAGACCATCCTTCTGGA
Organism: Phytophthora cinnamomi; assembly: GCF_018691715.1. Lineage (NCBI taxonomy): Eukaryota > Oomycota > Peronosporomycetes > Peronosporales > Peronosporaceae > Phytophthora > Phytophthora cinnamomi. Next base: position 911,928 of record NW_027151035.1, read on the forward strand.
GTAACTTCACTTCGCTTTGAATTAGTGTCTTCAGATGCGCCAGGGGAAACTCCTGATAGTCAAATTCAAAGTCGAAAGCCTTGTCGACGTGGAAGACTGGGGGTTCACCAAGCTGCGCTCGGATGCTCTTGAAGTACGGATGCGCTAGGGCCTGCTTTGCCGAAATACGACGAGCAGGGTTCACACACAACAAGCGTCGAAGCAGACTCACAGCCTCCGGTGATGCACGACGGAACAACTTGCTGAGTGCCGATGGTGAACAAGGTGGCAGACTTTCAAGGAAGGCTAGTGCATCTCCCTCGACATCGTAGCCACGTTTGTCACGCGGAGGCACCGGCAACACACTGAAGACGCGCGAGAGCTGGTCCAAGAAGTCTGCACCTGGGAACATTGGTCTCCGGTTTAGCAACTCACCGAAGATGCATCCAATGGACCACATATCCACAGCCTCATTGTACGTGCCCGTAGGTGCCAGCATAATTTCAGGCGGACGGTACCACCGTGTTACAACGTATTCAGTCATCAAGGCCTGTGTCTTGTCGACAGCACGTCGCGATTGCTGGCCATCTTGATCCGCTGTCGGGGAGGTTACGGAATTATCGGTGCGGTCGCTGTGAGGAATGTAGCGCGAGAGTCCGAAGTCCGTGATCTTGACGTCGCAATTCTTGCTCACAAGGATATTCCCAGGCTTGAGGTCACGGTGCAGGACACCGTTTTCGTGCAGTGTCTGAGCACCGCATAGCAATTGGTACATGATTGCTGCGACGTGAGCTTCCTCAAGCTTGGTCTTACTTTGGATGAGTCGGTGGAGATCGGTATCCACGAGATCCATCATCAAGTAAAGCTCATCCTTCTCGATGCATGTGCTCAAGTTCTGCAAAGAGGCGATATTGGGATGCTTACCGAAGTACCGCATCAGTCGAATTTCACGCAAGGTGTGCTTGGCATCCCATTCGTCACCAGCCATTGGGGTGATCTTCTTGATGGCGACATTTTTCTTCGTATCAGTATCGGTCGCGGCACACACAATTCCGTACGAGCCTTCGCCGAGTACTTGCAGTGGTTTGTATTTTGCGGGCACGTTGAAGTTGCATCCCTTGAGGGTGAAGCCGGAGCCTGCCTGACAGTCGTTTTCAAGTACCGCAGGGGTATCATTGTTGCTCGCGTTAGCTGACTTGGATGCTTTCGAGGCTGCAGCTTTCTCCGTCTTGACAGCGTGGGGCTCTTTGTCGTGTGGCTCCGGCTGACGCTTAGTCGTCTTGGTGGCAAATGCAAGCACCTCCTCGCAGATATACTGTCGCAGCGTGGCAAGAGGGAGGGACTGAGCTTCGAAGGCGAACTCTAGCGAGTGTGGCAGTAGCAATGGAGTGATTTCGCCCCACTCGTCCTGAACACCTTCAAAAAATGGATGCGCCAGGGCATCGTCCGCTGAAATGCGCTCCTTTGGGTTAAAGCAGAGCAACTTTCGCAGCAGGTCCATTGTCTGCGCTCCAGCAGTGTTACCTAGCTTGGTTTCAAGCGCACCAGGGACTGGAGCCGGAAGTGACGACAAGAATTTGAGTGCATCCTTTTCAATGACGTAGCCGCGGTCTTCAGGCTCAGGAACTGGAAGAACCTGGAATACACGCGTGAGCTGATCCATGAAATCTGTGCCTGGGAATAGCGGTTTTCGGGAGACTAACTCGCCAAGGATGCAACCCACAGACCACATGTCGACGGCTCCATCATAACTACCGTTGGGAGCCAACATCAGCTCAGGTGGTCGGTACCAGCGGGTGACAACGTACTCTGTCATCATGGAGGGTGCGTCGTTGGCAGCTTGCTCAAGGCCGAGCTGGGCTTTCTTCGGCATCATCCGGGCGAGACCAAAGTCAGTGATCTTGAGCTCGCAATCTTTGTTGAGCAGGAGATTTCCTGGCTTCAGGTCACGGTGGAGTACGCCATTATCGTGCATCGCCTTGACGCCTGATAGTACCTGGTACATGATGACTCGGATGTGGCCTTCCGTCAGGGGGCAGGAACTTTGAATGAGACGGTGCAGATCTGTGTCGGCTAGCTCCATCATCATGTAGAGCTCGTCCTTCTCCTTGCACATGCTCAAGTCCTTCAGTGAAATGATCTGTGGAGCAAAACAATTGTTAGGGTGGCACGCTCTATGACGACAAGAAAGCTCAATGACTCACGTTTTCGTGGGCCCCAAGACAGCGCATCAGACGAATTTCGCGTAGTGTGTGCGTGGCGTCCCATTCATCTCCAGCCATGGGCGTGATTTTCTTGATGGCCAGCTTTTCATCCGTCTCGGTGTTTCGAACCGAACAAACGACACCATACGAGCCCTGTCCGATCGCGTCGATAGGCTGGTACTTGGGATCAACGTTGAAGCTGCAACCGTTGATGGTGAAGCCGCTCTCGGTCATTACCGGCGCGCTGCGTTCATCCCTGCCCATTTTTCTGTCTGCAGATGCTTGAAATGCCAATGACTGGTAAATGCACGGACGTGTGGAGGACTAAATGGGTGACTGACTAACTGGACTAGACTCGGGAGCTGGTATTGAACGCCGAGCTGACCTAGGAGCAGCTACCGCATGCGGGGAAGAAGGTGAACCTTGCTTTGCCGGATCACCCAACTCAAGTAGCTGGCGCGCGTGGGATGAAGCAGAGCTTCAACGAGTGGCAGAGTGAGGTTTCACTGCGATGGCCACGAAGATCAAGGCCAATTTTAGTGCTCTTGGTCTGCTGGCATGTTCACCAGCGCAGCATGCGATACTTCAAGGCGAGTCTGGCGGTGAAGATAGCTGCGTGAGTCCCCGCAAAGACGCGTTAGGCCGCGTCGCGTGGGCGGGTTGTTGGTTTTGAAACGTAGGTCGTCCAAAAAAATAGTCGCGAAACCAACCAAGAGGAGCTTCAAGCAGCGTCTTGACGTGCTTTTCAATGAAGCTGGTCCCATCTGGACTTGTTGTATTGATTGAGGCTACATGCAAACAGGCAGCATCGCAAGCTCGAAAGGAGCGTTGAACCTTAAAAATAAAGGATTCAGCGTCATTCAACGCCAAGGAGATGCTGTTCCGCTCTTCTTCCTGCTCTAGAACGGGAGCTTCCACCACGTGATAAACTCCGTCCAGCTGATGGAACCACTGCGAAAGAAGTGCACGGCATGCGATGAGGTTGCTGTGCTTCTGATCTGAACCTCGCTGGTAAGACCAGCGACCGACATGAGTGACACGTCATCTACGTACCTCTCGTCCGTGTCGAATTCCTTGGTCAGATACTGCAGCTCGATGTCTGAGAGCGGCTCACCGAGATCCTCCGCAATGTCCCGGAGCTGCGATCCCCATACGTTAACTCGTCGCCACATCCGTGAAGAGGCACCCATGCCACCGAGCACTTACTTCATCGATGTCGATATCTCCAGACCCGTCCTAACAGCAGCGCCTTCAGTTAGCTCCTGACCCCTCCACCCAGGCGCACACATTGGGCTCTTCTCGCCAGCAAACCTGGTCGTAGTCGTCGAAAATCTTCCTGAGCTCGCTCTCGTGCTCGTCCGAAAGGGCCGCCGACTGTTTAGCACCGAAACAAGCACGTCACCACCACGGGCAGCACGTCGTGTCATCTTCGTTTGACCTGAACCAAAGCAGTGCACTATTCCTCGCCGAGGTTCCTATCGCACCATTCTCAACCTTCAGCACTTGAGATTCAACTTCCTGCACTTGAGATTCGCCAAAGAACAGAATGAATCGACGCCCACCGCTCGTTCGAGGAATCCACGGTCTCCGTTGCGCCCCTTCAAGCTCAGCACGATCTTGGGCTTGTGTCACTTCGACTCCGCGTGTCAAACGTACAAGAAGACCGACGCCATGCTCGCCCGAACTTTATTCCTCGCGCTGCTCGCAGCTTCGCCAGCTTTGGGCGAGCACAACACTCTCTGCGACGACGGGGAACCACTGGCCGTGTCGTGCGACGTCACTTTGCCCGACGTCGCACCGGGATTGGTGAACTACGTCATGTGCGGCAGTAACGACGTCCTCTTCGCGCTGCAAGCCGGCTGCTACCTCTGTGTGGACGCCACGACGTGTGCTGGTCTCGGCGTGCCGGTGACGATGGACGCAGCAGCCCAAGCCAACGCAAACGCCCTGGTACTGCCGAAAGCCAATGGCAACGACATCTCCGTGCTGCTGACGGACCAGGCGGACCATTCGCCTGACGAGGCCGCGTACGAACAAGTGGCGGCCGTCGCCAATGCAAACCTGGCAGGAACTACGATCCACGTGGAGGACAACGAAGCCACCGACGCCGTGACGCGCCCCAAGGAGGTCTCCAACTGGCTGTTCGGCATCCCTGGAGGCTTGTTGCTCATCGCGATCGGGATGGCAATCAACAACCACATGCCGGCGCGTCGTCGAGGGTTCCAGAGGCTGCAGGACACCAACCGACACGCCCCCAGTCCGTTGTTCCAGGAGAACATCAACCCGTTCTGCACCAGCGCGATCGACGAAGACCTAGCAATTGAAACTGCAGGCCACTTCCAGGGCGACCCGAGCAACAGCGAAAGCGAGGAGGCGCAGTTCCTTCCGTCCACCGAGCTGGAGGAGGACGAGGTAACTCAAGCCGAATCCGAGGCTATCAAGCGAGCTGTGCTGCTACACATTAAGGAGTTCGACGAAGAGGAAGACGACGAGGAAGTGGAGATCTAACAGCCTACGACGATGGTTCAAGTGCTGCATTAGTGTTCACGAAAAAGAAAAGCAAAATGAAGTTCTGCGTTCACTGCTCTCGCTCGTACACGACCGTCCCATCTCTCTTGACTGCTCGGATAAAGTATCTGCGGTCGAGGACCCCGGTGTCCCCCATGCCGGGACTCAGCACCACGTTGTTGCTGGACTTGTAGAACTTGATCCCGTCCGCCACCGCCATGGGGAAGTCGACGTACAGCAGCAGGTCGCAGTTGGAGCGCATGCCACTCACCACCTCGTCGTCCATGACCTCCCTCTCGGCGAAGTGGATGTGGTTCCGCTGCATCTTGGACAGCCCCGAGCTCCAGATGCTGTCCCAGAACTTGAGGTACGTGCCGTGCACGCACTTGTCTATGGCGTTCGGGTCCTCTAACGGGGTCAGCAGCTCCTCGTCCTGAACCAACTGCAGGGTGTGACCCTGATTGGCTCGGATGAACTTCACGGCCCCCGACACGTCCGTCGTGATGGAGAACCTCTTCTTGGCGTTGGTGCGCACCACCTCGTCCACCTGCTGCTCCGTGAAGGACTGAAACAGTGGCAGGGCCAGCAATTGGGTCAATGACACGAAACCCGACGGTCTCATGTCAAGTCCCAACTCCTCCGCCCCGTGACGCAAAGCGTAAGCCAATGTCTTGGACAAACGAACTTCGGGAGGATCATCTCGGCGCCCGGAGGGGCGAGTTTTGCCGCCTCGCCGGGGCCTGCGCTGCTGTTGACCTGCTCGGGACGCCATCAAACTGGTAATGGTGGTCAACCGTAGCTTGCAGTTTATTTTGGGTTCTGATACTTTTGTGAGTGAGGGTGGACGTTGTTTTAGCCCAAAATAAGAAATTGTCAGAAATGATAGGTGTGCTTTATAACATATCGAAACTTCCTGCGCAAGGCGAAATGGTATGCTGTGTGCTTCGGAATCTGTGGATTTTTTAGCGGTGATGACTGAGTTTGAAAGTGGAACCTTCGGTGTGAACAGGACAGCAAGCTGCCGAGTTTGTTCCCGCGCAGGCACTACCTGGATATCGTGGACGACGCCTGGATCACGGACGCGTTGTCGGACGATGGTAAAGATGTCGGAATTGACATATCCAGTATTGTGGATTTTACACTCAATTTCGCTGTCGAGCAGAGATCGAAGTGCCGCCTGCTCTAGATGTCGATCCGAACGGCAGTGAAAGCCCCACCGGTTGGTAATTTTTCATTGACATTGGTTATACTTCGTCTTTGTTTTTATTTTACCAACTTCTTTGAAATGTTCACACAGGTGAACCGCCGATGTGGGCTGCCGACGAGAAGGTGGATCGCTGGAACGACCTGGGGCTGGACCAGTGGGTCAAGGACACGGCATAATTGAAGCAAGTCAAGTTGCGGTCTATTACTTAGCTACAGTGAGCTGGAGCAGAAGTACGCGTGAAGTCAAGAGTTCGATGCAGCTACTTGCCGTTGAGTAAACAATCGAGCGCGTCGCCTTCGAAGACGTTCTGAGAGGCCTCGAAAGACCTTGCAAAGGATACGCCCTGTAAGGTTTCATACACTTCTTCGAAAGTTGGGCGGCAGCTTGGTTCACCGTCCCAGCATTGCTTCATTAATTCCTGACAGAATGCAACACAAGAGCTGGATTAGGAGATAGTTGTTCGAAAGAAAGCTCAAAACCGAGCTGACCTGGCACTCGCGCGGGCAATCAACAGTAGGAACGCGGAAGCGCTCGCCCGCTAGGACCCGCCTCTTTATATCTCCGACGTCGTAGCCACGAAAAGGAATGTCGCGGCTGAAAATCTGCACCACCAATTCCACAAGTAAGTTGCGAGGAAGCACGACATCTTTTGCGACTGCAAGTATACGCACCTCCCAAAGGAGAATGCCAAACATGAAGACATCCACTGATTTTGAGAATGGCTGTCCGCTAAGCAGCTCAGGTGGCATGTAACTGGGTGTCCCCGCACTTGTAAATTTGGTGCTGGAAATGTCAATGAATAAAGTCAGATAGCAGACATCATGGTGCTAGTATAACGCGTTGCTTGTTTACCGGACGAGACCAAAGTCACAGAGTTTCGCGACGCCCTTCGCGTCAAGCAGTACGTTTGCACTTTTCAAGTCACTGCGTAGCAAGTAGAAATTTAGCTAGCTGGACACAGATCAATTGAGGTATTATGAATCGACGCACCGATGAATCACTGCAGGTTTCCGTGAGTGAAGGAACCGCATTCCGTTTGCAATATCTCCCTGCGTGTGCATGGAGATGTCCAGTTAGCCACGGTTGTTCTGTACCAAAGGCAAACGCCACCAGAGTGATTGAAATACCGCAATGCGTGTTAACTGTTGAACACTCAAGTACGTGTTTGTCCCGTGGAGGAGGTGGTGCAGGGAGTAGTCGCAGAGCTCCATCACCATGCACAGATTCGGAGGCTCTAAACATGCTCCGATCAAAGGGACTACGTTGGGATGTTTCAGCTTGCTACACACAAACAACGGAAAATGTCCAAAACATAACCGTTAGCAACAACCTACGCAAGCTCCGATGTAAAACCAACCGCAACTTGTGCCACAGACCTCATAACGAGCAACTCGTCCATGAACTCCTGCTTGAGCGCTTCATCCACGCGAGGGTCAAACTATGTAGCCATAATATCGTCATGACATGGCTACAGTAAGTTCCAACAATCACAATAAAGATGTATAACACAAGAACTCGAGCCGCACCAGTGTTTTCAATGCCACTGACTGCTTCCGGTAGATCCCGCGGTGCACCAGCGCGACGCCGCCGCCGCCGATGGTCTCACAGATGGTCAAGCTGCTGAACGCGATGTTCTCCCAGCTCGGGGCGCTGCTGCTGCCATCGCTGTCCATCGTGGGCAGTTGCTAAAGTGAAAGTGTTAAGCTTGAGCGCAACGAGGACGAAGTCGGTGTCCTCGCCTGCGTCCTGGGCGTCCACAGCAATCGAACACTTCACACCCACTTTCAACCACAACCTACCAACATTTCCACCCTTCCCACGACGTTTCGCGCACTTGAATCCAAAGATGGCTACATGTACCAGTAAAACGGTACAGATCAGGCCGTACCACCAGGCTGGTACAAGTCAAATCTGTGGCCACGGAGCTCTTACTTGCCTTTTTGCCGTCTGCTGTCGAGTTGGTAGTATGCTACTACTAGAATGTGTTTACCTATGTCGGCTCTGCCTCGGTTTGGGTCGGTGACTGGCAGTCCGCTGCCATCTTGTCGCAACGTCCTTCATGCACGAGCCCAAAGTGAAAGCTCAATCCATCGGTGTGTTCCGGAGAGCGGCAAGAGCCCGCGTGCTCGTTACTGCCTTCCAGCACCAAATGGATTAACATACCAAATAGAATCTACAGTGACTTATCCACAGTAACACGCCTACATAGATATGATCAGTCAGCTCGCAGTATTGCTTACTTGCAGATAAGAATGCGGTTTATTTGCATGCCGCTGTCTGTGGGCAGATTCGTTATCTTCGGCTGTAGAGCTTTTCGGTCGAATTACCTTGTCGCGAAGACCGCGTGTGTTTCAGCAGCAGCGAAGCCTGCGTCGTGCTGGGAGTGACCAGGGATCTATGTAGAGCAACAAACAACAAAGAGAATTAGATATCCAACAAGCAAAGAGTAGGGCATCGCACTTACTTGATGTACGGCTCGAGCTGCTTGATGGTCCACTTCTCCTGCATCTTGAAAAGCTGCTCGAAACGCTTCTTGGGTTCCGGCGACAGCTCGTCTTCAGGGAAGTACACGATCCGTGTGGGCTTGCCTGCCGCCTGCGGCTTGACAAGAACCAGGCCGTTCAGCATCTCCAAGCTCACGGTCACGCTGTCAGGTACCCGCAGTTTCCACTTCTCCATGAATCGATCCAGTTCCCAACCGGCGTCAGCGGGGTTCAGCACTACATGCTGCTGCTGAGCCTGGAACTGCGCCTCTGCAGCCTGCTCATCGAACAACGACTTGGCTCGGAACGTCGCGACCTTCACAGGGTCCAGGGTGCAATGATCCTCGCCATTAACCTTCGCCAGAGAGCCGTACAACTTGCAGCACTGTCGGATCGCCACCAGCGGCTCATCCAGCTCCGCCAGGAACTGTTTCACAGGCACACCAGGCTCCGACAGCGCCTTCCAGTCGTGCTGGACGATTGCATCCAGCATGTCGGTGAACACGTGCATCTGGTACTTTGGCGCCAGCAACCTCCAGCTCCCCGCCTCCTCGAAAGCGTGCACCTCCGTCAACATCTCAAGCACCTCGTGCTCACTCACTTGCAGCGCGGCAACCAAGTCACCAGTCGAGTACAACTTGTTCAACTTGGCGCGCTTCACTTGGGCCGCCTCGGCATCACGTTGCGGCTTCTCGTACGGAGCTTCCAGCAGCAAAGCTCGCAGCTGCGTGGCATCAGGGACCTTGTGCTCCAGCTGCAGCAACACCAAGTACACGTCAGTAACTGCACTATTCACTCTTTAAACTACGGCCGACAACGGCCTACCAGGTAGTGGAAGCGAGCAGCTCCCGACACTTCGATGGTCCTTTTGCCCGTGGTTTGTTCCGGCCCGCTCCAGTCCGTGTGGGTCGTCAGAAGTCTCAGGTTGGACGTGTCCTCCTTCTTGATGTAGTACGACTTGTCCTCCGTGCACAGAACTGCTCGGGCGTCGGGCGCGCCAACGATGAAGACTCTGTACATGTAGGAATAGTGTTGCCGTGTTTATTGGACGATGTATCCATGTTGCTGCAAGGAGTTCTATAGGTGCCAGGACGCACTTGCTGCCGGAAGTGATGGCCTGCTCGATCTCAGGGTTCAGCTGCAGCAGCTTGTACGTGTCCTCGTTGAAGTCTGCGGTCGTCACGACCATGGAATCCAAGGCGTCCGGCTCCGACATGATGGCTTCTCGTTCCCGCGTGAATTTGGATAGTTAGGCGCGAGTTTCCGCCTAGGTACGAATATGGGGGTGGAGTAGGAATGGGCTTGTTAGCGGAGAAGTATTTTAAAAACTTTAATTTGTGTGCTGTATCGTTATCTGCAATTTACAAGCGTCTCGATGACAGCGTCGAGTCTTTCAGCGATGTCTTGGATACCTGCTTCGTCGACAAGTTCGACGACTTCAGGAGTTTCGAGTACTCGTTTGAGCTTCAACAGAGACGGCAACGCCTTGAGCTCTAAGAGTTGGGAGGCAGCAGTCTCGAGCTGATCAACCAGTACACTCAGTAACGTGATTGCCAATCGAAGAATCTCAGCGTACTCGGATGCGTCGAAGACCGTCGTCGACGACGTCGATGCTGTCGTGGACATTTCGGTGTCAGAGATTGGACGCGGCGCTGGATCAAGCAGCTTCACCACCAAGTCTCTCAGCATCGGCAGCAGCTTCTCCAGTAATTCGTCAAACACGTTCACATTTCTCTGACTGAAGTTCAACAGCAACACCAACGCGTACACCCTGAAGTTCGAGGCCTGTTCGGACGACGCCAAGGCCTCTCTCGACCGTCGAGCAGCAGCATCCCTCCCTCCAACCTCCTCTTCAGCGTCACTACTGCATTCCACCGGTAAATTTACATTGCGATGCAGACACTTAACCACCGTTGGCAGGAGCTTGGCAACTTCTTGCAACGTGTCTTCATCGGCAATTACCACCATCCACCCCAGCACGAAGAACGCGTCGCCCTGGGCCCACTGGTTCTTGCACGTGGCCATCTTGGCTACACTCCTCAGAATCTGCTCCCCATGCAGATCCAGCAGCTGCTGGCCTGCCACCCTCGAGATGCACAGGGACCCCACTGCGTTCGCAGCCTTGCACTTGAGCTGCACGTCCCGGGCACTCAAGGCTGCGATTAAGTTGCGCAGATGCAACTGCTGCTCCGACTGCGATTGACCCTGAGTTGCACTAACGTCCTGGACCTCATCAGCCACTTGGGCATTGAGCTCTGCGTGGGAGACCACCAGCAGCCGCCTGATCTCCATGCTGATACTGTCGAGCGACATGGCTGCAATCTCCGTCAGCGCCTCGACGAACAGCAGTTTCTCCTGGCCTTCCACGCCGCGCAGTGGGTCCCACAGCAAGCAGCGCTGCAGCTGCTGGGCGTATGCCGCCAGCGTCGAGTGGTTCACCTCCTCCACGTCCAGCAGCTCCGATGGCGTCGGCGCAGCCATCTTCTCCAATCAGGTCAGAATTATGGCTCACTAAAATATATGTGGCGCACATCAATTTTCGGGGTCTGAACACAATGGCTACATTCTTCCACTTTTGCCACAAATAACGGTCGAGGTGCCATTTTCCACGGGCGAGGCACAGCCATAATGGTGAAGCGCACGGCGCCGTTCAAGCCGCGCTACGCCGTGGAGCTGGGGCTACGCGTGAAGGAGCGCGACCCCGAGTCGAAGGAGGTTCTGACCGCCAGCTGCCTATTCTGCGAGCTGTTCGGGCGCGAGACGAAGGTGGGGGCGCAGCGCCGGCCCACAGACAAGGTGGCTACATTCAAGCCCCCGTTCCGCAAGGACTCGATCCAGATCCACCTGGTGGGGCAGCACCCCACGCACTGGGGCGAGTACTGCGCCCTGTCCAGCGACGACAGCAGGCGGGCTTATTTTATTGCAGCGGGAGCCACAATGGACCTCAGTGTGGAGACCAACGTGGACCCTTCGAGACCTCGGAAGACGCAACGGACGTCGCTCCCTTCCAATTCTATTTCTGCTGCGCCAACTTCAACGTCGAGACCTGTTACAGTACGGCCGAAGGGTCCATCTCCGGCGGTGTTGACCGCCACGATGGGTCCAACTGTGCAGCCCGTGCACTTCTTGGTGGACAGAGATATTGTCGCGGTGGTCATTGGGGTGCTGCTGCCCTATGCCGCGAGACCCTTCCCGGAAGGACAGACGTACATGATGGCTGCAGTGGCCGACTTTGAGGACATGGTGAACGTCAGTGAGCTGAGGACGGGCGGCTTGGCGGTGGACACAGCTGTCGCCAGGTATCGAGTGGTCATCCAGGACCCGGCCCAGTTCCAGCAGTTTGTGGACTATTTGTCCACCAGCGGATCGTTGTCCAACTCGGCCAGGATGCTTTACGCCAGCAGCCTGCCGACTGCAATTGGACCCTTCTTTGATGAAAGACAGGTGCCGGCGATCGATGTAGCCAAGTTCGCGAGACATTTGTGCGCGATCAACTTCCAGCGGATCAATGAACTCGCGAAGAGCTCGGGGATGTTCTCCATTGGCCTCAAGGTGGCGCCCATTGCTCCAGCCTCGTTCTTTGAGGCGCAGGTGGAGTACTGCTTGCACGTGCAGCTCCGCGTGTTTGTGGATGGGGAAGTGGCGAGCTTCCACTTGCTGTCGATTCCGTTGAACAAGCGACGTCCGTCGGATCCCTCGGGGGACACTGGCGTTTTTGAGATTGCAGAGACAGCGTTGAACGCGATCATTCCGAGATGGCAAGATCTCATGATCGCTGTGATTTCCGACAACGACGGGATCACTGCTGAAGGACCCGATGACCCGCGACTTTCGCTTCGTAACGCGGTGGCTACTCGGTTTGAGAGCGTCGCTAAATCAGGGTTTATGCGTGTGTGCAGTGCTGCGCGTCAGCTGGACTTGCTGGTGCAGAAGTTCTTCACCAACATTTTGGGTGGCGACGAGCTATACTCCACCCTCACGACACTTCTCGCGTACGTCGGCCGACAGCGCGTTCTCCTCGCGACGATGGAAACCGGCGTCCCCAATGTCGGGGATAGTCGGTGGAGGACAATAGCCAACGTCGTGATGTGGCTTCGACGCCATGGGGTGAGCATCCGTGAGTATCTTGAGCGAGAACAGTCCGCCTGCGCACCTCCGAGTTCATGGTGGATTCGCGTAACCCTGGCAGCTCGAGTCGGTCAGGAGGCGCTGCCGATTCTTGAGGAAATTTCGGGTTTGACTACGGGGACCGGACAGCCTCTTGATGCCGTTGTTAAACTGCGTGCTTTCTTAGAGGAGTGGTTTAATATTTCGGATCCTCTTGCAGTTGACGATGCTGCTGTCACTGCTGCGGTAATTCGGACAAATGGCAGCAACTCGGTGATTTCCAAGGATGGGAAGTATTCAGTCAGCAGTGACGATGTTTTTACTGCGCTAGAGGACCTGGGCACATACATTGCCGAAACGCTGCGGATACCTGAAAACGAGAACGTGGCTAACCAGTCATTGGTTCAAACTACCGTGAGTGAAATTGCTACGTGTGTGGTCAATTTCGTGTCAGGCCTCACATCGATTAGCATCGACATTGACGGAGCCGATCTGAGATCATTAGAACTTCCTGCTGTGCTGCCGCATGAGCTGGTAAAGATGCGTGGGCGCCAGTTCACGTCGATCGTCCGGCCACAGATCCAGCGACTTCTTCTCGCTGGCTGGTCGAAACAGAAAATCGATTGGATTGAACAAGATTTCCAGGATCTGAGCGGTGCGTACTTCCGTGAGCCGTCGCTGAAGCACACACTGGATTCGTGCAGCGACAGAAGTTCCTTCCGAGATGCGTGGGGATGCCTCCAAGGTCGCTTCACTTATTTGCAAAGCTTTTGCGGTGTTATGGCGACTGCATACCCTACCGCAACCATCAGTAATGAGCTTACGGGTGCTGTTGGGAATGCAGCGCTGCAGTTCGGTTGCTGTTCGCTGGCCCCGATATCTCGAGTCACTAGTCTTCCAGGAAGCATCGAATCTGGAGTGTCGGATTTGTCGGTACAGGCGGCAATTCAGGCCAAACAGTTTCGACGACTGCAAGCAGTGAAGCTATAAGTCTGTTCTCTAACCGTACAACAATACTACTTCTACTGTAGTACAAGATCCAGGTACTTTCTTCTCCCTTTCGTTCGCTTCAACGTTTAACTTAGAGTTGAAGCGAACGAAGCTCACAATAAGTTTTTAAAAGACCTACTGATAGTTCATCACTGTATTCGTGGCGTATTTGTTTGGCATTATCCGGCGTGTAGTAAGTAAAGTTTGCGTCGCTTGACGCCCTGTACATCGTGTAGAGCGGTATTCGGGCTTCACTCCTCAAATTGCCTCGACAAGCAACGAGTCCATCAAGTGCAACGCCCAGACTCTCAGCTACAAGCCAAGCGATATGAACTTCCTCATCTCCATCGTTGGTCTTCTTGCTGCCCTGGCAGCCGGTCCCTCTTGTGCCCAAGTTCCGGCTAGGAGATGCCCAACACTTATATTGTGGCCTCACCTCGTCCGCAAAAAGTCAACAAGTAAGCGAATGCTGCCGGAAACCCATGCCTGGTAACTTCATCGAGTGCTGCGAGAAGAGTTGCGTGTACAATAGTCCCTACAAGTTCCAGTGAGCCACTCAATATGGCGGTCGTGAATCTGATACGATCGCAATCCTTCTTCCACTTCTTTTGTAGTTAATTTATCGGCCGTACCAAAGTCGGCGGAGTGCTTATCGCGTTCATACTGTCTTCGAAGAGCAGCGGGTAAAACATTCCTCCCCCAGAGGGAAGACCTGTTCTAGCATCGCAATTGACAGCTTTCCTTATAACTTGAAGGTTTTCCTTGGACGCATTCATCAGAGTCTGCGAGTATTCCGGTACCAAAGGAACGTTGAAGCCAAGAACAGTGCCGTTCTCGATCTTGGCGAGATCGTCGCAGTAAGTGGAGTACCCAGCTACCCATGGCTGACTTATGTTCGCCGTTTGTTCCACAAGTTCATCAGCCCAGTCCCAGAAGAATGAAACCTTGGTATTGCGCATGCTGACCCATTTCAGGGAAGCTGACAATTTTGTCACGTTGCGCGGCAGTTCGTGAATATTTGTGTCACTAATACCGAGCAGTATGACGCTGTCAATCTCGAAGATGCCGGGAGGGAGTTCGGTGATCGGGTTGCCCGTCAAGGCCAAGTAACCAGGTCGAAGCCGTAGCAAAGCGGGGTGGACCACAGTGAGATGGCTGTACTCCACCTGGATATGCGTGTACGCATTTGACGGCCATATTGTGTCTAGGTCGTCGGGCACCTCGCGTACGTTGGTGACGCAAAGTTCAATCTCGAAGACGGTCGGTGGAAAGTCAACCGAAAGAAGCCCTGCGGGGACAACACCGTCCGTCATGTTCACACGAATTAAAGACAACTTCAGCATGTGCGGGTGATTTGTCTCAGTGAGCGCAACCGATTCGCCCCAATCTACGATAGTCGAATTGTACATCTTGATTCCGCGAAGACTGTGAAACTCGCTAAGGCGAGCGGGTATCTCCAGCGCTGGGCAATGACGAATCAAAAGTTGGACAACGGTGGAGCTATCAAACGCACTCCACTGCGCATCGACTTCATCTGACAGACCAGAAATGCCGAGTGCGTGGCAATCAAGTCCAGCTAGGTAGCACGACGGTCGTGATACGGCCCATGGTCTTACCTGCACCAAGCATTGTGGCAGCAGTGGCTGTACCGAAGCTTGCATGTGAAATCCAAGCACAACAATACCCCAACCTCCCATGAAAAAATATACTGCACGCAGCGCCAACGGTTTGGGACGCAAGCGGATATTTGTTCCCCGACCTCGCCGAGACAATGTGAGTAAGAGACGTTTAGGTCCCGACTTGACAGTGCTTACTGGAACTATATCACCAAGCTGGTCACCCCAGGCCTCTTTTCGGAGAGTGTCTTCATCTGGGAGAGCAGGCAAAGAGACGCGACGCGTGTTCCTTGGCAATCGCTGGAGTAACTCTTTCAGTGTGGTCGTCGTTGCTATCAGGCCTAGCGAAAAGATAATACGGCTCACTAGATCCATCCAAGAGACAATCACTACCGTTTGAAACTCGTTGACGGCGATAGCGATCGTCTCATTGTCGTACCAAACAAGATAATTACGAGGTTGCAGCTTCAAATCGAACAGGTTGCTGTAACTGAGCACAACGATTACCTGCACACCCACACACGCCATAAGATTAAGTGTGCAATCCAGCACAATAACCGCAAGACGTCGTCGAGCCTCGTCACCCTGGAAGAAAAACGAGTTCACAGCAGCCCACGACGTACAATTCATCGCTATCAAGATAACGTAGAATCGGTTGAGCAGTGTCCGCGGTAACAACATGCTCATTCGGTAGGCTTGATGAGTCTGGAATACAGTCTGGATAACCTCGCGGCACGCTTGAATTCGATGAAAGTGGACTCCGTTCACGCCGAAGAGACCGTGTCGGTCAGAAACCTTGTCGTAGGCTTTCGTGAAGCTCCGCAGCACTGCTGAGTTTGTTCGGTCAGACTTCGTCTCCTCAGTCTTGACTTCAGCGGTGCACGACGCCCAAGGGGTAAAAGCCAACGAGCGCTGCCAAATCGAACCGCCTAGCATCAACAGGATGGCTATCGCGTGCATTGCAGACATGGTGATATGGGCGATAGCGATCGGGTGGTGGTAAGGCCGTGGCATGCCGATTTGAAACGATTCGGTGATCAAGTCGAGATATGGCATCCAGTAGTAATGGGCATATATCGCGTTGTAGAGGCAGACGGCCACGTGCACGCCAAGGATGGCCGCCCACCAAAGTGCAAAGGCGTAACAGGAAAGCTTGACAGTCTGCGTCGGCTTGAGCCGCTGCATTCTTGGAGATGTGAGTTGCTGGGTGCACGTTTCACAGTATGATGAGATCTATCTCGGTTGGAACCAGAATTAATCGTCGTCTTCAACGAGAAAGTGTCGTTTCATGACAACTAATCTCAAGTACTATGCTGCATCAATAAATATGTGCCGGTAACATTGCTTCATGAGGGTCAGTTGAATAGGCATTGTAGGTCATTCAAGCCGTTTGCGAACCGAGCGACCGTATGGGTGGTGTGATCTAGACTGAAGCGTTTAATGCTACCTACGATTTCTGCAACACTAATTTGTTGGCCGCATCAACGCCGGTGGTGTACTGATCGCATTGATGCTGTCTTCGTAGAACAGAGGATGAAACATTCCTCCGCCAGAAGGGAGTTTGGTATAGGACTTGCAATTGACCGCCTCCCCGATAACCTGAAGGTTCTTCTCGGACGGATCCATCAGCGTTTGTGAGTATTGGGGGGACAGTGGAACGCGGAACGCGGTAGCAGTGCCGTTCTCAATCTTGGCGAGGTCCTCACAGTAAGTGGAGTAACCAGCTATCCACGGGGAATGCGGAGTCATTCTTTCCACGAGTTCATCAGCCCAGTCCCAGAAGAAGGAAACGTTGACTTCGCGCATGAAAACCCAAGCTAAACTCGCAGATAACTTTGTCACGTTGCGTGGCAACTCGTTGATGTCCATGTCGCTGATCCCGATGAGGTACGTGTTGTCAATCTCAAACATGGCAGAAGGGAGCTCCGTTATCGGATTTCCCGTCAGAGCCAAGTAGCCGGGCTGGAGCCGTATCAGAACATCGTACACCTCAGTTAGCTGGCAGTACTCGAGTTGTAAAAGAATATTTTGCGCCCACTTGGTGTCCAAGTCGTCGGGCAGGTCACGCAGGTTCGTAACGATAAATGTGACGTCATACACAGTCGGTGGGAAGTCAGCCGAAAGAAACCCAGCGGGGATAGCGCCGTCTGTCAAGTTAACTCGAATGAAAGCGAATGACAACATGGTCGGGTGGTTCGTCTTCGTGAGCGCAGCCGAATCACCCCACTCAACGACAGTCGAATTGTACACTTTCATCCCGCGAAGACTGTGAAACTCGCTGAAACGAGCGGGTACTTCGAGTGTGGGGCAGTGGCGAATCAACATTTGAACCACAGTGAAGCTGTCAAACTCGCTCCACTTCGCATCGACTTCATCTGACAGACCGGATATACCCAAAGTGTAGCAATCAAGATCGGCCAGGTAGCAGGAAGGACGGGAAGTAGCCCACGGTCTCACTTGGATCAGGCATTGTGGTAGCAGTGGCTGCGTCGAAGCTTGGATATGAAATCCAAGCACCACCGCTCCCCAGATCACGAATAGTATATGCGCTGAGTGTAAAGTCAGGTGTTGAACACGAGCAAGCAGTTTGGAGTCGTAATGCCGCAGGAATCGACTACGCGACGGCGGTTTTGCATCTTGTTCCGCCTTCGCTGTACCAATGTCTTTCTCCGTTGGGGCGTTGAAGACGGACTGAATGACGCGGTTTTTCTTTTGTGGCAGGCGCTGCAGCAGCTCCTTCATGTTGGTTGTCGTCGCGATCAGTCCCAGCGAGAAGAAGCTGCGACTCGCTAGATCCATCCAGGAGACAACGATCACCATCTGCAACTCGTTGTAAGCTCGAGCCATCCACTCGTCGTTGAACCAAGTGAGAAAGTTGAATCCCCCAAGCTGTAGGTTGAAGTCGCCTGCGTAGCTTGACACAACAATGATTTCAACGCCAACGCATGCCATGAGGCCAAGAGCGCAATCCAGCACGATGATGGCGTACCGCTTGCGAGCCTCGTCACCCTTGAAGAGCCAAGTGTCCACTATGGCAGGTGACCAGCAGTTTAAAGCAATCAAGATGACGTAGAAGCGGTTGAGCAGCGTTCGTGGCAACAGCGTGCTCATACGGTAGGCTTGGCGAGTCTGTAGCGCAGTTTCGACGATCTCGCGACATACTTGAATAGCATGAAAGTGCTTCCCGTTAATACCTAGAAGCCCATGGCGGTCGGACAGCGTATCAAACACCTTATTGAAGCTCCGAACGATAGCCGAACTGGTTCGCTCTGGCTTCACTTCCTCAATTATAACTTTCGCATCGCACGATGCCCACGGGGTGAAGGACAATGATCGCCGCCAAATTGAACCGCCAAGCATCAGCAAGATGCAGACCCCGTGTAGTACTGCCATGATAACGTGGATGATGGCGATGGTTCGGTCGTCCTCGGGTGGCAGGCCGATTCCGAAAGATACAGTAAGCACGGTAAAATATCTGTTCGGGAGGTCCCAGTAGTAGTAGCCATACACCGCGTTGTAGAACGCGACAATCCAGTGCACGGCGAGCAGGATTAGCCACCAAACGGTGAAGGCGCACGGGGAGAGCTGGACGACCTCGGTCGGCTTGACCCGCGGCATGTCGTCGAGTCTTGGACAAAGCAGCGAGGCTGAGCTGGAGTTGAGAAGAAACCTGTGCTGAGTACTGTGGAAACCAGAATGGATGTTGCCGCTGGTAACAGTAGGGGTGCTCCGCGACGGAGACCTATCCTTGTCTCGCGTGGAGCGCGTGGTCAGCACTTGAAGAAACACATTGGTGCCTGCTCTTGTCGGAGCTAAATTTGCCGCAGGGGATCGTTATAGTCTACCCCGTACGTCACCTGCAAGTACTGGAGGAGCTTGAAGCTTGAAATGCACGCCGGAGACCAACTTCAAACTTGAAATGCACGACGGAGGCCAACTTCAACTTGCGGACCAAACTTCATCAATGATGTCGAATGAAAGCATCATTTAGGTGTGCCACACCAATAATAATTTTTATTTGGACTTTTGTATGCTATACAAAATCAAGTCGGCTCGACCATTCCCTCTTTTACGAGCCCAGAGACCCCCGAGCTGGCTCGACTCGGCTCGGCTCATGCGCAAGCTGCCCTCCTCCGCGAGCGCCGGCAACCTGCGGCAGCTCGTGGGCTCGGCCGTCGTCTCCAGCAACGCCTCTCTGTACAGCAGCAATGGCTCCTCCCCCCCGAACGACGCCGTCATGGATGCGCCAAGACGTCACGGAGCCCACTTGAATGTAGCCATGTCGGGGTTGATCATGGCTACACAACAGCAACTCGGCAGCGCCGATGTGGAAGGCGTGGCTGCTTCTGGCGAAGACCGAGCCAGCAAGAAGAGCTTGGCGTACCTTCACACCAAGTTCCACCGGCTGCTGCGAGACAAGTTTGGCAAGAGCTACGAACGTCGAATCTGCAAGCACTGCGACGTCATTTTCTCCTTCAGAGGGGGCACCACGAGTGCTGCACTGCGCCATCTCAAGAAGGCCCACCCAGAAAAGCTCGCGGACAACGGAGATGATGAAGAGCAACAAGGTGACAATTCTCAAGTGGCGGAAGGTACTGAAGATCAGGCGTGGGACTCGTCCAGCGCTTCGGGGAGAGGACCCGACGAAGCCAGCAACGAGAATGCCATTGGAGTTGAAAACGTTGCAAGTGCCGATGACCCAGACGATGACGATTCGTCATTCACAGTCGAGACTGAGACCCCGACTTCTGCGAGTCCGACAACTTCATTGAAGAGAAAGCGGGATGACGGTGACTATAGTGAGTCGAGATTTACGTCGGCGCCTGTTTCTGGGGATATTCATGCTGGCCGAGCCAACGGGGCCTCGTCGCCGCAGCTTACAGCAAGTCAAACTGCGATCGTGCACTTCCTGGAACGTTACTTCAACGAGCTACCACAGCCGGCAATGCGGCTGCGGTTTGCCAAGCACCTTACGCACAACGTCGGCGAGGCTGAAATGTACAATGTTCTGGACCCCGCCACACAGCTCGAGTACGTTCGCGAGTTTTCCCGTTCTACCTAACGTCAACGTGAACTCCGAACGGAGAGTAGCGAGCTTGCGTAAATAATTAAACTTATATTCCGGTTAAAAACGCCCGTACAGATCCATTCGAAACGTGTCCTCCTGGTCTTGTGAGCGAGATCTGCGGCCCCCTCTGCCAGACCCGCTACGACGACTCACTGGCGCAGCAGGTTTCCTCTCGGTGTAGTCAGGTGGCAAAGATCTGGAGAAGACTGATCTGCTTTCAGCGACTGCGCCAGACTTGTTTTTGGGCTTTACCACGGGGTCTGTACGGTCTACTGGGTTGTTGTCGTGGGGCAACGATGTCGACTTGGTCAATACTGGAGTATCCTGCACAGGCAAAGGGGTTGTGAGGGACTCACGACGGCAGAAATGCGTCTGGTCCTTCTGTTCATTTAGTCGTTGTTTTCGCTCCAGGTACAGAAGATGAGCTCGTTCAGCCTCGCTGTGAGGAGAGTTCTCGTCATCGTCTGCGTACATGTCCTCGTTCTCCAGCACAGTCTTCGCCACTGGGAAGACCTCAGCAACTGTGTTCTCTCTTTCTCTGACCACGACAGTTTGTCTTGACATGGACAAGCGATTAGCTGCGGCGGCTTCTGCTGCCGCAGCCTCAGGATTTGCAAGAAATGTCGTTTGCCTCCATCGCCTCTCTCGTTGAGGGTCAGCATGTTCCTGCTTCTTTTCCGGCTCTTGTTCTTTAATCAACTCTGGATCAACATGGTCGAACTGTCGCCGTCGTAAATTAGGGCATGGTACGTCGTGCTTGTGCAACAGTCCGTCATAGTGCGGGTCGCCATTCTCCTGCTCCATTTCCGGCTCTTGTTCTTCTACCTCGTAAAGGTGGAATTGTCGCCTTCGTGGATTATCACTCGCTCGACCAAACACGTCGTAATTCTTGAACAGTCCATCATAGTTCGGTGTGTGTGGTCCCCGGTCACTCATCATAGCCGGAAGGCTGTGCCTGCGCCTCTCCTTCTTCGGTCTTGGGCTTGGCTCCCTTTTACTCTTTTTCCAAAACTTAAATCCGCCTCGGTTGCTGCTTCCGCTGGATCCTCCTGAGTGGCTGTCCCTCTCTTTTTCCTTCTCCTTCGCGCTCCCTCCAGTGGAGCTATCTCCGCTCGCAGATGTCGACGTGTTATGCTGCGCATTCTTCTTCGCCGTCAGAATATCAATCCGAGCAAGACATTTGTTGCAGAAGGCATCCGCCTCCGGCTCGTGCGTTCTCGAATTAATCGAGAAGACGACCTTCACCTCCAAACACTTGTGGCACACCGACTTCTTGCAAATGCAGCAGTTCCTCAACGGGTCCAGCACTTTCCTCCTCGAGCCACACCTCAGACACGTCTTGCCCATCAACACCGGTCGACTCCTCGCCTTCTGCATCAAACCCGACAGCACCTTCGCTCGGGCCAGGTCCGGCAGCCTGGTGACCATGAGCACCCTGTCCGCCATCTCGGCGTCCGCCGTGCGTCTGGACGAGCCTGCCGTTCGACAGTCATAGTCCAGCAGTGTAAAGCACTCGACCAAGTCGCCGCACACTTTCCTAAACAAGAAGCAGAAGGCCATGTCGGCTCGCCTCAAGCCAGGGCCTCGGGGCACGTCCAGCGGCCACTCGGGCTTGTTCAGCGACAGGACGACATGGTACGCCAGCTCCTGCTGGCCGTCACGGCCCCTGCCGTCCGCCAGGGCCTCCCCCATGCGTTCGTACGTCAGTACGTCGCACTCCTGGCCGTCCGCGATGCCTCCACCAGTGTAGCCATTTCTCTTCCACGAGTACCATTTGACCCCCGCGAAGCGGAACGGGGCGGCTCGAGGCAGCCGCCTCTCTGAGACCGTGAGCACGGCGGCGGCCACCGCCGTGATGCCGCTGGGGTTCAGGATGGCCTGCGTGGTCAGCAGCTCGCGGCCGTCCTCGACGTAGAGCCCGCCCAGCACGTCGTGCAGCCCGGCGGGGAGGAAGCCGCTGGCGATCACGCGCCGCTTGTGGCTGTCCACGCCCTGGCGCCGCGAAGACACGGCGCGGTGCACCGTGACCTGGTCCCGGCGCGCCAGGAACTTCCACTCGGTCGGGTCCAGGCGCGCGCTGTCGAAGCCCGCGAAGGCGGCCAGCGCCTCGCCCAGCAGCTCCTCGCTGCGGCGGTCGCACTGCAGCCGCTCGTCGCGCGGCAGGGCGTGCACGGCCATCGGGAGGGGGGACGAACGGAGACGGTGGAAGTGAAGGAAGTGGAATGTAGCCAAGATGGAGCTGAGATGCGAGATATGAGCGGAGCTCAATGGTGGAGAGACACTATTTTATGTGCTGGACACCGGCCCGCGCGCTGCCAAAAGGCAACTTGTCTTCAAGTTGCCTTTTTCGGATGTAACACGTCTTGCGAGTTTTTTTTTTCTGTGTGTAGCCATTTTGACACGAG
The DNA here is from genome assembly GCF_018691715.1 of Phytophthora cinnamomi. NCBI lineage: Eukaryota > Oomycota > Peronosporomycetes > Peronosporales > Peronosporaceae > Phytophthora > Phytophthora cinnamomi. The sequence goes on from NW_027151035.1 coordinate 934,495, forward strand.
GCGCTGGTTGGAAACATGAACGCGAACGCAATGCACGTACTTACCTGCGGATGGATGACTTGGGTACTCAGACCCCACGTTGATTCGGTTAGGACTTTAAAAGGCTGTGGGGCTACGATAGTTGGTGTGTGTTGTTGCTGCTGCTGCTGCTGCTGTGCTCTCCCATCGGAGCTGGCGTTAAAAGCGGCGCGCCGGCGGGTTCTCCACGGGGTCCATGATGGCCAGGTACTCGCGCACTTCCGCCGGGGACTTGCCCGCCTCCACCAGCCTCGTCAGCACTTCTGCGCGCAGTTTTTGTCTGCTCTCCTCCTGTCGAGCACGGAGCTCGCTCTGCTTGAGCTCGAGCTCCTGTTGCCGGACGGCGAGTCGCTGGCTCTCCAGCATGGCCGCCTGGTCCAGCTGCACACTCGACGCCGCGGTCGTCGAAGGCTCCAGCGGCGCCAACGTCTGTACGCTCATGAGCGTCGTCGTCGCGGACTCCACCTTCGCCGACGTCTGCACACTCGTCGACGCGGTGGTCGGGGGCTCCACCGGCTGTGGCACGTTCACCGTCGCCGGTTCGGGCGTGACGCTCTCGTCGACCCCCGCGTCGGCGCCCATCGTCGGCGTGGGGGTGACAGCGACCCCCTCGTCCACATACCTGGGTCTCCGCCGCGGGGGCGACGTGGTGGCCTGCTCCTCGGTCACGAACGTCCGGAGCTCGCTGAAGGTCACGTCGCTGTGCGGGGACCTGCTGCTCTCGGAGCGCTGGCCGAGGCTCTCGGAGCGCAGCCGCGTCTCGCCGTCGCTGCTGTAGAGCGCGTCGAGCCGCTGGTAGATGGACTGCAGCTCGTGCGAGTTCTGGCGCTTGGCCTTGCGGAAGGCCGCCATCAAGCTCTCGAAGCGGCTGCGCGCCGTCTTGTCCGACCACTGCGTGTGCGCCACGCGGTTCATGTACTGGGCCAGCGACCGGTAGCCGTCCATCTTCTTGAGCCTCTTGGGGTTGTTGGCGTTGCTGGGGTTGTTGGCGTTGCTGGCGTTGCTGGCGCTCGCGGGTTTCGTGAGCAGCTCGAAGTTGCCCGGCAGCTCGAGCCACTGCAGCAGGCACAGGCGCTGCGCCACCGTCGTGTGCGAGAACTTGCGCTTGGCGCGCGCCGAGGCCCCCGGAGTGTCCGTGTCGTGGCCGCTGGCGGCGTCCGAGCGCGGGGACGGCGGCATTGAAGCCATGTGTGACGCTGCGCACCGACGGAATCGTGCGGACACTAGTGCTTTACGGGGGGAGTTTTAAACTGCGCGGAAGTTGATATTCTGGCGGAAGGCGATGCGATAGGTTTAGAGAGGTGTGGGGATTCGGAGGCGGGGTGAACGGCCTGTGAAACGGAATAGTTTATAGCACTTGGATACAGAGAGAGGCGAGGAGGGGACTGGAATCCGAGCGGAATTTCGCTGTTGAAGTGCTGTCACAAGAGCGGCGTTTCGGGATCAGCGACGGTTGATGTCCCGGTGGTGCAGCGCTGGCTGCTGGTAAGATGGTGCCGCTCTTTGTGTTGGGATTGGCCCGCTGCATGCGAGCGCAGTCTCGCCACGAAGCAATTCGGCTGCTACTGATCGCTAAAGTGTTTCTGCTCTGCTGCTGACCGAGAAATGAGTCCACGGTTTTTTTTCGCAAACTGCAGGTCCGACGACAACCCTTGAGCCTGTCTGGTAGTCAGTCAGCACGCAGTCGTCAATGCAGTAATGACCAGCAGTCTTACGCCTACGCTGTTGATTCCGAGCTCCAGATACTGTGTAATCAGGGTTTATGGGGATGGTGGAGGCCTTAGGTAGACGAGCTGTTGTGGACTCCTCCCAAAACGTACTGCCGTGAAATAGGAGTATACTTGCGGTTCGACGGACATTTTGCAAATGAACACGCTCCATCGCTGGGTACTGCGTGCTTACATCGCTCACAAGGATTTTTGATAATTTAAAGCTCGGAACCGAAACAATTTATTTGATACATGCAATGAAAATAACAACAGTAACAGTGACGCGTTTACTTGAACAGGGTGGTGTTGAAAAACACCGGTTAGAAAGAAAAGTGGAACACAACACAACAATCAAACTGTCAAAAATCTCCAGTCTCTCTCAGACAGACAAAACCATCATCCACGTCCACCCTCCCACGTATCAATGACGGACTTTAACCATACACAAGAACACCGAAACGCGACAAGCCTAGATGGCAACCTGCACGCAGGACACAACTGTTGCATTTCGAACACGTCTTCCACATGCCGCACCAGTCGTAGATATGCATCACCGACACCACCTTCGAAGCCATTCACGAAAATCATCAGCCGCCACACCACCGCATCCACACTCATCTTCACACAAACACTCCGCTTACCAAAGAGAACGACAAAGCCAAACGCACGCACCGCCAGTCAAAACACCACTTGCACACCACGCAAACATCACTCCGTAGCCACAGTTCAAAGTACACCACACCACCACCAGCTAACAGTCACCACCAGCTAACAGTCACCACCCGCACACTAACTGACACGATCAACCCCGCATACACGCTCCGCGGATCACCCGCACTCCAAACACCACACTCGAATACTGCACACTCACTCACACTTCCATCTCCCACGTCGACGCCGTCGCCGTCACCAACACACCATCGCAACAAGAACTCGAGAACGCATCCAAAAGCTGCACGAACGAAACACCGACACATCCATCCAATCCACGACAACAAGAAAAGACACGCCACCAACCAACACATCTAGCTTCAAAGTCACCTCGCTGCCTTGATTTCTTTCTTCTTCACCCACCCTCTTTGCTCGCCTTCTTCTTCTTGTCCTTGCTCTTCTTGCCTGCCTGCGCATTCTAGCCTACACATGCATACACGACAAATGACGAAACTACACGGCCCGAAGCACACACCACCGACGAACGAAGATCCATCCGCCCGCACACGCACGCACGCCTGCATGCCACAACCTCCCCGAAACGTAGATGTAACAGCAAAAGAAGAAAATGCTACACTTGCCTGGCGGAGATTCAAGAACTCCGCAGCCGCTCGCTTGCTTCCTTGCTCACTTCCTTGCTCACTCTTGCTTTTGACGGTCGAGCGGATCTCTCTGCAGCCTTCACACGTACAGAACCACCAGCCAACACCACACGCCGCCGATTGCACCAAACGAAGAACACCGATCATGAACAAAGATGAAAGCATCACGCACTGACCGACTCGAGCTTGCGGGTTCTGCTTGCACGTATGCGGACCGAAGTATCTCGACACTTGGAACTTGGACGCTGACTTGGACTTGGACCTTGACTTCGACATGGATCTTGACTTCGACTTGGACCTTGACTTCGACTTGGACCTTGACTTCGACTCGAACCTTGACTGGGACCTTGACTTGGACTTGGACTCCACCTCAAACTTGAATACGGCTCCACGCCAACCCGACAAAGCCTACATGGCAACCTGCACGCAGGACACAACTGTTGCATTTCGAACACGTCTTCCACATGCCGCACCAGTCGTAGATATGCATCACCGACACCACCTTCGAAGCCATTCACGAAAATCATCAGCCGCCACACCACCGCATCCACACTCATCTTCACACAAACACTCCGCTTACCAAAGAGAACGACAAAGCCAAACGCACGCACCGCCAGTCAAAACACCACTTGCACACCACGCAAACATCACTCCGTAGCCACAGTTCAAAGTACACCACACCACCACCAGCTAACAGTCACCAGCAGCTAACAGTCACCACCCGCACACTAACTGACACGATCAACCCCGCATACACGCTCCGCGGATCACCCGCACTCCAAACACCACACTCGAATACTGCACACTCACTCACACTTCCATCTCCCACGTCGACGCCGTCGCCGTCACCAACACACCATCGCAACTCGAGAACGCATCCAAAAGCTGCACGAACGAAACACCGACACATCCATCCAATCCACGACAACAAGAAAAGACACGCCACCAACCAACACATCTAGCTTCAAAGTCACCTCGCTGCCTTGATTTCTTTCTTCTTCACCCACCCTCTTTGCTCGCCTTCTTCTTCTTCTTCTTGTCCTTGCTCTCTTCTTGCCTGCCTGCGCATTCTAGCCTACACATGCATACACGACAAATGACGAAACTACACGGCCCGAAGCACACACCACCGACGAACGAAGATCCATCCGCCCGCACACGCACGCACGCCTGCATGCCACAACCTCCCCGAAACGTAGATGTAACAGCAAAAGAAGAAAATGCTACGCTTGCCTGGCGGAGATTCAAGAACTCCGCAGCCGCTCGCTTGCTTCCTTGCTCACTTCCTTGCTCACTCTTGCTTTTGACGGTCGAGCGGATCTCTCTGCAGCCTTCACACGTACAGAACCACCAGCCAACACCACACGCCGCCGATTGCACCAAACGAAGAACACCGATCATGAACAAAGATGAAAGCATCACGCACTGACCGACTCGAGCTTGCGGGTTCTGCTTGCACGTATGCGGACCGAAGTATCTCGACACTTGGAACTTGGACCTTGACTTCGACTTGGACCTTGACTTCGACTCGAACCTTGACTGGGACCTTGACTTCGACTTGGACCTTGACTTCGACTCGAACCTTGACTGGGACCTTGACTTGGACTTGGACTCCACCTCAAACTTGAATACGGCTCCACGCCAACCCGACAAAGCCTACATGGCAACCTGCACGCAGGACACAACTGTTGCATTTCGAACACGTCTTCCACATGCCGCACCAGTCGTAGATATGCATCACCGACACCACCTTCGAAGCCATTCACGGAAATCATCAGCCGCCACACCACCGCATCCACACTCATCTTCACACAAACACTCCGCTTACCAAAGAGAACGACAAAGCCAAACGCACGCACCGCCAGTCAAAACACCACTTGCACACCACGCAAACATCACTCCGTAGCCACAGTTCAAAGTACACCACACCACCACCAGCTAACAGTCACCACCAGCTAACAGTCACCACCCGCACACTAACTGACACGATCAACCCCGCATACACGCTCCGCGGATCACCCGCACTCCAAACACCACACTCGAATACTGCACACTCACTCACACTTCCATCTCCCACGTCGACGCCGTCGCCGTCACCAACACACCATCGCAACTCGAGAACGCATCCAAAAGCTGCACGAACGAAACACCGACACATCCATCCAATCCACGACAACAAGAAAAGACACGCCACCAACCAACACATCTAGCTTCAAAGTCACCTCGCTGCCTTGATTTCTTTCTTCTTCACCCACCCTCTTTGCTCGCCTTCTTCTTCTTGTCCTTGCTCTCTTCTTGCCTGCCTGCGCATTCTAGCCTACACATGCATACACGACAAATGACGAAACTACACGGCCCGAAGCACACACCACCGACGAACGAAGATCCATCCGCCCGCACACGCACGCACGCCTGCATGCCACAACCTCCCCGAAACGTAGATGTAACAGCAAAAGAAGAAAATGCTACGCTTGCCTGGCGGAGATTCAAGAACTCCGCAGCCGCTCGCTTGCTTCCTTGCTCACTTCCTTGCTCACTCTTGCTTTTGACGGTCGAGCGGATCTCTCTGCAGCCTTCACACGTACAGAACCACCAGCCAACACCACACGCCGCCGATTGCACCAAACGAAGAACACCGATCATGAACAAAGATGAAAGCATCACGCACTGACCGACTCGAGCTTGCGGGTTCTGCTTGCACGTATGCGGACCGAAGTATCTCGACACTTGGAACTTGGACGCTGACTTGGACTTGGACCTTGACTTCGACATGGATCTTGACTTCGACTTGGACCTTGACTTCGACTCGAACCTTGACTGGGACCTTGACTTGGACTTGGACTCCACCTCAAACTTGAATACGGCTCCACGCCAACCCGACAAAGCCTACATGGCAACCTGCACGCAGGACACAACTGTTGCATTTCGAACACGTCTTCCACATGCCGCACCAGTCGTAGATATGCATCACCGACACCACCTTCGAAGCCATTCACGAAAATCATCAGCCGCCATACCACCGCATCCACACTCATCTTCACACAAACACTCCGCTTACCAAAGAGAACGACAAAGCCAAACGCACGCACCGCCAGTCAAAACACCACTTGCACACCACGCAAACATCACTCCGTAGCCACAGTTCAAAGTACACCACACCACCACCAGCTAACAGTCACCACCAGCTAACAGTCACCACCCGCACACTAACTGACACGATCAACCCCGCATACACGCTCCGCGGATCACCCGCACTCCAAACACCACACTCGAATACTGCACACTCACTCACACTTCCATCTCCCACGTCGACGCCGTCGCCGTCACCAACACACCATCGCAACTCGAGAACGCATCCAAAAGCTGCACGAACGAAACACCGACACATCCATCCAATCCACGACAACAAGAAAAGACACGCCACCAACCAACACATCTAGCTTCAAAGTCACCTCGCTGCCTTGATTTCTTTCTTCTTCACCCACCCTCTTTGCTCGCCTTCTTCTTCTTGTCCTTGCTCTCTTCTTGCCTGCCTGCGCATTCTAGCCTACACATGCATACACGACAAATGACGAAACTACACGGCCCGAAGCACACACCACCGACGAACGAAGATCCATCCGCCCGCACACGCACGCACGCCTGCATGCCACAACCTCCCCGAAACGTAGATGTAACAGCAAAAGAAGAAAATGCTACGCTTGCCTGGCGGAGATTCAAGAACTCCGCAGCCGCTCGCTTGCTTCCTTGCTCACTTCCTTGCTCACTCTTGCTTTTGACGGTCGAGCGGATCTCTCTGCAGCCTTCACACGTACAGAACCACCAGCCAACACCACACGCCGCCGATTGCACCAAACGAAGAACACCGATCATGAACAAAGATGAAAGCATCACGCACTGACCGACTCGAGCTTGCGGGTTCTGCTTGCACGTATGCGGACCGAAGTATCTCGACACTTGGAACTTGGACGCTGACTTGGACTTGGACCTTGACTTCGACATGGATCTTGACTTCGACTTGGACCTTGACTTCGACTTGGACCTTGACTTCGACTCGAACCTTGACTGGGACCTTGACTTGGACTTGGACTCCACCTCAAACTTGAATACGGCTCCACGCCAACCCGACAAAGCCTACATGGCAACCTGCACGCAGGACACAACTGTTGCATTTCGAACACGTCTTCCACATGCCGCACCAGTCGTAGATATGCATCACCGACACCACCTTCGAAGCCATTCACGAAAATCATCAGCCGCCACACCACCGCATCCACACTCATCTTCACACAAACACTCCGCTTACCAAAGAGAACGACAAAGCCAAACGCACGCACCGCCAGTCAAAACACCACTTGCACACCACGCAAACATCACTCCGTAGCCACAGTTCAAAGTACACCACACCACCACCAGCTAACAGTCACCACCAGCTAACAGTCACCACCCGCACACTAACTGACACGATCAACCCCGCATACACGCTCCGCGGATCACCCGCACTCCAAACACCACACTCGAATACTGCACACTCACTCACACTTCCATCTCCCACGTCGACGCCGTCGCCGTCACCAACACACCATCGCAACTCGAGAACGCATCCAAAAGCTGCACGAACGAAACACCGACACATCCATCCAATCCACGACAACAAGAAAAGACACGCCACCAACCAACACATCTAGCTTCAAAGTCACCTCGCTGCCTTGATTTCTTTCTTCTTCACCCACCCTCTTTGCTCGCCTTCTTCTTCTTGTCCTTGCTCTCTTCTTGCCTGCCTGCGCATTCTAGCCTACACATGCATACACGACAAATGACGAAACTACACGGCCCGAAGCACACACCACCGACGAACGAAGATCCATCCGCCCGCACACGCACGCACGCCTGCATGCCACAACCTCCCCGAAACGTAGATGTAACAGCAAAAGAAGAAAATGCTACGCTTGCCTGGCGGAGATTCAAGAACTCCGCAGCCGCTCGCTTGCTTCCTTGCTCACTTCCTTGCTCACTCTTGCTTTTGACGGTCGAGCGGATCTCTCTGCAGCCTTCACACGTACAGAACCACCAGCCAACACCACACGCCGCCGATTGCACCAAACGAAGAACACCGATCATGAACAAAGATGAAAGCATCACGCACTGACCGACTCGAGCTTGCGGGTTCTGCTTGCACGTATGCGGACCGAAGTATCTCGACACTTGGAACTTGGACGCTGACTTGGACTTGGACCTTGACTTCGACATGGATCTTGACTTCGACTTGGACCTTGACTTCGACTTGGACCTTGACTTCGACTCGAACCTTGACTGGGACCTTGACTTGGACTTGGACTCCACCTCAAACTTGAATACGGCTCCACGCCAACCCGACAAAGCCTACATGGCAACCTGCACGCAGGACACAACTGTTGCATTTCGAACACGTCTTCCACATGCCGCACCAGTCGTAGATATGCATCACCGACACCACCTTCGAAGCCATTCACGAAAATCATCAGCCGCCACACCACCGCATCCACACTCATCTTCACACAAACACTCCGCTTACCAAAGAGAACGACAAAGCCAAACGCACGCACCGCCAGTCAAAACACCACTTGCACACCACGCAAACATCACTCCGTAGCCACAGTTCAAAGTACACCACACCACCACCAGCTAACAGTCACCACCAGCTAACAGTCACCACCCGCACACTAACTGACACGATCAACCCCGCATACACGCTCCGCGGATCACCCGCACTCCAAACACCACACTCGAATACTGCACACTCACTCACACTTCCATCTCCCACGTCGACGCCGTCGCCGTCACCAACACACCATCGCAACTCGAGAACGCATCCAAAAGCTGCACGAACGAAACACCGACACATCCATCCAATCCACGACAACAAGAAAAGACACGCCACCAACCAACACATCTAGCTTCAAAGTCACCTCGCTGCCTTGATTTCTTTCTTCTTCACCCACCCTCTTTGCTCGCCTTCTTCTTCTTGTCCTTGCTCTCTTCTTGCCTGCCTGCGCATTCTAGCCTACACATGCATACACGACAAATGACGAAACTACACGGCCCGAAGCACACACCACCGACGAACGAAGATCCATCCGCCCGCACACGCACGCACGCCTGCATGCCACAACCTCCCCGAAACGTAGATGTAACAGCAAAAGAAGAAAATGCTACGCTTGCCTGGCGGAGATTCAAGAACTCCGCAGCCGCTCGCTTGCTTCCTTGCTCACTTCCTTGCTCACTCTTGCTTTTGACGGTCGAGCGGATCTCTGCAGCCTTCACACGTACAGAACCACCAGCCAACACCACACGCCGCCGATTGCACCAAACGAAGAACACCGATCATGAACAAAGATGAAAGCATCACGCACTGACCGACTCGAGCTTGCGGGTTCTGCTTGCACGTATGCGGACCGAAGTATCTCGACACTTGGAACTTGGACGCTGACTTGGACTTGGACCTTGACTTCGACATGGATCTTGACTTCGACCTTGACTTCGACTTGGACCTTGACTTCGACTCGAACCTTGACTGGGACCTTGACTTGGACTTGGACTCCACCTCAAACTTGAATACGGCTCCACGCCAACCCGACAAAGCCTACATGGCAACCTGCACGCAGGACACAACTGTTGCATTTCGAACACGTCTTCCACATGCCGCACCAGTCGTAGATATGCATCACCGACACCACCTTCGAAGCCATTCACGAAAATCATCAGCCGCCACACCACCGCATCCACACTCATCTTCACACAAACACTCCGCTTACCAAAGAGAACGACAAAGCCAAACGCACGCACCGCCAGTCAAAACACCACTTGCACACCACGCAAACATCACTCCGTAGCCACAGTTCAAAGTACACCACACCACCACCAGCTAACAGTCACCACCAGCTAACAGTCACCACCCGCACACTAACTGACACGATCAACCCCGCATACACGCTCCGCGGATCACCCGCACTCCAAACACCACACTCGAATACTGCACACTCACTCACACTTCCATCTCCCACGTCGACGCCGTCGCCGTCACCAACACACCATCGCAACTCGAGAACGCATCCAAAAGCTGCACGAACGAAACACCGACACATCCATCCAATCCACGACAACAAGAAAAGACACGCCACCAACCAACACATCTAGCTTCAAAGTCACCTCGCTGCCTTGATTTCTTTCTTCTTCACCCACCCTCTTTGCTCGCCTTCTTCTTCTTCTTGTCCTTGCTCTCTTCTTGCCTGCCTGCGCATTCTAGCCTACACATGCATACACGACAAATGACGAAACTACACGGCCCGAAGCACACACCACCGACGAACGAAGATCCATCCGCCCGCACACGCACGCACGCCTGCATGCCACAACCTCCCCGAAACGTAGATGTAACAGCAAAAGAAGAAAATGCTACGCTTGCCTGGCGGAGATTCAAGAACTCCGCAGCCGCTCGCTTGCTTCCTTGCTCACTTCCTTGCTCACTCTTGCTTTTGACGGTCGAGCGGATCTCTCTGCAGCCTTCACACGTACAGAACCACCAGCCAACACCACACGCCGCCGATTGCACCAAACGAAGAACACCGATCATGAACAAAGATGAAAGCATCACGCACTGACCGACTCGAGCTTGCGGGTTCTGCTTGCACGTATGCGGACCGAAGTATCTCGACACTTGGAACTTGGACGCTGACTTGGACTTGGACCTTGACTTCGACATGGATCTTGACTTCGACTTGGACCTTGACTTCGACTTGGACCTTGACTTCGACTCGAACCTTGACTGGGACCTTGACTTGGACTTGGACTCCACCTCAAACTTGAATACGGCTCCACGCCAACCCGACAAAGCCTACATGGCAACCTGCACGCAGGACACAACTGTTGCATTTCGAACACGTCTTCCACATGCCGCACCAGTCGTAGATATGCATCACCGACACCACCTTCGAAGCCATTCACGAAAATCATCAGCCGCCATACCACCGCATCCACACTCATCTTCACACAAACACTCCGCTTACCAAAGAGAACGACAAAGCCAAACGCACGCACCGCCAGTCAAAACACCACTTGCACACCACGCAAACATCACTCCGTAGCCACAGTTCAAAGTACACCACACCACCACCAGCTAACAGTCACCAGCAGCTAACAGTCACCACCCGCACACTAACTGACACGATCAACCCCGCATACACGCTCCGCGGATCACCCGCACTCCAAACACCACACTCGAATACTGCACACTCACTCACACTTCCATCTCCCACGTCGACGCCGTCGCCGTCACCAACACACCATCGCAACTCGAGAACGCATCCAAAAGCTGCACGAACGAAACACCGACACATCCATCCAATCCACGACAACAAGAAAAGACACGCCACCAACCAACACATCTAGCTTCAAAGTCACCTCGCTGCCTTGATTTCTTTCTTCTTCACCCACCCTCTTTGCTCGCCTTCTTCTTCTTCTTCTTCTTCTTGTCCTTGCTCTCTTCTTGCCTGCCTGCGCATTCTAGCCTACACATGCATACACGACAAATGACGAAACTACACGGCCCGAAGCACACACCACCGACGAACGAAGATCCATCCGCCCGCACACGCACGCACGCCTGCATGCCACAACCTCCCCGAAACGTAGATGTAACAGCAAAAGAAGAAAATGCTACGCTTGCCTGGCGGAGATTCAAGAACTCCGCAGCCGCTCGCTTGCTTCCTTGCTCACTTCCTTGCTCACTCTTGCTTTTGACGGTCGAGCGGATCTCTCTGCAGCCTTCACACGTACAGAACCACCAGCCAACACCACACGCCGCCGATTGCACCAAACGAAGAACACCGATCATGAACAAAGATGAAAGCATCACGCACTGACCGACTCGAGCTTGCGGGTTCTGCTTGCACGTATGCGGACCGAAGTATCTCGACACTTGGAACTTGGACCTTGACTTCGACTTGGACCTTGACTTCGACTCGAACCTTGACTGGGACCTTGACTTCGACTTGGACCTTGACTTCGACTCGAACCTTGACTGGGACCTTGACTTGGACTTGGACTCCACCTCAAACTTGAATACGGCTCCACGCCAACCCGACAAAGCCTACATGGCAACCTGCACGCAGGACACAACTGTTGCATTTCGAACACGTCTTCCACATGCCGCACCAGTCGTAGATATGCATCACCGACACCACCTTCGAAGCCATTCACGAAAATCATCAGCCGCCACACCACCGCATCCACACTCATCTTCACACAAACACTCCGCTTACCAAAGAGAACGACAAAGCCAAACGCACGCACCGCCAGTCAAAACACCACTTGCACACCACGCAAACATCACTCCGTAGCCACAGTTCAAAGTACACCACACCACCACCAGCTAACAGTCACCACCAGCTAACAGTCACCACCCGCACACTAACTGACACGATCAACCCCGCATACACGCTCCGCGGATCACCCGCACTCCAAACACCACACTCGAATACTGCACACTCACTCACACTTCCATCTCCCACGTCGACGCCGTCGCCGTCACCAACACACCATCGCAACTCGAGAACGCATCCAAAAGCTGCACGAACGAAACACCGACACATCCATCCAATCCACGACAACAAGAAAAGACACGCCACCAACCAACACATCTAGCTTCAAAGTCACCTCGCTGCCTTGATTTCTTTCTTCTTCACCCACCCTCTTTGCTCGCCTTCTTCTTCTTGTCCTTGCTCTTTCTTGCCTGCCTGCGCATTCTAGCCTACACATGCATACACGACAAATGACGAAACTACACGGCCCGAAGCACACACCACCGACGAACGAAGATCCATCCGCCCGCACACGCACGCACGCCTGCATGCCACAACCTCCCCGAAACGTAGATGTAACAGCAAAAGAAGAAAATGCTACGCTTGCCTGGCGGAGATTCAAGAACTCCGCAGCCGCTCGCTTGCTTCCTTGCTCACTTCCTTGCTCACTCTTGCTTTTGACGGTCGAGCGGATCTCTCTGCAGCCTTCACACGTACAGAACCACCAGCCAACACCACACGCCGCCGATTGCACCAAACGAAGAACACCGATCATGAACAAAGATGAAAGCATCACGCACTGACCGACTCGAGCTTGCGGGTTCTGCTTGCACGTATGCGGACCGAAGTATCTCGACACTTGGAACTTGGACGCTGACTTGGACTTGGACCTTGACTTCGACATGGAACTTGACTTCGACCTTGACTTCGACTTGGACCTTGACTTCGACTCGAACCTTGACTGGGACCTTGACTTGGACTTGGACTCCACCTCAAACTTGAATACGGCTCCACGCCAACCCGACAAAGCCTACATGGCAACCTGCACGCAGGACACAACTGTTGCATTTCGAACACGTCTTCCACATGCCGCACCAGTCGTAGATATGCATCACCGACACCACCTTCGAAGCCATTCACGAAAATCATCAGCCGCCACACCACCGCATCCACACTCATCTTCACACAAACACTCCGCTTACCAAAGAGAACGACAAAGCCAAACGCACGCACCGCCAGTCAAAACACCACTTGCACACCACGCAAACATCACTCCGTAGCCACAGTTCAAAGTACACCACACCACCACCAGCTAACAGTCACCACCAGCTAACAGTCACCACCCGCACACTAACTGACACGATCAACCCCGCATACGCTCCGCGGATCACCCGCACTCCAAACACCACACTCGAATACTGCACACTCACTCACACTTCCATCTCCCACGTCGACGCCGTCGCCGTCACCAACACACCATCGCAACTCGAGAACGCATCCAAAAGCTGCACGAACGAAACACCGACACATCCATCCAATCCACGACAACAAGAAAAGACACGCCACCAACCAACACATCTAGCTTCAAAGTCACCTCGCTGCCTTGATTTCTTTCTTCTTCACCCACCCTCTTTGCTCGCCTTCTTCTTCTTGTCCTTGCTCTCTTCTTGCCTGCCTGCGCATTCTAGCCTACACATGCATACACGACAAATGACGAAACTACACGGCCCGAAGCACACACCACCGACGAACGAAGATCCATCCGCCCGCACACGCACGCACGCCTGCATGCCACAACCTCCCCGAAACGTAGATGTAACAGCAAAAGAAGAAAATGCTACGCTTGCCTGGCGGAGATTCAAGAACTCCGCAGCCGCTCGCTTGCTTCCTTGCTCACTTCCTTGCTCACTCTTGCTTTTGACGGTCGAGCGGATCTCTCTGCAGCCTTCACACGTACAGAACCACCAGCCAACACCACACGCCGCCGATTGCACCAAACGAAGAACACCGATCATGAACAAAGATGAAAGCATCACGCACTGACCGACTCGAGCTTGCGGGTTCTGCTTGCACGTATGCGGACCGAAGTATCTCGACACTTGGAACTTGGACGCTGACTTGGACTTGGACCTTGACTTCGACTTGGACCTTGACTTCGACTTGGACCTTGACTTCGACTCGAACCTTGACTGGGACCTTGACTTGGACTTGGACTCCACCTCAAACTTGAATACGGCTCCACGCCAACCCGACAAAGCCTACATGGCAGCCTGCACGCAGGACACAACTGTTGCATTTCGAACACGTCTTCCACATGCCGCACCAGTCGTAGATATGCATCACCGACACCACCTTCGAAGCCATTCACGAAAATCATCAGCCGCCACACCACCGCATCCACACTCATCTTCACACAAACACTCCGCTTACCAAAGAGAACGACAAAGCCAAACGCACGCACCGCCAGTCAAAACACCACTTGCACACCACGCAAACATCACTCCGTAGCCACAGTTCAAAGTACACCACACCACCACCAGCTAACAGTCACCACCAGCTAACAGTCACCACCCGCACACTAACTGACACGATCAACCCCGCATACACGCTCCGCGGATCACCCGCACTCCAAACACCACACTCGAATACTGCACACTCACTCACACTTCCATCTCCCACGTCGACGCCGTCGCCGTCACCAACACACCATCGCAACTCGAGAACGCATCCAAAAGCTGCACGAACGAAACACCGACACATCCATCCAATCCACGACAACAAGAAAAGACACGCCACCAACCAACACATCTAGCTTCAAAGTCACCTCGCTGCCTTGATTTCTTTCTTCTTCACCCACCCTCTTTGCTCGCCTTCTTCTTCTTGTCCTTGCTCTCTTCTTGCCTGCCTGCGCATTCTAGCCTACACATGCATACACGACAAATGACGAAACTACACGGCCCGAAGCACACACCACCGACGAACGAAGATCCATCCGCCCGCACACGCACGCACGCCTGCATGCCACAACCTCCCCGAAACGTAGATGTAACAGCAAAAGAAGAAAATGCTACACTTGCCTGGCGGAGATTCAAGAACTCCGCAGCCGCTCGCTTGCTTCCTTGCTCACTTCCTTGCTCACTCTTGCTTTTGACGGTCGAGCGGATCTCTCTGCAGCCTTCACACGTACAGAACCACCAGCCAACACCACACGCCGCCGATTGCACCAAACGAAGAACACCGATCATGAACAAAGATGAAAGCATCACGCACTGACCGACTCGAGCTTGCGGGTTCTGCTTGCACGTATGCGGACCGAAGTATCTCGACACTTGGAACTTGGACGCTGACTTGGACTTGGACCTTGACTTCGACTTGGACCTTGACTTCGACTCGAACCTTGACTGGGACCTTGACTTGGACTTGGACTCCACCTCAAACTTGAATACGGCTCCACGCCAACCCGACAAAGCCTACATGGCAGCCTGCACGCAGGACACAACTGTTGCATTTCGAACACGTCTTCCACATGCCGCACCAGTCGTAGATATGCATCACCGACACCACCTTCGAAGCCATTCACGAAAATCATCAGCCGCCACACCACCGCATCCACACTCATCTTCACACAAACACTCCGCTTACCAAAGAGAACGACAAAGCCAAACGCACGCACCGCCAGTCAAAACACCACTTGCACACCACGCAAACATCACTCCGTAGCCACAGTTCAAAGTACACCACACCACCACCAGCTAACAGTCACCACCAGCTAACAGTCACCACCCGCACACTAACTGACACGATCAACCCCGCATACACGCTCCGCGGATCACCCGCACTCCAAACACCACACTCGAATACTGCACACTCACTCACACTTCCATCTCCCACGTCGACGCCGTCGCCGTCACCAACACACCATCGCAACTCGAGAACGCATCCAAAAGCTGCACGAACGAAACACCGACACATCCATCCAATCCACGACAACAAGAAAAGACACGCCACCAACCAACACATCTAGCTTCAAAGTCACCTCGCTGCCTTGATTTCTTTCTTCTTCACCCACCCTCTTTGCTCGCCTTCTTCTTCTTGTCCTTGCTCTCTTCTTGCCTGCCTGCGCATTCTAGCCTACACATGCATACACGACAAATGACGAAACTACACGGCCCGAAGCACACACCACCGACGAACGAAGATCCATCCGCCCGCACACGCACGCACGCCTGCATGCCACAACCTCCCCGAAACGTAGATGTAACAGCAAAAGAAGAAAATGCTACGCTTGCCTGGCGGAGATTCAAGAACTCCGCAGCCGCTCGCTTGCTTCCTTGCTCACTTCCTTGCTCACTCTTGCTTTTGACGGTCGAGCGGATCTCTCTGCAGCCTTCACACGTACAGAACCACCAGCCAACACCACACGCCGCCGATTGCACCAAGCGAAGAACACCGATCATGAACAAAGATGAAAGCATCACGCACTGACCGACTCGAGTGTTTGAACTCGTTTAAAACTTGGATCACAGTAGCTCGATTTAGAAAACTGCAGTACGCGTGTGTTGAACACTGCTGGTATTGAACTTAGATTTTCGAAGTAGTGGTGTTTGAGTTTGTTGAGGAGATAAAGCCGTACCGATATTGGCGATTGTAACGCGTAATGGTTAATGTATTCGGGCCTGCACTCCACAGTTTTGGTTTCACCATTAAAGCGAGCAGCACGAAATCTATAACCACGTGCCTTTCCGACGTGTTGACTTCCTTCGGTTGTAGCTGCAGTGCTACCTGGGTTTTACGAAGGGTTTTGTTTCGAATAGGCGATAACAAATTGGCCAAAAGACTTGCCTGATGCCGTCTTACAACTTGGCAAAAGGAGGCCAACATCCTGCACCCACAGACACCACGCGTTGACTTGTAGCAAAGTAACAAACCCAGAGGGGAAAAATCCAAAGGTCAACGGAATGAAAGAGAATCTCAGCCTTCGCAGCTGTCGGTGGCACGGTAGCTCAACGTAGTCATTTGCCTTGATAGCGTGGCCACTTAACTTCTACGCCACAAACGCACGCGAACGACAACAGCGGCATCTCCCTCCAGCATGCATAACGCAAGAAACTGAGAGAACTTTCCCACCGTGTGCGCGCTCTTCATCTTGCGCGGTGGAAAGCGCCAACTCCAGTCCACGCTGGTCGCCTACAGGCTACAGCCAAAGTGGAACACACGGCGCGGCCTCCTCTGCAGCTCGGGGACGTCTACATGGCGCTCTACCGCACCTTTTCTCCGGCCATGCGCCTAAAATTGCTTCGGCTCCTGGCTCCAGGGCTCGCCGTGGGCTGGGGCTGCCCTAAGGGAGCGTTACGCTCTCCTACGTCTTGGGGGCCAGAGGCCCCGGGGCTGCTGGTCAGCGCATGGAGCAGCACGACGCGCTTCGACTTGAGCTCTTGGGCGCTTGTTGGGTTGTGAGTGTTGTGTGAGGCCAGAAGCGCAGACTCAGACGCGGTGCGACATGTCAAAGCCTTTCATTCGCTGAAATGCCGAGAGAAGCATTTGATTGGCGGATGCATCCACGCTGACTCTCTTGGTGGAAGGGAATTCAAGTGAACACGATATGCGTACGGATAATCGGAATAGGGAGGGTTGGTGGGGTGCACCACGTCACAGGCGCGGCGCTTCAAGATCCAAGTGGCTACATCCTCGCTGCATGGCTTCCGACTCGCTGGGCCGCGTGCAGTCGCTGCAGAAGCTCTGCCTGAAGGCCGTCGGACGCCAGCTCAAGCACTTCTGCAAGTGAGGCCGTCCCCAAGCAACTGCTGCATCCGTACAGCACGTGCTAACGTGTGATTTTGTGCCAAGCTTGAGGCTGCACCCGGCGGTGGCGCAGACGCTGTCGGAGCCGGAGAAGCAGCTCATCTACGCCTACGACCTGTCGAGGCTGGACGTGTTCGAGGCGCAGGCGTTCCTCCAGACCATCGACGCCTGGTGCGTCAAGGTGGAGCGCAACAAGCGGCGCCAGTACGAGACGAACGATGAACCTGGTACTTCGAAGCACGGTATAAGACTAACGTGCATTGCACTCTCCCTTCTTGCAGCCGCTGTGGGGTATGGACGTCGAAACGTGTCGACCGTGCGTTGAAGAGGTTTCTGCGGGTTGTGTTGCTGCCACCCGCGGATAACCAGGTTGATAGGCGTCTCCGAGAGCTATCAGTTGCGCTGGGTCTCGAACCCGCCTTAATGAAGATGGAGTTGCGGCCTCCAACACCGCTAGTGACTCCTCGTCCGAGATGGGTATCGGAGGATCTAGTTGAGCCTGAGGTCCCAGTTGTGGAAGGAGACAAACCATTTACGAACGAGGCTCCGGTGCACGAAGTTGTTTGCTACCGCCTTTCGGCCGCGAGTGCCGGATGCGGCATCATCGCTGTACGTACAAGATGTTGACATGCTGGGTTTTGGCTTGAAGCTTGTTAGCCCACTAGCTTACTTCCATTTGTACAGAACTTGCTCAGAACCTCGGGTGCACTTGTGAAGCTGCGTCTGAACAATTGCCAAGTCACAGATGCTGGAGCGATCCTACTAGCAAGCGGGATACGGGTGTGGTCGGCATTATTCTCGTATTGCCACCGCTTGAAGTACTGATGTACTTACGTTCGTCTGTTATCGATCGGGCACGTAGGTTACCAAGACGCTACAACTACTTGATCTCAGCAATGAAGAATCCGTCTACGGCGACGAAGAATCGATGGAAAATGAGGTTGGAAAAAACGGCGCGCAGGCTATTGCGTTGGTGCTGGAGAGAAATCAAACTGTGACACGGGTAGGCGAGAGTTGGGTTGCTTCATTGAATCCCGTGTTTGCTCAGTGTTTCCTACGCTCAAACAGATTGACTTGAGCGGAAATCCTATCGGAGTTGCGGGCGCACATGCTTTCGCAGAAATGCTGAGGAAGAACACGAGTCTTCAGAGCTTACAACTTGATCGGTACGATGCTTTTACGACATATATGATTTTCTCCTGCATGGCAAAGCTA
The DNA here is from genome assembly GCF_018691715.1 of Phytophthora cinnamomi. NCBI lineage: Eukaryota > Oomycota > Peronosporomycetes > Peronosporales > Peronosporaceae > Phytophthora > Phytophthora cinnamomi. Next base: position 953,890 of record NW_027151035.1, read on the forward strand.
AACAAGATTTCTTCTTGCGCTTGTAGAACTCGCATTCAAGACGGTGCCGAACGCCTCATCGACGCATTTGAGAGATCAAAGAGGTGGGTTACGGAGGAATGCTGGGTACAGGCACATGTATACACTGTGCTACTACTGTGATAACAACTCTTCCGTGCGTGTGCAGTCTGAAGCTGCTAAGCATGCTGTGGTGCGCTTTGCGACCTGGAGTGGGCACCAAGTTGGCTTCCATACAGGCTGTTAAATATTCCGAATCCGAGAATTGATTGCCACGAGAAGGTGGAATCTACACCAAACAGCGCACGATTTACAGTGCAAACCACATGGCACAATGTCTACACATTGTGTAGATGCGAAAATGGGCACAGTCGGCAAACGAAAGAGTCCGTGAAGGGGTGGGTCTGGCCGCCGCAGGGGTAAACCAGAAACTCGGTTCATCACCTTGATGGAGATGAAGAACAACGTCAATCTCCAGTGCGTGAGATTTGCAGGCTACGATAGGCTTCGTTGAAGGTTTGTGTATGATTGCTTAGTGTTACCAATGACATTGGTCAAACAGATTGGCTTGGGTGTCGGAGATGCGCTTGTTGAACTGCTGTGAAAGAGTCTTTTAGCAGTTGGTGATCGCGTTACCTGTTCATCTTACATTTGAACACAACATTCTCATTCAAAACTCTCATTTAGGATGGATGAGCTGGGTAACTGCAAGCCAGAACTCTTGGTGGTGTAGCAAAGGAAGTACAACAAAACAGTTGAGTATGTATGTTTGTTTTCACATCATAGTGCACGAAAGCGTTTTGTAGAGGTGTTCTCTTGAAGACAGCAAAAGTCCACCCAGTACTATCGAACGAAAAGTGCAACGACCACCAAGTCGAGACACACAATGCAAAACAGCACACAAGTCAGCCATGTTTCAAGTAATCCATAGTTCCAATCTTATAAACATTTAGGAACGACACTCGACAGACTATGACACTCAAAAAAGCAGCTACGACCGATCGACCCGCCAATGCTGACACCCAACCTTCGCTCGGGTGAGTGCTCCGACCTGCAGCGACAACTGAGGTCAAAAATGCAGCAGGGACCGTCCTGCTAGTGTAGACACACCATCTTCGATTGGGTGGGTGCTCGCTTGGCTTCTTCCGGTCTACGGCGACAGCAGTGGGTTGTGGTTGGCACGGACCATGTACGCGTCGGCCTGGCGGATCTTAACCTCGTGGCTGGAGACAAGAGCTCGAAGACGCTTGTTCTCTTCTTGAGATTTGGCCAGTTCAAAGGTCTCACGAGCAACCTGGTCGCGGCTCTGCGTTGACACTGCGCGGTTCCGGCGCAGGTCGTTCAGGCGCTGCTCCAGCACCATCGACTCCTGGCGAAGGAATGCCACCTCTCTCTGTAAAGATAACCACGAACAATAGTTAGTCGCAAGCTTTCGATACTTGAGAAGTCGAATCGCGATATCAAACGTACCCTGCGAGCTGCGTAGGTGCACTTCTTGGTGCGCTTGGCGACCTTCTTGATCGGCTCCGAGTAGCTGCGAACCATCCTCGGAATGGGCAGGGGCTCCGGCGCGAGGAGGTTCATGAGGTCCTCCACCTCGAGCTTCGAGAACCCGGGGTTGAAGGTGTCCACCGCCGTCGGTGTCGAGGTGGGGTTCAGAGGCGTGAAGTCGTCGATGATGTGGTTCTTGCTGTCGACGTCCATCGGAAAAGAGGTTTCGTTGTCGTCGGCAGCGATCAAGCTGAGGAGTTCAGGGTCCATCGGCTCTAGGTCGTCGGTGACGCGAGCAGCGAATACTGGGAGGGGCTCCAGTGACATGGTGGTAGCTTGCGGTGAAGTAGGTAGAGTGCGAGTCAAAAGCTCTGTGATCAACGTGCGCTCGCACGAGGAGATTGGAAAATGAGCTCCTGCCAAAGACTAGTGGCGAAGGCGTTTTGATGGGGTTCCAGCCGTCGAGTTCGTCAACGTTTTTGTGCTTATCTGCCCCGACTTGTCTGACGCACACGACACCTATCGCAACATCCTCGCCAGCTGAAGCCGTGGCCATAAGTTGTTTGCCCATAAGCAGCACCAGCAGTAGCCCGTTATCTATCGCGCATTTTACATTGTTGCCACGACGAGGCTCGTCTCCATAAGGTGACTCGGCCTACACCGAATACTCGTCGGCCCACACTGGTTTCGCCATGCCAAGCTTCACTCGCGCAAGTAGAGTTGAAGTTGCCTCCCTGTCTGTGGACGCCCAGCGGAATAGAGGATACTTTGGACCACATGACGCTCTGCATCACGTGCTGCCGCCATCGCCTATTTCTCTGCACGTTCTCGATCGCCGAGATACGGTAGTCGTCTCGAGACCATAGGGGACTTCCAGCTGGTCGAAAGGGGAAATAAGACGCTCCAGCTCTTTCCGGAACCCGACTCTGGTTACGTACTCACCCAGCGAGAAAAAGTAACATCACAAGCATCGATCCCACATCCTTGCAAGACTCGGTGGGCATCCGTGCAAGGGCGGAATGGATTTTCTTACCTGGCATCGAGACGGTTCCCAAGGCAACACCTGAAGATGCCAAGTAGGAAATGAAGTAGCCCATGTGTCGGCGGTGTGCCTCGGTTGACACGACACAGACCCCCTGTATCAACACTCTTGTTACGGGGTGCCGGAAACAATCATTGCTGCCGCTCATCCTGCAGACACAAGTTGTCACGTTGCGCCAGACTCGCGCCGCCGCAACCCGACGATCTCCGCGCTGCAGTGCTCTGTACTTTCGCCTGATTAACGGCCACAATAGGCACATTGCGTCCGAGACTTTTTTCAACTTGGTGGGTGGAGCTCCAGTTCGCCACGCTGTCTGGCCAGCTCCTACACCCAAGACCGCAGCGCTCGCGACTCACCTTTGCTGGCGCCCCCATGCCCACAGCATGAAAAAAGTTGCGCCGTATCTTGGGTCCAGCACTCCAGCCCCAGCCAAACATGCAATGCCCATGAGGCTCAGAGGAACTATAGTACGTAACGGATGCATGATCCGTAGAGCGGTTGGGAATGCCGCCATCAACATCTTCGTAGTAGCATTCTACCAAAAAGTGAACTTGTGATACAAACTCAAAGTTTAAACGTTCGTGTACAGGTACGTATTTCCTGATTTCGTCTGATAGTTCATCATTGAAGTTGTCCGAAGAGAGTGTACCGAAATGATGATACCTATGTGCTCTTGAACAAACTATGCCTCACTTAATTAGACAACCATTTTGTGTCTGAAAGCACCTCATTCAGATGCAGGGGAACTGTACAATTATGCCACCGAGTCCGAGTTGGACGCAGAGAACAAGATGAGACCGCCCCTGGGTCTCCGACATCGGACATTGTCCGGTGCCTGGCGGACAGTGATGAGCACCGGTAACAGTGCCACCCTGTGCAAAACTGTCTTCTTCTCTTGAATTGAGTTCCACGAGTAATTGGCCGAGCACTGTACCAACAACGCACGTTCCAGGTCTACTCAACTGGCATGGCCACCCCGGTCGCCACCAGAAACGAACGCATTGAGGAAAAACACACAAAACGGGGCTTGCCCGTACCCCAAGGAGAACTATTACCTGAAGAAATGGGTCCATACAGTAAAGCGGCCATGTGAACCCATCACGGACGCGGATGCGAGCGCGATAACCCTCCAGAACTATCAGCTGCCCTGCGCAGGTAGACAACAAACTCTTTGAACGCTGCTTTTCGTTTAGAGTCGGAAATAAATTACTCTAGTACTTTCGATGTTGTTGTTTTGTAGGTCACGTTAGTGCTGAGGAAAGACTACACGAGTGGAAAGTGTTTCGTGCACGTCAGTTCGCCCACGACACGCCACAGCCACGCACTATCGAGCGGGCAGTATCGCAGACACTTGGTGATCCGGAAAATTACGGACCCAAGTGTGTTTCGCACAGTGTACGCTCTCCAGGAGACCAACGCGCAGCCAAGCAAGATCCTCGAGTACGTGCGTGACAGTGCAGATAAGGAGGTCGCGCTGCGATATGTACACAATTTACTGGCGTCACTCTGACAGAATCCGCCACCCCCGACTGACCCGCCCAGTGTACTGCGGTTGATACTGTTGCTGTTGCTGCATCGCCTCGATTCCAGCCAACCATTGGATCACCTCAACAACCTCCGCATCTTTTGAGAAGAAGTGAGCCTATACCTCAAGTTCAACCGTCACCTCCGCCTGTCACCTTGAAATAGCATCCTACGCAGTACGGCAAGATTCTAACTGCTTTCAACATCGACAAGGAGATTGCAGAGGTAATGGTGGAGCTGGACGACGGTCAGTATGTTCAGTGCTATGCTAAGCATCGGCCGTTACTGCATGTTGTCTAGAGAGGCCAAGTTCTCGTCGCCACAGCTCGACTAGTGGAGCGTGCACGGAACATATCTTCATACGCTATTACTTCAAGTTGAATGATCCCATGTTGGAGCATCACAACACGGCAGTTAAATATTTTCATGGCCAGAAATGTCTCTGGCGGTGCTGGCGACCAAACTGCACGCCCAAATCGCTCGATCACGCCGACACTAGAATGGCTCGATCTCACTGGCAGCAACATAACGGAGCGGACTCGCAGCGAGTATATTGCACTGCCTTGCAATGTCATTACGATAGCCACAGGTTCAAAACGATCAAGAAACCGAAACATGCAAAATGTGATCTATTGACTCCGTGAATACCGCCAAGGTCCCGAGGTAGAACACCGTCCAAGGCACCGCGCCATCTCATGAATGCGCCAACTCGTAGTTAGCGAAAACTGCATGGGGTGAGTGAGCGAAGTGAGTGCACTTAATACTTCGAGCAGGGATACGATTTTTGAAATAGTATAACCCCTCGCGACCATTCATATGTTTATTTCAAAACTGGATTGGCCACTACTTGAAGTACTACTTTGTGCTAAACCTCGGGATCTGGAGACGGCACCAAAACGAAGTCTCGTTGTGCACACTGTCATTGCGTTTCATGGTATATGGAGACTTCGAAATGATATCTACTTCGATGAGAGTGAGGCTGACAAACCAAGTACACAAAACGTGAAAGTGTTGTTGGCTGGCATTGCCAATTTATTATTCGCCACTCGAAAGAGCTCGGATTTGATGAACATGCAGTCAGAGTAGTCCTCCAGCGATTGAGATTTGAAGAATCCTGCGCGCACCTTATTCCCCCAGTTGCAAGTCAAGTTTGGATTCCTCGGCAGTAACTAGCAGAACAGCTTAGTCCATTACATTGAGGTAGCTAGCAAAACGAGATGTTCAGCCCACAGTACATTGAGGTAGCTAGCAAAACGAGATGTTCAGCCCACAGTCCGACTTCTAGATAGAGATAGGTGCGTCGTCATTGAGCACCATTGTCAGACACGCAACCGCATAGACGACAAGCTACACTAAAGCCCTGATGGAAGCCTTGTCCGTTTTGCAGAATGCCGACAGCACCATTGTCTATTGATCCGCTACCAGCCAGACTCAGTATCCATCTTCTTCAGACGTAGTTGCAGTAGCAATGCGAACACACTGGTTAGTGCATTCACTCGGAACCAAAAGGAGCAAAATCTGCGTACTTACACTCCATCACCGTCGTCGCCGTTCGCCGCACCTCTGCATCGGCTGCCGCAGCGCAACACCTCGCGAAGTATGACAGTGCACAACTGAAACCGCCCTTGTTATGGCTCGTCACAGAGTCAATTGCTCGGGAATCTGACCAGCAGGACGGTCCCTCGGACAACCAAGTGAAAAGCTTGGTTGTCCGCAGGCGAACTACCCCAGGCCCGGGGCTTATGTCCTTCTTGGTGTTTCACAAAGTGAATTGTTTCTCCTATCGTTGAAATGAGCAAAATGGCTATAATTGCTGGAACGGAAGATGGTTACGTTCAATTGTGTTTAGCCACTCGCCTACTTTCCGCAGCTTCGGTTTATCATCATAAGCGCTGGAACACCACTCTCGTCTGCTTCCGGTAGGCTGAAAAAAAAATACAGTACAAGATGCAACCTGTGATGCATACGGGAGTTCTTTCCTGTGTATTAATGAGAGAATCAGCGACTGTGTACAGATTTCACGCAATCACCCAGATATTCCAAACGCTTTTTGCATTACCAAGCCAATAGAGGTGTAGAAAAGCTCTACGCCGTGTTATTACTTGTACACCTTTTCAACTTCAAAACTGCAAATTCCAAGTTCAATACTGCAAAATGTAAGACTCCACCTCAGATAAAATAATTAACTCAAAAATCCTTCCTTTAATTTTTGCGGTGACCCGGGTCGTCGCCAATCGGTTCATATATTTGTTGAGGAGCCAAACTCGTAAAAAAAGCTTAGCGTTATATATACGGTAATATATTCAATGTTGGTGAATTAAACACTATTAGGTACAACACAGCGGCATTGGGCATACTTTCCAGGCCTATTTGAGCTACTCTGTTGACTGCACTATCGGTTGAACATGACTCCGAACATGACTTTCACTGCTCCACTGTGCCATCCAGCGAGCAAAGCAACTGCCGTACCGATAAGGCAAAGTGAGTGTAGTACATGTCAATACATTTCAATCGTCTTCGTTACGTTAGTCTCCTCCGCTGCATGCCGTTCGTGAAAGAAAAAGCCCTTTGACGTTGTCCAATCAAGGTATATCGAAATGACTGCTCCCCCCATTCCTACCAAACTATGCCTCACCCTAATCCGACAACCGCTTTCCCTACCGCCACTGTCTGGACGGGGTGAACTGTGCAATTATGCTGCGTCAGCAGGACGACATCGACCAGCAGCAGCAGCATGCAGACACCGCCCCCGGGTCCCCCACAGTGGACAGCGATGGGCAGGGCGGGCTGTTGGTGACGGCGCCGCCCATGGACAAGACGCTGTTCGGCAGCTGGGCCGAGTTCCACGAGTTCCTGGCCGAGTACCAGAAGCGCACGTACCAGGTCTACTCGACGCGCACCGTGACGCAGGTGACCACCAGGAACCGGCGCATCACGGAGCGATACGCCGGGACGGGGCAGACGCCGCCCCCGGGGGAGCTGCTGCCCGAAGAAATGGGCATCTACAGCAAGGCCTACGTGTGTACCCATCACGGCCAACCGCGCCCCAAAGCCACGGGGCAGCGGACGAGGAAGCCGTCGAGAGCTATCAACTGCCCCGCACGGGTAGGCATAATAGTATTATTTTATTGTAATTTGTTGTGGTATTTGTGCTAAGTTATTTTTTGTTATTTTTTGCTTTGTTTTGGAGATCACGATGCTGCTGCGGAAGGACCATTCCAGTGGCAGCTACTTCGTGCACGTGACGTCGCACACGGCGAGACACAACCACGAGCTGTCGGGCGGGGACTATCGCAGACACCCCAAGATCCGGAAGATCACGGACGCGGACATACTGCGCACGGTGCGCGTGCTCCAGAAGGCCAACGCACAGCCGAGGAAGATCCTCGAGTATGTGCGCGAACACACAGACAAGGAGCTCGTGATGCGAGACGTGCACAACTTGCTGGCGTCGATGCGGAAGAACCCGCCGCCTACGACTGTTGCGCCCAGTACATCCGTTGCTACCACTACCACTACTGCTACTGCTACTCCTGCTCCTGTTCCTGCTGCTGATACGACTTTTGCTGCAGCTACTGCATCACCTCAGCCATCGTCTCAACCAACCGCAGGGCAGCCTGAAAGCTCTCCACATTTCGCGGGGAGTGCTCTTGCTGCACCTCCTGGTGGTGCCGCAGCGCCTAGACCAACCGTTACTGGCTCGGCGGAACGACCTCTGCAATTCGTGATCAGAAATGCAGCTCACACTCGACCACAGCCTCAGACGCAGCCTCCACCTCCACCTGCCGCCGCTAAAGAGCAATCGACGCAGTACGGCAAGTTTCTAGCTGCATTCAACATCGGCAAGGAGGTTGCTGAGGTTATGGCAGAGATGGATGACGACCGGTTTGCAAACTGCTACGCCGAGCTCCGCATGTTCCTGCGGGTTGTCGAGAGCGGCCGAATCCCCGTTGTCACGACCCGAGACGCCATGGACTACGTGCAGAACAACAATGCCACAGGATCGCTGAACCTACAGCAATAATAGTTCCATCTATCTCCTTCGCAACCATTTTTTTTCCAGGTAGGCGTGGCAAACCTGTGCTTTTCGTTTTTGACGAGTATCCTAGCAATGTAATGTTTCATTTACCGGTTATGCAGGAGCATCTCAATGTTGTCGTCACTAACGCTGCCGTCTAGTTGACGTACCAGAGATCTCCAACGCTAAACCCATCAGGTAGGCTCTCAATGGCTAGCCCCAGCTCCTTGGAAAAAGTGGGAGGCCGGTCTTGATTCTTGTTCACCGCTGCGTAGTAGGCCGCGAAGGCGTCCATAGAGCTGGAGTAGTCTTCTTCGATCTCGACGTCGTCCATCTTGCGTGGTTGCTTGAGCTGCTCCAGTGGGGCCGGCTTCTCCTCGATCTCGAACTCCACGCCGTAGATCGGGTTCGTCGAGAAGACACTGTGCAAGCTCTGCATCTCCTTGAAGAGTTCGTGAAGACGCTCCTCGGGGTCCACGCGGAAGCCCAAAATGTAGCCGCCACTCGCTGCCGACGTCTCGATCACCAGGGCCGGCCCGAACTTCGAGCCACGAATACGAGCCGAGTTGATCTGCATGTACGGGATGCTGACGTTGAAGTTCTCGGCCAGGTTGGCGTGCCACACGATGCGGACATTGGTCACGAAGAAGGTGCCGAGGTTGCCCTGGTCCGACGACAAGTTCCAGACCCCATTCAGTCTGGTGTACACTTGCTCATGAGGCAACAGCGTGAGCTCCTTCTCCTTGATGATAGCTCCTCGGAGCTTCAGCTCTCGATAGAGCTTGGTGGTCTCGTAGGACCGAAACACCGCCTGGATGGTGGTGAAGAGCCTCGGACTGGCCTTGACGAGACTCGTGAAGATGAACTCGAATCGACTGTTGGCGTACTTGGTCATGACGTACAGCGCCTGGGTACTGCCCCGCAATTTCGACGTGGCCGTGCGGATCTTGAGGCTCTGGATGCAGCTGTAGCCGATGCTCAGGTTGGTGCGAATGGACTTGTGCGAGGCCCACAGCAGGCGCAGGTTAGTGATCTCGAGCGACCCACGGTCTCCGTTATTGCCCTTGGTGTCCTCGACCGAGTTGATGGCGTCCACCAAGGTTTCGCCCTTGCGAAGTTGCATGGCCGCCGCCGAGATGTCGAAGCGGATCTCGCGATCCTGCCAAGTCACCGCCTCGGGCGCCGCTCGGATCTCCGTCGCCATGGTTGCAACCTGCTGCCTCGAGAGGATCTAGCCGACTGACCGAATGGTCTCAAACGGACGCGTCCGCTCGACACGCTGCAACGCTCAGGACACCAGCGACGAGTATGCACCGGACAACCAAACAAATGAATCTCACTTTTACCTCTTACTCGTCTCGCGTAGGCGCGGTGTTGGCCCCAAACTGCTGCTATCGCTATGTTTCATCGGTCTGTCCTCCGCCTCTATGCTGCAACGGTAATCCTTCTTGTCCCTACGCTAGCAAGCGCTCCATTGTCTGCTGCAGCAGCGCGCTGAACGCCTTCTGCTCCAGCTTGAGGCACACCTTGGTGGTGCCCGAGTTGTCGAAGGTGAGCTCGAACAGTGCCACGACGTTGGTCATGGTCTTGACAGAGAAGTACGCGATCTCCTTGCCGTCGATAGGCCGCTTGGCCACGTAGAAGACGTTGTGGCGGCCCAGCCGCTCCGACACGGCGTCGACACCGTGGCCACCCGTGGCAAGCGTGAAGTAGTGCTCGTTGGCCTCGGGGATGCCCTGCCACATACTGATGAACTCGGTCGATGCCATGCTGCCGGCCTCAGTGAAGATCGCCGACAGGTCCAGCTCCGACTGGAAGTACACGACATCGCCGCTGGAGTTGTTCTTGATAGCGACCTGCAGGCTGAGGTTTGGCGCCACGGCGGCGTTGACGAACTGAGGACTCACGCCCATGGACACAACCTGGTTCACAGTTTGACCAGGAACCAGTGGCTGCGGGAACGTAACTGTTGCCTGCATAGGCACCACGCCGAACGTGCTCTTGTTGAACTGAATACTCACGCCCGCGATCGGCGCAGGCGACTGGTTCTCGAAGTCCACGTCCAGCACGAAGTTACCACCGCGCCGCGTGAAGGCGCCCGTCATCACCAGACCCTTGCCTTGCTGCGCATTCATCAGCAACTTCTTCTGTACAGCGGGGGCGCCACCACCGACAGCCACAGGAGCAGGAGGCGGTGCCGGGGCACCGAAAATATCAACCAGGCTAGCGCTTGCTGGAGCCGCAGCAGGAGCAGGGGCGGTCGGTGCAGCGCCACCCAGGGAGAGATCGCCCATGTCCAGCAGGTCCACGGGTCCGCTTCCCTCTTGGCCACTAGAGCCTTCCTCTGGCTGGTCGGAAGAGCCTTCGTCTTCGTCCTCATTGCTGTGGTCGTCGTCCTGGCGGTGCTCGCGCAACTCCGAGACCGTCGAGCGGACCACGAAGGCACTGGGCTGCTTGTGGTAGACGCTAGCAAGAGTAGAGATCTTGCCGATGAGGTCGTCCAGAACCGAAGGCTCAAGAGCAAACGTGTCGTCGCTGATAACAGGCTTCTCGGCAAGCACAACAGCGTGGGCAGCCTCCGGGTTAGCCGACAGCAGACGCCAATACACGTAACCGCGGTCACGCAGGTCCGGGTTGTCCGATTCCTCCGTAGCCTTGTGCAGCACCTTTTGGACCATGTCCTGCGTCTCGTTGGGACGTTTCAGGAAGAGCTTGACAGTCGCGGTCAGAAGCTGCAGCTGCACCTGGGCAGTCTCGTCGTCGAACGAGTCCATGAACGACTCGAGCAGCTCGTCGGCGTTGTCGATGCGCTCGGCGTACTCGCCAATGATCCAGATCATGGACGCCTTCGCCTCGGGTTCATCCAGCGTGTCCAGGTTCTCGCAGAGCGTGGCGATGATGCTCTCGTACTGGTTAGGGTACTTGCGGAAGATGTCCTTGATCACAATGATCGCCTCCTGCACGATGTAGTTCACCTTGGTCTGAATCAGCTCCAGCAGCACGTTAATGCACTTCTCGGCAGCGCGCTCGAGCTTGACCGCGCAGCGGCCGATCGCGCGCACGGAGCGGCGCACGAACTCGACGTCCACCTCGGTCGCGTACTCCTTGAACTCCAGCAGCACCTGCTCGATGTTCCTCTCGGACACGAGGCGGATGATGATCTCGAGCTTCTCCATCTTGACGTAGATCGGGTCATTGTACTTGCAGAAGAAGACCTTGATCTCGTTGGCCAGGATGGCGGGGCGCTTCTGCACGATCAGGTTGATGTTGCGCAGCGCCACGTACTGGATCTCTGGCTCCGCGGAGAGCAGCGTCACGAGGGGCGGGGCCATCTTCCTGGACAGGCTCCTCTCGGTGTCCGCGTCCGAGACCTTCTCCAGGAACTTCATGATCACCTTGACGGCGGACAGCACGACGGCCGAGTTGGCGTGCTGCAGCCTGGGGGTGACGCGCTCGATGATGCCCTCGGCCTCCCTCGAGTCCGCGGGCGTGTAGCCCGCGAGCGCGTCGAGCACGAAGACCTGCCCCCACTCGTTGCACTCGTTGAGCGCGGCCAGCAGCTTCTGCAGCACGGACTTGGTGATCTTGAAGGCCATGGCGCCGCCGCTGTTGTCCGCGATCTCGGAGAGCGCGGCGATGGCGTTGGCCACGACCGTCGGGTTGGAGTCCGAGATGAGGTCCTTGAGCATGTCCAGGAAGCCCTGCTCCTCCACCATGTCCGGGTTGATGTCGTAGAGCTTGGACACGCAGATGGCCGCCGTCTTGCGCACGTACGGGTCCTCGTCCTGCAGGCAGCGGCGCAGCGGCTCGCACAGGTACTCGGTGATGCGGTCCACGCGGATGCAGCCCATGGTGCGCACGGACAGCGCGCGGATGAGCGGGTTGGGGTCGGCGGCGTCCTTGACGAAGGTGTTGACGGCCAGGATGGTCAGGTCCGGGTTGCTCTTGGCGTAGTTGATGAGGTAGAGGTACACGAGCTTCTTGAGCTGCGTGTCGGCCGTCTGGATGCAGTTCACCACGTCCGTGAAGAGCATGGACACGTCCTTGCCCACCGTCATGTTGGCGATCACCTTCTTCACCGCGTCCTTCTTCTTCTCGCGGCTCGGGTTGGCCAGCTCCTGCCGCAGCTCGTGCGTCTCGCCCTTCTTCGTCGTGCTGAAGAACTTGGAGTCGTTCGCGGCGCCCGTCATGCGCTTGGCGATCGCGGCCATCGTGGGCATCGCCATGGCTGCCTGCACTGCGCTGTCAATTGAGGGGGCTACGCGGCTTTTTATCGGAGCTTTTCGCCTTTTGGCTGCTGCTGACGAGGCGCGCGATGAAAAGCCGGATATGAAACGGACGGGGAGCGCCCATTGGCGGAAAATACGCCGCCCAAGCAAGTGGTGTGGATCACGTAATGTAGCCACTTCAACGAGTAACTTACCGGTACCGTAGTTAGTTTTCAACGCTAACAACGAATTACGACTCGTGATTTACGAGATGCGGTGAATTCTATTCGACTTAGGCACCATCGTTGTACTATAACGATGGTGAATATGATTCACTTGGCCAACAGTTTTACATGCCTTCATTGTCGCTTGCTTCGTCGTTTTTATCCTGTAGCTCTATTGCAATGACGTTCTGGGGCAGTGCAAGGAACTCTCGGCGAGTTCGCTCCGTCATGCTGTTGCCAGTGAGACAGAGCCATTCCAGCGTCGGCGTGATCGAGCGCTTTGGTGCGTGCAGCTTGGCCGCCAGCATCGCCAGAGGCTCCTCCGTCATGCCATTACACGCCAGGTTGAGCTCACGCAGCGTTCGATTGGTTTCCAGCGCACGAGTACAAGCCACGAGGCCCTCATTCGCAATGCGGTTGTATGCCAGGTTGAGTCGCTCCAGCGTGTTGTTCACCGATAGGCAAGCGAAGAACCGAGGGGCTTTCTTCGCGTCCAGACCGGAATGCGATAGGTCCAGGGCCACCAACGTCTTGTTGAATTTCAGCAGCTCCCCGAATCGAGCAGCAGCGTCGGCATCAATGCGGTTGGCACCAACGTGTAGCATCCGCAGCGAATGGTTGGAGTTAGCGAGTGCTTCTGCGATTCGTTGAGCTTGTTCGGAGCCGATGCCAGGTCCTGCATCCAGCGCGTCGTCCGAGTCGGTGCCTCCCATATTGAGATGCTGGAGATGCTTGTTTCTCGCCAGCATCGACGCAAACGCTGCAGCACCACGGGATCCCATCGTGTGGTGCTCGATATCGAGCAGATGCAGACTCTGGTTCACCTCCAGCGCGACAGCTAGCGCCTCAGCTCCTGCAGGTGATACAGTGTTCCATCGTAGATGGAGTTCACGCAGTGTGGCGGTGCGCCGTAAACCCTCCGCTATAGCCACAACACCACGCACCCGCAGCTCGTTCCCCCGCAAGTCGAGCCTCTCGATCGACTTGTTGCGCATCAGCGCCTCTCGGAATGCCATAACTCCGTCGTCACCTAGCTGCGTCCAGCTCAAATTCAGATACGTGAGAGCACTACTTACAGCCAGACACTCGGCTAGTGCCTGGCCTCCTATAGGGCCCAGCGGATTGTTCTCCAGTTCGAGAGTGTGCAGTGTGGCGTGGTTACGAACTCCATCAGCCAGCGCACGGGCTGCTGCACCGTCCAGCATGCAGCTGTTGAGAGCCACACGACCGAGGTGAAGATGGTGAAGCATCTTCTTGCCCAGGAAAGCAACTTCAAACAGCTCCAGCGGACGTCCGCATACATTGACAGTGATCAGGTCATGATGATCTTTTTCTTTTGCTGCCATGTTGACTATTGCTGCCGCCTTGATGGAGTTCGAGGCAGCAGGCAGTCGCAACTCGTTTAGTTCCTGGGTAAGCCGATTCACTGCGAGACACTTGGCAAGAATCCAACGATCCAGAAAGTGTTTCGGTGCGACGGAAAACACCATCACATCGGGTACTTCGCTTGCGCGTTGATTCCCACGAAGTTGCTGGACAGCGAATATGGTCTCGTGCATCTTTATGGTCTCGAGCGTGCTGTTCAGGCCCACGAGCTCACCGACGCTCTCCCCAGCTTCAGGAAATAGGCCCGTGTTAGATAGATTCACATCTCGCAGTGTAGGGCAGCGCCTAATGACAGACAGCAACTCGAGAACCGCAGCTCTCCCCAACCCAGGGTTGTCATGCAGATCAAGTGACAGTAACATATTGTTTCGAGGTATCAGTCCTGCAATCACGAGTCCATCGAGCTCGACCAGTTCCCGGCTTGCCAATTGTATCCATCGAGACGTCTTCATCTTGTCAATCGGGAGAACTGCCCGAGCACCACTTAGCCGAACCACCGCAAAACTTTCGTTAACGTGACGGAGTGCCACAACTATCCTCTTGGCAGAGTCATAATCGAGGTTCGCGAGATAATGTGTGCCGTCTTCAGCTAGGTCTCGTCCGTACACACAGAGTTCACGAAGGGCAAAATTGTCTCTCAACGCTGACAGCAACCCAAGCACAGCCAGTGGACCCATCTGATTCCATGAGAAATCGCATCGTGTGAGCGTCTCGTTCTCACGTAGCGCCCGACCGAGTTCTTCAGCACCTTGAGCTCCAAGTCGATTATCTCGAAGGTCCAGGTCTATCAACATTGAATCCGGACTATCTTCCAAGGCATCTGCAAGATCACGAGCTCCAGTTGCACCGATTCGATTTCCAACGAGACTTAGCTGGGTGAGCGCTGTATTCACGCGCAGCGCTGCGGCAAGAGCGCTCATAGCGGAGTCATCGATCGCAACGTACTCGAGGCGGAGAGACAACAACGTCCGATTTACCCGGAGCGCTTGAAATACGGCAATGGCCCCATACGAACCAATCTTGTGCTTGTCAGGACCCTTTGTCATCTTCTTGATCTTCGGGACATTAGCACTCTCCGCCTCACCACTTGATCCATTCGATTTGGATTTCCCTCTGAACTTGAATTTAATCTTGAGCTTTAACTTAAGTTTCACTGGGCGTTTTGGCTTGGCAGGAGGCGTAGCCTTGATAGTCGTCATCGTCTGTGCTCGTGAGGGCATTCGTTTGTACAGTTTTGCAGCCCATTTGTACTTTGGTTTGTGTCTCATGCGCTTCCGATGCCGAAGTCTTATCACCATGCTGATAAATCCGAGACGTGCTAGTTTGCAACGTCTCCTTCGCTTCGGTTTCCGTTGTGCTGGCGCAGGTATCAATCGTGGCGGTGGCTGGCCTTGTCGAACTATCAAAGACCTCGTGCTACAGTTGAAAGCCAATCCCGCATGCGCGAGAACCGAAATCTGCGTTGCTGAAATGCATGATTGTTTTCGTTTCTTCTGCTTCTCTTGGTCTTCAAAAACCAGCCGTCGAGCAGAAATATTTCTTCGAAGACAAATGGTCGTATATGTTAGTGATAACCCAAGTTGGAAACAGTCCCACCACCCGAACGGCGGGATATCGTCAGGAACAACATAGCTTCTCTCAATCTGACGGCTTTGGTCCATTATTGATAGCAGCTCGGACCTCTCCGTCGATGCATCGATCAAGAGAACGTGATCGTGGGCGAGGCTGCTACTTCCCTCGACCTCGACCTCGACCGAAAAGCTCACCCGCTTCTTCCGACGGGTATTCATCTTCGGCGTGGCTGACAGTTGGCCAACATTCCCCACTACACGCTTATGTACGTGATCGGTGTTTCCCGCGGTTGCTTCAGGGGGCACGAACTCGAAAATGCTCGACCGTAGATCTGCCACGGAATCAACCGATTGAATCCAAGCTACCTTCCGTGGCAAGCCCGCGCTATCGTCGTCTCCATTGTTGTCGTGATGGTCACCATTTCCATCAGCAATCACATCACCCTCAGTGTCACCACCTTTTTGCCCACCGTTGGAAGACCCCACCAGCTCTGTTTGATGCAGTAGCTCGACAATCGCTACTTCCGGCATTGCATAGTCCCCATTGTTCGATGGCTGGAGATCTCCGTCGGTACCGCTCTCTTCTGGGCCGCCAGGCGTATTCATATATGCCGGCCTACTCTGCTACCGCATGAACGCTCCGCAGAAGTCTGCCATCTTTCACACCAAACGGATTTGGAGTGACTCTTCAGCCCCTCGCTTGCAAGCCGTCTCAATAGCATACCAACTCAAGCTGCTATACTCACTCCACAACTCATAGACGCACACCTCTATCAACGCTACATGACAAACATCCACTCGCGTCGCTGCTGGATGATCGCAGCAAGAGCAATCTATGATATCCTTACGTGCTGCAGCTCAACGACAGCGAGATCTCTATCGCGGTCTCTTTACTGAGAAACTGGATACGCGCGCTTGACGTGGATTTCCTCACGAGGCCTGCATCAAGTCCAAGCCAGCGGCAGAATCGCCAGGACGTCAGTTCGGCAACGACATTTTCAATGTAATCAAACCTCCGAATCTTCTTACCTATCGTTGGCTCCCGTCGGCACCATGCCCATTCGCTGAATCACCTTCATGCCAGACGAGATGCGGCCGAACACCGTGTGCTTGCCTGCAACCAAGAAAAACAAAATAACATTAGCAGCAATTTCCCGTCTTCCCTGCTTTCTCGCTTCGAACCAAGTCCGTTTCGTACCATCCAGCCACGGCGTCGGTGCCAGCGTAATGAAGAACTGGCTGCCATTTGTGTTCGGCCCCGAATTCGCCTACACAAATACAGCAACAACATTACACAAAAGACCCCAGTCAGTCTTCCCTCCCAACCGATATTTCACCATTTGTGTTATTTACCATCGACAGCACACCCGCGCCCGTGTGCTTGAGCTCCTTGGTGATCTCGTCGTCGAATTTCGCTCTACAATGTCCAGCACAAGTGAGCATGCCGCGTAGCCATAATACAAGGTCTCCATTGTGCGTCATGGCTACATTACCCGTAGATGGACTCTCCACCGCGGCCTGTGCCCGTGGGGTCTCCTCCCTGGATCATAAAGTCCTTGATGATGCGGTGAAAGATGGTGTTGTTGTAGTAGCCGCGACGCGCCAGCTCCGCAATGTTCCAGCAGGTCCTGGGGGTGTGCTCCGTGTACAGCTCCATAGTAAAGTCTCCCTGTCATTGTAGCCACTTACGCGGCAAATTAGCACTAAGTTTTGCCTTCCACACGAAGCCAAGAGGCTGGAGAGTAGATGCAGCCGTGTAGACAGCGACGGCACGCACCACAGTCGTCTCGAACACGACGTGCGTCGGCGGCTTGGACGTCGCAGGCGCAGCCATTATTGCGTGGTTCTAGCGAGTTTCCCAAGGTGATTTTTACGTTAGAGTGTTCTTATATGGGATTTTTCGTGTACGAACACATAGATGTAGCCATTTTAAGTACTTCTTCAACTTCAACTATCACTCGAAGTCCGAGTCCTTGAGCATGACGCTGCCGAAGGCGTCGTCGAGGGAGGAGAGCTTGTCGATCTCGCCTGCATGGGAGGATTTGGACCCCCAGAGGTTTGGCGGGTACGCGATGTTGGTGTCCACCTCGCGCTCGATCATGACGACGTCGCCCGTGATGCTGATCATGTTGTACACCTGGTTGCGGTACAGCTGACTGGACTCAATGGGCACGAGGCGGAACGTAAGCATGGCATTGCCACCCAAAGACCGCACGTGGGCGCGCACGATGGCGATGGCTTCGCTCAGGAACAAGTGGTAGAAAGCACCCAGGCCTCCACTTTCACGCACCGTCCAGCTTTCCTTGATGAAGTGGAGCGTCACGCGGCCGAGGTAGCGCGTCACATGAGCACCGGGGATGTAGCCAAGTGGAGTCAGCTCGATCCACTCGCGACCGTACGGAGCTGGCGCAGCCATTGCACCGCGACCGGATCCCAGTGCGACGTTGCGGAACTGCGAACAGCTTCTTGTCGGAGGCGGCATTTGAATGTGGAGTTTTGACGGGCTGGCTTTACCGGAAAGTGGAATGCCGCACACCGCTGGGGACGACGACGAAGGCTTGTTTGGAGAGTTCTCTTCTTGGGCCTCTTCCATCTCCAGTGTCATTGCAGCATTGTTCAGAAGGTTATCCAGCGGATCTTCCCAATTTTTCTCCAGGACTGCCATGCCGCTCAGAACCACTTCGAGCTGCAGGTCAAACAGTCAAACACAACACAGATTAGATCCGGTAACACACCGGATGCAATACAATACTACACCTGCGTACCATAGTTTCGGAGGCCACCGCAACTCGTGTCTTCAAGCCGCAGATAGCACAGGGGGCGTACGACCGCACCTTAAACAGCAGACTGAAACGAACGAGTAAGCAACAATTGGAGGGTGCAACTGAACACGAAATACGCATCAACAAACCTGGCAAATAGCTCCTTGAATACAACCGAAAGCAGCTCGTTTAGACGCGTATCACGCATACGGTCTTCGTCCCACTCCACTCGCTTCATGGATACAATCAAGTGCACATTCTCGCCGGGAGTGAAGTCTCCTGGTAATCGATCTGTGTTGCACATGTAAATCCCCTGCGTAAATTTGCACACGACGTCATTAGGTCATTAGGCGTTAGACTACTGCAAACCTTTTGGTAAATAACAGGCAGTAACTTACCTCTGGAAGTTCCTGCTCTAACAATACCGACATAAGGTCTTCGTCCGTCTCGTCATCGATCTCCAATACAAACGTTTCTTTTGAGTCACTGAAACCATCGACGAACGCTTCTTCCTCCGACTCTGAGCTTGACTCCGAAGATGAGCTGAGTGTCTTCGAGTCGTTGTCCAGGGAAGTCTGAGATGCCGGGGCGGGAGGTGTATCTGAACCTCCAGTAGGGGTGGTAGTCCCGCCAGCATCCAGTGTAGCCGAGGTTTCTGATGCAGGGGTATTATCCACACTGCCGTTCGTCTGGATAGCAGCGCCATCATCCGAAGAAGGCTGATGAAGTCGCTTTCGACGCGCGCGCCGTGATGATGACCTAGACTGGGCAAGTTGGAATGGGCGCTTGGATCCCTTTCCGCTATCATCATCCTGATCTGAAGACAGAGACGTACTAGGCTGCAGCTGATTGCGTGCAGTTCGATTTCCGATGTAGTATTCGTACTCAGGTTGAACAATGCATATTTGGTCTCGGTGAAGCTGCACAAAATTCAGAGGAAGTGCCAATCAGGTTAGAATCAGGGAATTGCGTGTCCAGCGAGACATCTCACGCACCCTGTCCTTGTTAAATGTGCTCAGCTCTTCAATCTGGGCTTGCAGTTGCACAAGGCGTCGATCTTCGTCGTCTTTTACCTAATAAAAATCACGAACACCGTATACCCGTCAGTGGTAAGTCTGCACATCAATGATCAAGACTACCAACTCACATCAATGTTTCGCTCGATTCGGAGCGTTGGTGGGGGAGGGAGAGCGGGAAGGTAGAGCCCCGTGCCAGTAATGACACCGACAATCAGCGATCCGCCGACTTGAATTTGCGAATCAAATGCAAACACGGCATTCACGCCAAGCACTCTCATCTTCACAATGAGCTTAAGGAGACAAACAAATTACAATCCAATATTAAACCTCGAATCTGCCTGTAATGATTTCTGGTGTTCGAAAAAGAAAGCGTACCTGTCGATACAGCTCGTATTCGAGGAATGGCAAAGCATCCGACACAATTGTGGCGTTAACATCACCCGTTCCTTTCCTGCGCTGACGACATACTCGTGCCTGGATAAAAGTCCCTTTTCCCATCATGGCGAGACCGGCAGGAGGCTCGATGGATGCGATCATCATCTCGGGAACCCATTTATTCCCACATACACCGCAGCGAACCATCCTCATACTGCAAAACCGGGCACCCAAATATCAATAACTGTGAAGCAAGAAATGAAACGTTGCAAGCATTTGACCCACATACTTTGAAAACGGTGCCAATGATCGTGAATAGGGAATGTGACATAGGAGACAAGGAGATTTTGATACCCGGCTCCTCCTGGTCACAGTCACATACAACGAACTCGAGTTAGTAGTGCACCCTAATTCGAAACTTCATTGGAAGGTGTCAAACCTTGTCTTCGTTCTTGGAGCAACAGGCAGATGCGCTATGTACGAGAACGAAGGGCTACGGCGACCAAGTGAGCCAGGAACCTCCGGTAGAGGGAGGTTTAGCATCGGTGATGATGCTGCATGCGCATCGGGTCCATCATCGTCCCCATCATAGCTCGCGGCCACATCTCGCCGAGTTGGTCGCTCTTCAAGCGGATTTTTCATCACCGCGGCAGTTCCTCTGAAGTTAAGACACAGGGTTAGTTGCCACTTGTATCGGGGAACAACAATATTTTGCACCATGCTATACGCTATAGCTGAGGAAATGATAACTTACGAGGCGGAGATCACACACACGTCGTCATGGATTGTGCAGGATTCAGTGTAGCCGATTACGAAGGGACATTGCAGCGACTGCGCGTGAGCTCGGATCTGCGCAGATCCAATAACGTTCACCAACTCATTAACATCAGCTTTCAGCAACGGGTAAAATACCATTTCGATGCCAACGAACCTCTTCACGCAGCTCAAGCCACCACGAGTCTCTTGTTTCCTGATCAGCCAGCTTAGTCGCCAATTTGCCCAGATACTTCACTGAACGTGCGCTAACAATTCCACCCAGACGAATCCTCGTAGCCGGGTTAAACACCTTGAGCGTGATCAATTGCACCTCCTACATCACCCAACCGCACGAGTTAGTCAAAGCCAACGCCTGCTCATTCTCTCCACTGCCAGCCAACTCACGTCATGTGCTGAGATATTAAACGCCTCAGGGGCCTTCAGTGACTTCAACACCCGCCTGGGAAAGTACCTCGGAGACACCAAGGCCTCGACATTATCGCCCGCCGTCAAGTCATCCTTTCCGACATCCACCTTCAGCTCCCCATCATGTCCATGGCCGTCCTCACTATGAGTGCGGTGGAGGTTGCCTCCTTCCCCTGACGTCAACTCGTTCTTGCCCACGGGCGTAATGAAGCACGCCGTGCCGCACGCGCGCGCCACGAGGCCACTGTCCCCCTCCACATCGAAGAACTGCTTGTACGCCAGCACGGCGTTGCCTCCCAGCTCCAGCGCCTTCTTGCCCACCAAGGTCACCACCTGCGACGACAGCTTATACAGCAGCAGCTGGCGGTGCTCGTTGCTCCGCCTGGACGTGCGGAAGTTGTCGCTCCACGAGTACTCCGGGTCGGCGTGCACCACCAGCTCCTCCACGAAGCCCAGCATGGACTCGATGCGGTACAGACTCGGGTCCAGCGTGGACAGCCCGAAGAACTGCACGCCCGCCGAGGACTCTCGGAACGGGTTGACGTCCCCGAAGTACTGCAGGCGGATGACCAGGCTCAGCTCGCAGCGGACGCCCAGCAGCGTGTCGTACACGGGGAACCAGCCCTGGATCACGTGGCCGTCGCGCATGAGCAGGCAGTTGAGGTCCACGTACACGATGCCCACGGTGGCGTCCGTCGTGTACACGTCGTGGTCCATGAGCTTGAACTCGATGGGCTGCGACTGCAGCACCGAGTCGTCGGCCACGTCGAAGCGGAACTCCTCGTCCCACTTGGGGTTCAGCGTCTTCTTGGACACGGACGACTTGGCCTCGAAGCTCGCGAACGTGATGCCCACGTACGCGTCCGCCAGCTTGGCCGCGCGGTCCACCACGGGCATGTCGCGCGCCTCCACGAGGCGGATCTTGATGGTGCACGGCATCGGTGCGGTGCGGTGCGGAGTGTGTGTCGTCGAAGGTATCTCGTCGTGGATTGGTTGAAACTAGGGGTAGTTGTGGCTGCGGATTGGCGGATATTGAGGTATACTGGAAATGAGTCATTTTAAAAAGATGATGCTCGGCTGGGTGCTGCTGCTGGTGCTGCTGCTCGTGGTGGCTGGAGCTGCTGGGGCTGCTGTTGTTGGGAGGCGGGGGTTCTCGTTGGATGGCAAGGTTGTCGTCATTACTGGCGCGGCGAGCGGAATCGGGCGGAGGCTAGCGCGGAAGGTGTTCGAGCAGGCGGAGGACGTGACGCTGGTGCTGCTGGATGTGGACCTGCCGGCGCTGCACAAGCTGCGGACGGAGCTGCTGCAGCGGCGTGAGGATAGCGGCAACCTGGTGTTTGTGCATGGATGCGATGTATCGGATCACAAGTAAGAAGTGGGTGGTAAACATTTTGGGTCTTTTGGGGTGGAAGCTGAAGTGGGTTTTTGGGTGGTTGGGTTGTTAGAGCGGTGAACAAGTGCATCGCCCAGGTGGTGGCGGACGTTGCACCCAAGCACATTGGAGTGCTAGTGAACAACGCAGGTAGGAGGAAAATGGGTCTTTTTGGGTCGTGCACCGTGTGCCTGAGTGTTTTGTGGGGTTTTAGGTGTCGTGATGGGGCGGTCGCTGCAAGAGTTGACGCCGGAGCAGATCCAGAAGACGTTTGCGGTGAACACACAAGCACACTTTTGGACGGTGAAGGCAGCTTTGCCGTCGATGAAGAAGGCCCCGGAGGCGCTGCTAGTGACGCTGTCGTCGGTGATGGGGATGACGAGCAGCGCCGGGTTGACGGACTACTGTGCCAGCAAAGCTGCCGTGAACGCCTTCCACGAAGCTTGTAGGTTGATGAATGCGTTGCATATTTGTTGCTGTTGCATATTGAATGTTTTCATTTTTCGTGCAGTGCGGTTGGAGCTTTGGCGCGATAATGTCACGACGATTCGCACGCTTTTGGTGTGCCCGGCTGCAGTGGACACAGGCATGTTTGCTGGCGTTTTGGCTGCGGACGATTGGGCTGTCAAGATTTCGCGATTTTTCATTCCTATGCTTTCCGAGTCTGAAGTCGTCGACACGATCTATCGAGCAATGTTGCGCGGTGACGAGTTGCTGGTTTCGTGTTTTTCTGGGTGGAGGGGAATTGCGCTGGCTTGGGCGCCTGCAATCTCACGACTGCTACCGGTTCCGCTGTACGACATGGTGGTTCGGCTGGGCGGAGGTCTAAACGGCATGGATACATTTGTCGGCAAGCAACGTAGTGCTAGAAAGGAAAAGGATACGTGAGAAAAAGAATTTCCATAGACAACTGACGGTTGTCTTCGGTCTACTGTACAGTAGTGGTGGGTTTTCTTCCTGGAAGGAAAGACTACTGGTTTAGCGAACCCATGTTCTTGCCCGTGAGCAGGACGTGCAGGTAAAGTGAGGGTGCGTCGAGCAGCGTCTTGATGCGTTGATCAACTGAGGGTGTGTTCGAATGGCTGCTTGCAAATAGAGCGACGATGACGAGTCACACTGTGGTTAGGATCTGAGCTGGTTCCGGCTGTGTGGGCAAAGCAGAACTGACGGCACATGTATCGGTGTTCATTGGCTTTTCGTGCCTACAAATCACAGTTACCGCCCCGTAAACGTTTTAACACTTGAATCGCAAGTTTTTGCTCACCACGCGATCCCGGTGACCAACGATTGCGTGGTGAAATAAAGAAATTCGCTCACACCATTTTAGGATCAAATTGAGTTCAAAGCAAGGCTTCGTGCGTTGAAGCGTTGGCATGCAGTAACTCTTACCGTTCGCTACGTTGTAGCAATTCGAACTGCCAGGAGAAGTCACTTTCGATTTCTCCAGCTCTAGGTAGACGACGTACCATCACGTGGATTTGGGTGGGACTGATAGCTTCCCTTGCTACTCTAAATCTTGCAACGGAAGCTACTTCCCCGAAGCCATCATCCACCATCCCTTCCCTAAGAATTCACGTTGGGCTCAAGCGCAAGAACACGCACATTCATGGACAATCCGAGTTCGAGGTCTTCGCTAGGCCCGTGGTGTCGGACGACAGCACCAGTATACGTTATGATGGCTATGCAACGTTCGTTGACGATGGGACGCAGTTTACTTACTCTCCTGTGGGCGGTGCCAGCTACTTGGTCACCAGGGACGACGATGCTGACTTGGAAACTGTTCAGTGCCTCCCGTCGGGTGCTCTATCATTCGACGCTGTACTTCCCGCATCGAACGACGCGGTCGCAATCCCTAACGCTTCGGTAGGCGATGAAGAAATTGAGTGTACAAGTGGTGATCTGTTCAAAACTTTGTTTGGCGACACGACTTTCGCTATCTGTGCTTCGAATGTGTCCGGATTCACTGCAACTAGTCTCGACTTCGCCATTAAGGCAGAATATCTGCAGAAGCCTGTGGATATCGCGACACCCAATATCACCGATGGCCCCCCATCTTGTGACACTGCGGTAGAGCCTACGCTGGTTACACCGACAGCTTTTGCCTGGCAGTACGGTTTCGCCCACGTCGCCGCGGAAACTGAGAGCTTCAGTGTCCATGGCCATTGAGGCAGACTCCTGCTCGTGCAAGTCCACGCCTCGTCCGT
This sequence comes from Phytophthora cinnamomi, assembly GCF_018691715.1. NCBI lineage: Eukaryota > Oomycota > Peronosporomycetes > Peronosporales > Peronosporaceae > Phytophthora > Phytophthora cinnamomi. The sequence continues at coordinate 978,265 of NW_027151035.1, forward strand.
GCATTTTCTTGCACGGCCTGGGGAACCCGAGTGAGGAGGCAGAGCTGCAAGACAACCCAAAACGGACGAAAAGCAAGTTTGACGACATCGGCGACCACGCTCCGTGCTGCACAACGGTCAAGTACGCTGTCATGAATACCGACGATGTCGGTTGGACAAACGACACACTGCAGCAGAAGATCTGCGATTTCTCTCTCTCCATGAGCGACTCGAGCGACGCAACTACTGGAACCATCGCGGATACTATCATAGTGACACACTCCATGGGCGGGCTCGTGGTGGGGACGGCGCTAGCTACTGACAAGTGCAAATTCGCCGAGAGCACATCGTGGGTGAGTTTGAGCGCGCCGATGATGGGAAGTATGGCCGGAGACTTCATCCAAGACCTCTGCAGTGATGGCTACACTAAAGTTGTGAGGGGATTGCTGGATCTACTTGGCGAATGTCCTGCGTCCAATCAATTGTGTACCAAAATGGGAAATACAGCACCCCAAAATTAAACGCCGCATATACTGCGGCCCAGGAAGCCTATCGCGGAAACGTGACTGCAGCACTTTGCAGTACTAGTTATCACGGCGTTCTCTCCAAGTATTCATTTTCAAGCCTACTTGGAGGCAAATTGATTCCGCACAAATCCAAAAAGAACGACGCCCTCGTGGAATTTCAGAGCTGCTTGGGTGGCCTTGACCCAGCCTTGTTTGGAAACAGCTACTTGGATCGCATCTACGCGGCCGAGTTGAATCACGCAGATACAGCGTTTCTGACGCACGACAGCTACTTTAAAAACTTTCAGAAACCTCTCAAGGGGTTTGAGTGCTCCTTTGGTTGAATTCAGCCACAGTCGAAGTAAAATCAATCCGTGTTGTAAAAAAAAATGGGCCCATATTCATCCGATCATTCGTCGTTGCAAGACCTCGTGCTGCGCCGTAAATCATGTGCACTCCATAAGCCCGTCAGTCGCTCTTTCACATCAATCTCCAATTTTGACTGCTGTGAGTTCGGCTCCAACGTTAATCGGAGATCCCCTGGTGATAACAGACAATTAGTCTTCCATCACAAAGTAGTCGATGTACGTGTATTGAAGCACTGGCGGCCTGTTTGTTGCCCAATAGAACAATGTCCGAGGCGATACGCTTCGCATTTCGGTGCAGTACACCCGACAATTTGGACACCTTCAAGCTGATGACGTACCAACTAGCGACGAGAAAGCGGATGCTTTTATTTTCCTTCGTTAACGATAAGAAGTCCTTCCCACTACTCCACACCAAGACTTCATTCTTGAGCTGGGGCACGTTTTTGGAAGTAGTGATGAAACAAATTACCTTCGCTTTTGTCGACTATTCTTCCGCAAGTGCCTTCTTGGTCTCCTCAAGTTCGTCCTCGACGTCACGAAGCTTTGCTTCCAGTATGTCAATGTGGTCGAATGCGACCGGTTCGAGGCGGAAAATGTACTTGGCGTTCCAAGCCGAGCGGAAGATCCGGATTTTCACGGTGAGCTCCAGTTGGACAGCGCCATCAATGAGTGGAGTCAAGTTCCGGGATTTTTTTTCGGATCCATCTTTGAGACCCCTTGCTCCGAGTCGCTGTCCGAGTCGTTGGACTTCTTGCTGTGGTTGTTTTCTTCTTCCTCCTCCTCCTCCTTAATTTCACGGTCCATCAAGTACTCCAGTGTATCTTTGAATAGCAGGTTATCAAGCAGATATTGTTAGTATTTTATTGTTTTACGTAGTGTATTGCTGGGAAGTAATATGGCATTGACGTAGTCCACCAGGGTGGTGTTGGGAATACTGTTGATGGTCGTCAAGTATTCCTTCTCGTCCAGGAAGCCAGTGCTCCAGTGCTTGCTCTTCCGGTCCTCGAGGAGGATCTTCACCTCGTAAGCACGGCACTTTTAATTTTGAACTAGTCACTTTCGACAATACATGTAATGTTTCGACTGGTTACTTTTTCATTGTCGACTAGTTCCTAGTGAGTCACTACATAGTAGTGACAACCAAAAGTAACTAGTCGAAAATGTATTGACTAGTCACTTTATTCTTCGTTCTCTACTAGCCACTAGTGACGCTGAATAGCAAAAAGTAACTAATACAATATGCGATCAAGTTTCGAAATTAATTACATCTCAGTTCAAGTTACAATGGTTGCGTTCTACTCGACCTGTGCCTGGGTTTACACCCGCGTGCAACGCACACGGCTTATAAACCACAGGTAGCGTTCTACTCGACCTGTGCCTGGGTTTACACCCGCGTGCAACGCACACGGCCTATAAACCACAGGTAGCGTTCTACTCGGCATTTAGTCACTTCAAAAATTATATGATCTGGAACGCTCGTTACGAACCCCAAGTAAGAACGATTCTCGCTGCTGGCATTGCTTGTCGACTTGCTTACGAGCGAACATCTAACGTACATGTAGTAATAGTACTTCCGATCAAGATCATAAGACTCACAACAACAACAACAACAAAAACAGTGCACTACGGTGATAGTGTATTGATACTTGGCGCGGCACCGACTAAGGATCGTATGTACATGAACGGCAGCGATAAGAACTCCTGAGGCTATAGCAAGTGAAATGTCATGAACTCCATCATGTTCATGGTGAAGTGGCACAAATCTTTCGTGCAGGGCACGATACTACGACGATGAAATTCTTATCCGAAGCCACCCATGATAAAACGTCCGACGGCTGATAAATTACTGTTCAGTATAATATCGCACACCGAACATACCTATCGAATCGTGGCCTATTCAGTGAGATTCTCGCTCGTGTTCAGTTTTTTGTCTGAAAGTGCGGGCGTACTGCACTATACTGTACGTAATTTATGAAAACTGAAGTTGCAAATCCCCGAGATCTCGAATAAGATTTTCGTGGAAAGAATGTAGGTGCAAGCGCGTTACTGGTCCCTCCTCGGTGATGGCCATAATGGTGTCGTTGAAGCTTGCACAGGCGCAAACACCAGTTTTTGTTGCTTGCGCACGTTGGAAGGTCTGGCGGTAGGTCCGCCTTCTATCATGGCAGGACGCTTGGCCGTCAGCAGATCCAAACACTTCAAGCTGCCCTCGGAGGCTTCGGCTCACTTGCCAATTTCCTCCGCAAGACACAGCTAGAAAAAATATGCCGAAGGACTTGTTCGCTGAAACCCCCTACCCGGGTCTGCGCGTGTCCGAGGAGACAAAATTCCAGCTAATCGACCTCGAGAACGAACTTCTGGCGGAGCATTTCCAAAAGTACGAGGAGTACGTCGCTGTTGACAACCGCCGCGTGGACGAACAGCGTTGGAAATATTTCAAGTCCAAGGAAGACCTGCATGTGTACGAAGACCGCTTGAACCAAGCCAGCAGTACAGTGGTCACGAACTCGGGTATGCCCGTGATGCTACGTGTTGGAACGGTTCCCGGTCGCTTGGACGATCTCATGTTTGGCGTCGTGAACCCGACGCCAGACGCTATGCAAGTTCAAACCTCGTACGTTCATGACGTCGACGCTTCCACAATATTGTGTCGAATTGTCGAACCAAGCGAAGAGGAACCGTTCCGCTCGCTCGTCATTAAGTGGCTGACACTTGATGCCCCATTGCAGCTGAAAGCCCGTGACTTCGTGTACATCGAGGCGACCGGTATTTTACACTTCAGCAACGGCGACCGCGTTGGCTACCACCTCAAGCATTCGATTGAGCTCACGCAGACCAAGTCACAGCCGAACGTCATCCGCGCAAACCTATCATACTGCAGCTTCTACCGACAGAGTCACACCAACGTTATCGACGTCTTTGGAACCAGCACTATTGCCCCCGGAGGCATGATCGGGCGCTTTAGATCGATCCGACTGGCTACAGATGCTCTTCTTTCGACGTACAACCTCGTATTCTGCGCGCAGATGAAGAAAATGTCGTGGATGCTCCAGCAGCAGCGCTCGATGGGTCTGCGAAGAGGACGAAACAAAAGCTGCGTGATGTGCAACAAGGACACAAGCTCGGGGATCGTTGGCAGAATCGGCAAGAGCACATGCAACCTGTGCTATGGTTCCGTGTGTCACTCGTGCAGGATTAACTGGCGCATCAGCTTCATCGCTCTCGGCGGCAAATTAGTTCAGCGCAAAATTGCCTTCTGTGCGACGTGTATCAGCAAAGCCTCTGCCTGTGACCCACAACAGGCTGCCATCGACCAAGCTACAGGTTGCAGGTCTTACAAAGCCCTCTCAACCGCTTCCCGCTCGGACACGACGGAAGTGTCCAATTTCTCGGCCGTCTCGTATTCAGACCCAGTGGAAGTATCAGAATACGATTACAGGACTTGTTTATAGGCGGTGGCTCCAGAGTTTATGCTGAGCGATGTCTAAGGCAGAGCTAACATACACAAATATATGTTATGTATGCATCGAACGGAAATTGCGTGATACGAGCTTTGCCTACGTAAAATCAAAGGAGCTACAGAGACCTACGGATATCGCCATCTCTGCCGATCCTGTCATCGTTGCATCAACTGATTGCCTTGGTTTACCTCATCCCCCCTGCCAGGTAGTGCTGCAACTTGACGCGCCGTTCCTCCAAAACATCGGCACTATCGATACCGAAGTCGTCGTTCAGCAGAATACTGAGTTCATTGATCCGGCGGTGGCCCCACCTCCTCAACGACGCATAGTTTGTCGGAAAGAACCGACGAGGGACAACTTCACCCACTGGCAGCCGGGGAATATCGCGGCACGGAGGTGACATACCAGGAAGCAAGTCCCCGAGGCCTGGCGTGGTCTTGACAAATCGGTGAAGTTGGCGCACCCCTCCATGAACTGCACCGTCACGAAAGACTCGGGCGTTATGCACCGCAGCCCGCGTGTTGTGGAGAATAGCGCCGGTCCTTTGCTGCTCCTCTTGAAGTTGACTCAGCTGCCGGCGGAGGCTCCTCGATTGTTCCGCTCCGAGCTCGATCTGCTCTTGTTGCTGCTGGATCAGCTCTTCCGACTGCTGGAGTCGCTGGAACATCCGATGCTCCGACTGCAGTAGCTGATCGCGGAAGTCGCGTAGAATCCACTCGTCACGTAGTTGGATGTGGTGCCAAAGATCGATGGACCACTGCGGGGGCGTGAGACTGGGGTCCATGGTCGGAGCTTGACGTGTTCGTGCTTCGGCTCCGTTTGAGGAATGACATCTGAGCAGACTAAGCGGGAACCGGCAGCCATGAAGTTGTTACTGCCGCAACAACCCACTCGAAAGACACGAAGTGGTGTATCGTGGTCATTTTGTGTTGATGCCGGCACACACGGAGGAGACCCACGACCACGAGAGACTACATGTATTGACGTTACCCTCTGCGCCCCCGTCTCGAGACCAGACTAAGTACGATCGTTTGCTTCCTCTCATTCACTGTCAGGATGTCACTGAGTGCCAACCGGATGTCGTTGAGTGCGAAGGAAGAGGTATAATTTTTTTTATCCCTGTGAAGACAAGGGAGCTGTCGCTAACAAGGGAGATATGCGCCCCCCTTTAGGTCTGCATCGTGGACGAGGAGAACAATGTGATTGGCAAGGCCGATCGCGCCGTCATGGTAAAGACGAAGGATTTGATAACAATTGAGCTATGCTTTTTTTATTGATGCCCGCCGTTGCCATGAATCAGCGAGCATTCAACCTGCCGCATCGCGCGTCCTACGTCGTCATCAAGAATTCGAGGTAGGAGATTATCCTGAAAGAATCCGCGGTCTGCATACACTTACCATATACTTACTGTCTTTTTGATGCTGCTACGTGTGTATAGTGGCAAGTACTACGTGCAGCGTCGCACAATGATCAAGGACTACTGCCCCGGGATGCTGGACCCCATGACCGGTGGAGTCGTGCAGTTCGGTGAGCCCATGGACGTGAACGCCGAGCGTGAGGCTGAGGAGGAGATGGGTGTCAAGAACACGCCGCTGCGCTACCTGACCACGTTTTACTACGGAGACGACCGCAGCCGCGTGTGGGGCGGACTCTTCGACTGCACGTTTGATGGCCCGTTGGTGCTGCAAGAGGAAGAAGTGGACGAAGTGCTGACAATGACTGCGGACGAGATTCTTGCGCGCCGCATGGAGTTCACTCCTGACGGCATCTTCGCGTTTGAAAAGTACCTCAAATTCATCGAAGACGAACGCAAGTAGAGAAAAAGGAAAGAAAGCAAAACAGAGATGCAGCTCGTCTTCATCGCCATCAACGCGTCGTTCACTTTTGTCAAAGCAACAATCCTGATGAAAGGTAATGTGCAAGAATTAACCAATTGATTCATTCCCTTTCGGCTGCGATGTCCCAGGACTGAAGGTGAGTCGCTACACAAAGCTGGTCTTGTTTCCGCGCCTTGTCTAACGGGAATTAGTTCCAAGTGGTGTCGGATCCGGCACAGCAACCGAGGATTAAGCGGCGCGTTCCGCACGCTGGGGGCAAGATGGTCTGAGAAAATGCGGAAGCGCCATCGCCAATGAAGAGCTTGGTGGTCTTGTCACGATGAAGGGATGATGGATTTTCGGCAAACTGTGGTGCTGATAAATTGTGCTGTGAGGAAGAAAGAAGGAGGTGGACATCCATGCTGGCATCGGTTCGCAAAGGAAATTTGAAGCAGGCACAACAAAATGCTAACGCATGGTGGTAGAAGCCGGATACAACATTTGTCGAAATAGCATCGCCGTCAGATAGTTCTTATACAACCTAATGACCTCGGCAGTGCGAACCTGCATGGAATTCCCACCACTCCTCGTAACGGGGTCCAGAGTTAGTTCCCATTTTGGACTTAGAAAATCACAGACACCCAAGGATATTAGACACGCATGTGCAATATTTTATTGCTGCTTGTGCTACAGTCCACGCGCCAGAATAGCGCCATCCAGTGTGATGTTTGCCCCATCTAGCACGAAGGACGCATCATTCAGATTGCCAAATTCTCGACAGAGAGGCACCAAGAAGTCCGTGGACGTCTGCAGCCGTACGATCTGCCTTGTCGCGCTGTCCCATTCAAAATGAAGTGTCGACGGGAGAAGCAGCTGCGCTCCTATGAGCTTTTTGCCAAGAAGCATGGCCTTGACATCTCGGTTCTCGCTGGGACAAGGTGAAAGGTGCGGGAAGACATGCTTTATCGTTTCCGTGGTGACCGTCACTCGTAAAGATGCCGAGACGATAACGAGGCCCTTTGACATCTCGTTCATGTGCTCCAACCGGAACTCCAAGTCTTGGAAATACGCCGAATACTGGCACCAATGATCCATCAACGCTGCCACGCCTCGACTCTCCCCTAGCTCAATGTTCGGTGCCATCCCATATTCCAGAAAAACTTGTTGCCGCTGCGCCGCATCACACGCGTTACTGCCGATTCTAGTATTGTGTGCCCCAGAGAACACGTCAACGCCGTGGCGGAAGAAATGAAAGTACTCCACGATAACACTGTGGACGCTCCGCTTCCCTTCCCATAAGGTCTGATCTCGCTGAACTGTCAACTGCGATATTTCTCGTTGCAGAATGGAGATGGCGTCCCCAAGGAGTTTTATCTTCGTACGCTGCTTAAATCGATATCTGGCTTGGCTAAGACGGCATTGCTCCCGACGATCCGTTGTGTTCGCTCGGACTGCTTTACGCCGTTGCGTATGGATAGCTGTGACAGTCTGCCCACTTGGTGTCGGATAATAAAGCTCTGGTCCGGGCAGTCTTTCTGCGTTGGTGGGGGCACAGATTGCCGTATCAGCGTGTGTCAACCTCGACGTGGTCGGGTTAGGAACTGTCTCCAGTGGGTAGCTCTCGTCCTCAGTATGCGCAGGCATTCGATCACTCCTATTACATGCAGTGTCATGTACCCGCTTGGCTCGAGTAAAAAGGGGTCCGACGATAGTGAATTGGGTGGTCGCATCTGTCGTATGAACGGCGAACGTCTGCATCAGGCTTCGGGTGGTGACTTGGTCCGAGTTGATAATTTGTGAAGTGATGCGATCATCCAACCAACTACTCGCTCATGCAACTTCACCACAACGAACATCAACGAACCATTCGCCATATTGTAAGTACCCAAAAGGTAAAGCCAAGAGCGAACCTTGCCGTTGCATCATCATCCCATAATCCGATCTCACGTAGACGGGAGTAAGCAGTCGTAGTGGTCTATTATACCAGAATACAAGTCAGATGCCGTTTACAATACTATGTGGCCAGGCAAATTCTACCATCCCGTCACCGTCCCATAATCTAGCGAGATGAATCCTGCAAGTGCAGTAGAAATCTGCGGCTTACGAAATACTACGGTAGGTCCGATTTGTCAATTTGTGAAATGATGCGCTCGTCCAACCGACTACTAGCTCATGCTAACTTCGCCACAACGAGCAACAACGAAATTCTCAATACTGTTAGTAAAAGTCATGAGCGAACCTTGCCGTTGCATCATCACCCCGTAATACCAAGATCTTACGTGGATGGGAGTAAGCAGTCGTGGTACAATACAAGTCGGATGCTGTTACACAGTTCTATGTCGTCGTCCCATAATCTAGTGAGGTGAACCCTGCCATTGCAGTAGAAATCTGTGGCTTACGAAATACTGCGAAGATGAAATTCTTTGCTGCTTCTATCTGGTGAGTTAGCGTTGTCCAATCCAGCGTACTGGGACTTGTTCATGCGTCGCCCTTCATCTGTCGCACACACTCGCTAAAGCTGCGATGCAAAACGATTTTTGTCTTCGCTAAGGACGACGTCTTCACTAAGGACGACGAACTACGAGTTTAGTTAACTACTGTACCGTAGGTTTAGCGGCGGCCACGGTGGATCATTTTAACGTCCCTCGTTTGACCTGCCGCAGCTCTCGCATTGGTTAGGATGCTACCTGTACAGCTTCCTGGCCGTTCGACTCGCTTGCGAGTACAGATTCAACTGCGATGTAGCCATCTCCACCGCCCGCACTATCCGATATCACTAATTACATAGCCGTGCTTCGCCTGGAACAGCTCTGGATTGTAAATTGCGGGCCGCACTCCCAGATTGAACCTCATGTTGCGCACCTTAACTTAGCTACGTTGGACATCATTACTACCAATAAAACATCCACAGCCTCTACGATAAAAAGTGTCGCTTCCCGTGGCCGCCGAATGTGAACGTCCTACCACGGGTTCTCTGTTGGAGTAATGGACCTCACAGAGGAATCAGGACAGAGGAGGATAGTAGTCGTTGACATGTGCAAATGTAGGAGCTTGAGCGAGAAAACGGTAGAAAAGAAGAAGATCCGTGTCGGAAGCTTTATAAAAGCAGAAGAGTGACTGGCGACAAACCTAACTGTTGCTCGAGAAGAGAAAAATCCGACGGATGTCGCTTGAGTAGACATATAAATCATTTGTCACAGGTACTATCGTTTCTTAAAGTCTATGCAAAAGAGTAGGTATTCTATTTCAATCTCAACTGGATGGGTCAACATACCAGCATAATTTGTCAAACAAACAGGCTATTGAAAATAACATGCATTAAACACGGAAGATCTTCATCAACACATATCAAATTAAACAGGGTATGAGATAAATCAGTAACAGCACCTATGCCTCTCGGCGCTGAAAGGCCTAATCAATCAACCACTCCATGCAGCTGCGCCGGCCGGAGCGCTCGGGCGCGGCGGCGTCTCTCTCGGCCCCCAGGGCTCCGCTATGGACGCAACTGGATGCGTCTGCTCCGCAGGACGAGCGCGCAGCATCACACACCACCGCGTGCTCTCCGGCGGCGCGCTCGGGCCACGCAATGACGCTATTGCCCACGGCCAGCGTGCTGCTCTTCGGCGGCGCCGACAGCCAGGTCTTCTTCGTGGACGTGTTTCTCCTGGAGCCCGCGGGGTACGCGGCGTCAAGCAGCAGCAGGCCATCGACCAAGCTACGGGTTGCAGGTCTTACAAAGCCCTCTCAACCGCTTCCCGCTCGGACACGACGGAAGTGTCCAATTTCTCGGCCGTCTCGTATTCGGACCCAGTGGAAGTATCAGAATACGATTACAGGACTTGTTTATAGGCGGTGGCTCCAGAGTTTATGCTGAGCAATGTCTAAGGCAGAGCTAACAGACACAAACATATGTTATGATGTATCGAGCGGAATTGCGTGATACGAGCTTTGCCTACGTAAAATCAAAGGAGGTACAGAGACCTACGGATATCGCCATCTCTGCCGATCCTGTCATCGTTGCATCAACTGATTGCCTTGGTTTACCTCATCCCCCCTGCCAGGTAGTGCTGCAACTTGACGCGCCGTTCCTCCAAAACATCGGCACTATCGATACCGAAGTCGTCGTTCAGCAGAATACTGAGTTCATTGATCCGGCGGTGGCCCCACCTCCTCAACGACGCATAGTTTGTCGGAAAGAACCGACGAGGGACAACTTCACCCACTGGCAGCCGGGGAATATCGCGGCACGGAGGTGACATATCAGGAAGCAAGTCCCCGAGGCCTGGCGTGGTCTTGACAAATCGGTGAAGTTGGCGCACCCCTCCATGAACTGCACCGTCACGAAAGACTCGGGCGTTATGCACCGCAGCCCGCGTGTTGTGGAGAATAGCGCCGGTCCTTTGCTGCTCCTCTTGAAGTTGACTCAGCTGCCGGCGGAGGCTCCTCGATTGTTCCGCTCCGAGCTCGATCTGCTCTTGTTGCTGCTGGATCAGCTCTTCCGACTGCTGGAGTCGCTGGAACATCCGATGCTCCGACTGCAGTAGCTGATCGCGGAAGTCGCGTAGAATCCACTCGTCACGTAGTTGGATGTGGTGCCAAAGATCGATGGACCACTGCGGGGGCGTGAGACTTGGGGTCCATGGTCGGAGCTTGACGTGTTCGTGCTTCGGCTCCGTTTGAGGAATGACATCTGAGCAGACTAAGCGGGAACCGGCAGCCATGAAGTTGTTACTGCCGCAACAACCCACTCGAAAGACACGAAGTGGTGTATCGTGGTCATTTTGTGTTGATGCCGGCACACACGGAGGAGACCCACGACCACGAGAGACTACATGTATTGACGTTACCCTCTGCGCCCCCGTCTCGAGACCAGACTAAGTACGATCGTTTGCTTCCTCTCATTCACTGTCAGGATGTCACTGAGTGCCAACCGGATGTCGTTGAGTGCGAAGGAAGAGGTATAATTTTTTTTATCCCTGTGAAGACAAGGGAGCTGTCGCTAACAAGGGAGATATGCGCCCCCCTTTAGGTCTGCATCGTGGACGAGGAGAACAATGTGATTGGCAAGGCCGATCGCGCCGTCATGGTAAAGACGAAGGATTTGATAACAATTGAGCTATGCTTTTTTTATTGATGCCCGCCGTTGCCATGAATCAGCGAGCATTCAACCTGCCGCATCGCGCGTCCTACGTCGTCATCAAGAATTCGAGGTAGGAGATTATCCTGAAAGAATCCGCGGTCTGCATACACTTACCATATACTTACTGTCTTTTTGATGCTGCTACGTGTGTATAGTGGCAAGTACTACGTGCAGCGTCGCACAATGATCAAGGACTACTGCCCCGGGATGCTGGACCCCATGACCGGTGGAGTCGTGCAGTTCGGTGAGCCCATGGACGTGAACGCCGATCGTGAGGCTGAGGAGGAGATGGGTGTCAAGAACACGCCGCTGCGCTACCTGACCACGTTTTACTACGGAGACGACCGCAGCCGCGTGTGGGGCGGACTCTTCGACTGCACGTTTGATGGCCCGTTGGTGCTGCAAGAGGAAGAAGTGGACGAAGTGCTGACAATGACTGCGGACGAGATTCTTGCGCGTCGCAAGGAGTTCACTCCTGACGGCATCTTCGCGTTTGAAAAGTACCTCAAATTCATCGAAGACGAACGCAAGTAGAGAAAAAGGAAAGAAAACAGAGATGCAGCTCGTCTTCATCGCCATCAACGCGTCGTTCACTTTTGTCAAAGCAATAATCCTGGTGAAAGGTAATGTGCAAGAATTAACCAATTGATTCATTCCCCTTCGGCTGCGATGTCCCAGGACTGAAGGTGAGTCGCTACACAAAGCTGGTCTTGTTTCCGCGCCTTGTCTAACGGGAATTAGTTCCAAGTGGTGTCGGATCCGGCACAGCAACCGAGGATTAAGCGGCGCGTTCCGCACGCTGGGGGCAAGATGGTCTGAGAAAATGCGGAAGCGCCATCGCCAGTGAAGAGCTTGGTGGTCTTGTCACGATGAAGGGATGATGGATTTTCGGCAAACTGTGGTGCTGATAAATTGTGCTGTGAGGAAGAAAGAAGGAGGTGGACATCCATGCTGGCATCGGTTCGCAAAGGAAATTTGAAGCAGGCACAACAAAATGCTAACGCATGGTGGTAGAAGCCGGGTACAACATTTGTCGAAATAGCATCGCCGTCAGATAGTTCTTATACAACCTAATGACCTCGGCAGTGCGAACCTGCATGGAATTCCCACCACTCCTCGTAACGGGGTCCAGAGTTAGTTCCCGTTTTGGACTTAGAAAATCACAGACACCCAAGGATATTAGACACGCATGTGCAATATTTTATTGCTGCTTGTGCTACAGTCCACGCGCCAGAATAGCGCCATCCAGTGTGATGTTTGCCCCATCTAGCATGAAGGACGCATCATTCAGATTGCCAAATTCTCGACAGAGAGGCACCAAGAAGTCCGTGGACGTCTGCAGCCGTACGATCTGCCTTGTCGCGCTGTCCCATTCAAAATGAAGTGTCGACGGGAGAAGCAGCTGCGCTCCGATGAGCTTTTTGCCAAGAAGCATGGCCTTGACATCTCGGTTCTCGCTGGGACAAGGTGAAAGGTGCGGGAAGACATGCTTTATCGTTTCCGTGGTGACCGTCACTCGTAAAGATGCCGAGACGATAACGAGGCCCTTTGACATCTCGTTCATGTGCTCCAACCGGAACTCCAAGTCTTGGAAATACGCCGAATACTGGCACCAATGATCCATCAACGCTGCCACGCCTCGACTCTCCCCTAGCTCAATGTTCGGTGCCATCCCATATTCCAGAAAAACTTGTTGCCGCTGCGCCGCATCACACGCGTTACTGCCGATTCTAGTATTATGTGCCCCAGAGAACACGTCAACGCCGTGGCGGAAGAAATGAAAGTACTCCACGATAACACTGTGGACACTCCGCTTCCCTTCCCATAAGGTCTGATCTCGCTGAACCGTCAACTGCGATATTTCTCGTTGCAGAATGGAGATGGCATCCCCAAGGAGTTTTATCTTCGTACGCTGCTTAAATCGATATCTGGCTTGGCTGAGACGGCATTGCTCCCGACGATCCGTTGTGTTCGCTCGGACTGCTTTACGCCGTTGCGTATGGATAGCTGTGACAGTCTGCCCACTTGGTGTCGGATAATAAAGCTCTGGTCCGGGCAGTCTTTCTGCGTTGGTGGGGGCACAGATTGCCGTATCAGCGTGTGTCAACCTCGACGTGGTCGGGTTAGGAACTGTCTCCAGTGGGTAGCTCTCGTCCTCAGTACGCGCAGGCATTCGATCACTCCTATTACATGTAGTGTCATGTACCCGCTTGGCTCGAGTAAAAAGGGGTCCGACGATAGTGAATTGGGTGGTCGCATCTGTCGTATGAACGGCGAACGTCTGCATCAGGCTTCGGGTGGTGACTTGGTCCGAGTTGATAATTTGTGAAATGATGCGATCATCCAACCAACTACTCGCTCATGCAACTTCGCCACAACGAACATCAACGAACCATTCGCCATACTGTAAGTACCCAAAAGGGTAAAGCCAAGTGCGAACCTTGCCGTTGCATCATCATCCCGTAATCCCGATCTTACGTAGACGGGAGTAAGCAGTCGTAGTGGTCTATTATACCAGAATACAAGTCAGATGCCGTTTACAATACTATGTGGCCAGGCAAATTCTACCATCCCGTCACCGTCCCATAATCTAGCGAGATGAATCCTGCAAGTGCAGTAGAAATCTGCGGCTTACGAAATACTACGGTAGGTCCGATTTGTCAATTTGTGAAATGATGCGCTCGTCCAACCGACTACTAGCTCATGCTAACTTCGCCACAACGAGCAACAACGAACGATTCTCAATACTGTTAGTAAAAGTCATGAGCGAACCTTGCCGTTGCATCATCATCCCGTAATACCAAGATCTTAAGTGGATGGGAGTAAGCAGTCGTGGTACAATACAAGTCGGATGCTGTTACACAGTTCTATGTCGTCGTCCCATAATCTAGTGAGGTGAACCCTGCCATTGCAGTAGAAATCTGTGGCTTACGAAATGTACTGCGAAGATGAAATTCTTTGCTGCTTCTATCTGGTGAGTTAGCGTTGTCCGATCCAGCGTACTTGGACTTGTTCATGCGTCGCCCTTCATCTGTCGCACACCCTCGCTAAAGCTGCGATGCAAAACGATTTTTGTCTTCGCTAAGGACGACGTCTTCACTAAGGACGACGAACTACGAGTTTAGTTAACTACTGTACCGTAGGTTTAGCGGCGGCCACGGTGGATCATTTTAACGTCCCTCGTTTGACCTGCCGCAGCTCTCGCATTGGTTAGGATGCTACCTGTACAGCTTCCTGGCCGTTCGACTCGCTTGCGAGTACAGATTCAACTGCGATGTAGCCATCTCCACCGCCCGCACTATCCGATATCACTAATTACATAGCCGTGCTTCGCCTGGAACAGCTCTGGATTGTAAATTGCGGGCCGCACTCCCAGATTGAAACTCATGTTGCGCACCTTAACTTAGCTACGTTGGACATCGTTACTCCCAATAAAACATCCACAGCCTCTACGATAAAAAGTGTCGCTTCCCGTGGCCGCCGAATGTGAACGTCCTACCACGGGTTCTCTGTTGGAGTAATGGACCTCACAGAGGAATCAGGACAGAGGAGGATAGTAGTCGTTGACATGTGCGAATGTAGGAGCTTGAGCGAGAAAACGGTAGAAAAGAAGAAGATCCGTGTCGGAAGCTTTATAAAAGCAGAAGAGTGACTGGCGACAAACCTAACTGTTGCTCGAGAAGAGAAAAATCCGACGGATGTCGCTTGAGTAGACATATAAATCATTTGTCACAGGTACTATCGTTTCTTAAAGTCTATGCAAAAGAGTAGGTATTCTATTTCAATCTCAACTGGATGGGTCAACATACCAGCATAATTTGTCAAACGAACAGGCTATTGAAAATAACATGCATTAAACACGGAAGATCTTCATCAACACATATCAAATTCAACAGGGTATGAGATAAATCAGTAATAGCACCTATGCCTCTCGGCGCTGAAAGGCCTAATCAATCAAACACTCCATGCAGCTGCGCCGGCCGGAGCGCTCGGGCGCGGCGGCGTCTCTCTCGGCCCCCAGGGCTCCGCTATGGACGCAACTGGATGCGTCTGCTCCGCAGGACGAGCGCGCAGCATCACACACCACCGCGTGCTCTCCGGCGGCGCGCTCGGGCCACGCAATGACGCTATTGCCCACGGCCAGCGTGCTGCTCTTCGGCGGCGCCGACGGCCAGGTCTTCTTCGAGGACATGTTTCTCCTGGAGCCCGCGGGGTACGCGGCGTCAAGCAGCAGCAGGCCATCGACCAAGCTACGGGTTGCAGGTCTTACAAAGCCCTCTCAACCGCTTCCCGCTCGGACACGACGGAAGTGTCCAATTTCTCGGCCGTCTCGTATTCGGACCCAGTGGAAGTATCAGAATACGATTACAGGACTTGTTTATAGGCGGTGGCTCCAGAGTTTATGCTGAGCAATGTCTAAGGCAGAGCTAACAGACACAAATATATGTTATGTATGCATCGAACGGAAATTACGTGATACGAGCTTTGCCTACGTAAAATCAAAGGAGCTACAGAGACCTACGGATATCGCCATCTCTGCCGATCCTGTCATCGCTGCATCAACTGATTGCCTTGGTTTACCCCATCCCCCCTGCCAGGTAGTGCTGCAACTTGCCGCGCCGTTCCTCCAAAACATCGGCACTATCGATACCGAAGTCGTCGTTCAGCAGAATGCTGAGTTCATTGATCCGGCGGTGGCCCCACCTCCTCAACGACGCATAGTTTGTCGGAAAGAACCGACGAGGGACAACTTCACCCACTGGCAGCCAGGGAATATCGCGGCACGGAGGTGACATGCCAGGAAGCAAGTCCCCGAGGCCTGGCGTGGTCTTGACAAATCGGTGAAGTTGGCGCACCCCGCCATGAACTGCACCGTCGCGAAAGACTCGGGCGTTATGCACCGCAGCCCGCGTGTTGTGGAGAATAGCGCCGGTCCTTTGCTGCTCCTCTTGAAGTTGACTCAGCTGCCGGCGGAGGCTCCTCGATTGTTCCGCTCCGAGCTCGATCTGCTCTTGTTGCTGCTGGATCAGCTCTTCCGACTGCTGGAGTCGCTGGAACATCCGATGCTCCGACTGCAGTAGCTGATCGCGGAAGTCGCGTAGAATCCACTCGTCACGTAGTTGGATGTGGTGCCAAAGATCGATGGACCACTGCGGGGGCGTGAGACTGGGGTCCATGGTCGGAGCTTGACGTGTTCGTGCTTTGGCTCCGTTTGAGGAATGACATCTGAGCAGACTAAGCGGGAACCGGCAGCCATGAAGTTGTTACTGCCGCAACAACCCACTCGAAAGAGACGAAGTGGTGTATCGTGGTCATTTTGCGTTGATGCCGGCACACACGGAGGAGACCCACGACCACGAGAGACTACATGTATTGACTTTAGGTCTGCATTGTGGACGAGGAGAACAATGTGATTGGCAAGGCCGATCGCGCCGTCATGGTAAGACAAAGGATTTAATAATGTCACACAAACCGATGCGAAGACCCGAAGCTTGAGGGCGCAGTAGCGGGCGCCCGTCGAACACTTGAGAGGAAGATTGGAAATTGAAAAGTGATTGATTGAATCGTTAGTTTGGCGTCGGCTCATTGCCGCCGCACAACCAGTAGTTCTTGGCGACCTGGACACGCAAACAAGTATCCAGGTCCCATCCTAAAGTCTATCAATCGCAGATCCTAATTCTATCCTGATCTACCAATGAGAATCTACTAATCCAAAACGTAGCTTGATCCAAATATGCGACTCGCGTCCCATAATCAAAAGTTCGGCTCGAAAACTTGATTCTTGCACATCTCAAGGATTTTTAGCCAATGAGGTCGCATGAAACTCCATGTTTATGCGTCCCATAATCATGATTATTCTTGATATTGACCAGTAGGATAGCATGTAACGAATATAGACCATGCAATGTTTTATTACGCTGTACAGCGTAAACAGAAAGGTATGCATTAGCAATTGACGTGGGAGTCCTCTGCCATCTCATTGGCAGACGGACGTCCACGTCACATGACCTCCCTTCCAAGAAGACCCCGCTATTTCGAAGCTGGCTTTCTCTTCTTCTTCGTTTCCCAGTACTTGTCAATGAGACCTGGAATCTGATTCAGGTTCTCTACTGGTTCCCACGTTGCTTCTTCGCGTGATTCACCAAGCCACCAAATCTGGTATTGGAGTTTCTTCTTCTTCTTACGATGACCAATGACTTCGCGCACAAGTTGACCTTCCGTACCGTCCTTCAAAATCACTTTGTTAACACTTTGGCTCCGTGATTCATCACTGCGATACGGCTTGAGCAATGAGGTGTGAAATACGGGATGCAACTTGAGACCCTTCGATAACTTCAGCTCGTATGAGTCACGATGAATTTGTTTCATAACCGGGTAAGGTCCAATAAACCGCGGTGCCAGCTTCTTTGACTGTGCGAAGCCTTTATGACGAATGTCCAAGTTTCGTCCATCTAGGAGTACCATATCTCCAGGTTTGAAGTCTTGAGCAAGTCTGTTCTTGTCGTAGTAAGACTTCATACGAGTTTGGGCTTCACTCATTGCATCTTGTGCCATCTTCAAAATTGCATCTTGCTTGAGCAGAAATTCTTGCGCCGATTTGTGCAACTGTTCAAATTCCGGGTCCCTAGCCACATCATCTGGCATATAGGGCACATAACCCAGATCAGCCTCAAACGGTGACATACCGATTGAGGAATGAACACGTCTATTGTACGCGAATTCAGCGAGATGCAAATATTCATCCCAGTCATTTTGGAATGGGTTCACGACACCCCGAAGATAGTCTTCAATAAACCGATTAGTACGTTCGGTCTGACCATCAGTCTGTGGGCGAAAGGCAGACGACAGATTGTGGGTCGTCTCCAAAGTCTTGATCACTTCTTGCCAGAACTTGGACGTAAATTTGGAGTCTCTGTCTGAAATGATCGATTTCGGCACGCCATGGTCTTTCACATAATTGACCATGAATAGCGCAGCAGTCTCTTCTGCTGTCGCATTCGTATTGGTTGCGATGAACTTCGCGCGCTTCGTCAACCGGTCCACCATAACCATAATGGCATCTTTTCCGGTTTCCGTGCTCGGCAGTGCAATCATAAAGTCCATCGACACATCAACCCATCTACCTCCTGGAATCTCCAAAGGCTGTAGTAGTCCGGGCGGCTTCGTTTGGCGTGCCTTATTCCGCTGACAACGTTCACACGTGTTGACATAGCGTTGAATGTATTTCGACATCTTGGGCCAGTAATACTTTTTCTGGACACCCAAGTATGTCTTAAAGTATCCGGGGTGACCTGCCGTGACCACATCGTGGTTTTCACAAATAACACGGTTCTTCAGATCTTCATTATCCGGAATTACCAGTCGAGCATTTTCATCATCTCTCGTTTGGTAAAATAACAATCCATTCTTCACAGAGTAGCGTGGTACCTCTTTACCACTAGAAATACTCTGCAACAACTCCTGAACTCTCCGGTCGGTAGAGTACAGTTGTTTGGCCGAGTGCGTCACAGTCGCACTTGGTGTTTGGATACTAGTAACAATTTCACGGTTTCGAGCAGCTTCGATGAGATCACTGAGACTAACCTGAGCGGCTTTATGCTCAAACAGTGGGTTTCGGGACATTGCATCCGACACTTGGTTACTTTCTCCTGGAATCCACTTGAACTGCGGTTGGAATTCAGCTAGCTCGTTAAACCAGCGCGCAACACGACGATTGGTTGTCTTTTGCGTCAATATAGTCTCGATGCTCTTGTGGTCTGTCTCCACGGTAAATGGGCGATCGAGAAGGTAAACTCTCCACACACGAAGGGCATGCATGATAGCCAGTAACTCCTGCTCACGAACAGGGTAGTTGAGTTCCGCTGGTTTCATTTTGCGTCCTGTGTATGCAATCGGATGCTCCAACCCTCCCTCGTTTTGAAACAAGACTCCCCCTATGGCAAAATTCGAGGCATCCATACGAATACCGAACGGTTTGTCGAAATCAGGAAGTCGTAGTACAGGAGGGGTGGAGAGACGGCGTTTGAGTTCATGGAAGCATTCCAACTGATGCTCAGACAAGTGTAACGTTTCCTTTGGGCGTAAACCCGTAGTACTATCGTGCAGTGGGCCTGCAAATTGTGCGAAGTCGGCGCAAAAACGCGAGACGTAGACCGTCGTACCTAAGAAGCTTTCCATTTGTTTCTTGGTACGTGGAATCGGCCAGTCGCTGATTACGCGCACTTTGTCAGGGTCCATTCGAACACCATGACGACCCACAAAGTCACCGAGACAGGGAATTTCTTCGACGCAGAACTGACACTTCGACAATTTTACGTACAATTGCTGTTCTTGACACCGTTGAAGCACTCTGTCCAACGCGTCGACATGCACCTGCACGTCCTTGTCTTGCGTAAAAACGTAGATGTCGTCAAAATAGATGCGCATCACATCGCGCAAGTCACTGAACACTCGCTGTAACAGCCTGTTAAATGTGCCCGGACTACCGCTCAAACCCATCGGGGTTACAAGATACTCAAACAGCCCATCGGGCGTCGAAAAAGCAGTAAATGGAATATCAGCTTCACGAAGTTTAACCTGATAGTATCCCCACAAGAGGTCCATACAGGAGAACCAGTAACTACCGCCCATCGCATCAAATGTGTCCTCCTTTCTCGGCATCGGTATCGCTGGCAAAATGGTGGCACTATTGAGTTGACGATAATCGTGCACAATGCGCCAACCCACGGGCTTCTTGACGCAGAACGTCGGAGCGCTGAATGCAGAGGTGCTAGGTCGAATAATACCTGCCTGCGCCATCTCTTTCGTCCAATCCTGGATCACCATTCGCTGCTCCGGGCTTTGGCGCCATTGTTTCACCGAGATCGGTTGTGTTCCCGGCTGAAGTTGAATTTCGTGTTCAATGCCTTCGCGGACAGGGGGTGTGGTACTTGGCAGCTCAGTGCGAAACACAGTATCGCGATACTTGAGCAAGACTTCATATGCGGGGTTGTTCGCCAGTGCCTCCCATCCTTGTTGTTTAAAATGCTCAGCCTTTTCTGAGTCATGTGGATTGACAACAAACACAGCTTCGATATCCTTCTTTTTGCGGAGTTCCTTCAGAAATTGCTTCGTTGTGATCAGTTTCGTTTCACCGAACGCACCCTTGTGACCATGCCGACGGTAGTAATGGAAGATTTCGCGGTTCTGGTTTGCGTTCTTGAAACGACGGCCTCCGATCATACGCGTTCGAGGTCTGTTAGGTACCACCAATTGGAGAGCCTGGGGTTCCTCAGTCCTTATACGCGGGCGCAATAGTAAACGTTCCCAATCGATGTCAGGGTTATTCTCCCGAAGCCACTTCATTCCGAGAAGCACATCCTTATCCTCCGGGACATGACCGTAAACGTTTCACACGTCACCGGGAAATCCGGAATCTGCAACATCATTTCGACGGTACGTCTTGGTCTTTGCACTGTTTGGTTGTATCCTAGACGAACTGTCATCATGTCGTCAGGATGCTCCTTGATGTCCAGCTGAAGTCGTACAGCTAGATCTTCAGTGACACCGTTGAGGCTGCTTCCATTGTCGACGAATATTGAGACGTCAGTCGCTGCCTCCTCCTGATTGTAGGCTAAAGCTTTCACTTCCAAAATGGCGTAGAATGATCCGCCAACATAGTGATTGCTTTCCTTGGTGGACTTGCATTGCGGCTTGATATGACCGACTTGTCCACAATTATGACAAGTGGCTGACTTTCGCCAATCCTCTTTTGGTCCACTCTTCGGTGACAGCTTTCGCTCCAGCGGCTTGCTGGTATTGTTAGCCGCTGGTTTCACAAATGATGCCGCTTTCGAAGAAGGCTGGCGATTCGCCGTGGTCTTTGCCGAGAGTCCTCCATAGTGAGCAAACTCGAAATTCGTTGCAATTTCAATTACTTCATGCAAGAATCTTGGACTGAGCTCCTTCACCTTTTTCGCTGTCTCCGGCCGAAGTCCGTTCTGAAAGTAGAACCGCTTCTCCATCTCCGAAATCTCCAACTCGGATTGAGACATCAGATCCTGAAACGATGACACATATTCATGGATGGTCCCGTGTTGTTTCAGCTGAAACAATCGCTCACGTAGATTGTATTCAAAGTCTTTGGGACGAAAGCGTTCACGTAGCTTCGCCTTAAACAATTGCCATGTTTTGGGAACTCCTGCCGCTTCACAATCTGAAAAAAAGCGCGATACCAGTTTAGCACAGATTTACCTAAACTGCTGGATATCATGGTCACAAAATCGGACGTATCGGCCTCCATCAATCCGCGCTTGTTAGCGTAATATTCCTCCATGGCAAAGATCCATAGTTCCAAATCTTCACCGAACTTCCCTTCATACATGGGAGGATCCTTCTTCCGTCTTTCACCTTGTGATGCGAGCAAGTGTTCAAAACGGTTATTGGCTTGCTGCATTTGCATCTGAAATTGCGTTTGCATCTGCGTCTGATACATTTGCTGTTGTTGCGTTAACCAGATCATTAACTGTTGCATTGACATTGCGTCAGGTGCAACGTTTGCCGTTCCGGCGGGTGGGACTTCATGGTGAGCTTCCTGCGGCGTTGCCGCCTCCGTTTGAGCCGTCCGTGGCACTTGGCGTTGCCGCGGGTTAGGCGATTCACTCTCAGCTGCCCTACCCCTTGTCATAGTCATTAGGGGTAGGACAGATGGACTTTTCGGTGAGTGATCCGTAAAATACGGCGAAATAAAACGGAAAAGGAATTAAAAGCTCAAAAAGTGTTTTACAACTTAGTGTTGCTGCGGTTTCTGGCGAATAAGGCTGTTAAGCTTCGCAGCAAGGTTGTCTTGGCACTCCAAAAGGTTCAGAAACGCCCGGTTAAGTTGGCGATCAACCTGGGCCTCGATGCTCTCGTCCTTGATCCAGAAAGTCTCTTTGCGAAACTTGCCCAAAACCCGCTTAGCCGTTTTGACCTGGCGGAGGAGATCCACTTGAAGTTTAGCGAAACTCTCCGCCTCGGCTGGCGAGAAGAAAAGACTGGTGTCAATCGCCGTAACAGGTGGTGGAGCAGGAGTGGACGTCGATGATACTTTGACGTCACTCGCTTTCTGATGCTTCCTCTTACTGCTTTGGTTGTGACCCTTCTTGTAGCGGGCCATAGATCGACTCCAAAGATCGAAAAAGAGGCAAGACTACCACCGGGTAACCAAGGACCGTTATACTTCTACAAAGTTCCGCTTTCGCAGACACAATGCAGGCGCCCTGGTGCTAAACCGACTTCTAGTGAAAGCCCAGCACACAGCGAAGGTTAGGTACAATCCGATCTAGGCGGAGGCAAAGTCCCTACGTGGTATTTCCACCGGCCACACGGAATGATAATGTACCCACTTCTTCGAAGTGTGCTCCTCAAAAGCTGCACGTTCGCAACCTAGAGCTTCCCCACGATGTGGCTGGCTCCAATAGTCACAGGTAAAATTCGCTTCCCACGATGTGGCCACGAGTAAACCTTTCTTGAACTTGAACCGAAGCTTGACACGGCAAGTGCTACTATGTCACACAAACCGATGCGAAGACCCGAAGCTTGAGGGCGCAGTGGCGGGCGCCCGTCGAACACTTGAGAGGAAGATTGGAAATTGAAAAGTGATTGATTGAATCGTTAGTTTGGCGTCGGCTCATTGCCGCCGCACAACCAGTAGTTCTTGGCGACCTGGACACGCAAACAAGTATCCAGGTCCCATCCTAAAGTCTATCAATCGCAGATCCTAATTCTATCCTGATCTACCAATGAGAATCTACTAATCCAAAACGTAGCTTGATCCAAATATGCGACTCGCGTCCCATAATCAAAAGTTCGGCTCGAAAACTTGATTCTTGCACATCTCAAGGATTTTTAGCCAATGGGGTCGCATGAAACTCCATGTTTATGCGTCCCATAATCATGATTATTCTTGATATTGGCCAGTAGGATAGCATGTAACGAATATAAACCATGCAATGTTTTATTACGCTGTACAGCGTAAACAGAAAGGTATGCATTAGCAATTGACGTGGGAGTCCTCTGCCATCTCATTGGCAGACGGACGTCCACGTCACAAATAACAATTGAGCTATGCTTTTTTTTATTGATGCCCGCCGTTGCCATGAATCAGCGAGCATTCAACCTGCCGCATCGCGCGTCCTACATCGTCATCAAGAATTCGAGGTAGGGGATTATCCTGAAAGAATCCGCGGTCTGCATACACTTACCATATACTTACTGTCGTTTTGATGCTGCTACGTGTGGATAGTGGCAAGTACTACGTGCAGCGTCGCACAATGATCAAGGACTACTGCCCCGGGATGCTGGACCCCATGACCGGTGGAGTCGTGCAGTTCGGTGAGCCCATGGACGTGAACGCCGAGCGTGAGGCTGAGGAGGAGATGGGTGTCAAGAACACGCCGCTGCGCTACCTGACCACGTTTTACTACGGAGACGACCGCAGCCGCGTGTGGGGCGGACTCTTCGACTGCACGTTTGATGGCCCGTTGGTGCTGCAAGAGGAAGAAGTGGACGAAGTGCTGACAATGACTGCGGACGAGATTCTTGCGCGCCGCATGGAGTTCACTCCTGACGGCATCTTCGCGTTTGAAAAGTACCTCAAATTCATCGAAGACGAACGCAAGTAGAGAAAAAGGAAAGAAAACAGAGATGCAGGTCGTCTTCCTCGCCATGAATGCGTCGTTCACTTTTGTCAAAGCAATAATCCTGATGAAAGGTAATGTGCAAGAATTAACCAATTGATTCATTCCCTTTCGGCTGCGATGTCCCAGGACTGAAGGTGAGTCGCTACACAAAGCTGGTCTTGTTTCCGCGCCTTGTCTAACGGGAATTAGTTCCAAGTGGTGTCGGATCCGGCACAGTAACGAGGATTAAGCGGCGCGTTCCGCACGCTGGGGGCAAGATGGTCTGAGAAAATGCGGAAGCGCCATCGCCAGTGAAGAGCTTGGTGGTCTTGTCACGATGAAGGGATGATAGATTTTCGGCAAACTGTGGTGCTGATAAATTGTGCTGTGAGGAAGAAAGAAGGAGGTGGACATCCATGCTGGCATCGGTTCGCAAAGGAAAATTGAAGCAGGCACAACAAAATGCTAACGCATGGTGGTAGAAGCCGGGTACAACATTTGTCGAAATAGCATCGCCACGCCATGTACTTCACAAAATGCTGAACTCGGCTGTGGATTCTCATTTCAAAACCAGAACTCATCGCATCAAACAGCGTCACCCCGAGTCAATACGTCCTAGTTTTTTGCTGGCTTTGATCACTGCCACCTTCAGTGTGTTGCAAGGGGCTTGCCTATGCAGACGATGTCGTCCAAGGGCCCGCCCCCGCGCGTGTTTGCTGGGCTACACGACGTCGCAGTCGCCCCCACCAGCCATCTTTGAAATCGGGACTTCACCTAATTCCCGAGGAGAGTCGGGATCATAACTAAGTGATGCAGTAGAGTCTTGCTGCGGTGCTAAGTGTGTCTGATAGTTCTTATACAACCTAATGACGTCGGCAGCGCGAACCTGCATGGAATTCCCACCACTCCTCGTAACGGGGTCCAGAGTTAGTTCCCATTTTGGACTTAGAAAATCACAGACACCCAAGGATATTAGACACGCATGTACAATATTTTATTGCTGCTTGTGCTACAGTCCACGCGCCAGAATAGCGCCATCCAGTGTGATGTTTGCCCCATCTAGCACGAAGGACGCATCATTCAGATTGCCAAATTCTCGACAGAGAGGCACCAAGAAGTCCGTGGACGTCTGCAGCCGTACGATCTGCCTTGTCGCGCTGTCCCATTCAAAATGAAGTGTCGACGGGAGAAGCAGCTGCGCTCCGATGAGCTTTTTGCCAAGAAGCATGGCCTTGACATCTCGGTTCTCGCTGGGACAAGGTGAAAGGTGCGGGAAGACATGCTTTATCGTTTCCGTGGTGACCGTCACTCGTAAAGATGCCGAGACGATAACGAGGCCCTTTGACATCTCGTTCATGTGCTCCAACCGGAACTCCAAGTCTTGGAAATACGCCGAATACTGGCACCAATGATCCATCAACGCTGCCACGCCTCGACTCTCCCCTAGCTCAATGTTCGGTGCCATCCCATATTCCAGAAAAACTTGCTGCCGCTGCGCCGCATCACACGCGTTACTGCCGATTCTAGTATTGTGTGCCCCAGAGAACACGTTAACGCCGTGGCGGAAGAAATGAAAGTACTCCACGATAACACTGTGGACGCTCCGCTTCCCTTCCCATAAGGTCTGATCTCGCTGAACTGTCAACTGCGATATTTCTCGTTGCAGAATGGAGATGGCGTCCCCAAGGAGTTTTATCTTCGTACGCTGCTTAAATCGATATCTGGCTTGGCTAAGACGGCATTGCTCCCGACGATCCGTTGTGTTCGCTCGGACTGCTTTACGCCGTTGCGTATGGATAGCTGTGACAGTCTGCCCACTTGGTGTCGGATAATAAAGCTCTGGTCCGGGCAGTCTTTCTGCGTTGGTGGGGCACAGATTGCCGTATCAGCGTGTGTCAACCTCGACGTGGTCGGGTTAGGAACTGTCTCCAGTGGGTAGCTCTCGTCCTCAGTACGCGCAGGCATTCGATCACTCCTATTACATGTAGTGTCATGTACCCGCTTGGCTCGAGTAAAAAGGGGTCCGACGATAGTGAATTGGGTGGTCGCATCTGTCGTATGAACGGCGAACGTCTGCATCAGGCTTCGGGTGGTGACTTGGTCCGAGTTGACAATTTGTGAAATGATGCGATCATCCAACCAACTACTCGCTCATGCAACTTCGCCACAACGAACATCAACGAACCATTCGCCATACTGTAAGTACCCAAAAGGTAAAGCCAAGAGTGAACCTTGCCGTTGCATCATCATCCCGTAATCCCGATCTTACGTAGACGGGAGTCGTAGTGGTCTATTATACCAAAATCCAAGTCAGATGCCGTTTACAATACTATGTGGCCAGGCAAATTCTACCATCCCGTCACCGTCCCATAATCTAGCGAGATGAATCCTGCAAGTGCAGTAGAAATCTGCGGCTTACGAAATACTATGGTAGGTCCGATTTGTCAATTTGTGAAATGACGCGCTTGTCCAACCGACTACTAGCTCATGCTAACTTCGCCACAACGAGCAACAACGAACGATTCTCAATACTGTTAGTAAAAGCCATGAGCGAACCTTGCCGTTGCATCATCATCCCGTAATACCAAGATCTTACGTGGATGGGAGTAAGCAGTCGTGGTACAATACAAGTCGGATGCTGTTACACAGTTCTATGTCGTCGTCCCATAATCTAGTGAGGTGAACCCTGCCATTGCAGTAGAAATCTGTGGCTTACGAAATGTACTGCGAAGATGAAATTTTTTGCTGCTTCTATCTGGTGAGTTAGCGTTGTCCGATCCAGCGTACTTGGACTTGTTCATGCGTCGCCCTCATCTGTCGCACACACTCGCTAAAGCTGCGATGCAAAACGATTTTTGTCTTCGCTAAGGACGACGTCTTCACTAAGGACGACGAACTACGAGTTTAGTTAACTACTGTACCGTAGGTTTAGCGGCGGCCACGGTGGATCATTTTAACGTCCCTCGTTTGACCTGCCGCAGCTCTCGCATTGGTTAGGATGCTACCTGTACAGCTTCCTGGCCGTTCGACTCGCTTGCGAGTACAGATTCAACTGCGATGTAGCCATCTCCACCGCCCCGCACTATCCGATATCACTAATCACATAGCCGTGCTTCGCCTGGAACAGCTCTGGATTGTAAATTGCGGGCCGCACTCCCAGATTGAAACTCATGTTGCGCACCTTAACTTAGCTACGTTGGACATCATTACTCCCAATAAAACATCCACAGCCTCTACGATCAAAAGTGCCCCTTCCCGTGGCCGCCGAATGTGAACGTCCTACCACGTGTTCTCTGTTGGAGTAATGGACCTCACAGAGGAATCAGGACAGAGGAGGATAGTAGTCATTGACATGTACGAATGTAGGAGCTTGAGCGAGAAAACGGTAGAAAAGAAGAAGATCCGTGTCGGAAGCTTTATAAAAGCAGAAGAGTGACTGGCGACAAACCTAACTCTGTTGCTGGAGAAGAAAAAATCCGACGGATGTCGCTTGAGTAGACATATAAATCATTTGTCACAGGTACTATCGTTTCTTAAAGTCTATGCAAAAGAGTAGGTATTCTATTTCAATCTCAACTGGATGGGTCAACATACCAGCACAATTTGTCAAACAAACAGGCTATTGAAAATAACAGGCATTAATCACGGAAGATCTTCATCAACACAAACAAATTCAACAGGGTATGAGATAAATCAGTAACAGCACCTGTGCCTCTCGGCGCTGTAAGGCCTAATCAATCAACCACTCCATGCAGCTGCGCCGGCCGGAGCGCTCGGGCGCGGCGGCGTCTCTCTCGGCCCCCAGGGCTCCGCTATGGACGCAACTGGATGCGTCTGCTCCGCAGGACGAGCGCGCAGTATCACACACCACCGTGTGCTCTCCGGCGGCGCGCTCGGGCCACGCAATGACGCTATTGCCCACGGCCAGCGTGCTGCTCTTCGGGGGCGCCGACGGCCAGGTCTTCTTCGAGGACGTGTTTCTCCTGGAGCCCGCGGGGTACGCGGCGTCAAGCAGCAGCAGGCCATCGACCAAGCTACAGGTTGCAGGTCTTACAAAGCCCTCTCAACCGCTTCCCGCTCGGACACGACGGAAGTGTCCAATTCTCGGCCGTCTCGTATTCGGACCCAGTGGAAGTACCAGAATACGATTACAGGACTTGTTTATAGGCGGTGGCTCCAGAGTTTATGCTGAGCGATGTCTAAGGCAGAGCTAACATACACAAACATATGTTATGATGTATCGAGCGGAATTGCGTGATACGAGCTTTGCCTACGTAAAATCAAAGGAGCTACAGAGACCTACGGATATCGCCATCTCTGCCGATCCTGTCATCGTTGCATCAACTGATTGCCTTGGTTTACCTCATCCCCCCTGCCAGGTAGTGCTGCAACTTGACGCGCCGTTCCTCCAAAACATCGGCACTATCGATACCGAAGTCGTCGTTCAGCAGAATACTGAGTTCATTGATCCGGCGGTGGCCCCACCTCCTCAACGACGCATAGTTTGTCGGAAAGAACCGACGAGGGACAACTTCACCCACTGGCAGCCGGGGAATATCGCGGCACGGAGGTGACATACCAGGAAGCAAGTCCCCGAGGCCTGGCGTGGTCTTGACAAATCGGTGAAGTTGGCGCACCCCTCCATGAACTGCACCGTCACGAAAGACTCGGGCGTTATGCACCGCAGCCCGCGTGTTGTGGAGAATAGCGCCGGTCCTTTGCTGCTCCTCTTGAAGTTGACTCAGCTGCCGGCGGAGGCTCCTCGATTGTTCCGCTCCGAGCTCGATCTGCTCTTGTTGCTGCTGGATCAGCTCTTCCGACTGCTGGAGTCGCTGGAACATCCGATGCTCCGACTGCAGTAGCTGATCGCGGAAGTCGCGTAGAATCCACTCGTCACGTAGTTGGATGTGGTGCCAAAGATCGATGGACCACTGCGGGGGCGTGAGACTTGGGTCCATGGTCGGAGCTTGACGTGTTCGTGCTTTGGCTCCGTTTGAGGAATGACATCTGAGCAGACTAAGCGGGAACCGGCAGCCATGAAGTTGTTACTGCCGCAACAACCCACTCGAAAGAGACGAAGTGGTGTATCGTGGTCATTTTGCGTTGATGCCGGCACACACGGAGGAGACCCACGACCACGAGAGACTACATGTATTGACGTTACCCTCTGCGCCCCCGTCTCGAGACCAGACTAAGCACGATCGTTTGCTTCCTCTCATCCACTGTCAGGATGTCACTGAGTGCCAACCGGATGTCGTTGAGTGCGAAGGAAGAGGTATAATGTTTTTATCCCTGTGAAGACAAGGGAGCCGTCGCTAACAAGGGAGATATGCGCGCTCCTTTAGGTCTGCATCGTGGACGAGGAGAACAATGTGATTCGCAAGGCCGATCGCGCCGTCATGGTAAGACAAAGGATTTAATAACAATTGAGCTATGCTTTTTTTTTTATTGATGCCCGCCGTTGCCATGAATCAGCGAGCATTCAACCTGCCGCATCGCGCGTCCTACATCGTCATCAAGAATTCGAGGTAGGGGATTATCCTGAAAGAATCCGCGGTCTGCATACACTTACCATATACTTACTGTCTTTTTGATGCTGCTACGTGTATATAGTGGCAAGTACTACGTGCAGCGTCGCACAATGATCAAGGACTACTGCCCCGGGATGCTGGACCCCATGACCGGTGGAGTCGTGCAGTTCGGTGAGCCCATGGACGTGAACGCCGATCGTGAGGCTGAGGAGGAGATGGGTGTCAAGAACACGCCGCTGCGCTACCTGACCACGTTTTACTACGGAGACGACCGCAGCCGCGTGTGGGGCGGACTCTTCGACTGCACGTTTGATGGCCCGTTGGTGCTGCAAGAGGAAGAAGTGGACGAAGTGCTGACAATGACTGCGGACGAGATTCTTGCGCGCCGCATGGAGTTCACTCCTGACGGCATCTTCGCGTTTGAAAAGTACCTCAAATTCATCGAAGACGAACGCAAGTAGAGAAAAAGGAAAGAAAGCAAAACAGAGATGCAGCTCGTCTTCATCGCCATGAATGCGTCGTTCACTTTTGTCAAAGCAATAATCCTGATGAAAGGTAATGTACAAGAATTAACCAATTGATTCATTCCCTTTCGGCTGCGTTGTTCTAGGACTGAAGGTGAGTCGCTACACAAAGCTGGTCTTGTTTCCGTGCCTTGTCTAACGGGAATTAGTTCCAAGTGGTGTCGGATCCGGCACAGTAACGAGGATTAAGCGGCGCGTTCCGCACGCTGGGGGCAAGATGGTCTGAGAAAATGCAGAAGCGCCATCGCCAGTGAAGAGCTTGGTGGTCTTGTCACGATGAAGGGATGATAGATTTTCGGCAAACTGTGGTGCTGATAAATTGTGCTGTGAGGAAGAAAGAAGGAGGTGGACATCCATGCTGGCATCGGTTCGCAAAGGAAAATTGAAGCAGGCACAACAAAATGCTAACGCATGGTGGTAGAAGCCGGGTACAACATTTGTCGAAATAGCATCGCCACGCCATGTACTTCACAAAATGCTGAACTCGGCTGTGGATTCTCATTTCAAAACCAGAACTAACAGCTTTGCGCTGCCACTTGAGTCGAGTTTGTAGAGGTCGTGAAAACGTACAGCAGACACGTCAACGCAGTGCTCGCCCCACTTAGCAGTTTTGGGATTGCGGGAGCTCCACCAGAGTGGACTCCTTTAAGAGAAAACGCGTTGTACTAAACTAAACTAAGTATCGATCGGGCGGGCGACTACAAACACCATACAAACTACAAGTTTCTGAGGCTGTGAGCAGCACAGGCCTCATACTCCCCCGAAACTTGTAGTCTGCATCATCAATCCGGTTGACCCACTTCAGATTCTTCAGTGCACAGGCATTCAACACCTAATTGCTTTCGGTGCTTGCGGAACTTGTTCTTTCCCAGCGCCTTGGTTAGAGCATCTGCTGGCATATCGGCTAACGACAAATGCTTGATCTGCATCTAACCAGCATTCACGTAGTCAATGACCTTGTACACTGCCAAATCTAAGCATTTGATCTTGTGGTGGCCGCTTGAGTGTGTCATCACTTGAACGGCAGACATGCTATCTGTCCACAATGTTGCAGGAAACTGCACAGGCACTCCTAATTCGACAAGCAGATTTTGTAGCCATCGAATTCGATCGGCGCATGAACTTGCAGCAGTCAGTTCTGCACTACATGTGTCGGTGAGTGCAGCATCTTGATGCTTACTCTGATAAGCAATGACACAACCACCAAGTTTCACCACTTGACCCGAAATTGAACGACGAGTGTCAGGATCGTTGCCGAGATCAGCATCCGCGTAGCCAACAATCGACAAATCTTCTTTTGCAATTTTCTTCGGTAGAACCAGCCCATAGGAAGCAGATCCTTTCAGCTATGCTAACACTCGCTGAGCCAAAGTGTAGTGTTCTCCCGTGTAGCAATTCATGAACTTACTCAGAATTGAAACTGCATTCGCTATGTCGGGCCGCGTACAGCATACTAGATACTGCAGCGAGCCTACGATTTGACGGTAAGGTAAATCAGACCGATTCACCTCAGGTCCATACGGTTCGTTGGGGTTGGCTGGCCTAACCTTCATATCCATTGGAGTACGTGCAACACGAGTGTCACATACACCAAATTTCTCCACAAGATGGCGAACGTACGACTCCTGCGAAAGTGTAACTCGATCTGTCTCAACTTTCACATCCATGGCTAGCAGCAGGTTCACCTCGCCCAAATCCTTCAGCTGAAACTCTTTCTTGAGCTCTTCGATTAGCCACTCGATGTGTTCGGTCTTAGCAGCAATGACCACATCATCGACGTAGACTGTAAGAAACATGGGGGTGTCGCCTATCCACTTCACGTAGACACCATCTGCAACAACACTAGCCTTGAAACCAAGTTTCAGCAAGTATTTCTTCAGAGTTTCATTCCAGATGAGAGGAGCCTGCTTCAAGCCATACAAACTTTTCTTCAGCAAGTATTTCTTCGGAGTTTCATTCCAGATGAGAGGAGCCTGCTTCAAGCCATACAAACTTTTCTTCAGCAAGCAAACACAACCACTCCCATCGTTGAATATTTCCGGTTGCTCCATGTACACATCGACGTCCATGCAGCCATTAAGAAAAGCTGTAGTGAAGTCAATTTGACGAAGGTCCAGATCATAATTGAATGCTAAAACAATCACCACACGAATTGCTTCCATGCTAACTACTGGTGGATAAATTTCCCAATGGTCCGAACCAAATACTTGCTCAAAGCCTCGAAGGGTAAGCCTGGCCTTATACCGTTCAATCTCTCCGTGTTGATTTCGTTTGATTACGAAAACCCAACGACTTGTCATGACTTTGCTGTTTGGCGGACGATCCACCAGTATCCACGTTTCGTTCTTTTGGATGAGGTTGAATTCAACTTCCAGTGCTTCTAGCCATTTATCTCGATCAGGACCAGATATTGCTCCACGAACATTCTTAGGCAGTTTGTCCATGGTCGAAATAAAATAGTTCGCCAACGAATACCCACGGAGCCGAATATTTGGTCGGCGAAGACGAGTCGACCGTCGGAGAGGCTCAGACTGTGTCTTCATCGAACGACGAGGCTGCTTCACCTCGACCAAGCCGGTTTTCCTTTGTATTTTACCAAGCCAGGCTTTCTCTTGTATTTTACCAACCCAGGCTTTCGTTTCTTGCGACTGCCTTGCTGATCGCCTTCAACGTCTTGCTGCTGATCACCACACTCGATCGAATCTTCACTAGCAGGTAAACTATCGTCAGAATTCTCCGCATCATCACTCAGGGCCAGCTCCCCCGTACATTTGTGCCTTTTAGGAATAGAGGCAGCTTCAGCCGCCTCAATCTCCCCCGTACCGCTAGTTCTCACTCTCTTCTTGCCAACGACTCCGTCTCCAACTTCCTGGTCACCCATGCTCTCATCACCGGAGTCGTGAGATGCTACGGCAACCTCGTTGGCAGAATCGGAGCACGTGTAATCATGAAGAGGCAACTTTACGTACGGAATTCTATCGGGTAGCACCACACCTAACTGATGAGAGTATACTTTCTCCAATAGTTGACTTACATAGTCACCTGCTACAGTCCACTGTTCACGAAATTTTACGTCGCGTGATTCAACAATTCGACCCGAGACTAGATCCAGCATGCGATACCCAGTCGTCGTTTCAGGATAACCGAGGAAAAGTGACTCCCGCGCTGTTGGAGCATGCTTGTAGTGGGTCTAACTTGACTCACTACTTTAGCTTACACGTTGCGCAACGTGTATGAGGAAGCGAAAGTACTTAGTAATTACTTAGGTTAATTATATTTGAATACACAAATATAAGTTAAGTAATAAAAGGATTCCAAGTGACTTAGATTAGGTAAAATGAGAACTGTATTGTTTGTAAATTGATCTTCCTCTAAAATCTGCTAAAAACTGTTTATCATCTATGAAAGGGCTGGCAGCGGCTGGCTGTCAGAGCCCCGCTAATATGCATGTCTCTGATTGGTAGAAAGATGCTGCTTTCTACCAATAAGATCTTTTGGGTATGTGTGGACCACTCACTGTGGTGGTCCACTTCAATGTATCCATTGGTGTGTCTTACACCAATGTGAGGAAGTATCCAAAACTTTTAACAGATAACCTATCTGTTAAATTCACAAGTGGCTTGCAGCCACTTGTGCGTGTAACCCCGTTACACCATCCCCCCCTTAAGGTTAGACGCGCGGGGTCCCCGCACGTCAATCTCTGAATTGATCATTCGTCAATTCTCCGCGTTTGGAGAAGAAATCCGCGCTCATTCAACGATGAGCGCGCCTCAGAAGAAGTCCACAAAGTCGGTGGGGAGTCATCTCTCCATCGACGACTACTTCGAACGCCAGAAGGCGAAGTACGGCGACGTCGTCGACTTCGACGACGACGATGAAGATATGGAGGGCGAGGAGGACTCGCCCTCAAAGCGTAAAGACTCAGTGTCGAGCGAATCGCTCGACCCTCACACCAAGAACGTTCGTCCGCGTGAAGGGGACGAATCGGACGCTTCGAGTTCGAAGCGTTCGCGTACTGAGAGCGATACCCCACTCGCTTCCGCTGGGGCTCTCAGTACTCCGCGCGCTGCTGCTGCAGCGCGTGATGTCAAAGCTCAAGGCTCTCCGCGCGCTCCGCCTGCAGCGCGCGATCCGTGGATGCCGTCCGCATCCGAGATTGCGGACCGGTATGGGAACTCGGTACCTCCGAATGAGGTACCGCTGTACGTATGCAGCGCCATCAAAGATGACGCTGTGGCTGTCGAGTTGCACTTTGATGCGGAAACGCATCAAAGGCGCGATTACTACATCGGACTCTTTCATGAGCTCCGATGGTTTCAAAGCAAGAAGACCTCTTCTCGCAGCAAAGTGCCCGAATGGCAGGCACTTTGTCAAAGTTGGAACGCCTTTGTTGATAACTTCAACAAGAGGCCGAGTGCTTACCGTGATCGGATTAAGCAAGCGCGTGATCGCTTCGAGACGTACTCGAAGCGTGGAAAGCTGGAGCAACTTCATGTTGCTGCTGAGGAGGCAAATGTGCCGTGCGCTGTGCCCGAGGGCTTTCAGTGCACGAAGTGCTTCCCGGGCGCGGTCCGCTTGAGCGACCGCGACCTGAACGGGTACACGTCGTTCCGTGTGCCCGAGAGTCTCAAAGAGCTCCGTGCTAAGTTCTTAGCACGTGAGGTTCGGGCGCTGGCGATGATCGCAGCGCTCGTGTTACTTCCGCTGTGCCAGCGCGTACTGCTCCTCGTACGCCCTCACCATTTCCGGAACGTCCTCCAGCAAGACGTTCCGCGGCTCCCATGTATCTCGATGGGGAGGAAATTCTCTCCAACGAATACGAAAACGAACCCCTTGAGGGTTCGTTTTCGGGATACTATGGTCAACAATCCGCTCAACAATCCAGCGGGTTGAGCCGCGGGCGTCACGGATCGGCGGTGGCGGGGGTGGGAACACGCCCCGGGTATGATCAGCCCCGGGCTGATCAGTATGCGCCTCTCCACGACCGGGTGACCGCCGTGGAGCGTCTGCAGGGCGCTGAGTTCGCCGCCCTGAAACAGGAGCTGGCGAACCAGAAGGCTCAAGTCGCGGCGGTCTCGCAGACCGCCTCGAACATCCAGGTCGAGCTGGGGACCCAGATGAAGGGGTTGCTCCAGCGCGTCCGCGCGCTGGAGGAGAGGCTGCTCGTCGCCGAGGCCAAGTCCTCCGCTTCTGCCTCGGCTCCTGCCGAGGCTTCGGGTCAGCCGAGCTAGATGGCTCGTGCTGCAGGTATGGCTTCAGCCGTCCGACGTAGAAGGTCGGATGGAGGCGCATGCTAGACGGTATGTCTAGCGTGTATGCGTTGCCGTACCGTGCCAACACAGTGAACGGCCCGATGAAGCGCGGAGCAAGCTTGCTTGCTCCGAAATCCGAAACTGCATGTCTAGGCAGGTTTTGTGTTGCTAACAAAACTAATGAACCAACTTTAAATTCATTTGTGCTGCCTCTGCCCGCATTGTCTGCGTTCAGCTTCTGTTGATCAACAGAAGCTGCTATAGTGTCTTGGACAAACCGAATCACGGCTTGTCTTTTGGTGATGAAACTGATTGCATCCGAGCTGAAGTCATTCAGCTCGCTTTCCGCTAGAGGCCCGGCCTCTGCGTGGTTCTTTGCGGTGTCTGCGCCCTGCGCAGACCCGTGGTCGTTGGCCTTGTTGTTGGGGGAGTCTGCGCCCTGCGCAGGATCATGTGGTTTGTTCGTTGTTGCAGCTGACACTGTGCAAGTGTCAGCGGTTTTCTGCGGCTGTTGTATTGCAGTCGTAGATCCTCCCCCACTTAAAGTGGGAGCCATCACTCCGAGTAAACTCGGTAGGCGTGGATGCTGCATGGCATTCACGTAGAACGGTGTATGCCCGGTCGAGGCATGCACTGAGTTATTGATGGCAAACTCTGCCATCGATAAGCACTCGCTCCAGTATTGGAACGAGTGAGCGTAGCCCTTCAACATATCGATGAGCACGCGATTCACGCGCTCGGTTTGACCGTCCGTCTGCGGATGGTCCGCAGTCGACATGGAAAATTGGCTCCCAAGAAGTGTAAACACTTCTTGCCACAGGTGTGCTGTGAAGCGCGGGTCTCTGTCCGACACGATGTCGGTCGGCATGCCATGGTGTTTGAACACCATGTCGACGAACAGACGGGCCGTCTGCTTCGCGGTCACCTCTGCTGGCACCGCAGCAAGATGTACCATCTTGCTGAAGCGGTCTACAAAGACCACAACACCGGTGTTCCCTCCGTTATCCGGGGGAAGACCAAAGATGAAGTCCAAAGACATGGACTTCCAACACTCCGACGGAGTCGGTAGTGATTGCAATGGAGCCTGCGCAAACGGCGCAGGCTTTACGCGTTGGCATACCTCGCAAGCACGGATGTACTTGCGCACCCACTTATACTGGTGGTGCCAGTAGAAGTCGCGCGTGAGAAGGACGTATGTCTTCTCACGTCCGAGATGTCCCGCAGTCGGGGCATCATGATACTCGTACATGATCCTGAGTCGCAGGTCATGGTCATTTGGCACGACAACGCGATCCGCGTTGTCGTCGACTGCGTTGTAAAGTAGCAGTCCTTCGTGCACACGAAAGCGGTGTGCACGCGCTCGAAGGTGCTTGGGCAGCTTCTGACGGGACTTGTCAGAAGGCGCTGTGCCATAGGCCAGCAAGAGCTTCGCGTCCGCGTCGTGCGCGTACGCGGCCTTCACATCATCCAACAGAGATGATGTGGGTTTGCTCGATCGCATGGCGTCAATGGCATTGACGTCAACAGCTTCTGCATAGTCCGGCCGACGTGATAACGCGTCGGCCACCACGCTCAATCTTCCGGGTTTGTATTCGACCCGGAAGTTATACTCCGCAAAGAATGAGAGCCATCTCGCCATTCTTTGTGAAATGTGTGTGTGGCGACTTCACTGCGGTGCGCAGTGAAGCATGGTCGGTGTAGACCACAAATGGTCTACTCCCAAGCAAGTACACTCGGAACTTTGCGAGTGCATACTTCATGGCAAGGAGTTCCTTGTCATTCACCGGATAGTTGCGCTCAGCTGGCTTCAGCTGACGCGATTGGTAGTAGACGACACGATCACGGCCCTCGTGATCGTGCTGCATCAACGCGCATCCGATTGCGAAATCGGATGCGTCACACACTACGTGAAATGGGCGATCTTGGTCAGCCACTGCCAAGATCGGCGCCTCAGTCAAGCCCCGCTTGACTGCATCGAATGCCTTTTGGCAATCGGGTGTCCAATTCCACACAGCTTCTTTCTTAAGAAGTTGTGATAGCGGGCGGATCTTGCCCGCATAATCCTCCACGTACTTGCACAAGTACGTGGCCAAGCCAAGGAACTGCCTCAGTTCCTTGACACTTGAAGGCGTTGGCCATTCATTGATCACCCTGACCTTTTCCGGGTCAGGGCGAACACCATTCTTCCCTACGAGACACCCGAGGACGGGTATCTCGCTCGCCCCGAAGATACACTTCTTCAGGTTCGCGTAGAGCTTATGCTTTCGCATAAGCTCAAGTAGCTTCCGGAGGTGCACCCTGTGCATTTCTATGTCGCTCTTCCCGTCCACAGCTCGGCTGTGGATGAACACATCATCGAAGTAGCTCGGTGCGAAGTCGCGCACCGAGCGCAACAAGTGCGTCACGCACCTGTTGAAGGTCGCAGGGGCGTTCTTAAGCCCCTGTGGCATTACTAGCCATTCCCAGAGCATGCCGCTTGGCGTGCTCACTGCCATGAGAGGGATATCGCTCTCACGCATTAGGATTTGATAAAACCCATCTCGCAAGTCGAGAGCACTGTAAACGGTGCTCCCGGCCATCGAATCGATGATAACATCTTTTCGCGGTATCGGCGTCTGCGCCGGTACCTTCGCATCGTTCAGCTTGTTATACGCATGAACGATGCGCCATCCGCCCCGTGGCTTTTTGACACAAAACGTCGGAGCACTGTGCGGGGACTTTGATTCCCGCACTTGTCCTGCTTTGCGACGACTTTCAAAGAAGTCGTCGATCGCCTTGACTTGCTCTCGCGGCAGTGGCCACTGCCGCGTGACACAGTTCTTCGTGCCCGGCACGAGATCAATCTCGTGCTGAATGCCCTTATCCTGCGGAAGCTCCGCAGGAATCTCTTCCGGGAGTACGTCTTTGTACTCCCTCAACAATTCGTAATAGGGACTCGACTTCAGCGAGTCCCAACCTTGTTCCTCGAAGCGCT
Organism: Phytophthora cinnamomi; assembly: GCF_018691715.1. Lineage (NCBI taxonomy): Eukaryota > Oomycota > Peronosporomycetes > Peronosporales > Peronosporaceae > Phytophthora > Phytophthora cinnamomi. Next base: position 1,016,458 of record NW_027151035.1, read on the forward strand.
CTCGCTTCGTCTTCGCACTGAGAGTGTCTTCACTCTCAGTGGTACTTCCCATGAAGAGCTGCCTCAGCCCTTCGCTCTCGCTCTCCGTTCTTTCGCTGTCCGAAAGAACGCAGACTTGCTCGATGCGTCCATCGTGCAAGTCGCACGTGAAGCGCTTCCAGCTCATGGCTGGAAGCGAAGTCAACTCCGACGCCATCGTCGGAGGACTAGCGAGTTCCATCTCACGATACTGAATTCCAGTATCGGTGCGCGTCAAGACGCTTAGCGTCTTGACATTCGGCGTCACCGCCGCAGTCTGCCCAGCAGACTGCTCTTGTTGCGTCTCGGTCCCGGACCGAGACTTGCGCAGCGTTTCCCGCTTGCGCCGTCTTCTTGTTGTGCGGAGCCCGGCTCCGCACGGTTGTTCTTCTTGTCCAGGCCCGGCCGTGGACAGTCGTTCGCCGGCGGACCCTGTCCGCGGGCGCGCGGTATCAAGCCCGGCTTGACCGCATTTTCCTTCGTGCAGCCCGGCTGCACGGTAATGTGTCCCCTCGCCGGCAGACCCTGTCTGCGGGCGCGCGATATCAAGCCCGGCTTGATCGCATGGCGCTTCGTCGTGCAGCCCGGCTGCACGACAGCATGCAAATTGCGTCAGTGCGGTACGTTTGCAACCGTCCGCACTGTTTGCAGCGTCAACTCCCGGAGTTGACACGCCTTCGTCACCTCGACGCCATTCATTGGCCGAGCCCCTCATGACCGAGGGTGCGTCGGCTCCCGGAGCCGACGCGTCGTTGTCGACCTGACCGCTTCGGGTCAGGGACTGTCCCTTACACGCTTGAACGTGGGGTTGGTTCCCGGAACCAACACATCTTTTTCTTCCGACGTCGGCAGTATTGCCGACGTTGGTCTCAATTGTGCGCGCCCTCGCGCACCTCTTGGGCACTCCGGGACAGCAGCATAAAGCGCTGTCTCGGCTGGTGAGCCGCGCGCACCTGCTGGTGCGCGCGCTGCGGTAACAGGGCCATCGCTCTCTGTTCCGCTGTCGCGTCCGAAGCGCACGAGCGTGCGCTTCTTCCAGTCTATCACCGGATCATGCCGTGCAAACCACGGTATGTCCATTACCACGTCGAACTTATCGTCCAGGTCCAGGACGATAAAGTGTTCGACAAACACTCGTTGTTTGTACGAGAAGCGCACGTTCACGACGCGCTTCTCGGTCTTCACGATGGCACCTGTTGCCAATCGAACTTCCAGATGACTTCGAGGTAACTTTACCTCCTCGTAGTCAAGACTCGGTAAACTCCGCAGCCGAACAAAGTTGTTCGACGCGCCCGAATCTACCAGAGCGCGAAGAGAGTCGCTCGCTCTCTTCGAGTAAACCTTCAAGATGACTAGGTTCGGCCTGTCATCTTGTTTCTTGCAGTGAGAGCTGGTCTCACTGGGGGCTGCAGTCCTCAGCGTCGCGTGCCCGATGTCGGCACGCACGACTGCATTACCAGTAGGGCGCCCCGCGCCTACTGGATGTTCGCGTTTTTTGTTGGTCCGCGGCGATGCCTAGCATCGCCACGACGGCCACCTCCAGGGGACATGGGAGCTGTACACTCCCGTGCAAAGTGACCGATCCTTCCGCAACGGAAGCATCGCACGTTACCTCCCTGCTGCTGGTAACCAGCAGTTGTTGCGTTTGAGAGGTCCATTGGTTCCGGACCTCCCGTCCTCGCTACCGGGCGCGGTTGCGACCTCGGTACGTTCACATGCAGTTTAGCCTGCCGCAGGCTAAACTCTTCTTGCATGGCAAGAGTGATTGCAGCTTCGAGAGTACTCGGGTACGCTCGGAAGAGATAGGTCTTCACAGGCCCATCTCCAAGCCCCTTCATGAACGTGACGACCTTGGTCGCCTCGTCAATCGGGTTAGTCACGATATTTGATACCGAATATCGTGCGCGCTGCGCGTAAGCATGGACGTCATGCTTACCCTGCTGAAGGTCGAGGAACTCCGCCCTCGACCGGAACTCGTTTTGCGGGGGCTCAAACGCTTGTTTGAGCTCCTCTTTGAACACTTCGTACGTGCTGAAGCACGTAGGATCGGAGAGTCGGCGTCCATACGCCCAACTCCTTGCGCGTCCGCCAAGGCAGGACATGGCGAACGCGACCTTCGACAGCGGGTCGACGATGCGTCGAGCCGCTATGGCTGTGTCGAGTTCGACAAGCCATCGGAGGAGAGGCTCGCCCTCTCTTCCCACGTAATTGCTTACGCTCAACTTTAATGGTTGAGCACGCGGTGTCGTCCCTGACGACGCCGTCACTGAGGAAGCAGCATCACGCTGCTCCTTCATGATAAAGCCCAGAGCAACACCATGTTGCTCCGTCGGCGATAGCGTACGCAGCATTGTAGCTATCGCCGCTTCTCCAATGACTGTTGACAGTCGTTGGAGGGCCTCCCACTCTGGGTCAGACAGGTGGGGGCAGTCAGCGCGTGCAACATGCGTTGCAGGCGTGTTGGAGCTCTCCATGGGCACCTCCGTGCTCACGGGGTTCTCGGCTCCGCGTTCGTACACCGCGTACGAACGTCAAGCAGTCGGTCGTTGGACGGACTACGAAGTGCTACCAGGTGTAGTGGGTCTAACTTGACTCACTACTTTAGCTTACACGTTGCGCAACGTGTATGAGGAAGCGTAAGTACTTAGTAATTACTTAGGTTAATTATATTTGAATACACAAATATAAGTTAACTTAGACAAGACTCCAAGTAGCTAGTTTAAGGTAAAATGAGAACTGTATTGTTTGTATATTGATCTTCCTCTAAAATCTGCTAAAAACTGTTTATCATCTATGAAAGGGTTGGCAGCGGCTGGCTGTCAGAGCCCCGCTAATATGCATGTCTCTGATTGGTAGAAAGATGCTGCTTTCTACCAATAAGATCTTTTGGGTATGTGTGGACCACTCACTGTGGTGGTCCACTTCAATGTATCCATTGGTGTGTCTTACACCAATGTGAGGAAGTATCCAAAACTTTTAACAGATAACCTATCTGTTAAATTCACAAGTGGTTTGCAGCCACTTGTGCGTGTAACCCCGTTACAATGCTTGCCTTTCCGTTTCTTCTTCGGAACAAAATACGTGACAGCACCCCCCCATACACGTAAGCCAGACACATCAGGTTTCCGACCTTCATAGAGCTCGTACGGCGTACGACCCTGATTGGCTTTCGTAGGCGAGAAGTTGTAAACTGTTACTGCAAATTTCAATCCTTCTCCCCGCAAACTCGTCGGCAATCCTGTCGTCACTAACATTGTGCGAACGGCCCGCAGCATTATGCTGTTCATCTTTTCTACGAGACTATTTTCTTCGGGCGAGTACGTATTTGTGCGTACAGGGCGAACTCCAGTCTCCCGCATATACTTCTTCAAGGCTTCGTTCTTGAACTCAGTTCCTTGGTCTGAACCGATAAATCTGACGCGCAGTCCACTTTGATGTAGCTGTAGTGTGAGCGTCTTCAAGTTATCACCACTCTCAGATTTTTGCTGTAACAAGAAGCCCCATAAATAGCGAGAGTATTCGTCCTCGACAAGTTGGAATTTTGTTTTTTCCGCCCACTGATTTTTCTCCATAGCTACATACATCAGACATCAGACATCAACTTTTCGCAACAGCGAATTGAACGCCGCGGCCGCAACCGCTTGTAGGACATTCTCCGCGACTTGGCCAACGTGCAACTCAAGCAGTCAACCACTTCTCCAGTCTGCTCACTAGGAGGAATCTGCATCCCGGTAACATGCTGATTACGATAGACCTTCTGCAATGCGTCAGCATTCATATGCGCGAACCGAAGATGTCACCGAAACAGAGAATTATCGGTAGAAACCACAGACGCGACGACACGAGCAGGTGCATGACGACTCCGAGTACGATAGTATCCATTACTCTTCTCAAACACAATTGCTCTTCCATCCTTCCAAATTAGACGCTGTGGAGGACCATTTTCGGAGTATCTGGGCTCGCACTTCCAGCCTTCTTCCTCCCATACATTCACACTCAGCAAATTCACATGACAACCAGGAACATTACGAACCCCAGTCAAAGTGTACCGTAGTTTGCCTCCGCTATTTCCACGCGGATCCTCTGTGGACACATATGATATTTCCAATTCTGATACCAAATGTTCCTTTGTAATTTCGCCGGTCCAGGACTCATGTGGTGTGTTCGTCTCCTCAAAATGCGGAAAACGGAGCATGAGCGATCGGTCGGCACAGGTGTGAGTAATTGCAGCAGAATCCAAAATCCACTCCAAAGAATTAGATACATTCGGCGAAGAAGCAATACTCAACTCTGAGCTTGTTATAGCACACGTATTTTCCAGACGTCCAACCATTCCTAATGGTGATGGCTGAGGGGGACCGCCTTTCGGGCCTGGCTTCTTGCCACCATCGCTGTTGGACTTGCCTCCAGCACCTTGTTTTGACGTACCGGCAGCACCATGTTTCAGATCAAATTGCCGCTTTCGACACACATTCTGGTAATGCCCCTCCTTGCCACAATAGAAGCACTCCCTGAATCTTTCGTTTGGATCCGCCGCCTTATCACGAGGTTTTTCTCCTGCATTTCCGGTGCTGGGCTTGCCCCCACTATTCTGCTGTCCAGAATCGTTGTCAGTCTTCTGCTTCTTGGCCACGTGCATAATCTTCCCGGTGTCCTCATCCTCGTCACGAACAAGGTCGTCCATTTCTGTTTCAGATTTCAGCGTGTTCAGTACTTGCTGGAGCGTTGGCCGTGTGCCAGGAGCCATGATCCGCGAGAACTGACGCACCACAGCTCTGTGAGTGTGCACCACACCCATGAGGATCACATCTACCGTAAGATCATCATCTATCACGCGACCTAAATTCGCCAGTGCACGGCGAGTGTCGTGAATCTCCTGCAGCCAGGCATCCATCATCTGCTCACGAGAATAGGTAGCATGAAAAAATTTCTTCATCACCCAGACATAATTTGAAAATTCTCTTTTAGTATGATGAGCTTCCAAATCTTCCCACATCTCGCTGTCCGTGGGGAGATCACACATCCTCTCAGCATCCTCCACTTTTGCCCCACGAAGCAAAGTATCCTTCACAAAGAAGTCCAACTGGTCATACTGTTGTTGAGCAGGACCAGCTACAGCAGGGCGCAGAATGGTGCCATCCACTAGACCCCACGCATTGAACCGGTGCAAATATGCCTTGACTTGCGCTCGATAAAGATTAAAACTGCCTGCCATCTTTGGAGGTATCTTGTTCACGTCGGTCGATGAATGTGGCGGCGCCACTTGTGAAACAGGGTTCACGACAGGAACTTGAACACGCGCAGTTACATTTGCAGCTGGGACTCCGCTTCCAAACTGGTGTACGGGCACTGCTGACGACGGAGGCTGCAGAACAGAGACTTCAGCCAGACTCGTCATCGGTAATGCTCGTACTGGCATTGGTGTCGATGATGGAGTTGACACAGCCATCATCCGCCGACTTCCAGGTGTCGATGCCGTACCACTGAGCAAATCTGCCATTGACGGAAAGCGCGCCATTGTTCACGTTCACATAACCACAGGAAGAGTCTCCCTTTGGGCTCATAACCTAACAGCTTTGCGCTGCCACTTGAGTCGAGTTTGTAGAGGTCGTGAACACGTACAGCAGACACGTCAACGCAGTGCTCGCCCCACTTAGCAGTTTTGGGATTGCGGGAGCTCCACCAGAGTGGACTCCTTTAAGAGAAAACGCGTTGTACTCAACTAAACTAAGTATCGATCGGGCGGGCGACTACAAACACCATACAAACTACAAGTTTCTGAGGCTGTGAGCAGCACAGGCCTCATGAGCGATGTCCCAGGACTGAAGGTGAGTCGCTACACAAAGCTGGTCTTGTTTCCGCGCCTTGTCTAACGGGAATTAGTTCCAAGTGGTGTCGGATCCGGCACAGCAACCGAGGATTAAGCGGCGCGTTCCGCACGCTGGGGGCAAGATGGTCTGAGAAAATGCGGAAGCGCCATCGCCAGTGAAGAGCTTGGTGGTCTTGTCACGATGAAGGGATGATGGATTTTCGGCAAACTGTGGTGCTGATAAATTGTGCTGTGAGGAAGAAAGAAGGAGGTGGACATCCATGCTGGCATCGGTTCGCAAAGGAAATTTGAAGCAGGCACAACAAAATGCTAACGCATGGTGGTAGAAGCCGGGTACAACATTTGTCGAAATAGCATCGCCACGCCATGTACTTCACAAAATGCTGAACTCGGCTGTGGATTCTCATTTCAAAACCAGAACTCATCGCATCAAACAGCGTCACCCCGAGTCAATACGTCATAGTTTTTTTGCTGGCTTTGATCACTGCCACCTTCAGTGTGTTGCAAGGGTCTTGCCTATGCAGACGATGTCGTCCAAGGGCCCGCCCCCGCGCGTGTTTGCTGGGCTACACGACGTCGCAGTCGCCCCCACCAGCCATCTTTGAAATCGGGACTTCACCTAGGGCCCGAGCAGAGCCGGTGTCATAACTAAGTGATGCAGCAGAGTCTTGCTGCGGTGCTTAGTGTGTCAAATAGCTCGTATACAACCTAATGACCTCGGCAGTGCGAACCTGCATGGAATTCTCACCACTCCTCGTAACGGGGTCCAGAGTTAGTTCCCATTTTGGACTTAGAAAATCACAGACACCCAAGGATATTAGACACGCATGTACAATATTTTATTGCTGCTTGTGCTACAGTCCACGCGCCAGAATAGCGCCATCCAGTGTGATGTTTGCCCCATCTAGCACGAAGGACGCATCATTCAGATTGCCAAATTCTCGACAGAGAGGCACCAAGAAGTCCGTGGACGTCTGCAGCCGTACGATGTGCCTTGTCGCGCTGTCCCATTCAAAATGAAGTGTCGACGGGAGAAGCAGCTGCGCTCCGATGAGCTTTTTGCCAAGAAGCATGGCCTTGACATCTCGGTTCTCGCTGGGACAAGGTGAAAGGTGCGGGAAGACATGCTTTATCGTTTCCGTGGTGACCGTCACTCGTAAAGATGCCGAGACGATAACGAGGCCCTTTGACATCTCGTTCATGTGCTCCAACCGGAACTCCAAGTCTTGGAAATACGCCGAATACTGGCACCAATGATCCATCAACGCTGCCACGCCTCGACTCTCCCCTAGCTCAATGTTCGGTGCCATCCCATATTCCAGAAAAACTTGCTGCCGCTGCGCCGCATCACACGCGTTACTGCCGATTCTAGTATTGTGTGCCCCAGAGAACACGTTAACGCCGTGGCGGAAGAAATGAAAGTACTCCACGATAACACTGTGGATGCTCCGCTTCCCTTCCCATAAGGTCTGATCTCGCTGAACTGTCAACTGCGATATTTCTCGTTGCAGAATGGAGATGGCGTCCCCAAGGAGTTTTATCTTCGTACGCTGCTTAAATCGATATCTGGCTTGGCTAAGACGGCATTGCTCCCGACGATCCGTTGTGTTCGCTCGGACTGCTTTACGCCGTTGCGTATGGATAGCTGTGACAGTCTGCCCACTTGGTGTCGGATAATAAAGCTCTGGTCCGGGCAGTCTTTCTGCGTTGGTGGGGGCACAGATTGCCGTATCAGCGTGTGTCAACCTCGACGTGGTCGGGTTAGGAACTGTCTCCAGTGGGTAGCTCTCGTCCTCAGTACGCGCAGGCATTCGATCACTCCTATTACATGTAGTGTCATGTACCCGCTTGGCTCGAGTAAAAAGGGGTCCGACGATAGTGAATTGGGTGGTCGCATCTGTCGTATGAACGGCGAACGTCTGCATCAGGCTTCGGGTGGTGACTTGGTCCGAGTTGATAATTTGTGAAATGATGCGATCATCCAACCAACTACTCGCTCATGCAACTTCGCCACAACGAACATCAACGAACCATTCGCCATACTGTAAGTACCCAAAAGGTAAAGCCAAGAGTGAACCTTGCCGTTGCATCATCATCCCGTAATCCCGATCTTACGTAGATGGGAGTCGTAGTGGTCTATTATACCAAAATCCAAGTCAGATGCCGTTTACAATACTATGTGGCCAGGCAAATTCTACCATCCCGTCACCGCCCCATAATCTAGCGAGATGAATCCTGCAAGTGTGCAGTAGAAATCTGCGGCTTACGAAATACTACGGTAGGTCCGATTTGTCAATTTGTGAAATGATGCGCTCGTCCAACCGACTACTAGCTCATGCTAACTTCGCCACAACGAGCAACAACGAACGATTCTCAATACTGTTAGTAAAAGTCATGAGCGAACCTTGCCGTTGCATCATCATCCCGTAATACCAAGATCTTACGTGGATGGGAGTAAGCAGTCGTGGTACAATACAAGTCGGATGCTGTTACACAGTTCTATGTCGTCGTCCCATAATCTAGTGAGGTGAACCCTGCCATTGCAGTAGAAATCTGTGGCTTACGAAATGTACTGCGAAGATGAAATTTTTTGCTGCTTCTATCTGGTGAGTTAGCGTTGTCCGATCCAGCGTACTTGGACTTGTTCATGCGTCGCCCTCATCTGTCGCACACACTCGCTAAAGCTGCGATGCAAAACGATTTTTGTCTTCGCTAAGGACGACGTCTTCACTAAGGACGACGAACTACGAGTTTAGTTAACTACTGTACCGTAGGTTTAGCGGCGGCCACGGTGGATCATTTTAACGTCCCTCGTTTGACCTGCCGCAGCTCTCGCATTGGTTAGGATGCTACCTGTACAGCTTCCTGGCCGTTCGACTCGCTTGCGAGTACAGATTCAACTGCGATGTAGCCATCTCCACCGCCCCGCACTATCCGATATCACTAATCACATAGCCGTGCTTCGCCTGGAACAGCTCTGGATTGTAAATTGCGGGCCGCACTCCCAGATTGAAACTCATGTTGCGCACCTTAACTTAGCTACGTTGGACATCGTTACTCCCAATAAAACATCCACAGCCTCTACGATCAAAAGTGTCGCTTCCCGTGGCCGCCGAATGTGAACGTCCTACCACGTGTTCTCTGTTGGAGTAATGGACCTCACAGAGGAATCAGGACAGAGGAGGATAGTAGTCATTGACATGTACGAATGTAGGAGCTTGAGCGAGAAAACGGTAGAAAAGAAGAAGATCCGTGTCGGAAGCTTTATAAAAGCAGAAGAGTGACTGGCGACAAACCTTACTCTGTTGCTCGAGAAGAGAAAAATCCGACGGATGTCGCTTGAGTAGACATATAAATCATTTGTCACAGGTACTATCGTTTCTTAAAGTCTATGCAAAAGAGTAGGTATTCTATTTCAATCTCAACTGGATGGGTCAACATACCAGCATAATTTGTCAAACAAACAGGCTATTGAAAATAACAGTTATTAACCACGGACATATCTTCATCACCACAAATCAAATTCAACAGGGTATGAGATAAATCAGTAACAGCACCTATGCCTCTCAGCGCTGTAAGGCCTAATCAATCAACCACTCCATGCAGCTGCGCCGGCCGGAGCGCTCGGGCGCGGCGGCGTCTCTCTCGGCCCCCAGGGCTCCGCTATGGACGCAACTGGATGCGTCTGCTCCGCAGGACGAGCGCGCAGTATCACACACCACCGTGTGCTCTCCGGCGGCGCGCTCGGGCCACGCAATGACGCTATTGCCCACGGCCAGCGTGCTGCTCTTCGGGGGCGCCGACGGCCAGGTCTTCTTCGAGGACGTGTTTCTCCTGGAGCCCGCGGGGTACGCGGCGTCAAGCAGCAGCAGGCCATCGACCAAGCTACAGGTTGCAGGTCTTACAAAGCCCTCTCAACCGCTTCCCGCTCGGACACGACGGAAGTGTCCAATTTCTCGGCCGTCTCGTATTCGGACCCAGTGGAAGCACCAGAATACGATTACAGGACTTGTTTATAGGCGGTGGCTCCAGAGTTTATGCTGAGCGATGTCTAAGGCAGAGCTAACATACACAAACATATGTTATGATGTATCGAGCGGAATTGCGTGATACGAGCTTTGCCTACGTAAAATCAAAGGAGCTACAGAGACCTACGGATATCGCCATCTCTGCCGATCCTGTCATCGTTGCATCAACTGATTGCCTTGGTTTACCTCATCCCCCCTGCCAGGTAGTGCTGCAACTTGACGCGCCGTTCCTCCAAAACATCGGCACTATCGATACCGAAGTCGTCGTTCAGCAGAATACTGAGTTCATTGATCCGGCGGTGGCCCCACCTCCTCAACGACGCATAGTTTGTCGGAAAGAACCGACGAGGGACAACTTCACCCACTGGCAGCCGGGGAATATCGCGGCACGGAGGTGACATACCAGGAAGCAAGTCCCCGAGGCCTGGCGTGGTCTTGACAAATCGGTGAAGTTGGCGCACCCCGCCATGAACTGCACCGTCACGAAAGACTCGGGCGTTATGCACCGCAGCCCGCGTGTTGTGCAGAATAGCGCCGGTCCTTTGCTGCTCCTCTTGAAGTTGACTCAGCTGCCGGCGGAGGCTCCTCGATTGTTCCGCTCCGAGCTCGATCTGCTCTTGTTGCTGCTGGATCAGCTCTTCCGACTGCTGGAGTCGCTGGAACATCCGATGCTCCGACTGCAGTAGCTGATCGCGGAAGTCGCGTAGAATCCACTCGTCACGTAGTTGGATGTGGTGCCAGAGATCGATGGACCACTGCGGGGGCGTGAGACTTGGGTCCATGGTCGGAGCTTGACGTGTTCGTGCTTCGGCTCCGTTTGAGGAATGACATCTGAGCAGACTAAGCGGGAACCGGCAGCCATGAAGTTGTTACTGCCGCAACAACCCACTCGAAAGACACGAAGTGGTGTATCGTGGTCATTTTGCGTTGATGCCGGCACACACGGAGGAGGCCCACGACCACGAGAGACTACATGTATTGACGTTACCCTCTGCGTCCCCGTCTCGAGACCAGACTAAGTACGATCGTTTGCTTCCTCTCATTCACTGTCAGGATGTCACTGAGTGCCAACAGGATGTCGTTGAGTGCGAAGGAAGAGGTATAATGTTTTTATCCCTGTGAAGACAAGGGAGCCGTCGCTAACAAGGGAGATATGCGCGCCCCTTTAGGTCTGCATCGTGGACGAGGAGAACAATGTGATTGGCAAGGCCGATCGCGCCGTCATGGTAAGACAAAGGATTTAATAACAATTGAGCTATGCTTTTTTTTATTGATGCCCGCCGTTGCCATGAATCAGCGAGCATTCAACCTGCCGCATCGCGCGTCCTACATCGTCATCAAGAATTCGAGGTAGGGGATTATCCTGAAAGAATCCGCGGTCTGCATACACTTACCATATACTTACTGTCGTTTTGATGCTGCTACGTGTGGATAGTGGCAAGTACTACGTGCAGCGTCGCACAATGATCAAGGACTACTGCCCCGGGATGCTGGACCCCATGACCGGTGGAGTCGTGCAGTTCGGTGAGCCCATGGACGTGAACGCCGATCGTGAGGCTGAGGAGGAGATGGGTGTCAAGAACACGCCGCTGCGCTACCTGACCACGTTTTACTACGGAGACGACCGCAGCCGCGTGTGGGGCGGACTCTTCGACTGCACGTTTGATGGCCCGTTGGTGCTGCAAGAGGAAGAAGTGGACGAAGTGCTGACAATGACTGCGGACGACATTCTTGCGCGCCGCATGGAGTTCACTCCTGACGGCATCTTCGCGTTTGAAAAGTACCTCAAATTCATCGAAGACGAACGCAAGTAGAGAAAAAGGAAAGAAAGCAAAACAGAGATGCAGCTCGTCTTCATCGCCATGAATGCGTCGTTCACTTTTGTCAAAGCAATAATCCTGATGAAAGGTAATGTGCAAGAATTAATCAATTGATTCATTCCCTTTCGGCTGCGTTGTTCTAGGACTGAAGGTGAGTCGCTACACAAAGCTGGTCTTGTTTCCGTGCCTTGTCTAACGGGAATTAGTTCCAAGTGGTGTCGGATCCGGCACAGTAACGAGGATTAAGCGGCGCGTTCCGCACGCTGGGGGCAAGATGGTCTGAGAAAATGCAGAAGCGCCATCGCCAGTGAAGAGCTTGGTGGTCTTGTCACGATGACGGGATGATAGATTTTCGGCAAACTGTGGTGCTGATAAATTGTGCTGTGAGGAAGAAAGAAGGAGGTGGACATCCATGCTGGCATCGGTTCGCAAAGGAAATTTGAAGCAGGCACAACAAAATGCTAACGCATGGTGGTAGAAGCCGGGTACAACATTTGTCGAAATAGCATCGCCACGCCATGTACTTCACAAAATGCTGAACTCGGCTGTGGATTCTCATTTCAAAACCAGAACTCATCGCATCAAACAGCGTCACCCCGACTCAATGCGTCATAGTTTTTTGCTGGCTTTGATCACTGCCACCTTTAGTGTGTTGCAAGGGGCTTGCCTATGCAGACGATGTCGTCCAAGGGCCCGCCCCCGCGCGTGTTTGCTGGGCTACACGACGTCGCAGTCGCCCCCACCAGCCATCTTTGAAATCGGGACTTCACCTAATTCCCGAGGAGAGTCGGGATCATAACTAAGTGATGCAGTAGAGTCTTGCTGCGGTGCTAAGTGTGTCTGATAGTTCTTATACAACCTAATGACCTCGGCAGTACGAACCTGCATGGAATTCCCACCACTCCTCGTAACGGGGTCCAGAGTTAGTTCCCATTTTGGACTTAGAAAATCACAGACACCCAAGGATATTAGACACGCATGTACAATATTTTATTGCTGCTTGTGCTACAGTCCACGCGCCAGAATAGCGCCATCCAGTGTGATGTTTGCCCCATCTAGCACGAAGGACGCATCATTCAGATTGCCAAATTCTCGACAGAGAGGCACCAAGAAGTCCGTGGACGTCTGCAGCCGTACGATGTGCCTTGTCGCGCTGTCCCATTCAAAATGAAGTGTCGACGGGAGAAGCAGCTGCGCTCCGATGAGCTTTTTGCCAAGAAGCATGGCCTTGACATCTCGGTTCTCGCTGGGACAAGGTGAAAGGTGCGGGAAGACATGCTTTATCGTTTCCGTGGTGACCGTCACTCGTAAAGATGCCGAGACGATAACGAGGCCCTTTGACATCTCGTTCATGTGCTCCAACCGGAACTCCAAGTCTTGGAAATACGCCGAATACTGGCACCAATGATCCATCAACGCTGCCACGCCTCGACTCTCCCCTAGCTCAATGTTCGGTGCCATCCCATATTCCAGAAAAACTTGCTGCCGCTGCGCCGCATCACACGCGTTACTGCCGATTCTAGTATTGTGTGCCCCAGAGAACACGTTAACGCCGTGGCGGAAGAAATGAAAGTACTCCACGATAACACTGTGGATGCTCCGCTTCCCTTCCCATAAGGTCTGATCTCGCTGAACTGTCAACTGCGATATTTCTCGTTGCAGAATGGAGATGGCGTCCCCAAGGAGTTTTATCTTCGTACGCTGCTTAAATCGATATCTGGCTTGGCTAAGACGGCATTGCTCCCGACGATCCGTTGTGTTCGCTCGGACTGCTTTACGCCGTTGCGTATGGATAGCTGTGACAGTCTGCCCACTTGGTGTCGGATAATAAAGCTCTGGTCCGGGCAGTCTTTCTGCGTTGGTGGGGGCACAGATTGCCGTATCAGCGTGTGTCAACCTCGACGTGGTCGGGTTAGGAACTGTCTCCAGTGGGTAGCTCTCGTCCTCAGTATGCGCAGGCATTCGATCACTCCTATTACATGCAGTGTCATGTACCCGCTTGGCTCGAGTAAAAAGGGGTCCGACGATAGTGAATTGGGTGGTCGCATCTGTCGTATGAACGGCGAACGTCTGCATCAGGCTTCGGGTGGTGACTTGGTCCGAGTTGATAATTTGTGAAATGATGCGATCATCCAACCAACTACTCGCTCATGCAACTTCGCCACAACGAACATCAACGAACCATTCGCCATACTGTAAGTACCCAAAAGGTAAAGCCAAGAGTGAACCTTGCCGTTGCATCATCATCCCGTAATCCCGATCTTACGTAGATGGGAGTCGTAGTGGTCTATTATACCAAAATCCAAGTCAGATGCCGTTTACAATACTATGTGGCCAGGCAAATTCTACCATCCCGTCACCGCCCCATAATCTAGCGAGATGAATCCTGCAAGTGTGCAGTAGAAATCTGCGGCTTACGAAATACTACGGTAGGTCCGATTTGTCAATTTGTGAAATGATGCGCTCGTCCAACCGACTACTAGCTCATGCTAACTTCGCCACAACGAGCAACAACGAACGATTCTCAATACTGTTAGTAAAAGTCATGAGCGAACCTTGCCGTTGCATCATCATCCCGTAATACCAAGATCTTACGTGGATGGGAGTAAGCAGTCGTGGTACAATACAAGTCGGATGCTGTTACACAGTTCTATGTCGTCGTCCCATAATCTAGTGAGGTGAACCCTGCCATTGCAGTAGAAATCTGTGGCTTACGAAATGTACTGCGAAGATGAAATTTTTTGCTGCTTCTATCTGGTGAGTTAGCGTTGTCCGATCCAGCGTACTTGGACTTGTTCATGCGTCGCCCTCATCTGTCGCACACACTCGCTAAAGCTGCGATGCAAAACGATTTTTGTCTTCGCTAAGGACGACGTCTTCACTAAGGACGACGAACTACGAGTTTAGTTAACTACTGTACCGTAGGTTTAGCGGCGGCCACGGTGGATCATTTTAACGTCCCTCGTTTGACCTGCCGCAGCTCTCGCATTGGTTAGGATGCTACCTGTACAGCTTCCTGGCCGTTCGACTCGCTTGCGAGTACAGATTCAACTGCGATGTAGCCATCTCCACCGCCCCGCACTATCCGATATCACTAATCACATAGCCGTGCTTCGCCTGGAACAGCTCTGGATTGTAAATTGCGGGCCGCACTCCCAGATTGAAACTCATGTTGCGCACCTTAACTTAGCTACGTTGGACATCGTTACTCCCAATAAAACATCCACAGCCTCTACGATCAAAAGTGTCGCTTCCCGTGGCCGCCGAATGTGAACGTCCTACCACGTGTTCTCTGTTGGAGTAATGGACCTCACAGAGGAATCAGGACAGAGGAGGATAGTAGTCATTGACATGTACGAATGTAGGAGCTTGAGCGAGAAAACGGTAGAAAAGAAGAAGATCCGTGTCGGAAGCTTTATAAAAGCAGAAGAGTGACTGGCGACAAACCTTACTCTGTTGCTCGAGAAGAGAAAAATCCGACGGATGTCGCTTGAGTAGACATATAAATCATTTGTCACAGGTACTATCGTTTCTTAAAGTCTATGCAAAAGAGTAGGTATTCTATTTCAATCTCAACTGGATGGGTCAACATACCAGCACAATTTGTCAAACAAACAGGCTATTGAAAATAACAGGCATTAATCACGGAAGATCTTCATCAACACAAACAAATTCAACAGGGTATGAGATAAATCAGTAATAGCACCTGTGCCTCTCGGCGCTGTAAGGCCTAATCAATCAACCACTCCATGCAGCTGCGCCGGCCGGAGCGCTCGGGCGCGGCGGCGTCTCTCTCGGCCCCCAGGGCTCCGCTATGGACGCAACTGGATGCGTCTGCTCCGCAGGACGAGCGCGCAGCATCACACACCACCGCGTGCTCTCCGGCGGCGCGCTCGGGCCACGCAATGACGCTATTGCCCACGGCCAGCGTGCTGCTCTTCGGGGGCGCCGACGGCCAGGTCTTCTTCGAGGACGTGTTTCTCCTGGAGCCCGCGGGGTACGCGGCGTCAAGCAGCAGCAGGCCATCGACCAAGCTACAGGTTGCAGGTCTTACAAAGCCCTCTCAACCGCTTCCCGCTCGGACACGACGGAAGTGTCCAATTTCTCGGCCGTCTCGTATTCGGACCCAGTGGAAGCACCAGAATACGATTACAGGACTTGTTTATAGGCGGTGGCTCCAGAGTTTATGCTGAGCGATGTCTAAGGCAGAGCTAACATACACAAACATATGTTATGATGTATCGAGCGGAATTGCGTGATACGAGCTTTGCCTACGTAAAATCAAAGGAGCTACAGAGACCTACGGATATCGCCATCTCTGCCGATCCTGTCATCGTTGCATCAACTGATTGCCTTGGTTTACCTCATCCCCCCTGCCAGGTAGTGCTGCAACTTGACGCGCCGTTCCTCCAAAACATCGGCACTATCGATACCGAAGTCGTCGTTCAGCAGAATACTGAGTTCATTGATCCGGCGGTGGCCCCACCTCCTCAACGACGCATAGTTTGTCGGAAAGAACCGACGAGGGACAACTTCACCCACTGGCAGCCGGGGAATATCGCGGCACGGAGGTGACATACCAGGAAGCAAGTCCCCGAGGCCTGGCGTGGTCTTGACAAATCGGTGAAGTTGGCGCACCCCGCCATGAACTGCACCGTCACGAAAGACTCGGGCGTTATGCACCGCAGCCCGCGTGTTGTGCAGAATAGCGCCGGTCCTTTGCTGCTCCTCTTGAAGTTGACTCAGCTGCCGGCGGAGGCTCCTCGATTGTTCCGCTCCGAGCTCGATCTGCTCTTGTTGCTGCTGGATCAGCTCTTCCGACTGCTGGAGTCGCTGGAACATCCGATGCTCCGACTGCAGCAGCTGATCGCGGAAGTCGCGTAGAATCCACTCGTCACGTAGTTGGATGTGGTGCCAGAGATCGATGGACCACTGCGGGGGCGTGAGACTTGGGTCCATGGTCGGAGCTTGACGTGTTCGTGCTTCGGCTCCGTTTGAGGAATGACATCTGAGCAGACTAAGCGGGAACCGGCAGCCATGAAGTTGTTACTGCCGCAACAACCCACTCGAAAGACACGAAGTGGTGTATCGTGGTCATTTTGCGTTGATGCCGGCACACACGGAGGAGGCCCACGACCACGAGAGACTACATGTATTGACGTTACCCTCTGCGTCCCCGTCTCGAGACCAGACTAAGTACGATCGTTTGCTTCCTCTCATTCACTGTCAGGATGTCACTGAGTGCCAACAGGATGTCGTTGAGTGCGAAGGAAGAGGTATAATGTT
Organism: Phytophthora cinnamomi; assembly: GCF_018691715.1. Lineage (NCBI taxonomy): Eukaryota > Oomycota > Peronosporomycetes > Peronosporales > Peronosporaceae > Phytophthora > Phytophthora cinnamomi. The sequence continues at coordinate 1,033,440 of NW_027151035.1, forward strand.
TTTATCCCTGTGAAGACAAGGGAGCCGTCGCTAACAAGGGAGATATGCGCGCCCCTTTAGGTCTGCATCGTGGACGAGGAGAACAATGTGATTGGCAAGGCCGATCGCGCCGTCATGGTAAGACAAAGGATTTAATAACAATTGAGCTATGCTTTTTTTTATTGATGCCCGCCGTTGCCATGGATCAGCGAGCATTCAACCTGCCGCATCGCGCGTCCTACATCGTCATCAAGAATTCGAGGTAGGAGATTATCCTGAAAGAATCCGCGGTCTGCATACACTTACCATATACTTACTGTCTTTTTGATGCTGCTACGTGTGGATAGTGGCAAGTACTACGTGCAGCGTCGCACAATGATCAAGGACTAGTGCCCCGGGATGCTGGACCCCATGACCGGTGGAGTCGTGCAGTTCGGTGAGCCCATGGACGTGAACGCTGATCGTGAGGCTGAGGAGGAGATGGGTGTCAAGAACACGCCGCTGCGCTACCTGACCACGTTTTACTACGGAGACGACCGCAGCCGCGTGTGGGGCGGACTCTTCGACTGCACGTTTGATGGCCCGTTGGTGCTGCAAGAGGAAGAAGTGGACGAAGTGCTGACAATGACTGCGGACGACATTCTTGCGCGCCGCAAGGAGTTCACTCCTGACGGCATCGATAGACTTTTTTGGGGGTCGTATTTGGGTCGGGTCGGGATTTATGGTCGATAGTTCAAATTGTGTAGTTTGGGTTGTGCCGGGACTTTATTTAAGTCGGGGCGAAGATAGCAATCAGCACAATGAACGCGATGCAAGCTCCTTCGCATGCAACAAACCCCATAACATGTAGATCGTTGTCCAGCTGTGCTGAGAGCTCCACTTTACCGGACGTGCATCGTCCGTTACGACTATTCCTATCGAGCTGCACAAGGAAATTGACTTCACGAGCGACATCACTGTGTGATCCACCTGTCTAGCCGTGGATCGGTGCTGAGTAAGCTACATCAAGTACCTAGTGCCCATGACTCGTCAAAGTGTGGGCGATTCTGCACCGAGTTCTTCACACCATGCTGCATCATCTTCTCGGAGTTCGAGGAAACCAAAGGGCCGTGGGAAGGGTAAAACGTGTATGCAGTATAAAGGCTTTCGATACACAACGGGTTGGTCCTCAATGAAGAAAATTACGTTGCGGTGCAGTGTTTACCGCAGAACCGCATGCAAGGCTCGATTGGACGTGTATCCTGCTGGTGGAAAAGTTGTCATCAATGAGCACCCATGCGTTTCCGCACAGCATGAGAACAGCGAGACTTTGGATGTGACACGAAAGATGAAAGAAATGGTGAATACGTTGAGCATACCAGATCTCGCCAAACCTGTGCACGACATTTGGAAAGCGGTTAGTGAAAGGTACTACCCAAATGATGACATCTCTCGCACAGGTTTGTAGAAGAGCAGGTAACCAGCCGAGTATATCGTACTCGCCGAAAGCATTATGGCTCACATCTTCTAGGCATGGTAGAAGTTCCACCGCTATCAATGGTTGAAGGGAAGAAGCTAAGTTTCTTCCAATTTCACGTTTCTCGCCCCCGTCCAGACCCCACAGATAAGCCCCAAAGAATCGTTGGGTGGGCCCATCCTGAGCTTCGTTAACTCTTGCTGTACCACAATGTATAGATAAATGGATTTCGTCGTGCAAAGTGCACGCAGTCTATTTTAGAAAATATTTTTAGACTTCAAATCTAGTGAACAGTCGCACAACAGCATCATGGAGGCCCTGGACGCTCGAGTTGATGAAGTACTCGGCAACACCACCGCAGCGTCCACCAAATACGTGTATTGTCGTGCATTGATACAGCTTGTGGGGTGGTTAAATGCCAACACAGATTGTGATCACCGTGAAGTCCTGTTTACAAGGCAATTTCTCGCACTGGAGTCCGTCAATGATGACAGCATATCTCAATGGTTCACACGTGAACCTTTGGAGATCCCCATGGACCTGCAGGTGCTAACGACTAAGGATTGCATGCGCTATTTAACCTCGATGTAGCAGCGCGGTATAGGAGGGAAGTCTACGTTTGGTAATGTTTGTTCGGCTTTAGTGTATCTGTACGCTACGACTGAGTACTCACGTCCTCATGATTATGACCGCCAAATGAAAAGATTTTTCAAGGGACTTCATCACACTGTTGCCTGCACTGCGCAGCGAAACAACGAGCGACTTACTGAGGGTAAGGAGCCGTTCTCATTTTCGATGTACACAGAGATTGCCAAAGCTATGCTGCGCTCAAGCAAGAATAAAGATGTTTTTGGTCACTCCTTTTTACTTATTTGTTGGAATTTCATGTGCCGCGCTAAGAATGCAGCAACCATTCGACATGCACATGTTTCGTGGCAAGAAGATGCCGTTACCATAAAATTTGCACACATGAAGAACGACCAAGACGGTAGTCGTCCTCGGGAACCTCGCCATATTTACGCCAATCCGACGATGCCAGAGATTTGTCCAATTTTGGGCTTGGGGATTTATTTTGCTGTTCTGGACTTCGCCAGCGATGGAAAATTATTCTAGGGTGGAAATCAATACAATCGATTTCTCAAGTTACTGAAACGCGTGCTAAGTGAAGACGTATTGCAAAATGTGCTATCAAAGTTAGGGATGACAGTGAAGGATTTTGGCACTCATTCGGCGAGGAAAGGAGCTTCTACATACGCTAGCGGTTGCTCAACACCAGGTCCGTCCGCTGCGTCAATATGCCTTCGCTCTGGCTGGACTCTTCCTGGGGTCCAGGACAAGTATGTGAGATTTGAGGCTGCTGGTGATATGATTGTTGGGCGCTATGTGTCTGGTCTGCCCTTTGATTCACCAAACTTTGCTACATTACCCCATTTTTTAGCCCAGTAACCAGCTGTGAAGAAGATCGATTGGAGCTAGAAAAGCGTTTAAAGTTTGCTATGGGTACCGTCTAATCTGGAGCACCACCAAGCTTGTGAATGGTGTGTCAGTTCGGTCTTGCTTCAATACTGTATCACTTTGTGTTCTTACGCGAACACTTGCCACATAATCACCTGCTGTTCACTACCTCTTTATTTACACCATGCAATCGATCGCATTTTGAGTGGCTTCGCCAACGAGTTGTTTGTCGTAATTTTCAAGTCAATGATCCCATCACTCCAAGTGGAATTCCTCCACATGTGGGAATAATGGTCACCTTGGCACAGTACAAAGCGGAAATTGATTCGTTAAAACAAGGTCTGACTAATTCCTTCGCGAATACTCTTAAACGGAACGTTCATGGTTCAATAACGACGATCGAGGCGTTGGAATCAGCTTTTGCTGCGGTTCTTGCTCGTTCACAACTTAGTTGTACCCATTTAGCTGGCGAACAACCGGATAGAAGGACTGTTGATGTCGTTTCCACGACGGAATCACCTCTCGAGCTACAGCAATGGGGTGGTGGCTTTCGCCGAGTTGCAGAAGATTTTGTACTTCCTAACGGGACACTCCGGCTAATATGGCAGCATTGGTGTGTTGGATCACCTGCACTACGGATGCTGTCAAAGCATGACATGGCTACCCGAGTTGGAAAGGGTCGGCTAGCTGAGCTCCAGCGACTGATGCATGTTATAGAAGGCTTACTATCAAACACCGATCTGCGCCGAGCTAATAGCTCTACCGACTGTGCTGGCCTTCTGTACGAGCAGATCAAATCTCGTCTTCCGTTTTCGTCTGTGTCTAGTAGGGGCAAAGAACGAAGATTAGATCACTTGTCGTGGAAAACACTAGCTAGAGAGATGAGCACCCAAAACTTACGCTGAAAAATGTATATTTTCTTTCTTTTTTCGAGCTGATCACGCATCGAGTCCCATCGTGCAAATTGCACGATGAATTCTAGTGAATGATTGCATTCTCGTGAACCCACTAGCTTTTTGTATGCCTGAAATAACTGCATTCGGTGAAATCCTCGTGCACAGTGCACGAAGAAATGCATAGAAACCACAAGTTTTATACGACGTTTTCCTGACAAGTTACCATTTTCGTAGATGGCACCTTCCGCTGCGTACCAAGAGGGTTCAAGCAATGCGTCATTGTAATGGTCCATGACCGAGCCTTATAACTCTACGTACCCGTATATTTTGTTTTGTGCACTGGCAAGACGGAATATATGTACTTTGACATACTTGAACTCATTTACCGAAATACTGGCGAAAAGTTGTCTCCAAGTGAAATCATCTGCGACTTCGAGAAACAATTGATTAAAGCTTGCCAGAAGCAGTTCGAAAACGCATTGATAATCGGGTGCCTTTTCCTTTGGAAGCAGGCAATTCGTCGTCGAATGAAGCAGATCCTTCACATACCAGAAGAAGAGATTGAGATAGCTATGACCCGGGGTGTCCTTGATATGCTTACAATCGTCGACCCGGAGTTGGTTCCTGCCAAAGGCATAAAGTGGATAAAGAAACAGATTCGAGCGCGTTGTTCTGCAAAGGGAATTGAATACTCTCACATCAAGTGGCGTGCACTTTGGGGCTACTTCAGAGGTACATACTAGAACTCTACGATATTGAGGAATGGAATGTGCACGGTTTCGAGCGCGACCTTGTGGCACGAACAAATAACCCGCTAGAGCAACATAGTCACCTTTGTAGTCACCATCCGATGCATTTCACAGGACTACGTCGCAAAGCTCTCCAATGTTGCTGCTGGTCGCCGAAAGAAAGGTGCCGCAAAGAACTCAAAGAAACGTAAGAGTAAGAAGAAGGCCAAGAAGAAGTGTAAAGGCAGTAACAACCAAGCACCATCAGTACCTGTGGATGAGTCAGGACTTCCGCTGCCGATCGATCTACTCCATGTTGAAGGCCTCTCAGAATCTGAAAGTGAAGATGAGGCTGTCGTGGCTGAAGAAGCCGACGAAAGCAGCAGCAGTGACAGTAGCAGCTACGGTAGCAGCAGTAGCGATAGCAATAGTGAAAGCGATGGAGACAGCGATCGCGGTACCGACAACAGCGGTGACGAAGGTGAAGATGACGAGCCCGACTTTTCCTTCGACTACGAGGGCGAGGGGCGCTACGAAGGAAACCACTATGCTACACTAATTGGAACAATGTAAGTACATAAGTGCACTGCTTGCTAGAGCACTCTATTGAGCTGCCGCCAGCGTTTGCATGTTCAGCAGGAATAGATTTAGCTGAAAAGCTTGTTCGGTCGGGGTCGGTGGTTTAGGTCGGGAAAAACACCCGACCATAAATCCCGACCCGACCCAAATACGACCCCCAAAATAATCTACGACGGCGTCTTCGCGTTTGAAAAGTACCTCAAATTCATCGAAGAAGAACGCAAGTAGAGAAAAAGGAAAGAAAACAAAACAGAGATGCAGCTCGTCTTCATCGCCATCAACGCCGTTCACTTTTGTCAAAGCAATAATCCTGATGAAAGGCAATGTGCAAGAATTAACCAATTGATTAATTCCCCTTCGGCTGCGTTGTTCTAGGACTGAAGGTGAGTCGCTACACAAAGCTGGTCTTGTTTCCGTGCCTTGTCTAACGGGAATTAGTTCCAAGTGGTGTCGGATCCGGCACAGTAACCGAGGATTAAGCGGCGCGTTCCGCACGCTGGGGGCAAGATGGTCTGAGCAAGTGCGGAAGCGCCATCGTCAGTGAAGATCTTGGCGGTCTTGTCACGATGACGGGATGATAGATTTTCGGCACACTGTGGTGCTGATAAATTGTGCTGTGAGGAAGAAAGAAGGAGGTGGGCATCCATGCTTCACGATAATCTTGGTATCGGGCACTGCACGTATGAAACGCCATAATTTCTCCCTTCGATATCATCCCATGTACACACAAACTCGAGAAAACACCGTAACATTTGTACTTTGATCCGTCGTCCCATTGTTTCGGACGTAGCTGACAACGACTTCAGTGTTCCTAGAGCCACATCTTTGAGCGGAAGCACATGACGCATGGATAAGTTTGCAGGTTCGACTGCGTCTCCTCCCGCTTCTGAACAACAGTCACATCAGCCTTCAAGATAATCAAACTGAACTCCCTCTTAGTAGATATCGCTGCTAGTTGGATTTCAGTGTTGGACTACCGCCAGTAACTTCCTCAGAATTGTACTCTACAATGATGCTAGCATTGTTATTAGAGGCTGCACCCAACTCTTGTTAAGGTCGGCCAGTCGTCGATCATCTACTTTAGATCTGTATACGACACCCATTCACGCAGTTTTTCTGGCGTCTTTTTAGGAATGCGGCCACCTTTTCTATCCTCAATTGGGATTTGTGTCCCTGCGTCGATCGTGCTCAGCACGTCGGTATACAAGCCAAATAATTCATCCTGAAGTTACACACATCCACTCAAGCATGTAGGAAGCTGGCGACTGAAATCAATGACATTGAGAATCGACGCGCATCATCTCGAAACCATGTTGATGAATTCATGACTATTCAAGGCTTGAATACCAAATGTGCTGGGGTATTGCTGCAAGACAAGAATGACAAGATCGAGACCTCAACCAAACATCATTATGCAGCACGTACAATTAAGACATTTCCACTATTCTTCGAGTTAGATGTCCAGCTCAGCGTGCCGATTCCTCTGAGCGATTTATCCTTCGCTACTAGCTGCAGTGTCTCCGTTGGTAGTAGCATCTGCGACCGCACAACATGCGCTTTGGTGCTCGGCGGGTGCTGGAAACTCGTTCACTTCGACTTGTGCCCATGTTCGGCTTGAACGTACCCACGATGCGATTGATTCGGCAAGGCCAAGTTGCGCCTTGGAGTTTCACCATTGAGAAGGAAAGTACAGTCCCCGCGAGCATGTGGCAATATGTACGCGCTCCATTGACCTTGGGTTTCGAGGATGCATTATACTGGGAACACCCGAAGAATGAGGGAAAACAAGCGCGAGCGTGATAAAACTGAGCAAGCAGCTCATGTAGAGCTGCTTAAAAGGCAACAGAAGCGAGCCTTTTACATGCGCTGTTACCGCGCCAGCCACAGGCGGAGAGTGTCTATCGCGAAACATGAGAAAGCAGTCTTCGATCAGAAAATCCATGGTCGAAAGTTGTTGAGAACAGCCATGACTAGTTCATTGCAGGGAGCATTACATATTCTTGGCAAAACCATTTATTGACGTTCAAGCGGGTTATATTATGGTGCTGCCAGTAAACCCAAAATAAGCCGCGTGTGCGAGAGCACTTCACGAACGAGTGGTTCTCGGCTGCGTTTTGAGCCAGGCGTTGTACTTGTTGAGCAGAACGTCTTTGCCGTTGCCCAGCTTGCTTGCAAGCTTCTTTTCGACGTTTTTCCCTTGATTTCTCCACGCCCTGAACAAATGCACACTGTAGACGGGGTCCTTTCTCGCCCTCAAGAGCATACTCTCTTCAAACAAGTCGTCCCCGACCGCAAATTTTTCGCTCGGGACATGGAGGTTGAGCCAAGAGATGTAATTCTTGTACAGCATATTGTACTCGGGTTCCTTGAGACCGACGGCCTTGAGTTTTGCTAGCATACCGTCCGATTTGTATTCGTGCGTTGCCCATTTCGTGAACAAGCTCTTCGCGTACTTGTCGTCCTTCAGTGCCTTCTTAAGATTGGCTGGGTGGAACAGGTTATTACCGCCCGAAGCAGGTGCCATGGGTGGGAAGTGCTTATCGAGCCACTCAGCGTACTTGCGGTACACGACGTTGAGCTTTGGGTTCTTCCCAACTCTACTGTTCTCCAATATTTTCTTTGCTTGTTCAATCTCGATTCCATTGCGCTTCCACCGTCGCATTAGCGTCTTCGCGTATTTGGCGTCCTTCATCGCTTTGGTGAGTTTGTCGATGCTGAACATGTTGTCACCGGCCAGCCTCTCCTCGTCCTCTTCATCCACAACTTTGAGGCCGCGCAGGGATCTCTTCTCGTCACCGGCGTTGAGGCTTACATCCAGCACACCGAGGTCCGGAGACGCCATAGCGGAGACCTTTGTCCCTTGGTTGGCATCCGCAGAGAGTGCGCCACCGCTCGCGAGGAGGGTGGCCGCCGACACTGCCAGGAGGATGGATGACAGACGCATGGACGACACCTGAATCGGAGAAAACACACTGCGGGACTGGAAGGCGACTTGAAGAATGAGGTGAGAGGGGCTGTTCGTGGAATAACGATACTGTACGGTACACGAACAGCACTGTACCACAGATGTACAAGTCATATGTATTCTTATAAAAATACAATCAAGCATCCCACGAGCTGAGCTGGAGCACTGCTCGCGGGAACGAGCACGAGCAGCAAAAAGCCTGCGAGCGCGGTCGTCGGGATTTGAGCGCTCCCTGTGAATTCGATTCGACAGGGGAGCCGCTCTTTACATATCATAATTTATTGGATATAATAAATTACTACATGTAGGCCGGGGTTCGGTAAAATAGAGCAGAGCGCGGAAAGAGCGGTGCTCCCCCTGCTCGTTTCGGGCGTATTTAGTAGAGGGAGCTCTAAAGCCTTAATCTATGTGCTCGCTTGATCGACGAGAGCTCACAAGTTGAGTTTTTATTTTAGCTCGCTTGGGCTTCTCCTCGTGGGATGCTTGGTTTGAACGAAAATGAGAGCAAAACCGAACGAGCAAAGCTCAAGAAAGACGGAGTCCGATATTTGGGGGCGTCATACAGTAACGAATTACTAGTACTGACTACCTGGATATCTCCCTGGCTTTCGATTTTACCACCGGCAGTAATATGTATGTACATATGTTACCTGTTGACGTTCAGCAACAGTGAAGTTGTACAGAGGGAACGGCTTTCCTTGCTGCGCGGTGCTGAAGCGCGCCGATCCCCATCAACCATAACTGGGATTGAATCCAATCCCAGGGATTCGCATGGTTGCAAAATAAAGAAAGGCGGACTGTATCATGAGCTTTGCTTAACAAAGAAGGTTGACTCCGGAGTCCGGAGACGCGGACGCCATGTAAACAAGTGGATAGCTCGGAAATGATGAAAACTATGTATCAACCCTCAATGCACGCACGGGTCTCCGGCACTATGTTCGTGGGGTGCTTTGAGTGTCACACTTTGCTACAGGGCTGCATCACTAGCAGGTATCCGTAGTCTCAGACTACACCAGTGTGCCCGAACTCGGACTGGTACTTAGCGCCAGTTCTGAGAACTGAGCTTTCCACCAGATGGGATAAATATAGCGATTAGCTGGCAACGGTTTTGAACAAGTAGATTCTACTAGTACTATGTACTAGTACATCATTTCTCAATCAAGTTGACAAGTTTCCCAACCAGGCTGCAAAAGGCGCGTCCATGGGATAGCAAATTCAAGGCTGTCGGGCGACACACAAATTTTAATCCTAGGCTACAGAAAGCTGCGATTTGCAAGAAAACGGCGCTTTTCCCAAATCGCCCGATCGTCACCCACCAATTTGGAAAACTCACCAGATGCATGACCGCTCTGTAGTATTGCATACATTGGTGGAGGGGCACTTGCCCCATGCGAAATCAGCGTAATGTCCCCGAATCGTGTGAAAAGTGGTTAATCCACATGGACATTACCGTAGTATGGCACATTAGCTGTTCTGAGTATATATACCAATCGTTCAGTGCAGTACAGTGTTTTGCCTCAATAGCGCAGTCGTACTTTGTATACAATTTCTCAAGTAAATGGGGTGACAGAGGTTTTACTAGTCGACTACGAGTGGGAGTAGGTCGCAATGATGCCGCGCAAGCGCTCAACTTCAGGCGCTGCAGCCTCTAAGTCGACCGCACCCGACTCGCCGTGAGCTCTCTTCCAGCGAATCCCGTAGCGAGATTGCACGTGGCGTAGCCAAGACCAGGTAAAGCTTGGTAGTGACGACGGCGGAATTTCTAGAAGCCTGGCGATTTTGCGAGCCCGCATGATGATCATCTCGCCAGTAAGCGACACTTGGATGTCCTCGCACATGAGGACGTACTCAACAACGCAGTAGGGAGAGTTTGGTTTTGGCCACCACAGCGAGCTCAACGTTGGTAATGGCAGGCAGCTGGCGGCGGAGGTCACAAATCTGCAGCTCCTGCTGCTTCGTGAGGCGTTGGCGCTTCTGGAAAGGCTTCGGAAGAGACGGCATTGCAGACTCGATGCTTGTAGACTTGGTTAGGCTTGGCTAATGAAAGAATGAGGAGCGAGTCGCTCCGGTCGCTCCGACCGACCAAGGTGATCTTGGCGCGCAATGACATGAGTGTGACGCTTTTGTTTTGACGTTTTCCCTATGTCCTCGGTTGTGGTAATTTGATTGGCGGAACCATACTGTCGATGGCGTGATTGGCTGAATCTTGCTGTTCGTGAAAAACAGGGTGATTATATATAGTCTGCGAGGTTATTAGATGTGATGGCTGCGCTATTGAGGCAAAACACTGTACATGTATACCACAGGGCGGTCACGTATCTGGTGAGTTTTGTAAATTGGTGGGATTACGATCGGACGATTTTTGCAAGTCTGGGAAAAGCAACGTTTTCTTGCAAATCATCACGTTCTATAGCCAAGAATTACAAATTTTGTGTTGTAACACTGCCTTGGATTAGCTGTCCCATGGACGGGCCATTTTGCAACTTGATTGTGAAATGGTGTACAGGTGTCCCCGCTGAATCTGCAAAGGTGGGACCAAAAAAAACTGCGAGGTTACAATATCTTCACAGGTTGCGCATAGAAGCTAATGTACTTCTTTTATAGACGCCAATGTACTGCTTTTTAATGAAGAATGTTACGGATCGACATAGCTGAGTTTGCGCTAGATACGATGCCAGAATGCATCCAGCAGTTCCTGATAGAGAGGCCGGAGTTACAGCATTCCAAGCCTGTGACGCCCAACTTAAGGCTGTATAGATTGAGATCTTCTCCTGCGGCGACCCTACAATATACCGATCAATGCTATCCTCGACCTTAATGCGCGTAAAGAGACTCTTGATGCACGCAATGATGCCCTGATCTAAGATATAATGTTCATTGTGGGCCTTTCATTTTCTACCGTGATCTAGCAACTCGATGTTTCCCGCAGAGAGACATTTAGCCGCAATGATCTTACTAATTCAGTACATATCACCAGACAGCTGTGGCAAATCTTGTGCACTGGCAGACTCCCGCACACTCTGTGTTCGCGGTAGATAGCCGATGGCAGTTGCAGATTCAGCGGGGACACCTGTAGTATTATACCATAGTACAGTACAGTGTATTGCATGTAGTATAACTTAAACATTTTGCATACTATTATACTGTATAAGTATTATACATGTACATGTATTGTGGTTTGCAGATATTTTGTCGCTCGGATTTAGGGCTTAGATCGATCTCTGAGATAAAATAATTCGAAGACATAAACATGCGACATGGTAGTAAATCGACCTCCAGGTGTAGGTAAGTCGCACTGCCTCTTCCTACTAAATATAACGGGCGCATAGTTGGTTCTCAGGACATCGAGGTAACGTTGCCGGCCACTGCTACTCCGATACGGCTCTGTTGGACGTGTTTAACGGCTCGTTAGCTTCGTCTGTGAGTGCACTAGCGGCTCCTGTATCGCTGGGCTTTCCGCTTGTCTGTCGCGCAAGCTGCAATCCGCCATGTAAGACCGCATGTCGATACTACGCTACCATACTGAAACTTAGTGTGTCTCCGGCCCTTGCGACTCTAATACTAATCTGTTGAACGTGTTTGATGGCTCGTTAGCTTCGTTTGTTAGTGCACGAGCGGCTCCTGCAACACTGGGCTTTCCGCTTCTCTGTGGCGCGAGCAGCTCCCCGCCATGTAAGACCACATGTTGATACAGTACTACGCTACCATTTTACTTTAGGAAAAGCGTTTCGTATGAATCGCTGTAGCTCCTCTAAATAAAATGTAGGGTGGGCTTTCACGTACTTTCGAACATGGGTAACCACGGCACTCGGCCAACGCGACGAGCGGTATATATCGCTAACATACTGCATACAAATTCCACACACATGCATAAGAAAAACGGCTCGCCAACGGTAGTCGAGAGAGTACATTCTGCACTTGTGCAAGGTGAAGGTTTTCGGAAACTGCGGTGCTTCGACAGATCAGCAGCGCGATCTGCCGACCACTCGTCAAGTGTCCAGATGTAAGTGTCCAATTGCATATTATTATATATATATAAAGCGCGGCATTATAATCCGTACACAGACATCGCGATTTAAATTAAATCGGCCCGAATTTCGTTTTTGGATCGGCAATTCGACCACAGATAGCGTAAATCGAGATCGATATCGAGGCTGGCGATTATAACTTGGAGGATTTAATGACCATCTGTTTTTATATCGGGCGCCTGATATTATAACTCGGGCAAAACACTAGGTGAAAACGACAAACGCATTGCAAAGCATAATACATGTATCCTGCATAGACGTACATGTACATATGTACCTTCGTAACTTGATTGTAAACAGATTGATGTAGACTAACGTACCGTAATTATTGATACAGTAAGTGCGCCCACTTCCGGTACTGGTATGAAGTGATATCCCGGATAAAAAGATGCGATCTATTTGGAAAGGTTTATTGTTACAAAACTTTGGCGGGCGTTTTGGCGCGAACTACTGCACACCAACCATTGCCGTAGAGCATCCGCACAGCCAACCTTTAGCAGGTTTTCGTTACAGAAATAACACAGAGCGACACAAGCAGAAGCACGCCATGGGGGCCTGGATGAAAATACATCAGAAGCGAGGTCTCATCGAGAAGGCAACCGACTGCCCCACGATGTCACAAGCGGCGCTCGCAGCATGGGTTAAAGCGCACTACAAACTCAAGCGCGCGCCAGCCCAGTCGACCGTCTCGGACATACTCAAGAAGGCCGCGTTGATCGATCTGGTGTATACAAACGTTCGCGTGGAGTTCCTACCGCCGAATACAACTACCTTCTTGCAACCCATGGACGCCGGCATCATTGCACTGTTCAAGCGGGCGTACAGGAGAAGGCAGCTTCTCTGGGTGTACGAAAAGGTCAAGGACGTGAAGAAGCTGAAGAAGGAGTCCTACGCCGTCGATCAGTTGCAGGCAATGAGGTGGAGCAAGGAGATTTGGCAAGAGCTGCAGGGTAAGTCGGCCATAGAAAACTGCTTCCGACATACTGGTATTGTTTTTAACGGTGTAGACGAAAGGTGCGGCGATTCCAATGGCACTACTTACGACGAAGACGTCAACGTAGAAGATATTATAATTCGTGCTTCGCAATTGAGCTTATAATATATATTTTACGTGTGCTTCATTGCGGTCCCTTTAAAATAAAATTGCAAATCTTGGGAAATGGTCGGACCTCGTTACCGGAAGTGAGAGCTTTTACTGTAATACGAGTCTAACGATATTCACCTTTAACGCAACCCTACAACACCAGAAACCACCATGGAGAATGAAACCTGTGTTAGGTTTCATCACGAGACATCTTTGAAATCGGGGCTTCACCTAGGGCCCGAGCAGAGCCGGTGTCATAACTAAGTGATGCAGCAGAGTCTTGCTGCGGTGCTTAGTGTGTCAAATAGCTCGTATACAACCTAATGACCTCGGCAGTGCGAACCTGCATGGAATTCTCACCACTCCTCGTAACGGGGTCCAGAGTTAGTTCCCATTTTGGACTTAGAAAATCGCAGACACCCAAGGATATTATACACGCATGTACAATATTCTATTGCTACTTGTGCTACAGTCCACGCGCCAGAATAGCGCCATCCAGTGTGATGTTTGCCCCATCTAGCACGAAGGACGCATCATTCAGATTGCCAAATTCTCAACAGAGAGGCACCAAGAAGTCCGTGGACGTCTGCAGCCGTACGATCTGCCTTGTCGCGCTGTCCCATTCAAAATGAAGTGTCGACGGGAGAAGCAGCTGCGCTCCGATGAGCTTTTTGCCAAGAAGCATGGCCTTGACATCTCGGTTCTCGCTGGGACAAGGTGAAAGGTGCGGGAAGACATGCTTTATCGTTTCCGTGGTGACCGTCACTCGTAAAGATGCCGAGACGATAACGAGGCCCTTTGACATCTCGTTCATGTGCTCCAACCGGAACTCCAAGTCTTGGAAATACGCCGAATACTGGCACCAATGATCCATCAACGCTGCCACGCCTCGACTCTCCCCTAGCTCAATGTTCGGTGCCATCCCATATTCCAGAAAAACTTGCTGCCGCTGCGCCGCATCACACGCGTTACTGCCGATTCTAGTATTGTGTGCCCCAGAGAACACGTTAACGCCGTGGCGGAAGAAATGAAAGTACTCCACGATAACACTGTGGACGCTCCGCCTCCCTTCCCATAAGGTCTGATCTCGCTGAACTGTCAACTGCGATATCTCTCGTTGCAGAATGGAGATGGCGTCCCCAAGGAGTTTTATCTTCGTACGCTGCTTAAATCGATATCTGGCTTGGCTAAGACGGCATTGCTCCCGACGATCCGTTGTGTTCGCTCGGACTGCTTTACGCCGTTGCGTATGGATAGCTGTGACAGTCTGCCCACTTGGTGTCGGATAATAAAGCTCTGGTCCGGGCAGTCTTTCTGCGTTGGTGGGGGCACAGATTGCCGTATCAGCGTGTGTCAACCTCGACGTGGTCGGGTTAGGAACTGTCTCCAGTGGGTAGCTCTCGTCCTCAGTACGCGCAGGCATTCGATCACTCCTATTACATGTAGTGTCATGTACCCGCTTGGCTCGAGTAAAAAGGGGTCCGACGATAGTGAATTGGGTGGTCGCATCTGTCGTATGAACGGCGAACGTCTGCATCAGGCTTCGGGTGGTGACTTGGTCCGAGTTGATAATTTGTGAAATGATGCGATCATCCAACCAACTACTCGCTCATGCAACTTCGCTACAACGAACATCAACGAACCATTCGCCATACTGTAAGTACCCAAAAGGTAAAGCCAAGAGCGAACCTTGCCGTTGCATCATCATCCCGTAATCCCGATCTTACGTAGACGGGAGTAAGCAGTCGTAGTGGTCTATTGTAACCAGAATACAAGTCAGATGCCGTTTACAATACTATGTGGCCAGGCAAATTCTACCATCCCGTCACCGTCCCATAATCTAGCGAGATGAATCCTGCAAGTGCAGTAGAAATCTGTGGCTTACGAAATACTACGGTAGGTCCGATTTGTCAATTTGTGAAATGATGCGCTCGTCCAACCGACTACTAGCTCATGCTAACTTCGCTACAACGAACATCAACGACCATTCGCCATACTGTAAGTACCCAAAAGGTAAAGCCAAGAGCGAACCTTGCCGTTGCATCATCATCCCATAATCCCGATCTTACGTAGACGGGAGTAAGCAGTCGTAGTGGTCTATTGTAACCAGAATACAAGTCAGATGCCGTTTACAATACTATGTGGCCAGGCAAATTCTACCATCCCGTCACCGTCCCATAATCTAGCGAGATGAATCCTGCAAGTGCAGTAGAAATCTGTGGCTTACGAAATACTACGGTAGGTCCGATTTGTCAATTTGTGAAATGATGCGCTCGTCCAACCGACTACTAGCTCATGCTAACTTCGCCACAACGAGCAACAACGAACGATTCTCAATACTGTTAGTAAAAGTCATGAGCGTACCTTGCCGTTGCATCATCATCCCGTAATACCAAGATCTTAAGTGGATGGGAGTAAGCAGTCGTGGTACAATACAAGTCGGATGCTGTTACACAGTTCTATGTCGTCGTCCCATAATCTAGTGAGGTGAACCCTGCCATTGCAGTAGAAATCTGTGGCTTACGAAATGTACTGCGAAGATGAACTTCTTTGCTGTTTCTATCTTGGTGAGTTAGGGTTGTCCGATCCAGCGTACTTGGACTTGTTCATGCGTCGCCCTTCATCTGTCGCACACCCTCGCTAAAGCTGCGATGCAAAACGATTTTTGTCTTCACTAAGGACGACGTCTTCACTAAGGACGACGAACTACGAGTTTAGTTAACTACTGTACCGTAGGTTTAGCGGCGGCCACGGTGGATCATTTTAACGTCCCTCGTTTGACCTGCCGCAGCTCTCGCATTGGTTAGGATGCTACCTGTACAGCTTCCTGGCCGTTCGACTCGCTTGCGAGTACAGATTCAACTGCGCTGTAGCCATCTCCACCGCCCCGCACTATCCGATATCACTAATCACATAGCCGTGCTTCGCCTGGAACAGCTCTGGATTGTAAATTGCGGGCCGCACTCCCAGATTGAAACTCATGTTGCGCACCTTAACTTAGCTACGTTGGACATCGTTACTCCCAATAAAACATCCACAGCCTCTACGATCAAAAGTGTCGCTTCCCGTGGCCGCCGAATGTGAACGTCCTACCACGTGTTCTCTGTTGGAGTAATGGACCTACCGAGGAATCAGGACAGAGGAGGATAGTAGTCATTGACATGTACGAATGTAGGAGCTTGAGCGAGAAAACGGTAGAAAAGAAGAAGATCCGTGTCGGAAGCTTTATAAAAGCAGAAGAGTGACTGGCGACAAACCTTACTCTGTTGCTCGAGAAGAGAAAAATCCGACGGATGTCGCTTGAGTAGACATATAAATCATTTGTCACAGGTACTATCGTTTCTTAAAGTCTATGCAAAAGAGTAGGTATTCTATTTCAATCTCAACTGGATGGGTCAACATACCAGCATAATTTGTCAAACAAACAGGCTATTGAAAATAACAGTTATTAACCACGGAAGATCTTCATCACCACATATCAAATTCAACAGGGTATGAGATAAATCAGTAACAGCACCTATGCCTCTCAGCGCTGTAAGGCCTAATCAATCAACCACTCCATGCAGCTGCGCCGGCCGGAGCGCTCGGGCGCGGCGGCGTCTCTCTCGGCCCCCAGGGCTCCGCTATGGACGCAATTGGATGCGTCTGCTCCGCAGGACGAGCGCGCAGCATCACACACCACCGTGTGCTCTCCGGCGGCGCGCTCGGGCCACGCAATGACGCTATTGCCCACGGCCAGCGTGCTGCTCTTCGGGGGCGCCGACGGCCAGGTCTTCTTCGAGGACGTGTTTCTCCTGGAGCCCGCGGGGTACGCGGCGTCAAGCAGCAGCAGGTCCTCGCCCGCGGCTCCGCGCGGACGCGGCAGGGCCGAGGACGCGCAGCTGCAAGCCTCCGACGTGCAGTGGAAGCGGCTCGTGGTGTCGCTCGGCTCGTCCCAATCGCCGCGCTCGCCCCTGTTCCGCAGCGGAGACGTCCTTTGCTCGGGCGTGGCGCGGCGCGCGCCCTGCTTATCGCACCCCGGGGGAGGGCGCGACTACCATTCCATGCACTACGTGCAGTCGTCGGCGGAGGACGAGCGCGCCCAGGGGCTGCGCGTGCTGGTGGTGGGCAACGTGGTGGTGGCCAGTGACGACGCTGCTGTTAGTGACACGCAGGCAGAGGCGGGCGCGGGCGCGTTCGACGCGCCGACGCTCCGAGTGGAGGAGCTGAGGGTGCGGCAGCCGACGCTGGAGGCCCAGTGGGAAGTGCGGCGCGTGGACGCCGCCAGCATGTGGAAGCCCCGGGCCAGACACGCCCACAGCAGCGTCGTGGTGGGAGGAGACCAGGTCTTCGTGTTCGGCGGGAAGGACGCGTCCAGCTCGACGTTCTTCAACGACATTTTCTACTTCGACGCGCCGCTCAACCAGTGGGTCAAGCCGGCCGTGAACCCGACGGGCCAGCTGCCGCAGCCGCGCGCGTTCGCCGGTCTGACGGCGAGCGACGACGGGAACACGCTGTTCCTGTTTGGCGGCACGGACGGGAAGCAGGAGTTCGGGTCGCTGTTTCTGTATGATGTGGCCAACGCGCGCTGGGACTCGCTGGCGGGCGCGACGCTGGGGGACCGACCGTCGTGCCGGATCAACCACTCGCTGACGTTCGCGGCGCCGAATCATCTCGTGTTGTTTGGCGGGAGACGGCGAGCGCTGCGCCAGAATGAACTCTACGTTTACAATGTGGACACGCGCGCGTGGCGGCTGGTTCACGGCGGACACGCTGAAGGGCAGAGAAGCAGTCGTCGCAGGAGTAGCCAAACGGCTCGGGATGATCAACCTCCTGTCGGGCGAACAGCACACGCTACGGTAATGTTTCGGCCGGAACCAGAGGGACCTGATGCTGTGCAAAAGTTGCTCGTTTTCGGCGGCTACGCAGGGTCGCATCAGTGGCTCGACGACTTGCACTTACTTTCGTTACCCCAAGCCGTGTTGATGCAGCCGCCGTCTACAAACAGAAACTCATCTCGATCGATGGTAGCCACGCGTACGTTGTGAACACCTGTGCTTGCTCGGTGACAT
This sequence comes from Phytophthora cinnamomi, assembly GCF_018691715.1. Classification (NCBI taxonomy): domain Eukaryota; phylum Oomycota; class Peronosporomycetes; order Peronosporales; family Peronosporaceae; genus Phytophthora; species Phytophthora cinnamomi. The sequence goes on from NW_027151035.1 coordinate 1,051,661, forward strand.
TCATTTGTGTTATCTAACGCTGCCATTGTTTTTTTTATTGCAGAACGTACCCGACCAACACGAGCCTCTGTTAACAAAATTGGTGCTGTGGCTCGAGTAGCGTTATCAGCTCCTCAGCAACCCGTTCAGACGCGCCTATCTTCACAGTCGGCTCGCTTGCCGCAGGACTCTACCCAGTCGGAGGGACGACTCGAGCAGTCTGCACCACCCCGCCAAGAACCTCCACCTGCTTCTCAGTCAACGCAACCGCTACAGGAACCACCTCCAGAAACAGTTGGCCCAGACAACAAACCGGACGAGTTAAATGCTGAACAGCCCTCGTCATTGCCGCAGAGCTCTTTGGCATCGGTAGCACCTGCAAGCTCTCCGTCTCGACAGCTACCGCCACGGGAAATATCTCGGTCTGATACACTACAGCGACCTACCACTACTACCACCGGAAGCTGCGTTTTGACCGACATCACAAACCAACCAAGTTCCAACTCACAGAAACAGCAACAGCAGCCAATAGTGGTACGCACCTCAGGCACTGCCGCTACGGACGTGGATGCGGCCTTTCCAAGTGCATTGAAAAAACACAAACGCCGTCGACTTGTAGAGGATAGCCAAGACAGCAGCAATAGCAATAGTATCAGCAGCAACGGAAGTGGGGAGCTGACAACAGCGCAGGTGGGGGTCCAGACCACGCTACTGCAGCTTCTGCAGCATCAACCTCGAGTGGAAGACACGCTTGCTCGTATCTTGTCAATGATCACTAGGGAGCAAACTGCACGACAACAGCAAAGCATGAACCAAGAGACCTTGATGCGGGTTCATAGTGAGGAGCAGAGCAAACGTCTTGAAGCTATGACTGGGAGAAATGAAGCATTGGAAGGACGCCTTGCTCGTTCCGAAGCCGAAAGGGCCTCGATCCACGAAAAACTGATGGCACGCGAGACGGAGCTATACATGCACAAGCACAGCCTCGAAGCCGCAATACCGCCTCTGAATGAACGTGTCCGAGCAATTGAAGCTTCGCACATGCAGCAGTTGAACGTGTCGAGGGTCATCGAATCCAAGATATCTGCCGTTCATGACTTCATGGATGAACTCCGTAATGCTGGTGGCGAAGGTACAGAGGCCAACGATTCTCCTCAGCGACGACTAGGGTACGTTGCGTTTTGTGTGCTGCATATTGCATGTGCTTTTGGGGGTCTGCTCGATGTGGCGCGGTATGGGTTGAAGAATTCTTCGTATCGCGTCTGGAGCTCATACTTTGCACGGCCCCTCACATTAAACTTGGAACCTCACGGCTTTCATCATGATCTCCTGATGACTTTAGAGGGCTAGAATTCCCTTTAAGGACAGATACGGATCGTACATTTTCGCTTCCATTCCCGTACGCGCACTGACGCTACTGTGTGCTTGTCCAAGCTAGACGCCTTGACGATAGTGTGGCAACTCAGCCAACTCCGTCACCACCAAAACCGCTGTTATATCCGCAGCGTGTGGTGCTAGCGCTGGAAGAGAAGATTCGAGTGATGCAGTCCGAGAAGGAGGCACTGGAAACCCAGGTGATGTTAGTGCTGACTGTGTTCATTTTAGCCTTCTCTGCTCATGTGTGGGTACATTTGCGTTGTCTGGATAGGTCAAGGAAATGACGGAGAAGTTGAAGCGCGTGGAAGGGAGAGAAGCGCAGGCGCGGCAATTTCTTTTCTCGTGGTGCCAAGGTGACAACAACCCAATGGCAGCTAGCCTGCCTGCGACAATAAGTACAGCAGAATCCGAGTCTGTGACCACTGGCACGGATAATGTGCCCAACAGTGTAGACAGCTAAGAAGTTGTAACTAACCTATTGATAATGTCCACACATGGAGTTGCCTCGTGCACTATAGGTGACAGATATGCAACGCTTGCTGAATGACTTCTTACGGCGTGGTCTTGGGGAAGTTCATCTCGTTCAGAATGTTGCTCACAGGTCCAGCGTGGCCCTCTTGAGAAGCAAACGATTCCAGCAAGTTCGACAACAGATTGTAATCCAGGTCCAGCGGTTTAGCGGACGAGAAAGATGCGGAGCCAGTGTCTGTGGGTTCGTCTTCCTGGGCAGACTGTGAAGCCTCCTTTTGATCGTCCTCAACTTCCTCGAAACGCGAGAAACTTTTCGCGACCTTGGTGCCTGCCAACTCCGCCTCCATTTCAGCCATGGCCTCGTCCAGCGCAAGGTCTTCGTCGTCACCTCCTTCCTCCACGGACTCATCGTCACTGTCAGGTTCATCCTCGTCCATAAAGTGTTCACCCCACGGGGCCTCCAGTCCTGCAGTTCCCCTGCCACCAGCCTCATGACCATTCAAGATGTCCATGAAGGAACTCATGTCAAACTGGATAGGCTCGGCTCCTTCCACACCTTCCACACCGGAAACTCCTTCCACAAATTTGCCAAACATGGCAGCCATGTTCTGCAATTCATCGGCGCCACCAGGACCCGCTGCAGATCCAGCCATGGCCGCACGCTGAAGCTGACTTTCCAGCGTGTCCGGGTGCATGTACAGCCACGAGTCATCATCATCCGGCTCAGTTGGCTGCGCTGAAAGCTTCATACCAACTTGCTGCAGTGCTTCGTCGACAATTTGCTTCCACGATCGTCCAAGCTGGTCTTCACCGTCGCCTGCATACAGCAGCTCGAGACCGCACGCCAATTTGACGCCAATGTCTGCCGCCTGCGCGTCCGCGTGCGTGATCTCATCTCTCTTCAACCTTTCCAGTACGCGATAGCGCGCATCTCGCCGGAAAAACGACTTGGGCGGGAAGAATTCCTGCTGCTTCAGCTGAGCAAACATCGCCCTCGAAAACGAGACCTTGTGCTCCACAACCACCTCTCCTTCAGGCAAAAACCCGGTCATTTTGCCACACACCAACCCAGCCTGCTTCGGCTCACGATAGTAGAACGCCTCAACCGCCGGCCCTACCAGCTCTCCATTCGCCGCAAACACTCTCGCAGCTCTCTCCGGCAGCAAGCACCTCACTCGATGGCGATTATTACGCAGGTAGGCCGGCACCTCCTTCAACTTATGCTGAATCAGCCGCTGCACCGCCGCACTCGCTTCCGTCTTGACACCTGCATCCAGCACCTGCCGCAACGCGTCTTCATCGAATAGATCTCCGTCGTTGCCCCTCTTGCTGGCGCTTGCAGGCGACGCAATGTGCAGCTTTCCGTCCACCACGAACACCCGCCGATCACTGTCTTCGGGCGTGACCCAATCGGGCAGCGCCTCGGCGCTCTCAATGAGCAGAAACTCCCCGTCTGAGTCTGCGATACGTCCCACGACGCCTGAGAACTGCTTGGTGATGTCGAACACGAGCTTGGCTACGACCCACTCGTCCTGAATGGCATCACCGACTCTGGTTCGTCCGGACATAACATAACGCCCACTCTTGGTCCTGTTCACTTGGAGGTGGAACCGATGCTTGTGCCACAGGAAACCTCTCGTCTGCTGCGCCGCGGAGTCCAGGAACGCGCTGCACTGCTGCTCAGCTGCAAGGAGAAGGTCCTGTTCGGTCTGCTTGGTGGGAGGCACCGGCAGGAAGAAGCAGTAGCGCGCCTCGTTCTCTTCTACGGTTGGCGGCGGGAAGAGCTCCATAGCGACTCGATCAATGGTGGCATAAATAGGCTGATCTTTGTGTCGAAGGCTTTATGCTGTGTCACTACTTCAACTTGGAGTTGCTGTTGCTGGAATCGTGCAACCCACAAGCTGATTCTGTGAGCGGGCAACACGCATGCAAAGATATAGTTGAGCGGCGTATGGATCAACTATACGTCTGAGAACTACGGCCTGCGCGTGGATTGCTGTCGCCCAGGCCACGATACTTCGGAGTTGATATTGATTTCGAGCCTCAAGTCGACGAGGAACAGCTCATTCTCCTTTTTGCTGCATCCCAGCAACGATGAACCTCACTGGACTTGTGCGCCTGACTGCCATCGCGGCCACCCTCGCGGCCAACGCCGATGGACAGATCAAGTTCGACGGCGACAACCTCTCCAAGCTCGACTACCAGCAGTACGTCTCACAGTTCCTGACCAGCAACGACTCGATGGCTCCCATCGACATCGAGCCGCTAATCCTCGGGGGAGGCATCGTACCTCCCGGGACCAAGACGTACACCACTGGTGTTAGACCGACGGCGAATGGCACGGACTTCTGCGGCGGCTCCCTCATCACGCCGACGCACGTGCTCACCGCCGCGCATTGCATGGCTGGAGACATCCAGTACGTCTCCGTTGGCACTCACTTCCTAAGTGGCACCGAGGACGGTGAGCAAATCAAGGTCGTGAGAACGACCCGCCACCCCAAGTATGCGAGTGAAACCAACTCGTACGACTTCGTAGTGCTGGAACTGGAGGAGGCCAGCTCCTTCCCTCCCGTTGCGCTCGCCAAGGCCGACGACTCAGACGTCGCTGGCGGCGGCAACGCGACGGTCATGGGGTGGGGTGCCACGGCACAGGGAAGCACTCAATCCAACGAGCTGCTGCGCGTCGACGTTCCTATCGTCAATAATACTGCGTGCGCCAAGGTGCTCGATGTGGACGCTACGATGCTGTGCGCTGGCGGAGAACTCGACATGGACTCGTGCCAGGGCGACTCCGGTGGTCCACTCATCCTCGAGCAACCAACCGGAGATGTCCTAGTTGGTGTAGTGAGTTGGGGCAATGGCTGCGGACGTGCTGGATACCCCGGCGTCTACGCGCGTGTGTCTGTCGCTCGAGAGTGGCTGGACACCATCGCCCCCGGCACCACATTCCGCTAAAAGGTTGTTTTCTTCAACTGCAGCACACGGATTAGCACGAAGCCTAACCATATCCATTGTAGGTGCAGCCATTTCAAAACATCTCACGAGCCATTTCTACTCGGCGCTCCCCCCCCCACCCCAATTTGTGTTACTGTAAAAAGTTAGCGAAGCCTACATGCGTATCGGTGACCCCGGCCCTGGTTGTCTCGAATAGTAATACAGAATGAAAGTCGCCTCGACTGACCATGCCCGCGAATGCGACATCGAAACGACCACAAAAATCATTATGTTAAAGAAATGCTCAGTGCTGCAAGTTGCATTCAGGAAGCGGGTGAAGAATATGAGGGAACATTTGAGAAAGATGAAGTCAAGTTCCTTACCAAGCACCAATTTGTCAATCGGACAGGTTGTGATCGACCTGTTCACTATCCGATGGATGGCAACTGGCCAAAGGGTTTTTCCTTTCCTCCTCGTACTACGGTCGAGTAGTGCGTGTAACTAGTAATGAATCACGGAACGGCCTTAAAAACGAGTAAACGTTGCTGAGTTCTGAGGAAAGCCGCTTCTGCTCGGAAAAACGAGTAAACCTTCAAATCGTTATTCCGGCGACGCTAATGTTTGCAACTGCTGATTTCTGAGGAACATTGCAACGACTTTAAACAGAGTGTAAGCGAACGGTTGTCAACGGAGAAGAAGTGCTGGCTGCTGCGGTCTTCGCACAGCGCACCTCGATTCTTCTTCTGTCAACCTCCTACTTTCCTGACGGCCAGCCGCGCGACGAGTCCCTTCTAGTACCAAATCCTTTTGCAGCACCATTGCCGCAATAGAGTGCGCACACTGCCACAGTCGCACTTGTATTTTCCCCTGATAGAAACAATCTAAAATGAAACAAAGGTCAGCATAAAATGAAGTTTGTTAAATTGACAGAATCAACGCACCTCGTCCAACGACAGCGAAGCCTGCACCGAAATCTGCAATGACCCCGTATGCAGTAAATCCACCTTGTGGAGAGAGAAATAGCAATTCCACCTCATTTACCGTGGGTTTTGGCGTCAGATCACCACGAAGAGAATTCATAAACCTAAATCGCGCAGCAGTCAGTACCTGTATCTGTGTGGGTTTTATCACATAAGTACAAGTAGGTTACCGGTGTGCCCGTTCTCGAGTAACTTAATTCCCGTGGACATTTTTGCCGTCGATGACAAACTTGCTTTGAAGATGATTGCCTTCAGCACCTTCTTCCGAGTCGCACGGAAACTGTAGAAATTTTCACTTGAATTCAAGATTCGGGGTGCCTTGGTAACAACTTCAGCTAGGCATGGTCCTGTAGCATTAGAGTCAAAATTAACTTACATACAATTGACACGGATATGGGAATTTACAATTTAACTTCGCAGAAGTGAGGCTGGTTTACGGACAACGACTTACAAAGCCGGCAGACTCAAAAAGCTGGCATTAGTCAAAAACAGAGACCGGTCTCATATCAAAATTGATTTTTTTTAGCAAATCAAAACCGTTAGATTGAGTTATTTTTTTTAGCGAATCACTGGCCCTATGTAATCGAGTGGACAGCGTAAAACTCGACGCCTAACCAACTAAACCCGAGGGTTACTCCCTCAATGGCGCCAAAACAACAGCGCTTTTCAATCAACGAGTAGCGCGAAGGCGCGCTGCTCGCCATCGAAGTTGGCGTCGAAGAGGCAGCGCGCCGACTCGAGAGACCCCGCGGCACAGTTTTCGGGTGGTTGAAGCAGGCCGACCGGCTGCTCGCTTTTCGCGGCAACGCGAGATCGCCGACGCTCAAGGGGCAGGGACGCAAGGAAATATTTCCTAGCGTCCCTGCTCTTGTGACGTTTATGAAGGACACACACAGAGATGAAAAGGTCGGTTAAAGCATGCTAATACGTGGTTTTAATGATTTTATTCTGATTTTACAGTATGTATAGGCCCTTTCAACACGCGCAATGATCGATTTCATGTGGCTACAGGAGCCCCAGTGGTATGCACGTTACATCGACGAGCACAAGAACCCCGAGCAGTCCCTTACGCGAATGTGCCAGTGTAACGGGGTTACACGCACAAGTGGCTACAAGCCACTTGTGATTTAACAGATAAATATCTGTTAAAAGTTTTTTAGATACTTCCTCATCTTGGTGTAAGTCACACCAATGGATACATTGAAGTGGGCCACCACAATGAGTGGTCCACGCCTACCCAAAGATCCTATTGGTAGAAAGCAGCATGATTCTACCAATTAGAGATGTGCATATTGGCGGGACTCTGACAGCCAGCCGCTGTCAACCCCTTTCATAGATGATAAACAGTTTTAGCATATTTAGGAGGAAGATCAATTTACAAACAATACAGTTCTCATTTTTACCTAATCTAAGTCACTTGGTGTCTTTATTTGATTTAAATTATATTTGCGTATTCAAATATAATTAACTCAAGTAATTACTATGTACTTACGCTTCCTCATACACGTAGCGCAACATGTAAGCAAAAGTAGTGGGTCTAAGTTAGACCCACTACAAGTTAGACCTTGTTATCCCCCCCCCGCACAGCCGTTGCGCGAATCAAAGCATCGTTGTTAGATCGAGGCTTGATGAGCTATTCTATGCTCATTCCATGGATATCGGTAATCTGGGGAAGCAAATCCAGGTTCAAACTATGATTCTGAAGTGATGGACGGCCGTTTCCAGCGTGTGGTTTCAGCACTTTTGCCGTGGTTACCATGTGCGTTATTGCCTTCCTGTAATTGCTTGACATGCTTGTCATCTCAAGTGTGATCTAGGTGGCACATTGTATTGTGCGACAATGCTAAGCCCCAATCACGATATCGTTGTAATTGCATTGGACATCGCTCCTATCGAAGATGGTGATGCGCGGTCATGATTTTTTACCGTTTGCAAATACGCTGGCTGTAGTGGGCGTAACTTGACTCACTACTTTAGCTTACACGTCGCGCTACGTGTATGCGGAAGCGTAGGAGTTTATTAATAATTTGAATTAATTATACTTGAGTACACAAGTATAATATAAATCAAATAAAACACCAAGTGACTTAGATTAGGTAAAACAAGAACTGTATTGTTTGTAAATTGATCTTCCTCCTAGAACTGATAAAACTGTTTATCATCTATGAAAGGGGTTGACAGCGGCTGGCTGTCAGAGTCCCGCCAATATGCACATCTCTAATTGGTAGAAACATGCTGCTTTCTACCAATAGGATCTTTGGGTAGGCGTGGACCACTCATTGGGGTGGCCCACTTCAATGTATCCGTTGGTGTGACTTACACCAAGATGAGGAAGTATCTAAAACTTTTAACAGATATTTTATCTGTTAAAAATCACAAGTGGCAACCTCGTTACACCATCCCCCCTTAAGGTTACACGCGCGGGGTCTCCGCACGTCAATCTTCTGAATTGACCATTCGTCAATTCTCCGCGTTTGGAGAAGAAACCCGCGCTCATTGAACGATGAGCGCGCCCCAGAAGAAGAACCCGAAGGCGGTGGAGAGTCATCTCTCCATCGATGACTACTTTGAGCGCCAGAAGGCGACGTATGGCGACATCGTCGACTTCGACGACGACGACGAAGACATGGAGGACGAGAAGGACTCGTCCTCAAAGCGCAGAGACTCAGTGTCGAGCGAATCGCTCGACCCCACGCTAAGAACATTCGCCAGCGTGAAGGGGACGAATCGGACGCTTCGAGTTCGAAGCGTTCGCGAACTGAGAGTGATACCCCACTCGCTTCCGCTGGGGCTCTCAGTTCTCCGCGCGCTGCAACTGCAGCGCGTGATTCCAAAGCTCAAGGCTCTCCGCGCGCTGCGCCTGCAGCGCGCGATCCGTGGATGCCGTCCGCGTCCGAGATCTCGGACCGGTATGGGAACTCGATGCCTCGGAATGAGGTGCCGTTATACGTATGCAGCGCCATCAAAGATGACGCCGTGGCTGCCGAGCTGTACTTTGATGCGGAGACGCATCAAAGGCGCGATTATTACATTGGACTCTTCCATGAGCTTCGATGGTTTCAAAGCAAGAAGACATCTTCTCGCAGCAAAGTGCCCGAGTGGCAGGCACTTTGTCAAAGTTGGAATGCTTTTGTTGAGAACTTTAACAAAAAGCCGAGTGCTTACAGTGATCGGATTAAGCAAGCGCGTGATCGCTTCGAGACGTACTCGAAGCGTGGAAAGTTGGAGCAACTCCACGTTGCTGCGGAGGAGGCTAATGTGCCGTGCGCTGTGCCCGAGGGCTTTCAGTGCGCGAAGTGCTTCCCAGGCGCGGTCCGCTTGAGCGACCGCGACCTGAACGGGTACACGTCGTTCCGTGTGCCCGAGAGCCTCAAAGATCTCCGTGCTAAATTCTTAGCACGTGAGGGTTCGGGCGCTAGCGATGATCGCAGCGCTCGTGTTACTTCCGCTGCGCCAGCGCGTACTGCTCCTCGTACGCCCTCACCAATTCCGGAACGTCCTCCAGCAAGACGTTCCGCGGCTCCCATGTATCTCGATGGGGAGGAAATCCTCTCCAACGAATACGAAAACGGGCCCCTTGAGGGTTCGTTTTCGGGATACTATGGTCAACAACCCGCTCAACAATCCAGCGGGTTGAGCCGCGGGCGTCACGGATCGGCGGTGGCGGGGGTGGGAACACGCCCCGGGTATGATCAGCCCCGGGCTGATCAGTATGCGTCTCTCCACGACCGGGTGACCGCCGTGGAGCGTTTGCAGGGCGCTGAGTTCGCCGCCCTGAAGCAGGAGCTGGCGAACCAGAAGGCCCAAGTTGCGGCGGTCTCACAGACCGCCTCGAATATCCAGGTCGAGTTGGGGACCCGAATGAAGAGAGGAGAGGCTGCTCGTCGCCGAGGCCAAGGCTTCCGCTTCTGCCTCGGCTCTTGTCGAGGCTTCGGGTCAGCCGAGCTAGATGGCTCGTGCTGCAGGTATGACTTCAGCCGTCCGACGTAAAAGGTATGATGGAGGCGCATGCTAGACGGTATGTCTAGCGTGTAAGCGTTGCCGTGCCGTGCCAACACAGTGAACGGCCCGATGAAGCGCGGAGCAAGCTTGCTTGCCCCGAAATCCGAAACTGCATGTTTAGGCAGGTTTTGAGTAGCTAGCAAAACCAATGAACTAACTTTGAATTCATTTGTGTTGCCTCTGCCCACATTGTCTGCGTTCAGCTTCTGTTGATCAACAGAAGCTGCTATTGCATCTTGGACAAACCGAATCACGGATTGTCTTTTGGTGATGAAACTGATTGCATTCGAGCTGAAGTCATTCAGCTCGCTCTCCGCTAGAGGCCCGGCCTCTCCGTGGTTCTTCGCGGTGTCTGCGCCCTGCGCAGAACCGTGGTCTTTGTCCTTGTTGTTGGAGGAGTCTGCGCCCTGCGCAGACTCATGCGTTTTGTTCGTTGTTGCAGCTGACACTGTGCAAGTGTCAGCGGTTTTCTGCGGCTGTTGTATTGCAGTCGTAGATCCTCCCCCACTTAAGGTGGGAGCCATCACTCCGAGTAAGCTCGGTAGACGTGGATGCCGCATGGCATTCACGTAGAACGGTGTATGCCCCGTCGAGGCATGCACTGAGTTATTGATGGCAAACTCTGCCATCGATAAACACTCGCTCCAGAATTGGAACGAGCGAGCGTAGCTCTTTAACATATCGACGAGCACGCGATTCACGCGCTCGGTTTGACCGTCTGTCTGCGGATGACCCGCAGTCGACATGGAAAGCTGGCTCCCAAGAAGTGTAAACACTTCTTGTCACAGGTGCGCTGTGAAGCGCGGGTCTCTGTCCGACACAATGTCGGTCGGCATGCCATGGTGTTTGAACACCATGTCGACGAACAGACAGGCCGTCTGCTTCGCGGTCATCTCTGCCGGCACCGCAGCAAGATGTACCATCTTGCTGAAGCGGTCGACGAAAACCACAACACCGGTATTCCCTCCGCTGTCCGGGTGAAGACCAAAGATGAAGTCCAAAGATATGGACTTCCAACACTCCGACGGAGTCGGTAGTGATTGTAAAGGAGCCTGCGCGAATGGCGCAGGCTTTACGCGTTGGCATACCTCGCAAGCACGGATGTACTTGCGCACCCACTTATACTGGTGGTGCCAGTAGAAGTCGCGCGTGAGAAGGACGCATGTCTTCTCACGTCCGAGATGTCGGGGCATCATGATATTCGTACATGATCCTGAGTCGCAAGTCATGATCATTCGGCAGGACAACGCGATCCGCGTTGTCGTCGACTGCATTGTAAAGCAGTAGTCCGTCGTGCACTCGAAAGCGGTGTGCACGCGCTCGAAGGTGCTTGGGCAGCTTCTGACGGGACTTGTCAGAAGGCGCTGTGCCATAGGCCAGCAAGAGCTTCGCGTCCGCGTCGTGCGCGTACGCGGCCTTCACATCATCCAACAGAGATGATGTGGGTTTGCTCGATCGCATGACGTCAATGGCATTGACGTCAACAACTTCTGCATAGTCCGGCCGACGTGATAACGCGTCGGCCACTACATTCAATCTTCCGGGTTTGTATTCGACCCGGAAGTTATACTCCGCAAAGAATGATAGCCATCTCGCCATTCTTTGTGATATGTGTGGCGACTTCACTGCGGTGCGCAGTGAAACATGGTCGGTGTAGACCACAAATGGTCTACTCCCAAGCAAATACACTCCGAACTTTGCGAGTGCATACTTCATGGCAAGGAGTTCCTTGTCATGCACCGGATAGTTGCGCTCAGCTGGCTTCAGCTGACGCGATTGGTAGTAGACGACACGATCACGGCCCTCGTGATCGTGCTGCATCAACGCGCATCCGATCGCGAAATCGGATGCGTCGCACACTACGTGAAATGGGCGATGTTGGTCAGCCACTGCCAAGATCGGCGCCTCAGTCAAGCCCCGCTTGACAGCATCGAATGCCTTTTGGCAATCGGTTGTCCAATTCCACACAGCTTCTTTCTTAAGAAGTTGTGACAGCGGGCGGATCTTGCCCGCATAATCCTCCACGTGCTTGCACAAGTACGTGGCCAAGCCAAGAAACCCCTCAGTTCCTTGACACTTGAAGGCGTTGGCCATTCATTGATCACTCTGACCTTTTCCGGGTCAGGGCGAACACCATTCTTCCCTACGAGACACCCGAGGACGGGTATCTCACTTGCCCCGAAGATACACTTCTTCAGGTTCACGTAGAGCTTATGCTTTCGCATAAGCTCAAGTAGCTTCCGGAGGTGCACCCTGTGCATTTCTATGTCGCTCTTCCCGTCCACAGCTCGGCTGTGGATGAACACATCATCGAAGTAGCTCGGTGCGAAGTCGCGCACCGAGCGCAACAAGTGCGTCACGCACCTGTTGAAGGTCGCAGGGGCGTTCTTAAGCCCCTGCGGCATTACTAGCCACTCCCAGAGCATGCCACTTGGCGTGCTCACTGCCGTGAGAGGGATATCGCTCTCACGCATTAGGATTTGATAAAATCCATCTCGCAAGTCGAGAGCACTGTAAACGGTGCTCCCGGCCATCGAATCGATGATAACATCTTTTCGTGGTATCGGCGTCTGCGCCGGTACCGTCGCATCGTTCAGCTTGTTATACGCATGAACGATGCGCCATCCTGTGGCTTTTGACACAGAACGTCGGATCACTGTGCGGGGACTTTGATTCCCGCACTTGTCCTACTTTGCGACGACTTCCAAAGAAGTCGTCGATTGCTTTACTTGTTCTCGCAGCAGTGGCCACTGCCGCGTGACACAGTACTTCGTGCCCGGCACGAGATCAATCTCGTGCTGAATGCCCTTATCCTGCGGAAGCTCCGCGAAATCTCTTCCGGGAGTACGTCTTTGTACTCCTCAATAATTCGTAATAGGGACTCGACTTCAGCGAGTCCCAACCTTATTCCTCGAAGCGCTCTCGCTTCGTCTTCGCACTGAGAGTGTCATCACTATCAGTGGTACTTCCATGAAGAGCTGCCTCAGCTCTTCGCTCTCGCTCTCCGTTCTTTCGCTGTTCGAAGAACACAGACTGCTCGATGCGTCCATCGTGCAAGTCGCACGTAACGCTTCCAGCTCATGACTGAAGCGAAGTCAACTCCGACGCCGTCGTCGGAGGATTAGCGAAGTCCCATTTCACGATACTGGAATCCAGTATCGGTGCGCGTCAAGACGCTTAGCGTCTCGACGTCCGGCGTTATCGCCTCAGTCTGCCCAGCAGCGGTTCTCGTGGCATCTCGGTCCCGGACCGAGACTTGCGCAACGTTCTCCGCATGCGCCGTCTTCTTGTTGTGCGGGCCCGGCTCCGCACAGTTATTCTTCTGGTCCAGGCCCGGCCGTGGTCAGTTGTTCACCGGCGGACCCTGTCTGCGGGCGCGCGATATCAAGCCCGGCTTGATCGCATGGCGCTTCGTCGTGCAGCCCGGCTGCACGACAGCATGCAAATTGCGTCAGTGCGGTACGTTTGCAACCGTCCGCACTGTTTGCAGCGTCAACTCCCGGAGTTGACACGCCTTCGTCACCTCGACGTCATTAATTGGCGGAGCCCCTCGCGGCCAAGGGTGCGTCGTTGTCGACCTGACCTCTTCGGGTCAGGGACTGTCCCTTACACTTGAACGTGGTTGTTGGTTCCCGGAACCAGTACATCTTTTCTTCTGACGTCGGCAGCATTGCCGACGTTGGTCTCACTGTGCGCGCCCTCGCGCACTTCTTGTTACTCCGGGGCAGCAACATTAAGCGCTGTCTCGACTGGTGAGCCGCGCGCACCTGCTGGTGCGTGTGCTGCGGTAACAGGGCCATCGCTCTCTGTTCCGCTGTCGCGGCCGAAGCGCACGAGCGTGCGCTTCTTCCAGTCTATCACCGGATCATGCCGTGCAAGCCACGGCATGCCCATTACCACGTCAAACTTATCGTCCAGGTCCAGGACGATAAACTGTTCGACAAACACTCGTTGTTTGTACGAGAAGCGCACGTTCACGACGCACTTCTCGGTCTTCACGATGGCACCTGTTGCCAGTCGCACTTCCAGAAGACTTCGAGGTACATTTACCTCCTCGAAGTCAAGACTCGGCAGGCTCCGTAGTCGAACAAAGTTGTTCGACGCGCCCGAATCTACCAGAGCGCGAAGAGGGTCACTCGCTCTCTTCGAGTAAACCTTCAAGATGACTAGGTTCGGCCTGTCATCTTGTTTCTTGCAGTGAAAGCTAGTCTCACTGGGGGCTGCAGTCCTCAGTGTCGCGTGCCCGATGTCGGCACGCGTGACTGCATTACCAGTAGGGCGCCCCGCGCCTACTGGATGTTCGCGGTTTTTGTTGGTCCGCGGCGATGCCTAGCATCGCCACGACGGCCACCTCCAGGGGGCATGGGAGCTGTGCACTCCCGTGCAAAGTGACCGATCCTTCCGCAACGGAAGCATCGCACGTTGCCTCCCTGCTGCTGGTAACCAGCCGTTGTTGCGTTCGAGAGGTCCATTGGTTCTGGATCTCCCGTCCTCACTACCGGGCGCGGTTGCGGCCTCGGCACATTTGCATGGAGTTTAGCCTGCCGCAGGCTAAACGCTTCTTGCATGACAAGGGTGATTGCAGCTCCGAGAGTACTCGGGTACTCTCGGAAGAGATAGGTCTTCACGGGACCATCTCTAAGTCCCTTCATGAACGTGACGACCTTAGTCGCCTCGTCAATTGGATTGGTCACGATATTTGAGACCAAGTATCGTGCGCGCTGCGCGTAAGCATGAACGTCATGCTTACCCTGCTGAAGGTCGAGGAACTCCGCCCTCGACCCGGAACTCGTTTTGCGGGGGCTCAAACGCTTGTCTGAGCTCCTCTTTGAATACTTCGTACGTGCTGAATCACGTAGGATCGGAGAGTCGGCGCCCATACGCCCAACTCCTTGCGCGTCCGCCAAGGCAGGACATGGCGAACGCGACCTTCGACAGCGGGTCGACGATGCGTCGAGCCGCTATGGCTGTGTCGAGCTCGACAAGCCACCGGAGGAGAGCTCGCCCTCTCTTCCCACGTAATTGCTTACGCTCAATTTCAATGATTGAGCACGCGGTGTCGTCCCTGACGACGCCGTCACTGAGGAAGCAGCATCACGCTGCTCCTTCATGATGAATCCTAGAGCAACGCCATGTTGCTCCGTCGGCGATAGCGTACGCAGCATCGTAGCTATCGCCGCTTCTCCAATGCCTGTTGACAGTCGTTGGAGGGCTTCCCACTCTGGGTTGGACAGGTGGGGGCAGTCGACGCGTGCAACATGCGTTGCAAGCGTGTTGGAGCTCTCCATGAGCACCTCAGTGCTCATGTGGTTCTCGGCTCCGCGTTCGCACTCCTCGTACGAACGTCAAGCTGTCGGTCGTTGGACGGACTACAACGTGCTACCTGGTGTAGTGGGCCTACTTTGCTCACTACTTTAGCCTACACGTCGCGCTACGTGTATGAGGAAGCGTAGGAGTTTATTAATAACTTGAGTTAATTATACTTGAGTACACAAGTGTAATATAACCCAAATAAAGATTCCAAGTGACTTCGTTTAGGTAAAATGAGAACTGTATTGTTTGTAAATTGATCTTCCTCCTAGAACTGATAAAACTGTTTATCATCTATGAAAGGGGTTGACAGCGGCTGACTGTCAGAGCCCCGCTAATATGCACGTCTCTAATTGGTAGAAAGATGCTGCTTTCTACCAATAGGATCTTTGGGTATGTGTGGACCACTCATTGTGGTGGCCCACTTCAATGTATCCGTTGGTGTGACTTACACCAAGGTGAGGAAGTATCTAAAACTTTTAACAGATATCTTATATCATATACACACACAAGTGGCTACAAGCCACTTGTGATTTCAACCCCGTCACAGTAACCAAAAGTAGTGAGCAAAGTAGGCCCACTACACCAGGTAGCACGTTGTAGTCCGTCCAACGACCGACAGCTTGACGTTCGTACGAGGAGTGCGAACGCGGAGCCGAGAACCACATGAGCACTGAGGTGCTCATGGAGAGCTCCAACACGCTTGCAACGCATGTTGCACGCGTCGACTGCCCCCACCTGTCCAACCCAGAGTGGGAAGCCCTCCAACGACTGTCAACAGGCATTGGAGAAGCGGCGATAGCTACGATGCTGCGTACGCTATCGCCGACGGAGCAACATGGCGTTGCTCTAGGATTCATCATGAAGGAGCAGCGTGATGCTGCTTCCTCAGTGACGGCGTCGTCAGGGACGACACCGCGTGCTCAATCATTGAAATTGAGCGTAAGCAATTACGTGGGAAGAGAGGGCGAGCCTCTCCTCCGGTGGCTTGTCGAGCTCGACACAGCCATAGCGGCTCGACGCATCGTCGACCCGCTGTCGAAGGTCGCGTTCGCCATGTCCTGCCTTGGCGGACGCGCAAGGAGTTGGGCGTATGGGCGCCGACTCTCCGATCCTACGTGCTTCAGCACGTACGAAGTATTCAAAGAGGAGCTCAGACAAGCGTTTGAGCCCCCGCAAAACGAGTTCCGGTCGAGGGCGGAGTTCCTCGACCTTCAGCAGGGTAAGCATGACGTTCATGCTTACGCGCAGCGCGCACGATACTTGGTCTCAAATATCGTGACCAATCCAATTGACGAGGCGACTAAGGTCGTCACGTTCATGAAGGGACTTAGAGATGGTCCCGTGAAGACTATCTCTTCCGAGAGTACCCGAGTACTCGGAGCTGCAATCACCCTTGTCATGCAAGAAGCGTTTAGCCTGCGGCAGGCTAAACTCCATGCAAATGTGCCGAGGCCGCAACCGCGCCCGGTAGTGAGGACGGGAGATCCAGAACCAATGGACCTCTCGAACGCAACAACGGCTGGTTACCAGCAGCAGGGAGGCAACGTGCGATGCTTCCGTTGCGGAAGGATCGGTCACTTTGCACGGGAGTGCACAGCTCCCATGCCCCCTGGAGGTGGCCGTCGTGGCGATGCTAGGCATCGCCGCGGACCAACAAAAACCGCGAACATCCAGTAGGCGCGGGGCGCCCTACTGGTAATGCAGTCACGCGTGCCGACATCGGGCACGCGACACTGAGGACTGCAGCCCCCAGTGAGACTAGCTCTCACTGCAAGAAACAAGATGACAGGCCGAACCTAGTCATCTTGAAGGTTTACTCGAAGAGAGCGAGTGACCCTCTTCGAGCTTTGGTAGATTCAGGCGCGTCGAACAACTTTGTTCGACTACGGAGCCTGCCGAGTCTTGACTTCGAGGAGGTAAATGTACCTCGAAGTCTTCTGGAAGTGCGACTGGCAACAGGTGCCATCGTGAAGACCGAGAAGTGCGTCGTGAACGTGCGCTTCTCGTACAAACAACGAGTGTTTGTCGAACAGTTTATCGTCCTGGACCTGGACGATAAGTTTGACGTGGTAATGGGCATGCCGTGGCTTGCACGGCATGATCCGGTGATAGACTGGAAGAAGCGCACGCTCGTGCGCTTCGGCCGCGACAGCGGAACAGAGAGCGATGGCCCTGTTACCGCAGCACACGCACCAGCAGGTGCGCGCGGCTCACCAGTCGAGACAGCGCTTAATGTTGCTGCCCCGGAGTGTCCAAGAAGTGCGCGAGGGCGCGCACAAGTGAGACCAACGTCGGCAATGCTGCCGACGTCAGAAGAAAAAGATGTACTGGTTCCGGGAACCAACAACCACGTTCAAGTGTGTAAGGGACAGTCCCTGACCCGAAGAGGTCAGGTCGACAACGACGCACCCTTGGCCATGAGGGGCTCCGCCAATTAATGACGTCGAGGTGACGAAGGCGTGTCAACTCCGGGAGTTGACGCTGCAAACAGTGCGGACGGTTGCAAACGTACCGCACTGACGCAATTTGCATGCTGTCGTGCAGCCGGGCTGCACGACGAAGCGCCATGCGATCAAGCCGGGCTTGATATCGCGCGCCCGCAGACAGGGTCCGCCGGTGAACAACTGACCACGGCCGGGCCTGGACCAGAAGAACAACTGTGCGGAGCCGGGCTCCGCACAACAAGAAGACGGCGCATGCGGAGAACGCTGCGCAAGTCTCGGTCCGGGACCGAGATGCCACGAGAACCGCTGCTGGGCAGACTGAGGCGATAACGCCGGACGTCGAGACGCTAAGCGTCTTGACGCGCACCGATACTGGATTCCAGTATCGTGAAATGGGACTCGCTAATCCTCCGACGACGGCGTCGGAGTTGACTTCGCTTCTAGTCATGAGCTGGAAGCGCTTCACGTGCGACTTGCACGATGGACGCATCGAGCAAGTCTGTGTTCTTTCGAACAGCGAAAGAACGGAGAGCGAGAGCGAAGAGCTGAGGCAGCTCTTCATGGGAAGTACCACTGATAGTGATGACACTCTCAGTGCGAAGACGAAGCGAGAGCGCTTCGAGGAACAAGGTTGGGACTCGCTGAAGTCGAGTCCCTATTACGAATTATTGAGAGAGTACAAAGATGTACTCCCGGAAGACATTCCTGCGGAGCTTCCGCAGGATAAGGGCATTCAGCACGAGATTGATCTCGTGCCGGGCACGAAGTACTGTGTCACGCGGCAGTGGCCACTGCTGCGAGAACAAGTAAAAGCAATCGACGACTTCTTTGGAAGTCGTCGCAAAGCAGGACAAGTGCGGGAATCAAAGTCCCCGCACAGTGATCCGACGTTCTGTGTCAAAAAGCCACAGGGCGGATGGCGCATCGTTCATGCGTATAACAAGCTGAACGATGCGACGGTACCGGTGCAGACGCCGATACCACAAAAAGATGTTATCATCGATTCGATGGCCGGGAGCACCGTTTACAGTACTCTCGACTTGCGAGATGGATTCTATCAGATCCTAATGCGTGAGAGCGATATCCCTCTCACGGCAGTGAGCACGCCAAGTGGCATGCTCTGGGAGTGGCTAGTAATGCCGCAGGGGCTTAAGAACGCCCCTGCGACCTTCAACAGGTGCGTGACGCACTTGTTGCGCTCGGTGCGCGACTTCGCACCGAGCTACTTCGATGATGTGTTCATCCACAGCCGAGCTGCGGACGGGAAGAGCGACATAGAAATGCACAGGGTGCACCTCCGGAAGCTACTTGAGCTTATGCGAAAGCATAAGCTCTACGCGAACCTGAAGAAGTGTATCTTCGGGGCAAGTGAGATACCCGTCCTCGGGTGTCTCGTAGGGAAGAATGGTGTTCGCCCTGACCCGGAAAAGGTCAGAGTGATCAATGAATGGCCAACGCCTTCAAGTGTCAAGGAACTGAGGGGTTTCTTGGCTTGGCCACGTACTTGTGCAAGTACGTGGAGGATTATGCGGGCAAGATCCGCCCGCTGTCACAACTTCTTAAGAAAGAAGCTGTGTGGAATTGGACAACCGATTGCCAAAAGGCATTCGATGCTGTCAAGCGGGGCTTGACTGAGGCGCCGATCTTGGCAGTAGCTGACCAAGATCGCCCATTTCACGTAGTGTGTGACGCATCCGATTTCGCGATCGGATGCGCGTTGATGCAGCACGATCACGAGGGCCGTGATCGTGTCGTCTACTACCAATCGCGTCAGCTGAAGCCAGCTGAGCGCAACTATCCGGTGCATGACAAGGAACTCCTTGCCATGAAGTATGCACTCGCAAAGTTCGGAGTGTATTTGCTTGGGAGTAGACCATTTGTGGTCTACACCGACCATGCTTCACTGCGCACCGCAGTGAAGTCGCCACACATATCACAAAGAATGGCGAGATGGCTCTCATTCTTTGCGGAGTATAACTTCCGGGTCGAATACAAACCCGGAAGATTGAATGTAGTGGCCGACGCGTTATCACGTCGGCCGGACTATGCAGAAGCTGCTGACGTCAATGCCATTGACGTCATGCGATCGAGCAAACCCACATCATCTCTGTTGGACGACGTGAAGGCCGCGTACGCGCACGACGCGGACGCGAAGCTCTTGCTGGCCTATGGCACAGCGCCTTCAGATAAGTCCCGTCAGAAGCTGCCCAAGCACCTTCGAGCGCGTGCACACCGCTTTCGAGTGCACGACGGACTACTGCTTTACAATGCAGTCGACGACAACGCGGATCGCGTTGTCCTGCCGAATGATCATGACTTGCGACTCAGGATCATGTACGAATATCATGATGCCCCGACATCTCGGACGTGAGAAGACATGCGTCCTTCTCACGCGCGACTTCTACTGGCACCACCAGTATAAGTGGGTGCGCAAGTACATCCGTGCTTGCGAGGTATGCCAACGCGTAAAGCCTGCGCCGTTTGCGCAGGCTCCATTGCAATCACTACCGACTCCGTCGGAGTGTTGGAAGTCCATGTCTTTGGACTTCATCTTTGGTCTTCCCCCGGATAACGGAGGGAACACCGGTGTTGTGGTCTTTGTAGACCGCTTCAGCAAGATGGTACATCTTGCTGCGGTGCCAGCAGAGGTGACCGCGAAGCAGACGGCCCGTCTGCTCGTCGACATGGTGTTCAAACACCATGGCATGCCGTCCGACATCGTGTCGGACAGAGACCCGCGCTTCACAGCGCATCTGTGGCAAGAAGTGTTTACACTTCTTGGGAGCCAGCTTTACATGTCGACTGCGGACCATCCGCAGACGGACGGTCAAACCGAGCGCGTGAATCGCGTGCTCGTCGATATTTTGAAGAGCTACGCTCACTCGTTCCAATACTGGAGCGAGTGCTTATCGATGGCAGAGTTTGCCATCAATAACTCAGTGCATGCCTCGACCGGGCATACACCGTTCTACGTGAATGCCATGCGGCATCCACGTCTACCGAGTTTACTCGGAGCGATGGCTCCCACTTTAAGTGGGGGAGGATCTACGACTGCAATACAGCAGCCGCAGAAAACCGCTGATAGTTGCACAATGTCAGCTGCAACAACGAACAAAACGCATGAGTCTGCGCAGGGCGCAGACTCCTCCAACAACAAGGACAAAGACCACGGTTCTGCGCAGGGCGCAGACACCGCGAAGAACCACGGAGAGGCCGGGCCTCTAGCGGAGAGCGAGCTGAATGACTTCAGCTCGAATGCAATCAACTTCCTTACCAAAAGACAATCCGTGATTCGGTTTGTCCAAGATGCAATAGCAGCTTCTGTTGATCAACAGAAGCTGAACGCAGACAATGTGGGCAGAGGCAACACAAATGAATTCAAAGTTAGTTCATTGGTTTTGTTAGCTACTCAAAACCTGCCTAAACATGCAGTTTCGGATTTCGGGGCAAGCAAGCTTGCTCCGCGCTTCATCGGGCCGTTCACTGTGTTGGCACGGCACGGCAACGCTTACACGCTAGACATACCGTCTAGCATGCGCCTCCATCATACCTTTTACGTCGGACGGCTGAAGCCATACCTGCAGCACGAGCCATCTAGCTCGGCTGACCCGAAGCCTCGACAAGAGCCGAGGCAGAAGCGGAAGCCTTGGCCTCGGCGACGAGCAGCCTCTCCTCTCTTCATTCGGGTCCCCAACTCGACCTGGATATTCGAGGCGGTCTGTGAGACCGCCGCAACTTGGGCCTTCTGGTTCGCCAGCTCCTGCTTCAGGGCGGCGAACTCAGCGCCCTGCAAACGCTCCACGGCGGTCACCCGGTCGTGGAGAGACGCATACTGATCAGCCCGGGGCTGATCATACCCGGGGCGTGTTCCCACCCCCGCCACCGCCGATCCGTGACGCCCGCGGCTCAACCCGCTGGATTGTTGAGCGGGTTGTTGACCATAGTATCCCGAAAACGAACCCTCAAGGGGCCCGTTTTCGTATTCGTTGGAGAGGATTTCCTCCCCATCGAGATACATGGGAGCCGTGGAACGTCTTGCTGGAGGACGTTCCGGAATTGGTGAGGGCGTACGAGGAGCAGTACGCGCTGGTGCAGCAGAAGTAGTACGAGCGCTGCGGTCATCGCTAGCGCCCGAACCCTCACGTGCTAAGAATTTAGCACGGAGATCTTTGAGGCTCTCGGGCACACGGAACGACGTGTACCCGTTCAGGTCGCGGTCGCTCAAGCGGACCGCGCCTGGGAAGCACTTCGCGCACTGAAAGCCCTCGGGCACAGCGCACGGCACATTAGCCTCCTCCGCAGCAACGTGGAGTTGCTCCAACTTTCCACGCTTCGAGTACGTCTCGAAGCGATCACGCGCTTGCTTAATCCGATCACTGTAAGCACTCGGCTTTTTGTTAAAGTTCTCAACAAAAGCATTCCAACTTTGACAAAGTGCCTGCCACTCGGGCACTTTGCTGCGAGAAGATGTCTTCTTGCTTTGAAACCATCGAAGCTCATGGAAGAGTCCAATGTAATAATCGCGCCTTTGATGCGTCTCCGCATCAAAGTACAGCTCGGCAGCCACGGCGTCATCTTTGATGGCGCTGCATACGTATAACGGCACCTCATTCCGAGGCATCGAGTTCCCATACCGGTCCGAGATCTCGGATGCGGACGGCATCCACGGATCGCGCGCTGCAGGCGCAGCGCGCGGAGAGCCTTGAGCTTTGGAATCACGCGCTGCAGTTGCAGCGCGCGGAGAACTGAGAGCCCCAGCGGAAGCGAGTGGAGTATCACTCTCAGTTCGCGAACGCTTCGAACTCGAAGCGTCCGATTCGTCCCCTTCACGCTGGCGAATGTTCTTAGCGTGGGGGTCGAGTGATTCGCTCGACACTGAGTCTCTGCGCTTTGAGGACGAGTCCTTCTCGTCCTCCATGTCTTCGTCGTCGTCGTCGAAGTCGACGATGTCGCCATACGTCGCCTTCTGGCGCTCAAAGTAGTCATCGATGGAGAGATGACTCTCCACCGCCTTCGGGTTCTTCTTCTGGGGCGCGCTCATCGTTCAATGAGCGCGGGTTTCTTCTCCAAACGCGGAGAATTGACGAATGGTCAATTCAGAAGATTGACGTGCGGAGACCCCGCGCGTGTAACCTTAAGGGGGGATGGTGTAACGAGGTTGCCACTTGTGATTTTTAACAGATAAAATATCTGTTAAAAGTTTTAGATACTTCCTCATCTTGGTGTAAGTCACACCAACGGATACATTGAAGTGGGCCACCACAATGAGTGGTCCACACCTACCCAAAAATCCTATTGGTAGAAAGCAGCATCTTTCTACCAATTAGAGACGTGCATATTGGCGGGACTCTGACAGCCAGCCGCTGTCAACCCCTTTCATAGATGATAAACAGTTTTATCAGTTCTAGGAGGAAGATCAATTTACAAACAATACAGTTCTTGTTTTACCTAATCTAAGTCACTTGGTGTTTTATTTGATTTATATTATACTTGTGGATTCAAGTATAATTAATTCAAATTATTAATAAACTCCTACGCTTCCTCATACACGTAGCGCAACGTGTAAGTTAAAGTAGTGAGTCAAGTTAGGCCCACTACAACCAGCGTATTTGCAAACGGTAAAAGTGTTATTTTGTGGTTATGTCGGTTTTAATGGTTTAATAATTGTTTAAATGGGTGTATTGATTATTTAGCTACAATTTTACATCTCAGAACCCCAAGAAGCCAAGATGCCGACTATAGAGCTGCTCCAAAAACGCGCTGAGTTCAGTATTAAACTCTGGAGCAAGAATTGTGCATTGTGCCATTCAAAGGTTTTTAATGTAGATGAAACGGCTATTAATTTTGACATGCCGCCAGCGCCCTTTTGAGCTGGTAAAGGCCGGAAGGACCCTGCTCGTATTGTCAAAATGACGAAGCACACCGGCAGAATGACAGCTGTTCTTACCATTCGCGGCGAAGGTACGTTTAAACGGATTATTCAATTGAATCACGCTTTATTGTTATTAATATTGTATGTTGTTTTAGGCTACAAACTTCCTATTCTCTTCATCATCCGAGGTATACTCGGCGGCGACATCGACTGCAACGAGCTGCCACACTATCCCCCCCGGGCACTATTACACTGCCCAAGAAAATGCGTGGATGGACGCAGTAGGATGGAACTTCTACGTAAGTAACTTACTAAAACAAGAGGTCGATGGACCCGCTGTCCTCGTCGTCGACGATTTCCATTCTCATGTTTCCGAGGAGGGTCAGTAGATCGTTGCCGAAGCAACCAACGCTAAGGTGGTCCCTTTCCCGCCTAATACGACGGCGGTTTGTCAACCGCTCGACGTTGGCGTGATGGGTCCCCTAAAAGCAAAACTTCGGTCGAAGTTTAGTGGTATTACGGGAGGTAACAGGGGCAGTTTACATTAGAGATTGCCCTACAATTGTGCCGGCTTTGTAAGTCGTTGTCTGTAGCCGCGTTGGGACTGTTGACTGGTGGAATAAAAGGTTCGGCAGCGACTCATTGAGGGCCGTTGCAGTGCTCCCTCGCAGACCTTAGACGCACGCCAGCTTGATCACCCTGTGATGGGACTCCAGCGCATACTGGGATAAGGTTATACCAGGAATGGCACACGTACCAAACCAGTTACCCCAGTTTCCTGCAAGATAATAGTCGTTCAACCAATCCGCATAGACCCCTTCGCGTTTCTCTCTCCAAGCTGGGTAAATAGCTCAAACAAAGCCGCGAACTGTTCGCGCGATCTTGCTTCGTGCAGGTACTTGATGTCGGGCCAAATATTGGTCTCGAAGAACTTGTCATTCTGTTTTCAAGTTAAAATAAATTTTCAAGGTTACCGAAACGACAAATTGACTTACCCAAAGGAGCTTTCCCCTGCCTCTTGCCTTTCGCGCAAGGTGCGCGTAGCAGTTCACCAGCCGAATTCCAGGCCACGCATTGCGGTATGCTTTCGCGATGTACGACGTTCTGTCGAGGCTCCGAAAGCTGTGTTGCAGGTTTATATTGAAGAAGATCTGGGCAAGTTTCTTGGCTGTTGTGAACATGGTTGTGTACGCCACGTCGTTCTCAGTATGGACAAACAGGTCCAGCCACGGCACAAAAGGTTTTTGAGTACGTATTTCATGCAAAGTGGGTCGTATATGCACCAAAGTCGATAACCGTCCATCCCCCTGCATTTTGAGACAACATCAAGAAAATGCGAACGCCTAAAATCAAAGTGTAAGCGGTATAGAATTCATTACATAACGTACCGAAGTGAAGTTTGTACGTCCAATCGGTCACTCCTAGCAGCCCGTCAGCGGTCTGACCGCGGTGTGCGTAAACGATATTTCTAAAACATGTCCTCGATGTAACGGGGTTACACGCACAAGTGCCAATAGCCACTTGTACATGACAACGGTCACAAGTGACAACTGTCACTTGTGCGTGGCAATCAGGGTTCGGTAGCAGTGAGAATTTTGGGTTAGTAGTGATACTAGTACTACTAACTGACTCTGATCCCATATCACTACTACTACTATAGTAGAAAGGCATTGGCGTTAGTAGTATCACTACTAATTAGCACTACTAATTAGCATTGTGTACCCATTTTGACGTCAACCACAGCTTTCGCATGACTTCCTCCATCCGCCTCAGTTCCGGACGATTGTGGCGCAATATTAGCTGCCGTTGCGCTCGCTCATTGTCAGTCCTTGTCCTTAGCGGGCTTATAACGAAAAATCCTGTTGTAGGTCTTGCTGGACGGGATGGCGATGTTCGGGCACTAGGGTATCATGAAAGGCTGGAGTCCTTACCATGTTGTGCGCCAGCCCTTGATAGACAAAGCATTTTGGTGAGATTTACAATCCCTTAGCATATTAATTATTCGCACACGCACCGTCGCGGATCAGCTATCGCGCATCATGACCCGAAATCTGTTCTTGAGTCACCAGAGCTTTCCACCACGTTTTCTGCCGCTTGGTAGGTTGCACCGCCGGTTCACTAAACTTGGGAGGGGCTTGGTGCTTCTCTTCTGCTTGGGAGGCACTTGTACCACGAAGCGATTGGCGAGACTCAGGCGATGCTGCTGACCTTGGATCGCCAACTCGTGCTGTTTGTGCTTGGATATAAACCTGAGTCTTGAGATCAGATACGTTCCTAGCACGGCATAGCGAATTTTGCCATGTCTTCGTCTTCGCACACAGCAGGCGAATGTGCGTGAACGTCTTGCCTCCCAAGGTAAACGGTGTATCACACTCCATCCCGATTCAGTCCTTTTCTTAGGCGGCTTGTGAACGATGTGTTTTGGTTTGAGCTCTTAGGATCACTACCAGTATCGAAGAATCTGCTCACACACAAGCGACTGCAGAACCTACATTCAGAAAGTGTTAGGGGAAATAAATCATACGCGAAGATGTCACCACAGCATTATTACCGTTTTGAGAGGTCGACATCTGGCCTAGCATAGCACTACTAACGCTACTATTCTGGGGTCTACTACCGAACCCTGGTGACAATAGTCACTTGTTGTTCTAACAGATAAGATATCTGTTAAAAGTTTTAGATACTTCCTCACATTGGTGTAAGTCACACCAATAGATACATTGAAGTGGGCCACCACAATGAGTGGTCCACACCTACCCAAAGATCCTATTGGTAGAAAGCAGCATGTTTCTACCAAGTAGAGACGTGCATATTAGCGGGGCTCTGACAGCCAGCCGCTGTCAACCCCTTTCATAGATGATAAACAGTTTTAGCAGATTTAGGAGGAAGATCAATTTACAAACAATACAGTTCTCATTTTTACCTAATCTAAGTCACTTGGTGTCATTATTTGATTTATATTATACTTGTGGATTCAAGTATAATTAATTCAAATTATTAATAACCTAACGCTTCCTCATACTCGTGGCGCACGTGTAAGCTGCATTAGTGAGCTAAGTAGGCCCACTACACTCGAGATTTCAATGACACCAAAGGTGGGTGTTTTCACCCCGTTTCTTCGTTGGTAACGTATTCAAATGACTCTAGTACGACAAGCTCATGTCGGAATTCGCTCGATTTGGCTGCAAATATTTCTGCATCATTTTGGGTACAGAATGAGAGTCCAGCGCAAAACAATACGCCCGATGACTGACATATTTTCCAGATACCCACTGCAGCAAAGTAGCATTGTTGCCAATCTCCCCCCCCCCTGCAACAGTCATATACGTTGCTGTTTGTAAAAAAAATACCCTGCATAAAAAGAAAACTAGCAGCACCTGCACTCTTCTTCTTCAGATACGCCTTGCGATTGCTAAGCCGTCTCTCCGTTGGAACCGCCACATCGCCCCGTGACGACGCCCTTCTTGTCAGTATTTCCCGGCACTTTTGTCCTCCCGCACCACCGGACAGTAAGTCATCAGATTCTCGTTTGAGTTGAGGGGCTATTCCCGTCTTCGTCTCGCCAGATGCCTCCGCAGTATGAACGCCAGTTTCTTCGAGCAACACCACCTCCCCCTCTTCGTCTTTGGTGAAAGCTACTCGATTTTTTTTTCGCATTTCCGGTGTGTGATGCACCCAAAACTGCTTTCTACATTGCCTTTTTTTCGTAATTGTAGAGGGGTTTGAACTCGTTGGTCGAATTGCCTTGCATTGCAATGATCGCTTCAGTACCAGTCGGAAATAGCCAACCAACCACGTAGCTGTGCCGCTTGCGTGGTGGCTGGGTTATCAGCGTGCCTTGGTGACAGCTCTCGTTCGTTGTCGCTCATTCGACCCCTGGCGGTGTCGCGGCGTTAAAGTTCCTCAATTTTAAGTAGCAACTATAAATCACTTTGAAATCCGGTTATCTTTCAAGTGTCTTTTCTATTACTAAGTAGCTTATGCTGTTCCTGCTGCTGTTTGACGACCAAAGAACCTGGATACGCTGCTAAAGCTGCAACAGGATCACACCTTAGTAAGGAGTTGTTGCAAATATGGTAGCACCTACTCCGGATAGGACGATACCTCGTAGATGTTGATATTCACGGTCACTTTTAGGCGAGGAAGCGAAGTGTTGGAGAACAGCGGGTATTTAAGTAGCGCTGCTCGGGGATAGGAGACTGGAGAGGTTCTTGCGGCTTGGAGGAAACTAACGAAGGGATATATTTTTGAGGTTAGCGGGGCTTCTCACTGCGTGTGACTGTTCAACTTCCAAAAGGGACGCCTTCTCGCTCGCAGTTCCCCGCTGGTGCATTACAACCGTGACAGGAGTCCTTAGCCTCGTACGCCCTATAGCAAAGAATTCCACCTTCGCAGTATTTCGTAAGCTACAGATTTCTACTGCAATGGCAGGGTTCGTCTCGCTAGATTATGGGGCGATGACGATAGACTTTTTTGGGGGTCGTATTTGGGTCGGGTCGGGATTTATGGTCGGTAGTTCAAATTGTGTAGTTTGGGTCGGGCCGGGACTTTAGGTCGGGGCGAAGATAGCTACCAGCACAGTGAACGCGATGCAAGCTCCTTCGCATGCAACAAACCCCACAACATGTAGATCGTTGTCCAGCTGTGCTGAGAGCTCCACTTACCGGACGTGCATCGTCCGTTACGACTATTCCTATCGAGCTGCACATTGAAATTGACTTCACGAGCGACATCACTGTGTGATCCACCTGTCTAGCCGTGGATCGGTGCTGAGTAAGCTACATCAAGTACCTAGTGCCCGTGACTCGTCAAAGTGTGGGCGATTCTGCACCGAGTTCTTCACACCATGCTGCATCATCTTCTCGGAGTTCGAGGAAACCAAAGGGCCGTGGGAAAGGTAAAACGTGTATGCAGTATAAAGGCTTTCGATACACAAAGTGTTGGTCCTTGTAGTGGGTCTAACTTGACTCACTACTTTAGCTTACACGTTGCGCAACGTGTATGAGGAAGCGTAAGTACTTAGTAATTACTTAGGTTAATTATATTTGAATACACAAATATAAGTTAAGTAAGAAAGGATTCCAAGTGACTTAGATTAGGTAAAATGAGAACTGTATTGTTTGTAAATTGATCTTCCTCTAAAATCTGCTAAAAACTGTTTATCATCTATGAAAGGGTTGGCAGCGGCTGGCTGTCAGAGCCCCGCTAATATGCATGTCTCTGATTGGTAGAAAGATGCTGCTTTCTACCAATAGGATCTTTTGGGTATGTGTGGACCACTCATTGTGGTGGCCCACTTCAATGTATCCATTGGTGTGTCTTACACCAATGTGAGGAAGTATCTAAAACCTTTAACAGATATTTATCTGTTAAACCATAAGCGGCAATTGCCATGCACAAGTGACTGTTGTCACTTGTGTATGTAACCCCGTTACACCATCCCCCCGTTAAGCTTAGACGTGTCGGTATCGACACGTCAATTAATATTGACTGCTTGTCAATCGTTTGTGCTGGGGATTTCCGTGCTCATTGCAGATGAGCACGATCAAGTTGAAGACCACCATTGCAACAGAGTGTAAACTCTCTGTTGCTGAGTACAATGCGCGGTAGCGCGAGGTGCGCCGCTACCACGGGGACAGACAACACAGTGTCTGTGTATGATTCTTCGATGTCGACCACGTCTATGCGTCGACATCTCTAAGCGAATTTCTGTTGCTTACCGTGATCGGGTAAGCAAGCGCCAAAGCACTTCGAGTCCTTCTCGAAGTGGCAAGTATTAGCAACTCCACGCTGTTGCGGTGGAGGCTGATGTCCGTGCGCCGTGCGCACTGTCCGTCCAGGTGGCGGTGCATATTCGCAACCGCGACCACAACAGGTATACTATATGTATACCTGAGAGCTTCAATGATCTCCGTGCTAATTATCTAGCACGCGAGGCGTCAGGCGTTGTAGATTACTACAGCGCTCGCACTACCTTCTTGCTGGTAGTGCGTGTTGGGTTTCGTACTCCTTCACCATGTCCGGAACGTCTTCCATCAGGACGTTCCGTGGTTCCCACGTGTCGTGTTGGGGAGGGAAACCTCTCCAACGAATGCGAAAACAATCCGGACCTCGGATTGTTTTCCTATGATCAACAATTCGCTGGACGATCCAGCGAATTTCTCCGCGTGCTTCTCGCAGCGGCGGCGGAGGTGGTGGAAACACGCTCCGATGGTCAACGCCGTGTTGACCTTCATCTCGTGTTGCTCCACGACCAAGTGACGGTCGTGGAGTACTTTCAGAGCGCGGCGGTTGCCGCTCTGTTCCTTCGTGTCCCGGCTCTGGCGGTCTCCCAGACCGCCTTGAACGTGCCGGTCGGGCTGTAGGCCCGACTGTATTAACTGCTCCAGCGCGACTACGCGCTGGAGAGGAGGGTTTCCCCTGTCGAGTCTGTCTCTTCGGGTCAGACGAGCCACTTGGCTCGTGCTGGAGGTATGGCTTTAACCGCCCGACATAAAATGTCGGGTGGAGCCGCATGCTAGACGGTATGTCTAGCGTGTACGCGTTACCGTGGCGTGCCATCACCGTGAATGGCCCGATGAAACGCGGAGCAAGCTTGCTTGCTCCGAAATCCGAAACCGCATGTTTAGGCAGGTTTGAGTAGATAACAAAACCAATGAATCCACGTTGAATTCATTTGTGTTGCCCCTGCCAATATTATCGGCGTTCAGCTTCTGTTTATCCACAGAAGCTGCAATCGTGTCCTGGACAAACCGAATTACGGCTTGTCTTTTATTGATAAAGTCAATCGCATCCGAGCTGAACTCGTTCAGCTCGCTCTCCGCTAGAGGCCCGGCCTCTGCGTGGTTCTTCGCGGTGTCTGCGCCCTGCGCAGACCCGTGGTCCTTGTTCCTTGTGGAGTCTGTGTTCTGCACAGACTCGTTTTCCTTGTTCTGGGGGTCAGCGCACTGCGCTGACCCTTGGTTGTTTCTGCCAAGGTCTGCGCGGGGCGCAGACCTGGTTGTCTTGTTCCTTGTTGTCGCGGCTGACACTGTGCAGGTGTCAGCGGCTTTTTGCGGCTGTTGTATTGCAGTCGTAGATCCTCCCCCACTTAAGGTGGGAGCCATCACTCCGAGTAAGCTCGGTAGACGTGGATGCCGCATGGCATTCACGTAGAACGGTGTATGCCCCGTCGAGGCATGCACTGAGTTATTGATGGCAAACTCTGCCATCGATAAACACTCGCTCCAGTATTGGAACGAGCGAGCGTAGCTCTTTAACATATCGACGAGCACGCGATTCACGCGCTCGGTTTGACCGTCCGTCTGCGGGTGATCCGCAGTCGACATGGAAAGCTGGCTCCCAAGAAGTGTAAACACTTCTTGCCACAGATGCGCTGTGAAGCGCGGGTCTCTGTCCGACACGATGTCGGACGGCATGCCATGGTGTTTGAACACCATGTCGACGAGCAGACGGGCCGTCTGCTTCGCGGTCACCTCTGCTGGCACCGCAGCAAGATGTACCATCTTGCTGAAGCGGTCTACAAAGACCACAACACCGGTATTCCCTCCGCTATCCGGGGGAAGACCAAAGATGAAGTCCAATGACATGGACTTCCAACACTCCGACGGAGTCGGTAGTGATTGTAATGGAGCCTGCGCAAACGGCGCAGGCTTTACGCGTTGGCATACCTCGCAAGCACGGATGTACTTGCGCACCCACTTATACTGGTGGTGCCAGTAGAAGTCGCGCGTGAGAAGGACGCATGTCTTCTCACGTCCGAGATGTCGGGGCATCATGATACTCGTACATGATCCTGAGTCGCAGGTCATGGTCATTTGGCACGACAACGCGATCCGCGTTGTCGTCGACTGCATTGTAAAGCAGTAGTCCTTCGTGCACACGAAAGCGGTGTGCACGCGCTCGAAGGTGCTTGGGCAACTTCTGACGGGACTTATCTGAAGGTGCTGTGCCATAGGCCAGCAAGAGCTTCGCGTCCGCGTCGTGCGTGTACGCGGCCTTCACGTCGTCCAACAGAGACGACGTGGGTGTGCTCGTTCGCATGGCGTCAATGGTATTGACGTCAGCAGCTTCTGCGTAGTCCGGCCGACGTGATAACGCGTCGGCCACTACATTCAATCTTCCGGGTTTGTATTCGACCCGGAAGTTATACTCCGCAAAGAATGAGAGCCATCTCGCCATTCTTTGTGATATGTGTGGCGACTTCACTGCGGTGCGCAGTGATGCATGGTCGGTGTAGACCACAAATGGTCTACTCCCAAGCAAATACACTCCGAACTTTGCGAGTGCATACTTCATGGCAAGGAGTTCCTTGTCATGCACCGGATAGTTGCGCTCAGCTGGCTTCAGCTGACGCGATTGGTAGTAGACGACACGATCACGGCCCTCGTGATCGTGCTGCATCAACGCGCATCCGATCGCGAAATCGGATGCGTCACACACTACGTGAAATGGGCGATCTTGGTCAGCTACTGCCAAGATCGGCGCCTCAGTCAAGCCCCGCTTGACTGCATCGAATGCCTTTTGGCAATCGGGTGTCCAATTCCACACAGCTTCTTTCTTAAGAAGTTGTGATAGCGGGCGGATCTTGCCCGCATAATCCTCCACGTACTTGCACAAGTACGTGGCCAAGCCAAGGAACTGCCTCAGTTCCTTGACACTTGAAGGCGTTGGCCATTCATTGATCACTCTGACCTTTTCCGGGTCAGGGCGAACACCATTCTTCCCTACGAGACACCCGAGAACGGGTATCTCGCTCGCCCCGAAGATACACTTCTTCAGGTTCGCGGAGAGCTTATGCTTTCGCATAAGCTCTAGTAGCTTCCGGAGATGCACCCTGTGCATCTCTACGTCGGTCTTCCCGTCCACAGCCCGGCTGTGGATGAATACATCATCGAAGTAGCTCGGCGCGAAGTCGCGCACCGAGCGCAACAAGTGCGTCACGCACCTGTTGAAAGTCGCAGGGGCGTTCTGAAGTCCCTGTGGCATTACTAGCCATCCCCAGAGCATACCGCTTGGCGTGCTCACTACCGTGAGAGGGATATCGCTCTCACGCATTAGTATTTGATAAAATCCATCTCGCAAGTCGAGAGCACTGTAAACGGTGCTCCCGGCCATCGAATCGATGATAACATCTTTTCGCGGTATCGGCGTCTGCGCCGGTACCGTCGCATCGTTCAGCTTGTTATACGCATGAACGATGCGCCATCCGCCCTGTGGCTTTTTGACACAGAACGTCGGATCACTGTGCGGGGACTTTGATTCCCGCACTTGTCCTGCTTTGCGACGACTTCCAAAGAAGTCGTCGATTGCTTTTACTTGCTCTCGCGGCAGTGGCCACTACCGCGTGACACAGTACTTCGTGCCCGGCACGAGATCAATCTCGTGCTGAATGCCCTTATCCTGCGGAAGCTCCGCAGGAATGTCTTCCGGGAGTACATCTTTGTACTCTCTCAATAATTCGTAATAGGGACTCGACTTCAGCGAGTCCCAACCTTGTTCCTCGAAGCGCTCTCGCTTCGTCTTCGCACTGAGATTGTCTTCACTCTCAGTGGTACTTCCCATGAAGAGCTGCCTCAGCTCTTCGCTCTCGCTCTCCGTTCTTTCGCTGTTCGAAAGAACACAGACTTGCTCGATGCGTCCATCGTGCAAGTCGCGCGTGAAGCGCTTCCAGCTCATGGCTGGAAGCGACGTCAACTCCGACGCCGTCGTCGGAGGATTAGCGAGTCCCATTTCACGATACTGGAATCCAGTATCGGTGCGCGTCAAGACGCTAAGCGTCTTGACGTCCGGCGTTATCGCCTCAGTCTGCCCAGCAGCGGTTCTCGTGGCGTCTCGGTCCCGGACCGAGACTTGCGCAGCGTTCTCCGCATGCGCCATCTTCTTGTTGTGCGGAGCCCGGCTCCGCACAGTTGTTCTTCTGGTCCAGGCCCGGCCGTGGACAGTCGTTCGCCGGCGGACCCTGTCCGCGGGCGCGCGGTATCAAGCCCGGCTTGACCGCTTTTTCCTTCGTGCAGCCCGGCTGCACGGTAATGTGTCCCTTCGCCGGCAGACCCTGTCTGCGGGCGCGCGATATCAAGCCCGGCTTGATCGCATGGCGCTTCGTCGTGCAGCCCGGCTGCACGACAGCATGCAAATTGCGTCAGTGCGGTACGTTTGCAACCGCCCGCACTGTTTGCAGCGTCATCTCCCGGAGTTGACACGCCTTCGTCACCTCGACGCCAATCATTGGCGGAGCCCCTCATGACCGAGGGTGCGTCGGCTCCCGGAGCCGACGCGTCGTTGTCGACCTGACCGCTTCGGGTCAGGGACTGTCCCGTACACACTTGAACGTGGGTGTTGGTTCCCGGAACCAACACAGCCTTTTCTTCCGACGTCGGCAGCATTGCCGACGTGGGTCTCACTTGTGCGCGCCCTCGCGCACTTCCTGGGCACTCCGGGACAGCAGCATAAAGCGCTGTCTCGACTGGTGAGCCGCGCGCACCTGCTGGTGCGCGCGCTGCGGTAACAGGGCCATCGCCCTCTGTTCCGCTGTCGCGTCCGAAGCGCACGAGCGTGCGCTTCTTCCAGTCTATCACCGGATCATGCCGTGCAAGCCACGGCATGCCCATTACTACGTCGAACTTATCGTCCAGGTCCAGGACGATAAACTGTTCGACAAACACTCGTTGTTTGTACGAGAAGCGCACGTTCACGACGCGCTTCTCGGTCTTTACGATGGCACCTGTGGCCAGTCGTACCTCCAGAAGACTTCGAGGTACATTTACCTCCTCGAAGTCAAGTCTCGACAGGCTTCGTAGTCGAACAAAGTTGTTCGACGCGCCTGAGTCTACCAATGCTCGAAGAGAGTCACTCGCTCTCTTCGAGTAAACCTTCAAGATGACTAGGTTTGGCCTGTCATCTTGTTTCTTGCAGTGAGAGCTAGTCTCACTGGGGGCTGCAGTCCTCAGTGTCGCGTGTCCGATATCGGCACGCGCGACTGCATTACCAGTAGGGCGCCCCGCGCCTACTGGATGTTCGCGGTTTTTGTTTGTTCGCGGCGATGCCCAGCATCGCCACGACGGCCACTATTGTAGTGTGCACTCTCTGGCAAAGTGACCGATCCTTCCGCAACGGAAGCATCGCACATTATTTCCGTGCTGCTGGTGACCAGCAGCCGTTGCATTCGAGAAGTCCATTGGTTCCGGACCTCCCGTGCTCACTACCGGGCGCGGTTGCGACCTCGGCACGCTCGCATGCAGTTTAGCCTGCCGCAGGCTAAACTCTTCTTGCATTGCGAGAGTAATCGCAGCTTCGAGAGTACTCGGGTACTCTCGGAAGAGATAGGTCTTCACAGGCCCATCTCTCAGTCCCTTCATGAACGTGACGACCTTAGTCGCCTCGTCAATTGGATTGGTCACGATATTTGAGACCAAGTATCGTGCGCGCTGCGCGTAAGCATGAACGTCATGCTTACCCTGCTGCAGGTCGAGGAATTCCGCCCTCGACCGGAATTCATTTTGCGGGGGCTCAAACGCTTGTTTGAGTTCCTCTTTGAATATCTCGTACGTGCTAAAGCACGTAGGATCTGAGAGTCGGCGTCCGTACGCCCAACTCCTCGCTCGTCCGCCAAGGCAGGACATGGCGAACGCAACCTTTGACAACGGGTCGACGATACGTCGAGCCGCAATGGCTGTGTCGAGCTCGACAAGCCATCGGAGGAGAGGCTCGCCCTCTCTTCCTATATAATTGCTCACGCTCAATTTTAATGATTGAGCACGCGGTGTCGTCCCCGACGACGCCGTTGTTGAGGAAGCACCATCGCGCTGCTCCTTCACGATGAAGCCCAGAGCAACACCATGTTGCTCCGTCGGCGATAGCGTACGCAATATTGTAGCTATCGCCGCCTCCCCAATGACTGTTGACAGTCGTTGGAGGGCCTCCCACTCTGGATCCGACAGGTGGGGGCAGTCCGCACGTGCAACATGAGTTGCAGGCGTATTGGAGCTCTCCATGGGCACCTCCGTGCTCATGTGGTTCTCGGCTCCGCGTTCGTACTCCTCGTACGAACGTCAAGTAGTCGGTCGTTGGACGGACTACAAAGTGCAACCAGGTGTAGTGGGTCTAACTTGACTCACTACTTTAGCTTACACGTTGCGCAACGTGTATGAGGAAGCGTAAGTACTTAGTAATTACTTAGGTTAATTATATTTGAATACACAAATATAAGTTAAGTAACAAAAGGATTCCAAGTGACTTAGATTAGGTAAAATGAGAACTGTATTGTTTGTAAATTGATCTTCCTCTAAAATCTGCTAAAAACTGTTTATCATCTATGAAAGGGTTGGCAGCGGCTGGCTGTCAGAGCCCCGCTAATATGCATGTCTCTGATTGGTAGAAAGATGCTGCTTTCTACCAATAGGATCTTTTGGGTATGTGTGGACCACTCATTGTGGTGGCCCACTTCAATGTATCCATTGGTGTGTCTTACACCAATGTGAGGAAGTATCTAAAACCTTTAACAGATATTTATCTGTTAAACCATAAGCGGCAATTGCCATGCACAAGTGACAGTTGTCACTTGTGACCGTTGTCATGCACAAGTGACTGTTGTCACTTGTGTGTGTAACCCCGTTACAGTCCTCAATGAAGAAAATTACGTTGCGGTGCCGTGTTTACCGCAGAAGCGCATGCAAGGCTCGATTGGACGTGTATCCTGCTGGTGGAAAAGTTGTCATCAATGAGCATACATGCGCTCCCGCACAGCATGCCTGTGCACGACATTTGGAAAGCGGTTAGTGAAAGGTACTACCCAAATGATGAAATCTCTCGCACAGGCTTGTCAGAAGAGCAGGTAACCAGCCGAGTATATCGTACTCGCCGAAAGCATTATGGCTCACATCTTCTAGGCATGGTAGAACTTCCAATGCTATCAATGGTTGAAGGGAAGAAGCTAAGTTTCTTCCAAATTCACGTTTCTCGCCCTCGTCCAGACCCCACAGATAAGCCCCAAAGAATCGTTGGGTGGGCCCATCCTGAGCTTCGTCAACTCTTGCTGTACCACAATGTTACCATTTTCGTAGATGGCACCTTCCGCTGCGTACCAAGAGGGTTCAAGCAATGCGTCATTGTAATGGTCCACGATCGAGCCTCAGAACCCTACGTACCCGTATATTTTGTGCACTGGCAAGACGGAATATATGTACTTTGACATACTTGAACTCATTTACCGAAATACTGGCGAAAAGTTGTCTCCAAGTGAAATCATCTGCGACTTCGAGAAACAATTGATTAAAGCTTGCCAGAAGCAGTTCGAAAACGCATTGATAATCGGGTGCCTTTTCCTTTGGAAGCAGGCAATTCGTCGTCGAATGAAGCAGATCCTTCACATACCAGAAGAAGAGATTGAGATAGCTATGACCCGGGGTGTCCTTGATATGCTTACAATCGTCGACCCGGAGTTGGTTCCTGCCAAAGGCATAAAGTGGATAAAGAAACAGATTCGAGCGCGTTGTTCTGCAAAGGGAATTGAATACTCTCACATCAAGTGGCGTGCACTTTGGGGCTACTTCAGAGGTACATACTAGAACTCTACGATATTGAGGAATGGAATGTGCACGGTTTCGAGCGCGACCTTGTGGCACGAACAAATAACCCGCTAGAGCAACATAGTCACCTTTGTAGCCACCACCCGACGCATTTCACAGGACTACGTCGCAAAGCTCTCCAATGTTGCTGCTGGTCGCCGAAAGAAAGGTGCCGCAAAGAACTCAAAGAAACGTAAGAGTAAGAAGAAGGGCAAGAAGAAGTGTAAAGGCAGCAACGACCAAGCACCATCAGTACCTGTGGATGAGTCAGGACTTCCGCTGCCGATCGATCTACTCCATGTTGAAGGCCTCTCAGAATCTGAAAGTGAAGATGAGGCTGTCGTGGCTGAAGAAGCCGACGAAAGCAGCAGCAGTGACAGTAGCAGCTACGGTAGCAGCAGTAGCGATAGCAATAGTGAAAGCGATGGAGACAGCGATCGCGGTACCGACAACAGCGGTGACGAAGGTGAAGATGACGAGCCCGACTTTTCCTTCGACTACGAGGGCGAGGGGCGCTACGAAGGAAACCACTATGCTACACTAATTGGAACAGTGTAAGTGCATAAGTGCACTGCTTGCTAGAGCACTCTATTGAGCTGCCGCCAGCGTTTGCATGTTCAGCAGGAATAGATTTAGCTGAAAAGCTTGTTCGGTCGGGGTCGGTGGTTTAGGTCGGGAAAAACACCCGACCATAAATCCCGACCCGACCCAAATACGACCCCCAAAATAATCTACGGCGATGACGGGATGGTATCATTTGCCTGGCCACATAGTACTGTGTAACAGCATCCGACTTGTATTGTATCACGACTGCTTACTCCCGTCCACGTAATATCGGGGTTATGGGATGATGCAACTGCAAGGTTCGCTCTTGACTTTACTAACAGTATTGCGAATGGTTCGTTGTCGTTCATTGTAGCGAAGTTGCATGAGCAAGTAGTTGGTTGGATGATCGCATCATTTCACAAATTATCAACTCGGACCAAGTCACCACCCGAAGCCTGATGCAGACGTTCGCCGTTCATACGACAGATGCGACCACCCAATTCACTATCGTCGGACCCCGTTTTACTCGAGCCAAGCGGGTACATGACACTACATGTAATAGGAGTGATCGAATGCCTGCGCGTACTGAGGACGAGAGCTACCCACTCGAAACAGTTCCTAGCCCGGCCACGTCGACGTCGACGTCGACACACGCTGATACGGCAATCTGTGCCCCCACCAACGCAGAAAGACTGCCGGACCAGAGCTTTATTATCCGACACCAAGTGGGCATACTGATACAGCTATCCATACGCAACGGCGTAAAGCAGTCCGAGCGAACACAACGGATCGTCGGGAGCAATGCCGTCTGAGCCAAGCCAGATACCGATTTAAGCAGCGTACGAAGATAAAACTCCTTGGGGACGCCATTTCCATTCTTCGACGAGAAATATCGCAGTTGACAGTTCAGCGAGATCAGACCTTATGGGAAGGGAAGCGGAGCGTCCACAGTGTTATCGTGGAGTACTTTCATTTCTTCCGCCACGGCGTTGACGTGTTCTCTGGGGCACACAATACTAGAATCGGCAGTAACGCGTGTGATGCGGCGCAGCGGCAACAAGTTTTTCTGGAATATGGGATGGCACCGAACATTGAGCTAGGGGAGAGTCGAGGCGTGGCAGCGTTGATGGATCATTGGTGCCAGTATTCGGCGTATTTCCAAGACTTGGAGTTCCGGTTGGAGCACATGAACGAGATGCCAAAGGGCCTCGTTATCGTCTCGGCATCTTTACGAGTGACGGTCACCACGGAAACGATAAAGCATGTCTTCCCGCACCTTTCACCTTGTCCCAGCGAGAACCGAGATGTCAAGGGCATGCTTCTTGGCAAAAAGCTCATCGGAGCGCAGCTGCTTCTCCCGTCGACACTTCATTTTGAATGGGACAGCGCGACAAGGCAGATCGTACGGCTGCAGACATCTACGGACTTCTTGGTGCCTCTCTGTCGAGAATTTGGCAATCTGAACGATGCGTCCTTCGTGCTAGATGGGGCAAACATCACACTGGATGGCGCTATTCTGGCGCGTGGACTGTAGCACAAGCAGCAATAGAATATTGCACATGCGTGTCTAATACTCTTGGTATTTGTGATTTTTTAAGTCCAAAATGGGAACTAACTCTGGACCCCGTTACGAGGAGTGGTGGGAATTCCATGCAGGTTCGCACCGCCGAGGTCATTAGGTTGGATAAGAGCAATGTGACACACTAAGCGCCGCAGCAAGACTCTACTGCACCACTTAGTCATGACACCGGCTCTCCTTGAGCCCTAGGTGAAGCCCCGATTTCAAAGATGTCTCGTGATGAAACCTAACACAGGTTTCATTCTCCATGGTGGTTTCTGGTGTTGTAGGGTTGCGTTAAAGATGAATCTCGTTAGACCTGTGGTATACATGTACTGCGCTGAACGACTGGTGTATGCTCAAAACAGCTAATGTGCCGTAGTACGATAATGTACATGTGGATTAACCACTTTTTACACGATTCGGGGACACTATGCTGCTTTCGCGTGGGGCAAGTGCCCTCCACCAATGTATGCAATACCACAGGGCGGTCATGCATCTGGTGAGTTTTCCAAATTGGTGGGTGACGATCGGGCGATTTGGGAAAAGCGCCGTTTTATTGCAAATCGCAGCTTTCTGTAGCCTAGGATTAAAATTTGTGTGTCGCCCGACAGCCTTGAATTTGCTATCCCATGGACGCGCCTTTTTGCAGCCTGGTTGGGAAACTTGTCAACTTGATTGAGAAATGATGTACATAGTACTAGCAGAATCTACTAATTCAAAACCGTTGCCAGCTAATCGCTATATTTATCCCATCTGGTGGAAAGCTCAGTTCTCAGAACTGGCGCTAAGTACCAGTCCGAGTTCGGGCACACTGGTGTAGTCTGAGACTACGGATACCTGCAAGTGATGCAGCCCTCCAACAAAGTGTGACATTCAAAGCACCCCACGAGCATAGTGCCGGAGGCACGTGCGCGCATCGAGGGTTGATACATAGTATTCATTATTTCCGAGCAATCCACTTGTGTTTACATGTCGTCCGCGTCTCCGGACTCCGGAGTCAACCTTCTTTGGTAAACAAAGCTCATGATACAGTGCGCCTGTCTTTATTTTGTCGACGGAACAACCATGTGAATCCCTGGGATTGAATCCGGAAGCGCGCAGCAAGGAAAACCGTCCCCTCTACAACGACACTGTTGCAGCAATAACACTTGGTTTTGTCAGTATTACTGTATTGTTCCTTTTTTGCCGTGTACCAATCAGTCAGTACTAGTAATTCGTTACTGTATGCCGCCCCCGAAAATCGGAATCCGTCTTTCTTGAGCTTTGCTCGTTCGGTTTTGCTCTCATTTTCGTTCAAATCAAGCATTCCACGAGCAGAGGCCCAAGCGAGCTAAAATAAAAACTCAACTTGTGAGCTCTCGCCGATCAAGCGAGAGCATAGATTAAGGCTTTAGAGCTCCCTCTACTAAATACGCACGAAACGAGCAAGGGGAGCACCGCTCTTTGCGCGCTCTGCTCTATTTCCGGTCTAGCAATGTATTTTTATACAATAAATTATGGTATATAATGAGCGGCTCCCCTGTCGAATCGAATTCATAGGGAGCGCTCAAATCCCGACGAGCGCTCGCAGGCTTTGTGCTGATCGTGCTCATTCCCGCGAGCAGTGCTCCAGCTCAGCTCGTGGGATGCTTGATTGTATTCTTATCAGAATACATATGACTTGTACATGTATGGTACAGTGCTGTTCGTGTACTGTAATGTATCGTTATTCTACGAGCAGCCCCTCTCGCCTCATTCTTCAAGTCGCCCTCCAGTCCCGCAGCGTGTTTTCTCCGATTCAGGTGTCGTCCATGCGTTTGCCATCCGTCCTCCTGGCAGTGTCGGCGGCCACCCTCCTCGCGAGCGGTAGCGCACTCTCTGCGGATGCCAACCAAGGGACAAAGGTCTCCGTTATGGCGTCTCCGGACCTCGGTGTGCTGGATGTAAGCCTCAACGCTGGTGACGAGAAGAGATCCCTGCGCGGCCTCAAAGTCGTGGATGAAGAGGACGAGGAGAGGCTGGCCGGTGCCAACATGTTCAGCATCGAGAAGCTCACGAAAGCGATGGGCGACGCCAATTACGCGAAGACGCTAATGCGACGGTGGAAGCGCCATGGAATCGAGATTAAAGACGCAAAGAAATTACTGGAGGAGAGTAAACTCTTGGAGGACCCAAGGCTCAACGTCGTGTACCGCAACTACGCTGCTTGGCTCGATAAGCACTTCCCACTGGGTGCAGAAACTACGGGTGGTAAGAATCTGTTCTCCAAAGCCAAAATCGATCAGGCACTCGAGGACAGCAAATACGCGAAAACGTTGTTCGGGAGATGGAAAAGCCATGGGTACGAATCGGACGACGTGTTCACGAAGCTTAAGACCATGGGTCTCAAGATCGGCGATGGCACTTTGGATAAGATGTACAGGAATTACCTATCTTGGCTCAATGTTCACCACCCGGACAACGAAACAATCAAGTTGGCGGTCGGGGACGACTTGTTTAAAGAGAGTATGCTTCAGAGGGCGAGGGGTGACGATTTATACGCGGAGAGTTTGTTTAGGGCGTGGAAAACTAAAGGGCTCGACGTCCCCGAGAACCTTAAAAGCACGCTGGGCAATGTCGACAACACTCTGCTCGAGAAGTACAACACGTGGCTGCAGACGCACTTCCCACGGAAGGTGAAAACTACTCGTTCGTGAAGTGCTCTCGCACAAGCGGCTTATTTTGGGTTTACTAGCAGCACCATAATATAACCCGCTTGAACGCCAATAAATGGTTTTGCCAAGAACATGTAATGCTCTCTGCAATGAACTAGGTCGTCTGCGACGAAGCTGGGAATACCTGTGCTTAGAAGTGTTGTACTACTGTGGATATGCGACCGGAGCATTTGCTTTTGTACTTCTTGTCGCGGTTAAGTTGCTTGAACTTATGGACACAGGGCAGTTTAGTTGAATACGAACAGGTTCTATTGTAAATGTCCTGAACAAAAGAATTCGCGGTCTGCGTACACTTACCATAAACTGTCTTTTCAGTGCTGCTATGTGTGTATAGTACGTGCAGCGTCGCACAATGATCAAGGACTACTGCCCCGGGATGCTGGACCCCATGACCGGTGGAGTCGTGCAGTTCGGTGAGCACATGGACGTGAACGCCGAGCGCGAGGCTGAGGAGGAGATGGGTGTCAAGAACACGCCGGTGCGCTACCTGACCACGTTTTGCTACGGAGACGACCGCAGCCGCGTGTGGGGCGGACTCTTCGACTGCACGTTTGATGGCCCGTTGGTGCTGCAAGATGAAGAAGTGGACGAAGTGCTGACAATGACTGGGGATGAGATTCTTGCGCGTCGCAAGGAGTTCACTCCTGACGGCATCTTCACGTTTGAGAAGTACCTCAAATTCATCGAAGACGAACGCTAGTAGGAAATAAGGAAAGAAAACAGATATGCAGGTCGTCTTCCTCGCCATCAATGCGTCGTTCACTTTTGTCAAAGCAATAATCCTGATGAAAGGTAATGTGCAAGAATTAATCAATTGATTCATTCCCTTTCGGCTGCGATATCCCAGGACCGAAGGTGAGTCGCTACACAAAGCTGGTCTTGTTTCCGCGCCTCGTTTAACGCGAATTAGTGTCAAGTGGTGTCGGATTGGCTACAGTAACCGAGGATTAAGCGGTGCGGTCCGCACGCTGGGGGCAAGATGGTCTGAGCAAATGCGGAAGCGCCATCGCCAGTGAAGAGCTTGGTGGTCTTGTCACGATGAAGGGATGATGGTTTTTCGGCAAACTGTGGTGCTGATAAATTGTACTGTGAGGAAGAACGAAGGAGGTGGACATGCATGCTGGCATCGGTTCGCAAAGGAAATTTGAAGCAGGCACAACAAAATGCTAACGCATGCTGGTAGATGCCGGGTACAACATTAGTCGAAATAGCATCGCCACGCCATGTACTTCACAAAATGCTGAACTCGGCTGTGGATTCTCATTTCAAAACCAGAACTCATCGCATCAAACAGCGTCACCCCGAGTCAATGCGTCATAGTTTTTTGCTGGCTTTGATCATTGCCACCTTCAGTGTGTTGCAAGGGATTTGCCATGCCGTCCAAGGGCCCGCCTCCGTGGGCACCCGCGCGTGTTTACCGGGCTACACGACCTCGCAACCGCCCCCACCAGGCATCTTTGAAATCGGGGCTTCACCTAGGGCTCAAGGAGAGCCGGTGTCATGACTAAGTGGTGCAGTAGAGTCTTGCTGCGGCGCTTAGTGTGTCAGATAGCTCTTATCCAACCTAATGACCTCGGCGGTGCGAACCTGCATGGAATTCCCACCACTCCTCGTAACGGGGTCCAGAGTTAGTTCCCATTTTGGACTTAAAAAATCACAAATACCAAGAGTATTAGACACGCATGTGCAATATTCTATTGCTGCTTGTGCTACAGTCCA
The DNA here is from genome assembly GCF_018691715.1 of Phytophthora cinnamomi. NCBI lineage: Eukaryota > Oomycota > Peronosporomycetes > Peronosporales > Peronosporaceae > Phytophthora > Phytophthora cinnamomi. The sequence goes on from NW_027151035.1 coordinate 1,095,117, forward strand.
CGCGCCAGAATAGCGCCATCCAGTGTGATGTTTGCCCCATCTAGCACGAAGGACGCATCGTTCAGATTGCCAAATTCTCGACAGAGAGGCACCAAGAAGTCCGTGGATGTCTGCAGCCGTACGATCTGCCTTGTCGCGCTGTCCCATTCAAAATGAAGTGTCGACGGGAGAAGCAGCTGCGCTCCGATGAGCTTTTTGCCAAGAAGCATGCCCTTGACATCTCGGTTCTCGCTGGGACAAGGTGAAAGGTGCGGGAAGACATGCTTTATCGTTTCCGTGGTGACCGTCACTCGTAAAGATGCCGAGACGATAACGAGGCCCTTTGGCATCTCGTTCATGTGCTCCAACCGGAACTCCAAGTCTTGGAAATACGCCGAATACTGGCACCAATGATCCATCAACGCTGCCACGCCTCGACTCTCCCCTAGCTCAATGTTCGGTGCCATCCCATATTCCAGAAAAACTTGTTGCCGCTGCGCCGCATCACAAGTGTTACTGCCGATTCTAGTATTGTGTGCCCCAGATAACACGTCAACGCCGTGGCGGAAGAAATGAAAGTACTCCACGATAACACTGTGGACGCTCCGCTTCCCTTCCCATAAGGTCTGGTCTCGCTGAACCGTCAACTGCGATATTTCTCGTCGAAGAATGGAAATGGCGTCCCCAAGGAGTTTAATCTTCGTACGCTGCTTAAATCGGTATCTGGCTTGGCTCAGACGGCATTGCTCCCGACGATCCGTTGTGTTCGCTCGGACTGCTTTACGCCGTTGCGTATGGATAGCTGTGTCAGTCTGCCCACTTGGTGTCGGATAATAAAGCTCTGGTCCAGGACTGATAAAGGGCAGTATTTCTGCGTTGGTGGGGGCACAGATTGCCGTATCAGCGTGTGTCGACGTCGACGTGGCCGGGCTAGGAACTGTTTCGAGTGGGTAGATCTCGTCCTCAGTACGCGCAGGCATTCGATCACTCCTATTACATGTAGTGTCATATATCCGCTTGGCTCGAGTAAAACGAGGTCCGACGATAGTGAATTGGGTGGCCGCATCAGTCGTATGAACGGCGAACGTCTGCATCAGGCTCAGGGTGACTTGGTCCGATTTGTCAATTTGTGAATGATACACTCATCCAACCGACTACTCGCTCATGCTAACTTCGCCACAATGAACGACAACGAACCATTCGCAATACTGTTAGTAAAGTCAAGAGCGAACCTTGCCGTTGAATCATCATTCCATAACCCCGACCTTACGTGGACGGGAGTAAGCAGCCGTGGTACAATACAAGTAGGATGCTGTTACACAGTACTATGTGGTTAGGCAAATGATACCATCCCGTCATCGCCCCATAATCTAGCGAGACGAACCCTGCCATTACAGTAGAAATCAGTAGCTTACGAAATACTGCGAAGGTGGAATTCTTTGCTTTAGGGCGTACGTGGCTAAGGACTCCTTAGTAAGGAGTCATCCTTCGTTTTCATGTGAGGTGCATTATAGTCATTAGTTCTTAACGACCTAGAGAATGTCCTGCCACCCGATGCTTACATATCATCGAGTGGAGTGCTGGCTATCATAGTTGACACCAGCGAATGCTCCGCAGCTACACGGGGCCTCGTTGGGCAGAGGACCGGCCGTCGTCCTCCGCACACGGGTATAGATCGATCCAGTGGTTGACGTCGACGTCTCCTAGGAGGAGCTCGGGCACTGGCGTCCAGCGTGTTGGCAGACGAGAGATATCAGCTCCAAAAACCTGTTTGCTCGATTTTGTGTCCATTGCGATGTTGGCCAAGTGATCGGCGGCCTTGTTAAACTGACGGAGAGGGTGGGTCGAGGTGGACACGAAAACTCTGTCAGCCATGAGTCTGCACTGTGCGTAGAGGCTTTGTAGGTGTCTGTGTGGCGAGGTGCGGGCAAATTCCCGGCTTCCAGATCGAACCTTGAATAAACGTAGACCGCCGAACGTCGGACTAGAGCACAGATGGCTCAGAGTCTTGGGGTCTCAGCTGAAATACCTCAGCTGAGCCCAACAACGACTCGGATGAAACTTCCCAGCTCCGGTCTTTGATCGGGCGCGGCGTGTGCACCTCCTTGCGATCCCCTTGATTGTTCTTCCTAGGGCTACGCTTTGGGCCCAGATGTCAGCCAGCCACAGCAACCTTGTTCCCACTTCAGATGTCTCCAGTACTCTCCAAACGAAACCCGCTCCCCACTCAACACGTCTCAGCTCGCACGTGTCCAACCCAATCTGGCCCGAGTTTTCTCCAATACAAAACACGACACTCCACACGTAACTTGTCCACCTCTTCCGAGACCTTGGACCTGGTCTCCGTAGCTTCTTCACTTCCTCCGGCGGCTCCAGCTGAGAGTCGCTTCCTGTCAGGCCCACCTCTGGCCTGCTGAGCAAGCAAGCCAGAGCGATGCGGCGCAAAGGCTCTGGTTTGCTTGCTCGCGGCCAGAGGCTTGAAGTTCCTGTGGCAGCTACCCGAGAGGGTCAGCCGTCACAGTGAACATGCATTTTGTAGGAAAAACATGAAAAAGAAACATGGAACATGCATTTAGTAGAAAAGAAATGAAAAGAAAACAAAAAGACGCAGGGTAGCACATAGTCAAGGAAAACCCCAGAAATACGCAAAGAGAGCCCTGTGCTCGCGTAGGAGCGCAGCGAGGCATGCATGTTAGGCTAGCAGTAGCAATTCAGTATTAAATAAACCGTCTACCCCGCACATCGACCACAACTACCGCGCTTCTCGACAGGACCAACACTCGCACCCACTTCAACGACAAACACTCTTCGGGCCCAACGCGACATCTGGTAGCACTTGCGGGGGGAAGGCTCGCTGCTGCACGGCACTCAACTGGAGGCCTTTTCAGCTTGAGGTGTAAGTGTCACGTCAGCGTGACCAACCCAGCTGTTGGGGAGACTTTGGTACATTAATAGGGCAACCTATTATAGTACGCTGACCGTGGGAAATAACTGGAGGGCAGCCGTGGTGCAAATTTGTTTAGCATCTGGCCCCGGTGACAGCCCATTTGCCAAAGTAGCTACTGTTCTCAAAAGATTGCACCGCACCTAAGTCGAGCACTATAAGTCTCGAAGTCGGTTAATCAGTTTTTGTTCTTGGTAGCCCGGCACAACAAAATTTGGCGAAGCGAAGACCAGGACGACAACCGTCACCGCTCGACCTCTCACGCGTCATCGACCTCTCACGTGTCATCGACCTCTTCAAAGGCATCGAAGAAGGCTAAACCCTCCCACAGCGCATAACTCGGCCAATTTTAGGAAGTAGCGTAGGCTATTTTCTTTAACAGGTTTTCTCTTTTACTTTCTTTTAGTCAGTGCCCCTAAAAGTAGATTGCTCCCACCGGTATCAAGTTTCAAGGGTGAACACACAAAGTACGAAGTTTTCGCGTGTTCAAGATGGCGGATCCGGCCCAACTAATGCATAGTATGTTGGCGGCCATGGAGAAGCAGACAAAATTGATCGACGAGCTGCGCAAGTCAAGGCAGCTGTCGCAACGAAAGCTGGATGGGATAAAAATGCCCAGCTACGGGGGGACGCTCAAGGAATCGTTCCAACTATACCGGGAGCAGGTGGAGCAGTACTTTTTAGCTAAGGGCATAGACTGGAAGGATAGTAACTTGAGTGGACGCATTTTGGCTGTGTTAGCGGGATCGCTGAAGTATGGAGCCGCGCAGTGGTACATCGTCAAGAAGGACGATGTGAAGAGTGTGGAAGACTTCTTTTTGAAGCTGGAGGAAGAGTTCGTGCCTCCGGATCTGCAAGAACGTCTTCGGGACCAGATGAATGACTTGAAGGAGCGTCAGTGTCGAGACTTGCCCGATTATATCAGCAAGTTCAGGCACTTGATTACTCAAGTCAAGGAGATGAGCGAACTGGACAAGATCATGTATTTCTTGCGTGGTCTGCCGTCAAGTATTCGGGAGGAAGTCCAGTATCGCAGGAGTGCAACGTTGACCGACGCTATTACCGTAGCGCTCGACTATGACCGGTCTCACGCGCATCGTGGACGCTCGGAAGGAGCACGCGACAGACCGAGGTACCGATCGTACGACAACAGACGATCGAAGAGCTACAACGATGGACCAGTGCCGATGGAGATCGACAACGTAAGGGTACCGTCGAAGGAGGAATGTATGCGCCGAAACCTGTGTTTCCGGTGCGGGAGTAGCGCCCATCGGGCTCGTCAATGTCCGATAGCCGCAGCAGACGCAAATGGCTAAGCGGCATGCGCCGAAGTAAACAACTCGGGCAGTAATCAAGGGCGTAAGCCGAGGATGAACATGGTCCTCGAGGATGACGAACAGGTGGATACTGTCGTCATGGATCGCGTGACTATGAATGTGGCTGACATCCAGGAACAAGCGGATGAGTTACAGGCATTCATGGACAAGGCACGTGTACAAGTGGAAGAGACTGTCACTGCAGCGTCAGAAATGACGGAAGATGCTGGTTCGTGTGGACTACAGCCAGTTGAAGAACCGAGTTTGCATGCGATGCAACCGGAATTGGAGTCTGGTGTGTGCGGATCGCCGCCAGAGCAGGAAGCTGAGTTGCATGAGAAGCAGCCAGTGAAGTTGATTCAGCAAGGATCGTAACCAACAAGTACAACGGAGACCTTAAAGGTGAACGCAGTGAAGTCCGAACGTACGAGTAACCTTTTCATCAGGAAGGGTCGCATCAATGGCAGAGATGTCCGAATTCTGTTGGACACGGGTGCAGGCACGAACATGATTATGCCAGGTTTGGCTAGTAATGTGCTTCTGTCAAGACGACTTCAAGCTCAGCGCTTTGATGGCACGTTGACACCGGCGACGGATGTCAAACACGTGGAAGCACCAGTGAGCATGGATGGGTACTTCTTTCCAGCAATCGAGTTCGTGGAATGGAAGTTGCCGGAGTCGCACGACGTCATTTTGGGGAAACCGTGGTTTAAGGACTACAACCCTCAAGTGGATTGGTAAAAGGAGGAGGTTGTCATACCTGACCGGATGCAATTCATCGACGTCGATGCACCGTCGTTCTCGCACAACTTGAAGGAAGGCGAGTATGAGCAGGTGTTTCGGGTAAAGATACAACTTGTGCCCGAAATGGAAGGAATTCCAGAACCGATCTTCAACGTAGTCGGTAAGGAGTTCAAGGATGTGTTCCCGGAGCAATTACCAGACGGATTGCCTCCGATGCGTGAAGTCAACTTTGAAGTGACGTTGAAGAAGGGGGCTCAACCAAGCTCTCGTGCACCGTTCCGCATGTTGAAGATGGAACAGGATGCTTTCGAAGAATTTGTCAAAGACAAGTTGAAGAAAGGATGGATTGAAGTGTCGAACTCGCCGTGGGTTTCGAACATCTTCGCTATCCTGAAGAAGGACCCAGTCACAGGTCAAATGCCGAAAAGGGCTGAATGGTTGCGTAGCGGCAATTTGAAGATTCCGCTGCGTTGGGTGTTCGACTACCGCTATCTCAACAGCGTGACTGTCATTGCCAAGATCCCGTTGTCATTAATCGAGGAGCTGTTCGATAAGATGGTAGGTTGTGTCATCTACACGTTGATCGACCTTGCACAGGGATATCATCAAATGCGGGTGGTGAAGTCAAGTCGTCCGTACACTGCGTTTCGAACACACAAGGAAACGTATCAGTGGTGTGTAGCGCCCATGGGTGTGGCTGGAATGCCAGGGACATGGTCCAGGCTCATGCACAAGCTGTTCGACAAGTACGAATTTGTCGTCGTGTATCTCGATGACATCTGCGTCTTTTCGAAGAGTATGGAGGAGCATGTGGAACATCTGCGTGCGGTTTGTATGGTACTGCGTCGCGAGAAGCTTTTTCCGCACATGGCAAAGTGTTCGTTTGGTCAGTCTGAAGTGGCTTTCCTAGGACATGTTGTCTCGCAGGCAGGAGTAAGCGTTGATCCGCGTAAAACGGAAGCGATAGCCAAGTATCCGACTCCGACGAATCGAATGGAGTTGTTGCGTTTCTTGGGTTTGGCAGGATATTATCGCAGATTTATCTGTGATTTTGCCGAGATTGCTCGTCCGTTGAGGGATTTGACGAAGGGAGATGCCCCATGGAATTGGACGAAGCCTGTGGAGGACGCGTATTTGCATCTCAAGCTCGCACTTCAGCAAGCACCTACGCTGAAGTTGCCGGACTTTGAGCGACCGTTTATCGTGACGACGGACGCGTCAGGACATTGTATTGGTGGAGTTCTGTCACAGAAGTATGACGGAGCAGATCATCCGATTGCCTTCTATTCGAAGAAGTTGGATAAACATGAGCGTGGATGGCCTACGCATGAGAAGGAGCTACTAGCTATCAAAGTGGCTACGGAAAAGTGGAGACACTATCTGCATGGACGCCCATTCGACGTCTACACGGATAACGCAGCGTGTTCGTGGATGTTGCATCACCCACGAGTGTCACCAAAGATGGCTCGCTTTTTGACGCACTTTTCGAAATACACGTTTACTTTGCATCATGTGCGAGGTAAGATGAACGTTGTAGCGGATGCGCTCTCACGGCCTCCACCGGATGGACTGGAAGACGAAGAGGAGAAAGAAGCACCTCTTCCGGATGTGACGTATACGGTTCATGACTGCGACGACGAATGCGCGAAGAATGCCGCACCAGTTCATGACCACCGTATTAAGTCTGCAGTGTTGCGCAACTTGTCAACGGATGATACTCACCTGTTACTCGACGATGTCGACTTACGGGGGGAGGGTCGCCCGATTGGCGTAGCACAGCAGCAAGTCAACAGCGCCGACTATCATTTTGTAAGTCCGCACTTGGCCCCTGAGACGAAAAGAGCGTTTCAGGAAGGATACGAATCAGACCCTGCTCTCAAGCAACAGTGGTTTAATGGAGCAGGGATGGAGAAGTTCGTCAAGCACAACGATCTTCTGTTTTTCAAACAGACGAAAGGCGAAATTGTCTACCGACTATGTGTGCAGAAGATAAAAGAACTTCGCACAAATGTCATGATCGAATTTCATGATGGAAAGACGTCCGCGCATCCTGGAAGTCGACGTACGTACCTGAAAGTAGCGCAATGGTACTACTGGCCGACTATGGACCGCGACGTAAGGGAATACGTTCGCACATATGAGACTTGTGCACGATGGAAGTCCAGCAGCCAGAAGAAAAAAGGACTACTGATGCCGATACCAGTGCCAAAGGAATGCTGGGAAGTGGTGTCAATAGATTTCATCACGGGTTTGCCAGTGTCGGAAGGGTTTGATGCAATACTAGTTGCAGTGGACAAGTTGTCCAAGCGAGCGAAGTATGCACCAACGTATTCGACAGCTGACGCGAAGGACACGGCTAAAGTGTTCTTTGATGCAGTTGTTCGGCATCACGGATTGCCGAAGGTCATCATCAGTGATCGCGACTCGAAGTTCATCTCGGACTTTTGGAAGTCATTGATGAAGTTGATGGGTATCAAACTCAGCATGACAACTGCGCACCGAGCTCAGGCAGATGGCCAGACAGAGCGCCAGAACCTCGTGCTCGAAGATTCATTGATATGCATGATCTCGTATCACGGTGACGATTGGGTTAAGCACCTAGGGACTATCGAATATGCGCATTCGACCCTCGTCAACGCATCTACGAAGTTCGCGCCATTCGAACTTGACACAGGACGTAAGGTGTCAAACATTGTGGCAGAGGAGATGAAAGACCTGCTGCAATCGGAGAATGATGTGCCACTCGCGGAGTTCGCGAAGAACTTTGGGAAGGAGCGACAGGAGATCGTAGAACGTGCTCAGAAGAATTTGGAAGAAGCTCAAGCAAGACAAAAGGAGTACTACGATCGCAAGCGCAGACACGTTGTCTTTAAAAGAGGTGCCTTAGTGCTGCTCGACACGAAGAACTTATCGCTGAAAACCGTAAACAAGAACACGGAATTGAAAAAAGCGAAATTAGCGGCTAAGAAGGTTGGACCGTTCGTGATTGAACGTATGGTGAACGACAACGTGGCGAAGTTAATACTTCCGCGCACGATGAAACGTCTTAATCCGACATTCAATGTGGAGTTGCTGACCCATTACCAAACGAATCGTGAGGATTTTCCGAATCAACCGATTCCGAAGGCTGTACCTCTAATCTTGGACGAGGACACTGGAGAAGAACTCTACATTGTGGAGAAGCTGCTCAAGAAACGAACTAGACGTCGCAAACGTCAATGGCTCGTGAAGTGGCATGGGTTGCCGGAGCATGAGGCAACCTGGGAAAGCGAAGCGCAGATCAAACACGTTTCGCATTGGCGTCAACTCTTGGATGAGTATCGACTCCGCCAACGCGAAGTCAACCAGGGGGAGATGTCAGGCCCACCTCTGGCCTGCTGAGCAAGCAAGCCAGAGCGATGCGGCGCAAAGGCTCTGGTTTGCTTGCTCGCGGCCAGAGGCTTGAAGTTCCTGTGGCAGCTACCCGAGAGGGTCAGCCGTCACAGTGAACATGCATTTTGTAGGAAAAACATGAAAAAGAAACATGGAACATGCATTTAGTAGAAAAGAAATGAAAAGAAAACAAAAAGACGCAGGGTAGCACATAGTCAAGGAAAACCCCAGAAATACGCAAAGAGAGCCCTGTGCTCGCGTAGGAGCGCAGCGAGGCATGCATGTTAGGCTAGCAGTAGCAATTCAGTATTAAATAAACCGTCTACCCCGCACATCGACCACAACTACCGCGCTTCTCGACAGGACCAACACTCGCACCCACTTCAACGACAAACACTCTTCGGGCCCAACGCGACACCTCCACAGGTCTTCACTCGCCCCTCAGACCTAGAGTGGCCCCGGGAAAATTGACTCAGTTTGAGCCTGTCCGTAGTCTGGGCTCTCGCTCTGCACCCAGGGACGCCCGCGCACCACGCTCAAATATGAGCGAAATTCAGCAACCGCACCGAAGACTTGAGCCTATCTCAAACCCCGCGTAGTCGCTCCGCCGAATCAGCAGGAGAGTCACTTACTCCCCGAAAATATGAAATACGTGTCGGTAATGCCGTCCAGAACACGTAATAATATAAATAGCTAATTAAGCTCCTCATCACACTGACGCACACCCAAAACGACTATACGGGACTTGGGTTTTTGATGGAACCGGTCCTCGGCACCCTTTTACACAAGGAAACACTCCCACTTGCGTCCTTCGGAGCAAATTCGATTCTGATTCAATTACTACACATGCAAACAAAGAGTGGGGGCGCACAGTGCCGTTCGGAGAGCACCCACAAAGGGTGCTAAGATCATCCTGAGAGCTGCCAGTGTGCCTAAGGCATTCGGCGCTTCAACATGAGTTTTAGCCAATAATGGACCGAGCTCAGCAAAATCCAGCGTGGTCAGGCATGGGTTCAGCACAGCTTCAACGAATCTTCAATGATGAGTAGCTGATCCCCGGTGAATCATTGGCCGAAAGTGTGTCGTAATCTGGGTACAGCTGGTCCCATCCCGGCTGATATATGAGTCCGTCATCATTGATGACGCGACACTCCAGCAGCGCGCATTCACCGTGTACCCATCGGCCACTCTGAGACCCCATAGTCTCAGGTGAGATTCCAACTGAGACCCCCGGCATAAGTGTCCACCAGTGTCCGCATCATCTGAGAACTGGATCGCCAAACTGAGACTCCGGAGCGTCCGCTAAGCCCAAGCACATCCCGCTGAAACATCTGAGCCAAGCCATACAGATTCCAGCTGTCCCGGCTGAGACCACCCAAGCTCAGAGTAGTGAGATCTGAAACCAACTGGCTTCGGCTGAGACCAGTTAGTCTCAGTGATCCTAGCTGAGACCCGGGGACTTCAGTTCTTCCAGCTGAGAAGTAAGGACTTCAACGCCTTCATCACCGAAGCTGACCGATTCTCCGCCAAGCCGCAACGAGTTCAGCTGAGACCTGATCGCGCATCCAGCCATCAACAAGTGTCTATCCGGGACATCTGAGCTCAGTGTAGCTCAGCGGGGTGACCGCAATACAAACTTCACAGGAGTCAAGCCAATCCATAGTCAACTTCAGTCATCGTGACTTCAGAGTCGCAATAGGCTCAGCGAAGTGGCTGAGGTTCCCAGCTGAGACCTGGGGCTTCGGCCGAGAGTGTGTCCATGTTCTCCGAGCCAGTTCTTGTTGAAGCGACGGTTCCTTGAAGCCAGCAGACCTCTCCCATCCACTAAGGGTCGTGCGTGGGACATAGTGCGTTGGCGACAGGCCGATGACGGGTTCGCCGGAAAGATCCGAGCGAGCCTCGTCGCATCTGGCTATCGGGGCCCGCCGTAGGCGAAGCTGGTTCAGGATCAGCGCTATCGCCGACAACATGAAGACCGTGCAGCTGATGACGGGCAGCGTATCGCAGCCCGACGAGGAGGCCCTGATATTCTGCAATGCTGTTGGTCGTGCGATGAGCATAGGAGATACTGACCACCCACACAATGGCAGGTGCTATGTCCCCTCCATCGACTCGAACGATCAGCGAGCCGGATCCACCTGGTCCTGGATTGCCGCGGTAGCCGTTGTCAAAGTACAGGACGAGATGCGTTTGAGTCGGTGTCGGCGGCAGCAGTTCTGTGGTTTCTGAACTGGGTAGTGTCAGTGCAAGGTGGCAAACCTTCGCCGCTGCTGCACAATGAGGTGGCAAAGCAGAGGTTACCACAAACCACCTTATCGTCATATAAGCGGCCCTGAGGCGGCTATCCAATAATGCAGCGGCCCTAGCTGCGGACGTATCTTCCCGTGGGTCTTGAAATTTGCACCGTCGTTTACGAATCGCTTGAAGCGTTACGACGACACCCAGTCGCCAGCACTGATTGAGGATGTCGTAGAACAGACGCCTGATATGCATCGGCGTCCTGATGGTGGAGTTTGTCCAACACGGTCCAAACTGTATGGGGAACGGATGGGAGTGATAGACGAAATGTGGCATTGTCTCTGTCCTGCGACTGAAGCAGACCCAGCTCCAGCCAAGGGGCGTAGAATATCGCCCACAAGTGTTTGGCTCCTGGACAAAACCAACCTGTATGAGTCGGAGAACCAATATCTCCTTGGCATTCAACGATTGGACAACCTTCTCTGCCTCTTGTCGAGTCCCACCGTGAGAACGCTCGCAGTTTAAGGCGATGGAGCACTTGCTTCCCCCACGCAGTTGCTCATGTAATCCGTCAAATGGCCTTCCATGAGACCGTTTCTAGCGATGTAGCGATTAACAGGTGTTCATCCTGCCAGTCTTGCGACCTGCCATCCACGAGCTGCTTCCCATGTCGGGGCGATGTAGCCATGGTAGCTTTTTTATAGTGGCGGCGAGTTTGCTTCCACCTTGTTCGGTCAGACCAGAGACGAGCCATCCTGCTGAGGGCCGGGTGCGGATGAAGGCTGCAAATGTGCACCTCCACCTTGGCGTAGTTGTTCACCGCTGATACCGCTGCAGGGAGCGATGTCACCGGGCGAAAAATCGCTGGGGCGGAGAGGGAGGCGTGGATGGAGAGCTCCACTACACCAGCGCGAGTCGATTCGAGCGCGGTGGACACTATCAGTGGGTGGTCATTCGGCACCGCGTGAAGACGTAATTCCCTAGCATTAGTGGTGGTAAAAGCCATTTCGGGGTAATGGGCTAGTAGGTGCAAATGGAGTGTCCGGACTTCGTCCTCGTGAATCCGCGGAGTTTTGCGTAGGATCATCCGACCACTACGAACAGATTCCCACGTGAACACATCGCGGATGAGACGACCGGGGGCAGTCATGCTGCTGCCAAGTGGTCTTCCTGGGTGTCCGGGCGGCACCGTCCACTGAAATAGGTAGCGAATCTCAGCAAAGGGCAACCATTCGATACAGGGGGGGGGGCAAAGCTCCGCCGCAAAACGGCGCGTTGGGCCATCGTCTCCCCGCCGTAAACCCATGACGTTGAGGGAACTCTTGTTCTTGGCCCAATCCATCGGCGTCTGAAGTACCTCATGTGCGACGTCATACAGCTCATGTATCCCGCGTTCATGAGCTTCAGACGGCGGAGGCAGCCCCGCAGCTCCCAACACGTTGTTGCCGGTTCGAGGGCCCAGGGTGCGGCCTCAACGTTGGTACGGTGTGACGAACAACGTTGGGGCTGGACCAGTGGACCTATCGTGAAAAAGTATATCCCCGACGAGGTGCCACATACGAGTGCCGGTGAGCGCCCAACCAGTTACCATCATGAACGCCATGGCCTTAAGTTCAGCTCTCAGGTCGGGAAGGCCGAGGCCACCTTTGTCTCACCGGAGCATCGTAATGTCAGCGGCGAGCCAAGGATTCGAGTGCGCTACTTGGCTCACGAAGCGACCATACCACACATAGTTCCAAATGAACTTAGTCAATTCACTCGTAGTATCGGAGCGTGGCCAGCAGTGGCGTCCGACCAACAGGAATTTCGGGATGATTACTGCCGCAGCAACTCTCGCCCGTTGATCAACGGTGAATCTTTTGGCTCGCCAGTCGAATTCGCGTCTCCAGTTGGTTCCTCGCTAGAGCCCACGCTTTCTCCTCGCACGGGCGGCTCCCGACTTGGATACCTAGGTAGTGACATAGCTCATCAGTCGCAAGTAGCTTGATGTTTGCCGTCCACCCCGCACCATGCCGGAGCCCATCGGGATGGAGATCTATAGCCACGGTCTTGGAGTGATTGAGCCGCAGTCCTGACGCGAGCCCGAAGTCTTGGACCACTTGCAATACTGGTGCGAGGTCTGCAGGCTCGTGAATGTAGATGACCGTATCGTCTGCATATCCGGCGACATGGAGCTCCGCCGTGGCCTGTTGGGTCGTCAGCATTATGCCTCGATGAACTCCCCCACGCACCAGTCGTTGATACAGGGACTCCAGAGCCAGGGTGAATAGAATGGGAACTAGCGGGCAGTGCTGCCGAATTCCTCGCATTACTGCGATCCGATGGGATCGTGAACCGTTGGCGAGAAAACCAACGGACGTTCCAGTATGTAGTTTCTCGATGACGCTAACAAAGTTAGCAGGATATCCATGTCTCCTCAGCACTGCGTACAGGTACTGCCGGTCGAGCGAGTCGTAGGCCTTCGCGAAATCCAAGAAGATAGCCAGGCTGTTCCTCGCGTCGGCAGTGCTCCGAGCCGTGGCTTGAGCAGCCGCGAGATAGTGCAATGTACAGTGTATCTGGCGGCCAGGGACAAAAGCGTTTTGAAAGCAGCTGATTCGGTGATGGAGTGTCTTGCGGATTGCCGTCGTAAAGAGACACGTCAGAATTTTGTAGTCTGTGTTGAGCAGTGCTAACGGTCGATAGTTCAGCGGATTGCTGCTGTCCCCGCTTTTCTTGACGTTGAAAATGTCCGCGTCGAGAAAGGAAGACGGGAAAACTTGAGTATAAAACCACAGCCTATAGAGTTTAGTAAGCAGCGGTATGAGCAAAGCAGCATGTTCACGATACCAGTCATTTCCGATCCGATCCGGACCACAAGCCTTGCCGGGTTTGCATGTCAGAAGTGCCTCCCTGACTGTCTCCTCCGTGATCAAGTCAGAACTAGCGGAGGTCCCGGTGTCGTTGGAGCCACCTTGCATCATCCATGGTGTCGTTGTGCTGATCGCTGACGCTGGGGCGGCCGCGCCTTGCATTACCGATCTCCACGCATTCGCCATGGTGTCCGCCTTGGCTTGTGGGGTCTTCGCTGGCTGACCAGACTCCTGTTGAAGCGTCGGGATGATGTTGTCGCCGAACTTGTTAGAAATTCTTCGAAAGAACTTTTTGGTCGTCTTACCTTCTCTCCATGCATGCGATTGGAAGAGGTACCGCGATTGAGATCTCACCCATTCTCGCTTTGTTTCGGCGATGCGTTGAGTGAGTTGAGCCACCCGTTCGCGGTTGGATAGACTCTGGGCCGATTGTATCCCGACAGCCGTGTCGTGTCGCGCCAGGTTTAATGCTCTGTCCAGTCTACGGTGCATGCGTTTGAGTTTTTTGCGATATGTGTTTGTCTTGCTACGCCGCGCGTCACGCTTGGCCGTCATCAGACCCGCAACGATCCTGGACTTGGTGGCGTCACATAGATTGGCCGTGTCCTGTGCGCTAACCGGATTGGTGTCGAGCCGAGTGGCCAGCTCGGACAGTAATTCCAGGACGACCTGGCGGCCACGCTCACGAGCGTACTCGGGAAGTGGAAAAACACGAGTGTCTTTGCGGACACGAACTGGGTCGGAAGGAGAGCGCAGGTGGACCAGCACTCCACGGTGGCCGACTCCACCCCGAATGTGTCCACTTGTGTGTTTGTCATCCAAGGCCGGGCCTTGTCGTTGGCATACCATCTGTCCAATCTGCTCGACGCCAGTCCCTGGTCAGGAACAGCATACGCGTGCGTGTGGTGGGTAACATGGAACCGCTCTAAGCCCTGTCGGTCACATGGGTCCGGTAAGGGAGCGGCGAGACTATCGTTGAACCGGGAAGAAATCCCCGAGCGTGGTCTGCCCTGGACCACGGCGGGGTTTGGCGGCCGGGCCGCCCTTAGTGATCGCTCACGGCAGATCCCACCCTATGAGCAGCCTGTGCTGCATACAGAGCGGGCTCCGCTCGTTCGGTGCAGAGGGGGAGCATGATCGGACTTGCTCCAGTCGTGATTGTTGGTAATACCCTCGCGGAGTGACCGTAGCTGTTGATACTCATTGTACCAGATCGACATGGCACTGGAAGGGGTCCGGCCCATCGCTGTGTCTGTCCAAATCGCAACAGTATATGGAAGTGCGTGTAGGATGTACCAATGCTCCAGCGGGATATCGAGGGGGCGCAGCCGCAACAAGGATGCATCAATCGTGGTGCTGAGGTCTCCCCATTGTTGGCGATCCCGCGCCAGGTCGAGTGCGTCTTGTCCGGTTGCGCGCTTGCAGCGCTCCATCCAGGCACCACGGAATGTTCTAACTTGGTCGTCACAGTCCTCGTCAGCCGGGATTCGTTCAAGCGTCCGAAGTTTTTGTTGGGGGGCTTCTTGCTCACCCCATCGAACTGTCTGTGCAGAGGAGCAGCACTGAATGGCTAGCTCTGGAAAAGGTAGGTAAGCGAGGACGTGTCGCATTGCCTCCGGAGAATCGCACAACCAGTCTAGCATTGCAATCCACCGCCTCTGATCCGTTCCAATGCGGGGTGCGCCGTAGGTAGGACCATTGTGGTGTAGGGAACACCAGATTTCGTGGAGCACTCGAAGTTAAGGCGGAACAGGGTCCCAGGACGGCCAGGAAAACGGCGCCGACGGTACTACTCGGCTGGATGGTACACTGTGCCAGTCCGCCGAGCTCGCCGGCTCGCAGTACCAAGACGGCCAGGAAAGCGGCGCCGACGGTACTACTCGGCTGGATGGTACACTGTGCCAGTCCACCGAGCTCGCCGAGCTCGCAGGCTTCACGAGCGCACCGCGGCCGACTGAGTGGGAATCAAGAGCACCGGAGACCAAGGACGGGTGGCGCTACGCAAGGAGAAGACGCAAGTACAGCGGGCCGAGTGCGGGGACGCTAGGAGACGCTCAGCCGAGTTCAAGGCAGTTTCCAGGCCTTGAGCTCGACTAAACAGAGCCGCCGGCCGCCCAAACGACACGGTGCATGGCCAGAAGGCGCACAAGAGGACCAAGCGTGAGCCCGGCGAGCTCAGCAGCACTCAGCCGAGTCGGCGAGACCTCCCCGTCGAGCTCGCCGGGTTATCCGGACAACTTATCCGGCTCCGCCGAGTTCGAAGCGTCGCTGAGAGGGTGAAGGGTCGGCCGAGATCCGAAACCACTCCATTTCACTTGATATTTGTATAGGACCTTAGGAATAGTGCAGGCGCCCTTTCAGGGCGCCCAGGAGACTTAAGAACAAACAGAGCAGAATTTTCTAGGCCCACAACACGTGCACACTTTCCGGTAAGTCCCTGCACGGGGTCGGATTATGCCTGCCGTCGGTACTCGAGAGGCATAGCTTGTAGGGTACTCGACTGGCAGCGCCAAGAGACTAGGTCGGCCCGGGATTGGGCGTTGGGTGCTCGCCAAGTGCGAAGGAAAAGTCTCGCTAACTCAGCGAGCCGGTACGCCGGACAGCCCGGGTGCCGTTACTCTTCAAGTCGGGTTGCTTCTGCCCCGGCGGCCTGTAAAAGCGCTAGCGCGCCGCCGTCCATCCTTTGGTGGAGGGCACAGGAGTTTGTGAACGGAGTCCGCTAGCTCGGTGGATCTCCGGAAGAGTGGACCTTGGTTGGCAGGTGTCGGCGAGAGGCGAGACACCCGCTGTCCCGGTTGGGCCGAACCGCGAGGGGACACCCCCTGCGCAGGCCAACAAGCGCCGACCTAACTCGGCGATTGTTGTGGTTTGTGCTGGAGATCCACATCTGACGATATTTGTGTGTTCTGCAACACCACAACTGGTGCCGCGACTCGGGAACAGGGGTGTGCTTGTGTTTCGTAGGTACCAGCTAACCAAGGTTTGAGAAGAGCAAGGAGAGAGAAGATGGTCAAGGGATTTGTAACGCCGAGCCTGGCGACGGCCAGAGCTAACTCGGCGGCGCTAACCAACTCGACGGACTCGACGGCGGCGATGGTTATGGACGCGACGGCGAAGTGACGCGCTCCGTCTCGTTCGACGATGAGGAAGCCCGAGGCCATGGAAGTGATGATGAGGAAGAGTTGGAGATGAAGGCCGAGTATGACGCGGTGAAGTCGACGGCGGAACTACTCGACGAAGTCGAGGAGTTGTCGCTACAAGTTGGGCGCGTGGGAAATCCGCGCCCAGTTCAGCGAAACTTAACCGCCGAGCTCGGCGATGATGCGGACGATGATGATGACGACGTTGCTCCAGGGGACCGTCCGCCCTTAATACCGCGAGCGACGAAGAATGCGGATACGCCGAGTGCGAACAAGGTTTTGGCTCGACTCGGCGAAGAGATGAAGACGCAGAGTAATTGGATGGTGATGTTTGGGCCGGTGGCGATGGCCCAAGCGAAGTGGCCTATGCTGGGGCCGGAGCTGGCCCAGCCAGTGAATAGCACCGATGTCAACCAGTTGGCGGAGGATACCATGCTGCTTCTGAAGGCAATGGGGTATCGGTGCACGAGTCGGCCCAGCAGCTTGATGCTGGACGGATGGACCCCAAGGCGAGCCTCGCTGGAGTTGATGCGGTGGAAACGCCGACTGAGATGGGCGTTCGGACTCGAACAACCGGCGGGACCTCGACAATCGATCGCAAATCGAACCGCCGAGCCCCAGCAACTCGGCGAAGACCCCAGCAGGATTCCGTTGCGGAAGACGCCGGAGACGTAGAAAGGCCGGCGTGAGGTGTTCCGGGCGACGGAAGGGACCCCGTACTTTGAAGATTCCCACATGAAGACTCCTCTGAGAGAGAGGTCGAGTGGGGGTCGGTACGCCGAGTTCTACGACGCGGCGGACGAAGCAGAACTCGGCGGAGACGACGACGACGAAGAAAGGGACTATCAAGACTTGGCGGAAGACTCGACGAAGGCGGTAATCAAGCGACTGAGCTTCGACGACACCGACAGCGACAGGGCCCAGTACTTGCAAGGACATACCCACGCTTCGCTGGACAAGATCGCCGAGTTCGAGGGAAAGCGTTACCGTTCTGACGACTTGCTCCAGTGGTTGAAGCGATTTATCTACGAGATGAAAGGCATGAGAATGGCACAAGATGCTTGGTGCGAGCCGTTCTCGCTGAGGTTAGGGCGCGCAGCTAAAGGATGGTACCGCCAGCTGCCGAAGAAGACTCAGCGGAAGTGGAGCCTTCTCAGCGAGGCATTCCTGGACTACTACTGTTCGCAGTTCGACCAGTCAACGCGTACGCGCTACTACTTAGCTCGCCGCAAGGAGAACGAACCTGTGTGCGACTTCCTGATACGCTTGAACGGATACGCGAAGTCGGCCAAGATCCAGTATGAGTCTAAGAGGCCGGACGCCACTGATCACGTCGAGCACTTCTTGCTGAATTGTGGAGACGACGACATCATGGACCTTCTCTATCCGCAGCAACTCGACGACATCAAGAAAGTGGAGAAGATTATCAACCAGAAGATCCTGGGGGAAAAGCGGAAGAAGCAGCGGGACCGGCTCGTAGGAGCGTACAGTCGAGATGGAAACGATCTGAGTCGACTCGGCGGAGTGACCTCCGCCGAGATGACCGACGAGACGAACGCCGAGATGATCGACGCGGAGATCGCCGAGACGACCGACGTGGAGACCGCCGAGATGATCGACGAGATTATCGCCGAGACGACCGGCGACTGCGCCGAGATGAAGGCCGGGACCGCCGACTTGCAGCAGCTGCAGTGCTGGAGGATGATCCGTACGAGGTGGCAGACCGGCGACGCATGGCTCGGTACGATTTCGAGAGCGACCGCAGTGATGACAGCTATCACAGCTGTTCGGACTCGGCGGACGACTCGGAAGAAGATTTCCTAGACGGTGGGAACGTGAGCGATCGCGATCGTTGGTCTGGCGATCGCAACAACTCGGGGAAGACACCAACGGGTGATGTTCGCCGAGTTCCGCCCGGGGCAACTGGGCGAACTGGGCGGCCCGCCGAGCGCCGAGACTATGATGGACGTCGTGACTCCCGTGAACGCCCACCGTACGGTCCCTGTGCCGCCTGTGGTGGAGCCAACCACTCCGTCCACTTCTGCTGTCGGCGATGCAAGTTCTGCACGCAAGTCCATGATGCAGGGCAATGTGAACTGTTCCAACGCTATGAGAAGCTGGCCTCGTTTGTCAAGGCAAATGTTGACAAGTCCAAGGTGCCAGATGATCTACAAGACCTCTATACGCCGAGTGATTTAAACTCGGCGGCCCGCCAACACTGACTGGGTTGGACACTACCGGGCTGCCACAGTCCGCCGAGTCGGCAGTAGAAGCGAACTTTGTGTTTGCTTTCGTTGGCGAAGCAAAATGGCCCGAAGAACGGAGTGAGGATAGTGATGGTGCAAGTGAAAACGACGGTAATGGCAGTGAGCTCGACGGATCGGATGAAGAACGCCAAGCGATAGTGAATAATGCAGTGGTGACTCGGCGGACGAGAGAGCCGGTGACGACCCCGAAGGTGATGAAGTTGCTCCCTGGAGAAAAATTGGGGTGGTGGTCGTCCCAGAAGTTCGACCGCCGAGTTCGGATGAGAGCGCTTGTGATGGGAGCGGTGAACGACCAGCGGACGAAGATCCTACTGGATACGGGGGCGAATGTGACAGCCATCACGGAAGCATTCGCCAAGAAGCTGCGATTGAAGCAGCGAGTCGTGAGCCACGACATGCAGATCGATGTACAAGGCATTGGGGAATACAAAATCCCAACCCAAACCAAGGCGACAGTGAAAGTGACACTCGGCTGGGAAGTAGCTTACGAGTTCGATGTGTGGATTATGAACCACCATGCAGGAGTCGACATAATCCTAGGTACGGATTTCATGATCCCTGCGGGGATCCGACTCGACTTGTTTAACTCGACGGCCAAACTGCCCGACGAGGTGATCGTTCCGCTGCTTCGGTCGAAGAATGCAGCGGAAATGCCACGGGACAGCCTGTACATCACAGACGGGCCTGCGGAGCCTATGAGCTTGCCGAGTAGGCCCCCGCCGAGTTCAAATTGCGTAAGCAACAACCCGACGGCTCGACGCACGACTTGTGGATACGGCGCACACGAGACTGGGTTCCCACCGTGATCGTCAACCGGAGTGGCATAGCCGTGCGCGTAGTGCTCACAAATGTGAGGGCGGTGGCTGTCTGGTGCCCAGCCCACTTCTCGGTGGTTGCGTGGGCCACGCATGGGGTACTTCCTCCCGAGGGATATGTCCGGCTGAGCTCAGCGAAGTACAGGGACTGGCAGGTCCTGGCCTATGAAGCAGCTATCGACAAAGTGCTATTGAACAAAGAACAGCAGCTGTATGAAGGGTGGCTGGCACGACAGCCGCCAGCTGTGGAACGTAGACCGTACAAGGAGCCTGAGGCGGTGGTCGCTCGACCCCCCGAAGCAGGAAGCGAACCGGGACTCACGTGCGCCCACCAATGGGAACTGCTGGCCCGGCGAGGAGAAGAGCTAGCCGAGTTCGCTGGACGGACTAACCCGTCCAATCTATCAGACGCGAACGACGGCCACGTTATCAACTCGGCTAACAGCGAATGGAGCCCACAGGATGACGCCGCCGAGTCGGGAGGTGATGAGAGCGACGTTGTAGACGGAAACAACCGCCTCACCTTGACACACGACCAGGATATGGCCACGTGCCCAACCGGTCAGAGCGGCCCCTCCTCGCCGAGCAACTCAGCTGAGTCAAGGGTGCAAGGACAACAGTCGACACATCTTTCGAAGTCAGTCGAGTTGATCCCGGGGGAGGTCGGACCTGGCCCGCCCTCCGGACGTTCCAACAGCGAAGAAGTCGATGTCAGTGATGAATTCCTGGATGAGGACCCGGAAGAGAACCTCCGACTACGCTACCTCCTCGCTGCACGACTCGGCGAAGAGCGGGAAACCATAGAAGACCAACAGTCCGCCGAGTTCGAGCATTCCGCAGTAGATCTGGCGTTAGAGGACTACGCTCACGAGTTGGCCTACCTGCCTGATCTGGCAGAGGTCGTCCCGACGCAGCTCGACTACTCAGCGAGTAACGTGACGTGCGAGGCCCACTCGGCGGAGCAGTCCAAGCGGTTGGTGGACGTATTGAAGGCACACGAACACATTATGATTTCTAGTGGGAACGCGTTGCCCCCACCGGCGTATGGAGTGGTGTGCGACATCGACGTCCAGGGGCATGAGCCCATCCGGCAACGCGCCCGCCGAGTTCCGTTGAAACATCTGGGCAAGTTATATGAGCTGCTCAAGGCGCTGTTGAAGTCACGACTCATAGCGTTCTACAACCGCCCGTGGGCCTCCCCAATAGTGATCGTCCTGAAGAAGAATGGGGTCGACATACGCCTGTGCATCGACTATAAGATGGTCAATGCCGTCACGCTGCTTATGGAATACGCCATGCCACTGGTGGATGATTTGCTCACCGAGCTTGAGAGTTACCTGTGGTTCTGCTCGCTCGACGCAGCGAGTGGCTTCTGGGCGGTGATGATGACTCGGCGCGCTCGGTGGATCTCGGCGTTCGTCTGCGCACTGGGTCATTTTGAGTGGTTACGAATGTCATTTGGCCTTACGAACGCACCCATGATATATCAACGATTGATCGACAACGCAATGTGGGGGTACGTGCAGCCGAAGGGTGGATGGTCCGCCTTCGCCGAGCGCATCCGCCGAGCTGAAGCCGAGTCGGAGGCTCAGCGGAAGACCCACTTAGTCGAGTTCGGACCCGAGTCGAGTCCGATGTCGAAGTTCGAAGCAAATCGCCGAGCTCAGGTCGAGCCCGATCCGCTTGAAGACTTTATCAACAACCCGGATGCAGATATGTTCTCGACTGGAGAACCGGATGAGTCGCAGGTGGCCCCCGTTTTTGAGCGCAGGTCGTTTGTGGACGATATTTGCTTTGGTGGAAGATGTTTCGACGACTGCCTGAACACTTTGGACAGGCTGTTGACCCGGTTCGCCGAGTGTCGAATCAGTGTGAGTTTCCCGAAGAGTATTTTCGTCCAGCCCAGAGTCGACTTCCTGTCCCATGGGGTGACCTCGGAAGGGATTCAAGCCGATCCGAAGAAGGTGTTGGCCATCGCCGAGCTCCCGTTCCCAAAGACGAAGAAAGGAATGCAGGCGTTCCTGGGAGCGTTGAACTATTACGCCCGGTTCATCCAGAACTTGGCAGTGTATGGGGCCGTACTGTACCAACTTAAGGACACCGACTTCGAGCCAGGGGGTGACCTATCCGCAGCCAAGACAGCGTTCGCCGAGTTGAGGAAGGAGGTAGCAGACGCCCCAATACTGCGGCATTTCGACTCGGCGGAAGACGTCCACGTTATGCTATTCGCGAATGACTGGGCACTGAGTAGCACACTGATGCAGATGCACGATGGTAAACTCCACCCAGTCCGGTTCTGTGGCCGAGTGCTCAAAGATAACGAACTCGGCTATCACCCCGCCGAGAAGGAAGTACTAGCCCTCCTCCAGCTCATCAAAATGTGCCATACACTCCTCGCTGGGAAGACGATTAATGTTTACACGCGGTTCTCGACGCTCGAATGGGTTTTTAACTCGAAGTCTCTCTATGGCCGAGCGGTCAGCTTTGCAGTGCTCCTGTCGCCGTATCACCTCAAGGTCAAGCGAGTCCGAGAACAAGACGTAGCTTTCGTTCAGCTGCTGCAGGCGTCGATAACCCCGGTAGTAGGACTCGACGAACTACTTGCACATGTAGCCCCACCGTCTAAGAGCTCGACGACCGTCCGGATGGACCCAGAACTCCTCTATGCGCGTGTACCAGTAGCCTTCAAGGAACACGTACTGTCATTTGACGGCTCGGCGAAGACCGAAAAAAACGGTGGCTACGGCAGCTGCTCGTGGATCTTGTGGCGGTTGCCTGAATGGCACATTGAGATCGCTGCGAGTGCGCACCTCCAGTCGACCACGGTGAATATAGCCGAGTACACTGGCATGAACAATGGGGTGACCGCCGCTTTAGAACGCGGGGTCACTGATCTGATAATCGTAGGCGACTGTCGGCTTGCAATCCAGCAATCCATGGGGGTGATCGCGTGTAAGAAGGAAGCACTCCAAGTCGAGTTGGCACGTCACAAGAAGCTAGTCGAACAGCTGGATTCAGTTCGATATCTCCACGTAGTGCGCCTCTACAACTCGGCGGCCGACTCCCTCGCGACAGAAGCGTTAGAAGCCAAAGCTGGGAAGGTGGTGTTGAACGCCGAGCGGAAGGCCCAATTGAAAACGTTGAATCGAATCCAAGAGATGCTGTATCGAGCTGAAGACTCGACGGAGGAAGCCGAGTTAGAACCCAAAGTCGCAGCGGTGACGCGGAGCCAAGCTCGCCGAATCCGATTCGAGGACGGCCCGGCACCAGTGGTACAAGAAAGGGGTCCACCAGACGAATTCGAGCAAGACAGCAGGCCTCCAAAAGAGAGACGGGCGGTGGAAGGCGAAGCCGAGTTCGGAGGAAGACGAGGAACTCCGGTAAGCCCAGCCGAGCTCCCTGCGGAACTCGGC
This sequence comes from Phytophthora cinnamomi, assembly GCF_018691715.1. NCBI lineage: Eukaryota > Oomycota > Peronosporomycetes > Peronosporales > Peronosporaceae > Phytophthora > Phytophthora cinnamomi. The sequence continues at coordinate 1,118,197 of NW_027151035.1, forward strand.
GAAGCCCGGGAACCAAGCGCTATGGATATCGACCCAGTGCTCGTACAAGCAGAACGCCGCCAAAGAATCGCCAAAGCGCAAGATGAAGAACTGCGGTGGTCGGACCTCAAGGCTTATCTGCGGGGCGACTACCCCAGTTAACACTCCGCCGAGCTCACAATGCCGGAAAGGTCGCCGAAGAGTTCGTACTCAGTGAAGACAGCCTTCTGTATCGCCAAGACAAGGCAAGAAGACCGAACGAACTCGGCGAACTGGGCTTGTCGCTAAGGTTGGTGGTTCCGACGACCATGATTGACGAGATCTTGCAAAATTGCCACAACTCCGTCGAAGGAGGGCATCAAGGAATCGTCAGGACTTACCATAGAGTGCGAGTGGATTATTACTGGATCGGTTTATATGCTGATGTGGTCAAGCATGTCCGAGCCTGTGAAGACTGTAGCACCAGCAAGAGCAAGCCTCACTTGAAAGGATACTCGCCGGGCAACGTGGTGTCAGATAGACCGTTCCACGTCGTGTCCATGGATTTCGTGATCCCACTGCCGAAGACTCGGCGGAGAAACACGGCTTTACTGCTATTCCAAGACCATTTCACTGGATTCATGATCGCGAAGGCTATGAGCGAGACAGGGGCACTTGAGGTCGCCAAGGCGTTCGAGGAGTGCGTGTTCCGGAGGTTCGGAGCCCCATCACTGATTCGACACGACCGAGACCCAAGGTTCATGAGTGAAGTCTTCCAGAAGTTCTCAGATATGATGCAGTCGAGATCAAGAGCAACACTGAGTTACAGGCCACAGGCGAACAGCAAGCAAGAGAGGTCAGTGAAGACCATGATACAGACGGTCCGCGTCTACGTGGAAGATCCACTCCAAGCCGACTGGGACGACGTAGCCGAGAAGCTGGTCCATGCTATCAACAACTCAAGAGATTCGACTCGGCGGGAAACACCGTTCTACTTGGTACACGGCTGGGACGCTAGGTCTACACTCAAGGCTATGGCGGAGTCCGTCCGCCAGGGTGGAGGCAACTCGGCGGACTCGGCGGGAGCTGTGGAGTGGCGCCGAGAAGCCAACCGACAGAGAGAAGTAGCATTACGACTGGCCGCCGAGTTCCAACTAAGGGAGAAAGCCCGGCGAGCGAGGGAACACAACGAAGCACCCAGCCGAGTCGAAAGGAGAGCTGTCCCTGCTAGTGTTCGAGGTGAAACCCAGCGGTGCGATCCAGAAACCGAGTCAGAACAACTCGGCGGAGAAGACAACTCAGCCGGGCGGACAAGAATAGACGGAGGCATTGAATCCGCCGAGTCCGCCGAGCTCGCTGAACCCAGGAAGTCGTTGTTCAAGGAAGGTGACCAAGTGTGGTTGTTCATGGAAAGAGTCAAGCCGGGTCTGACCAAGAAGCTCGCCCACCGATGGCATGGGCCGTTCAGAGTAAAGAAGCGGGTTGAAGCGTTCGCTTACGAGCTAGAACTTCCTGACAAGAGCGGATACCGGTTCCACCCTGTCGTCCACGTCTCCAGGCTGAAAGCCGTTACTGGACCCGGCGAGAGACCGTCAACTCGGCTGGTAGCCGAGCTCGCCGGGTCGGACCGACTCGACTTCGATGAAGAACTGCTCCCGGAAGACAGCTGGGAACCGGACGAGGACGCTGACAAGTACGAAGTCGAGGCCGTTTTAGAAGACGAGTTACCGCTATCTACAAGCACGGCCAGGACGCAGAGGATGTTCAGAGTGAAGTGGGTCGGCTACGATGAGCCAACGTGGGAACCACTGTCAAACCTCTCGTGCGGAGGACTTCTCTTTGACTATCTGCAGCAAAAGAAACGTGAAAACCGTCTGCAAATGGTGCAAGTTGCAGATGAGGCTTAAAAGCTATTGCACCGGAAAAATGATGATCCACCGACTTGGCGAAGACCAGCAGGCCGAGACGAGTTGAAGAAGGTTACTGCGTCAAACTGCATGTATTACATGAATTACGAATTGGAAGTTATGGAGAAAGGAAATCACAAGGAGCCGAGCTGGCACATCAAAGCTGAACATCACGGTGTGCTGACGATGTAGTCGAGCACGCAAGCGAAGCAGCCGCGGCCAATAAATTCATGGAACCACTCGCCGAGCCCGCTATGGTAGCCGAGCTAGCAGGAGCAGCCGAGCTGGCAGCCACCGCCGAGCTCGCCACCTTCGCCGAGCTCGCCGCCATCACTGGACTTGCTGCCGCAGCCGAGCTTGCCGCTGTAGTCGAGCTCACTGGGCCGCCAGAACCGGGAGCGGCCGACGCGGAGACACCATCCGAGCCGGGAGGCAGCACCGACTGACTCGTCGAGTCGAGAGGCCCTTCGGGCGACGCTGGCCCGAAGATGGAATACACCGGCGACGGCCCACACATGTTGGGTGAGCTGAGCAGGGACCCAGCAGGCGGATCGAGGTCCTCCGCCGACCAGCCGAGTTCTCCGGTTTCACACCCTTGGAAGATGTGAATGCCTGACCGGTTGGATGGGACCGGGGCACTCGACGACATCTGGGGCGGGTCCGCCTCATCCAAGTCCACGTCTTCGCCGACCGAGTCCTCCACCAGACGAGGGTCAACCCCCTTCGACGTGAACACCAAGAACTCGACGTTCCGGGATCTGAAGCACGTGTTGAAAGGGTGGGCCGCCGGATCCGTCAACCACCAAGCTCGCCAAGGCTCGCTGCAATCAACTGATTCCGCTGCCTGACACCAATCCTTGTCCGAGGGCACCCAGGAGAGATTCACCAGTGGGTATAACGGAACGGAGGCTCGAAGAAAAGCTCGGCTTCCACCTCTGGAGCTGCCAATCCGCCGAGTTCCTTCATCACCGCCGAATGTAGCTCGTCGGGCAGGATAGTCATCAAGCTCCGAAGGGCGTCGCTGCGGCGCTTCCGAGCAGCCTTGTACAAGAGCCAGAGCCCGTACGACTCGGCGATCTCCTCGTAGGTCGAGCCGACATTCTGAGACGGGTAAAGACCCATCAGGATACTCGACTCGACGAGCCAGTGATTCCGCTCATACAGCGCCACGAAGTACCGGGTTGGACTGTCGACGGCCGAACGCTTGCTGCCAATCGGAGCCGGAATCTCACCGCGAATCTTCACCCAAAGATCACCCAGTCGCTCCATCAAGTTACTCGGCCTAGCCGAGCTAGCGAGTCGAGATCGCGCCTCCTCGAACACCCGCGGAGAGAAGAGAAAAGGGGTGTCAGGAAGGAGGCGGCGGATGCATTGCGCCGGGTGGCCAGGATCGAAGACGTCCGCGAAAGCTCGGATGCCTGCTGGAGAACACTTGGTGGGAGGCACCCGGGGTTTGCCGGTCGAAGTATCCACAGCAATCTGCCCAGTTTGGTGACCGAGGATCGCGTTTCAACACCGGGCAGATCCAAAGTGCAGGAACCGCAGCTCTTTCAGTTGAGCCAACTGCGGAGAGATCTGGGAGTCCCGCGAGACCGCCTGCGCGGCACGAGTCTGCAACACAGTATACGAAATCCGCAGAGCCAGGGGCAACACCAGGTTGGGGTGCACACCAGTGTCCCCCGCTGTGATCCGGGTCCCTGCTGAGCGAGCTGGAGCCAGCCGGAGACGACCAGCCGAGCTAGCAGACCCAGGAGAACTCGGCGGAGCTGGACGGGAATGACTAGCCGAGCTAGCCGACCCAGGGGAACTCGGCGGAGCCGATTTTTTGCTCCGCTTAGCTGACCGAGAGTCATCCGCCGAGTCGAGAGAAGCTCGACGTTTTGATTTCGTCGACTTGGATCGATGCTTCGACTCGTGCTTGGACTTGCGTTCGTGCTTGTGCCGGTGCCGGTGCTTGTGCTTGTGAACGCGCTTCTTCTTAGACCGTGTGTTTGTTTTCTTGGGATGGGCCGAGTCCGAGTCATCCGACTCGGCGGAGGAGCCCAGTAAGGTCCGACGGGCCGCAGCGATACGACTGAGCTTTGCCGGTAGGAGGAGGCAGGGTCTAGGATACAAGGGAACGGAGCGGGATGTCGTCGGAGTCCGGTGAATCCTGACTCCGCGCTTCCTTCTCCTCTGCATCCGCTTTCTCCTCCCACTCGTCGCTAGCAGCCTAGCTCGACCTAGGAACGACTCCGCCGAGTCCATCGCTCCCACCTCCACCATCATCTGAATCCGAAGACCCGTCCGAGATACTCAGCGGGTGAGCCGACGTCCCAGTGGGGTCAACGGAGTTACCGCTGGACGTGTCCTGGGAGTGCAGTCGACCGAGGACGACATCGTCGGGAGTGTCCAGTTCATGCAGGAGGTGCGCACTGAGGACCCGAGCAGTGGCCGCCTTAGCTCGGGCTGGCCGACCGGAGGGCGAAGTCAGCGCGGCGGAGCCAGAAGGCACGGCAGGCCGAGTGGAACTCGACGGAGTACTTGGAGCTTGAGTCAGTACGGTCGACGAAATCGAACTGGATCGGTCGGTCCCACGCACACGAAGCCGCGGCGATGACCGGGGAATCGAACAAGATAATAGCCGGCGTGTCGCCGAAGCCAAAGCCGAAGCAGCAGCCGAGCGACCCGCGCTCCCACCCACGGAAGGGCTCGCCGAGCTGGAAGCGGTCATAGAGACCACCGGAGCCGAGGGGCCCCGAGTATGAAACGAGAGGAACCACTGGCTCGGTGAGATCCGGCTCGTCGAAGTCGATAGCGGAGTCGTTGGCTGAACCAGCTTCACCAAGGTCGCCGGCTCGGACGTCCGCCGAGCTCGAGATAGAGACACTCGGCAGACCAAGCTCTTGGGTAACTTCGTCGAGCAAGGCAACAGCCTCCTCGTGCCCAGGCTCGCCAGGAGGGGACAGGTGTAAGGCTGAGGAGGCGGTACGTGCTCTTTCCGCCGGGGCCCCGTAGCAGTCAGCGACTTGGGATTCGCGAGTCGGCGAAGCCGCTCAGCTGGCGTCAAAGTGTCCAGCCGAGCTCGATGAAGCTGATCCACCGACTTACTCCGCCGGAGCCTCGACGAGCGGGTCGACTGAGCCGACCCTGCGGCCGATGCAGATGCAGGCGCCACGGAGGAACTCGGCGGACACACTGGAGAAGATGGGCGAGTCGAGACGCCAAGAAACGACGAGCTCGACGAAACCACCGAAGTCGGCGGAGTCGCTGACGACCCATCTTGGCGAGGATGAATGATCAACTCGACCGATCGAGTCTATCCGGCGGGGATGTCCATCACCTCCGGGAACCTCGCCGCTAACACCCTACACAAGCGCGCATTCAGCTGCAGCTCGGCGGGGTCGAGCCCTGGTACATCCAGACCGGCACCAGCAGCTGCAGCCATGTGAGGGTCGTGCATGGGCAGAAAACCCTGGCGGGCGATGATTCACTTCTGGTTCAGGATGACCCGGCGCTGGTCGGCGATGGTGGCCTGAGCGTGACGGAGAGGCTGAGAGTCCCCAGACGAGAGGAGCCGAGCCGACTCGGTGAGCTGCTCGAAGTGTTTTGCCGCCACCCCTCGCAAGGTAGCGTACTCAGCGTCCCGCGCCGAGATGGCGTTAATGAGACGCGCGATCTCGGCGTCGCGTTCCCTGACTTGTGCCCGGAAAGCCTCGGCGTGGGCAAAAGCAGCAGTCACCTTCTTTGACTGGCCCTCGCGGGCAGTCTTGAGGGAGGCCTCGGTCGCAGCCAGAGACTTACGGAGGGAAGTCATAAATGGAGCCAGCTTCTTAGCCTCCCGCTCCCAAAGAGCACGTTCGCTCTCGGCGACCTCCAGGTTGTCGCGGAGCTCGGCGTTCTCCACAGCCAGTGAGTCTAAACGCCGAGATAAATGGGTGTTGACGGACTCGGCGGTGCTCAGCTCGACCCGGAGAGCGGCCACGTCGTTCGCGGAACTCGACGTAGGTTGCTGGCCCTGAAGAACGTCCGTGACCTCGGCAAGAGAAGAAGCGGAGAGGAGAGCACGTCGCCCCGTCGGGTCTATGGCAGGAGAAGGCCGAGTCGAGATGAACGCCAGGAGTCGGGCGAGAGCAGCGTTCTCCTCCTGACGGTTAGCCGACTCGGCCCGTACCAGCGCCTCAAGCGAGCTTAGGCTCGCTTGCTCCGCCGAGTTCGACCGGCCAACACCGGCGGCGCCCGAAGTGGTGTCGCCATGCGAACTCGGCGGACGAGGGGGAGAGGTGCGAGAAGCCGGACCAGACTCCCGGTCGAACTCCAGGGTGTTGGTCAGATCGATGAGCGAGCCATCTCGCTCACCGCTGACCCCTGAAGCCCGGGACGGCCGACCAAGCGACTCGGCGGACCTCACCACACCTAGAGGCGGTTGTGGATTTGGAACACTTGGTGATGAAGCCTGGAGAAAGAGGGAGCAAGCTGGTCAGTACCTGAGAACCGCCAAGTACTAAACGAGGAAGCAACTTACCGAGGAGGCAGTGGGCTCGTCGCGACTCGGCATGACGATGGAAAAATGACGAGACCGTTGGGTTTGGAGCGGAAGAGAAAGGTTGACCCAGAGTGATGATCAAGTCCCTCACCACCTCGGCTCGGAACGTGACCGGGGCAGTTGTGGTGTAGGGAACACCAGATTTCGTGGAGCACTCGAAGTTAAGGCGGAACAGGGTCCCAGGACGGCCAGGAAAACGGCGCCGACGGTACTACTCGGCTGGATGGTACACTGTGCCAGTCCACCGAGCTCGCCGAGCTCGCAGGCTTCACGAGCGCACCGCGGCCGACTGAGTGGGAATCAAGAGCACCGGAGACCAAGGACGGGTGGCGCTACGCAAGGAGAAGACGCAAGTACAGCGGGCCGAGTGCGGGGACGCTAGGAGACGCTCAGCCGAGTTCAAGGCAGTTTCCAGGCCTTGAGCTCGGCTAAACAGAGCCGCCGGCCACCCAAACGACACGGTGCATGGCAAGAAGGCGCACAAGAGGACCAAGCGTGAGCCCGGCGAGCTCAGCAGCACTCAGCCGAGTCGGCGAGACCTCCCCGTCGAGCTCGCCGGGTTATTCGGACAACTTATCCGGCTCCGCCGAGTTCGAAGCGTCGCTGAGAGGGTGAAGGGTCGGCCGAGATCCGAAACCACTCCATTTCACTTGATATTTGTATAGGACCTTAGGAATAGTGGAGGCGCCCTTTCAGGGCGCCCAGGAGACTTAAGAACAAACAGAGCAGAATTTTCTAGGCCCACAACACGTGCACACTTTCCGGTAAGTCCCTGCACGGGGTCGGATTATGCCTGCCGTCGGTACCCGAGAGGCATAGCTTGTAGGGTACTCGACTGGCAGCGCCAAGAGACTAGGTCGGCCCGGGATTGGGCGTTGGGTGCTCGCCAAGTGCGAAGGAAAAGTCTCGCTAACTCAGCGAGCCGGTACGCCGGACAGCCCGGGTGCCGTTACTCTTCAAGTCGGGTTGCTTCTGCCCCGGCGGCCTGTAAAAGCGCTAGCGCGCCGCCGTCCATCCTTTGGTGGAGGGCACAGGAGTTTGTGAACGGAGTCCGCTAGCTCGGCGGATCTCCGGAAGAGTGGACCTTGGTTGGCAGGTGTCGGCGAGAGGCGAGACACCCGCTGTCCCGGTTGGGCCGAACCGCGAGGGGACACCCCCTGCGCAGGCCAACAACCGCCGACCTAACTCGGCGATTGTTGTGGTTTGTGCTGGAGATCCATATCTGACGATATTTGTGTGTTCTGCAACACCACACCATCCTTCTTGTTCTAGCGGCTAAATGCTTCGTCATTGGCCTGGTGTAGTCGAGCAGCAAGTCGACTATCCATCGTGTCCATCTAAGATGTATCGGCCGTGCGCAGAATCCGCTCATAAATGACTGGATGAACTCGCACCGATGGTGGTGGCTCCGCCCTGTGGACGTCCTCTAGCGGCGGTGCGCATGGGGCCGCACTCTCCTGCGATCCACTCGCATAGAAATCCACCCCCATTTCCTCAAGTAGGGCCTGCTCTTAAAGCGCAGTCTCGTCCGCAATGGAAGCTGGGACGTACCCTTTCGATTTGAGGATCGGCATTCCCAACTTAGCGTGGACGAGATCCAGGCGTTCACGCATCGCTTGGTCCCGTTGGGCATGTCACTCGAGAACCGTAGGTCCGTGTTGTACTCCATAGAAATGACCTTCTGTGTTTGAGCAGCAGTATCACTCGTATGACGTGCTGGTTGAAGCACTCTTCCAGGATGTCCCTCGTACGTGCGTCAGGTAGGGCCTCAACCACACCTGACTCGTGACGATCTCCGTTGGGCATGTCAAAAGTCTTGTACAGGTACTGCTGGACGTGTGCTGTGTTGTCGGCGGCCACATCCCATACGTAGATGGGCTCCCTGATATACACTGCCATCGCTCTCAGTGAGGACCTTCCCAGAAGGCTTTCGGCACCGTCGTTGCGACGGACACTGCTCAGGCTTTGGCGTAATGGTCATATAGCGCCGCAGCTGCTGCTTCAACCGATGTCGGCGGAACTACGTCGGGGTACAGCCGTCGCAATTCTTTTTGGGGTCAATGAGGTTGAGTTTCACGTCGTAGCGGAGGATCGCGAGCACAATGTCTAGAACGCGATTCTTGATCGTATTGATAGCCGAGGTCGTGCTGGATGAGAAATGCAGCGCTTTAACTTGGGTGTTCTCCATGGAGGCGTGGAGAGCGGAAAGAGGCATTGCCCATTGGCAGGCACATTGACCTCCGTGCCGTGCAGACTGCCGATCCACTCCTGGATGATGTGCGACTGACCGCTGGGAGGGGCTATCACCAGGCCGATCTCAAAACCATCACTGTCTTGATCACTTGCTTGTTCAGGAGCCGTCTCCGCCAAGACCTCATCCGTGTCCTTGGGTGTTGGAGTGGCCAGTGAGGAGGTGTGCCAGAAGGGATCTTGGGAGAGCTGGGTTTCAGACGATGAAACGTGGATATCCGCCATCCCTACAGGGCTTGTTGAGGCCGAGGCCGGGTTCATCTCTCCTCCCCCATCATTGGGCGTCCCTCTTGGAGCCAGGATGGAGCCCTCTCCGTCCATATCCACATCTGAGGTCGAATCCACCGGACGGGATCCTGCGAGGGGGTGTTCATCTGGCGTCGTCCCTCGTGGCACCAGAACCGGGTCCATTCGTGTGGCTGCGACGCCCTCCCGCTCCTGCTGCACCCGTGCGCCTGGAGTGTCTGCTGATTCGTGGGCTGCGTCGTCAGCGCTATCCGAGTCCGCAGCATGCTCCTTATATACCGCAAGCGTTTGCCGGTAGCGATCGGCTGTTGAAGTCTGTCCGGTGCGTTTGGCAGTGTGGCAGCGGGAAGCGGGGGTTGGCCGGCCGCTACTTGTCTCACCACGAGGTTGCCGGTGACCGTTGACTGCCACACGGATGGTGGGGCCCGTGCCCATTCTAGCCGGCGCCGCTGGCGCAGCTGGATTGGCCACACCAGTGGGTTCACCACCAATTCGCTGCGGTTGGCGGTCCCGCATCGGGCCTCCCCGCCGCCGGCGAATCACCGTCATTCCAGTTGCATCGGGCTCCTACTCCTGCCGGGTCTCGTGAAGCGGTTCAGTAGAGGGGTTTCTGGAGAGAGAAGCACGGGAGCTAGAGGGAGCTGGGTGGTCACGTTCTCAAACCGTTCATGGATTGTGTCCAAGGTACTAAGGCATGCATCTAGTGCCGCCAGGTCACGACAGTCCGGCAGCCGAGAAACAGCGGTGGCCGTGTAAGTCCCGACGTATTCCCGGTGTCGCTTGGCTTGCACCGCCGCAAGTCGGCCCGTCGCGTCTCTGCACCGTGCCTGAACGTGGGCTGGGTTGAGGCAACGTCGACAGGGGAGGGTTTGCGCGTGCTGAAAGTGGTGTAGACGCACCATGTTACCTGCCAGCGTGATTGATGTTATGCCTTGAAGTGCCGTGGGACAGGCTCGAGATGACAGATTACCACCCAGTAGTCATTATCGGCCACACTGAGCCCAGCCAGACCAGGATGCTGCACGTCCAGGATCGGCGCTTGGGCAATATCCCCAAACACTTGCATGAGGAGCAGAGCATTGAGCCTTTCCGTACCCAGCACTCGCAGTGCGTAGTGCTGGGCCAGGATGGGCGGCGCACACACACGTGGCGCGTGGTCGTCGACCGCATTTAGCTTCAGCACACTTCCGCGTAGTTTGAAGTCCGCTCCATCCCAGAGAGCAGCGTCACGCTTAGACATGAACACAACCGAAAGCGTGTGATCTCCGTCAAATGAAATGCGCTGGACAGCCTTGATAAAACGGCGCATGCGGCGTCAACCTTCTTCATCGTCCGCATTAGCTGCGATCAGTTCCCTCAGGATCGAGAGTCGCTTGATGTGTTTACCCAAGCGTGCACTAGCAAGGACGTCCGCAATTAGGGTGGCTTCAATATGGTCTTGATGATGCGCCAGAAGTGCAGCGCGTTTGAACCCAGCCGCCGTGCACGAGAAGAACGTGGGGGGGGGGCCGTTCCAAGCGCCTGCTCACATACTCGTCCATGGCTTTGATCTCATCCGCTGCCATCGGGCGCAGGGCGGAGTCCGCGTGGAGTGCATAGGCTGCAGTAGAGGTTTGGTACAATCTGCGTAGTTCTGGTGTCCAGGTAGCCGACGTAGCATCCTCAGTCGCAAGAGTCTCCTTTTGCTGGGCAGCGCCGGTTGTGGACCATGCCAGTGGCGATGCCGCAGGCGGTGAAATGCTGGTGTCGGCAGGTTGAGACGGGTGAGGCGAAGGTATCGGCGTCACTCATTCTGCGTCGGGGGTGTCTCCGTCGACAGGGGGATCGGGGGGGGGGGGGGGGGGGCAAGGGGGACGGCTAGCCGGAGGAGGGCCACCCGCTCCACTCATCGTTGCTCGGTTGTCTGGTCGCGTTCCTGGGGGTAGCAAATCCATCTTCTCTCTCCGGGGGAATTTGCAGAGTGTAAAGAGTCATCCTGTTGCAGCAGTGTACCCTGTTTCCTTGGTCTCCAAGCAGCAGGAACAGTATAAACTACTGAATAATAGAGAATACACTTGAGAGATAATATATTACGGTTTCAAAGAAATGCATTACTAGTTACACGCTCTAACTTTGGCCGGTTACCATACATCGGATAGTCAACATAACAACTTGTCCGATTGACGGATTGGTCCTTGGCAAGGAACTTGACTTCATCTTTCTCAAATGTTCCTTCGGACACCCTCATATCGTTTACCCGCTTCCTGGATACAACTTGTAGCACGAAGCACTTCTTTAATTTTTAACAGAATGACTTTTGTGGCCGTTGCGTTCGGGCTTGTTGGCGCATTTGCGGGCATAGTCAGTCGAGGCGGCTTTCGTTTCTGGGTGATCTGTATTACTATTCGAGACAACCAGGACCAGGGTCACCGATACGCATGCAGGTTTCGCTAACGTTTTTCAAAGTAACACAAATTGAGGGGGAGGGGGGCACCGAGTAGAAATGGCTCGTGAGATGTTTTGAAATGGTTGCACCAACGATAGGATATCATGAATATTGTGACAGTGCCGACACCCTAGAAGTGACTCGTAAAACGTATGCTGTACGCGCAGTCCAAAACAGGTGTTTCTATATTTCTACCAATGGTAATCGTAGACACACCTTTCCGCCCAGTAGGACTAATTAAGGTTAGGTAAGCCGCTGCCGACAGTCCGCCGACGCATAATGTCGGCAAGTGTGGTAAAATATGCTGGAGATGTATACAAAATCTGGTAGCTCGAGCATATTTAGTCATTTGCCGACGAATATCTTCGAGAAAGAGTGAGCTGTGCAGGCGTTGTCATGGCAGAAGTCAAATTTCAGTCCGCCATAGAACAAGGGGCAAGCCATGAGCGCTCAGGACCTTGCTCTGGTCAACTCGAAACGCGTGAAAGAGACCGTGATCGACGCATTTCATCGCTATCTAGCCTACGAAGGTGTCACTATGGGCTTCATCGCTTCGTCGCTGCTTGGAGATGAAACCGGGACTGTCATCACAAAGCTGATAGATCGCTTTGCCGTTCATCCGGCTTTCATAGAGGGCCGAGGAGACAAACTACTCACAAGGAACTCGATCATGTCTTACTTCAGGCAAGTAAAACCCTGACTGCTAGATAGCTACCCAAAGCACCGAGCCTCAATAGAAAAGAAGTTACTCAATATCCCAAACATTAGAGCGCCACTGCATTTCACGACAGGAAGGAGGACTTCTTAAGTAGGCCTCAGCATGTCCAAAGCAGGATTTAGTGGATGTCTATACTGTGATGCTTCTGCCAGATGTGCTGTATCGATACCCGATGTGTATTTATGCTGTGCGGGCAAGGGTGTATCCATTGCCACTTGGAATTCCGAAGTCACGGGTCTTGGCCCGAAGTTCAGAGGTGTAACGCCAAGTTTCTAAGAGAGAGCAGATATTGAAATATTATGCTGTGACAAAATCACTAGAGAAGAAAAACTTATAAACCAGAGCTGCGTGATTGCTGAGCTGGTCGCGTTGAACCAGGACTTGCTAATGCGCGTGGGCGAGCTGGAAAGACGCTTGTCCTGTTGCAGGGTGTGCAGAGGAGACTGATCCCCGCGAGAACGTTGAAACGGGCATCGATGCCGTATCCGAAAAGGCGCCGTGTGGGTTAAAAGCTCTCCTTAAGGCACCGGCCGTGTTTTGGTATGCTAAGTGCTCTATTCGACACAAGAAATCCGCATACAAGCAGATCACGAACTACATAAATTTGTTCTCGCATAACGGGTTCGTGCTGGATCTATCTTCGGCGTCCTATTTCGACCAAGTGATGGCTGCCAACAAGGAAGCCGGAAGCGGCGTGTACAACTTCTTCTGCGTTCATGGTATCAAAAGCAGGAACGGCTCTTCAGTCTTGAAGCTGCTCCGAAAACTCCATCGTGATGGCAAACTGAACAAACTTATCGACGATTACGTTGCTCGTGGTAACATTGGTAGCGTTCGCGATTCAGCTTCAAGCCGTACGAAGGATTTTTTCAGGCAGAGGTGTAGGTAAATGTGTGGTAGTGTTGACCAAGAAACCGGTCGTTGGTACTTCTGATTCCCAGAGTACTGCATATAACTCGAACAACTGCGTTTCAACCTCACCGTGTTGTTAGCCGAGGTGGAAGCATAACGCTGAGATCGATAATAACTCCATCTGTCGAGTTATACTTGGTCCATATTCAAAATAACTTGACCTGTCGAGTTAATGTAATGTCCCTATACAGCTTAAGATGGTTATCACCAGGCACGTTATTGTTGGTCTCGGTTGAGTTATACTTGGTCCAGATTTAGAATAATTTGACCGGTCGATTTATTCTTGGTCATGGTCGAGTTATTGTTGGTCGTGGTCGGGTTATTCTCAGTCTAGATTCAGATTTCGACGAGTGCTGCGTAACGTTAACCAGAGCAATCACCAAGATACGACCTCGTATACCTAATATTTACGACTGCGGTGTAACTTTTTCCACTACGTGAACACGATTCGCCAGCACCTGGCACAGCATGGACCACCCACGCTTCAGGATTGTATTGAGCGGTTGTGCTCAGGTTTTGGACCGGGAAAAGCTAAGTGAACCAGAGCGAGAATGCACAACAAACTCAAACAAGCAATATCCGAGTCGATGGAGGTCGATTGACACAATCTACAGCGGTGGAGCCAGCATTCGGCCGCGTGCCCAGACTTGCTGTAGGGGTAGCTAATCGCGCTAGACAATGTCCAGCCAGATATTTCACAACGCACAGATAGCAGATTGCTCTCCTCCAAAAAGGTGGTGGTTGACTTAACGGCCTTGTGAGACCTTTTTATTGCATCCGCTGCAATATCTACCACGTTAAAGCAGATAAATGACCAGCACGGCAAATCCTGACATCTTATATCCTCCTCAAATCAATTTGCGCGCGACCGCGTAGGCACTGTTGGTGATGCGGGCACCGTATAAATATCGGCATGGTATGCGACTCGGCGTACAACTACGCTGTGATTGGACGAAAATGGATATTATGCATTTGATTGGGCAACGTGCTCAAGCTACTGGCGAAGTTCTGATGACCGCCGTGCTCGCGGTCGTTGCGCATCTAAAGGAGAACGCTGGTCACGGAGCGCTGTCGACCGTACGCAGCATACACTTTGTCAATAGCAAGATCACTGTTGAAGCCTGCTCGCACGAGGTAGGTGACGACATCCCAGAATGCTTTCCTGCGCGAGTATGCAAACTTGTTAGCGCCTCGCTCCGTAGAAGTGAAATTTTTCGCGGCTTTTGATCCACCGAGTCCGAACTCAAACTCGTGCCACAGCTCGTAATGATATTTGGGTCGCTTCGATAGTGCGGCATCGAATGCAATGGTATCAGGATCGATTGCGGTCAATACCCCACGCTGACACCGCCGCTGCCCCCGTGCCGGCAAAATACAACTTCGGTAGTATTTGGCCCGTCACGTCATGATATGGTTACGCTTGGTGCTACTCCGCGTGCTGCAGTTGAAGAAAACAACCTTTTAGCGGAATGTGGTGCCGGGGGCGATGGTGTCCAGCCACTCTCGAGCAACAGACACACGCGTGTAGACGCCGGGGTATCCAGCACGTCCGCAGCCATTGCCCCAACTCACTACACCAACTAGGACATCTCCGGTTGGTTGCTCGAGGATGAGTGGATCACCGGAGTCGCCCTGACACGAGTCCATGTCGGGCTCACCGCCGGCGCTCAGCACAGTAGCGTCCACATCGAGTACCTTGGCGCACGCAGTATTATTGACGATAGGAACGTCGGGTAAAACCTCGTTGGGGTCATATACGGTACAGATCTGCTTTGTGAACAGATGTAGGTTTTGAAATGATCAGGTGTGAGATCTGAAAATGCACGGTCCTAAGGCGACCACGTGGAACGGTGGTCCCTGCGGGACCGCTATGAAGTAGCGCTCATTCGGTAACATGCAGGCACCTACTCAGTCTATCGCGGGCAACGCTGAACCTCCTGGTGACGTGGGGACGCTGTCCAGCGTCATATCAAGCCGCTCGAGGGGCCAAGTGCGGCAAGAGAAGACCACGTGCTACTTTCGCGGCTTCAAGTACACTCGCGCGTGGGCGTCGTCCAGGAAGATATCCTACCGCTGTTCTCATTGGCGCCAAGGTTGCCGTGGCACGATGGCTTTCTTCATCGCTACCATGGGCTACACGGCATGACGCCCTCACACCTGTCGCCAGGTTGATGCTGCTGGTAGTAGCCTTGTGGATGTCACCGGTCCGATGAAGGATAGAGAATCAAATTACATTACACTTTAGATTCGCAAGTTGCCTAGCTAACTAATATGTTGTATCGGAGCTCCAATTAATTCGCGCTGCATAGTAACCGCGCTTGAAAATCGCGCCTCCGATAGTATACAGGCTGTCACTCTGATGAAGGATAGAGCGGACATGCTAGCAATTGATCAGGTTGCGCTACCTGCGCGACGTATTTGGGAAGATCTCCGCAACGTGTTTTACGGTGCGAATAATGAGCATGTGGTGCGTGGGTTGTCTGAGACCCAAGTGCTTCGGCGTGTTTATCAAGCAAGAAGCAGGCACTTCAGTGGAGATGTACATGGAGCGATTGAAATTCGACCACTTTCATTGGCGTTGAACGAAGCTGTCTCGTTCTTTCAGTTTCATTATATCACGATGAACCGCGAGAATCTCAGCAAACCTACACGACTGATCGGCTGGGCGCACCCTACCCTTATCAACCTCCTACGCTACAATGGAACTACGCTTTTTGTAGACGGTACATTTCGCTGTGTACCGTCAGCGTACAAACAGTGCGTAGTTTTCATGGTACACGGCAGAGCTTCAGGACTTTTTGTACCTGTTTACTACGTTTTGAGTACTTCTCGTAGTGGCGATTCGTTTTGGGACATGGTGCATTTTGTAGTGCAAGGTACAGATCAGCAACTAGAGCCTGCCGAAGTCGTGTGCGACTTTGAGAGCGCCTTAATTGAAGCGATTCAGACGCAATTTCCCAACACAATTGTGCTGGGGTGTCTATTTCACCTTAAGCAGGCGCTCAGACGCGCTATGAAGAGGTTTCTGATTCGCGAGGAGTGCTGCATCGCTATGACACGTGGTGTCGTTGACATGCTGACTGTCGTTGAGCATTGTTTGATAGAGCAAGCTATCAAGTGGGTGAAGCGTCAAATTCGCCAGCGTTGCGGTGAGGCTGGGATATCCTATTCGAAAGCTAAGTGGCGAGGGTTCTGGGGATATTTTCAGCGAACGTGGCTGGAGTATTACGATGTGAGTGTCTGGAATGTTGCCGGCCTAAACAACGAGCTCATTGCGCGGACGAATAATCCTCTTGAGAGGTTTAATAGGGAGCTCAATAGTCAGTTTCCTAAGCCTCGCCCAAGTATGGCGAGCTTTGTGGGTGTCATTAAGACGCTATCTCCACAGTATGTACAGCGTCTTGCTGACGTTCCTCGTGGGCGTGCCCGCCGCCTACCACGCGAACGAATCGACCTACCTATGCCGGTTGAGATACCAAATTACATTGCTGATGACTCCGAGGATGAGGAGCCTGCAGCAGTCGAGCTGCCAACTGACAGCGCTTCCGAGCCCGATGAGGGTCATGGCGGGCTGAATGAGGAGGTGCTATAGCAAACAGGTAGACCTAATCGAGGAGAGTAATACACGTTTGTTAACCTGGATGAGCCGTCTGATCACTTCCTGATCACTGATAGGGTAATTTGTCTGATCCTATACCTGATCTGTACCGTATATGACCCCAACTGGAGGTTACCGAACGTCGATGCGCAGCAGCTCGTTGGATTGAGCGCTTCCCTGTGCCGTGGTACCCCACCCCATGACCGTCGCGTTGCCGCCGCCAGCGACGTCTGAGTCGTCGGCCTTGGCGAGCGCAACGGGAGGGAAGGAGCTGGCCTCCTCCAGTTCCAGCACTAGGAAGTCGTACGAGTTGGTCTCACTCGCATACGTGGGGTGGCGGGTCGTGCTCACGACCTTGATTTGCTCACCGTCCTCGGTGCCACTTAGAAAGTGAGTGCCAACGGAGACGTACTGGATGTCTCCAGCTATGCAATGCGCGGCGGTGAGCACGTGCGTCGGCGTGATGAGGGAGCCGCCGCAGAAGTCCGTGCCATTCGTCGTCGGTCTAACACCAGTGGTGTACGTCTTGGTCCCGGGAGGTACGATACCTCCCCCGAGGATTAGCGGCTCGATGTCGATGGGAGCCGTCGAGTCGTTGCTGGTCAGGAACTGCGAGACGTACTGCTGGTAGTCGAGCTTGGAGAGGTTGTCGCCGTCGAACTTGATCTGTCCATCGGCGTTGGCCGCGAGGGTGGCCGCGATAGCAGTCAGGCGCACAAGTCCAGTGAGGTTCATCGTTGCTGGGATGCAGCAAAATGGAGAATGAGCTGTTCCTCGTCGACGTAAGGCTCGAAATTTGTGTGAGTTTCGCCGCAGAATAAACTAGTTTAAAGCGGCGAAAACTAGTTCGAGCCGGTTTTATCTGCGGCGAAAACTCACCGGATTGCAGAGACCTGCGTTTAGGACTACAGACGCATTCTAGACGCAGGAAACCTTATGCAGCTAGCTTTGGGAGTAGAGTAGAGTAGGACAGGAGAGGGCTTTCTAGGACACCGCGAATGAAAATGAAAGGTGTGTGATAGTGTATTATGGAGTTAAAGAAATCTACGCACTAAACTCGGTTCCTAAAAACTCGTAAGAGTAGTCCAGGACGTGATCCATTTGTTGCACGTGACTCACTTGCTCGTCTGCCACGGTGTTGTCCCTTGACAGCTGATCCTCATCATCCTCGTCGTCGTCCGAGCATGAGTCGTCTTCTACTTCGTAGCAAATTCCACTTGCCCCGTTACCGTCCTCCGCGTCATCCTCTATGACGTCCTCCAACTCCGACGGGTCCGAGATCACCTTCTGCAATGGCTTCACGCTGCGCTGATTCCAATATAAGCCGACCAACTTGTTAACATTCTCAAGGCCAAGATGGTGTCGCCGATCGGAGTAAATAAACTTGTGTGCACTCCAGCTTTTCTCTGTAGCAGCCGAGGAGGTCGGCACCGGGAAACCCTGCGCGCTATACGGAACAAAACAGGGTAGGTTTTGCGACGCTCGCCCCACCATTCCAATGGAGCAGTGCGATCTTCATTCTTTCGCCGTTTAGGAGTCCAGTCGGCTTTAATGTTCCAAAATACTCCCGCTTCATGAAATGCATGCTGTATTTCATCTTCTGAGTATCCAAGTCGTCTTGCCACTTTTTCGATCAGGTTCTTTGTCTGCTCCCGGTCGTCATCGATGAATCCATTGGGGTTCTGGGCAGGATCCAAGAAGTACCCAAGCCCCATGGAATCTGTGTGAACAAACTCCCATCTCTTCTTAACCAAGCTACGGATAGCTGCTGCAGCGGTAACCAGAGACTTTGGTTCACAATATAATGTGTTCTCCATCAGATCACGAAATGCCCAGAAGACCAGAGATATACAGCATCGATCTGACTCCATCAAACCAAGCTTCTTAATAATCGGGCTCAGCAGCTTGATTACTTGTTCACCTTTTGCTCATAATTCTTCATCCTCCACGAACTCATTTACGCGTTCAAGGCAATTGCTTTAACAGATGTTTTCGGCTGAATTTCTGCCGCTTCCCTTGCTCTTCTGCTCTTCTTCTTGGTGCGTGTGCTCCTCTTTGTCGAGATCGCACTTGAAATTGTTGGGACCGGCTGCCTTCGCCGCGTTTTAGTTCCTTTGTAAGCTTCCATGAATTCGTCGTTATCGAAAACACGGGTGACCGCCTCCCTATTCCGAATCACGTTCACCAGGCATTGATACGAGGAAAACCAACGCGTAGCAACGAACACTGAAAAAGAGCGACTATACGCTTTGGCACTATCATCGAGAGCAATGGCCCGCTTCTCTTCCTTATATCGAGCAAGAAGCTGCGGCCTTTTCGTGAAGTACGTGGTAATCACCTCAGCACCAGCCGCTACTTGCTGTACGTCCTCCAACTTTGACACATCTTGAGAAGTAGATTGATGGTGTGTGCCGCACAGCCATTGCATGATATCCCACACTCTGCTTCGATGATCTCCCAAGCCTTTTTCATATTTGGAGCATTATCGGTCGTAATAGTTGCAATTTTCCCCGCCCCAATAATATCTCCCAGCCAGTCTACAACGCGAACCATAAGCATGGCCATGTAGGGACCGGTTTGAGATTCAGCCCCAGTTGCAATCGTGCACACATGTACTGGCGCCATGTTCGGAGCTGGCACCACCACATTGACGAGTTTTTCGCGTTTGGGATTCGCCCAACCGTCGTACGAGACCCCAACGTGCGCCTGGCCCGCCATCATGGAATTCTTCTCCTGCATCATTTTATCATGCGCGAAGTCGAGAAGATGACCACCAATATCCTTCGGCGTAGGAACGCGCAAATTCGGGCATAGAGCCGAGAAAATCCGTATGAAGCTTGGCAAAGCAGCGTGACGGAATGGCGAAGCAGACTCGTAAATGCAATCAACCACCAATTTGTCGAGCTGATCCTGCGAAACTGTACACGACTGGTGCTGCTGCTGTTGCTGCTCAACGTCGCGTGGAGGTGGATCAGAAAACTTCACTTTGTCGTTGTTTTCTCAGTGCTGCTTCCTCGGCTTGATCTATCATCAAGCACCGTCTCTTGTTCTTTTCCACCAACGTGTACCCACTACACTTTTCCAAGTGGCGCTCAAGTTTCGGGCACTTGGGGTTCGCTATGACGGTGCCACATCGCTTACACGCCACATCACCATTATCCCTGCCATTAAAAAGATCCCAGACTTCGCTACGAGGATGGCCTCCGGGGTGTGGCATTGCTGCTCCATTGAAATTATGCATTAGAGCACCCCGTCGCCAGCAATCCCACCGCCGCTGGCTCACCTTCCGGTCTTCAGTACCTGTAGCGCGCACTCCACGCCCTTGAACTTGTAGCTGCTTGTGCTCGGAGAGTTGAAGTTGAAGTGCGCGCGGGTTGAGGAGTGAATGTCCCGAATCGTACTTAGTAGTCGAATTTCGTACTTAAGACGGGTTGTCGAGTTTTCGCCGGCACAAAATAAATACAGCCGCTTATATCTAGGTTTAAAACTACCGGCGAAAACTACCGGCGAAAACTACCGGCGAAAACTAAACACGCACTACTCGAAATCAATATCAACTCCGAAGTATCGTGGCGTGGGCGGCTGCAATCCACGCGCAAGCCGTAGTTCTCAGACGTATAGTTGATCCATACGCCGCTCAACTATCGTTGCAAGCGTATTGCCCGCTCACTGAATCAGCTTGTTCGTTGCACGATTCCAGCACCAGCACCTCCAAGTTGAAGTAATGACACAGCATAAAGCCTTCGACACAAAGATCAGCCTATTTATATCACTATTGATCGAGTCGCTATGGAGCTCTTCCCGCCGCCAACCGTAGAAGAGAACGAGGCGCGCTACTGCTTCTTCCTGCCGGTGCCTCCCACCAAGCAGACCGAACAGGACCTTCTCCTTGCAGCTGTGCAGCAGTGCAGCGCGTTCCTGGACTCCGCGGCGCAGCAGACGCGAGGTTTCCTGTGGCACAAGCATCGGTTCCACCTCAAAGTG
Source organism: Phytophthora cinnamomi (assembly GCF_018691715.1). Lineage (NCBI taxonomy): Eukaryota > Oomycota > Peronosporomycetes > Peronosporales > Peronosporaceae > Phytophthora > Phytophthora cinnamomi. The sequence continues at coordinate 1,138,720 of NW_027151035.1, forward strand.
AACAGGACCAAGAGTGGGTGTTATGTTATGTCCGGACGAACCAGAGTCGGTGATGCCATACAAGACGAGTGGGTCGTAGCCAAGCTCGTGTTCGACATCACCAAGCAGTTCTCAGGAATCGTGGGACGTATCGCAGACTCAGACGGGGAGTTTCTGCTCATTGAGAGCGCCGAGGCGCTGCCCGATTGGATCACGCCCGAAGACAGTGATCGGCGGGTGTTCGTGGTGGACGGGAAGCTGCACATTACGTCGCCTGCAAGCGCCTGCAAGAGGGGCAACGACTGAGATCTATTCGATGAAGACGCGTTGCGGCAGGTGCTGGATGCAGGTGTCAAGACGGAAGCGAGTGCGGCGGTGCAGCGGCTGATTCAGCATAAGTTGAAGGAGGTGCCGGCCTACCTGCGTAATAATCACCATCGAGTGAGGTGCTTGCTGCCGGAGAGAGCTGCGAGAGTGTTTGCGGCGAATGGGGAGCTGGTAGGGCCGGCGGTTGAGGCGCTATACTATCGTGAGCCGAAGCAGGCTGGGTTGGTGTGTAGCAAAATGACCGGTTTTTTGCCTGAAGGAGAGGTGATTGTGGAGCACATGGTCTCGTTTTCGAGGGCGATGTTTGCTCAGCTGAAGCAGCAGGAATTCTTCCCGCCCAAGTCGTTTTTCCGGCGAGATGCGCGCTATCGAGTACTGGAAAGGTTGAAGAGAGATGAGAACACGCACCCGGAGGCGCAGTGTCAGGCCCACCTCTGGCCTGCTGAGCAAGCAAGCCAGAGCGATGCGGCGCAAAGGCTCTGGCTTGCTTGCTCGCGGCCAGAGGCTTGAAGTTCCTGTGACAGCTACCCGAGAGGGTCAGCCGTCACAGTGAACATGCATTTTGTAGGGAAAACATGAAAAAAAAATGGAACATGCATTTAGTAGAAAAGAAATGAAAAGAAAACAAAAAGACGCAGGGTAGCACATAGTAAAAAAAAAAAAACAGAAATACGCAAAGAGAGCCCTGTGCTCGCGTAGGAGCGCAGCGAGGCATGCATGTTAGGCTAGCAGTAGCAATTCAGTATTAAATAAACCGTCTACCCCGCACATCGATCACAACTACCGCGCTTCTCGACAGGACCAACACTCGCACCCACTTCAACGACAAACACTCTTCGGCCCAACGCGACATCTGGTATCACTTGGAGGGGGAAGGCTCGCTGCTGCACGGCACGCAACTGGAGGCCTTTTCAGCTTGAGGTGTAAGTGTAACGTTAGCGTGACCAACCCAGCTGTTGGGGAGACTTTGGTACATTAATAGGGCAACCTATTATAGTACGCTGACCGTGGGAAATAACTGGAGGGCAGCCGTGGTGCAAATTTGTTTAGCATCTGGCCCCGGTGACAGCCCATTTGCCAAAGTAGCTACTGTTCTCAAAAGATTGCACCGCACCTAAGTCGAGCACTATAAGTCTCGAAGTCGGTTAATCAGTTTTTGTTCTTGGTAGCCCGGCACAACAAAATTTGGCGAAGCGAAGACCAGGACGACAACCGTCACCGCTCGACCTCTCACGCGTCATCGACCTCTCACGTGTCATCGACCTCTTCAAACGCATCGAAGAAGGCCAAACCCTCCCACAGCGCATAACTCGGCCAATTTTAGGAAGTAGCGTTGGCTATTTTCTTTAACAGGTTTTCTCTTTTACTTTCTTTTAGTCAGTGCCCCTAAAAGTAGATTGCTCCCATAGATATCAAGTTTCAAGGGTGAACACACAAAGTACGAAGTTTTCGCGTGTTCAAGATGGCAAATCCGGCCCAACTAATGCATAATATGTTGGCGGCCATGGAGAAGCAGACAGAATTGATCACCGATCTGCGCATGTCAAAGCAGCTGTCGCAACTAAAGCTGGATGGGATAAAAATGCCCAGCTACGGATGACGCTCAAGCTCAAGCGGATGAGTTACAGGCACTCATGGAGAAGGCACGTGTGCAAGTGGAAGAGACTGTCACTGCAGCGTCAGAAATGACGGAAGATGCTGGCTCGTGTGGACTACAGCCAGTGGAAGAACCGAGTTTGCATGCGATGCAACCGGAATTGGAGTCTGGTGTGTGCGGATCGCCGCCAGACCAGGAGACTGAGTTGCATGAGAAGCAGCGGGTGGAGTTGGTTCAGCAAGGATCGCAACCAACAAGTACAACGGAGACCTTGAAGGTGAACGCAGTGAAGTCCGATCGTACGAGTAACCTTTTCATCAGGAAGGGTCGCATCAATGGCAGAGATGTCCGGATTCTGTTGGACACGGGTGCAAGCACGAACATGATTATGCCAGGTTTGGCCAGTAATGTGCTTCTGTCAAGACGACTTCAAGCTCAGTGCTTTGATGGCACGTTGACACCGGCGACGGATGCCAAACACGTGGAAGCGCCAGTGACCATGGATGGATACTTCTTTCCAGCGATCGAGTTCGTGGAATGGAAATTGCCGGAGTCGCACGACGTCATTTTGGTGAAACCGTGGTTTAAGGACTACAACCCTCAAGTGAATTGACAAAAGGAGGAGGTTGTCATACCTGACCGGATGCAATTCATCGACGTCGATGCACCGTCGTTCTCGCACAACTTGAAGGAAGGCGAGTATGAGCAGGTGTTTCGGGTAAAGATACAACTTGTGCCCAAAGTGGAAGGAATTCCAGAACCGATCTTCAACGTAGTCGGTAAGGAGTTCAAGGATGTGTTCCCGGAGCAATTACCAGACGGATTGCCTCCGATGCGTGAAGTCAACTTTGAAGTGACGTTGAAGAAGGGAGCACAACCAAGCTCTCGTGCACCGTCCTCCATGTCAAAGATGGAACAGGATGCTTTCGAAGAATTTGTCAAAGACAAGTTGAAGAAAGGATAGATTGAAGCGTCGAACTCACCGTGGGTTTCGAACATCTTCGCTATCCCGAAGAAGGACCCAGTCACAGGTCAAATGCCGAAAAGGGCTGAATGGTTGCGTAGCGGCAATTTGAAGATTCCGTTGCGTTGGGTGTTCGACTACCGCTATCTCAACAGCGTGACTGTCATTACCAAGATCCCGTTGCCAATAATCGAGGAGTTGTTCGATAAGATGGTAGGTTGTGTCATCTACACGTTGATCGACCTTGCGCAGGGATATCATCAAATGCGGGTGGTGAAGTCAAGTCGTCCGTACACTGCGTTTCGAACACACAAGGAAACGTAGCAGTTGTGTGTAGCGCCCATGGGAGTGGCTGGAATGCCAGGGACATTGCCCAGGCTCATGCACAAGCTGTTCGACAAGTACGAATTTGTCGTCGTGTATCTCGATGACATCTGCGTCTTCTCGAAGAGTATGGAGGAGCATGTGGAGCATCTGCGTGCAGTTTGTATGGTACTGCGTCGTGAGAAGCTTTTTGCGCACATGGCAAAGTATTCGTTTCGTCTGTCTGAAGTGGCTTTCCTAGGACATGTTGTCTCTCAGGCAGGAGTAAGGTTGATCCGCGTAAAACGGAAGCGATAGCCAAGTATCCGACTCCAACGAATCGAATGGAGTTGTTGAGTTTCTTGGGTTTGGCAGGATATTATCGCAGATTTATCTGTGATTTTGCCGACATTGCTCGTCCGTTGAGGGATTTGATGAAGGGAGATGCCCCATGGAATTGGACGAAGCCTGTGGAGGACGCGTATTTGCATCTCAAGCTCGCACTTCAGCAAGCGCCTACGCTGAAGTTGCCGGACTTTGAGCGACCGTTTATCGTGACGACGGACGCGTCAGGACATTGTATTGGTGGAGTTCTGTCACAGAAGTATGACGGAGCAGATCATCCGATTGCCTTCTATTCGAAGAAGTTGGATAAACATGAGCGTGGATGGCCTACGCATGAGAAGGAGCTACTAGCTATCAAAGTGGCTACGGAGAAGTGGAGACACTATCTGTATGGACGCCCATTCGACGTCTACATGGATAACGCAGCGTGTTCGTGGATGTTGCATCACCCACGAGTGTCACCAAAGATGGCTCGCTTTTTGACGCACTTTTCGCAATACACGTTTACTTTGCATCATGTGCGAGGTAAGATGAACGTTGTAGCGGATGCGCTCTCACGGCCCCACCGGATGGACTGGAAGACGAAGAGGAGAAAGAAGCACCTCTTCCGGATGTGACGTATACGGTTCATGACTGCGACGACGAATGCGCGAAGAATGCCGCACCAGTTCATGACCACCGTATTAAGTCTGCAGTGTTGCGCAACTTGTCAACGGATGATACTCACCTGTTACTCGACGATGTCGACTTACGGGGGGGGGTCGTCCGATTGGCGTAGCACAGCAGCAAGTCAACAGCGTCGACTATCATTTCGTAAGTCCGCACTTGGCCCCTGAGACGAAAAGAGCGTTTCAGGAAGGATACGAATCAGACCCTGCTCTCAAGCAACAGTGGTTTAATGGAGCAGGAATGGAGAAGTTCGTCAAGCACAACGATCTTCTGTTTTTCAAACAGACGAAAGGCGAAATTGGCTACCGACTGTGTGTGCAGAAGATAAAAGAACTTCGCACAAATGTCATGATCGAATTTCATGATGAAAAGACGTCAGCGCATCCTGGAAGTCGACGTACGTACCTGAAAGTAGCGCAATGGTATTACTGGCTGACTAAGGACCGCGACGTAAGGGAATACGTTCGCACATGTGAGACTTGTGCACGATGGAAGTCCAGCAGCCAGAAGAAAAGGGATCGCTGATACAAATACCAGTGTCAAAAGAATGCTGGGAAGTGGTGTCAATGGATTTCATCACGTGTTTGCCAGTGTCGGAAGGGTTTGATGCAATACTAGTTGCAGTGGACAAGTTGTCCAAGCGAGCGAAGTATGCACCAACGTGTTCGACAGCTGTCGCGAAGGACACGGCTAAAGTGTTCTTTGATGCAGTTGTTCGGTATCACGGATCGCCGAAGGTCATCATCAGTGATCGCGACTCGAAGTTCATCTCGGACTTTTGGAAGTCATTAATGAAGTTGATGGGTATCAAACTCAGTATGACAACTGCGCACCGAGCTCAGGCAGATGGCCAGACAGAGCGCCAGAACCACGTGCTCGAAGATGCATTGAGATGTATGATCTCGTATCACGGTGACGATTGGGTTAAACACCTAGGGACTATCGAATATGCGCATTCGACCCTCGTCAACGCATCTACGAAGTTCGCGCCATTCGGACTTGACACAGGACGTAAGGTGTCAAACATTGTGGCAGAGGAGATGAAAGACCTGCTGCAATCGGAGAATGATGTGCCACTCGCGGAGTTCGCGAAGAACTTTGCGAAGTAACGGCAGCAGATCGTAGAACGTGCTCAGAAGATTTGGAAGAAGCTCAAGCAAGACAAAAAGAGTACTACGATCGCAAGCGCAGACAAGTTGTCTTTAAAAGAGGTGACTTAGTGCTGATCGACACGAACAACCTACCACTGAAAACCGATAACAAGAACACGGAATTGAAAAAAGCGAATTAGCGGCTAAGAAGGTTGGACCGTTCGTGATTGAACGTATGGTGAACGACAACGTGGCTAAGTTAATACTTCCACGCACGATGAAACGTCTCAATCCGACATTCAACGTGGAGAGCATAAGGCAATATGGGAAAGCGAAGCGCAAATCAAGCACTTTTCGCATTAACGTCAATTCCTGGATGAATATTGACTCAGCCAACGCGAAATCAACCGGGGGGAGATGCCAGGCCCACCTCTGGCCTGCTGAGCAAGCCAGAGCGATGCGGCGCAAAGGCTCTGGCTTGCTTGCTCGCGGCCAGAGGCTTGAAGTTCCTGTGACAGCTACCCGAGAGGGTCAGCCGTCACAGTGAACATGCATTTTGTAGGGAAAACATAAAAAAAGCATGGAACAAGGATTTAGTAGAAAAGAAATGAAAAGAAAACAAAAAGACGCAGGGTAGCACATAGTAAAAAAAAAAAACAGAAATACGCAAAGAGAGCCCTGTGCTCGCGTAGGAGCACAGCGAGGCATGCATGATGGGCTAGCAGTCGCAATTCAGTATTAAATAAACCGTCTACCCCGCACATCGATCACAACTACCGCGCTTCTCGACAGGACCAACACTCGCACCCACTTCAACGACAAACACTCTTCGGCCCAACGCGACACGCAGGCGGCAGACATTGGTGTCAAATTGACGTGCGGTCTCGAGCTGCTTTATGCATCACTCGAATCTTCTCTTCCTGCGCTAGCACCACACGCTGCGGATATAACAGCGGTTTTGGTGGTGACGGAGTTGGCTGAGTTGCCACACTATCGTCAAGGCGTCTAGCATGGACCAGCACACAGTAGCGTCAGTGCGCGTACGGGAATGGAAGCGAAAATGTACGATCCGTATCTGTCCTTAAAGGGAATTCTAGCCCTCTAAAGTCATCAGGAGATCATGATGAAAGCCGTGAGGTTCCAAGTTTAATGTGAGGGGCCGTGCAAAGTATGAGCTCCAGACGCGATACGAAGAATTCTTCAACCCATACCGCGCCACATCGAGCAGACCCCCAAAAGCACATGCAATATGCAGCACACAAAACGCAACGTACCCTAGTCGTCGCTGAGGAGAATCGTTGGCCTCTGTACCTTCGCCACCAGCATTACGGAGTTCATCCATGAAGTCATGAACGGCAGATATCTTGGATTCGATGACCCTCGACACGTTCAACTGCTGCATGTGCGAAGCTTCAATTGCTCGGACACGTTCATTCAGAGGCGGTATTGCGGCTTCGAGGCTGTGCTTGTGCATGTATAGCTCCGTCTCGCGTGCCATCAGTTTTTCGTGGATCGAGGCCCTTTCGGCTTCGGAACGAGCAAGGCGTCCTTCCAATGCTTCATTTCTCCGAGTCACAGCTTCAAGACGTTTGCTCTGCTCCTCACTATGAACCCGCATCAAGGTCTCTTGGTTCATGCTTTGCTGTTGTCGTGGAGTTTGCTCCCTAGTGATCATTGACAATATACGAGCAAGCGTGTCTTCCACTCGAGGTTGATGCTGCAGAAGCTGCAGTAGCGTGGTCTGGACCCCCACCTGCGCTGTTGTCAGCTCCCCACTTCCGTTGCTGCTGATAATATTGCTATTGCTGCTGTCTTGGCTATCCTCTACAAGTCGACGGCGTTTGTGTTTTTTCAATGCACTTGGAGAGGCCGCATCCACGTCCGTAGCGGCAGTGCCTGAGGTGCGTACCACTATTAGCTGCTGTTGTTGTTTCTGTGGGTTGGAACTTGGTTGGTTTGTGATGTCGGTCAAAACGCAGCTTCCGGTGGTAGTAGTGGTAGATCGCTGTAGTGTATCAGACCGAGATATTTCCCGTGGCGGTAACTGTCGAGACGGAGAGCTTGCAGGTGCTACCGATGCCAAAGAGCTCTGCGGCAATGACGAGGGCTGTTCAGCATTTAACTCGTCCGGTTTGTTGTCTGGGCCAACTGTTTCTGGAGGTGGTTCCTGTAGCGGTTGCGTTGACTGAGAAGCAGGTGGCGGTTCTTGGCGGGGTGGTGCAGACTGCTCGAGTCGTCCCTCCGACTGGGTAGAGTCCTGCGGCAAGCGAGCCGACTGTGAAGATAGGCGCGTCTGAACGGGTTGCTGAGGAGCTGATAACGCTACTCGAGCCACAGCACCAATTTTGTTAAAAGAGGCTCGTGTTGGTCGGGTACGTTCTGCAATAAAAAAAAACAATGGCAGCGTTAGATAACACAAACGAATGTCAACGAGCAAGCACAGGTGTTCACAACGTACGCGTGGCTGCCATCGATCGAGATGAGTTTCTGTTTGTAGACGGCGGCTGCATCAACACGGCTTGGGGTAACGAAAGTAAGTGCAAGTCGTCGAGCCACTGATGCGACCCTGCGTAGCCGCCGAAAACGAGCAACTTTTGCACAGCATCAGGTCCCTCTGGTTCTGGCCGAAACATTACCGTAGCGTGTGCTGTTCGCCCGACAGGAGGTTGATCATCCCGAGCCGTTTGGCTACTCCTGCGGCGACTGCTTCTCTGCCCTTCAGCGTGTCCGCCGTGAACCAGCCGATGTCCACATTGTAAACGTAGAGTTCATTCTGGCGCAGCGCTCGCCGTCTCCCGCCAAACAACACGAGATGGTTCGGCGCCGCGAACGTCAGCGAGTGGTTGATCCGGCACGACGGTCGGTCCCCCAGCGTCGCGCCCGCCAGCGAGTCCCAGCGCGCGTTGGCCACATCATACAGAAACAGCGACCCGAACTCCTGCTTCCCGTCCGTGCCGCCAAACAGGAACAGCATGTTCCCGTCGTCGCTCGCCGTCAGACCGGCGAGCGCGCGCGGCTGCGGCAGCTGGCCCGTCGGGTTCACGGCCGGCTTGACCCACTGGTTGAGCGGCGCGTCGAAGTAGAAAATGTCGTTGAAGAACGTCGAGCTGGACGCGTCCTTCCCGCCGAACACGAAGACCTGGTCTCCTCCCACCACGACGCTGCTGTGGGCGTGTCTGGCCCGGGGCTTCCACATGCTGGCGGCGTCCACGTGCCGCACCCTCAGCTCCTTCACTCGGAGCGTCGGCGCGTTGAACGCGCCCGCGCCCGCCTCTGCCTGCGTGTCACTAACAACAGCGTCGTCACTGGCCACCACCACGTTGCCCACCACCAGCACGCGCAGCCCCTGGGCGCGCTCGTCCTCCGCCGACGACTGCACGTAGTGCATGGAATGGTAGTCGCGCCCTCCCCCGGGGTGCGATAAGCAGGGCGCGCGCCGCACCACGCCCGAGCAAAGGACGTCTCCGCTGCGGAACAGGGGCGAGCGCGGCGATTGGGACGAGCCGCGCGACACCACGAGCCGCTTCCACTGCACGTCGGAGGCTTGCAGCTGCGCGTCCTCGGCCCTGCCGCGTCCGCGCGGAGCCGCGGGCGAGGACCTGCTGCTGATTGACGCCGCGTACCCCGCGGGCTCCAGGAGAAACACGTCCTCGAAGAAGACCTGGCCGTCGGCGCCCCCGAAGAGCAGCACGCTGGCCGTGGGCAACAGCGTCATTGCGTGGCCCGAGCGCGCCGCCGGAGAGGACGCGGTGGTGTGTGACGCTGCGCGCTCGTCCTGCGGAGCAGACGCATCCAGTTGCGTCCATAGCGGAGCCCTGGGGGCCGAGAGAGACGCCGCCGCGCCCGAGCGCTCCGGACGGCGCAGCTGCATGGAGTGGTTGATTGTTTAGGCCTTTCAGGTGCCATTACTGATTTATCTCATACCCTGTTGAATTTGATATGTGTTGATGAAGATATGTCCGTGGTTAATGCCTGTTATTTTGAATAGACTGTTGGGGAATTTGCAATTCGGTCAGGCGCTTGCTAATCAGTCAGGGCTCGAAACTTAGAACTATGGCACTCCTAACATTAGAATGACTAGACTGCAGACATGCAAGCGATGTTCTCCCACCACTCCACAAAATAGCAGTCATGGAGCTAACGAGATCCGCGTGCTGCTGACATTGCTCATCAATTTACTCGCCAAGGGTCTCGAGGGGACTGTGGCGGTCACTTCTTCATCATCTACCCCTTACACATCAAAAGCATACTCCATTCGATCGATCAACTCCAGCAACAGTTAAAGGGTTAAGTAGAGCAGTTTAAACTGATGGAATTCAAGTAGAAGTAAATGCGAAGCTAAGACTACTTTGGCCTGGTGACGTTGTAACTTCAGTTGTTGCCTTCTTTCGCAGGCCCGAACGTTGTGACCCCTTTCGCGACAGCGTGAGCAGACGACCGGCGAGTCATCGTGTATACACTCTCCTCGGCTGCGTATCCGTTTTGGTTTTTTTGGGCGACCTACTCTACGGTATGGTTCTGGACCTTTTGTCGTGCCATCACCGATTGCCGACTCGATATCTATAGGGACCATCGAGTTGACGAAGATGGTTTGTAGGCATCGTAGCGATAATAGGGTGCAACTGAAGTGAACACCGACAAATGCATACTTTGGCGCGCAGCACAGCCATGCACGCATGGGTACTGATACTCCTCCTAAAGGCCAAGGTGCAATGATTGGTTCGCTCGAAATCTGCAATCGTTCCGGGATTATTTACGACGAACATATCCAAGTAACTTTGAAGGAACTGATAGCTGTGTTGTTGGCTGAGAACCGATCCCTCCTGTAACTGTTTCAACGCGCGCCAAGCCGCATGGTACGAAATCGTTAGCCCATAAGCACTGCGTGCCCAGTTGACAACCAGCTTCGGACTCTTCCCGTCTCGGTTACACGCCATGCAATCTCGAGCAACTTCAACCAAGAATGCCTGGCTTACTTGGGATGGTAGCCGCTGACGTAGATCCGTGTGCGCAACATGGGTGGCAGAATGAGTTTTGTCCAGAAAGGTTATACGCACGACTCCTGTTTTCGATGATCGAGATCCGCGCAGCTGAAAGGAACACTTGGCGTGTGAGGAGCAGACTACTTTTAAGAAGTCGCGTCGATTTGAGGGCTTATTGAGCAAAAGCGTGAACTACACATTATCGCGCAATTCTGGCCTTCAGCTCCTTGATGCTGGGGAATTCCATGCCAACCGCAAGCTCCACATCATCGTCTGCGTCCTCCATGGCTAGGACTTCTTGTCTGGAAGCGAAAGTATTTTGTGGAGTGGTGGTGGGGCGTCGGTTGCATGTCTGCAGTCTAGTCATTCTAAGTTTAGGAGTGCCATAGTTCTAAGTTTCGCGCTCTGACTGATTAGCAAGCGCCTGACCGAATTGCAAATTCCCAATCAAACACCTGACCAAATTGCAAATTCCCCTAGACTGTTTGTCTGACAAACTGTGCTGGTATGTTGACCCATTCAGTTGAGATTGAAATAGAATACCTACTCTTTTGCATAGACTTTAAGAAACGATAGTACCTGTGACAAATGATTTATCTGTCTACTCAAGCGACATCCGTCGGATTTCTTTCTTCTCGAGTGGAGTGTTGAAGTTAGGCTTGTCACAGTCACACTTCTGCTTTGATAAAGCAGATCTTCTTTTCTATCGTTTTCTCTACGTTCAAGCTCCTACATTCCTACATGTCGATGACATACTGTCCTCCTCTGTCCTAATTCCTCTGTGAGGTCGATTACTCTAACAGAAAACACGTGGTACGACGCTCACATTCGACAGCCACGGGAAGCGACAATTTTATCGTTGAGGCTGTAGATGTTTTATTTGGTGAATTTGGGAGTAACGATGTCCAACATAGGTAAGTTAAGGTGCGCAACATGAGTTTCAATCTGGGAGTGCGGCCCGCAATTTAAAACCCAGAGCTGTTCCGGGTGAAACACGGCTTTGTGATTAGTGATATCGGATAGTGGGGGCAGTGGAGATGGCTACATTGAAGTTGAGCACGCGAGTCGAACTTCCATAGAGCTGTACCAATAGCAACAGCAAATGGAGATACATGTAGTATCCTAACTAATGCGAGAGCTGCAGCAGGTCAAACAAGAGACGTTAAAATGATCTACCGTGGTCGCCACTAAACTTACGGTACAGTAGTTAATTAAATTGTAGTTCGTCGTCCTTAGTGAAGACAAAAATCGCTTTGCATCGCAGATTTAGCGATGGTGTGCGACAGATGAAGGGCAACGCATGAACAAGTCCAAGTACGCTGGATCGGACAACGCTAACTCACCAAAATAGAAACAGCAAAGAAGTTCATCTTCGCAGTATTTCGTGAGCCACAGATTTCTACTGCAATGGCAGGGTTCACCTCACTAGATTATGGGACGACGACGACATAGAACTGTGTAACAGCATCCGACTTGTATTGTACCACGACTGCTTACTCCCGTCCACGTAAGATCTTGGTATTACGGGATGATGATGCAACGGCAAGGTTCGCTCATGACTTTTACTAACAGTATTGAGAATCGTTCGTTGTTGCTCGTTGTGGCGAAGTTAGCATGAGCTAGTAGTCGGTTGGACGAGCGCATCATTTCACAAATTGACAAATCGGACCTACCGTAGTATTTCGTAAGCCACAGATTTCTACTGCACTGGCAGGATTCATCTCGCTAGATTACGGGACGGTGACGGGATGGTAGAATTTCGCTCTGGAAGATTATCCGTGTACCCATGTGTCGGAAGTGGGCGCGGTGTCTGTAGCCCACTACGACTGCTTACTCCCATTCACGTAAGATCGGGATCACGGGATGATGATGATGCAACGGCAAGGTTCGCTTATTCTCTGGATTTTAATCCAGAGTTGTTGGGGCGATCCCAAAACCCTCCCAATTTTGAAATGATAGCACCACAACAGATTTATATCTGCATTATACCGTTGCAATCATTTCACACCAGAACTGAATGTTGCTTCTAAGGCCCTGGTTTCTCCGTCTGGGTCTGGGTCTCGGAATAAACGAAATTGCAATTCCCCAACGCTGTCCCCAGATTGCTGGAGCTGGGGATTGTGTTGCTGCTACACATACCCTGTCAAAACCGTTTCTAGCCTCGAGAGAGGACGCCTCTCAATTGGAAATTTCCACTATATCGGCATGCAAACAAGTGTCATGGAGATGATGTAGTTGCCCGCGCCGGATGCGACGCTCCGCCTGATGACTTCCCCACCCCCTGCGCAGCCCACCACTGTGAGTGCCTCTGGCGACGGAGGAGATTCTGCCCGCGAAGAAGCTCCGGTTGAGACGAAGCGCGCACCTCCCGCGTCCCCCGAGTACGTGCCACAAGCGCTGCAGCGTCGTTGCCTTTGTCTTCCATGGCAACCACGCGATTGTCTGCCTCTCCGAATTGATGCCTATCTCGGAATAAAATCCTCAAACAATTCCCACCCCCTTGGAGGTGGGAATTAATGGCTTGTATGGGGATAAACAGCCAACCAATCAGAATCGTTCAATTTATTCCGAGACCCAGACACGGACGGAGAAACCAGGGCCTAACTCAATACACATCCAACACAATGATGGTCACGAAGCACACTCACACGAGCAACAACCAGTAATACCTACAATATTGCATACTAGAATATTACACATTACTTAGCTCAAGCTCACAGTCCTGAAGATAGTTTGGTGCAACGGGCGCAACGATAGCACGCGGAGTTAACGGGCACATGCTTTCTCTCCCATCCAACGGGAACTAGCTCACTTTCACCTTTCATCACCGCTGTGGCTGATGCTTCAACACATTCGAGAGCTTCGCGCGCAGGAGGGCTAAGCACTTGACTGTACGACTGTTGAACAGCTTCGTGCTCAAGCGACAAATCCCGTCAAGGGAAATCATACTCCAGTTCGGGCTACGATGCGTCTTTACGGCGCGGTTACCTATTTTCCGGGTCGTATACGGATCGGACTTTAGGTCAGGATTTTCGGGAGGATTGACGTACAATGGGAAGCCCTCGACAAGTGAGTTCCTCGTTTGCACCGCCAATTTCGCTTCGCTCATGGCGGGCAAGGCGTCGGTTAATATATAATACCTACTTCGTAGTGCAACTACTCCGGCCCACGCGCCGACCATTGCAGACCTCCGCTTCGCTCCGGTTGCAAACGGTCTCTCTGAGGCCTCTTCGAACGATGTCGCCCATCCTGTGTTCCTTGTCTCTACATGACGCCGAAAATCACCTAGATTTAAGTCCGCAACAGCCTGTATAGGTACAATTCGGTCCCCCGAGCTACAAAAGCAACAAGCCAGGCGTGATGTAGATGCACTACCACAACATTTCATCTTTAATTTATAATCTCAAACTATAATGCTAACCGTCAGTACAAAGTCAAAGTTACCAGTTTTAGTTGTTACAAATTACGAAATAGTCCAGCTATAAGCTAAATTTAGTTGACCTAAATTCCTTTTGAATGTGCATATTTCCGGACCATTATGATGTATTTTCTTGATCTGTTCATCTGGTAAGAATATATAGGTTATATAACCGAATATAATCTGATCCCTGACCCAGTTCAAATCGGCAACCGATCTGCTGAACAATTTACCGTTCATGGCCACCATAGCGGCGCAGTACGCAGCGTCTCCGCCCGCGAGGCTGTTCCAGACCACGTCCATGGCAATGCAGCACGCGCAGCCCACGAGGCTGAGCCCCGTCATGTAGCCAACGTCGCCGCTGCAGAAGGCCGACGAGAGGAAGAACAGGACGAAGGGCCCGAGCACCCAGTTCTGCACCATCGTGAGCAGCACCAGGTTCCAGCGCACCTTGATGAGAGGCGGGTACATCATGACGAGCAGCCCCACGGTGACTTGTAACCCAGAACTTCCCCATGCAAAGCACGGCTTAGTTATTATTAACAGTATTGCGAATGGTCCGTTGTCGGCGGCGAAGTTCAAATCGGACCAGGTATTTTGTAAGCCACAGATTTCTACTGCAATGGCAGGGCTTATCTCGCTGGATGATGGGACGGTGACGGGATGGCAGAATTTGCCTGATCATATTGTAAACAGCGTCCGACTTGTATTTTGGTCATACCGGTATAGGCCATACCACTACTACTGCTTACTCCCGTCCACATAAAATCGTGGGATTACGGGATGATGATGGAACGGCAAGGTTCGCTCATGACTTTTACAAACAGTATTGAGAATGGCTCGTTGTTGTTCATTGTGGCGAAGTTAGCATGAGCAAGAAGGAGTGCATGATTTCACAAATGGACAAATCGGACTAAGTATTTCGTAAGCCATAGATTTCTACTGGAATGGCAGGATTCGTCTCGTGAGATTATGGGGCGATGACGGGATGGTATAATTTGCCTAACCACATAGTATTGTAAACGGCATCCGACTGGTAATGCACCACGAGTGCTTACTCCCGTCCACGTAAGATCGGGATTACGGGATGATGATGCAACGGCAAGGTTCGCTCTTGACTTTACTAACAGTATGGCGAATGGTTCGTTGATGTCGGTTGTGGCGAAGTTACATGAGCGAGTAGTTGGTTGGATGATCGCATCATTTCACAAATTGTCAACTAGGACCAAGTCACCACCCGGGTCCTGATGCAGACGTTCGCCGTTCGTACGACTGATGCAACCACCCAATTCACTACCGTCGGACCCCTTTTTACTCGAGCCAAGCGGGTATATGACACTACATGTAATAGGAGTGATCGAATGTCCGCGCGCACTGAGGACGAGATCTACCCACTCGAGACAGTTCCTAGCCCGACCACGTCGTCGTCGACACACGCTGATACGGCAATCTGTGCCCCCACCAACGCCTCTATCAGTCCTGGGCCAGAGCTTTATTATCCAACACCAAGTGGGCAGACTGGCACAGCTATCCATACGCAACGGCGTAAAACAGTCCGAGCGAACACAACGGATCGTCGGGAGCAATGCCGTCTCAGCCAAGCCAGATACCGATTTAAGCAGCGTACGAAGATTAAACTCCTTGGGGATGCCATCTCCATTCTGCAACGAGAAATATCGCAGTTGACGGTTCAGCGAGACCAGACCTTATGGGAAGGGAAGAGGAGCGTCCACAGTGTTATCGTGGAGTACTTTCATTTCTTCCGCCACGGCGTTGACGTGTTATCTGGGGCACACAATACTAGAATCGGCAGTAACGCGTGTGATGCGGCGCAGCGGCAACAAGTTTTCCTGGAATATGGGATGGCACCGAACATTGAGCTAGGGGAGAGTCGAGGCGTGGCAGCGTTAATGGACCATTGGTGTCAGTATTCGGCGTACTTCCAAGACTTGGAGTTCCGGTTGGAGCACATGAACGAGATGTCAAAGGGCCTCGTTATCGTCTCGGCATCTTTACGAGTGACGGTCACCACGGAAACGATAAAGCATGTCTTCCCGCACCTTTCACCTTGTCCCAGCGAGAACCGAGATGTCAAGGCCATGCTTCTTGGCAAAAAGCTCATAGGAGCGCAGCTGCTTCTCCCGTCGACGCTTCATTTTGAATGGGACAGCGCGACAAGGCAGATCGTACGGCTGCAGGCGTCCACGGACTTCTTGGTGCCTCTCTGTCGAGAATTTGGCAATCTGAATGATGCGTCCTTCGTGCTAGATGGGGCAAACATCACACTGGATGGCGCTATTCTGGCGCGTGGACTGTAGCACAAGCAGCAATAGAATATTGTACATGCGTGTCTAATATCCTTGGGTGTCTGTGATTTTCTAAGTCCAAAATGGGAACTAACTCTGGCACCCCGTTACGAGGAGTGGTGGGAATTCCATACAAGTTCGCACTGCCGAGGTCATTAGGTTGTATAAGAGCTATCTGACACTAAGCGCCACATCGAGACCAGTCCCTCCGAAAAAATCATTGTATTGCCTCTCCAATACAATTTTTCACAGTAAATAACTTATTTATGTTAAAAACCGCTTTTCTTCCAGTAAGGTATTGTTGGTACTGGTAAATATCAATGTTTCTTTTTTTTACGGAGAGAACTTTTTACGATGACCAGCTGTAAAAAGTGCTATAAAAGGTTCTGTTCACCACAGCCACCAGATACAGTCTGCGCGGTCACTTCCGACACGGGGGTACGGCAATAACCCGTGCTGTATTTATACAGAAACAAAAATTAAATTATAGAGACCATTTTGCGCGGGAAAATGACGCGGGTATAATAGCGTCGTTCAAAAAGCAACTCCACTGGGTCTACAACAAGCTGCGCGACCCCGACGCCATCAAGCACGATCCGTACGCAATCGATCAGCTCCAAGCTATGCGGTGGAGCGAAGAGGTCTGGCGTGAAATAACGGGGAAGAAGACGATCAAGAACTGCTTCCGCTACACTGGCATTTGCTACTTGGGCCCCAAGGACACCCCAGTTGACACTGATGGGTGCAGCTACGAAGACGACGTAGAGGTAGGCGATGTAATTCTTCGACTCTCAACCTTGCAGGTATAGATTCCTTAAATCAAATTACCTGCAACATTTCATTTCGCTCTGGAAGATTATCCGTGTACCCATGTGTCGGAAGTGGGCGCGGTGTCTGTATGTAGCTCGCACAGGCTGGCCCAAGCCTAGTCGGTAGTTCGCAATCTCTAAATTTACTGCCAGTGTCAAACGCTTTTGGAATGCGAGCACTGTCACCAAGTTGGTAAACGGCCAGTAGGTCTACTTACGATGCCGTGGTGAAGGTCAGGCAATTGTCAATACAATACTTTTCACCCCAATAACTTACTTCTTGGTATTCATCCTTAGCGACACTAGTTTATTTTTCCAAGCGGTACCAGTACTATTGCAGTATTATTATCGGAAGGCCTGATCAAGACTCTACTGCACCACTTAGTCATGACACCGGCTCTCCTCCAGCCCTAATACTGTATTATAATAGTGCCCCATGGGGCATTCCGTTAGTACCCCCCTGCTGGGGTGGGGTATTATTGAAAGGGGCACTATTAAAGGGATGGGGGCACTATTACAGGTTTTTACAGTACTTGGATTTGCTGGAGCAAGGTGTCCCTTCGCTAGAAGCTCGGCGCGGGGCCCACCTCCGTGGGCACGCGCGCGTGTTTGCTGGGCTACACGACATCTCAACCGCCCCCACCAGACATCTTTGAAATCCAGGCGACACCTACTGTATTTTCTATAATAGTGCCCCCATTCCTTTAATAGTACGCCACCCTATCGTAGTTGAGTCAAGCGGCTTCCGTATAGCTGACTAGAACTTGATTGCTACCTTCGCCCGCAAAACATCAAGCCCATCACCGACCGTGAAATCAAACCTCGCCATACGTCCCTTTTCACGGTATCTACTCAGTGCTTCACCTTTCTTTATCGTCAAGCAGCAACGAACCGTACTAGGCATCGTGCCTTCTTCTGCTCCAGAGAGGGTCTCTTGCATTTTTGCTATCTAAAGTAACGTTAGTTCTGAGGGCTAAAGTTATTCGGCCCGACGTCCGTTTTACAGTTTCATAATCTGATTTTAGCGCCATGGTGATTATACTCAAAGTCCGATTAAGAAGCCCTGATAGGGTGGCAAAATAGTGAAAGCGGCAATACAGTGTTTTGCCTCAATAGCGCAGCCATCACATCTAATAACCTCGCAGACTATATATAATCACCCTGTTTTTCACGAACAGCAAGATTCAGCCAATCACGCCATCGACAGTATGGTTCCGCCAATCAAATTACCACAACCGAGGACATAGGGGAAAACGTCAAAACAAAAAGCGTCACACTCATGTCATTGCGCGCCAAGATCACCTTGGTCGGTCGGAGCGACCGGAGCGACTCGCTCCTCATTCTTTCATTAGCCAAGCCTAACCAAGTCTACAAGCATCGAGTCTGCAATGCCGTCTCTTCCGAAGCCTTTCCAGAAGCGCCAACGCCTCACGGCTGCAGCGCCTGAAGTTGAGCGCTTGCGCGGCATCATTGCGACCTACTCCCACTCGTAGTCGACTAGTAAAACCTCTGTCACCCCATTTACTTGAGAAATTGTATACAAAGTACGACTGCGCTATTGAGGCAAAACACTGTACACCATTCCCCCAAAATGGCCCGTCCTTGGAATAGCCTGTGTACACCACACAAATTAGTACCGGAAGTGACGATTTTCAAGAAAACAGCGCTTTTCCCAGATTTGCAAAAATCGCCTGATCGTCATCCCACCAATTTGCAAAACTCACCAGATGCATGACCGCCCTGTGGTATTGCATACATACTGCACTAACATGTAGCCGGCCAAACGATTGGTATATATTCTCAAAACAGCTAATATGCCATAGTACGGTAATGTCCATGTGGGTTAACCACTTTTTACACGACTCGGGGACATTATGCTGATTTCGCGTTGGGCAAGTTCCCTTCCACCAATGTATGCAATACTACAGGGCGGTCATGCATCTGGTGAGTTTTGCAAATTGGTGGGATGACGATCAGGCGATTTTTGCAAGTCTGGGAAAAGCGCTGTTTTCTTGAAAATCATCACGTTCTATAGCCAAGAACTACAAATTTGTGTGTTGTAACACAGCCTTGAATTAGCTTTCCCATGGACGGCAGCCTGACTGAACTTGTCAACTTGATTGTGAAATGGTGTACTACAGTATAGTGTATTGCATGTAGTATTGTGGTTTGCAGATATTTTGTCGCTCGGATTTAGGGCTTAGATCGATCTCTGAGATAAAATAATTCGAAGACACGTCCATGCGTCTGACATCCATCCTCCTGGCAGCGTCGGTGGCCACCCTCCTCGCGAGCGGCAGCGCACTCTCTGCGGATGCCAACCAAGGGACAAAGGTCTCCGCTATGGCGTCTCCGGACCTCAGTGTGCTGGATGTAAGCCTCAACGCCGGTGACGAAAAGAGATCCCTGCGCGGCCTCAAAGCCGTGGGTGAAGAGGACGAGGAGAGGCTGGCCGGTGACAACATGTTCAGCATCGAGAAACTCACCAAAGCGATGGAGGACACCAAATACGCGAAGAGGCTAATGAGACGGTGGAAGCGCAACGGAATCGAGATTGAACGAGCAAAGAAAATATTGAACAGGACTAAATTCTCGAACGACTCAAAGCTCAACCTCGTGTACCGCAAGTACGCTGAGTGGCTCGATGAGCACTTCTCACGCGTGGGACCTGCTTCGGGCGGTAATAACCTGTTCCACCCAGCCAATCTTTAGAAGGCACTGAAGGACGACAAGTACGCGAAGAGCTTGTTCACGAAATGGGCAACGTGTCGCGAATACCCGGGGTCTTGTTCCAAAGAGGAAAGTTGATTAATTAGCAGAGATATTCAGGTAGAGAAAGCAAACTACGACTGACTACAACCCCTTCGCAGGTGTACCCCTAGTATGCTTTCGTTCACGCAGCGTGGTGGACGCGTGCCATCCATCACTATAAACTCTTGCCGCGTGCCCTGATCCAGTAAATCTAAGAAAGACCGTCCGTGCTTCCTTCATAGACAACGAGGCACACTCAGTGAGCTGCTATTCGACGGATCGGGATGTTGACGCTCCGCAGCAGCCTGAGCTTGATCATAATCCGCCGACAGTGCCCCCAAAGCTCTGTGATGCGAGGTGCGTTATTCAATCTGCTCGCGCAGATCGTCGTCATCGCTGGCATTGATGTATTCCCGAACCTTGGTGGGGACATCCTGAGCCAGAACCGCAAGTGGCTCCCATGAGTCTTCGATAGTTTGTAGACCCATCCATGACACAAACAATTCCCAGCGGTCCAGAGCTGCGTTAAAGCGGTGATCGCGGATGTCTTCGACGCCAAACACCATTCCTTGGCGCGACACTAATTCCAGCAGCTCTTCAGTCTGGTTCAGCTCCGAATCCGCGTAGAATTTCAGGCGGGATGCATGGACGTCGTACTCTCGCCCTGAAATGAGGTGCTGGATCATGAAGGAGTGCGGCTTCGCCTCAATTATCTTGAACGGCCCAACCCACTGTCCCAGAAGCTTGTTATCCGGTAGACGCTGGTCAATACGTGACCAAAGTACGTAGTCCCCGACATCGAAGTTGACCACTGAGCCCTTGTGTGCTGCCATATCTTGTAGACGTCTGCGCTCCTTCTCGTTCACAACGTCTTTGTACATGCCGTGTAGAGATCGACGCAATGCATCCAGCTGCTCGTCGACGACTTCAAGGTTAATCTCTCGAACAAAGTCAGCGTCGTTGCGACGACCGACAACTGCATCCAGCTGAGACGAAGTTGGAAGTCCTGTGAATAATTCAACGGGGGAGTGACCTCCAAGGGATTGTAGAGGCGTGTGGTTCAAGTTCCCCTGTAGCACCGGCAGTAGATAAGGCCATTCATGAAAGTCGAGGTCATACTCCAGCAGGAGGGCTCGCAGCACTTGTAGAACGTCTTTGTTGAGTCTCTCCACCGTTCCATTGAGCCACGGGGAGTAGACCAGCGAGAATTCTTGCTCGATTTTCATCCGTGCGCAAAGATGCTTGACTGTTTCGTTCCGAAAGTGGCTTCCTTGATCGGACACAAGGGACTCGGGAACTCCAAATCTCGCACACCACATCGAGAGCAATTCTGCAGCGACGAAAGCCGTGGGTGTGCTGCACGGGAACTGTAGTGGGTCTAACTTGACTCACTACTTTAGCGTACACGTTGCGCAACGTGTATGAGGAAGCGTAAGTACTTAGTAATTACTTACGGTAATTATATTTGAATACACAAATATAATTTAAATCAGATAAGACTCCAAGTGAGTAAAATGAGAACTGTATTTGTTTGTAAATTGATCTTCCTCCTAAAACTGCTAAAACTGTTTATCATCTATGAAAGGGGTTGGCAGCGGCTGGCTGTCAGAGCCCCGCTAATATGCATGTCTCTGATTGGTAGAAAGATGCTGCTTTCTACCAATAGGATCTTTGGGTAGGTGTGGACCACTCACTGTGGTGGCCCACTTCAATGTATCCATTGGTGTGTCTTACACCAAGGTGAGGAAGTATCTAAAAACTTTTAACAGATAACCTATCTGTTAAATTCACAAGTGGCTTGCAGCCACTTGTACGTGTAACCCCGTTACACCATCCCCCCTTAAGGTTAGACGCGCGGGGTCTCCGCACGTCAATCTTCGGAATTGACCATTCGTCAATTCTCCGCGTTTGGAGAAGAAATCCGCGCTCATTCAACGATGAGCGCGCCTCAGAAGAAGTCTTCTAAGTCGGTGGGGAGTCATCTCTCCATCGACGACTACTTCGAACGCCAGAAGGCGATGTACGGCGACGTCGTCGACTTCGACGACGACGATGAAGATATGGAGGGCGAGGAGGACTCGCCCTCAAAGCGCAAAGACTCAGTGTCGAGCGAATCGCTCAACCCTCACGCCAAGAACATTCGCCCGCGTGAAGGGGACGAATCGGACGCTTCGAGCTCGAAGCGTTCGCGAACTGAGAGCGATACCCCACTCGCTTCCGCTGGGGCTCTCAGTACTCCGCGCGCTGCTGCTGCAGCGCGTGATATCAAAGCTCAAGGCTCCCCGCGCGCTGCGCCTGCAGCGCGCGATCCGTGGATGCCGTCCGCGTCCGAGATTGCGGACCGGTATGGGAACTCGGTACCTCCGAATGAGGTGCCGCTATACGTATGCAGCGCCATCAAAGATGACGCTGTGGCTGCCGAGCTGCACTTTGATGCGGAAACGCATCAAAGGCGCGATTACTACATCGGACTCTTTCATGAGCTCCGATGGTTTCAAAGCAAGAAGACATCTTCTCGCAGCAAAGTGCCCGAATGGCAGGCACTTTGTCAAAGTTGGAACTCCTTTGTTGAAAACTTCAACAAGAGGCCGAGTGCTTACCGTGATCGGGTTAAGCAAGCGCGTGATCGCTTCGAGACATACTCGAAGCGTGGAAAGCTGGAGCAACTTCATGTTGCTGCTGAGGAGGCAAATGTGCCGTGCGCTGTGCCCGAGGGCTTTCAGTGCACGAAGTGCTTCCCAGGCGCGGTCCGCTTGAGCGACCGCGACCTGAACGGGTACACGTCGTTTCGTGTGCCCGAGAGTCTCAAAGAGCTCCGTGCTAAGTTCTTAGCACGTGAGGGTTCGGGCGCTAGCGATGATCGCAGCGCTCGTATTACTTCCGCTGCACCAGCGCGTACTGCTCCTCGTACGCCCTCACCATTTCCGGAACGTCCTCCAACAAGACATTCCGCGGCTCCCATGTATCTCGATGGGGAGGAAATCCTCTCCAACGAATACGAAAACGAGCCCCTTGAGGGTTCGTTTTCGGGATACTATGGTCAACAATCCGCTCAACAATCCAGCGGGTTGAGCCGCGGGCGTCACGGATCGGCGGTGGCGGGGGTGGGAACACGCCCCGGGTATGATCAGCCCCGGGCTGATCAGTATGCGCCTCTCCACGACCGGGTGACCGCCGTGGAGCGTCTGCAGGGCGCTGAGTTCGCCGCCCTGAAACAGGAGCTGGCGAACCAGAAGGCTCAAGTCGCGGCGGTCTCGCAGACCGCCTCGAACATCCAGGTCGAGCTGGGGACCCAGATGAAGGGGTTGCTCCAGAGCGTCCGCGCGCTGGAGGAGAGGCTGCTCGTCGCCGAGGCCAAGTCCTCCGCTTCTGCCTCGGCTCCTGCCGAGGCTTCGGGTCAGCCGAGCTAGATGGCTCGTGCTGCCGGTATGGCTTCAGCCGTCCGACGTAAAAGGTCGGATGGAGGCGCATGCTAGACGGTATGTCTAGCGTGTATGCGTTGCCGTGCCGTGCCAACACAGTGAACGGCCCGATGAAGCGCGGAGCAAGCTTGCTTGCTCCGAAATCCGAAACTGCATGTCTAGGCAGGTTTTGTGTAGCTAACAAAACTAATGAACCAACTTTAAATTCATTTGTGTTGCCTCTGCCCGCATTGTCTGCGTTCAGCTTCTGTTGATCAACAGAAGCTGCTATTGTGTCTTGGACAAACCGAATCACGGCTTGTCTTTTGGTGATGAAACTGATTGCATCCGAGCTGAAGTCATTCAGCTCGCTCTCCGCTAGAGGCCCGGCCTCTGCGTGGTTCTTTGCGGTGTCTGCGCCCTGCGCAGACCCGTGATCGTTGGCCATGTTGTTGGGGGAGTCTGCGCCCTGCGCAGACTCATGTGGTTTGTCCATTGTTGCAGCTGACACTGTGCAAGTGTCAGCGGTTTTCTGCGGCTGCTGTATTGCAGTCGTAGATCCTCCCCCACTTAAAGTGGGAGCCATCACTCCGAGTAAACTCGGTAGACGTGGATGCCGCATGGCATTCACGTAGAACGGTGTATACCCGGCCGAGGCATGCACCGAGTTGTTGATGGCGCACTCCGCCATCGACAAACACTCGCTCCAGTACCGGAACGAGTGGGCGTAGCTCTTCAAAATGTCGACGAGCACGCGATTCCCGCGCTCGGTTTGGCCGTCCGTCTGCGGATGATCCGCAGTCGACATTGAAAGCTGGCTCCCAAGAAGTGTAAACACTTCTTGCCACAGGTGCGCTGTGAAGCGCGGGTCTCTGTCCGACACGATGTCGGACGGCATGCCATGGTGTTTGAACACCATGTCGACGAGCAGACAAGCCGTCTGCTTCGCGGTCACCTCTGCCGGCACCGCAGCAAGATGTACCATCTTGCTGAAGCGGTCTACGAAGACCACAACGCCGGTGTTCCCTCCGCTATCCGGGGGAAGACCAAAGATGAAGTCCAAAGACATGGACTTCCAACACTCCGACGGAGTCGGTAGTGATTGTAAAGGAGCCTGCGCGAATGGCGCAGGCTTTACGCGTTGGCATACCTCGCAAGCACGGATGTACTTGCGCACCCACTTATACTGGTGGTGCCAGTAGAAGTCGCGCGTGAGAAGGACGTATGTCTTCTCACGTCCGAGATGTCCCGCGGTCGGGGCATCATGATACTCGTACATGATCCTGAGTCGCAGGTCATGGTCATTCGGCACGACAACGCGATCAGCGTTGTCGTCGACTGCATTGTAAAGCAGTAGTCCTTCGTGCACACGAAAGCGGTGTGCACGCGCTCGAAGGTGCTTGGGCAGCTTCTGACGGGACTTGTCAGAAGGCGCTGTGCCATAGGCCAGCAAGAGCTTCGCGTCCGCGTCGTGCGCGTACGCGGCCTTCACATCATCCAGCAGAGATGATGTGGGTTTGCTCGATCGCATGGCGTCAATGGCATTGACGTCAACAGCTTCTGCATAGTCCGGCCGACGTGATAACGCGTCGGCCACTACATTCAATCTTCCGGGTTTGTATTCGACCCGGAAGTTATACTCCGCAAAGAATGAGAGCCATCTCACCATTCTTTGTGATATGTGTGGCGACTTCACTGCGGTGCGCAGTGAAGCATGGTCGGTGTAGACCACGAATGGTCTACTTCCAAGCAAATACACTCGGAACTTTGCGAGTGCGTACTTCATGGCAAGGAGTTCCTTGTCATGCACCGGATAGTTGCGCTCAGCTGGCTTCAGCTGACGCGATTGGTAGTAGACGACACGATCACGGCCCTCGTGATCGTGCTGCATCAACGCGCATCCGATTGCGAAATCGGATGCGTCACACACTACGTGAAATGGGCGATCTTGGTCAGCCACTGCCAAGATCGGCGCCTCAGTCAAGCCCCGCTTGACTGCATCGAATGCCTTTTGGCAATCGGTTGTCCAATTCCACACAGCTTCCTTCTTAAGAAGCTGTGACAGCGGGCGGATCTTGCCGGCATAATCCTCCACGTACTTGCACAAGTACGTGGCCAAGCCAAGGAACTGCCTCAGTTCCTTGACACTTGAAGGCGTTGGCCATTCATTGATCACTCTAACCTTTTCCGGGTCAGGGCGAACACCATTCTTCCCTACGAGACACCCGAGGACGGGTATCTCGCTCGCCCCGAAGATGCACTTCTTCAGGTTCGCGTAGAGCTTATGCTTTCGTATAAGCTCAAGTAGCTTCCGGAGATGCACCCTGTGCATCTCTACGTCGGTCTTCCCGTCCACAGCCCGGCTGTGGATGAATACATCATCGAAGTATCTCGGTGCGAAGTCGCGCACCGAGCGCAACAAGTGCGTCACGCACCTGTTGAAGGTCGCAGGGGCGTTCGTGAGTCCCTGCGGCATCACTAGCCACTCCCACAACATGCCGCTTGGCGTGCTCACCGCCGTGAGGGGGATATCGCTCTCACGCATTAGGATCTGGTAGAATCCGTCTCGCAAGTCGAGAGCACTGTAAACGGTGCTCCCGGCCATCGAATCGATGATAACATCTTTTCGCGGTATCGGCGTCTGCGCCGGTACTGTCGCATCGTTCAGCTTGTTATACGCATGAACGATGCGCCATCCGCCCTGTGTTTTTTTTTTTACACAGAACGTCGGAGCACTGTGCGGGGACTTTGATTCCCGCACTTGTCCTGCTTTACGACGACTTTCAAAGAAGTCGTCGATCGCTTTTACTTGCTCTCGCGGCAGTGGCCACTGCCGCGTGACACAGTACTTCGTGCCCGGCACGAGATCAATCTCGTGCTGAATGACCTTATCCTGCGGAAGCTCCGCAGGAATCTCTTCCGGGAGTACGTATTTGTACTCCCTCAACAATTCGTAATAGGGACTCGATTTTAGCGAGTCCCAACCTTGTTCCTCGAAGCGCTCTCGCTTCGTCTTCGCACTGAGAGTGTCTTCGCTCTCAGTGGTACTTCCCATGAAGAGCTACCTCAGCTCTTCGCTCTCGTTCTCCGTTCTTTCGAACAGCGAAAGAACGCAGACCTGCTCGATGCGTCCATCGTGCAAGTCGCGTGTGAAGCGCTTCCAGCTCATGGCTGGAAGCGAAGTCAACTCCGACGCCGTCGTCGGAGGACTAGCGAGTTCCATCTCACGATACTGGAATCCAGTATCGGTGCGCGTCAAGACGCTTAGCGTCTCGACACCCGGCGTCACCGCCGCAGTCTGCCCAGCAGACTGCCCTTGATGCGTCTCGGTCCCGGACCGAGACTTGCGCAGCGTTCTCCGCTTGCGCCGTCTTCTTGTTGTGCGGAGCCCGGCTCCGCACGGTTGTTCTTCTGGTCCAGGCCCGGCCGTGGACAGTTGTTCGCCGGCGGACCCTGTCTGCGGGCGCGCGATATCAAGCCCGGCTTGATCGCATGGCGCTTCGTCGGGCAGCCCGGCTGCACGACAGCATGCAAATTGCGTCAGTGCGGTACGTTTGCAACCGTCTGCACTGTTTGCAGCGTCAACTCCCGGAGTTGACACACCTTCGTCAGCTCGACGCCATTCATTGGCGGAGCTTCTCATTACCGAGGGTGCGTCGACTCCCGGAGTCGACGCGTCGTCGTCGACCTGGCCTCTTCGGGTCAGGGACTGTCCCATGCGTACTTGAACGCGAGTGTTGGTTCCCGGAACCAACACATCGTCATCTTCCGACGTCGGCAGCACCGCCGACGTGGATCCCACTTGTGAGCATCCTCGCGCACCCCTTGGGCACTCCGGGACAGCGGCATTAAGCGCTGTCTCGACTGGTGAGCCGCGCGCACCTGCTGGTGCGTGCGCTGCGGTAACAGGGCCATCGCTCTCTGTTCCGCTGTCGCGGCCGAAGCGCACGAGCGTGCGCTTCTTCCAGTCTATCACCGGATCATGCCGTGTAAGCCACGGCATGCCCATTACCATGTCGAACTTATCGTCCAGGTCCAGGACGATAAAGTGTTCGACAAACACTCGTTGTTTGTACGAGAAGCGCACGTTCACGACGCGCTTCTCGGTCTTTACGATGGCACCTGTTGCCAATCGTACCTCCAGAAGACTTCGAGGTACATTTACCTCCTCGAAGTCAAGTCTCGGCAGGCTTCGTAGTCGAACAAAGTTGTTCAACGCGCCTGAATCTACCAAAGCTCGAAGAGAGTCGCTCGCTCTCTTCGAGTAAACCTCCAAGATGACTAGGTTCGGCCTGTCATCTTGTTTCTTGCAGCGAGAGCTAGTCTCACTGGGGGCTGCAGTCCTCAGTATCGCGTGCCCGATGTCGGCACGCGCGACTGCATTACCAGTAGGGCGCCCCGCGCCTACTGGATGTTCGCGTTTTTTGTTGGTCCGCGGCGATGCCTAGCATCGCCACGACGGCCACCTCCAGGGGGCATGGGAGTTGTGCACTCCCGTGCAAAGTGACCGATCCTTCCGCAGCGGAAGCATCGCACGTTGCCTCCCTGCTGCTGGTAACCAGCAGTTGTTGCGTTCGAGAGGTCCATTGGTTCTGGACCTCCCGTCCTCACTACCGGGCGCGGTTGCGGCCTCGGTACATTTGCATGGAGTTTAGCCTGCCGCAGGCTAAACTCTTCTTGCATGGCAAGGGTGATTGCAGCTTCGAGAGTACTCGGGTACTCTCGGAAGAGATAGGTCTTCACGGGCCCATCTCTAAGTCCCATCAAGAACGTGACGACCTTAGTCGCCTCGTCAATTGGATTGGTCACGATATTTGATACCAAATATCGTGCGCGCTGCGCGTAAGCATGAACGTCATGCTTACCCTGCTGAAGGTCGAGGAACTCCGCCCTCGACCGGAACTCGTTTTGCGGGGGCTCAAACGCTTGTTTGAGCTCCTCTTTGAACACTTCGTACGTGCTGAAGCACGTAGGATCGGAGAGTCGGCGTCCATACGCCCAACTCCTTGCGCGTCCGCCAAGGCAGGACATGGCGAACGCGACCTTCGACAGCGGGTCGACGATGCGTCGAGCCGCTATGGCTGTGTCGAGTTCGACAAGCCATCGGAGGAGAGGCTCGCCCTCTCTTCCCACGTAATTGCTTACGCTCAACTTTAATGGTTGAGCACGCGGTGTCGTCCCTGACGACGCCGTCACTGAGGAAGCAGCGTCACGCTGCTCCTTCATGATGAACCCCAGAGCAACACCATGTTGCTCTGTCGGCGATAGCGTACGCAGCATCGTAGCTATCGCCGCCTCCCCAATGACTGTTGACAGTCGTTGGAGGGCTTCCCACTCGTGGTCAGACAGGTGGGGGCAGTCAGCGCGTGCAACATGCGTTGCAGGCGTATTGGAGCTCTCCATGGGCACCTCCGTGCTCATGTGGTTCTCGGCTCCGCGTTCGTACACCTCGTACGAACGTCAAGCAGTCGGTCGTTGGATGGACTACAAAGTGCTACCAGGTGTAGTGTGTCTAACTTGACTCATTACTTTAGCGTACACGTTGCGCAACGTGTATGAGGAAGCGTAAGTACTTAGTAATTACTTAGGTTAATTATATTTGAATACACAAATATAATTTAAATCAGATAAGACTCCAAGTGAGTAAAATGAGAACTGTATTTGTTTGTAAATTGATCTTCCTCCTAAAACTGCTAAAACTGTTTATCATCTATGAAAGGGGTTGGCAGCGGCTGGCTGTCAGAGCCCCGCTAATATGCATGTCTCTGATTGGTAGAAAGATGCTGCTTTCTACCAATAGGATCTTTGGGTAGGTGTGGACCACTCACTGTGGTGGCCCACTTCAATGTATCCATTGGTGTGACTTACACCAAGGTGAGGAAGTATCTAAAACTTTTAACAGATAACCTATCTGTTAAATTCACAAGTGGCTTGCAGCCACTTGTACGTGTAACCCCGTTACAGGAACAACTCGCAGTAATGGGTCAGCTCGTCTTTGGCGACCAATAGGTAGTTCGTGTCACCATAGCCATTACCAAGAGAGAGAAAGTCTCAATGCAGCACCTCGTTTCGCATCGTCGCCATGTGACTAGGTCCGTATGGCCGGGGGATGATGCGTGGGCCTTTGACGTGCTTGCAAAGCAAGCATCCACGAATAAACGCAGATACTTTCTCAGTGATACGGGCAATCCAGAAGTGACGCTGTAGCAAGGTAACCATCGGCTCCTGGCCTCGATGGCCTTGTGCACCGGTGTGAGCCACCACAAAAATCCGTGTGAGGAGCTCTCTAGCCCTATTCGGGATCCAGGTCCGGTCTTCCACGGTCACGATACCGTCCTCCTCCTTTAGAGTGACTCGCAGACGCGATTTTTCTTGATCAGCTGCATGTTGCGCCTCGCGAATGTCATCCAGAGTGGGAAATACAAACTCGGCATCAGACATTGGGCGAGGGGGGGGAAATTGCTGCCAGTGGAGCAGCGCGTTGATGCGCGTCTGTACAGCAGCCACACGAACCACCTCACGCGTGTGCCAGCGGGATATGATATCTGCCCAAATGTTATCTTCGCCAGCAATGTGCTCGATCGTGTAGTGTAGCCCACAAAGCCGCATAGCCCAGCGTTGGAGACGATCTCTAACGTGCTTCTTGAGAGCATCGTGGGGCGCGAAAATATAGACCAGGTTGGCATGGTCGCAGTACAGTCGGAATCCTCTGGGTCGCAGCAGTAGGTACTCCAGGTCCTGGCACGCCTTCACGATCGGGTAAGCCTCCTTTTCCACAATAGTCCAATTGAGCTCATTGTGTTTGAACATTCCACCTTTGCAGATTATCATCTGATGCTGCTGTTTGGCGACAGGAAGCTCGGGATCCCAGTTGACAACTTGGGTTACAACGATCGAGTATTCGGAGAGACTTGCATCCGTAAAGACTAACAGTTTGGCATCCGGATCAGGCGACGCCATGAGGGCCGAGTCTCGGGCAAGCCAGAGCATCGCCTCGTAGGCAGCTTGTTCAGGCGCTGCCCACACAGTAGCGACGTTTAACACATTTCGACTGCGTCCACCAACGCGCTTCTTCTCTGCCGCTAACTTCTCTTGGAGCGGGGCGATCATGCGTGCATAATCCGGCAGTGAGTCTTGGAGCCAATTGGTGGCGCAAATGAAATACTGCAGGA
The DNA here is from genome assembly GCF_018691715.1 of Phytophthora cinnamomi. Classification (NCBI taxonomy): domain Eukaryota; phylum Oomycota; class Peronosporomycetes; order Peronosporales; family Peronosporaceae; genus Phytophthora; species Phytophthora cinnamomi. The sequence continues at coordinate 1,168,834 of NW_027151035.1, forward strand.
CGGCTATCGTTGCAGGGAGTGGAAGTGTCGATAGCGCATCCACGCGATCGGGGTCATGGCGAATGCCTGCTCCTGAGATTAGCCGTCCGCACCAGAGTACTTCCATCTTGAACAGTGAACACTTCGACACGTTCAGCTTCATTTTGGCCGCAGCCACCAGGGAAAAGAAGTGTCCCAGCACCTCGACGAACTCGCTCACAGTCGGCGCAAAAAGAATAACATCATCGACCCATACTAGGGCTGAGTGAGGTATCAGCGGAGCCAGTAAGCGCTGCATCTCACCTTGGAAGTGCAGAGCTGAGTCGGTTGCCCCTTGTGGGACTCTGCATGGCGTGAACACGCCATCCTCAGTAATGAACGAAAATATCTCCCTGCTCGCTTCGTGCAACGGCAGCTGCCAAAATCCTTGGGTGAAGTCGAATGACCCAAAGACGTTTTTGCCTGCGAAGGCATCGGTCGTGGTCGCATTGGTCGGCATCGATCCGGCGATGGGAATAGTGACTTGGTTCACTGGCCTATAGTCAATGGTCATACGAAACTTGTCTCGAGACCCAGGCTTGCGTACAGGAACTACAGCAGATGCCCACCGGGACGCATTGTTCTTCACGACCAAACCATTAGCAACCAGGCTCCGCACGTACTCACGTACGAAATCAGCCTGGAGCGGTGCGTATTTGCGAGGTGGACTGCGGTACGGGACTGCATCGTCTTGAAGAGTTACTCGCAGCGGTTCAACATGCGCTGGCGGGTCAGGTCCGATGGCTTCACTCCAAATGTCAGGATACTTGGTCAAGACACTTCGAACCGCCTCGACGTGGTTGGCCGGGAGACCCTCCGAGACTGCTTGAAAGACCAGTCGATCAATAACCTCCCTTGGATCGTGCACATCTTGTTCGTTAGGTAGGCCATCACCAACAGGAAACTCGTCCTCCTCTGCACCCAGAAGAGGCTGACCAGCTAGCTGGGCCAGTTGGTGATCGATGTCAATGCCCAATTCCTTTAGGGCATCCCGCCCCAACAGGAATTCTTTGCCTTCACCAGCCAAAATTAGACATGGCACAGAGCGGATTGAGACTGGTCCCGCAATAGTGACCAACTCGAGGTTCAGTAGCACTTCGTGTTCACACACCAGACGTCGTCCATCAGCCATTTCCACGTCGACCCGCGTGCTCAGTGGGGTAGGTGTCAGTGTGGGGAGTACAGCCAATAGCGAATCCACTATACCTTGGGGAATTATGCTCTTGTCAGCCCCAGTGTCCGGGATGTATGGCACCTCCACGATACCGTTGATCCGGACAGAGCCTGCCGGTGACTCATACCTGGCAGCTTTGGATCGGATAGTGTTGGACCGCCTCTCCTTAGCCTCACGGAAGCGCTCCCGTGCGTCGGCTTTCTGGGCCTCGGTAGCGGTGGGGCAATCCTTCAGCCAGTGCGGGCCTTTGCACACGAGACATCCGTCCTGCGGCGGAGGGCGCGAGGGGCGTGGAGCCCGGCCAGGTGCTGGAGGCGGCGAGGCAGCCGGCGACGAGCCTCGGGTCGGCGCTGGCTTGGTGGCTCCAGTTCGTGGTGGCTTCTGTTCTGACTTGGGATCCCCCTTCTTAGCATAATCCTGCGACATGCGATGAAATCGCTGCTGCACTTTCGCGTGTTCCAGTATCAGATCAAAGAGGGCAACATCATCAGATTTGCAGTCTCTCTTCTCTAAATCGATCAATCGAGTGATCTGAGCCTTGAGAACAGGAGGTTGCAGACCGTCGACCAGCAGACGGCAACAAACCTTCAATCGACTTTTGTAGCCAGCATCAGACTCATTCCCAGTGCCAATCAGGCCTTGTAGACCATTGTCTTCCACGATTCCGTTGAAGTCCTCGTAGTATCGGAAAATTCGGGCGTCACAGTCGTCAATAGACAGATCCATCTTCAGCTGTTGACGGAACAGAGACGTGACATCAGGCACAAATTCGTTCTTGAGCGTACAGCAACGTGCTTGCACGGCCTCCATGATGTCAGCGTCGGTGACTGCGGACAGTGGCTTCTTCAGCACGTAGGTAGCCATGTTCCTCAGCGCCTTGGGCCTCACCGAGCTCTTGACGGTGGCCACGACGCTTTCAAACGTCTCATTGGTGACACCACAGCGGTGGCGGATCTTCTCCACGTAGCGCTCCCACTCACGGTGCCACTCAATGAGCGCAGCATGCTCCCAGCTGCGCAGCTCCGGGGCCCGGATCAATTCGAAGATCGGCTGCGGAATCGTCATCTCCACATCACCGTCGGAGTCCACTGCGAAGCCGGGCATAGTTGAAGTCCACATCAATCGCGCTTAAGACGAACCGAGAATGTTCGTACTTAGTCGGCGAAGATCGGTAGTCTTGGGTAACCTTCGGTCGACACGCGCACGGAAGAGACGAAAAAAACGGACAGTGGTGTCCGGGATAAAAAAACTAACGCTTCGAAGAGCGCAAAGCTAGCTTTGTCGCGAATACCCGGGGTCTTGTTCCAAAGAGGAAAGTTGATTAATTAGCAGAGATATTCAGGTAGAGAAAGCAAACTACGACTGACTACAACCCCTTCGCAGGTGTACCCCTAATATGCTTTCGTTCATGCAGCGTGGTGGACGCGTGCCATCCACCACTATAAACTCTTGCCGCGTGCCCTGATCCAGTAAATCTAAGAAAGACCGTCCGTGCTTCCTTCATAGGCAGCGAGGCACACTCAGTGAGCTGCTATTCGACGGATCGGGATGTTGACGCTTCGCAGCAGCCTGAGCTTGATCATAATCCGCCGACACAACGCACGAATACAAATCGGATGGTATGCTAGCAAAACTCAAGGCCGTCGGTCTCAAGGAACCCGAGTACAATATGCTGTACAAGAATTACATCTCTTGGCTCAACCTCCATGTCCCGAGCGAAAAATTTGTGGTCGGGGACAACTTGTTTAAAGAGAGTATGCTCTTGAGGGCGAGAGAGGACCCCGTCTACCGTGTGCATTTGTTCAGGGCGTGGAGAAATCAAGGGTACAATGTCCGTGAGGAGCTTGAAAACACGCTGGGCAATGTCCGCAACACTCTGCTCGAGAAGTACAACGCCTGGCTTGCAAGCACTTCCCACGGAAGGTGAAAACTACTCGTTCGTGAAGTGCTCTCAGACACGCGGCTTATTTTGGGTTTACTGGCAGCACCATAATATAACCCGCTTGAACATCAATAAATGGTTTTGCCAAGAACATGTAATGCTCCCTGCAACGAACTAGTCATGGCTGTTCTCAACAACTTTCGATCATGGATTTTCTGATCGAAGACTGCTTTCTCATGTTTCGCGATAGACACTCTCCGCCAGTGGCTGGCGCGGTAACAGCGCATGTAAAAGGCTCGCTTCTGTTGCCATTTAAGCAGCTCTACATGAGCTGCTTGCTCAGTTTTAGCACGCTCGCGCTTGTTTTCCCTCATTCTTCGGGTGTTCCCAGTATAATGCATCCTCGAAGCCCAAGGTCAATGGAGCGCGTACATATTGCCACATGCTCGAGGTTACTGTACTTTCCTTCTCAATGGTGGAACTCCAAGGCGCAACTTGGCCTTGCCGAATCAATCGCATCGTGTGTACGTTCAAGCCGAACATGGGCACAAGTCGAAGTGAACGAATTTCCAGCACCCGCCGAGCACCAAAGCGTATGTTGTGCGTTCGCAGATGCTACTACCAACGGAGACACTGCAGCTAGTAACGAAGGATAAATCGCTCAGAGGAACCGAGAATGATTTGCACAACATTGTTTTAATGGCAAGCTAGATTTAAACTAACGAGGGTGAAGCTGAACGATCGGCACGCTAAGCTGGACATCGAACTCGAAGAATAGTGGAATTGTCTTAATTGTACGTGCTGCATAATGATGTTTGGTTGAAGTCTCGATCTTGTCATTCTTGTCTTGCAGCAATACCCCAGCACATTTGGTATTCAAGTCTTGAATAGTCATGAATTCATCAACATGGTTTCGAGATGATGCGCGTCGATTCTCAATGAAGTCATTGATTTCAGTCGCCAGCTTCTTGCATGCTTGAGTGGATGTGTGTAGCTTCAGGATGAATTATTTGGCTTATATACCGACGTTCTGAGCACGATCGACGCAGGGACACAAATCCCGATTGAGGATAGAAAAGGTGGCCGCATTCTCCTTTCAACCTAAAAAGACGCCAGAAAAACTGCATGAATGGGTGTCGTATACAGATCTAAAGTTGATGATCGACGACTGACCGACCGTAACAGGAGTTGGATGCAGCCTCTAATGACAATGCTAGCATCATTGTAGAGTACAATTCTGATGAAGTTACTGGCGGTAGTCCAACACTGAAATCCAACTAGCAGCGATATCTACTAAGAGGGAGTTCAGTTTGATTATCTTGAAGGCTGATGTGACTGTTGTTCAGAAGCTGGGGGAGACGCAGTTGAACCTGCAGACTTATCGATGCGTCATGTGCTTCCGCTCAAAGATGTGGCTCTAGGAACACTGAAGTCGTTGTCAGATACGTCCGAAACAATGCGACGATGGATCAAAGCACAAATGTTACGGTGTTTTCTCGAGTTTGTGTGTACATGGCGTGATATCGAAGGGAGAAGTTATGGCGTTCCATACGTGTAGTGTCCGATATCAAGATTATCGTGAAGGCGAAACTGCATGCACTATGTTTTGTGAGATATTCCAAGGCCTCATGAAGAAGGTTTTCGCCGCGAGAACCATGCGTAAGCAGCAGTTATTTGCGCAAAAGAACAGTGATCGGAAGAACTGCGGAGCATTCTGGCTGTGGCATGAAGGAAGCAAGGACTGCTGGATCATCCTATCCTAGCCGATATAACAAAGTAATTCGAATTTGCGAAGTGCAGCTCGAGCGCCGATGTTCTTCCAAAAAGCTCTGCCAAGGTTATTTTGTTAAGCGAGTCTCCGTCTTAAATGCCGTTGTAACGGCATCAGTGTAGCCGGAAATTTTCAGTACTATATAGTAGGAGTATTTATCGTCCCTGGATGGTTTCTTGGCACTCGAATCGCGCGGATGATCATTGAAATTTACTGAGCGGTTTTCGCTTCCTTTAAGTGGTGATCTCAAGGTCTATGACTCGACTCTCGTGGCAGTGTTGGCATGGACGACGGTCCATCAGCTCCTTGGGACTGGGCAGTCAGAACTTGATCTCAACAATAAACCATAATACTGTAGGAAGCAAACAAAAAATGCATACAGGCGGCAATAATAGCTTCAGCTAAAGGCGACTCCGATCACTCGTATTTTCCCATCCGGTCGAGGAAGGAAAAATGTCTATCTATCCGCCGCGACCCTTAAGTCTCGACGTCCATCTTGCTGTTGGCCGCGGTCCTCTTGGCCGCGGCGGCGTTGGTCTTGTCCAGCAGCTCCTGGTTGGCCTGCACCACCGTGTTCTGCAGGTGGGCCTGGATGGCGGCGAACGGGTCGCTCTTGAAGCCCGAGTGGGTCTGCACGGCCTTGAGCTGGCCCAGCTCGCGCACCGCCAGCTTCTGGCGCTGGCGGCCACTCAGCGCCTTCTTCCTCTTGCTGTCCTTGGCCTTCTGCTGCGTCCTGTGCGCGTCGTCGGCCTGGAACAGCGAGCTCTGCAGCTCCTCCAGGTCGGCGAACACGCCGCTCTCGTCCTTGCTCTGCTGTGCCTGCTGCTCCTGCGCCGCCTTGGCCACCAGGCCCATCTTGCGCATGAAGGCGGCGCGGCGCTTCAGACGCTTGCGCTGGCCGCGGCTCAGACTCTGCGCGTCGCCAGCCACGTCGTCGTCGTCACCGTCCTCCTGCTCTTCATTGGCGGCGGCGTCTTCCTCGCCGAAGGTGGCGGCCACGGCGGCGGCGCTCAGCGAGTCCGTGGGCGGCTCCGTCGTCTGCGTCTGCTGCTGGCTGGCCGCGGCCTTGGAGCGCGCTGCCACGCCGTGCGCGCGCGCCTTCTTCCGCTGCTGACGAGCCATAGTGGACGGAAAGAGAGACAGCGCCCGGAGAGAGGAGACGAGGAGATGCAGTGGCTCGAGCAGGTGCAGTGTGTCTTGCGCCTTCCGAACGGCGATTGCCAGTCATATGCAGACGTGTGATTGGTGGAAATTTAAAATGGATACAGTGGAGTATTTATTTTGGGGAAATTCCAAATTACATCCTTTAGTGCACTAGAAGCATATTAGTGCACTAATAGAAACGACCGTAATCACCATAATAGAAGACTGTGGTATATTACTGGTATGAATCGTTTGAAACCGAAATCACTCGCGCAGTATACCGCAAAAGCTAACCCCGGCTTCATACTACGATGCGTATTTCTCGTCTGTTCATTATACTAGCTGAGCAACAAAATTTGACTATCCGTACTCAACTCAAGCATCCATTTGTTACCAAGGCGCGGAGACTACACCATTAGCAGCTACTCAGTCGTAGGCACTAAACCGCTAGCAAGCGCAAGAAAAGCTTCCTCAACCTTTCCTGTACAGCTGAGACAGGTGGAGCAAAACCTTTGTGAGTGGACTATCGATGGGGCGACAGCTTCTCGGTGCTTCAACCAGTCCGCGGTGCCAATCGCCCTTGACCCCGCCGCCCTTATATAAGGCCAAGCGTGCCTTGAGCTGCACCATAGACAGCGGCACTGGCGCCATTAACGGTTCTTGAAGGCTTTATGAAGGGCACGCCGGCGTGAGCGGCTGCACGCCGTCCAACAACAGCTGTCGTCTTCCTGATCACAGGATTGCTGATGGCACAATGCCGCTCTAGCGATAAGGCATGGACAGTCCTTGTATGGCTTGAAGACAGCGACGTTGGTGCGGCGATTTGCTAACGCCGTGAACGAGCACAATGCAAAACGTCCTCGAAAGGCACAAAAGTTCGCCGACTGATATGGTTGCGCACCCGAGCAATCGCTGTTGTCCACGAGTCAATGTGTTACTGAAGCCATTGCACACAGATGAGCAGATAATCATACCTTTATAACAGTGCGGAGCAACGAGAGGGTACCGTAACCCATTAGCGACACCGCACCCACCACAGTCATGTGGAAGCTTGGCTTCGTCTCCTTGCGCCAGACGTTGGCTGAGCCGCGCACTGTCGACGACTTTCCAAGATACGCGCGGCGTCGATCTTCAGCTCGATGAACAGCTTCGCCAAGGTGTAGAACAGCGTGGTCACGCCGTCCTCGTCCACTGCGTTGCGCACGCGCGCAACACACTGCGCAATCCGGTTGCTGAGGAAGGGGTGGCGCTGGAGAAAACGGCGGTACCAATCGCCAGTCAGTATCCTTGTAGGTGTAGCGCGGGTGGGCATGACCCGCCCAGTGGCAACAGCGAGAATAGCTCTCGCCTTTGCAATGATGTCCCGCCGGCCGACAGGCATGCCGCACCGCTGCATGGCAGCGATCCACTCAGCCAAATCGCGCTCCAGCTCCGCTGGCATATCAGGCTTTGGGCCTGGCCGCGATGGTACAGTGCTGCCACCGTCAGCAGCCCTCTTGACGAGCCGGAAGAGTGTGCGCAAAGGCACCAGTGATGTCTTCACCACCGCAGCCTTCTTCTCCCCGGCGGCAACACGTGCCAGCGCCAGATCCACGTCTTCTTGGTTGTAGCTCTCCTTCGCCTCCCCCATCTTGGCGCTCGTGAAGTGTGTGGCGTGTGGGCACTGAATCCAAATGTACTCAATGTTTTAATTAGACCTCTTAAAATTCCATTACAGCCCTCAAAAGCGTGCCAGCAACTGATCCAAAAAGAGAGTAGCCAATAGGCAACGAGATTGACGAAATAGGGATATGTCATTGGCAAAAAGTATAAGTCGTGCCACGAATTGGCAACGTGCCAGGTTTGGCATTTTACCTTACCTTGTGATAACACTCGTAAGTGTTATCACACGGATGGACAGTAATTCGATTTTAACTACTACTCCGCTGATACCTATATTAAAATGATGTAATAACTAGTAATTTGGGCCGAGGTACCATCTGATACTACTGTAGTAACTAGTACTAGTAACTCAGATCGACCCCGTGTATCACTATAAACTACTATCGCGCACTTGAAGAAATTCAGAGGCGTGTGGCAATCCCCCGCTTCCACAAAGCAGAAATTCTGGTTCGCCCCCCCCCCCCCCCCACGCAAGCTCATGTGGATCACTGCTTGGTTGGAGACGGATAGGGCGACGAGTGGGGTGTCTGCGTCCGGGCAGCGTTTGCAAGAGCTGAATCCGTACACGAGCAAGCCCGTCGTCGTGCTGGCGATGCCAGTCTTGCAGATCCAGACTTCTCAGCCCTCATTCTGCAAGTTTCCAGCAACACCAGAACCGCCAGAAACGACCAAGAACTCTCTCGACCTGCCACCCTTCATCCCCATGAAGTGCGCTAATCCCGACTGTTCGTTCGCCGAGTTGCCGACGACCGATCCGTGTGTCGTCTGCAAGAGTGGCGTTCATCACCAGTACAGTAAGCCGACAGCGTTCTGCAAAAGTGGCAGAGTACTCAGCGGACTGGATCACCATGACACTGCAGCAATCAGCGGAGGAGGGGGTGAGCAAGAACGAGTTTACTCCTTTGCTGATGGTTCGTCGAAATGGAGTAGTTTGCTGACGTGTAGAGGCCCTCTGCGAGTATATGGACATTCTTCGTTGGTTCGCGATGTCGGTCGCGTGAAGTTTCCATCTATCGCGGCCTTAGCACGCGTTTGGCTAGGGTGCAGTCCTTCCAACGCGTTCCAAGAGCGTGTCTTCTCTACAGGGGGATTTGCGAAGAGCAGCCTTCGGACGAGAACTGACAACGAACACGCGGAAATGCAGATTCTTCTCAAGCATAATCGAGCGGAAATCCGTCGTATGGAGCTTGACAGCAATGGATACAAAGGCCTGACAATGCAGGAGGTCGACCACTGAAGCTACTAGGAATTACTGGAAATTACTACATTAATATTACTACAATAACGGAGATCCCCTGAAATGATAGTAATATTACTACAGTAATTCGGTAACCACAGCTGCCCTATTAATACAGTAGTTTCGGGAAAATTCGTGTTACAGTTCTGTCAATCCCTGCATGTATAACAAGCACACAGACCGAATGCACACCAATATTACTTCTACAATCCCTTCGGTAAGATGGCTCGCAGCCTTCGTGAGATAAGGTACCGTTCTAAGAACTACACAACAGAAAGCTAACAAAGCGCTTGCCAACGGTTCACCGACGCTTTTGCCAGCGACAACGGTGAATACGTATCCATGGCAGGAGAGGGAAGGCCGCGGTTGCAGGGTGCTCCTTCAGCGCCCTACTACTCCGTCTCACAGAGGTTCTGTCTTCTTTATGGTACAGTTTTGGTAGTATGTAAGCAACATGTACCTTGTTACAATATCATACAAAGTATCGCTGCTATATACTCGTAGCAACGTGACGAGCCAGCACATCAATGCCATCGCACTGGTATACATTCGGATGTACTGTAAGCTTCCCTCTGGTCTTGGCTGGCTGGCAAGGGCGGACAGTAGTTTAACGCGACTTATAAGTGCGCTCTCCCGTTAAATACACATTACGGACGTCTTTTGGAATCAGTTCAAAATTACGGACGTAATTTTGAATTTCCCCTTTTTTTCTTCGGCTACGAAGATAAGATGCATAATTCGTGCAACATTCCTGCATCCTGTGATAACCAGCCGCCGGAAGGGTTGTGCAAACTTTCAGGGCCGTTCTTAACGGAGCGGGTGTGCGGTAGTCTCGGTAGGCCGGGGTAGGCTGCGCACCGGCTCTGTGCAGCAATCGGGACTACCTCGAGGGAATTTTCGATCACGGATCGGTAGGCTCCCTACGCCCTACACGAGGGGGGGGGGGGCTGTCCGTGGTAGGCTGCCCAGATTCAGACTCTCCATCCAAATGGAACGCCCTCGAGGGTTGCTTCGCACCATTGCACCATTGTCCAGCCCAGCGCGAGCTCCTCTGACTTGCTCTCGGGTCCCAGCGCTGACGACGTGTCTACCTCCGACACCCAGGACACGACCATCGCATGCACCTTCCGTCCTCTCGCTCAAGCAGACGGGTTGTCTGGCTGTAGTGGCGGCAGTCATTCTCCCGGCCTAGCGCAGTATGCGAGCAGCGAATCCACGCTCCCCCCACCAGCACGACACGAGTATCACCAGGCAGAGGAGAAGTGTGAGGATATCGTCGAAAGCAGTGAACGCGCTGATGCCCTGCTCGCTGGCCATGATTTTGCTCGCGCGTCGGCTTCCGCTCATGCTGCTTCTCTATACCCTGAACTGGACTCTATCACTCTCGGCGACGTTGAAGTCATTATGGAGGAACTCACATCTAGCGAGCGTGCAGGTGATGATCAGTACACGGAGCAGCACACGGAGCAAGTGCAGAACGAGAAAAAAATACTCCTGTACATCAAAGATCTATCCGGGTCGTCGTTTAAGTACAAGCAACTACGATTTTTTTGCAAGAAGCTAGGTGTCCATGGCTACAAGAACAAGACCAAAGCAGCTATGGTCGACTTGATCATTCAGAGGAAGATTAACGAGACTTCTTACGATGCGTTGTTTGAGAAGAAGAAGAAAGCTCGAAGTGATCCACCTCTGAAGCAGAAGCAATGCCCTTTTAGACTTTTGAACGTTTTGTTTTCTGACGAATTTGAATTAGCTACAAGTACCTTTGAAGCGTGCTTCAGATCCACTTGAAGAGGAGATCGCAGTCGCCACCATTTTGTTGTCATTAATCCAACGGCTTGTTCAATTTTGATCCGTTGCTGGCTTAGATAGAAATTGTGGCTGTTGTTCTTCGGTATGTGTTTTTGGGTTCCACTGAAAGGTGTAAGTAGGAGCTCTGACGGAACATACGCGCAATCACCAATTACATAGCGACCATACGGAAGCAAATTAATGTATTGTGATAGTGATGTCTGGCGCAGTGCGTGGATGTCCGACGATCCTCCAGGTGCAGCTACCGCGAAGTACGTGAATCTGCACTTGGCGTCACAGATAGCTTGAATATTCAGGCCCATGGAGTAGTAGTGTCCCGAGAAATATGAGCGCATGTTCGCTGTACTAGATGAACTTGGCGACTTAATTCGTACCAGCCTTCCATCAATGCATCCCACACATCCTTCATCACTAGATGAACTGCTCCATTCCTCGTCGTCCGAATCGACTAGCTGAGGGAACATACGTAGTATGCCCACAGGGGGTTCGGGGCGTTTTGTGAATGAGACAATTTCTCGGACACAGGTACAGTCTGGTACAGCGGCCTACCGCCCTACACTCCGTCATTCTTAACGACGACGCGCAGAGTGGTACTCTCTACGCCCCACCGCCCTCCCAGCCTACCGCTCCGTTAAGAACGGCCCTCAGTTGCCAGTGAGAAACAGAAGGGGAAGTAGAGCAACGATGGCGAATACTGCTGGCGCTGACACCGACACCATAGTTGATCTGATGGAGAGTGGGCTTGGTCCATCATCACGGAAGCAAGACGCATCTGCCAGGTTAAAATTCAATTGTTTTCTAATCAGACGTGTAGGTAAAAGTTTAACTTTAGAGAAGGTGTCTGCTGCAAACATGACGAAGGAGATGTTTGGAATGCTTTTGCCCTTCGTATTTAAGGATCGTGATATTTATTAGCAAACATGACACGAAGCAGCTCCTCAGAAATTCCCCAAGCGCGTATCCGGTAACCCTGCCTGCGATGGGTGCGGAAAAAGACATGCGACGCTGCAGATCGTCAACCATGGCAGAGAACAGGGACATGCACAAGCTGAGAGCCCAAGCCAGCGGAAGTGGAGTGCGGAAGGACGCTCCCCGAGGACGCTTGGAAGTGAAGCATACTGAACCCAAGTCATCTCCCAAATTCCCAGTTTTCCGACTCCAGACGAAGGAAACTCCGAACGTCAAGCTCCGGATGCCGATCCCCCGAAGGAGCGACCACATCCGACCAGTCGCCGCCTGATTTGTACCCAGAAAGTCCGGAGATGTACCCGGAAAGTCCTTCCAAGTTTCAAGTATAGTCCAGCCAAGATGTTAACGACCGATCAAGACGACCGATCATGATATGTTATGCACCGACCATATTCCTGCCCGATTCATGACCTGCTCGACGCGCGACGTTATTACGCCACGCCCGACCATAGTGAATTCAAGATAAAATGACTGCTTCCAGAGAGATTGTAGGTACACACGCCTAACAGACTATATAATCAGAGAGTTCAATTTGCCAAGAAGAGCGCAAGTGCTGCGGAGTCCTTAGGGACGAAGAGGTGCTGTCAAGCAGTGAGAGGAACAAGCATTGCCCGGAGGAACCAACCCTACCGGCGGCCCTAAGCTGCGAGGCCTGCGTCTGGACGCGTCATGATCGCGATTACCGCCGTGGATGTAGCGGGGTTACACGCACAAGTGGCTTGCAGCCACTTGTGAATTTAACAGATAGGTTATCTGTTAAAAGTTTTGGATACTTCCTCACCTTGGTGTAAGACACACCAATGGATACATTGAAGTGGACCACCACAGTGAGTGGTCCACACATACCCAAAAGATCCTATTGGTAGAAAGCAACATCTTTCTACCAATCAGAGACATGCATATTAGCGGGGCTCTGACAGCCAGCCGCTGCCAACCCTTTCATAGATGATAAACAGTTTTTAGCAGATTTTAGAGGAAGATCAATTTACAAACAATACAGTTCTCATTTTACCTAATCTAAGTCACTTGGAATCCTTTTATTACTTAACTTATATTTGTGTATTCAAATATAATTAACCTAAGTAATTACTAAGTACTTACGCTTCCTCATACACGTTGCGCAACGTGTAAGCTAAAGTAGTGAGTCAAGTTAGACCCTCTACACCTGGTAGCACTTGGTAGTCCGTCCAACGACCGACTGCTTGACGTTCGTACGCGGCGTACGAACGCGGAGCCGAGAACCACATGAGCACGGAGGTGCCCATGGAGAGCTCCAACACGCCTGCAACGCATGTTGCACGCGCTGACTGCCCCCACCTGTCTGACCCAGAGTGGGAGGCCCTCCAACGACTGTCAACAGTCATTGGAGAAGCGGCGATAGCCACGATGCTGCGTACGCTATCGCCGACAAAGCAACATGGTGTTACTCTGGGGTTCATCATGAAGGGGCAGCGCGATGCTGCTTCCTCAGCGACGACGTCGTCGGGGACGACACCGCGTGCTCAATCATTAAAATTGAGCGTGAGTAATTATGTAGGAAGAGAGGGCGAGCCTCTCCTCCGATGGCTTGTCGAACTCGACACAGCCATTGCGGCTCGACGTATCGTCGACCCGTTGTCAAAGGTCGCGTTCGCCATGTCCTGCCTTGGCGGACGCGCAAGGAGTTGGACGTATGGGCGCCGACTCTTCGATCCTACGTGCTTCAGCACGTACGAAGTATTCAAAGAGGAGCTCAGACAAGCGTTTGAGCCCCCGCAAAACGAGTTCCGGTCGAGGGCAGAGTTCCTCGACCTTCAGCAAGGTAAGCATGACGTCCATGCTTACGCGCAACGCGCACGATATTTGGTATCAAATATCGTGACTAACCCGATTGACGAGGCGACCAAGGTCGTCACGTTCATGAAAGGACTTAGAGATGGTCCCGTGAAGACCTATCTCTTCCGAGAGTACCCGAGTACTCTCGAAGCTGCAATCACCCTTGCCATGCAAGAAGAGTTTAGCCTGCGGCAGGCTAAACTCCATGTAAACGTACCGAGGCCGCAACCGCGCCCGGTAGCGAGGACGGGAGGTCCGGAGCCAATGGACCTCTCGAACGCAACAACTGCTGGTTACCAGCAGCAGGGAGGCAACGTGCGATGCTTCCGCTGCGGAAGGATCGGTCACTTTGCACGGGAGTGCACAACTCCCATGCCCCCTGGAGGTGGCCGTCGTGGCGATGCTAGGCATCGCCGCGGACCAACAAAAAAACGCGAACATCCAGTAGGCGCGGGGCGCCCTACTGGTAATGCAGTCGCGCGTGCCGACATCGGGCACGCGATACTGAGGACTGCAGCCCCCAGTGAGACTAGCTCTCGCTGCAAGAAACAAGATGACAGGCCGAACCTAGTCATCTTGGAGGTTTACTCGAAGAGAGCGAGCGACTCTCTTCGAGCTTTGGTAGATTCAGGCGCGTTGAACAACTTTGTTCGACTACGAAGCCTGCCGAGACTTGACTTCGAGGAGGTAAATGTACCTCGAAGTCTTCTGGAGGTACGATTGGCAACAGGTGCCATCGTAAAGACCGAGAAGCGCGTCGTGAACGTGCGCTTCTCGTACAAACAACGAGTGTTTGTCGAACACTTTATCGTCCTGGACCTGGACGATAAGTTCGACATGGTAATGGGCATGCCGTGGCTTACACGGCATGATCCGGTGATAGACTGGAAGAAGCGCACGCTCGTGCGCTTCGGCCGCGACAGCGGAACAGAGAGCGATGGCCCTGTTACCGCAGCGCACGCACCAGCAGGTGCGCGCGGCTCACCAGTCGAGACAGCGCTTAATGCCGCTGTCCTGGAGTACCCAGGAAGTGCGCGAGCATGCGCACAAGTGGGATCCACGTCGGCAATGCTGCCGACGTCGGAAGGAAAAGATGTGTCGGTTCCGGGAACCAACACTCGCGTTCAAGTACGCATGGGACAGTCCCTGACCCGAAGAGGTCAGGTCGACGACGACACGTCGACTCCGGGAGTCGACGCACCCTCGGTCATGAGGGGCTCCGCCAATGAATGGCGTCGAGGTGACGAAGGCGTGTCAACTCCGGGAGTTGACGCTGCAAACAGTGCGGACGGTTGCAAACGTACCGCACTGACGCAATTTGCATGCTGTCGTGCAGCCGGGCTGCACGACGAAGCGCCATGCGATCAAGCCGGGCTTGATATCGCGCGCCCGCAGACAGGGTCTGCCGGCGAGGGGACACATTACCGTGCAGCCGGGCTGCACGAAGGAAAATGCGGTCAAGCCGGGCTTGATACCGCGCGCCCGCGGACAGGGTCCGCCGGCGAACGACTGTCCACGGCCGGGCCTGGACAAGAAGAACAACCGTGCGGAGCCGGGCTCCGCACAACAAGAAGACGGCGCAAGCGGAAAACGCTGCGCAAGTCTCGGTCCGGGACCGAGACGCAACAAGGGCAGTCTGCTGGGCAGACTGCGGCGGTGACGCCGAATGTCAAGACGCTAAGCGTCTTGACGCGCACCGATACTGGACTCCAGTATCGTGAGATGGAACTAGCTAGTCCTCCGACGATGGCGTCGGAGTTGACTTCGCTTCCAGCCATGAGCTGGAAGCGCTTCACGCGCGACTTGCACGATGGACGCATCGAGCAGGTCTGCGTTCTTTCGAACAGTGAAAGAACGGAGAGCGAGAGCGAAGAGCTGAGACAGCTCTTCATGGGAAGTACCACTGAGAGTGAAGACACTCTCAGTGCGAAGACGAAGCGAGAGCGCTTCGAGGAACAAGGCTGGGACTCGCTGAAGTCGAGTCCCTATTACGAATTACTGAGGGAGTACAAAGACGTACTCGCGGAAGAGATTCCTGCGGAGCTTCCGCAGAATAAGGGCATTCAGCACGAGATTGATCTCGTGCCGGCCACGAAGTACTGTGTCACGTGGCAGTGGCCACTGCCGCGTAAGTAAAAGCGATCGACGACTTCTTTGAAAGTCGTCGCAAAGCAGGACAAGTGCGGGAATCGAAGTCCCCGCACAGTGCTCCGACGTTCTGTGTCAAAAAGCCACAGGGCGGATGGCGCATCGTTCATGCGTATAACAAGCTGAACGATGCGACAGTACCGGCGCAGACGCCGATACCGCGAAAAGATGTTATCATCGATTCGATGGCCGGGAGCACCGTTTACAGTGCTCTCGACTTGCGAGACGGATTCTACCAGATCCTAATGCGTGAGAGCGATATCCCCCTCACGGCGGTGAGCACGCCAAGCGGCATGTTGTGGGAGTGGCTAGTAATACCACAGGGGATTACGAACGCCCCTGCGACCTTCAACAGGTGCGTGACGCACTTGTTGCGCTCGGTGCGCGACTTCGCGCCGAGCTACTTCGATGATGTGTTCATCCACAGCCGGGCTATGGACGGGAAGACCGACGTAGAGATGCACAGGGTGCATCTCCGGAAGCTACTTGAGCTTATGCGAAAGCATAAGCTCTACGCGAACCTGAAGAAGTGTATCTTCGGGGCGAGCGAGATACCCGTCCTCGGGTGTCTCGTAGGGAAGAATGGTGTTCGCCCTGACCCGGAAAAGGTCAGAGTGATCAATGAATGGCCAACGCCTTCAAGTGTCAAGGAACTGAGGCAGTTCCTTGGCTTGGCCACGTACTTGTGCAAGTACGTGGAGGATTATGCGGGCAAGATCCGCCCGCTATCACAACTTCTTAAGAAAGAAGCTGTGTGGAATTGGACACCCGATTGCCAAAAGGCATTCGATGCAGTCAAGCGGGGCTTGACTGAGGCGCCGATCTTGGCAGTGGCTGACCAAGATCGCCCATTTCACGTAGTGTGTGACGCATCCGATTTCGCAATCGGATGCGCGTTGATGCAGCACGATCACGAGGGCCGTGATCGTGTCGTCTACTACCAATCACGTCAGCTGAAGCCAGCTGAGCGCAACTATCCGGTGCATGACAAGGAACTCCTTGCCATGAAGTATGCACTCGCAAAGTTCCGAGTGTATTTGCTTGGGAGTAGACCATTTGTGGTCTACACCGACCATGCATCACTGCGCACCGCAGTGAAGTCGCCACACATATCACAAAGAATGGCGAGATGGCTCTCATTCTTTGCGGAGTATAACTTCCGGGTCGAATACAAACCCGGAAGATTGAATGTAGTGGCCGACGCGTTATCACGTCGGCCGGACTATGCAGAAGCTGTTGACGTCAATGCCATTGACGCCATGCGATCGAGCAAACCCACATCATCTCTATTGGATGATGTGAAGGCCGCGTACGCGCACGACGCGGACGCGAAGCTCTTGCTGGCCTATGACACAGCGCCTTCTGACAAGTCCCGTCAGAAGCTGCCCAAGCACCTTCGAGCGCGTGCACACCGCTTTCGTGTGCACGACGGACTACTGCTTTACAATGCAGTCGACGACAACGCGGATCGCGTTGTCGTGCCAAATGACCATGACCTGCGACTCAGGATCATGTACGAGTATCATGATGCCCCGACTGCGGGACACCTCGGACGTGAGAAGACTTACGTCCTTCTCACGCGCGACTTCTACTGGCACCACCAGTATAAGTGGGTGCGCAAGTACATCCGTGCTTGCGAGGTATGCCAACGCGTAAAGCCTGCGCCATTCGCGCAGGCTCCACTGCAATCACTACCGACTCCGTCGGAGTGTTGGAGGTCCATGTCTTTGGACTTCATCTTTGGTCTTCCCCCGGATAGCGGAGGGAACACCGGTATTGTGGTCTTTGTAGACCGCTTCAGCAAGATGGTACATCTTGCTGCGGTGCCAGCAGAGGTGACCGCGAAGCAGACGGCCCGTCTGCTCGTCGACATGGTGTTCAAACACCATGGTATGCCGTCCGACATCGTGTCGGACAGAGACCCGCGCTTCACAGCGCATCTGTGGCAAGAAGTGTTTACACTTCTTGGGAGCCAGCTTTCCATGTCGACTGCGGATCATCCGCAGACGGACGGTCAAACCGAGCGCGTGAATCGCGTGCTCGTCGATATGTTGAAGAGCTACGCTCACTCGTTCCAATACTGGAGCGAGTGCTTATCGATGGCAGAGTTTGCCATCAATAACTCAGTGCATGCCTCGACCGGGCATACACCGTTCTACGTGAATGCCATGCGGCATCCACGCCTACCGAGTTTACTCGGAGTGATGGCTCCCACTTTAAGTGGGGGAGGATCTACGACTGCAATACAGCAGCCGCAGAAAACCGCTGACACTTGCACAGTGTCAGCTGCAACAATGGACAAACCACATGAGTCTGCGCAGGGCGCAGACTCCCCCAACAACAAGGCCAACGACCACGGGTCTGCGCAGGGCGCAGACACCGCAAAGAACCACGCAGAGGCCGGGCCTCTAGCGGAGAGCGAGCTGAATGACTTCAGCTCGGATTGCAATCAGTTTCATCACCAAAAGACAAGCCGTAATTCGGTTTGTCCAAGACACAATAGCAGCTTCTGTTGATCAACAGAAGCTGAACGCAGACAATGCGGGCAGAGGCAACACAAATGAATTTAAAGTTGGTTCATTAGTTTTGTTAGCTACACAAAACCTGCCTAGACATGCCGTTTCGGATTTCGGAGCAAGCAAGCTTGCTCCGCGCTTCATCGGGCCGTTCACTGTGTTGGCACGGTACGGCAACGCATACACGCTAGACATACCATCTAGCATGCGCCTCCATCCGACCTTCTACGTCGGACGGCTGAAGCCATACCTGCAGCACGAGCCATCTAGCTCGGCTGACCCGAAGCCTCGGCAGGAGCCGAGGCAGAAGCGGAGGGCTTGGCCTCGGCGACGAGCAGCCTCTCCTCCAGCGCGCGGACGCGCTGGAGCAACCCCTTCATCTGGGTCCCCAGCTCGACCTGGATGTTCGAGGCGGTCTGCGAGACCGCCGCGACTTGAGCCTTCTGGTTCGCCAGCTCCTGTTTCAGGGCGGCGAACTCAGCGCCCTGCAGACGCTCCACGGCGGTCACCCGGTCGTGGAGAGGCGCATACTGATCAGCCCGGGGCTGATCATACCCGGGCGTGTTCCCACCCCGCCACCGCCGATCCGTGACGCCCACGGCTCAACCCGCTGGATTGTTGAGGCGGATTGTTGACCATAGTATCCCGAAAACGAACCCTCAAGGGGCTCGTTTTCGTATTCGTTGAAGAGGATTTCCTCCCCATCGAGATACATGGGAGCCGCGGAATGTCTTGTTGGAGGACGTTCCGGAAATGGTGAGGGCGTACGAGGAGCAGTACGCGCTGGTGCAGCGGAAGTAATACGAGCGCTGCGATCATCGCTAGCGCCCGAACCCTCACGTGCTAAGAATTTAGCACGGAGCTCTTTGAGACTCTCGGGCACACGGAACGACGTGTACCCGTTCAAGTCGCGGTCGCTCAAGCGGACCGCGCCTGGGAAGCACTTCGTGCACTGAAAGCCCTCGGGCACAGCGCACGGCACATTTGCCTCCTCAGCAGCAACATGAAGTTGCTCCAGCTTTCCACGCTTCGAGTATGTCTCGAAGCGATCACGCGCTTGCTTAATCCGATCACGGTAAGCACTCGGCCTCTTGTTGAAGTTCTCAACAAAGGCGTTCCAACTTTGACAAAGTGCCTGCCATTCGGGCACTTTGCTGCGAGAAGACGTCTTCTTGCTTTGAAACCATCGGAGCCCATGAAAGAGTCCGATGTAGTAATCGCGCCTTTGATGCGTTTCCGCATCAAAGTGCAGCTCGGCAGCCACAGCGTCATCTTTGATGGCGCTGCATACGTACAGCGGTACCTCATTCGGAGGTACCGAGTTCCCATATCGGTCCGCAATCTCGGACGCGGACGGCATCCACGGATCGCGCGCTGCAGGCGCAGCGCGCGGAGAGCCTTGAGCTTTGACATCACGCGCTGCAGCAGCAGCGCGCGGAGTACTGAGAGCCCCAGCGGAAGCGAGTGGAGTATCGCTCTCAGTACGCGAACGCTTCGAACTCGAAGCGTCCGATTCGTCCCCTTCACGCGGACGAACGTTCTTGGCGTGAGGGTCGAGCGATTCGCTCGACACTGAGTCTTTACGCTTTGAGGGCGAGTCCTCCTCGCCCTCCATATCTTCATCGTCGTCGTCGAAGTCGACGACGTCGCCGTACTTCGCCGTCTGGCGTTCGAAGTAGTCGTCGATGGAGAGATGACTCCCCACCGACTTTGTGGACTTCTTCGGAGGCGCGCTCATCGTTGAATGAGCGCGGATTTCTTCTCCAAACGCGGAGAATTGACGAATGGTCAATTCCGAAGATTGACGTGCGGAGACCCCGCGCGTCTAACCTTAAGGGGGGATGGTGTAACGGGGTTACACGTACAAGTGGCTGCAAGCCACTTGTGAATTTAACAGATAGGTTATCTGTTAAAAGTTTTTAGATACTTCCTCACCTTGGTGTAAGACACACCAATGGATACATTGAAGTGGACCACCACAGTGAGTGGTCCACACATACCCAAAAGATCCTATTGGTAGAAAGCAACATCTTTCTACCAATCAGAGACATGCATATTAGCGGGGCTCTGACAGCCAGCCGCTGCCAACCCTTTCATAGATGATAAACAGTTTTTAGCAGATTTTAGAGGAAGATCAATTTACAAACAATACAGTTCTCATTTTACCTAATCTAAGTCACTTGGAATCCTTTTATTACTTAACTTATATTTGTGTATTCAAATATAATTAACCTAAGTAATTACTAAGTACTTACGCTTCCTCATACACGTTGCGCAACGTGTAAGCTAAAGTAGTGAGTCAAGTTAGACCCTCTACAGTGGAACTCTCCCAAAGGCTAAGACCAAGTTAGGCGGTGATCGGACGACGCGCGCCTGAAGTGACCTGTCCTATTTCATATTCAAGTTGTTGGTTCTCCTTCTGGAGGTCCCATATTTCATATTAACTGCGTTTTTTTAGGAGGTTGTGTTTAGTCACCTCCTGGATCCAATCGATTGACTACATTGTGATAGGACTGTATATTGTTTGACTGAAGGTTGGCCTCCTTTTGGATTTGAGCTTTCTCAAAGTCTTCTGCTTGGAGTTAATTATCTCCTTGTGGGAGCTGGTGCGCGTGAGTGAAGGGTGCTTCCGGATTTGACCAGTGGTTCGAAAGAAACCCAAGTAGACTGGTGTACGGACTCCTCGCTCAAGGACCCAAAAGAATAAGTAGCGGCTGTATATTTGCATATTAACTCTCTGTATTTTTGGTTATCTAGGAAGGCTTACCAGTGATTTCGCCCCCCCCCCCCAGTCGTGGAGACTTACTGTTTGAAGTAACGTAAGCGCTCTACACTCAAGGCCTTTTCATAGTGAAAACAACTCAACCGGTGAATTCCGTCCCACCGAAGGTAAACGACACCTAGAGGGATTCACAAGGTCACACGCCAACCTCGTTCTTTTGCGGCACCTAGTGCTGCTTCCGAGGTCTGACCCCATTGGGAAAATCCGGAAGGAGGAGTATTTCTCCGGAAGGGCAGCTCCGTGGCTACGTGCTATACACCTGGGTGGTAAAAGGCGCTCACCCGCCTCGCCACAGACAACCATGAACTACCTGAGCTCCATTAAGCGATAGCTCGAAGCGATCACAGGAACAGGCTTATTTCGCTCAGACCCCGAGTGACACCGGCGATGCAGACGACACCTGCAGAAACAGTATCTCATGGTCGCAATTTCAACTGACAAAAACTCAAAGACCAAGCACCATCAATGACATGGATGACTTGCGCTTTATTTCAACCATACTCTTTCTACAACACGACAAGAAAGGCCTCGTGGACCGAACGCTGCTGAACAAACAATGGCTAACAATTTGCCGGAATTCTGATGTTAGTATGATTCATTTTTCTGACTTGCACCGGCACGGCAACTTTTTCCTCATTGCTGTAACTCGGTAAGTGTGTGCGCTTAGTTACCTCCTTGATTGTAATGCGAAGTACTGAGTGACGCTGTTTATCTACAGCATTAACAGGGAGTCTCTCTAAGTACTGGGCACGCCTTGGGGGCTTTGCAAAATGAGAAAATCCGGAAAATGCTCAATCGATACCAAACCTTCACCACACACTCTTTCGTACGTTTTAAGCATCTTCGCAAAAGAAGTTCTCCCAAATATGTTTTGTTCATCGTCATATCGCCTTCCACATAAACTATAGTGTTTTCCATATTAAACGCGGCGATTCCTAAGGTCATGTCCAAATTGGTGTATCGTTCGTGTGGTAGAATATGGCAATGTCCAAATTGGTGTTTATTTGGAGTGGCACGCAAGATTGGGCCCTCGAAAGATCGAAATCAGCACACGTAACAAGAGGGACCTCGTTGCTTATATGAACAATTCGACGCGAGCATCATGACCAACCGATCCTCCTCAGCTCATGAAATATATATCAGCGGAGAAGACGAACAGTTGGATAAGGCTTTGGTGATGGAGCGTGCTGCCAGACATGAAAATGTCAACGTAGACGAGCTCGCACGGCTAATTAGATCGACTGCAATTAGCCGTGGTAAATCCATTCCAGCAGCATTTCCCAATAGCAAGTGGCTACGTCGATTCATCGGCAAGGATCCCAGTTTTCGCGAATTAGTAATCCCAACAAGGCGGCAACGAGCAGCAACAAAAGCAAGTGTCGTGGTATCACCCAATGCACCACTAACCTCGACGGTGCTGACGGGGGAGCCGGAAACGAATGCGCCGTCCGGTGGTGCTGATGAGAAGCCGGTGGAGACTATGCCGGCGTCTCCGGCCTCGGTATTGGTCGCGAAGACGGCTGTGGCGCCTTCGACAACTTCGACGGTGCGACGGAAAAGGGTAGAGTGGTAGAAGTTGCAATACACGGTAAGATCGTTGGATAGTTTGGTTGTGATCATATTGGTAACAACATTACGGTGTTTGTGTGCGCTGTATCTAGGAGAAACGTTTTGGGTACCATTGGTGAGATGCACGTTATAACTTGTAAATGTCAGGCACCTCGCTGTATTCTCTGTACTTCGTGCAGCCGATGCGGTTGCGAACACGATGGTAAATCTATCGAACATAAATTGAGTGCTCGTCGAGGTCGTCCAGCGCGAAAAAATACTCCAATTTAACCCAGTCAAAGTTATGACGAAAACTAAGAGCAAGACACCTGAAGGAAATGAATTCCTTTTGGATGAAGAAGAAAACGATGGAGCCGAGTTGAGTCCGGCAGCAACCTTACGTGGCGAAGGCTTCTCGTATGAATATGATGGCGTTGAGCTGCCTGTGAATTCTCATGGAGGTGATGACACGACACGCAAACGAGCACCTGAAGTACCATCAAGGTTTTTTTGCTACGTTGCTAAGTCCACCACCGCTTGTCCCCACACCCACAAAACGGAAACTACCATCATGGAAACAGGTCATGCGATTCTTTGGAGAAACAGACGACACCATCAATTTCGTAGGGAAAAAGATATTGCGAAAGAGTGCACGAATAAGTGAGGAATTGTGGAATACAAATGCGCAGTTGACGCCATACGAAGAAGATCAACGGCGCGTGACTATGAATTTATACATGCGGTTACTCACTTGCTTTGCCGAGGCGCTGATGCTGCCGTTGCACCAATACAAATGTTTTCTCACTGGATTGAGCGACGCAATCCGTTAGGTGAAGTTCCACAAATCCAACTAGTTGAACCGGCTGCTCGTGCGACGATCCCAACGAAAAAGAACTCGATTGAGCGCCGACCAATTCGAGCGGTTCTTTGCGCAGCCGTTCCTCGAAATGTTTACTCAGTTTAACTTGTAATTTACCTCAATTCGGGCTAAGTCGAGGAACATATTCACAAGCCGTCAAGGATTATAGCCGTATTTTAGCAGAAGGCACCTTACTGCTCTCACCAAAAACGCGGATGAATGTGCCGTTGACGAAGGCTGATCGAGCAATCAAATTCATCCTTGCTGCTGAAAATGTGAATTATCTCTCGTGGGGTTCAAAGAGAATAAAATTAGAAGGTCTTTTCTACGAAGTACCGTCAATTTTGCGTAAGAAGACGGTGGCACTGCTGTTTGACCAGTACTAAGTTTCATTGGGCTATGATACGGGATTGTCAAGGTCTTCGTTGTATCGGTTTTGCTCTATTTTAACGCATGGGGTAGCTAATCCTCGAAGAGCCATTGACTACGTCACGGCAGCCTAAGTAAATGCCGTGATTGACATTCTAACGCGGATAATCCGTAGTCTACTTCCAGAGTCAGTCACTAGGCTATGTGAAAGTTTGCTCGTGCTGAAGGGATGGATGAAGTACAGCAGCTTTAACGACGTGAATGCCTTGCTAGGGGATGATTCGTACGTACCAAACTCCAGCTGCCCTCGTCATCAAATGACATTTGGCCTATCTGATCCTACTTCTGGAGTACTTTGCAAGCAAAAGGTATGTTGCAGTGCATGCTTGGGCATGCAATCCCTTACTGATGGCATTTATCAGCGACTAGAAGCTGTCAACGCTAGCACAGAAACACTATCCGTGGTAAGAGATTGTTACCATAAATTTGGCCTTTTCTTAGGTCATCGTGTTAGAGTGGTGAACCAGCAACTCCGCCTTTGCCAGTTATTTGACAGCATGAAGCCACGTTGCATCGAGGACGATAGTAGCGATGTTAAAGAAATTATCCTGGTAATTGATTTCAAAATGAAAGTGGAGCCAATGTATTACAGAGAAACTACAGTGCAGCTTTTGGAAAGAGGGGTATGGCTTGGCATGGAGCGGTGGCACGGTTTTGAACTTTAGAGTCTAGCGAAGATGGTCTTACAAAAGTTCCGGTTGAAAGCAAAGTGTATTTCGACCATATCTCGGCTTATGACAACAAACAAGACAAGGAAGCTGTGGTAGCATTTGTAGAAGCTGCGATTCTAGCTGTGAAACGTGATCTACCAACCGTTACGAATATTATTGTTCAACTTGACAACGCATCCAGCTATCAAAATGCTTTTGTGGCATTAGTACTTCCTATCATCGCGATTGTTCATTGTATAAACATATCTGGATTTGTGCACACTGAGACCCAAGATGGAAAATCGATGCTTGATGCCCATTTTGCGCAGGGTATGCGAAAAGCAACAGCCCATGTACAACAAGGGAATGATTGCTACACGCCCCGTCAACTCGTCGCCGCACTGACTGCTGACAATGGGCTGCTCAACTGTATAGCAGCACTAGTTGAATATGGTCGAGACTCTACATCGAATCTGCGCAGACATTTGACTAAGATGGAAAAGTCCTTCAGTCAACTAACAGGAAGGGTAAATGAGATGATATACGATTGCTGCGACGGTTATAGTACCCATTGTGACCACTCTGGTGTCGTTTTGGCAAACAATTGTACCCAACCCAATGGAGATTCAACTTTTTCAATGAATACTTTGCCCTGTTTTGGGATCCGTGCGTATGCATATTCTGGTATCGGGGAGGGCGTCAGTGTCTTAGTTAATCCTCAGTTGCAAACGTGTACACTCGCATCAACCGAATGTTCCGTTGTGGACAAGAATGAAAATGAGGAAATGTGTGCGGACATTTCGAGACGTGACTCAGATGACTTTGGTGAGTATTCTGACGATGATGATGAGACCGAGCTCCTAGATGTTCTAAATAGTGACGAACCCTTTGTTGATGCTGAAAACGAGATAGATGACGAGATTGTTCCCCCCACATATATAAATGGAATCGTCACAAGTCAGACTTATAACAGCTGCACAAATACGAATGCGAACTAGGCGGTGGCAAAACACGGTATGCAGAGAAAATTTGATTCCTACGTCTCGCAGTACGAATGATTCAACATCCGAAAAGAATCTAATAGCACATGCAAAACGTAGCCTCCTTGGTATGAAGCTTGCTGGGGATCTGGCTGTTATCGAAGCTTCAGCTGTGCCGATGAAAATGATTGAGCTTGGATTCAGCCAAGGAAACAATGTTCCACTGCTACCTTTAGAACTAAACCCGGGTTGGGCTAAACGACCGCCAAAAGGGAGCATGTATGGGGCTAACTATACCTCTGCTTACAAGCACGATATTGATGAATTGTTCCAAAGGGGTGTCACCGACAGTTTAATGAAGTATGGCCCTGGAAAAATGCTTGAGGAGCTTCAAATAAGGTATCCTGATCGATTCAACATGCCCAGTATTGATCAAATGAAGTTACAGAAGTCGTCTCGGCACGATACATCTACAGATAATATCGCCGACGATGTGAATACTGAGATGGCTGTTGGAAGTAACATGTCAGGCTTCGTTTCGACCCGAAAGCGGCGCCGCAGTCAAATGGATTCAAGCTACTCAAGGTTTCTTACAAGTCTAGTGAAAGCCGATCCCACGATAAAACCTGCTTCTGCAGTAGCAACTTTTCGCAGTGAATTTCCTGGTACTGACGAGGAGGTAACCAACCTGCAAATTCGCAAGAAATTTTCTGCATTGAAAAGTGCTCTAAAGCGCAGATGCGGTTTGAGAAACAACGCTCATGGCTAATCTCACATTGTGGAGCTCAATGGGATTATAATGACTGATTGTGGTTTGGCTACGTCAACCTGTTTAGATGAACCAACTACAAGTTATTGAAATTCACACTACTGTTGTTCATTTGGAATGGGTCGTGAGCATTGTTGCACTTTGTTTATATCTTACATGTTGGACAACAACTGTGTTGCTGTTATCAGTTGTATATCGCTCGCTACTCGCACAAACGTATCCTACACCAGACATTGCTGTGCACTTACATAATATGTCTCTCTTCTATTCGTCCTTGCCTTCTTGTTGACGTTTTTCTAACTATTACGCACTAGAACTATTTTTAGATCGAACTCTATTATGCCCTGACGCTCAATCTGGAGTCGACAAGTGATTTTGCTGCTGCTGCTGCGTGAAGGCTAGTTGTCGCGCGAGAATGCAACCTACACGTTAGGTCATTATAAATGCCAAATAAGGCATATGTACCGATTTGACTGCTACAGGTGTCCCCGCTGAATCTGCAAAGGTGGGACCAAAAAAACCTGCGAGGTTACAATTTCTGCACAGGTTGCGCATAGACGCTAATGTACTGCTTTTATAGACGCTAATGTACTGCATTTTAATGAAGAATGTTACGGATCGACATAGCTGAGTTTGCGCTAGATACGATGCCAGAATGCATCCAGCAGTTCCTGATAGTGGCCGGAGTTACAGCATTCCAAGCCTGTGATGCCCAAGTTAAGGCTGTGTAGATTGAGATCTTCTCCTGTGGCAGCCCTACTATATACCGATCAATGCTATCCTCGACCTTAATGCGCGTAAAGTGACTCTTGATGCATGCGATGATGCCCTGATCTAAGATATACTAGTAATGTTCACTGTGGGCCTTTCATTTTCTACCGTGATCTAGCAACTCGATGTTTCCCGCAGAGACATTTTCCCGCAATGAACTTACTAATTCAGTACGTCTCACCAGACAGCTGTGGCAAATCTTCTGCACTGGCAGACTCCCGCACACTCTGTGTTCGCGGTAGATAGCCGATGGCAGTTGCAGATTCAGCGGGGACACCTGTATAATGTTTTCCCCGGAATTAATGAGATTTGGCTTTTCCCCAAAATCAGCGGTTTCAGCCCAGTTCTTACAGAAACTCCTGGTAAAGTTCGACAACAACAGAACATCTCGATTTTCTGCTCTCCAATCTGTTGGAGAATTGATCCTGTTATAGCGGCCCAATTAATCGTAGATCCCTATGATGCCTCACTCAGAGTGTTGTCACAAGTTACAGAAACCGATACGGATGCTCATGTTGCAGCATATATCAACCGCTTACTGAAGTCTTTGTATGATTGTGATGCTCGTGCTAGCCTCACGAAAAATGTACAGTCATACTCAGCTCGACGCGGAGGGGTTACGTACGCGAGCTCCAATCCACCGTGAATTTATCCGACTTAACGCATCGCGGCCTCTGGTCGATGGACTGGTTTGCAACACTGCTGGAGTACACATCCCCCACGTTCACGAGTGATCAAAACGTTGCAAATGTTCTTGGTGGATGGACTGATACTAAGCAAACCGAATATTCCCCAACGCTATCCTGCTTTACCAAGGAGTCTCATCAAACATTTATAAGCGTGGTGAGATGCGGGCAAATACCTAGCTTCCAGATCGAACCTTGCGCAAACGTAGACCGCCAAACGTCGGACTAGATCTCAGAAGGCTCAGCGTCTCGGGTCTCAGCTGAAATATCGCAACTGAAATCAATTACGACTCCACTGAGACTTTCCCGCTCCGATCCTTGGTCAGGCGCGATGTGCGCACCTCCCTTCCGATCCCCTTGACAGTTCATCCTAGAGCTACGCTTTGGGTCCAGATATCAGCCAGCCACAGCAACCTTGTCTCCACTTCAGATGTTTCCAGTACTCTCCTGCTCCCCACCAAACAGGTCTCAGCTTACACGTGTCTTGACCCAATCTACCCCGGTTTTCTTCAATACACACACGACGCTCCACACGTAACTTGTCCACCTCTTCCGAGACGTTGGACCTGGTCTCCGTATCTACTTCACTTCCTCCGGCGGTTGAGAGCCGCTTCCACAGGTCTTCGCTCGCCCCTTAGACCTAGAGTGGCCCCGAGAAAATTGGCTCGGTTTGAGCCTGTCCGTAGTCTGGATTCTCGCTCTGCGCCCAGAGACGCCCGCGCACCACGCTCAAATATGAGCGAAATCCAGCAACCATACCGAAGCCTCGAGCGAATCTCAGCCCCGCGCAGTCGTCCGCCGAAACCCCAGGAGAGTGACTTACTCCCCACAAATATGAAGTACGTGTCGGAAATGTCGTCCAGAACACGTAAAAATATGAAATAGTTAATTAGGCTCCTTCTCACACCGAGGCACACCAAAAAAAGACTATGGCACTTGAGTTTTGATGGAACCGGTCCTCGGCACCCTTCTACACAAGCAAACACTCCCACTTGCGTCCTTCGGGACCACTTTGATTCTGATTCAATTATTACACATGCAACCAAAGACCTATCATGTGGGGGCGCACAGCGCCTTTCGGAGAGCACCCACAAAGGGTGCTAAGACCATCCTGCGAGCTGTCAGGATGCCTAAGGCAATCGGTGCTTTCGCCTGAGTTTTAGCCAATGAATTGCCGAGCTCAGCAAAATCCAGCGCGGTCAGGCGCAGGCTCAGCAAAGCTTCAAAGAAGTTCCAGTGATGAGTGGCTGATCCGAGGTTACTCTTTGGCCAAAAGTGTGTCGTAATCTGGGTGCAGCTGGTCCCATCCCAACTGATATATGTGCCGTCATCATTGATGACGCGGCCCTCCAGCAGCGCTCATTCACCGTGTACCCATCGGGAATACTGAGACCCCATAGTCTCAGGCGAGAATCCAACTAAGATCTGTGCGCCAGTGTCCACATCATCTGAGACCCAGATCGCCAAACTGAGATTCGGTGCCTCCGCTGGGTCCCCAAGCACATCCCGCTGAAACATCTGAGCCAAGACATGCAGATTCCAGCTGCTCCGGCTAAGACCCCCCAAGCTCAGAATAGTGAGATCTGAACCCAGTTGACTTCGGCTGAGACCAGCTAGTCTCAGTGATCCAAGCTGAGACCCGGGGGCTTCAGCGTCGTCATCGCCAAAGCTGACCAAATCTCGGCCAAGCCGCAGCGAGTTCAACCGAGACCAGGTTGGCTCAGCTTATCGCACATCCAGACATTCAATGACGTCTACCCGGGAAATCTGAACTCAGCGGGGTGACCGCAACCCAGCCTTCGCAGGGATTAAGCCAATCCATAGTCAACGTCAGTCATCGTGGCTTCAAAGTCACAGCAGTCTCAGCGAACTGGCTGATACTCCCCGCTGAGACCTGGGACTTCAGCCGAGAGTGTGTCCATGTCTTCCGAGCCAGTTCTGGTTGAAGCGACGGTTCATTCAAGCCACCTGCTCCCCCATCCACCAATGGTTGTGCGTGGGACATATATTGCGTTATCGACAGGTTCATGACGGGTTCGCCGGAAAGGTTCGAGCGAGCCTCGTCACAACCGTCCTTTATGAGGACCGAGTCCAAAGAGCTCAATCACGATTTTGGGCTCAGCCCTCATAACCAAGCATGCCGTCAATCGCCTCGTCCCGCCCTCGTCGGATCCTGCCGAACCTGTGGTCTGTCTTACCAGTCCATTTAGCAAATTCCAACATCGAGCGAGCGCGACGCCTCTGCCGCCTCCGCTTTGCACAACCGCAGATGCCGGGCAGTATTACAGGGGGTCACTCGCCTCTGGCACCGTCTTCAAGCACGGGGGGAGACTGTGCGGGGGAAGCAGGGCACTCCTGCGGCTCCTGCGACCACCGCGCACCTTCCGGCAACCTCCACAACCACACAAGCGACATCCGGCAGTATTACAACGGGTGGCAGCCACGGCAGAAGCATTCTCGCGCCCGACGGCGCCTCCGGGACGCCCGGCAGCAGCTCCACCGCGCTCCCGACCACCGCGACGACAACTGCAAGCCTCGCGACGACAACCAGCGCGACGGCGGCACCTGCAGGTGCCTCTGCGGCGTCCCACGAGCTGCTGGAGGCCAGCAGTACGCCACTGGCGGCTCTTGGGGAGCCCCATGCGCCTGCAGGCGCTTCTTCGACGGGGACGCGGCCAGGATCGGGCGGTGGAGAGTCGCGAGCGTCGCTCCCACCGTCCGACGCATTGAGTGCGGCGTCTGCTCTCGTTATGCAGTTCACGACGGCGGCAGCAAGCGGCTACGCGCGCACCAGGCCGTCATTCATCCGGCCAGATCCCTCCGTCGCCAGCAGTACCGCAGTTTCCATCCCAGTAGCCACAACGACGACGGTGCCCGCGTCGATACAAGACATAAATCGCGGTAGTGTCCTCGCGGGCACCGTCGATGGTCTTTCGCGAGTGGTCCCGCTCCCTCGGCTTACGGACACGGAGCTCGTGCGGCTGTGTTCTCTGCTCGGCAGTGACGCGGTCGCTGAAGTGCTGCGCCCCGAACCAAGACGTCCGGCGAATCTCACGGACTTCAGCGTCCAGGTGGCATTGCAGCGGGAAGCTTTCGCGCTCGCTGAGGCCTACGGGGTTGAAGAACTTGCGGCTCGGACAGTGAACACGACTCGGCACTTGCAGGCCGTGGTCCAGCGCTTGCTGACCGTGGAGCAGGAGAGCTCAGCGCCGCGCGCCTCGGCTCAGACCGCCCGTCTGAGGGCTGAGTGCGACCGCTTGACTGCGAAGCTCGCTAAGCAGAAGGCCGATCATGCTGCCAGTGTGGCGGCTTTGGAAGCTGCTCATGCTGAGCAAATCCTGAACCTCCCAGACTCGCCAACGGGCTCTTCTACGTCGGACAAGTTCCAAGCTGAGATCGACGCGCTCCGAGCTGTCGCTGGACGCCTCAATACCGAGAAGTCTGACTTGCAGGATCGGCTCGTGGCGTCAACTTCCGAGGTGGCCGAGCTCCAACGTGTGCAAGACCTCCGTGGCAAGCAGATTGCTGAGCTTGAAACCCGGCTCGCGGCTGCGAAGCCATTCTCAGCTGACGGCTTGATGGATTTCTTGGCTGACACCACCAACCTCAGTGGCCACTGGAAGCGGTTGCTCGAGTTGCTTCGTATTTACCAGCGAGGACACACTGTCCCAGTTCAGTACCGGACGTTGCTCCAGGTATCAGCTCGTGACGAAGACTCCGACGACTGTGGCCCCTACGTGCCTCAAGAAGGCAAGGCAGCGGTGCCCAAGTCGGCTCAGCCAAGCAGTACATCGCCTCCGCAAGCCAAAGCTGGATCCTAGCGGACACCTCTCGGCAAGTCTCATCCAGCGACGACCTCGTCCGGCAACGCAAGTCGCAAGCTACCAAGGTTGCCGTTGTCTGGGGCCCCATCTCCACCGGGGTCTCAGAAAGCCGACACTTCGGCGGGCCAAGGGGCTGGCTCAGCGGGCTGCTCAACCATTGACCTGACCCACTCAGCGCCAAGCACTCCAAGCTCTACTCGAGTGATGCTGTACGTCGACCGGGTCAAGCTGGACCAGCGGCCGAAGACGTTCGAGCCTCAGAAGGTTCGGGCGCTGAAGAAGTCTCCGTCGCGGGTCACTGAGGCCAAGGCCCTCAGCCGCGTTCCCAAGCCGTACCAATGGGGGGACTTGCGTGCCGACGCTCGAGAGCTGATGCTCAACGGGCTCACGTTCTGGGACGCCGTCGCTGAGGTCCGCAAGCGCCAAATGCTCCACGACCAGTTCGGCAAGCGTGCTCTGGTGGGCATGTTGGTCTCGGCCATCTACTGGGAGGGCCTGGACCGGACACCGTGGACTTCGTACGTCCCAGGCAGCTACTACGAGGCGGCGTTGAAGCAGATCCTGGATCCCGCGCTGGACCGCGTCCCTGAAAGCTGGGGCTCCCTGCCTGTGCACCCAAGTCCTGGGTCTCCGCCCAGCCAAGACGACTCCATCTTCGAGTTCCTCTCCTCGGACTCTGAGGACGATCCCAAGACCGACAAGACTTCCCAGGGCAAGGCCGCTAGGGGTCCCAGCGCAGTACAGACTCGCGGGCAGCAGCCTTCGTCTGGTGGCAAGCGTTCTCGCTGCTCAGCAGGGTCCAGCAGCGGTTCAGGCAAGGCAGCCAAGGCTTCGGCTCAGAGCTCAGCCGGGCAAACCAGCCGAGCTAAGTTAAACATCCCCGAGCCCGCTGAGGACGACGGAGTCATTGAGCGGCCTCGGCGCGGTAGCTGGTTTCACTACGGGATCAAGGTCCAAGAGCTGCTCCAGCAAACCTTCGGCTTTCCGCGGTACATGCCCGTCAAGTCCATGATAAAGCACCTGCACCTCCGCTGGAGGGCGCTCGACTACTGGCGGCTCCTGCTGACTTCTCCCTGGGACGAGATGTGGAAGGGCCGGGTTCGCTCGCTTGTCTTCTTCCAGTATGGCGACATGCAGCCCGGCATGGTCCAAGCGCTGACGGTCATCGCCAATTTCATGAGTCGTTGGAGACGCGAATATTGGGAGCGGCCCCACTGGGTTACGATGGATCCCAGTCACGACTACCAGGCTTCAGCTGATATGCGTGGCATCCCTGGCCTGGCCGAGATGTACCGAGTTCGCAAGGAGCGGGGTTCCGGTTCGACGCCAAGCGGAAGGAGTTGATGACCAGCCTGGAGAAGATCGGCGGTTACGACGAGAAGATCTGGTACGAGCCGGGTCTCTGGGTGGTTCCTCGAGACCCCTGCTACTGGATCACGCGAGATTCCAAGCTCGGCTTTTCGCTCTCCTCTCAGCTGGACACGGTCGATGACCTCGAGTGCGCTCGGACCCAGTGGGCAACGCGTCGTTCTGACAACGCCTTCATGAATCTGGCGCCGGACGAGCTAGTGAATCAACTCCTCAGCGACGAGGAGCGCTCCGAGAACCCCATCAAGCCGGATCCAGCTTTCAACCACGACAGGCTCGAAGATGTGCTCGCGGCCATCCGCTGAGCTTGTGGCCAAGTTTCTTTGCATGTGATTAGTGAGTTTCGAAGTCGTTAATTGTTTACAACTCCATGTTTTTTCACCACTTGCTCAGAGCCTTATGTTTTCATCTTATAAGCCTCCACCGCATATTCCAAATTCCTTCCCGGGTCGACGGCCTCACACCATTCCGAAACATCATTCTTCACTATCCATAGTCAAATCGTATAACAAATCAAAGCTTGAGTATCCATACAAAAACGTCACGCACATGCACTATTCAGCCGAGACTAGCCTATGGAGCCTCGGGCTCAGAAAGCCCGTCTCTGGCTTGCATAGCTCTGAACCGGGCTTGTGCGTTAGCGCCCTTGTTAAACTCATAAAGAAGCACCTCACAATTCAACTGAGACACGGGCAGCCATTCTAGCTCAGAGTAGCCCTTCCACTCCACCAGGTACTCCCGGACCCGTTTAGAGGTCCGGGTTCGTTTCACCCAGCGAACATCTCGGATGCTCTCAACTTCGTATTCATTCTGAGCTTCATCTGGACCATCCACATCTTCAGGTAGGATTGCAGCGTCAAAGTCATCTTCTTCAGCGACTTCCACATCTTCGGTCGGACGATCGGGGAACAGTGCTCTAGGCTTTAACCGGCTTATATGAACCCAGGGGTACAGCTTGTAGCCTGAGCCCTCGATCGTAAGCTTGCAACGGAAGTCGTCCGAGGTCTCCATGATTCTGAACGGACCATGCCACAGATGAGCGAATTTCTTCGTCAATCCGGGTTGGACTCGGGCCAGGTATAACCAAACCGCGTCCCCGACCTCAAACCCTTTCTTGAGCCTCTCGGACAATTCCCGCCAAACTTTCGTCTGAGCTTCTGAGCGTTTCGCCTTAGCCTGAGCTTGTAGATCCTTAGCCCAAGTCTGAGCGTACTCGTACTGCCTCTGAACACCTCAACGCCACTCGTAAGCAGTTTTCTGGTAAAGTCCGACTGGCTGAAGTCCAAGCATGGCAGATACTGTACTCCGAGGGTCCCAGCCATGTGCCAAATAGAACGGAGTGTCCAGATGAGTAGCATCAAATGATGTATTCAAAGCCCACATCAACTTCTCAACTTGGTCGTCCCAGTCACTCTGATGTGGCTCAGCCACGTAAGCTCGGACAGCTCGGATCACAGTCTGAACGGACCGTAGCCTGAGGTCTGTACGCAAGCGTAGCTCTCTGTCGCCTTCCCAATATTTCGCTGAACCTCGCAAAAGCCTCGCCCATGAATCTAGGGTCTCGGTCATGGCTATCATCTCACTTGCACCAAAACGCTGAAACACCCGATCCATGTGGGCCTCAGCTACTTCTTGAGCTGTGGTAGAGCCCATGGGCTTACAGACCACATAACCCGAGAACAGACACCGGAATTGCAATAAGAACGTATTGCCGCGATCAGACGCTGGTAGATCTAGAACAAAGTCCATGGAGACCACCTCAAACGGCTGAGTCGCCAGGATATTTCCTGGTGACGGCCCAGGGTTGGGCGGAGCTCCTTTGACCGTGACGCAATCCACACATTCTTTGACGAAGCGCTCTACATCGGCGCACATTCCAGGCCAGTAATACTCTTGGTGCAACCGCTCAAACGTCCGGGTGATTCCCTGATGAGCGCCCTGAAAGTCTTCATGACTCAGGTGTAGCAGGTCAGTCTGGAACGAACTTGGCACCACTAGTCTCAGCCTTTTGGCCGCATTTCGAGGGCGTCTTGGTGTAGTTCTGCTCAGGTAATACAAGGCTCCCCGAGAGTCCAGTACAAACTGATCGGCAATTTTGGCCACATTTTCAGCTTCAGCGGAGGACAGTTCCGTCAGATCCCCACTCAAGTAGTTTCGGAGCCTGTTGACCCACGGCTCAGCTTCCCGCCGAGCTAATATTCGCCGCCACCTCTCGGCAATCGCTAAAGTTGGTGTCGTAGCCTCAGGCGAGAAGCGGTTAGAAGATTCCTCGGCCCCCATCCAAGAATTGCCTTCGGCATTTGAGTTCGGATCATCCCTTTTGGCTTCAGCTGAAGATTCCTCAGCCCGGGCACGGTTTCTTGTGACAACAAATATCCTAGCTTCAGGCGACAAAGGTTCGGCTGCTTCAGCCAGCGTCGTAGGCTCGGCCACAATATCCAACTTGACTCCGGACCTTTGTGTGAGCTCCGGCTCAAGCTGTTCATCCGCAGACTTCCGCTCTTTGACCAACTTCTCAGGAACACGATTCAGCTGTTTCAGCTGAGCCAATTCGACCGAGGCATCAATTGTTACAGAATGTTGAGCAGCTAAAGTCTTCGACGTCAGGTAGTCGGCTGCCGCGTCGACCTCGTGATTAAGATGAACCAACTTGACTGATCGGAAGTTCGGACGCAGATTCTCAAATCACTGAGTAATATCTGAGGATTCGGATTCAAGCACTGGATGAGACCCTGAGCCTGTTGTATTGCAATCCGAGAGTCGCCAGCAATTATTAAATCTGAAATCCCTCTTGCCAAGGCCGTCTTCACGCCCATGGAACTCAGCTTCGTTCACCGTAGCGTCCTCGAAAGGAAAACCAGAAGCTTCCACCACATCCCAAGACGGTAACTTCCAGAGGATACACCCCGCTGAGTCTCGGTAATCTGATAGCTTGGTCACTCCATCAAATCTGAGCAGCCAACCTTCATAATCTGCTTCGACCATCTCAAGGCTAATGGGAGGAGCTCGGATGACAC
This sequence comes from Phytophthora cinnamomi, assembly GCF_018691715.1. Classification (NCBI taxonomy): domain Eukaryota; phylum Oomycota; class Peronosporomycetes; order Peronosporales; family Peronosporaceae; genus Phytophthora; species Phytophthora cinnamomi. The sequence goes on from NW_027151035.1 coordinate 1,204,664, forward strand.
GTCCCTTGGCTGGGATAAGATTATCAGCTATTTGGTCCATCCCATAATCACTGCCAAGCCGTCCTCATCTCGTTGGATCTTGTGAATTTCCAAAAGTCAAGGTGCTAGGCGTGTCGCTCATTGCTCGTAGCATCCCGCAAGTGAGCGTGACGTGAATACACATTTCAGCACCGAATGTTGAATATAGACTTTTACCAGATTCGTCCCAGCCAACACGGTATAGAAAACTGAGAACTCTGATCAGTACCACCACCTCCATCTCAGCGGGGGATATTTGAGCTCTTGGTCACGCAGGACACGTTCAGTGAAACGAACTGGATATATAACTCCATCATACTCTTGGCCCAGCACAGCTTTCTGAGTGTCCGGATGCGTGAGGAGAGGTCTTGACACAATCTTACGTTTCAGAACCTTGAAAGCCTCTCTGGCTCGGCTGAGGTCTCGGCCAGCTTAGATCTGCTCGCCCGTCAGCTCCTAACATACAGATGCTATAACCGGAAGATCTTCAATAAACTTGTTGTAGTAATTGAGACTTCCTAGAAAAATCTGAACACCTTTCAGAGTCGACGGGAACGGGAGATCCACCACACCTTTGGAGATCTTCGGCTTTGATGGAATCCCTTCGGCACCCCTTTCATGAGGCGAACACAAAATCGTCCTCTTGCCAAATTCGCTCTTGGGTAGGCTTACTGAGATCCCCCAATACCTCAACCGGTACAGCCATCGGTCCAGGTCAACATACGTCTGCTCCCAGGTCTGAGCTCCATAGGCGATGTCGTCAATATATGAACTTCGGCCCAATGCAGGGTTCAGCTGAGGTGGTGCTGGGATATAACGCAGACATATTCTCAGCCATAGCGTTTAAGTCACGCTCAGCTGAACCTTCAACACCAATTCCAAGAAACACCAAGACTTCAGTGTCCACCAGAGACTCTTCTGAGGCTGGAAGACGTACGAACCCCCACAGACAATTGTCTAGCATCTACGGGTATATCAGCGGATCTTTTTTCAGGCCAAACGGCATCCTCGTCCACTGGAAGTGTCCCAGCGGACAGATGAAAGCTGAGATGTGATTCGCCCTGAAAGTCATCGGTACCGCCCAGAAACCGCTAGCCATATCCTAGCTCAGGAACCTCACTGCACTCTCGAACTCAATCAACAGATCGTCGATCAAAGGTAGAGGGTAACGCATGAGCTTGATTAGCTGGTTCGCCAGACAATAATCTATACAGAGTCTGATATCGACTCCGTTCTTTTTCATCACGATGACAATTGGCAATGCCCACTCTGAGTCCGAATACTCGATCAGCTTAGTTTCCAAGAGCTTCTTGAGCAAGTCATGCACGTTCTGAAGGTGTTCCGGCCGAATCGGTCTGGACCGCTGAGCAGCCCACATCCAAGTCACAGATTACGCCCCTGGCAGGAGTCGGCACTGCGTTTCTGTCCCCTAGAAAACTTGAGTAGTGTCTTTCCAAGATAGTTCTGACTTGGGATTCCATCCCCGCAGTCGTTATTTCGGTTCTCCAATATTCGTTGTGCTCAGATCCGCCTTGGGGCTGTGATCTCCGGGTTCAGGAAGAGCAGCAGTTGATTCCTCAAATCACTTAAGATCTCAGTATCTTCATCAAAACACAGTCGCTCCTTCTACATCCGAGAAATCGATCTCCAACTGCGTACACTGAGCCAAAACATCATGTAGTCGCAACGTCGGATCTGAAGCAAAGTTCACCGGTTGATCTTGAAATATCGCATCCAATTCCTGCTGAGCCAGCTGAGACGTTTTTTCACCTCCGGTCACCTCCATATCGGGTTTAGAAACCTCTCCAACTGAGACACCTTCAGCACCACCGACTCCGGATTGAGAGTCTTCAGCTTCCTCGGCTATTACTGGCAGACTGGGCGACACCGGTGACGGGTCACTCGAGGGCGGTCGTGGTGGCTTTGGGAACATACGTTCCTGCCTCGACTGAACTGGCGACCATGAACACTACTTCAGCATTAGGCTCAGACCTAGCGGTACAGACATTGCTATGATCTAAGGGCTTCTCTCTCGGGGGTAGTTTCTTTGGCTTTTGGTAAGTTGGGTTTTCGACGGCAAGAAATCCCACAAGTTCAGCCTGCCTCGCAACCATCTCGTCCAGCCTCCGATATTCCAGGGAGGGCTCGGCTTCGTAAATTAATTCACTCCATTACGGTACGTCTGAGACTTGGGCCGAACAAAACGATCTCCCCGAGGTAAATGCCCTTCTCAACCAGACATACAACCCCAGTGTGTTGCGTAATGCGTGCCACTTGGTCTGAGATGTTCACCACCTTAACAGCCTTGGGTCTTCTACCAGCGCCATAGAGGAACTGAGTTAGCCATTAGTCACGTCGCCCCACCCACTCAGTAACGTTGTCGGGCTCGGCTTGGTGGTATTTGGCCAGAATAACCATACCGTCCTGGCCGAAGTCGTACAGTCTCAGCTAAAGACACTCCGACCTCAAGCCCAACGTGATCGAGCTTAGGGCCACCAACCAAGTACAAAGCCTCTTCATCTGGGAGTACGACGACACCATCGCGAGGCCAAAGTTGGACACCGGCAGCAATCATGAAGTCCATCCCTAACAGACAGTCTATGGATGCGTGGATATTCCCAACCCAGATAACCATAACGTAAACTACGCGTACTGTAATGGGGTTACACACACAAGTGACAACAGTCGCTTGTGCATGACAACGGTCACAAGAGACAACTGTCACTTGTGCATGACAATTGTCACTTATGGTTTAACAGATAATAGCAGTTAAAGGTTGTTGATACTTCCTCACCTTGGTGTAAGTCACACCAATGGATACATTGAAGTGGGCCACCACAATGAGTGGTCCACACCTACCCAAAGCTCCTATTGGTAGAAAGCAGCATCTTTCTACCAATTAGAGACGTGCATATTGGCGGGGCTCTGACAGCCATCCGCAGTCAACCCCTTTCATAGATGGTAAACGATTTTAGCAGATTTAGGAGGAAGATCAATTTACAAACAATACAGTTATCATTTTACCTTAAACTAGCTACTTGGTGTTTTATTTGATTTATATTATACTTGTGGACTCAAGTATAATTAATTCAAATTATTAATAAACTCCTACGCTTCCTCATACACGTAGCACGACGTGTAAACTAAAGTAGTGAGCCAAAGTAGGCCCACTACACCTGGTAGCACTTTGTAGTCCGTCCATCGACCGACTACGTGACGTTCGTACAGGGTGTACGAACGCGGAGCCGAGAACCACATGAGCACGGAGGTGCCCATGGAGAGCTCCAATACGCCTGCAACTCATGTTGCACGCGCGGACTGCCCCCACCTGTCGGATCCATAGTGGGAGGCCCTCCAACGACTGTCAACAGTCATTGGGGAGGCGGCGATAGCTACGATGCTGCGTACGCTATCGCCGACAAAGCAACATGGTGTTACTCTGGGGTTCATCATGAAGGGGCAGCGCGATGCTGCTTCCTCAGCGACGACGTCGTCGGGGACGACACCGCGTGCTCAATCATTAAAATTGAGCGTGAGTAATTATGTAGGAAGAGAGGGCGAGCCTCTCCTCCGATGGCTTGTCGAACTCGACACAGCCATTGCGGCTCGACGTATCGTCGACCCGTTGTCAAAGGTTGCGTTCGCCATGTCATGTCTTGTCGGATGAGCGAGGGGTTGGGCGTACGGACGCCGACTCTCAGATCCTCCATGTTTTAGCACGTACGGAATATTCAAAGAGGAGCCCAGACAAGCGTTTGAGCCCCCGCAAAATGAATTCCGGTCGAGGACGGAATTCCTCGACCTGCAGCAGGGTAAGCATGACGTCCATGCTTACGCGCAGCGTGCACGGTACTTGGTCTCGAACATCGTGACCAACCCGATAGACGAGGCGACTAAAGTCGTCACGTTCATGAAGGGACTGAGAGATGGGCCCGTGAAGACCTATCTCTTCCGAGAGTACCCGAGTACTCTCGAAGCTGCGATTACTCTCGCAATGCAAGAAGAGTTTAGCCTGTGGCAGGCTAAACTGCATGCGAGCGTGCCGAGGTCGCAACCGCGCCCGGTAGTGAGCACGGGAGGTCCGGAACCAATGGACCTCTCGAATGCAACGAGTGCTGGTCACCAGCAGCACATGTGGCGAAGCGGGCTCCAAAATCAGGGAATAGCCTCACGGCTAGACCTCGATCTCAGACCACTCAACTCGGAATCTGAGGTTAGATCTCAGATCCCAAGCTGGGTGAGGCGCGTGTTCCTCACTCTTGCAATCACTTGACTTGGTTCTTCCTAAGGCTACGCTGTGGGCCCAGACTTGCGTCGGCCACACCAGCTGCTTCCGAACTCGACAGTTCCCAGATGCCCCCAGACGAAGCTTCCTCCTTGCTGGGAAGGCCCTTGTACGCACGTGCTGAGTCCGCTATGCCCGTTTTCTTGAATATAAACACGTTCACTCCACACACACTTAGTCCACTTCTCTTCTCAGGCCCTTGGACGCTGGGCCTTAACAGCCTCCTCCTTGCTCAGCGACTCCGACTTCGAGTCGCTTCCAGTCACGACACTTCCTCCGGCGGCTCAGACTGAGAGCCGCACAATGGTCTTCCCTCGCCCCTCAGGCCAGAGTGGCCCCGAGAGTTGGCTTGGTCTGAGCCTGCCTTGATCCAGGGTTCTCGCTCTGCACCCTGGGACTTCCGCGCACCACGCCATGATGTAGGCGACAAAGCGAAGCTGGGAACCACTATTCCAGATTATACGCGCCACACGTATACCACTAGCAACCCCAGAAATCACTACCCCAGGTGTTGCCGTGCAGAAACCTCAAAGCGGAGCACCTTCCGCCCGAAAATATGAAGTACCACCAGGAAACCAGCCAACCAGCAAGCAAAACCAGCAAACCAATGACCCGCGTGTGGATTATACAACAGCGAAGGCAAACCGGGCCGAAACACGAAAAGGCTTGGTTGTTGAACTTGAATTTATTTGGAGTTAGCTGATCTTGACCGTAGAACACTCGTAGCGACTCCACTTGACCTTGCGCGCGTCGCCGGGGACAGGGCCTTGGTCCCTGTGAAGCAACACGCCCGTCGGCGCAAAACGAATGCCGCAGCTTGCGGTCTTCGGGGCAAAACAAACTCTGATTATTATCATGCACATGTACATACAAAGGGCCTATCAAGTAAGGGTTCAAACATCTCTTGGGCACACCTTGAACAAGGGTGAGACACCCACTAAGATACTGGCTTGGCGGCGCCCGTGAATGCGCGTCGCTGCCTTGGCGCCCTTCCATTGGCCTGTCTGGGTCAGTCGTCACTTGATTACACTGATTACGCTTGGGTGCAAATCAGTGATATCCTGATTACGCCAGGATCTTGTGGCCGGGATTGGGCGGACTTGGTCTGTCATCACCTGATTACACTGATTACTCTGGGTACAAATCAGGTGTAATCCGGATGACGTCAAGATCCTGTGGCCCCCGTTGGCCCAGATCCATAGGCGACTGGTCAGGCCGAATCTTGTGTGCCTGACACCAGTGGCCGAAAAGCTACATCGGGGCGACCCTTCAGAGTGACCTTCCAAGCAGCAACCGCCAACTTCAAAGAGCAACTACTGCAGCTCCCTGACCGGCAATGTAGCCATCGCTGTGTACCCACTTCATATGCGAGACCACGAATTCGCACTTCAGGCCCTGCAGGCACGCCGTAGGCTTTTAATCACGTCTTAGGCTGGGAGCGTCAGCTGTCTTTCACCAGTTTCCACTTAACCTCACGAACATCGTGCATCCAGACACCAGCTTGCGCCCACAATCACCGTGTCTCAGTTTTGGCACAAGTTGAGGGACTGCCTGGCTGAAAACCTGAGCTGGGAGCAAAAATACGATGTTGATTCTATATCCCGGCTGTCCAACCGATTTGACATGTCTCAATTCTGGCTCGAATCCTGGGACTCTGAGGCTGGGAATTTGAGCTGGGGGCAAAATTACGATGTTGACTCCATATCTCAGCTATGGCACCCCAGAGCCGAGATGAAATCAGACGCCGCACGCCACGCTCTCTTCCCAGACCCCAGACTGCACATCTCAGGGTCTGGTCCACAGGCAAACCTCAGACCGAACTCCAAATCACCAAGTCTCAGACTTTTGCCATCATTCTCAGGTCTCAGAACTCCGGGCATTCCAAACTGTGAGGTCACCAATCGGAGACCTGGGGTCTGAGCCTTAAGCAACCATGGGACTTCAAATCACAAACCCAGAAGGCCAGGGCTCAGGTCTTCGCCCAGAGTCCGATTCAAGGCCTGGAACCTCAGATCTGTGGTCTCTAGAGCAATTCTCAGACCTCAGACTCCATCCCGAATTCAAATCTCAGACCTGGGGATTCTGGGGTCGCCGCAACTCGACGTTCGCAGAGCTCAGTTTCCAGATGTAGCCAGCACAACTTGAAGTATGTACAAAAACCAGACTTGGGTCAAGAAATATCCACGTTTCAAGTGACATGTGGCCGGTACGTGGTAGGGTTTGGGCCTCTGACTGATGGGTCCTGGCCAAGAATTGGCTGGGACCTCGTCACACACGGAAGTAATGTGCGATGCTTCTGTTGCGGAAGGATCGGTCACTTTGCCAGAGAGTGCACAGCTCCCGTGCACTACAATGGTGGCCGTCGTGGCGATACCGGGCATCGCCGCAAACAAACAAAAAACGTGAACATCCAGTAGGCGCGGGGCGCCCTACTGGTAATGCAGTCACGCGTGTCGACATCGGGCACGCAACACTGAGGACGGCCGCCCCCAGTGAGACCAGATCTCGCTGCAAGCAGCAAGATGACAGGCCGAACGTGGTCATCTTGAAGGTAACGTCGAAGAGAGCGAGCGACTCTCTTCGCGCTCTGGTAGATTTGGGCGCGTCGGACAATTTTGTTCGACTGCGGAGTTTACCCAGTCTTGACTTCGAGGACGTAAAGGTACCTCAAAGTCTTCTGGAAGTTCGATTGGCAACAGGTGCCATCGGGAAGACCGAGAAGCGCGTCGTGAACGTGCGCTTCTCGTTCAAACAACGTGTGTTTGTCAAACACTTTATCGTCCTGGACCTGGACGATAAGTTCGACGTTGTTATGAGCATGCTGTGGCTTGAACGGCATGATCCGGTAATTGACTGGAAGAAGCGCACGCTCGCGCGCTTCGGCCGCGACTGCGGAACAGAGAGCGATGACCCTGTTACCGCAGCGCACGCACCAGCAGGTGCGCGTGACTCGCCAGTCGAGACAGCGCTTAATGCCGCTGTCCTGGAGTACCCAGGAAGTGCGCGAGCATGCGCACAAGTGGGATCCACGTCGGCAATGCTGCCGACGTCGGAAGAAAAAGATGTGTTGGTTCCGGGAACCAACACTCGCGTTCAAGTACGCATGGGACAGTCCCTGACCCGAAGAGATGAGGTCGACGATGTAACGGGGTTACACACACAAGTGACAACAATCACTTGTGCACGATAACGGTCACAAGTGACAACTGTCACTTGTGCATGACATTTGTCACTTATTGTTTAACAGAAAAATATCTGTTAAAGGTTTTAGATACTTCCTCACCTTGGTGTAAGACACACCAATGGATACATTGAAGTGGACCACCACAGTGAGTGGTCCACACATACCCAAAAGATCCTACTGGTAGAAAGCAGCATCTTTCTACCAATCAGAGACATGCGTATTAGCGGGGCTCTGACAGCCAGCCGCTGCCAACCCTTTCATAGATGATAAACAGTTTTTAGCAGATTTTAGAGGAAGATCAATTCACAAACAATACAGTTATCATTTTACCTTAAACAACCTATTTGGTGTTTTATTTGATTTATATTATACTTGTGGACTCAAGTATAATTAATTCAAATTATTAATAAACTCCTACGCTTCCTCATACACGTAGCGCGACGTGTAAGCTAAAGTAGTGAGCCAAAGTAGGCCCACTACACCTGGTAGCACTTTGTAGTCCGTCCAACGACCGACTACTTGACGTTCGTACGAGGTGTACGAACGCGGAGCCGAGAACCACATGAGCACGGAGGTGCCCATGGAGAGCTCCAATACGCCTGCAACTCATGTTGCACGCGCGGACTGCCCCCACCTGTCGGATCCATAGTGGGAGGCCCTCCAACGACTGTCAACAGTCATTGGGGAGGCGGCGATAGCTACGATGCTGCGTACGCTATCGCCGACAAAGCAACATGGTGTTACTCTGGGGTTCATCATGAAGGGGCAGCGCGATGCTGCTTCCTCAGCGACGACGTCGTCGGGGACGACACCGCGTGCTCAATCATTAAAATTGAGCGTGAGTAATTATGTAGGAAGAGAGGGCGAGCCTCTCCTCCGATGGCTTGTCGAACTCGACACAGCCATTGCGGCTCGACGTATCGTCGACCCGTTGTCAAAGGTTGCGTTCGCCATGTCATGTCTTGTCGGATGAGCGAGGGGTTGGGCGTACGGACGCCGACTCTCAGATCCTCCATGTTTTAGCACGTACGGAATATTCAAAGAGGAGCCCAGACAAGCGTTTGAGCCCCCGCAAATGAATTCCGGTCGAGGACGGAATTCCTCGACCTGCAGCAGGGTAAGCATGACGTCCATGCTTACGCGCAGCGTGCACGGTACTTGGTCTCGAACATCGTGACCAACCCGATAGACGAGGCGACTAAAGTCGTCACGTTCATGAAGGGACTGAGAGATGGGCCCGTGAAGACCTATCTCTTCCGAGAGTACCCGAGTACTCTCGAAGCTGCGATTACTCTCGCAATGCAAGAAGAGTTTAGCCTGTGGCAGGCTAAACTGCATGCGAGCGTGCCGAGGTCGCAACCGCGCCCGGTAGTGAGCACGGGAGGTCCGGAACCAATGGACCTCTCGAATGCAACGGCTGCTGGTCACCAGCAGCACGGAAATAATGTGCGATGCTTCCGCTGCGGAAGGATCGGTCACTTTGCCAGAGAGTGCACGGCTCCCGTGCACTACAATAGTGGCCGTCGTGGCGATGCTGGGCATCGCCGCGAACAAACAAAAAACGTGAACATCCAGTAGGCGCGGGGCGCCCTACTGGTAATGCAGTCGCGCGTGTCGACATCGGGCACGCAACACTGAGGACGGCCGCCCCCAGTGAGACCAGATCTCGCTGCAAGCAGCAAGATGACAGGCCGAACGTGGTCATCTTGAAGGTAACGTCGAAGAGAGCGAGCGACTCTCTTCGCGCTCTGATAGATTTGGGCGCGTCGGACAATTTTGTTCGACTGCGGAGTTTACCCAGTCTTGACTTCGAGGACGTAAAGGTACCTCAAAGTCTTCTGGAGGTACGACTGGCAACAGGTGCCATCGTAAAGACCGAGAAGCGCGTCGTGAACGTGCGCTTCTCGTACAAACAACGGGTGTTTGTCAAACACTTTATCGTCCTGGACCTGGACGATAAGTTCGACATGGTAATGGGCATGCCGTGGCTTACACGGCATGATCCGGTGATAGACTGGAAGAAGCGCACGCTCGCGCGCTTCGGCCGCGACTGCGGAACAGAGAGCGATGACCCTGTTACCGCAGCGCACGCACCAGCAGGTGCGCGTGACTCGCCAGTCGAGACAGCGCTTAATGCCGCTGTCCTGGAGTACCCAGGAAGTGCGCGAGCATGCGCACAAGTGGGATCCACGTCGGCAATGCTGCCGACGTCGGAAGAAAAAGATGTGTTGGTTCCGGGAACCAACACTCGCGTTCAAGTACGCATGGGACAGTCCCTGACCCGAAGAGATGAGGTCGACGATGTAACGGGGTTACACACACAAGTGACAACAATCACTTGTGCACGATAACGGTCACAAGTGACAACTGTCACTTGTGCATGACATTTGTCACTTATGGTTTAACAGATAAATATCTGTTAAAGGTTTTAGATACTTCCTCACATTGGTGTAAGACACACCAATGTATACATTGAAGTGGACCACCACAGTGAGTGGTCCACACATACCCAAAGATCCTATTGGTAGAAAGCAGCATCTTTCTACCAATCAGAGACATGCATATTAGCGGGGCTCTGACAGCCAGCCGCTGCCAACCCTTTCATAGATGATAAACAGTTTTTAGCAGATTTTAGAGGAAGATCAATTCACAAACAATACAGTTCTCATTTTACCTTAAACAACCTATTTGGTGTTTTATTTGATTTATATTATACTTGTGGACTCAAGTATAATTAATTCAAATTATTAATAAACTCCTACGCTTCCTCATACACGAAGCGCGACGTGTAAGCTAAAGTAGTGAGCCAAAGTAGGCCCACTACAGACGACGACACGTCGACTCCGGGAGTCGACGCACCCCCGGTGATGAGGGGCTCCGCCAATAACTGGCGTCGAGGTGACAAAGGCGTGTCAACTCCGGGAGTTGACGCTGCAAACAGTACGGACGGTTGCAAACGTCCCGTACTGACGCAATTTGCATACTATCGTGCAGCCGGGCTGCACGACGAAGCGCCATGCGATCAAGCCGGGCTTGATATCGCGCGCCCGCAGACAGGGTCTGCCGGCGAAGGGACACATTGCCGTGCAGCCGGGCTGCACGAAGGAAAATGCGGTCAAGCCGGGCTTGATACCGCGCGCCCGCGGACAGGGTCTGCCGGCGAACAACCGTCCATGGCCGGGCCTGGACCAGAAGAACCACCGTGCGGAGCCGGGCTCCGCACAACAAGAAGACGGCGCAAGCGGAGAACGCTGCGCGAGTCTCGGTCCGGGACCGAGATGCAACAAGAGCGGTCGGCTGAGCAGACAAAGGCGGTGACGCCGGGCGTTGAGACGCTAAGCGTCTTGACGCGCACCGATACTGGATTCCAGTATCAGGAAATGGAACTCGCTAATCCTCCGACGAGGGCGTCGGAGTTGACTTCGCTTCCAGTCATGAGTTGGAAACGCTTCACGCACGACTTGCACGATGGACGCATCGAGCAAGTCTGCGTTCTTTCGGACAGCGAAAGAACGAGAGCGAAGAGCTGAGGCAGCTCTTCATGGGAAGTTCCACTGAGCGTGAGGACAATATCAGTGCGAAGACGAAGCGAGAGCGCTTCGAGGAACAAGGCTGGGACTCGCTGAAGTCGAGTCCCTATTACGAATTGTTGAGGGAGTACAAAGACGTACTCCCGGAAGAGATTCCTGCGGAGCTTCCGCAGGATAAGGGCATTCAGCACGAGATTGATCTCGTGCCGGGCACGAAGTATTGTGTTACGCGGCAGTGGCCACTGCCGCGAGATCAAGTGGAGGCGATCGACGACTTCTTTGAAAGTCGTCGCAAAGCAGGACAAGTGTGGGAGTCGAAGTCCCCGCACAGTGCTCCGACGTTCTGTGTCAAAAAGCCACAGGGCGGATGGCGCATCGTTCATGCGTATAACAAGCTGAACGATGCGACGGTACCGGCGCAGACGCCACTACCACGAAAAGATGTTATCATCGATTCGATGGCCGGGAGCACCGTTTACAGTGCTCTCGACTTGCGAGATGGATTCTATCAGATCCTAATGCGTGAGAGCGATATCCCTCTCACGGCAGTGAGCACGCCAAGTGGCATGTTGTGGGAGTGGCTAGCAATACCACAGGGGATTACGAACGCCCCTGCGACCTTCAACAGGTGCGTGACGCACTTGTTGCGCTCGGTGCGCGACTTCGCACCGAGCTACTTCGATGATGTGTTCATCCACAGCCGGGCTATGGACGGGAAGACCAACGTAGAGATGCACAGGGTGCATCTCCGGCAGCTACTTGAGCTTATGCGAAAGCATAAGCTCTACGCGAACCTGAAGAAGTGTATCTTCGGGGCGAGCGAGATACCCGTCCTCGGGTGTCTCGTAGGGAAGAATGGTGTCCGCCCTGACCCGGAAAAGGTCAGAGTGATCAATGAATGGCCAACGCCATCAAGTGTCAAGGAACTGAGGCAGTTCCTTGGCTTGGCCACGTACTTGTGCAAGTACGTGGAGGATTACGCGGGCAAGATCCGCCCGCTGTCACAACTTCTCAAGAAAGAAGCTGTGTGGAATTGGACAACCGATTGCCAAAAGGCATTCGATGCAGTCAAGCGGGGCTTGACTGAGGCACCGATCTTGGCAGTGGCTGACCAAGATCGTCCATTTCACGTCGTATGTGACGCATCCGACTTTGCAATCGGATGCGCATCGATGCAGCACGATCACGAGGGCCGTGATCGTGTCGTCTACTACCAATCGCGTCAGCTGAAGCCAGCTGAGCGCAACTATCCGGTGCATGACAAGGAAATCCTTGTCATGAAGTATGCACTCGCAAATTTCCGAGTGTATTTGCTTGGAAGTAGACCGTTTGTGGTCTACACCGACCATGCTTCACTGCGCACTGCAGTGAAGTCACCACACATATCACAAAGAATGGCGAGATGGCTCTCATTCTTTGCGGAGTATAACTTCCGGGTCGAATACAAACCCGGAAGATTGAACGTGGTGGCCGACGCGTTATCCCGTCGGCCGGACTATGCAGAAGCTGTTGACGTCAATGCCATTGACGCCATGCGATCGAGCAAACCCACATCATCTCTGTTGGATGATGTGAAGGCCGCGTACGCGCACGACGCGGACGCGAAGCTCTTGCTGGCCTATGGCACAGCGCCTTCTGACAAGTCCCGTCAGAAGCTGCCCAAGCACCTTCGAGCGCGTGCACACCGCTTTCGTGTGCACGACGGACTACTGCTTTACAATGCAGTCGACGACAACGCGGATCGCGTTGTCGTGCCAAATGACCATGACCTGCGACTCAGGATCATGTACGAGTATCATGATGCCCCGACTGCGGGACATCTCGGACGTGAGAAAACTTACGTCCTTCTCACGCGCGACTTCTACTGGCACCACCAGTACAAGTGGGTGCGCAAGTACGTCCGTGCTTGCGAGGTGTGCCAACGCGTAAAGCCTGCGCAAACGGCGCAGGCTCCATTGCAATCACTACCGACTCCGTCGGAGTGCTGGAAGTCCATGTCTTTGGACTTCATCTTTGGTCTTCCCCCGGACAGCGGAGGGAATACTGGTGTTGTGGTCTTCGTCGACCGCTTCAGCAAGATGGTGCATCTTGCTGCGGTGCCGGCCGAAGTGACTGCGAAGCAGACCGTCTGTACGTTGCTATGGTGTTCAGACACAATGGCATGCCGATCGACATTGTGTCGGACCGAGACCCGCGCTTCACAGCACACCTGTGGCAAGAAGTGTTTACACTTCTTGGTAGCCAACTTTCAATGTCGACTGCGGATCATCCGCAGACGGACGGTCAAACCGAGCGCGTGAACCGCGTGGTCGTCGAGAGTCTGAAGAGCTACGCTCGCTCGTTCCAATACTGGAGCGAGTGTTTGTCGATGGCAGAGTTCGCCATCAACGACTCGGTGCATGCCTCGACCGGGCATACACCGTTTTATGTGAATGCCATGCGGCATCCCCGTCTGCCGAGTTTACTCGGAGTGGTGGCTCCCACTTTAAGTGGGGGAGGATCTACGACTGCAACATAGCAGCCGCAGAAAGCCGCTGACACCTGCACAGTGTCAGCCGTGACAACAAGGAACAAGACAACCAGGTCTGCGCCCCGCGCAGACCTCGACAAGAAAACCCAAGGGTCAGCGCAGGGCGCTGACCCCCAGAACAAGGAAAACGAGTCTGAGCAGAGCACAGACTTCATAAGGAACAAGGACCACGGGCCTGCGCAGGGCGCAGACACCGCGAAGAACCACGCAGAGGCCGGGCCTCTTGCGGAGAGCGAGCTGAACGAGTTCAGCTCGGATGCGATTGACTTTATCAATAAAAGACAAGCCGTAATTCGGTTTGTCCAGGACACGATTGCAGCTTCTGTGGATAAACAGAAGCTAAACGCCGATAATATTGGCAGGGGCAACACAAAATGAATTCAAAGTGGATTCATTGGTTTTGTTATCTACTCAAAACCTGCCCAAACATGCAGTTTCCGATTTTGGAGCAAGTAAGCTTGCTCCGCGCTTCATCAGGCCATTCACGGTGATGGCACGCCACGGTAACGCATTCACGCTATATACACCGTCTAGCATGCGGCTCCACCCGACATTTTATGTCGGGCGGTTAAAGCCATACCTCCAGCACGAGCCAAGTGGCTCGTGTGACCCGAAGAGACAGCCTCGACAAGGGAAACCCTCTCCAGCGCGTAGTCGCGCTGGAGCAGTTAATACAGTCGGGCCTACAGCCCGACCGGCACGTTCAAGGCGGTCTGGGAGACCGCCAGAGCCGGGACACGAAGGAACAGAGCGGCAACCGCCGCGCTCTGAAGGTACTCCACGACCGTCACCTGGTCGTGGAGCGACACGAGATGAAGGTCAACACGGCGTTGACCATCGGGGCGTGTTTCCACCACCTCCGCCACCGCTGCGAGACGCACGCGGAGAAATTCGCTGGATCGTCCAGCGAATTGTTGATCATAGGAAAACAATCCGAGGTCCGGATTGTTTTCGCATTCGTTGGAGAGGTTTCCCTCCCCAACACGACACGTGGGAACCACGGAACGTCCTGATGGAAGACGTTCCGGACATGGTGAAGGAGTACGAAACCCAACACGCACTACCAGCAAGAAGGTAGTGCGAGCGCTGTAGTAATCTACAACGCCTGACAACTCGCGTGCTAGATAATTAGCACGGAGGTCATTGAAGCTTTCAGGTATACATATAGTGTACCTGTTGTGGTCGCGGTTGCTAATACGCACCGCCACCTGGACGGACAGTGTGAACGGCGCACGGACACCAGCCTCCACCGCAACAGCGTGGAGTTGCTAATACTTGCCTTTCGTCGAGAAGGACTCGAAGTGCTTTGGCGCTTGCTTACCCGATCACGGTAAGCAACAGAAATTCGCTTAGAGAGGTCGACGCACAGACGCGGTCGACATCGAAGAATCGTACACAGACACTGTGTTGTCTGTCCCCGTGGTAGCGGCGCACCTCGCGCTACCGCGCATTGTACACAGCAACAGAGAGTTTACACTCTGTTGCAATGGTGGTCTTCAGCTTGATCGTGCTCATTGCGGATGAGCACGGAAATCCCCAGCACAAACAATTGACAAGCAGTCAATATTAATTGACGTGTCGAGACCGACACGTCTAAGCTTAACGGGGGGATGGTGTCACGGGGTTACACACACAAGTGACAACAATCACTTGTGCACGATAACGGTCACAAGTGACAACTGTCACTTGTGCATGACATTTGTCACTTATGGTTTAACAGATAAATATCTGTTAAAGGTTTTAGATACTTCCTCACATTGGTGTAAGACACACCAATGGATACATTGAAGTGGACCACCACAGTGAGTGGTCCACACATACCCAAAGATCCTATTGGTAGAAAGCAGCATCTTTCTACCAATCAGAGACATGCATATTAGCGGGGCTCTGACAGCCAGCCGCTGCCAACCCTTTCATAGATGATAAACAGTTTTTAGCAGATTTTAGAGGAAGATCAATTCACAAACAATACAGTTCTCATTTTACCTTAAACAACCTATTTGGTGTTTTATTTGATTTATATTATACTTGTGGACTCAAGTATAATTAATTCAAATTATTAATAAACTCCTACGCTTCCTCATACACGTAGCGCGACGTGTAAGCTAAAGTAGTGCGCCAAAGCAGGCCCACTACACAAAGACTCTTCATCTGGGACCATCGCGAGGCCAAAGCTGGACACTGGCAGCAATCATGAAGTCCATCCCTAAGAGACACTCTATGGCTGCGCCGATATTCTCAACTCAGATATCCATAACATAAACAACGCGTACGCTGAGCGTCAGGTTAACATTAGTGTAACGAGGTCCCATCCAATTCTAGGCCAGGACCCGTCAGTAAGAACCCCAAACGCTGCTACGTACCGGCGACATGGCACCTGAAACATGGATATTTGTTGACCCAAGTCTGGTCGTTGTACAGACTTCAAGTTGGTCTGACTCGATCAGAAAACTGCCTCTGTGGACGTCAAGATGCAGCGACCCTGGACCCCAGGTCTGAGATTTGAATTCAATCTGGGGGCTGAGGTGTGAGATTCGTTCTAGAGGGCACAGATCTGGGGTTTCAGGCCTTGAATCGGATCCTGGACAGAGATCTGAGCTTCGGCCTGTTGGATGTGTGCGTTGGAGTCACGTGGCTGCTTAAGTCTCAGATCTCAGATCTAAAAGTTTGGAGTGCCGGCGGCTCTGGGACCTGAGAGTGATGTCAAAAGGCTGAGACTTTGGGATTTAGAGGTCGGTCTGAGGTTTGTCTGTGCATCAGACGCTGAGATGTTCAGTCTGGGGTCTGGAAAGTGAGCGTGGCGTGCGGCGTCCGATTTCACCTCGGCTCTGGGGTGCCACAACTGGGATATGGAATCGGTACCGTAATTTTGCTCCCAGCTCAGATTTCCAGCCTGGGAGTCTCAGAACCTGAGCCAAAACTGAGAGTCGGCAATTGTATGTGGAGTCTGGGATGCTGAAATGTGTTCCCGGTCTAGGATGTGATGATGGAGTCTTGGAAGTTGGGCTGAGGCTGGGTGAAAGCCAGGTGTAGCCCCGTGCCTAGGAAGTGACTAAGAGTGTAAAGCGTCCCCGCAGGACCTGGGATGTGACTTTGTGGTCTGGGATATGAAGTGGCTACATGGGGATAACTACAACGATGGTCTGGGGTCTGCGGCAGTTGCTCGTTGAAGTTGGCGGTTGCCGTTTTGAGGGTCGCTCTGAAGGGTCGCCCTGTTGTGGCTCTTCGGTGCCTGGTGTTTGACACACACGCGGTCCGACCAGTCGCCTTTGTGGATGGGCCACTTGAAACCACAGGATCTTGGCGTCATCTGGATTACACCTGATTTCTACCCAGAGTAATCAGTGTAATCAGGTGATGACAGACCAAGTCCGCCCAATCCCGGCCACAAGATCCTGGCGTAATCAGGATATCACTGATTTGCACCCAAGCGTAATCAGTGTAATCAAGTGACGACTGACCCAGACAGGCCAATGGAAGGGCGCCAAGGCAGCGACGCGCATTCACGGGCGCCGCCAAGCCAGTATCTTAGTGGGTGTCTCACCCTTGTTCAAGGTGTGCCCAAGAGATGTTTGAACCCTTACTTGATAGGCCCTTTGTATGTACATGTGCATGATAATAATCAGAGTTTGTTTTGCCCCGAAGACCGCAAGCTGCGGCATTCGTTTTGCGCCGACGGGCGTGTTGCTTCACAGGGACCAAGGCCCTGTCCCCGGCGACGCGCGCAAGGTCAAGTGGAGTCGCTACGAGTGTTCTACGGTCAAGATCAGCTAACTCCAAATAAATTCAAGTTCAACAACCAAGCCTTTTCGTGTTTCGGCCCGGTTTGCCTTCGCTGTTGTATAATCCACACGCGGGTCATTGGTTTGCTGGTTTTGCTTGCTGGTTGGCTGGTTTCCTGGTGGTACTTCATATTTTCGGGCGGAAGGTGCTCCGCTTTGAGGTTTCTGCACGGCAACACCTGGGGTAGTGGTTTCTGGGGTTGCTAGTGGTATACGTGTGGCGCGTATAATCTGGAATAGTGGTTCCCAGCTTCGCTTTGTCGCCTACATCATGGCGTGGTGCGCGGAAGTCCCAGGGTGCAGAGCGAGAACCCTGGATCAAGGCAGGCTCAGACCAAGCCAACTCTCGGGGCCACTCTGGCCTGAGGGGCGAGGGAAGACCATTGTGCGGCTCTCAGTCTGAGCCGCCGGAGGAAGTGTCGTGACTGGAAGCGACTCGAAGTCGGAGTCGCTGAGCAAGGAGGAGGCTGTTAAGGCCCAGCGTCCAAGGGCCTGAGAAGAGAAGTGGACTAAGTGTGTGTGGAGTGAACGTGTTTATATTCAAGAAAACGGGCATAGCGGACTCAGCACGTGCGTACAAGGGCCTTCCCAGCAAGGAGGAAGCTTCGTCTGGAGGCATCTGGGAACTGTCGAGTTCGGAAGCAGCTGGTGTGGCCGACGCAAGTCTGGGCCCACAGCGTAGCCTTAGGAAGAACCAAGTCAAGTGATTGCAAGAGTGAGGAACACGCGCCTCACCCAGCTTGGGATCTGAGATCTAATCTCAGATTCTGGGTTGAGTGGTCTGAGATCGAGGTCTAGCCGCGAGACTATTCCCTGATTTTGGAGCCCGCATCGCCACATTTGCTTAAGCTGTAGCGTATGTCGGAGCGTCTCCAGACCCCGTTACCTAGATTCTGTAACCACGTCTGATCTTCAGCTTCAACCTGCGTGCAAGGTCTAAGCTCATAATGTTCGTCGCAGCTCCAGTATCCAGCAGTATTTGTATCCGACGGTTGACAATTGCTCCATCCGCCATAGCCTCATCACGTCTGTCACCGACCAAGTCATGGTCACTCCACCAGCCATACCGTTCCCCATAGGACAGAGCTAACTCGAGATGGTTCTCAAACTCAAGCTCTGAGCTCGGATCATCAATCTCAAACCAGAATTACATTGGGCTTGGTCAGATGAATTTGTGCATTTGGGGTTATTACTGCGCCAACATGAAAGGGATGGATCCACATATGCAAATGCGCAGTATAGGCTCGTCACGCACTGGTTCCCGAATCAGCGAGCTTAGTGGTTTAACGACGTCTCAGGGTCTGAGCTATCCAGCAATAGCTGAACAGTCTCAGGGTCGAGGCCTTCAACTAAGCCTCCGGCGCGGATTGTCTCCTGCACCACCTTGAGTGCCGACGACAGACGCATAAACTCAGGCGATGGTAGTCGCCACACTTAGGGCACGGCTGGCGTCTGCAGTACTGGGTCGGATGACCTTTGTCATGGCAGTGTCCACAGATGAGCTTACTCCAGCAATTCTCAGTCTTGTGGCGTTTGCTTCCACATTCGTTGCACAGTATTTCTTCACGCTGAAGTGCTCCGGTTCCATACGGTTGGTTGTCCGGTCTTGGCTTCCAGGCCGAACGACCAGCAACCCGAAACATTTCCTCATCTGTCACAGCGGCTGGATGGCGGACTCAGCTGAAGCAGATACAGCGGAGCTCGGCTGAGGCTCTGCGACTTCAGTTTTCGGCGCTGGAATCTTCAGCTCAGCTTAATTGTTGGCATCATAGTCCTGGATGGCTTCATCGTCGAAATGAGCATGACGGTCAGGCTCATAAGTTGATCCCACAGATTCAGCTATAAAGGCCCGACCTTCAGTTCGTCGCTGCTGAGGTTTGAGTCAGCCAAACGGCAAGTTCTGAGCTGGGCATCGCTATTGTTGATAGTCTCGATCCTTCCGATAATCATCCTGCTGCAAAGACTCGATACGCTTCAGAGTTTCCTCCAATTCGCTCGGAGTATCAGACCGCTGACCCTTTAAAGTAGTCCGCAGGCGAGAATCGCCTAGCGCCTTGGTGAATATGAGCTTCGCGATCAGTTGTCGGCTTCTCAAAAGTAATTCCAGCCTTATTGGCAGCTCGGTTGAGTCGATACAAAAACATCCGATGGATGTCAGAATCTCGTATCTCCGTATCGTAATACCGTTCAGACTTAGAACCGATACTTCGGCACCACTCCTTCTTGAATACGTGAGTCAGCCTCTTCCAGTCTGAACGGGTCAAGTCCGGGAGCTAAGTGTACCAATCCTTCAGAGAACCTGAGAGTCGCATCCTCAACTGAACTATCCGAGCCTTCTCATCCCAAGGCGCCATAGCCACGTAGTACATAAAACGTTCACACCAGTTGACGCGATCACCGAAAGATTCACGTTCATCGAATTTCTCCAGTGCATCGTGAGGTGCACTACCACTCGGGTCTCAGACCCAGTACCAGCACTCTTGGCTTGCTCCGAACGGTCCTTCGAGTTCATCTTGAGTCGAATCGCTGGAAGTGGAATCATCTGAGCCCCAGTCGACATCTTGGACTTGGTTGCGCAAGCTTTCCCGTTCCGCTTCGAAGCTGAGGTCGATGCTCGGGGTATCGACTTAGTCCGCGCAGCGTGAGTTAAACTCTGAGCCTTTTCCGCTGCAGCGCTCACACTGACCGGCTCCGTCCTAGCTTGGTTCGCCCGGACTAGCTATGCATAACGTGCGTTAGCTGAGCGAGCTGGGCTTAGACTGGATCCCTCGGTGGAGGATGCGTTGGCGTCTCAGCTGAGACCCCAGTCACCTCAGATCAAGTATGCCACACCGGGACATGGTTCAGAAATGCGTAATCAGCCACATGTAACATAGCCTGAAGTAAGGCGACACATGCGATAGGCGGCATCACCCTCAGCGAGACTCAGGTGGCTTTCAGATCAGTCACCTCAGGTCCGTTGACGCTCAGCGTGGAACACATTCAGCCACCTCGCTGAGGGTGACCGAGTCACAGACATTAGGTGTCTGGCCGTAGCACTTGCAGCTCGAATAACCCCCCAAAGGTCATAGCCATCATGACGCGGCGTGTACACCACATCGACAGGTTGCACGACTTCAGGAGGCACCGACATCCACATCTCAATCTGAGATCGGCCATACGCGATCATCTCAGCTTCAGTCATCTCAGGTAGCCGAGCTAAGCTCAGCGTTCCAGCTTCAGCGCCTTCGGGAACTCCGCTCAACTTTTGAAAGGGGCGTCGCTCTGGCCAAAGAGCACTCGACCAAGCTCCACCACCTCCTGAGCGAAAGAAACCAGTTCCAGGCGCAAAACTAAACCGAGCTGGGTTCGTCCCAGCCTCCACTGAGCCTTGCGACCGCACAGACATCTCGCGACTTCCCAGCAAGCTCAGCGCACCACCCTCTACTTGGTTACTGCGACTTGTCGCAGCAGTTGGCTCCGGATGAGCACTTGGCACCTGAGAATCCTTGGTCTGAGCCTTCGATTCACTCAGGGAAGCTTCCGTTTTGCTCTCCGCGGGCACACCTTGACTCAGACCTTCATCAACACGAGCGCTCGGCTGAGCGCCCGCTCCACCACCTTGATCCGTCTCAGGCGAATCCGGCGGCGGCACAACATTTTCCGGCTTCGGTGGGGTCTCAGGTTCAGTGGTTGGCTCAGCTGCACTTGACGCTTCTGTTTCAGCGCTGAGGGCCGGGACTTCAGAAGTCGATCGTTTCGACTTCGACTTCTCCGCCTCCTGCGGTGCCACCTCAGCAGGCAATCCAGCAACTCTCCGACTCAGCCTCAGCGAGGTCTCGCTTATCTCACCACTTATTTTTGGGGGAACTTGAACTAGATTCAGTCGACATAGCTGACGTTCGTCCGCCCAAAGTCATTTCCTGATATGGGTACGCGCACCAGTTGTTGATTTGGTGTGGGTAAATTCCCAGCTTCCAGATCGACCCTTGCGCAAACGTAGACCGCCGAACGTCGGACTAGATCTCAGAAGGCTCAGCGTCTCGGGTCTCAGCTGAAATATCGCAACTGAAATCAATTACGACTCCACTGAGACTTTCCAGCTCCGATCCTTGGTCAGGCGCGATGTGCGCACCTCCCTTCCGATCCCCTTGACAGTTCATCCTAGAGCTACGCTTTGGGTCCAGATATCAGCCAGCCACAGCAACCTTGTCTCCACTTCAGATGTTTCCAGTACTCTCCTGCTCCCCACCAAACAGGTCTCAGCTTACACGTGTCTTGACCCAATCTACCCCGGTTTTCTTCAATACACACACGACGCTCCACACGTAACTTGTCCACCTCTTCCGAGACGTTGGACCTGGTCTCCGTAGCTACTTCACTTCCTCCGGCGGTTGAGAGCCGCTTCCACAGGTCTTCGCTCGCCCCTTAGACCTAGAGTGGCCCCAAGAAAATTGGCTCGGTTTGAACCTGTCCGTAATCTGGATTCTCGCTCTGCGCCCAGAGACGCCCGCGCACCACGCTCAAATATGAGCAAAATCCAGCAACCATACCGAAGCCTCGAGCGAATCTCAGCCCCGCGCAGTCGTCCGCCGAAACCTCAGGAGAGTGACTTACTCCCCACAAATATGAAGTACGTGTCGGAAATGTCGTCCAGAACACGTAAAAATATGAAATAGTTAATTAGGCTCCTTCTCACACCGAGGCACACCCAAAAAAGACTATGGCACTTGAGTGTTGATGGAACCGGTCCTCGGCACCCTTCTACACAAGCACACACTCCCACATGCAACCAAAGACCTATCGTGTGGGGGCGCACAGCGGCTTTCGGAGAGCACCCACAAAGGGTGCTAAGACCATCGTGCGAGCTGTCAGGATGCCTAAGGCAATCGGTGCTTCCGCCGGAGTTTTAGCCAATGAATTGCCGAGCTCAGCAAAATCCAGCGCGATCAGGCACAGGCTCAGCAAAGCTTCAAAGAAGTTCCAGTGATGAGTGGCTGATCCGAGGTTACTCTTTGGCCAAAAGTGTGTCGTAATCTGGGTGCAGCTGGTCCCATCCCAGCTGATATATGTGCCGTCATCATTGATGACGCGGCCCTCCAGCAGCGCTCATTCACCATGTACCCATCGGGAATACTGAGACCCCATAGTCTCAGGCGAGAATCCAACTAAGATCTGTGCGCCAGTGTCCACATCATCTGAGACCCAGATCGCCAAACTGAGATTCGGAGCCTCCGCTGGGTCCAATCACATCCCGCTGAAACATCTGAGCCAAGACATGCAGATTCCAGCTGCTCCGGCTAAGACCCCCCAAGCTCAGAATAGTGAGATCTGAACCCAGTTGACTTCGGCGGAGACCAGCTAGTCTCAGTGATCCAAGCTCAGGCTTGGAGACTTCAGCGTCGTCATCGCCAAAGCTGACCAAATCTCGGCCAAGCCGCAGCGAGTTCAACCGAGACCAGGTTGGATCAGCTTATCGCACATCCGGACATTCAATGACGTCTACCCTGGAAATCTGAACTCACCGGGGTGACCACAACCCAGCCTTCGCAGGGATTAAGCCAATCCATAGTCAACGTCAGTCATCATGGCTTCAGAGTCACAGCAGCCTCAGCGAACTGGCTGATACTCCCCGCTGAGACCTGGGACTTCAGCCGAGAGTGTGTCCATGTCTTCCGAGCCAATTCTGGTTGAAGGGACGGTTCATTGAAGCCACCTGCTCCCCCCATCCATTAAGGGCCGTGCGTGGGACATATATTGCGTTGTCGACAGGCTCATGACGGGTTCGCCGGAAAGCTTCGAGCGAGCCTCGTCACACTTATCACCGGATGCAGGTTCCTCTAGGATAACCTTCTCCTTTCGCAAATTGTGCCACCACTTATCCAGCTCCGACAGCGCAGTTTTAAGTTCTCCACTGATACGACCAAAGGATTGCTGTGCGCGGCGATTTTTCTCAGTCTCAGTCAGACGACTGGCAAAGCGTCAATCTACTATTTATTCTTAGCCGCAAAACGCCCCGCTACCTCGGACAGCTCCTCTGGAGATAATCGGCTTTGGCCGAACCGCCTACATGCGCAATCATGGCAGAAGCCTGGTCAAAACCTGGAATAAAAGAAAATACGTGGACAATATCTGGGCAAAACATGGTCAAAACCTGGACGTATTGAGGGGAGATCGCCGAAAACGGGATGTCGAGAGAGGCGCCATAAGACTTCCGGTTTGCCATCACATGTCCGCAGGATACTTTCATGGTCTGAGAGAATTCACAGTCGCACAACCAGCCTTTCTTTCAAGGAGGTGCTCGTGGTCACCCCGTTGCACGGTGATCGTGCTCCGTTGTCTTTCAATGCGTATTTCCCAGCAATATCCAGGTATGCTGCGATGTTAAAATGTGTTTTGACAGTGGCGACTGCCACCCACCGTGTGGTCATCCCCAGCACAATATACATCTCATCGGGATAATTCGCATCGCGCAATGTACCAGCTATCTCCACCGTTAGCATTGTATTTTTCGCATATTCGGCATTGGTAGTTTAAGAGCAACTTCAAGCTTGCACGCATCGTAAGATGTCCCTTGAGATATCGTTTCACGTTACCTAACAGGCTCTCTACCCAGCTATTTGTGTGCTTGCCAAAGTGAGGCAGGTTCACACGATACGCCATCACCGACACCTCCGTGTGGCGAGGTTAGCAGGAAAATTCCGAACCAGTCAGTCGGCTGCCCGAACCCGCTCGCCCGACCCAAGAATGAGTACGCCGGATTTCAAGTGGACTGGCTCGCTCCTGGTGAAATGGCCTGGCTAGGTCCGAGGTCTGGGCGTATTTCGCTCAGCCTCAGGGCTAAGCCGGCACACAGTCGAGACCCGGAGGGCTTGACTTTAACCTCCCGGGGTCTTAGCTGAGAGTGCAGAGTCTGAGCTGAGGGTCCAGAGGCTGAGTCCAGCTCCCGCTGTGGCCATAAAGTCTCAGCCGAGCGTATGGAGTCTCAGTCGAGAGTCTGAGATCTGAGCAAAGTCAAAGGTCTGGGTGAGTTGGCTTGGGAGAAGTCGACTTGACAGTTTCAGTCAGTCACTTCATATCAGCAGTACCACACTTAGGTACCCCCTTTGTGGGTGTAAGTGTCTCACCCGCAGTGACCAATTAGCATCGTCGTGGACCTCTACGTGGCTGGCCTGACCTCGGTCGTGATGGCTACAATGATCTCCCCAGCACGGAGAGTCGCCCAAGTCAGTATTTGACGAATTCCATATCACCCTTGTTCAAAGTGTACCCAGAGGGAAATTGCGCCCTCGCTAGATGAGGCTTAGTTTGGGGACGTGTTAAATTCAATCAGAGTTCGATTTGCCGTGTGGAGTTTCCGCAGGGTCTACGGAGATCATCCGAACAAATTCAGCTCCGCATACCAACATAGTTGCTGTTTTTATGGAGTGGCAGCGGTGGGGATATTTATTGTTGCTACGCATTGGGGTGCTTGTATACCCAGTGTCGCATTTCGTGTTTTCGGGTTGAAGGATATTCGCTCTGAGGTTTCAGGCAGAGCTGCACCTGGGATAGTGGTTTCCAGAGCTGCTGGTGAATCGTGTGTCGCGACTGATCTGGCATAGTGGTTCCCAGCTTCGCTGTTTTGCCTACATCAAGGCGTGGTGCGCGGAAGTCCCAGGGCACAGAGCGAGAACCCTGGACCAAGACAGGCTTTAGCCGAGTCAACTCTCGGGGCCACCCTTAGATCTGGGGAGCGAGTGAAGACCTGTTACGTGGCTTACAGTCTGATCCGCCGGAGGAAGTGTCGTGACTGGAAGCGACTCGAAGCCGGAGTCGCTGAGCAAGGAAGAGGCGGTTAAGGCCCAGAGTCCAAGAGCCTGTGAAGAGAAGTGGAATATATTTGTGTGGTGTCGTACCTGGGGTTAATCGGGCGAAGACACGTGCGGACTGGGACTTGCCATGCGAGGTACAAGTTTCGTCTGGGGGCACTTGGAGACATTCGGGATCGGGGGTAGATGGTGTGGCCAACGCAAGTCTGGGCCCATAACGTAGCCCTAGGAAGGACCGCACATGGGATCACAAGAGTGAGGAGAACACACGCCTCGCCCACCTCGAAATGGGCTGAGCGAGGTCGTGCTCAGCTGAGAAGACCTCATCTTTGCTGAAGCGGCGCTGAGCGGACCAAGCTGAGTGATGTTAAGGAAGAGCTGAGCGGAGTTGAGCTGAGCTGTGTCGAGCTGAGCCAAGTCCATGGTTGTGCGATCTGAGCGCCGTACCTGTTTCGTTGAGAGGCGCTTCGCTGCATCCCGACAAGCATCCCAGTTTTTATCGAAGTACTCCGACAGCTCCGTGCGGCCTTCACTACAGCGAGACATCTAAAATCATCATAGTCTAGTCGATAGTCTTTTTGAGTTTTGATGTATGTCATGCTCGTGATAGTGTGCTTCGTTTGTACCAAAACCTCAGACTCATAGATGCCATATCTGATAGACTTTCGAATTGTTTCATGCAGCCATTTTAACACATGAAAGTGGCAATACAGTACGCGGGCATCTGGCAACTTCCTGCGAATAACTTCAACTTCACCCAGATCTATGTCAACGATGACAAAGTGGGCAAAGCGTCAGCGCTCGTTTTCGAAGTAATTCAAACATGTACCAATTCCCATTTGTCTCGATGAGCGAATATTGCACTGGTTGTCCGCAGCTATACTGATCCATAGCAACATGGAGAGTAGTTGATAGTTGTACCTAATCACATCGACATCAAAACCTGGTCAATTAATGGTGCAAACCCGGAAAAAACATGTACAGGTAGCGAGATGCACTGGTTGGTCTGGCGCGTATAATCCATTTGTAGCACCTTAGAGAAGTCGTCCAGCATTGTCCGTATGTGGCCACTTGTGAAGTAATTGACGCCAGTATCACCTTGCGCACTCTCGTGAACTGACGACATATTTAGAGGAGATTGTATATTGATTTCTCGATCATTTCAGCAACTGCGTCATCACCCGATAGGTGAACATCTGTTCACAAACAATAGTAGCACATTATTTACCATGTTCTGTTGTACACAACTTGGCTTGCTTGTGCATCCTTGTAATAAGGCTACGGACGTCATCCATTTTGACACGGTGACTTGAGTCCTCGCGAATATAGTTGTTGTTCATGCTTGACGTTCCAGCCCCAGCCTCTACAAACAACTCGATGCCAGGCATCAGAGGCGAGTCGGCCGGAACCCGGCGAATACCCGGATAAGACAGGTAACTATATTCGGAAACGGGATGGTTGCGATGGTAGATGTCACATTTCATCATGATACAGCACATTCCATCATGTTGCTTGCTGACTTGGGTAAGCATCTGAAACGAATACTCAGTGGTGAGAAGCTTGTGTGGACTTCTTTTCCCCGTCGATGTTTCGCGCACCGACCGTCCGTGTGTCTAAATATACTTCCTCTGAAACGGCTCCCACTCTGCAGGAACGAGAGGGTCTACATCGGATCGGCCTTGGAAGCGAACCTGTTTACGGAGGTACTCGTTATTATGTTGTTGATTATATGCTTGGTCACAATCTTCTGGCGGTTTGTTGTGTACTCCTGCAAGCTATGGACGTCCATGTATTGTGTTGAGCCTGAAAACCAGGCACGTGCACTAAATCTTCTCCTTCCACATCTGATACTGAACGCTTCTTACCCTGGTGACGTCCTTCCTTATCTTTCGTGCCTCTAGCACGAACGCTCCTTCCAGTACCTCACAGAAGAATGCTTTGGGTGCCGCACGTTTGACACTCTTCTTACCGTTTCCAGGCGTGCCAAAAAGGCAAATATGCATTCTTCATGTTAAGATTTAGCTTGCAAATTCAAAAGGTGGAAAGCATTCCATAGCTTCCCTACTCCAAAGAGATCTCGAAATTCAGCAGGAATGGACTGCAGGACGCTGTTTACTGTCATGTGCTCGATAAATAGAATCCATTTAGGGTAACACGAGTGCTTGGATACCCAATTGTAGAAAGTTGCATGTCGAACACCGAGAACCCTGAATGTTACTTCGGCGTCCATGCTGCCAAGTGCTGGATGGAGATAGTAAAAGATGACTACCGATCTTCCTTCCTTGTCATCGTGCTGTAGTGCTTACTAATGGGCAGGACGCCAAGTCGAGATTCGTCACATTGAAGCAACAGTTGTGCAAAGGCAACCTCAATCGTTGAAGCAATTGTGTCGCCACAAATCTGCGAATTTGCTGCTGTTGAGTTCTTGCTTCTGCAGCCTTGCCGTCGATGTTGGCACTGGATTTACGCGACAGTTCTGGAAACGCCTGGATACGAATTTGCACGTTGACGCTGTTTTGCTTCGTGCGTGCCTCTTGAGCTGCCACCCATCCTGCGTTTGAAGCATCTCGCAGCCGAAACTTCTTCATAGGGACTTCAGAAATCGGAGAATGATCTCACCTAACTTTTCTCGTTGTTTTTGGCTTCTTATAATCGAACGGTTGCGCCAATAGCTGTTGTAATGCTATTTTGGGCTTCTAACATTAGGCAGGCAAGGCGCTAATGCATCAAATGTCACATTAGCCAGGAATCGGAAACTGCTTTCTTTGTGCTAATAAAGTGCTCTCAAACGAAACCAAATGCGCAAAAATTTGGCTTTGGTATTCTATTTGTTACGCATTCTTTCTGTGAGGTACTTGAGATATTGCAGAAAACTTACAGGCGAAGAAAAAAACAGTAGATATCATTGTTCGGAGTATTAGCACTCCTGGATTTTAGAGACAGCCATCCAATTGTTGTTGTCGCCTCTGTTGATGGCCACGAATACGTGTAAGTAGGGCAAGGCAGGCCCAGACCTGACGAACGAACCCGCGACGGAATCGAGAAATTCTCTAGCAACCTAAGTTGAACGTAACAGTATGACAGTACTGCTGTCACAGCATTACTTCCAACGAGTAACCTATAGAAGCGGTTGTTTCTTATCTCTCTTTTAAGCAGACAGTAGAGAAGAACAACCTTGTCCAGGCTTCTTCCTGAAGTAGACTCCGCCCGTCAGGAGAGAATTCTGCTCTCGGTGTACGTTGCACCACACAACGGAAGCTGGAGCTTCCGGGCAAACGTTGTTCTATTTCTTGCTTAATATGTAGTAAACATACTTTGGTCCCGCTCTATCGCTGCACTTCTAATGTCTGAATCGCCCTCTAAGCATCTATACCAGCTTGGCATCACGTTCAGTGTTCGTTGGTCCTCCTCGCCCGCCAGTACACACCATATTTCGAGACTGACCTTAACAAAGTGTCTGTGACTCGGCTGAGGGTTCACACCCCATCATCGGTGATTCACTCCCGGATAGGTCGAAGGACCTTCAATTTTGCACTTTTTAGACATCAACAAAAATAAACAATTCAAAAGAATATTCACGTTGAGCTTACCATCTTTCGCCAAGCGCAGACCCATTATGGACTAGCCGATCGCCGCCGCTTCGCGGCGGTGTATGTGTGGTTAGTCATAGGCGGTTACGCTCGCTGTTCCAGCTCGCTCCACTATTTGTCATAGCCCCCTCCGCATCGCTCCGGCGGATGTACGGTTCGTCGCAGCCCATTACGCTCGCTCTTCCAGCTCGCTTCACTACTTGCCATACCGTTCGTCCCAACCCGTTACGCTGGCTGTGTCAGCTCGCTCCACTACTACACGATCGCGCTCGGTGCTCGAATGTCCAGCATGCTTGAAGGTTTGGCGTGCTCGAAGGTGGGAGGTGCTTAAAGGTCCGGGTTCACCCCTGTCCAGCGCACGTCTTGTATTTCGCGCGCTGTATCGCGAAATGTGTGTGGCACACCGAATAGCAATATATTCTAACGAGAGGATTTCGGCCAATCACAGAGCAGTAGTAATATATCATGTATTTATCCAATCAACGCTCAGGCCCAGAAGGTCGTAGTTCATTCACTTTATTGACTTTAGGGCACATATACGGGTTGCTATATCGCGCACGCAGCGCACCGTCGTCGCTGTGGGGCGCTCGCGTCCTGTGGGGCTCGCAGCAGCGCCCGACGTCCGAGTGCTTCCTCGCTCCGATGCGCTCGAAGTTGAAAACGCCAATGTGAAGGATACGCAATATCAGCCAATCACAGGACGAATAGATATAACGCAAAGCTATTTTTGTAAAATCGCACATAGTCAGGAGGATGGTGAGATGCTATAGGGCAGGTTACTAACACACTGTCGCCTGGCGGGAAGGACATCCCGCAGGCGATGCTGTACGGCAGGTTAAGGCCCGAAGACAGAGAACGGACGGACTGACGGACAGACACACCGGAGACTCTATTAGTTGTGGTAGACTAGCCGATCGCCGCCGCTTCGCGGCGGTGTGTGAGTGGTTAGTCATAGGCGGTTACGCTCGCTGTTCCAGCTCGCTCCACTATTTGTCATAGCCCCCTCCGCATCGTTCCGGCGGGTCTACAGTTCGGCGCAACCCGTTACGCTACTTGGCATACCGTTCGTTGTAACCCGTTCCACTCGCTGTGCCAGCTCGCTCCACTACTGAATATACCGTTCGTCCCAACCCGTTACGCTCGCTGTGCCAGCTCGCTCCACTACTGAATATACCGTTCGTCTCAACCCGTTACGCTCGCCGTGCCAGCTCGCTCCACTACTGAGCACACCGTTCGTTGCAACCCGTTACGCTCGCTGTGCCAGCTCGCTCCACTACTGAATATACCCTTCGACCTAACCCGTTCCGCTCGCTGTGCCAGCTCGCTTCACTACTGAACACACCGTTCGTTGCAACCCGTTACGCTCGCTGTGCCAGCTCGCTCCACTACTACGCGATCGCGCACGGTGCTTCAAGGTCCAGCGTGCTCGAAGATCCCGAGGGCTTGAAGGTCCATCGTTCTTGAAGTTCCGGCGTGCTTGGAGGTCCGGCAGGTCGCGCTTGAAGGAACATTTATCGTAACCCGTTACGCTCGCTGTGCCAGCTCGCTCCACTACTTCACTTCCTGTTGGTCGCAACCCGTTACGCTCGCTGTTCCAGCTCGCTTCACTACTGGATATACCGTTTGTCCCAACCCGTTACGCTCGCTGTGCCAGCTCGCTCCACTACTCGCCATACCGTTCGTCACAACCCGTTACGCTCGCTGTGCCAGCTCGCTCCTCTACTTGCGATACCGTTCGTCGCAGCTCGCTCCACTACTGAATATACCCTTCGTCCCAACCCGTTACGCTCGCTGTGCCAGCTCGCTTCACTACTTGACTTCCTGTTGGTCGCAACCCGTTACGCTCGCTGTTCCAGCTCTCGTCACTACTACGCGATCGCGGTCGGTGGTTGAACGTCCGCCGTGCTTCAAAGTCCGGCAGGTCGCGCTTGAAGGACCATTCATCGTAACCCGTTACGCTCGCTGTGCCAGCTCGCTCCACTACTCGGCCTACTGTTCGTTGCAACCCGTTCCACTCGCTGTGCCAGCTCGCTTCACTACTGGATATACCGTTTGTCACAACCCGTTACGCTCGCTGTTTCAGCTCGCTTCACTACTGGATATACCGTTTGTCACAACCCGTTACGCTCGCTGTTCCAGCTCGCTTCACTACTACGCGATCGCGTTCGGTGCGCGAAGGTCCAGCATGCTTGAAGGTTCGGGGTGCTTAAAGTTCCTGCGGGAGGTGCTTGAAGGTCCGGGTTCACCCCTGTCCAGTGTATGTCTTGTATTTCGCGCGCTGTATCACGACATGTGTGTGGCACCCCGAATAGCAATATATTCTAACAGAGAGAGCTTTGGCCAATCACAGAGCAGTAATAATATATTATGTATTTATCTCACGCCCAGAAGGTCGTCCTCTATTCACTTTAGGGCGCATGAACAGGTTGCTATGTCGCACACGCAGCGCACCGTCGTCGCTGTGCGGCGCTCGCGTCCTGTGGGGCTCGCAGCGGCGCCCGACGTCCGCGCGCTGCGTCGCTCCGCCGCGCCCGAATTCGAATTCAAAAACGGAAATTTTACCGGGGAGGCAATTTCAGCCTATCACAGCACGAATAAATATAACGCAAGGCTATTTTTGTAATATCGAGCATAGATTAGCCAGTCAAAAGGATGGTGGGATGCCATAGGGCAGGTTACTAATGCGCTAATGCAGGGCTGTAGGGCGATGCGCTACGGCAGGCTGATGCCGCAAGGGCGGGATACGACGAACAGGAGACAGACACACCGAAGACTCTGTTAGTTGTAGTAGACTAGCCGATCGCCGCCGCTTCGCGGCGGTGTGTGTGTGGTTAGTTATAGGCGGTTACGCTCGCTGTTCCAGCTCGCTCCACTATTTGTCATAGCCCCCTCCGCATCGTTCCAGCGGGTCTACAGTTCGGCGCAACCCGTTCCGCTACTTGGCATACCGTTCGTTGTAACCCGTTCCGCTCGCTAAGCCAGCTCGCTCTACTACTGAAAATACCGTTCGTCTCAACCCGTTACGCTCGCTGTTCCAGCTCGCTCCACTACTTGGTATACCGTTCGTCTCAACCCGTGACGCTCGCTGTTCCAGCTCGCTCCACTATTTGGCCCCAACCCGTTACGCTCGCTGTGCCAGCTCGCTCCACTACTGAGCACACCGTTCGTTGCAACCCGTTACGCTCGCTGTGCCAGCTCGCTCCACTACTGAATATACCCTTCGACCTAACCCGTTACGCTCGCTGTGCCAGCTCGCTCCACTACTTGGCCTACTGTTCGTCTCAACCCGTTCCGCTCGCTGTTCCATCTCGCTCCACTACTTGGCCTACCGTTCGTTGCAACCCGTTACGCTCGCTGTGCCAGCTCGCTCTACTACTGATCATACCGCTCGTCATACGCTCGCTGTTCCAGCTCGCTCCTCCGCTTTGCCTACCGTTTGTCACAACCCATTACGCTCGCTCTTCCAGCTCCCTCCACTACTACGCGATCGCGCTCGGTGCTTGAAGGTCCTGCGGGCTTGAAGGTCCATCGTTCTTGAAATTCCTGCGTGTCCGGCAGGTCGCGCTTGAAGGACCATTCAGCGTAACCCGTTACGCTCGCTGTGCCAGCTCGTTTCACTACTGAATATACCGTTCATCCCAACCCGTTACACTCGCTGTTCCAGCTCGCTCCACTACATGCCGTACTGTTCATCGCAGTTCGCTTCACTACTTGCCATACCATTCGACCCAACCCGTTACGCTCGCTGTGCCAGCTCGCTCCACTACTTGGCTTACTGTTCGTCCCAACCCGTTACGCTCGCTGTGCCAGCTCGCTCCATTACTTGGCTTACTGTTCGTCCCAACCCGTTACGCTCGCTGTGCCAGCTCGCTCCACTACTTGCGCCTACCGTTCGTTGCAACCCGTTGCGCTCGCTGTGACAGCTCGCTCCACTACTGAATATACCGTTCTTCCTAACCCGTTACGCTCGCTGTGCCAGCTCGCTCCACTACTACGCGATCGCGTTCGGTGCTTAAAGGTCCGGCGTACTTGAAGGTCAGACGTGGTTGAAGGTCCTGTGGGAGGTGCTTGAAGGTTCGGGTTTACCCCTGTCCAGCGCACGTCTTGTATTTCGCGCGCTGTATCGCGAAATGTGTGTGGCACCCCGAATAGCAATATATTCTAACAGAGAGGGTTTCGGCCAATCACAGAGCAGTAATAATATATTATGTATTTATCCAGTCAACGCTCAGGCCCAGAAGGTCGTCGTCTATTAACTTTAGAGCACATATGCAGGTTGCTATGTCGCACACGCAGCGCACCGTCGTCGCTGTGCGGCGCTCGCGGACGGTGGGGCTCGCAGCGGCGCCCGACGTCCACGCGCTGCGTTGCTTCGCCGCGCCCGAATTCGAATTCAAAAACGGAAATGTGAGCGGGGAGGCAATTTCAGCCAATCACAGGACGAATAGATATCACGCATGGCTATGCGTTGTAATTTCGGGCAAAGATAAGGCAGTCGAGAAGATGGTGAGATGCCGTAGGGCAGGCTACTAATGCGCTAATGCAGGGCGGTAGGACGATGCTCTATGGCAGGCTGATGTCCCAAGGGCGGAATACGACGGACACCAGACAAACACACCGGAGACTCGGTTAGTTGTAGTAGACTAGCCGATCGCCGCCGCTTCGCGGCGGTGTGCGTGTGGTTAGTCGCAGGCGGTTACGCTCGCTGTTCCAGCTCGCTCCACTATTTGTCATAGCCCCCTCCGCATCGTTCCGGCGGGTCTACAGCTCGGCGCAACCCGTTACGCTACTTGGCATACCGTTCGTTGTAACCCCTTACGCTCACTGTGCCAGCTCGCTCCACTACTGAACACACCGTTCGATGCAACCCGTTACGCTCGCTGTGCCAGCTCGCTCCACTACTCGTCATACCGTTCGTTGCAACCCGTTACGCTCGCTGTGCCAGCTCGCTCCACTACTTAACTTCCTGTCGCAACGTATAACACTCGCTGGATCAGCTCACTCGACTATTTAGTATACCGTTCGTTGCAACCCGTACCCCTCGCTCTCCACCTCACTTCACTACTTGCCATACCGTTCGTCCTAGCCCGTTCCGCTCGCTGTTCCAGCTCGCTCCACTACTTGACCTACTGTTTGTCTCAACCCGTTACGCTCGCTGTGCCAGCTCGCTCCACTACTTGACCTACTGTTGGTCGCAACCCGTTCCGCTCGCTGTGCCAGCTCGCTTCACTATTTGCCATACCATTCGTCCTAACCCGTCACGTTCGCTGTGCCAGCTCGCTCTACTACTGAACATACCGTTCGTCTCAACCCGTTCCGCTCGCTGTTCCAGCTCGCTCCACTACTACGCGATCGCGTTCGGCGCTTGAAGGTCGTGGGGGCTTGTAGGCCCAGCGTTCTTGAAGTTCCGGCTTGCTTGAAGATCCTGCAGGTCACGCTTGAAGGACCATTCATCGTGACCCGTTACGCTCGCTGTGCCAGCTCGCTCCACTTCTTGACCTACCGTTCGTCCTACCCCGTTACGCTCGCTGTGCCAGCTCGCTCCACTACTGAATATACCGTTCGTTGCAATCCGTTACGCTCGCTGTTCCAGCTCGCTCCCCTATTTGGCCTACAGTGCATCGCAACCCGTTCCGCTCGCTGTGCCAGCTCACTCCACTACTGAACATACCGTTTGTCCCAACCCGTTACGCTCGCTGTTCCAGCTCGCTCCACTACTGCGCGATCGCGCACGGTGCTTGAAGGTCCGCCCTGCGTGAGGGTCCGCCGTGTATTAAGGTCCACCGTGCTTGAATGTCCTGTGGGAGGTGCTTAAAGGTCCGGGTTCACCCCTGTCCAGCGCACGTCTTGTATTTCGCGCGCTGTATCGCGAAATGTGTGTGGCACCCCGAATAGCAATATATTCTAACAGAGAGGGTTTCGACCAATCACACAGCAGTAATAATATATTATGTATTTAGCTCACACCCAGAAGGTCGTCGTCTATTTACGTTAGGGCGCATGTACGGGTTGCTATACCTTGTACGCAGCGCACCGTCGTCGCTGTGCGGCGCTCGCGTCCTGTGGGGCTCGCAGCGGCGCCCGACGTCCGAGCACTTCCTCGCTCCGCCGCGCGCGGAATTCAAAAAAGGAAATGTGAAAGCTGAGGCAAATCAATCGGCCAATCACAGCGCGTTATAATTATCACGCATGGCTATGCGTTGTAATTTCGGGCAAAGATAAGCCAGTCGGGATGATGGTGAGATTCCATAGGGCAGGCTACTAATGCGCTAATGCAGGGCGATAGGACGATGCTCTATGGCAGGCTGATGCCCCAAGGGCGGAATACGACGGACACCAGACAAACACACCGGATACTCTGTTAGTTGTAGTAGACTAGCCGAGCGCCGCCGCTTCGCGGCGGTGGGTGTGGGTTTGGTCACAGTTGTGTAGACCGCCTGCCTCCGCTTCGCTCCGGCGGGCTGGTTGGTTCGCTTACACAACGCTTTATCGTTGAGGATGGGTATGCCCGCCTCCGCTTCGCTCCGGCGGGCGATGGTTTCGTCAAAGGGATGCATTGCTAAAGTGAAACGCACTTCCAAAAGGACATGTATTTATGTAATTATGAAGTGTGTACTGCTGAATGCCTACTCCGCCTAAGCATCTTCGAATATCTGCCTGTACACAATGTTGTCAGTGTATGCACCGCCGTCTTCCTCCAGCTCCGGATACTCGATCAAAGCCTTAAACTTGGACCTGGATATAACTCTCGACAGCGCCACATAGAGCTGTCCGTGGGAGAAGCAGGGTGTCGCCAGATACAAACCTAGGTTCTGGACGGTTTGGCCTTGGGCTTTGTTGATGGTCATGGCGAACGCTGGTACAACTGGAAACTGCTTGCGTCGCAAGCGGAAGGGGAACTCGCACGCGTCCCCATCACTGACGAAGACGATCCTTGGAATTAGAACGTTTTGGCCTATGCGCTCGCCAGTCATGATGGTAGCATGAATGACGTGGGGCTTGAGCTGGACAACCCGTAGTCGCGTTCCGTTGCAGAGTCCCAAGTCGGGGTTCAGGTTTCTCATCATCATAATTGGGGCGCCTTCCTTCAATGTAAGCTTGTGTGGAGGAATACCGTTGATAGTCACCGAATGCAACACCTCCGGCTCGAAGAAGTTTCCTTCGTTTTCGCCATCCACTGAATCCACCGATAGATACTCGTGGGCCTCCCCGGAGAGTCGTTCCGAGACAGCTTGGTTGATGCGGTGCACCACGGCGTTGGTAGTCGTCAAGATGGTCCTGTTGGCGAAGTACTCGTCCGTAGCCACCTCGGGATCGTTGATGTCGGCGTACATCTTATCAATAATGTTCTTCAAACCACGTGGAACAGCTCCAGGTGTGATTTCTTCGTCTTCAATGTCGTCTCCTTCTTCGTAGATGTTGTCGATCAGCATATCGCGCGGAATCTTCACAAAGTCCCTGCCCAGGGACCTGTTGACATCGTGCCTACCCTCTCCCACTTGTAGGAGAAACTCCGAGAAAGCCGCGAGCTCTGCGGCGCTGCTGTCGTTACTTGCTGATTGTACACGCATGTTTTCCGTGAGATGCAGCTGTCTGAAGTGTCGCCATAGCGTAAATGACTTCAGACACGCGTCGATGGTCTCCGCTGGTGTGCCGCGCACTACCACCGGCAAAATCTGTCGGAAGTCACCCGAAAGGACAAATACTTTTCCTCCAAAAGGCTCCTGGTCGTTACCCATGATGTCACGCAAAGACCGGTCGACCGCTTCGAAGGCGTGTCTGTGAGTCATCGGAGCTTCGTCCCAGATAACCAAACTGGCCCGCTCGATCAACATCTTGAGGCGCGATTGTTTATAAATCGCACACGTCGACTTGTCGTTCAGCTTGAGAGGTATCTTGAACGTTGAATGCGCTGTGCGCCCACCCATGAGCAACAGCGAAGCAATTCCACTCGAAGCCACAGCAATCGCGATCTTCCCGGACAGTCGCACCTTCGCCAGGATATGCCGCAGCAGAGTTGACTTTCCTGTACCTCCCGGGCCGTCAATAAAGAACAGCTTGTTGCCTTGAACTGGCGCTTCGGCCGCCTGGATGATTTCGTCGTAAATAGCTCGTTGGCCGTCGTTCAGCTGGCTTTCTTGGTCCACAATGGCTTGAAGGGTAGAGTGCTGGTACCCCTCCAGTTCGCGTCGAATGAGGTTGTTCCGCAGCAGCGAATCCAGCACCAGCCGCGGGTAGTCATCCAGCTGAGGGAGGTCAAAGTCCGCCACTACGTAGCCACTGATTTGGAGCAGGTCGTTAAGGTCCTTGAGTGTGTGGAACCTGATCATGTCTTCCTTCTCCTGTCCTTCCAAGCCCCGGTATGTGTACGCGAAGTCTTCAGAAAGAACCTCGTAGAATCGATTCCACAGAACGCGAACCTCCGAAACTTGAGAATAAACAATGATAGTCGCGAAGAGCTGGCGGAGTTGGTACGGCATCTTGAAGGCAGCGGCTTCTTCCATACACGCAATCCATTCTGCGTCGTCTTCAAGGTAGCCCAGTTTGAGTGCGGCTTGGCGGTACGACGCATACGTAACACCATCCACTGTCCGAAGCTTGGCAAAAGACTGTGGTCCCTTGCGGTGACACAGCAGTACACGCATGTAGAACCTCGCCATGTCCCGAGGGGTCACATGAACCATCCGCCCAAGCGCCGCTTGGTATTGTTTGCGACGAACCCATTTCTTTGCCTTGTCATCCCATCGGAATAGCTTCGGGATGTCTTGGTACACCATGGTCTTCGCCACTTGGTTCTCCGGGGCCTCACTCGCACACAATTCGAAGAAGCGGGTCAACATCGAGTGGCGACCGCGCGTGAGAACTCGATCCGGGTTGTCGCTCGAACGGAAGGTCACGAATTGCTCGTTCTCCAGGTGGATAGTCAGCTGTACGATGGAATGCGTCTTGCCTTGAACGGAGAAGTCGAGAAGCCGCATACATGCCTCTATCGGAGATATATACCTTGCGTTCAGAAACCGAAGAATCTCGTTGGGATCCATTCTTGCACCGTTGGACTCCCCGCTCACCGTTTCCACAGTTATTACAGCCTTGCCGGACCCCTTGTAGACGTACTTGTACAGGTATTTGACTGCTGTGAGGGCTGTACAGACCTCCACGTTGATATGGCAGTTGTACTTCTGTGAAAGGTAGGGGTTGTATGGAACCACCCACTGGTTAATGGTGGCGTTGTCGTACTCCCTTCCCTTGAACTTGAGTACTCCTGGAGGCCGGCGGCGACGTCTGCAGACAGGAAACCCGTTTACGTTTCCTTGGGTAACCTCTACCAACGGCTTCGGGTATCCCTTCGTGCACTTCCCGTCCTTCATGCAGGGGCTGGAGGGGTTCGCCGCGCCACATGGACCATGCATCATGCAAGTGAGGATGGTCTCGTACAGCTGGGGGTTGATCTCGGCGTCCGGGAGCTCCGAAGAGCACAACTTGTCGATGATTTGTCTTGTACGCGGCTTGTCTTCGTCTGCGAGAATAATCAGAATGTGTGCGTGTGGGAGGCCCCGCTTCTGGAACTCCACTACGTAGATCCTCGCAAGAACACGTCCCAGTACGCCTTCATCCAAGTCTTTCAGCATCGCCGCGAGTTTCTGCTGCCAAACACGCGCTACGATGTCCGGGCGGTCTTGCGCGCTTTGGTTTGGCTCCGGTATCTTCTCCTGGATCTCGTCCCACGTAGGGTTGCACGTCATAGTAACGAAGACGTCTGGTTTCCCGTACTCGCGCACGATAGCCATGGAATCTTGGTAAGACTTGTACATGGCCCGCGGACTGCCCGAATGCGTAGCTGGTAAAACGAGGCGCTTGCCGATTTGGTCCAGGAAGTGTCCCGAGCGACGTTGCGGTTCGTCTGGGTGTTGTAGCGCCCCCGTTTCGCGGTTGTATTCCGTCAGTAGAGCTTCTCCCTCGCGCAGAACCGCCGTGTTTTCACTTAGAAGCGCGTCTTGAACCCCGCTGTACTGATCGGCCCGTAGTTCAGCTTGATGGGATGCCACCCAACGCAGTTGTTCTTGCTCGCACTTGGCTCGTTGATCTACGCAGTACTGCTGGAATAATCGTCCACCTTGGTGTAGTACCGACTCGTCACCGACTTTCTGGAATAACCGGTAGGCTACATGCTCGCGGAGGGACATTTCACGCTTCTTTCTGCGCACCACGTTGTTCGCATACACGTCTGTGTAGGTCCAACCCAGTTCTCCATGCGGAAGAAGTAGGGGATACTGCAACGGGTCATACACAGAGTGTGTCTCGAAAAGGCGCAACAGAGAGTGATCTTTTGCACACAGAAGGATGTCGCGCGGACTGTCCAAGTTGCCATCCTCGATAAGAGTCGCCCCAACTTTCGAGACCGTTGGTAGGTTGTGGGTTCGCGGGTTCGACCTCTTCTCGTGTAGCCGGAACACCATATCAACCACCTCCTTTCCCGCCGCCTGGTCGGCGCGAAGCTTCTCTGCGAAGTTGAGATATTGTTGCGCGAACGGATTGCACTCGTCCATCATCTGCTCGATCTCCAGCAGCGTTCCAGAATCGAGGTCAGCGAAGATACCTCGGCGACGCTCCGCTCGCTGTTGCATGTCTGGATCGACGATGTAGATCTGGGCAAACTTGGGGGGCATGGGCTCGTTTGTGAACGTATCGATACGCGGAAGTAGAGAGCCCAAGTAGTGCCCCATGGCTCCTTGAATACGATACGTGTATACGCCTCGTTGTCCCGCAACGCTCTCGTCTTGGTTCACGTCCCTGAAGTTGTACCGGTTGCTACAGGAAGCCCCAATAGATGTGAAGGCGAACACTTGGTTGTAGGCACGGATGCGGCGCCGAAACTCGGGGTCTGTGTACAACTGGTGCAGTCGCGGAGGCGCAGCAGGTAGTGGGGGTAGTTGCACCGCTCCCTCTAAACAGCAGCCTTTCTTGGACTCTGCAGGCCATTTCCACGCGTTGCAATGAGGGCAGACCGTAGTCGGAGGCAGTCTGTGGCGCCCATTGACGATATTGTCGCCGCTGAGCCCGGCGTGCCCGCATGCGTTCTGCATCTCTACGTCTTTGACGCTCGCGTTGGGATCCCGTCATGTTAGCCCTTCTAACTCGGGCTCTTTCTCTTTCGCGTGCACGGTTTCGTTCTGTCTGAGACGCTGTCATTGCTGCGCGCCGCCTACGCGCTAGCTCCGCCGGGGTTGGGCCAGGAACTTGCTCCGTTGTGCTGATATCGGCCGCTACAACTGTAGAAGCAACAGGCGCCGCTGTCTGAACCGGAGGCTGTTCTCTGCGGGCTGGCGGAGGCTCAGCAGACGTGTTCTCATTCGCAACGCGACTCTCGACTGTCGTGACCGTTGCGACCCTCTCTGTCACGTTCAGCGCTTGCAATTCCTTGTTCAAGTTGTATCGTTTAGCCCTCCGACGTCCCTGGCGGCGCTTTTTAGCGGCAGGCTCCTCTGGGACAGCGGGAGTTGCGTTGATGCGCTCGTTGTCTCGCAAGGCCTGTTCGATCTCCTCGCGCGTCCTTTTCCTTTTCGTTCGACCCATTTTGACCTACGCACACGCAACAGAGTCACATGGCGCGTTAGACATAAAGTCTAAGAACACCGTCGCCATTTCCTGGGTCCTATACACGCGCCCTGCCGCGGACACAGAAGCGCAAATAGGTGCGTCCACCTAGAGCGCCGGTCCCATACACGACCACTGGCCCGGAGATGAGGCAGGTCACCCGGCTTCGCCGAGATCTGCCCCATTTACCCCGGATTGGTATGAGATTTCCCACGCCGCTGGCGGGCGGACGTGGGCACCTCAGGGTCGCGGCTCCCAAGAGCGGTCGCTGCGGCAAGGGCACGCGAATTCCTACGTCGGCGGCGGGTGCCAGCTGCAGTCTTTCTTATCATCTTAAAATGGGTATTGCTACCCACTTTAGAGAAAGTAACGGTCAGTATAGTGGAGAGCTGCAGTACCCAAATGCCATTCTCCAAGGTAATTAAACCCGGGATGCAAGCAAGAGAGCAATGTTGCAGATTCGGGACGACCTGCCTGGCATCTGTACACCAACGGGGGGAGTCTCGACTACATGGCCGTGTCGTGGAACCCACTGCAACTCCCCCGTGGCCCCACCGGAGTAGGCACCAGGCCGCCCTTAATCCCACACTATAATACCTCGACTGCCCTGAAGGTACCAGTTATCCCAACAGGCGGAACTCCCGAAACCGACACTTCTATTACACTTAGAAAACTATGTAGCTTAGCGTACCTTAGTCCCTGTGCGGCGCTCGCGTCCTGTGGGGCTCGCAGCGGCGCCCGCCGTCCGAGCGCTTCCTCGCTCCGCCGCGCGCGGAATTCAAAAAAGGAAATGTGAAAGCTGACGCAAAATCGGCCAATCACAGCACGAATAAAAATAACGCATGGCTATGCGTTGTAATATCGGGCAAAGATAATCCAGTCGATATGATGGTGAGATGGCATAGGGCAGGTTACTAATGCGCTAATGCAGGGCGGTAGGATGATGCTCTACGGCAGGCTGATGCCCCAAGGGCGGGATACGACGGACAGGAGACAGACAGACTGGAGACTCTGTTAGTTGTAGGGGACTAGCCGATCGCCGCGCTTCGCGGCGGTGGGTGTTATCGGAGTTACGCTCGCTGTTTCAGCTCGCTCCACTATATGTCATAGCCCCTCCGCATCGCTCCGGCGGGTGTACAGTTCGCTGCAACCCGTTACGCTCGCTGTGCCAGCTCGCTCCACTACGTTGCCTACTGCTCGTCCCCGTACCGCTCGCTGTGCCAGCTCGCGTCACTACTTGCCATACCGTTCGACCCGTTACGCTCGCTGTGCCAGCTCGCTTCTCTACTGGATATACCGTTTGTCACAACCTGTTACGCTCGCTGTACCAGCTCGCTCCACTACTACGCGATCGCGTTCGGTGCTCGAATGTCCAGCATGC
Source organism: Phytophthora cinnamomi (assembly GCF_018691715.1). Taxonomy (NCBI): domain Eukaryota; phylum Oomycota; class Peronosporomycetes; order Peronosporales; family Peronosporaceae; genus Phytophthora; species Phytophthora cinnamomi. The sequence goes on from NW_027151035.1 coordinate 1,246,349, forward strand.
TTGAAGGTTCTGTGGGAGGTGCTTGAAGGCCTGGACTCACCCCTGTCCAGCGCACGTCTTGTATTTCGCGCGCTGAATCGCGAAATGTGTGTGGCACCCCGAATAGCAATATATTCTAACAGAGAGGGTTTCGGCCAATCACAGAGCAGTAATAATATATTATGTGTTTATCCAGTCAACGCTCACGCCCAGAAGGTCGTCCTCTATTTACGTTAGGGAGCTATAACGCGCATGTACTGGTTGCTATGTCGCGAACGCAGCGCACCGTCGTCGCTGTGCGGCGCTCGCGTCCTGTGGGGTTCGCAGCGGCGCCTGCCGTCCGCGCGCTGCGTCGCTCCGCCGCGCCCGAATTCGAATTCAAAAACGGAAATTTTACCGGGGAGGTACAGACAGACACACCGGATACTCTGTTAGTTGTAGTAGACTAGCCGATCGCCGCCGCTTCGCGGCGGTGGGTGTGTGGTTAGTCATAGGCGGTTACGCTCGCTGTTCCAGCTCGCTCCACTATTTGTCATAGCCCCCTCCGCTTCGCTCCAGCGGGTGCCCAATTTGTCACAACCCGTTCCACTCGCTGTTCCGGCTCGCTCCAATATTTGCAATACCGTTCTTTGCAACCCGTAACGCTCGCTGTTCCAGCTCGCTCCACTTATTGGCTTAACGTTCTTCACCACCCGTTACGCTCGCTGTGCCAGCTCTCTCCACTACTGGACATACCGTTCGTCCCAATCCGTTATGCTCGCTGTTCCACCTCGCTTCACTACTTGGCCTACTGTTCGTCTTAACCCGTTACGCTCGCTGTGCAAGCTCGCTCATCAACTGAACATACCGTTCGGCTCAACCCGTTCCGCTCGCTGCGTGTCAGATCGCTTCACAACGTTACCTACTATTCGTCCCAACCCATTACGCTCGCTGTGCCAGCTCGCTTCACTACTTGACCTACCGTTCGACCCAACCCGTTACGCTCGCTGCGCCAGCTCGCTCCACTACATCGCAATCGCGCTCGGTGCTTGAACGTCCTGCGGGTTTGAAGGTCCAGCGTACTTGATGTTCCGGTGTGCTTGAAGGTCCGGCAGGTCGCCCTTGAAGGACCATTCATCGTAACCCGTTACGCTCGCTGTGCCAGCTCGCTCCACTACTTGACTTCCTGTTGGTCGCAACCTGTTATACTCGCTGTTCCAGCTCGCTTCACTACTGATCACACCGCTCGACCCAACCCGTTACGCTCGCTGTTCCAGCTCGCTCCACTACTCAACACACCGTTCGTTGCAACCCGTTACGCTCGCTGTGCCAGCTCGCTCCACTACTGAACACACCGTTCGTCCTAACACGTAACGCTCGCTGTTCCAGCTCGCGTCACTACTTGACATACCGTATGGCACAACCCGTTACGCTCGCTGTGCCAGCTCACTCCACTACTGAACATACCGTTCGGCTCAACTCGTTCCGCTCGCTGCGCAAGCTCACTCCACTACCCGCCATACCGTTCGTCCGAACCCGTTACGCTCGCTGTTCCAGCTCGCTTCACTACTTGACATACCGTATGGCACAACCCGTTACGCTCGCTGTGCCAGCTCACTCCACTACTGCACATACCGTTCGGCTCAACTCGTTCCGCTCGCTGCGCAAGCTTGCTCGACTACTTGGCCTACTGTTCGTTCCAACCCGTTACGCTCGCTGTGTCAGCTCGCTCCACTACTCGACATACCGTTCGTCTCAACCCGTTACGCTCGCTGTGCCAGCTCCCTCCACTACTATGCGCTCGCGCTCGGTGCTTGAAGATCCAGGGTGCTTGAAACTCCTGTATGCTTGTAGGCCCTGCGGGCTGGAAGGTCCATCGTTCTTGAAGTTCCGGCGTGTCCGGCAGGTCGCGCTTGAAGGTCGGATGGGCTTGAAGGTCGAGGGGAGGTGCTTGAAGGTCGAGGGGAGGTGCTTGAAGGTCCTGTCTGACGTGCTTGGAGGTATAGTATGAAAAGGTGCTTGAAGGTCCTGGAGGGAGTGCTTGAAGGCCCAGGTTTACCCCTGTCCAGCGCACGTCTTGTATTTTGCGCGCTGTATCGCGAAATGTGTGTGGCACCCCGAATAGCAATATATTCTAACAGAGAGGGCTTTGGCCAATCACAGAGCAGTAATAATATATTATGTATTTATCCAATCAACGCTCCGGATCAGAAGGTCGTCCTCTATTAACTTTAGAGCACATATACAGGTTGCTATGTCGCACACACAGCGCACCGTCGTCGCTGTGCGGCGCTCGCGTCCTGTGGGGCTCGCAGCGGCGCCCGACGTCTGCGCGCTGCGTCGCTCCGCCGCGCCCGAATTCGAAGTTGAAAACGCCAATGTGAAGGAGACGCAATATCAGCCAATCACAGCACGAATAGATATAACGCAACAAATAAGCCAGTCCGGAAGATGGTGGGATGCCATAGGGCAGGTTACTAATGCGTTAATGCAGGGCAGTAGGACGATGCTCTACGGTAGGCTAAGGCCCGAAGACAGAGAACGGACGGACTGACGGACAGACTGACAGGATACTCTGTTAGTTGAAGGGGACTAGCCGATCGCCGCCGCTTCGCGGCGGTGGTTGTGGGTTTGGTCACAGTAGTGTGGGCCGCCCACCTCCGCTTCGCTCCGGCGGGCGATGGTTTCGTCAAAGGAATGCATTGCTAAAGTGAAACGCACTTCCAAAAAAGACATGAAATTATGTACTTATGAAGTGTGTACTGCTGATCGCCTACTCCGCCTAAGCATCTTCGAATATCTGCCTGTACACAATGTTGTCAGTGTATGCACCGTCGTCTTCCTCCAGCTCCGGATACTCGATCAAAGCCTTGAACTTGGACCTGGATGTAACCCGCGACAGCGCCACATAGAGCTGTCCGTGGGAGAAGCAGGGTGTCGCCAGATACAAACCCAGGTTCTGGACAGTTTGGCCTTGGGCTTTGTTGATGGTCATGGCGAACGCTGGTACAACTGGAAACTGCTTGCGTCGCAAGCGGAAGGGGAACTCGCGCGCGTCCCCATCACTGACGAAGACGATCCTTGGAATTAGAACGTTTTGGCCTATGCGCTCGCCAGTCATGATGGGAGCATGAATAACGTGGGGCTTGAGCTGGACAACCCGTAGTCGCGTTCCGTTGCAGAGTCCCAAGTCGGGGTTCAGGTTTCTCATCATCATAATTGGGGCGCCTTCCTTCAATGTAAGCTTGTGTGGAGGAATACCGTTGATAGTCACCGAATGCAACACCTCCGGCTCGAAGAAGTTTCCTTCGTTTTCGCCATCCACTGAATCCACCGATAGATACTCGTGGGCCTCCCCGGAGAGTCGTTCCGAGACAGCTTGGTTGATGCGGTGCACCACGGCGTTGGTAGTCGTCAAGATGGTCCTGTTGGCGAAGTACTCGTCCGTAGCCACCTCGGGATCGTTGATGTCGGCGTACATCTTATCAATAATGTTCTTCAAACCCCGTGGAGCAGCTCCAGGTGTGATTTCTTCGTCTTCAATGTCGTCTCCTTCTTCGTAGATGTTGTCGATCAGCATATCGCGCGGAATCTTCACAAAGTCCCTGCCCAGTGACCTGTTGACCTCGTGTCTACCCTCTCCCACTTGTAGGAGGAACTCCGAGAAAGCCGCGAGCTCTGCGGCGCTGCTGTCGTTACTTGCTGATTGTACACGCATGTTTTCCGTGAGATGCAGCTGCCTGAAGTGTCGCCAGAGCGTAGATGACTTCAGACACGCGTCGATGGTCTCCGCTGGTGTGCCGCGCACTACCACCGGCAAAATCTGTCGGAAGTCACCCGAAAGTACAAATACTTTTCCTCCAAAAGGCTCCTGGTCGTTACCCATGATGTCACGCAAAGACCTGTCGACCGCTTCGAAGGCGTGCCTGTGAGTCATCGGAGCTTCGTCCCAGATAACCAAACTGGCCCGCTCGATCAACATCTTGAGGCGCGATTGTTTATAAATCGCACACGTCGACTTGTCGTTCAGCTTGAGAGGTATCTTGAACGTTGAATGCGCTGTGCGCCCACCCATGAGCAACAGCGAAGCAATTCCACTCGAAGCCACAGCAATCGCGATCTTCCCGGACAGTCGCACCTTCGCCAGGATATGCCGCAGCAGAGTTGACTTTCCTGTACCTCCCGGGCCGTCAATAAAGAACAGCTTGTTGCCTTGAACTGGTACTTCGGCCGCCTGGATGATTTCGTCGTAAATAGCTCGTTGGCCGTCGTTCAGCTGGCTTTCTTGGTCCACAATGGCTTGAAGGGTAGAGTGCTGGTACCCCTCCAGTTCGCGTCGAATGAGGTTGTTCCGCAGCAGCGAATCCAGCACCAGCCGCGGGTAGTCATCCAGCTGAGGGAGGTCAAAGTCCGCCACTACGTAGCCATTGATCTGGAGCAGGTCGTTAAGGTCCTTGAGTGTGTGGAACCTGATCATGTCTTCCTTCTCCTGTCCTTCCAAGCCCCGGTATGTGTACGTGAAGTCTTCAGAAAGAACCACGTAGAATCGATTCCACAGAACGCGAACCTCCGAAACTTGAGAATAAACAATGATAGTCGCGAAGAGCTGGCGGAGTTGGTACGGCATCTTGAAGGCAGCGGCTTCTTCCATACACGCAATCCATTCTGCGTCGTCTTCAAGGTAGCCCAGTTTGAGTGCGGCTTGGCGGTACGACGCATACGTAACACCATCCACTGTCCGAAGCTTGGCAATGGACTGTGGTCCCTTGCGGTGACATAGCAGTACACGCATGTAGAACCTCGCCATGTCCCGAGGGGTCACATGAACCATCCGCCCAAGCGCCGCTTGGTATTGTTTGCGACGAACCCATTTCTTTGCCTTGTCATCCCATCGGAATAGCTTCGGGATGTCTTGGTACACCATGGTCTTCGCCACTTGGTTCTCCGGGGCCTCACTCGCACACAATTCGAAGAAGCGGGTCAACATCGAGTGGCGACCGCGCGTGAGAACTCGATCCGGGTTGTCGCTCGAACGGAAGGTCACGAATTGCTCGTTCTCCAGGTGGATAGTCAGCTGTACGATGGAATGCGTCTTGCCTTGAACGGAGAAGTCGAGAAGCCGCATACATGCCTCTATCGGAGATATATACCTTGCGTTCAGAAACCGAAGAATCTCGTTGGGATCCATTCTTGCACCGTTCGGACTCCCCGCCCACCGTTTCCACAGTTATTACAGCCTTGTCGGACCCCTTGTAGACGTACTTGTACAGGTATTTGACCGCCGTGAGGGCCGTACAGACCTCCACGTTGATATGGCAGTTGTACTTCTGCGAAAGGTAGGGGTTGTATGGAACCACCCACTGGTTAATGGTGGCGTTGTCGTACTCCCTTCCCTTGAACTTGAGTACTTCTGGAGGCCGGCGGCGACGTCTGCAGACAGGAAACCCGTTTACGTTTCCTTGGGTAACCTCTACCAACGGCTTCGGGTATCCCTTCGTGCACTTCCCGTCCTTCATGCAGGGGCTGGAGGGGTTCGCCGCGCCACATGGACCATGCATCATGCAAGTGAGGATGGTCTCGTACAGCTGGGGGTTGATCTCGGCGTCCGGGAGCTCCGAAGAGCACAACTTGTCGATGATTTGTCTTGTACGCGGCTTGTCTTCGTCTGCGAGAATAATCAGAATGTGTGCGTGTGGGAGGCCCCGCTTCTGGAACTCCACCACGTAGATCCTCGCAAGAACACGTCCCAGTACGCCTTCATCCAAGTCTTTCAGCATCGCCGCGAGTTTCTGCTGCCAAACGCGGGCTACGATGTCCGGGCGGTCTTGCGCGCTTTGGTTTGGCTCCGGTATCTTCTCCTGGATCTCGTCCCACGTAGGGTTGCACGTCATAGTAACGAAGACGTCTGGTTTCCCGTACTCGCGCACGATAGCCATGGAATCTTGGTAAGACTTGTACATGGCCCGCGGACTGCCCGAATGCGTAGCTGGTAAAACGAGGCGCTTGCCGATTTGGTCCAGGAAGTGTCCCGAGCGACGCTGCGGTTCATCGGGGTGTTGTAGCGCCCCCGTTTCGCGGTTGTATTCCGTCAGTAGAGCTTCTCCCTCGCGCAGAACCGCCGTGTTTTCACTTAGAAGCGCGTCTTGAACCCCGCTGTACTGATCGGCCCGTAGTTCAGCTTGATGGGATGCCACCCAACGCAGTTGTTCTTGCTCGCACTTGGCTCGTTGATCTACGCAGTACTGCTGGAATAATCGTCCACCTTGGTGTAGTACCGACTCGTCACCGACTTTCTGGAATAACCGGTAGGCTACATGCTCGCGGAGGGACATTTCACGCTTCTTTCTGCGCACCACGTTGTTCGCATACACGTCTGTGTAGGTCCAACCCAGTTCTCCATGCGGAAGAAGTAGGGGATACTGCAACGGGTCATACACAGAGTGTGTCTCGAAAAGGCGCAACAGAGAGTGATCTTTTGCACACAGAAGGATGTCGCGCGGACTGTCCAAGTTGCCATCCTCGATAAGAGTCGCCCCAACTTCCGAGACCGTTGGTAGGTTGTGGGTTCGCGGGTTCGACCTCTTCTCGTGTAGCCGGAACACCATATCAACCACCTCCTTTCCCGCCGCCTGGTCGGCGCGCAGCTTCTCCGCGAAGTTGAGATATTGTTGCGCGAACGGATTGCACTCCTCCATCATCTGCTCGATCTCCAGCAGCATTCCAGAATCGAGGTCAGCGAAGATACCTCGGCGACGCTCCGCTCGCTGTTGCATGTCTGGATCGACGATGTAGATCTGGGCAAACTTGGGGGGCATGGGTTCGTTTGTGAACCTATCGATACGCGGAAGTAGAGAGCCCAGGTAGTGCCCCATGGCTCCTTGAATACGATACGTGTATACACCACGTTGTCCCGCAACGCTCTCGTCTTGGTTCACGTCCCTGAAGTTGTGCCGGTTGCTACAGGAAGCCCCAATCGACGTGAAGGCAAACACTTGGTTGTAGGCACGGATGCGGCGCCGAAACTCGGCGTCCGTGTACAACTGGTGCAGTCGCGGAGGCGCAGCAGGTAGTGGGGGTAGTTGCACCGCTCCCTCTAAACAGCAGCCTTTCTTGGACTCTGCAGGCCATTTCCACGCGTTGCAATGAGGGCAAACCGTAGTTGGAGGCAGTCTGTGGCGCCCATTGACGATGTTGTCGCCGCTGAGCATAGAGACTCTGAAATCCTCCTGGTTCGCGAGTGCATGACCTCTGCGAAGAGTGCTGCGCCGAATACGCTCCTGTTGTCGTCGTTCTTCTCTCTCCTCTGCGTCTAGAGCATCGCGAATCGTGGCTTGACACTCCCTATTAGCTGCTCCCTCTGCTTCCGCTTCCTCTGGTGCCAGATTTGCCCGACGTTCTTCCTGTCGAACGCGGTCACGTTCCTGTCGTTCTTCATGTTCATCAGGGGTTTCTTGCTCGCGGCGTTGGGCATGTTGGACACGGTTTGTATCCTGCGCGATCTCCCGTTGTTGCTCGGTTTGGTTAGCTCTTCTAGCGGCCTGTAGTAAACGGTTTTGTTCGCGCGCTGAGGTCCGTTCGGCCTCGGGGACTGACGCTCGACGTGCCTGTTGACGTTCTGCATCTCTACGTCTCTGACGCTCGCGCTGGGATCCCGTCATGTTAGCCCTTCTAATTCGGGCTCTCTCTCGGTCGCGAGCTCGAGTGCGCTCCTTTTGAGAAGCCGACATTGCTGCGCGCCTCCTACGTGCTGCTTCCGCCGAGGTAAGGGCGGGCGCTTGCTCAATTGTGGTGGCAATCGCCGCTGCAACTGTAGAATGAACAGGCGCCACTGCCGCGGCCGGAGGCTGTTCTCTGCGGACTGGTGGAGGCGCAGCAGGCCTGTTTCCGACCGCGACGTGACTCTCGACTGTTGTGACCGTTGCAGCTGTGTCTGCCACGTTAAGCGATTGAAATTCCTTGTTTAAGTTGTGGCGCTTAGCCCTCCGACGTCCCTGGCGGCGCTTTTTAGCGGCAGGCTCCTCCGGGCCAGCGGGAGTTGCGTTCACGCGCTCGTTCTCCCGCAAGGCCTGCTCGATCTCTTCGCGCGTCCTATTCCTTTTCGTTCGAGCCATTTCGGTCTGCGTACACGCAACAGAGTCACATGACGCGTTAGACATAAAGTCTAAGAACACCGTCGCCATTTCCAGGGTCCTATACACGCGCCCCGCCGCGGACACAGAATCGCAAATAGGTGCGTCCACCTAAAGCGCCGGTCCCATACACGACCACTGGCCCGGAGATGAGGCAGGTCACCCGGCTTCGCCGAGATCTGCCCCATTTACCCCGGATTGGTATGAGATTTCCCACGCCGCTGGCGGGCGGACGTGGGCACCTCAGGGTCGCGGCTCCCAAGAGCGGTCGCTGCGGCAAGGGCACGCGAATTCCTACGTCGGCGGCGGGTGCCAGCTGCAGTCTTTCTTATCATCTTAAAATGGGTATTGCTACCCACTTTAGAGAAAGTAACGGTCAGTATAGTGGAGAGCTGCAGTACCCAAATGCCATTCTCCAAGGTAATTAAACCCGGGATGCAAGCAAGAGAGCAATGTTGCAGATTCGGGACGGCCTGCCTGGCATCTGTGCACCAACGGAGGAGTCTCGACTACATGGCCGTGTCGTGGAACCCACTGCAACTCCCCCGTGGCCCCACCGGAGTAGGCACCAGGCCGCCCTTAATCACACACTATAATACCTCGACTGCCCTGAAGGTACCAGTTATCCCAACAGGCGGAACTCCCGAAACCGACACTTCTATTACAGTTAGGAAACTATGTAGCTAAGCGTACCTTAGTCCCTGTGCGGCGCTCGCGTCCTGTGGGGCTCGCAGCGGCGCCCGCCGTCCGAGCGCTTCCTCGCTCCGCAGCGCGCGGAATTCAAAAAAGGAAATGTGAATGCTGAGGCAAATCAGCCGGCCAATCACAGGACGAATAAAAATAACGCATGGCTATGCGTTGTAATATCGGGCAAAGATAATCCAGTCGAGATGATGGTGAGATGCCATAGGGCAGGTTACTAATGCGCTAATGCAGGGCGGTAGGATGATGCTCTACGGCAGGCTGATGCCCCAAGGGCGGGATACGACGGACAGGAGAAAGACAGACTGGAGACTCTGTTAGTTGTAGTGGACTAGCCGATCGCCGCCGCTTCGCGGCGGTGGGTGTGTGGTTAGTCGGAGCCGGTTACGCTCGCTGTTCCAGCTCGCTCCACTAATCGCGATTGCCCCCTCTGGTTCGCTCCGGAGGGTGTACCGTTCGTCCCAACCCGTTCATCGCAGCCCGTTACGCTCGCTGTTCCAGGTCGCTCCACTACTTAACTTCCTGTCGCAACGTATTACGCTCGCTTGGGTCAGCTCGCTCGACTATTTAGTATACCGTTCGTTGCAATCCGTACCGCTCGCTTTCCAGCTCACTTTACTACTTGCCATACCGCTCGTCCTAACCCGTTACACTCGCTGTTCCAGCTCACTCCACTACTTGGCCTACTGTTCGTCTCAACCCGTTCCGCTCGCTGTTCCATCTCGCTCCACTACTTGGCCTACCGTTCGTTGCAACCCGTTACGCTCGCTGTGCCAGCTCGCTCTACTACTGATCATACCGCTCGTCACAACCCATTACGCTCGCTGTTCCAGCTCGCTCCTCCGCTTTGCCTACCGTTTGTCACAACCCATTACGCTCGCTCTTCCAGCTCCCTCCACTACTACGCGATCGCGCTCGGTGCTTGAAGGTCCTGCGGGCTTGAAGGTCCATCGTTCTTGAAATTCCTGCGTGTCCGGCAGGTCGCGCTTGAAGGACCATTCAGCGTAACCCGTTACGCTCGCTGTGCCAGCTCGTTTCACTACTGAATATACCGTTCATCCCAACCCGTTCCGCTCGCTGTTCCAGGTGGCTTCACTACGTGGCCTACTGATCGTCCCAACCCGTTACGCTCGCTGTGCCAACTTGCTCCACTACTTGACATACCGTTCGGCACAACCCGTTACACTCGCTGTTCCAGCTCGCTCCACTACATGCCGTACCGTTCATCGCAGTTCGCTCCACTACTTGGAATACCGTTCGTCTCAACCCGATACGCTCGCTGTGCCAGCTTGCTCCACAACTTGGAATACCGTTCGTCTCAACCCGTTACGCTCGCTGTGCCAGCTCGCTTCACTACTTAACTTCCTGCTAGTCGCAACCCGTTACGCTCGCTGTGCCAGCTCGCTCCACTACTACGCGATCAAGCTCGGTGCTTGAAGGTCCGGCGTGCTTGAAGGTCGGGCTTGAGGGTCCGACGTGCTTGAAGGTCGGGCTTGAAGGTCCGACGTGCTTGAAAGTCCGGGTTTACCGTTGTCCAGCACACGGCTTGTATTTCGCGCGCTGTACACTACTTTGCCTACCGTTCGTCGCAACCCGTTACGCTCGCTGTGCCAGCTCGCTCCACTACTTACCATACCGTTCGATGCAGCCCATTACGCTCGCTGTCCCAGCTCGTTCCACTGCTTACCATACCGTTCGACGCAATCCGTTACGCTCGCTGTGCCAGCTCGCTCCACTACAGAATATACCGTTCGACGCAACCCGTTACGCTCGCTGTTCCAGCTCGCTCCACTACTACGCGATCGCGTTCGGTGCTCGAATGTCCAGCATGATTGAAAGTCCAACGTGCTTGACGGTCGTGTGGGAGGTGCTTGAAGGTCCGGACTCACCCCTGTCCAGCGCACGTCTTGTATTTCGCGCGCTGTATCGCGAAATGTGTGTGGCACCCCGAATAGCAATATATTCTAACAGAGAGGGTTTCGGCCAATCACAGAGCAGTAATAATATATTATGTATTTATCCAGTCAACGCTCAGGCCCAGAAGGTCGGCCACTATTGACTTTAGGGCGCATGTACAGGTTGCTATGTCGCACACGCAGCGCACCGTTGTCGCTGTGCGGCGCTCGCGTCCTGTGGGGCTCGCAGCGGCGCCCGACGTCCGCGCGCTGCGTCGCTCCGCCGCGCCCGAATTCGAATTCAAAAACGGAAATTTTACCGGGGAGGCAATTTCAGCCTATCACAGCACGAATAAATACAACGCAAGGCTATTTTTGTAATATCGAGCATAGATTAGCCAGTCAAAAGGATGGTGGAATGCCATAGGGTAGGTTACTAATACACTGTCGCCAGGCGGGAAGGGCGCTCCCCCGACGATGCTCTACGGCAGGCTGATTTCCCAAGGGCGGAATACGACGGACAGGAGACAGACAAACTGGATACTCTGTTAGTAGGGGGTTAAGACTAGCCGATCACCGCCGCTTCGCGGCGGTGTGTGTGTGGTTAGTCATAGGCGGTTACACTATTTCTCATAGCCCCCTCCGCATCGCTCCGGCGGGTCTACAGTTCGACGCAACCCGTGACGCTACTTGACAAACCTTTCGTCCCAACCCGTTGCGCTCGCTGTGCCAGCTCGCTCCTGTACTTGCGATACCGTTCGTCGCAGCCCGTTACGCTCGCTGTGCCAGCTCGCTCCACTACTTGGCCTACTGTTCGTTGCAACCCGTTACGCTCGCTGTGGCAGCTGGCTTCACTACTTGACTTCCTGTTGGTCGCAACCCGTTCCGCTCGCTGTTCCAGCTCGCTTCACTACTACGCGATCGCGTTCGGTGCACGAATGTCCAGCATGATTGAAAGTCCAACGTGCTTGACGGTCGTGTGGGAGGTGCTTGAAGGCCTGGACTCACCCCTGTCCAGCGCACGTCTTGTATTTCGCGCGCTGTGTCGTGAAATGTGTGTAGCACCCCGAATAGCAATATATTCTAACAGAGAGGGCTTCGGCCAATCACAGAGCAGTAATAATATATTATGTATTTATCCAGTCAACGCTCAGGCCCAGAAGGTCGGCCACTATTGACTTTAGGGCGCATGTACAGGTTGCTATGTCGCGGACGCAGCGCACCGTTGTCGCTGTGCGGCGCCCGACGTCCGAGCGCTGCGTCGCTTCGCCGCGCGCGGAATTCAAAAAAGGAAATGTGAAGGCGGAGCCGAAATCAGCCAATCATAGGACGAATAAAAATAACGCAAGGCTATTTTTGTAATATCGAGCATAGATTAGCCAGTCAAAAGGATGGTGGAATGGCATAGGGTAGGTTACTAATACACTGTCGCCAGGCGGGAAGGGCGCTCCCCCGACGATGCTCTACGGCAGGCTGATGTCCCAAGGGCGGAATACGACGGACAGGAGACAGACAGACTGGATACTCTGTTAGTTGAGGGTTAAGACTAACCGAGCGCCGCCGCTTCGCGGCGGTGGTTGTGGGTTTGGTCACAGTAGTGTGGACCGCCCGCCTCCGCTTCGCTCCGGCGGGCTGGTTGGTTCGCTTAAGCACCGCTTTGTCGTTGGGGGATGGGTATGCCCGCCTCCGCTTCGCTCCGGCGGGCGATGGTTTCGTCAAAGGGATGCATTGCTAAACTGAAACGCATTTCCAAAAAAGACATGTATTTATGTAATTATGAAGTGTGTACTGCTGAATGCCTACTCCGCCTAAGCATCTTCGAATATCTGCCTGTACACAATGTTGTCAGTGTATGCACCGTCGTCTTCCTCCAGCTCCGGATACTCGATCAAAGCCTTGAACTTGGACCTGGATGTAACCCGCGACAGCGCCACATAGAGCTGTCCGTGGGAGAAGCAGGGTGTCGCCAGATACAAACCCAGGTTCTGGACAGTTTGGCCTTGGGCTTTGTTGATGGTCATGGCGAACGCTGGTACAACTGGAAACTGCTTGCGTCGCAAGCGGAAGGGGAACTCGCGCGCGTCCCCATCGCTGACGAAGACGATCTTTGGAATTAGAACGTTTTGGCCTATGCGCTCGCCAGTCATGATGGGAGCATGAATAACGTGATGCTTGAGCTGGACAACCCGCAGTCGTGTTCCGTTGCAGAGGCCCAAGTCGGGGTTCAGGTTTCTCATCATCATAATTGGTGCGCCTTCCTTCAATGTAAGCTTGTGTGGAGGAATACCGTTGATAGTCACCGAATGCAACACCTCCGGCTCGAAGAAGTTTCCTTCGTTTTCGTCATCCACTGAATCCACCGATAGATACTCGCGGGCCTCCCCGGAGAGTCGCTCCGAGACGGCTTGGTTGATGCGGTGCACCACGGCGTTGGTAGTCGTCAAGATGGTCCTGTTGGCGAAGTACTCGTCCGTAGCAACCTCGGGATCGTTGATGTCGGCGTACATCTTATCAATAATGTTCTTCAAACCACGTGGAACAGCTCCAGGTGTGATTTCTTCGTCTTCAATGTCGTCTCCTTCTTCGTAGATGTTGTCGATCAGCATATCGCGCGGAATCTTCACAAAGTCCCTGCCCAGGGACCTGTTGACCTCGTGTCTACCCTCTCCCACTTGTAGGAGGAACTCCGAGAAAGCCGCGAGCTCTGCGGCGGTGCTGTCGTTACTTGCTGATTGTACACGCATGTTTTCCGTGAGATGCAGCTGCCTGAAGTGTCGCCAGAGCGTAGATGACTTCAGACACGCGTCGATGGTCTCCGCTGGTGTGCCGCGCACTACCACCGGCAAAATCTGTCGGAAGTCACCCGAAAGTACAAATACTTTTCCTCCAAAAGGCTCCTGGTCGTTACCCATGATGTCACGCAAAGACCTGTCGACCGCTTCGAAGGCGTGCCTGTGAGTCATCGGAGCTTCGTCCCAGATAACCAAACTGGCCCGCTCGATCAACATCTTGAGGCGCGATTGTTTATAAATCGCACACGTCGACTTGTCGTTCAGCTTGAGAGGTATCTTGAACGTTGAATGCGCTGTGCGCCCACCCATGAGCAACAGCGAAGCAATTCCACTCGAAGCCACAGCAATCGCGATCTTCCCGGACAGTCGCACCTTCGCCAGGATATGCCGCAGCAGAGTTGACTTTCCTGTACCTCCCGGGCCGTCAATAAAGAACAGCTTGTTGCCTTGAGCTGGCGCTTCGGCCGCCTGGATGATTTCGTCGTAAATAGCTCGTTGGCCGTCGTTCAGCTGGCTTTCTTGGTCCACAATGGCTTGAAGGGTAGAGTGCTGATACCCCTCCAGTTCGCGTCGAATGAGGTTGTTCCGCAGCAGCGAATCCAGCACCAGCCGCGGGTAGTCATCCAGCTGAGGGAGGTCAAAGTCCGCCACTACGTAGCCACTGATTTGGAGCAGGTCGTTAAGGTCCTTGAGTGTGTGGAACCTGATCATGTCTTCCTTCTCCTGTCCTTCCAAGCCCCGGTATGTGTGCGCGAAGTCTTCAGAAAGAACGTCGTAGAATCGATTCCACAGAACGCGAACCTCCGAAACTTGAGAATAAACAATGATCGTCGCGAAGAGCTGGCGGAGTTGGTACGGCATCTTGAAGGCAGCGGCTTCTTCCATACACGCAATCCATTCTGCGTCGTCTTCAAGGTAGCCCAGTTTGAGTGCGGCTTGGCGGTACGACGCATACGTAACACCATCCACTGTCCGAAGCTTGGCAAAAGACTGAGGTCCCTTGCGGTGACATAGCAGTACACGCATGTAGAACCTCTCCATGTCCCGAGGGGTCACATGAACCATCCGCCCAAGCGCCGCTTGGTATTGTTTGCGACGAACCCATTTCTTTGCCTTGTCATCCCATCGGAATAGCTTCGGAATGTCTTGGTACACCATGGTCTTTGCAACTTGGTTCTCCGGGGCCTCGCTCGCACACAATTCGAAGAAGCGGGTCAACATCGAGTGGCGACCGCGAGTGAGAACTCGATCCGGGTTGTCGCTCGAACGGAAGGTCACGAATTGCTCGTTCTCCAGGTGGATCGTCAGCTGTACGATGGAGTGCGTCTTGCCTTGAACGGAGAAGTCGAGAAGCCGCATACATGCCTCTATCGGAGATATGTACCTTGCGTTCAGGTACCGAAGAATCTCGTTGGGATCCACCCTTGCACCGTTCGACTCCCCGCCCACCGTTTCCACAGTGATTACAGCCTTGTCGGACCCCTTGTAGACGTACTTGTACAGGTATTTGACCGCCGTGAGGGCCGTACAGACCTCCACGTTGATATGGCAGTTGTACTTCTGCGAAAGGTAGGGGTTGTACGGGACCACCCACTGGTTAATGGTGGCGTTGTTGTACTCCCTTCCCTTGAACTTGAGTACTCCTGGAGGCCGGCGGCGACGTCTGCAGACAGGAAACCCGTTCACGTTTCCTTGGGTAACCTCTACCAACGGCTTCGGGTATCCCTTCGTGCACTTTCCGTCCTTCATGCAGGGGCTGGAGGGGTTCGCCGCGCCACATGGACCATGCATCATGCACGTGAGGATGGTCTCGTACAGCTGGGGGTTGATCTCGGCGTCCGGGAGCTCCGAAGAGCACAACTTGTCGATGATTTGTCGTGTACGCGGCTTGTCTTCGTCTGCGAGAATAATCAGAATGTGTGCGTGTGGGAGGCCCCGCTTCTGGAACTCCACTACGTAGATCCTCGCCAGAACACGTCCCAGTACGCCTTCATCCAAGTCTTTCAGCATCGCCGCGAGTTTCTGCTGCCAAACGCGGGCTACGATGTCCGGGCGGTCTTGTGCGCTTTGGTTTGGCTCCGGTATCTTCTCCTGGATCTCCTCCCACGTAGGGTTGCACGTCATAGTAACGAAGACGTCCGGTTTACCGTACTCTCGCACGATAGCCATGGAATCTTGGTAAGACTTGTACATGGCCCGCGGACTCCCCGAATGCGTGGCTGGTAGAACGAGGCGCTTGCCGATTTGGTCCAGGAAGTGTCCCGAGCGACGCTGCGGTTCATCGGGGTGTTGTAGCGCCCCCGTTTCGCGGTTGTACTCCGTCAATAGGGCTTCTCCCTCGCGCAGAACCGCCGTGTTTTCACTTAGAAGCGCGTCCTGAACCCCGCTGTACTGATCGGCCCGTAGTTCAGCTTGATGGGATGCCACCCAACGCAGTTGTTCTTGCTCGCACTTGGCTCGTTGATCTACGCAGTACTGCTGGAATAATCGCCCACCTTGGTGCAGTACCGACTCGTCACCGACTTTCTGGAATAAGCGGTAGGCTACGTACTCGCGGAGGGACATTTCACGCTTCTTTCTGCGCACCACGTTGTTCGCATACACATATGTGTAGGTCCAACCCAGTTCTCCATGCGGAAGAAGTAGGGGATACTGCAACGGGTCATACACAGAGTGTGTCTCGAAAAGGCGCAACAGAGAGTGATCTTTTGCACACAGAAGGATGTCGCGCGGGCTGTCCAAGTTGCCATCCTCGATAAGAGTCGCCCCAACTTCCGAGACCGTGGGTAGGTTGTGGGTTCGTGGGTTCGACCTCTTTTCATGTAGCCGGAACACCATATCAACCACCTCCTTTCCCGCCGCCTGGTCGGCGCGCAGCTTCTCCGCGAAGTTGAGATATTGTTGCGCGAACGGATTGCACTCCTCCATCATCTGCTCGATCTCCAGCAGCGTTCCAGAATCGAGGTCAGCGAAGATACCTCGGCGACGCTCCGCTCGCTGTTGCATGTCAGGATCGACGATGTAGATCTGGGCAAACTTGGGAGGCATGGGCTCGTTTGTGAACGTGTCGATACGCGGAAGAAGAGATCCCAAGTAGTGCCCCATGGCTCCTTGAATACGATACGTGTATACGCCACGTTGTCCAGCAACGCTCTCGTCTTGGTTCACATCCCTGAAGTTGGCGCGGTTGCTACAGGAAGCCCCAATCGACGTGAAGGCAAACACTTGGTTGTAGGCTCGGATGCGGCGCCGAAACTCGGCGTCCGTGTACAACTGGTGCAGTCGCGGTGGCGCAGCAGGTAGTGAAGGTAGCTGCACCGCTCCCTCTAAACAGCAGCCTTTCTTGGACTCCGCAGGCCATTTCCACGCGTTGCAATGAGGGCAGACCGTAGTCGGAGGCAGTCTGTGGCGCCCATCGACGATGTTGTCGCCGCTGAGCATAGAGACTCTGAAATCCTCTTGGTTTGCGAGTGCATGACCTCTGCGAAGTGTACTGCGCCGTATACGCTCCTGTTGTCGCCGCTCCTCTCTCTCCTCCTCCTCTTGAGCATCGCGAACCATTGCTTGATGCTCCCGGCGGGCGGCCCGCTCCGCTTCGACCACTTCCTGTCTTAGAGCAGCCCGACGTTCTTCTTGACGAACGCGGTCACGTTCCTGTCGGCATTCTCGCTCCTCTGGGGTTTCCTGTTGTCGGCGTTGTTGGTGCCTAAGCCGATCAACCGCCTGTACAGCCCGCCGTTCATTCTCCGGTAGACCCTCACGTATCTCTGAATCTCGCGTACGTTCTCGATCGGACTCTGTTCGTAAAGCCCGGCGTGCCCGCATGCGTTCTGCATCTCTACGTCTTTGACGCTCGCGTTGGGATCCCGTCATGTTAGCCTTTCTAACTCGGGCTCTCTCTCTTTCGCGTGCACGGTTTCGTTCTGTCTGAGACGCTGTCATTGCTGCGCGCCGCCTACGCGCTAGCTCCGCCGGGGTCGGGCCGGGAACTTGCTCCGTTGTGCTGACATCGGCCGCTACAACTGTAGAATCAACAGGCGCCGCTGCCTGAACCGGAGGCTGTTCTCTGCGGGCTGGCGGAGGCTCAGCAGACGTGTTCTCATTCGCAACGTGACTCTCGACTGTCGTGACCGTTGCGACCCTCTCTGTCACGTTCAGCGCTTGCAATTCCTTGTTTAAGTTGTATCGTTTAGACCTCCGACGTCCCTGGCGGCGCTTTTTAGCGGCAGGCTCCTCTGGGACAGCGGGAGTTGCGTTGATGCGCTCGTTGTCTCGCAAGGCCTGTTCGATCTCCTCGCGCGTCCTTTTCCTTTTCGTTCGACCCATTTTGACCTACGCACACGCAACAGAGTCACATGGCGCGTTAGACATAAAGTCTAAGAACACCGTCGCCATTTCCTGGGTCCTATACACGCGCCCCGCCGCGGACACAGAAGCGCAAATAGGTGCGTCCACCTAAAGCGCCGGTCCCATACACGACCACTGGCCCGGAGATGAGGCAGGTCACCCGGCTTCGCCGAGATCTGCCCCATTTACCCCGGATTGGTATGAGATTTCCCACGCCGCTGGCGGGCGGACGTGGGCACCTCAGGGTCGCGGCTCCCAAGAGCGGTCGCTGCGGCAAGGGCACGCGAATTCCTACGTCGGCGGCGGGTGCCAGCTGCAGTCTTTCTTATCATCTTAAAATGGGTATTGCTACCCACTTTAGAGAAAGTAACGGTCAGTATAGTGGAGAGCTGCAGTACCCAAATGCCATTCTCCAAGGTAATTAAACCCGGGATGCAAGCAAGAGAGCAATGTTGCAGATTCGGGACGACCTGCCTGGCATCTGTGCACCAACGGGGGAGTCTCGACTACATGGCCGTGTCGTGGAACCCACTGCAACTCCCCCGTGGCCCCACCGGAGTAGGCACCAGGCCGCCCTTAATCCCACACTATAATACCTCGACTGCCCTGAAGGTACCAGTTATCCCAACAGGCGGAACTCCCGAAACCGACACTTCTATTACACTTAGAAAACTATGTAGCTTAGCGTACCTTAGTCCCTGTGCGGCGCTCGCGTCCTGTGGGGCTCGCAGCGGCGCCCGCCGTCCGAGCGCTTCCTCGCTCCGCCGCGCGCGGAATTCAAAAAAGGAAATGTGAAAGCTGACGCAAAATCGGCCAATCACAGCACGAATAAAAATAACGCATGGCTATGCGTTGTAATATCGGGCAAAGATAATCCAGTCGATATGATGGTGAGATGGCATAGGGCAGGTTACTAATGCGCTAATGCAGGGCGGTAGGATGATGCTCTACGGCAGGCTGATGCCCCAAGGGCGGGATACGACGGACAGGAGACAGACAGACTGGAGACTCTGTTAGTTGTAGGGGACTAGCCGATCGCCGCCGCTTCGCGGCGGTGGGTGTGTGGTTAGTCGGAGCCCGTTACGCTCGCTGTTTCAGCTCGCTCCACTATATGTCATAGCCCCTCCGCATCGCTCCGGCGGGTGTACAGTTCGCTGCAACCCGTTACGCTCGCTGTGCCAGCTCGCTCCACTACGTTGCCTACTGCTCGTCCCAAACCGTACCGCTCGCTGTGCCAGCTCGCGTCACTACTTGCCATACCGTTCGACCCAACCCGTTACGCTCGCTGTGCCAGCTCGCTTCTCTACTGGATATACCGTTTGTCACAACCTGTTACGCTCGCTGTACCAGCTCGCTCCACTACTACGCGATCGCGTTCGGTGCTCGAATGTCCAGCATGCTTGAAGGTTCTGTGGGAGGTGCTTGAAGGCCTGGACTCACCCCTGTCCAGCGCACGTCTTGTATTTCGCGCGCTGAATCGCGAAATGTGTGTGGCACCCCGAATAGCAATATATTCTAACAGAGAGGGTTTCGGCCAATCACAGAGCAGTAATAATATATTATGTGTTTATCCAGTCAACGCTCACGCCCAGAAGGTCGTCCTCTATTTACGTTAGGGAGCTATAACGCGCATGTACTGGTTGCTATGTCGCGAACGCAGCGCACCGTCGTCGCTGTGCGGCGCTCGCGTCCTGTGGGGTTTGCTGTAGCGCCCGACGTCCGAGCGCTGCGTCGCTTCGCCGCGCGCGGAATTCAAAAAAGGAAATGTGAAGGCGGAGCCGAAATCAGCCAATCATAGGACGAATAAAAATAACGCATGGCTATGCGTTGTAATATCGGGCAAAGATAAGGCAGTCGAGATGATGGTGAGATGCCATAGGGCAGGTTACTAATGCGCTAATGCAGGACGGTAGGACGATGCTCTACGGCAGGCTGATGCCCCAAGGGCGGGATACGACGGACTTACAGACAAACTTACAGGATACTCTGTTAGTTGTAGTAGACTAGCCGAGCGCCGCCGCTTCGCGGCGGTGGGTGTGGGTTTGGCCACAGTAGTGTGGACCGCCCGCCTCCGCTTCGCTCCGGCGGGCTGGTTGGTTCGCTTAAGCACCGCTTTGTCGTTGGGGGATGGGTATGCCCGCCCCCGCTACGCTCCGGCGGGCGATGGTTTCGTCAAAGGAATGCATTGCTAAAGTGAAACGCACTTCCAAAACAGACATGAAATTATGTACTTATGAAGTGTGTACTGCTGATCGCCTTCTCCGCCTAAGCATCTTCGAATATCTGCCTGTACACAATGTTGTCAGTGTATGCACCGTCGTCTTCCTCCAGCTCCGGATACTCGATCAAAGCCTTGAACTTGGACCTGGATGTAACCCGCGACAGCGCCACATAGAGCTGTCCGTGGGAGAAGCAGGGTGTCGCCAGATACAAACCCAGGTTCTGGACAGTTTGGCCTTGGGCTTTGTTGATGGTCATGGCGAACGCTGGTACAACTGGAAACTGCTTGCGTCGCAAGCGGAAGGGAAACTCGCGCGCGTCCCCATCGCTGACGAAGACGATCCTTGGAATTAGAACGTTTTGGCCTATGCGCTCGCCAGTCATGATGGTAGCATGAATGACGTGAGGCTTGAGCTGGACAACCCGTAGTCGCGTTCCGTTGCAGAGGCCCAAGTCGGGGTTCAGGTTTCTCATCATCATGATTGGTGCGCCTTCCTTCAATGTAAGCTTGTGTGGAGGAATACCGTTGATAGTCACCGAATGCAACACCTCCGGCTCGAAGAAGTTTCCTTCGTTGTCGTCATCCACTGAATCCACCGATAGATACTCGCGGGCCTCCCCGGAGAGTCGTTCAGAGACCGCTTGGTTGATGCGGTGCACCACGGCGTTGGTAGTCGTCAAGATGGTCCTGTTGGCGAAGTACTCGTCCGTAGCAACCTCGGGATCGTTGATGTCGGCGTACATCTTATCAATAATGTTCTTCAAACCCCGTGGAGCAGCTCCAGGTGTGATTTCTTCGTCTTCAATGTCGTCTCCTTCTTCGTAGATGTTGTCGATCAGCATATCGCGCGGAATCTTCACAAAGTCCCTGCCCAGGGACCTGTTGACATCGTGCCTACCCTCTCCCACTTGTAGAAGAAACTCCGAGAAAGCCGCGAGCTCTGCGGCGGTGCTGTCGTTACTTGCTGATTGTACACGCATGTTTTCCGTGAGATGCAGCTGCCTGAAGTGTCGCCAGAGCGTAGATGACTTCAGACACGCGTCGATGGTCTCCGCTGGTGTGCCGCGCACTACCACCGGCAAAATCTGTCGGAAGTCACCCGAAAGTACAAATACTTTTCCTCCAAAAGGCTCCTGGTCGTTACCCATGATGTCACGCAAAGACCTGTCGACCGCTTCGAAGGCGTGCCTATGAGTCATCGGAGCTTCGTCCCAGATAACCAAACTGGCCCGCTCGATCAACATCTTGAGGCGCGATTGTTTATAAATCGCACACGTCGACTTGTCGTTCAGCTTGAGAGGTATCTTGAACGTTGAATGCGCTGTGCGCCCACCCATGAGCAACAGCGAAGCAATTCCGCTCGAAGCCACAGCAATCGCGATCTTCCCGGACAGTCGCACCTTCGCCAGGATATGCCGCAGCAGAGTTGACTTTCCTGTACCTCCTGGGCCGTCAATAAAGAACAGCTTGTTGCCTTGAGCTGGCGCTTCGGCCGCCTGGATGATTTCGTCGTAAATAGCTCGTTGGCCGTCGTTCAGCTGGCTTTCTTGGTCCACAATGGCTTGAAGGGTAGAGTGCTGGTACCCCTCCAGTTCGCGTCGAATGAGGTTGTTCCGCAGCAGCGAATCCAGCACCAGCCGCGGGTAGTCATCCAGCTGAGGGAGGTCAAAGTCCGCCACTACGTAGCCACTGATTTGGAGCAGGTCGTTAAGGTCCTTGAGTGTGTGGAACCTGATCATGTCTTCCTTCTCCTGTCCTTCCAAGCCCCGGTATGTGTGCGCGAAGTCTTCAGAAAGAACGTCGTAGAATCGATTCCACAGAACGCGAACCTCCGAAACTTGAGAATAAACAATGATCGTCGCGAAGAGCTGGCGGAGTTGGTACGGCATCTTGAAGGCTGCGGCTTCTTCCATACACGCAATCCATTCTGCGTCGTCTTCAAGGTAGCCCAGTTTGAGTGCGGCTTGGCGGTACGACGCATACGTAACACCATCCACTGTCCGAAGCTTGGCAAAGGACTGAGGTCCCTTGCGGTGACACAGCAGTACACGCATGTAGAACCGCTCCATGTCCCGAGGGGTCACATGAACCATCCGCCCAAGCGCCGCTTGGTATTGTTTGCGACGAACCCATTTCTTTGCCTTGTCATCCCATCGGAATAGCTTCGGAATGTCTTGGTACACCATGGTCTTTGCAACTTGGTTCTCCGGGGCCTCGCTCGCACACAATTCGAAGAAGCGGGTCAACATCGAGTGGCGACCGCGAGTGAGAACTCGATCCGGGTTGTCGCTCGAACGGAAGGTCACGAATTGCTCGTTCTCCAGGTGGATCGTCAGCTGTACGATGGAGTGCGTCTTGCCTTGAACGGAGAAGTCGAGAAGCCGCATACATGCCTCTATCGGAGATATGTACCTTGCGTTCAGGTACCGAAGAATCTCGTTGGGATCCACCCTTGCACCGTTCGACTCCCCGCCCACCGTTTCCACAGTGATTACAGCCTTGTCGGACCCCTTGTAGACGTACTTGTACAGGTATTTGACCGCCGTGAGGGCCGTACAGACCTCCACGTTGATATGGCAGTTGTACTTCTGCGAAAGGTAGGGGTTGTACGGGACCACCCACTGGTTAATGGTGGCGTTGTTGTACTCCCTTCCCTTGAACTTGAGTACTCCTGGAGGCCGGCGGCGACGTCTGCAGACAGGAAACCCGTTCACGTTTCCTTGGGTAACCTCTACCAACGGCTTCGGGTATCCCTTCGTGCACTTCCCGTCCTTCATGCAGGGGCTGGAGGGGTTCGCCGCGCCACATGGACCATGCATCATGCAAGTGAGGATGGTCTCGTACAGCTGGGGGTTGATCTCGGCGTCCGGGAGCTCCGAAGAGCACAACTTGTCGATGATTTGTCGTGTACGCGGCTTGTCTTCGTCTGCGAGAATAATCAGAATGTGTGCGTGTGGGAGGCCCCGCTTCTGGAACTCCACTACGTAGATCCTCGCCAGAACACGTCCCAGTACGCCTTCATCCAAGTCTTTCAGCATCGCCGCGAGTTTCTGCTGCCAAACGCGGGCTACGATGTCCGGGCGGTCTTGTGCGCTTTGGTTTGGCTCCGGTATCTTCTCCTGGATCTCCTCCCACGTAGGGTTGCACGTCATAGTAACGAAGACGTCCGGTTTCCCGTACTCCCGCACGATAGCCATGGAATCTTGGTAAGACTTGTACATGGCCCGCGGACTGCCCGAATGCGTAGCTGGTAGAACGAGGCGCTTGCCGATTTGGTCCAGGAAGTGTCCCGAGCGACGCTGCGGTTGATCGGGGTGTTGTAGCGCCCCCGTTTCGCGGTTGTATTCCGTCAGTAGAGCTTCTCCCTCGCGCAGAACCGCCGTGTTTTCACTTAGAAGCGCGTCCTGAACCCCGCTGTACTGATCGGCCCGTAGTTCAGCTTGATGGGATGCCACCCAACGCAGTTGTTCTTGCTCGCACTTGGCTCGTTGATCTACGCAGTACTGCTGGAATAATCGCCCACCTTGGTGCAGTACCGACTCGTCACCGACTTTCTGGAATAAGCGGTAGGCTACGTACTCGCGGAGGGACATTTCACGCTTCTTTCTGCGCACCACGTTGTTCGCATACACATATGTGTAGGTCCAACCCAGTTCTCCATGCGGAAGAAGTAGGGGATACTGCAACGGGTCATACACAGAGTGTGTCTCGAAAAGGCGCAACAGAGAGTGATCTTTTGCACACAGAAGGATGTCGCGCGGGCTGTCCAAGTTGCCATCCTCGATAAGAGTCGCCCCAACTTCCGAGACCGTTGGTAGGTTGTGGGTTCGCGGGTTCGACCTCTTCTCGTGTAGCCGGAACACCATATCAACCACCTCCTTTCCCGCCGCCTGGTCGGCGCGCAGCTTCTCCGCGAAGTTGAGATATTGTTGCGCGAACGGATTGCACTCCTCCATCATCTGCTCGATCTCCAGCAGCGTTCCAGAATCGAGGTCAGCGAAGATACCTCGGCGACGCTCCGCTCGCTGTTGCATGTCAGGATCGACGATGTAGATCTGGGCAAACTTGGGAGGCATGGGCTCGTTTGTGAACGTGTCGATACGCGGAAGAAGAGATCCCAAGTAGTGCCCCATGGCTCCTTGAATACGATACGTGTATACGCCACGTTGTCCAGCAACGCTCTCGTCTTGGTTCACATCCCTGAAGTTGGCGCGGTTGCTACAGGAAGCCCCAATCGACGTGAAGGCAAACACTTGGTTGTAGGCTCGGATGCGGCGCCGAAACTCGGCGTCCGTGTACAACTGGTGCAGTCGCGGTGGCGCAGCAGGTAGTGGGGGTAGTTGCACCGCTCCCTCCAAACAGCAGCCTTTCTTGGACTCCGCAGGCCATTTCCACGCGTTGCAATGAGAGCAAACCGTAGTCGGAGGCAGTCTGTGGCGCCCATTGACGATGTTGGAACCGCTGAGCATAGAGACTCTGAAATCCTCCTGGTTCGCGAGTGCATGGCCTCTGCGAAGAGTGCTGCGCCGTATACGCTCCTGTTGTCGCCGCTCCTCTCTCTCCTCCTCCTCTTGAGCATCGCGAACCATTGCTTGATGTTCCCGGCGGGCGGCTCGCTCCGCTTCGACCACTTCCTGGCTCAGCGCAGCCCGACGTTCTTCCTGGCGAACGCGCTCGCGTTCCTGCCGTTCTTGACGTTCACCAGGGCCTTCTTGCTGTCGTTGTTCTGCATGTTGGAGACGGTCGGTCTCCTGGATGATCTCCCTTTGTTGATCGGTTTGGTTAGCTCTTCTATTGGCCTGTAGTAACCGGCGTTGCTCGCGCGCTGTGCTTCGTTCGGCCTCGGGGACTGACGCTCGACGTGCCTGTTGGCGTTCTGCATCTCGGCGTCGTTGACGCTCGCGCTGGGATCCCGTCATGTTAGCCCTTCTAATTCGGGCTCTCTCTCTATCGCGTGCTCGATTGCGTTCTTTTTGAGAAGCCGACATTGCTGCGCGCCGCCTACGCGCTGCCTCCGCCGAGGTAAGGGTGGGTACTTGCTCCCCTGTGGTGGCAACCGCTGCTGCAACTGTAGGAACAACAGGCGCTGCTGCTGGGGCCGCAGGCTGTTCTCTGCGGACTGGTGGAGGCTCAGCAGACGTGTTCGCGACCGTGGTGTGACTCTCCACTGCCGTGACAGTAGTGGCTGTGGCTGTCACGTTCAGCGCTTGAAATTCCTTGTTTAAGTTGTATCGTTTAGACCTCCGACGCGCTTGGCGACGCTTTTTAGCGGCAGGCTCCTCTGGGGCAGCGGGAGTTGCGTTGACGCGCTCGTTGTCTCGCAAGGCCTCCTCGATCTCCTCGCGCGTCCTTTTCCTTTTCGTTCGACCCATTTTGACCTACGCACACGCAACAGAGTCACATGACGCGTTAGACATAAAGTCTAAGAACACCGTCGCCATTTCCTGGGTCCTATACACGCGCCCCGCCGCGGACACAGAAGCGCAAATAGGTGCGTCCACCTAAAGCGCCGGTCCCATACACGACCACTGGCCCGGAGATGAGGCAGGTCACCCGGCTTCGCCGAGATCTGCCCCATTTACCCCGGATTGGTATGAGATTTCCCACGCCGCTGGCGGGCGGACGTGGGCACCTCAGGGTCGCGGCTCCCAAGAGCGGTCGCTGCGGCAAGGGCACGCGAATTCCTACGTCGGCGGCGGGTGCCAGCTGCAGTCTTTCTTATCATCTTAAAATGGGTATTGCTACCCACTTTAGAGAAGGTAACGGTCAGTATAGTGGAGAGCTGCAGTACCCAAATGCCATTCCCCAAGGTAATTAAACCCGGGGTGCAGGTAAGTGAGCAATGTTGCAGATTCGGGACGGCCTGCCTGGCATCTGTGCACCAACGGGGGAGTCTCGACTACATGGCCGTGTCGTGGAACCCACTACAACTCCCCCGTGGCCCCACCGGAGTAGGCACCAGGCCGCCCTTAATCCCACACTATAATGCCTCGACTGCCCTGAAGGTACCAGTTATCCCAACAGGCGGAACTCCCGAAACCGACACTTCTATTACAGTTAGGAAACTATGTAGCTAAGCGTACCTTAGTCCCTGTGCGGCGCTCGCGTACTGTGGGGCTCGCTGCAGCGCCCGACGTCCGAGCGCTTCCTCGCTCCGCGGCCCGCGAAATTCAAAAAAGGAAATGTGAGCGCAGAGGCAAAATCGGCCAATCAAAGGACGAATAGAAATCACGCAGAAAATAAGCCAGTCCGGAAGATGGTGAGATGCCATAGGGCAGGTTACTAATGCGTTAATGCAGGGCGGTAGGACGATGCTCTACGGTAGGCTAAGGCCCGAAGACAGAGAACGGACGGATTTACAGACAAACTTACAGGATACTCTGTTAGTTGTAGTAGACTAGCCGATCGCCGCCGCTTCGCGGCGGTGTGTGTGCGGTTAGTCGCAGCCGGTTACGCTCGCTGTTCCAGCTCGCTCCACCCGCTCCACTACTTGACTTCGTGTTGGTCGCAACCCGTTACGCTCACTGTTCCAGCTCGGTTCACTACAGGATATACCGTTCGTCCCAACCCGTTACGCTCGCTGTTCCAGCTCGCTCCACTACTCAACATACCGTTCGTCTCAACACGTTACGTTCGCTGTTCCAGCCCTCGTCACTACTTGGCCTACCGTTCGCTCAACCCGTTCCGCTCGCTGTTCCAGCTCGCTTCACTACTTGCCATACCGTTCGTCCCAACCCGCTACGCTCTATGCCAATATCTTCTACTGAATACCGTTGGTCGCAACCCGTTTCCGCTTGCTATTGCCAGCTCCTTCACTCATGGCCTACTCTTCGTCCCAACCAGTTACGCTCGCTGCCAGCTCCTTCACTACTACGCGGTGCGCTCGGTATGTAGGTACCAGAAAGGTCACGGCCTTACCGGTCCAGAAGTGCTTGAAGGTCCAGCGTACTTGAACGACTATTTATCGCAACCCGTTACGCTCGCTATTTCCAGCTCAGCTCCACTACTACACTTGATCATATCGGTGCTCGAATAAAGCGTAACTGAAGGTTCAGCGTGCCGAAGGTCCTGCGAAGTCGCGGGGATCCTGACTCACCTATCGCGTCTTGTATTTCGCGCGCTGTATCATAATGTGTGTGGAACCGAATAGCAATATATTCTAACGGAGAGAGAGTTTCGGTCAATCCACACAGCAGTAATAATATATTATGTTTTATGCAGTCAACGCTCAGGCCCAGAAGGTCGTCCACTATTGACTTGAGGGCGCATGTACAGGTTGCTATGCCGCGCACACAGCGCACCGTCGTCGCTGTGCGGCGCTCGCGTCCTGTGGAGCTTGCTGCTTCTCGCTCCGCCGCGCGCCGGTCAAAGGAAATGTGAAAGCTGAGGCAAATCAACCGGCCAATCCTGCCGGGACCGAATAGAAATCACGCAAAATAAGCCAGTCCGGAAGGAAGATGGTGGGATGCGCAGGGCGGAGTTACTAATGCGTTAATGGGGCGGTAGGACGATGCTCTACGGTAGGCTAAGGCCAGACAGAGAACGGACTTACGGACGAACAGACTGACCGGATGCTCCTGTTGAGTTGTAGTAGATAGCCGATCGCCGCCGCTTCGCGGCGGTAAGGTGTCGGTTAGTCAGAGCCGGTTACGCTCGCTGTTGTTCCAGCTCAGCTCCACTAATCGAGATAGCCCCCCCTCTGCTTTGCTCCGGAGGGTGTACCGTTCGTCCCAACCCGTTACGCTCTCTGTGCCAGCTTGCTCCACTACTGGACTTCCTGTTGGTCGCAACCCGTTACGTTCGCTGTTCCAGCTTGTACTACTGGATATACCGTTCGTCCCAACCCGTTCGCTCGCTGTTTCAGCTCGGCTCCCGCCTACTACGCGATCGCTCGGTGTAAGAGAAAGGTCCTGCGGAGGAGCGTAGATCAACGTTCTTGAAGGTTGGCAGGTCGCGCTTGTAGGACAATTCATCGTAACCCGTTACGCTCGCTGTGCTAGCTCGCTTCACTACTGGACTTCCTGTTGGTCGCAACCCGTTACGCTCGCTGTTACAGATCGCTTCACTACTGGATTTACCGTTCCTTGCAACCCGTTACGCTCGCCGTTACAGATCCCTTCTAACGGTCTACAGTTCGTCCTCAACCCGTTACGCTACTGAACTGTACCGTTCGTCTCGACCCGTTGCGTTCGCTGTATCAGCTCGCTTCGACTTGGTCTACAGTTCGTCTCAACCGGTTACGGCGCTCGCTGTGCCAGCTCGGCTCACTGCTTCACTTCCTGTTGGTCACAGCCGTTACGCTCGCTGTTCGAGCTCGTTCCTGCTTGAATACCGTTCGTCGTAATCCGGTGCGCTCTCTGTGCCAAGCTCAGCTCCTGCTCGCCAGCACCGTTCGTCGCAACCCGTTGCGCTCTTGTGCCAGCTCTTCACTACTGGACTTCCTGTTGGTCGCAGCCCGTTGCGCTCGCTTCGACCGGCTTGCTTCCCTTCTACTGGATATACCGTTCGTCAACCCGTTCCGCTCGCTGTTCCTGCTCGCTCCACTACTACGCATTTGATCGCGTTCGGTGCTCGAATGTCCAGCATGATTGAAAGTCAACGTGCTTGACGGTCGTGTGGTGTTTGAAGAGTCAGACTCACACCCTGTCCAGCGCACGTCTTGTATTTTGCGCTGTATCGCGAAAATGTGTGGCACACCGAATAGCAATATATTCTAACAGAGAGGGTTTCGGTAATCCACCAGGCAATAATAATATTATGTATGTATCAGTCGTTCAGGCCCAGAAGGTCGTCGTCTATACGCTTTATTGACTTTAGGGCGCATATGCGGAGGTTGCTATGTCGCGCACGCAGCGCCGTCGTCGCTGTGCGGCGCTCGCGTCGCAATGAGACTCGCAGCGTACGTCCACGCTGCGTGCTTCGCCGCGCCGAATTCGAATTCAAAGAAATTTTAGCGCAGAGCCGTAATCACGGGACGAATAGATGTCACGCAAAAATAAGACAGTCCGGAAGATGATGGTGGGATGCCATAGAGCAGGTTACTAATGCGTTAATGCAGGGGCGGTAGGACGATGCTCTACACAGTAGGCTAAGGCCCGAAGACGAGAGAACGGACGGATTTACAGACAAACACACCGGAATCCGGTTGGTTAGCAGTAGACTATGCGACCAGCCACTTCGCTATAGCGGCGGTGGGTGTCAGTTAGTCATAGGCGGTTACGCTCGCTGTTCAGCTCGCTCCACTATTTGCCATAGCCCCCCTCCGCTTCGCTCCGGAGGGTGTACAGTTCGTTGCAACCCGTTACGCTTCACTTGGCATACCGTTCGTTGTAACCCGTTCGCTCGTAAATAGCTCAGCTCTACTGAACCGTTCGTCTCAACCCGTTCGCTCGCTGTTCCAGCTCTCGTCACTACTTGGCCTACTGTTCGTCTCAACCCGTTACGCTCGCTGTGCCAGCTCGCTCCACTACTGGGCTTCCTGTTGGTCGCAACCCGTTGCGCTCGCTGTGCCAGCTCGCTCCACTACTGGACTTCCTGTTCGTCCCAACCCGTTTCGTCTCAACCCGTTACGCTCGCTGTGCCAGCTCGCTCCACTACGTTGCCTATTGTTCGTCCCAACCCGTTCCGCTCGCTGTTCCAGCTCGCTTCTTGCCATACCGTTCGATTTACAACCCGTTACGCTCGCTGTTCCATCGCTCCGCTTCATGGCCTGTTCGCCTGGCCGTTGCGCTCACTGTTCCAGCTCGCTCCACTACTTGATTTCCGGTTGATCGCAACCCGTTCCGCACGCTGTTTCAGCTCGCTTCACTACTGGATATAACGTTTGGCCCCACCCGTTACGCTCGCTGTGCCAGCTCGCTCCACTACTACGCGATCGCGCTCGGTGCTTGAAGGTCCGGCATTAGCGAAGAGAATTACCGTTCTTGAAGGTCCGGCAGGTCGCGCTTGCAGGACCATTCATCATAACCCGTTACGCTCGCTGTGCCAGCTCGCATCACTACTACGCGATCGCGTTCGGTGCTTGAATGTCCACCGTGCTTCAAAGTCCGGCAGGTCGCGCTTGGACCATTCATCATCAACCGATTACACTCGCTTCAGTGCCAGCTCGCTTCACTACTGGATATACCGTTTGTCACAACCCGTTACGCTCTTGTTCCAGCTCTAAACTCCACTACTACGCGTCGCGCTCGGTGCTTGAAGGTCCGGTGTGTACTTGAGTCAGACGTGTTTGAAGGTCCTGTGGAAGGTGGCGGGTTGGATTACCCTGTCAGCGCACGTGTATTTCGCGCGCTGTATCGCGAAATGGTATTGGCACTTACGAATAGCAATATATTCTAACAGAGAGTTTCGGTCAATCCTGAGCAGTAATAATATATTATTATATTTAGCTCACGCAGAAGGTCGTCCTCTATTTACTTTATAGCGCTATCGCGCACGTAAGCGCAGGTTGCTATGTCGCGCACGCAATTCTCGTCGTCACTGTGCGGTGCTCGCGTCCTGTGGGGCTCGCAGCGTATCTTCCGACGTCGAGCGCTGCGTCGCTTCGCCATAGCGCGCGGAATTTAAAAGGAGATGTGACGCAGAGGCAAAATCCGGTATCACAGGACGAATAGATACCACGCATGGCTATGCGTTGTAATTTCAGGCAAAGATAAGGCAGTCGGGAAGATGGTGAGATGCCATAGGGCGAATATAACGCTAATGCAGGGCCGGTAGGACGATGCTCTATGGCAGGCTGATGTCTAAGGGCAGATACGACGGACACCAGACAAACCACCGGAACTCGGTTATTGTAGTGAATAGCCGATCGCCGCCGCTGGCAGATGTGGTAATGATTAGTAATAGGCCGGTTCCGCTCGCTGTTCCAGCTCGCTCCACCATTTGTCGCAGCCCCTCCCGCATCGTTCCGGCGGGTCTACAGTTTCAGCGCAACCCGTTGCTTCACCCAGCGCCGCCCGCCGTTCGTTGTAACCCGTTCCGCTCGCTGTGCCAGCTCGCTCCACTACTTGCCATACTGTTCATCCCAACCGTTACGCTCGCTGTTCCAGCTCGCTCCACTACTATGCGATCGCTCAGACGCGAAGGTCCAGCAGGCCCGGTCCAGCGTTCTCCAGATCTCCGGCGTGCTTGAAGGTCCGGCAGGTCGCATGAAGGACCATTCATAGTAACCGTTGCAGCGCTCTTTGTGCCAGCTCTCGGCTCCACTACTGAATATACCGTTCGTTGCAATCCGTTACATCGCTGTTCAGCTCGCTCCCTATTTGGCCTACAGGTGCATCGCAACCCGTTCCGCTCACTGAGCCAGCTCGCTTCACTACTGAACATACCGTTCGTCGCAACCCGTTACGCTCGCTGTTCCAGCTCGCTCCACTATTGCGCGATCGTTCGTTCTACCCCGTTACGCTCGCTGTGCCAGTTCGCTCCACTATTTGCCATACCGTTCGCAGCAGCCCATTACTGCATCGCTGTTCCAGCTTTCTTCTTTACTTGCCATACCGTTCGTTTCAGCCGTTACGCTCGCTTTCCGCAACTCGCTGCCACTTGCCATGCCGTTCGTCTCCAGCCCGTTCGCTCGCTGTTCCAGCTCGCTCCACTGCCATACCGTTCATCAACCCGTTGCAACTCGCTGGTAACTGGCTCGCTCCACTACATGACTGCTATTCGTCCCAACCCGTTGCGCTCGCTGTTCCAGCTCATCACTATGCGATCGCGCACGGTGCTCAGGTCAGTAATGCTTGCTGGGTCCTGCGGGCTTGAAGGTCAGAAGTGCCGAAGGTCCAGTGTGTAGAAGCGTCAGGCGGGATGTGCTTGAAGGTCCTGCAAAGTCGCGTTAGGCCTCTGTCAGCGCACGTCTTGTATTTCGCGCGCTGTATCGCGAAATGCGTGGCACCCGAATAATATTATATTCTAACAGAGAGAGTTTCGGTCAATCACAGAGAAGTAATAATATATTATTATTTAGCTCACGCCCAGAAGGTCGTCCTCTATTCACTTTAGGGCGCATGAACAGGTTGCTATGTCGCACACGCAGCGCACCGTCGTCGCTGTGCGGCGCTCGCAGCGGCGCCCGACGCCCGCGCGCGGCGTCGCTTCGCCGCGCGCGAATTCGAATTCAAAAAAGAAATTTTAGCGCAGAGCCCAAATCGGCCAATCACAGGACGAATAGATATCACGCAAAAATAAGCCAGTCCGGAAGATGGTGGGATGCCATAGGGCAGGCTACTAATGCGTTAATGCAGGGCGGTAGGATGATGCTCTACGACAGGCAAATGCCGAAGGGGCGGGAAACGGACGGATTTACAGACAGACTTACAGGATACTCTGTTAGTTGTGTAGGACTAGCCGATAGCCGCCGCTTCGCGGCGGTGGGTATGTGGTTAGTCGGAGCCGGTTACGCTCGCTGTTCCAGCTCGCTCCACTAATCGAGATAGCCCCCCTCTGCTTTGCTCCGGAGGGTGTACCGGTCATCCCAACCCGTTACGCTCTCTGTGCCAGCTCATCCCACTACTGAACACACCGTTCGTTGCAACCCGTTCGCGCTGTGCCAGCTCGGCTCCACTACCTACGCGATCGCGTTCGTGCGTGAAGGTTCGGCGTTAGCGAAGAGTCCGGGCTTCAGGTTCGACGATATCGAAAGTCCAGCATGTTTACACCGTTGTCAGCGCGCACGTCTTGTATTTCGCGCGCTGTACGCTAGTTTGCCTACCGCTCGTCGCAGCCATTACGCTCGCTGTGCCAGCTCGCTCCACTACTCGACTTATACCGTTCGTCACAGCCCGTACCGCTCGCTGTAGCTCGCTCCGCTACCACTTGACTTCCTGTTGGTCTGTCCGTTACGCTCGCTGTTTCCAGCTCGCTTCACTTTCACTCGATATACCGTTCCTTGCAACCGTTACGCTCGCCGTTACAGTCGCTCCACAACTTGGTCTACAGTTCGTCTCAAACCGTTACGCTACTGAACATACCGTTCGTCCTAACCCGTTA